>NC_136059.1:415730936-417032008 GCF_964261635.1 Lissotriton helveticus | reverse complement strand
TCATGGTGCATATATATGTCTTTTTTTATTTTATTTCTCCTGGCAGGTGCTGGTTTTTCTCAATATGTTCTCCTCATGTATGCATTTTCCTTAAGTGAATTTGAGTGGCAGATAACCGCCATTCGGTGCCATAGATCATGGTCTCAATCTCTATAAAATGTTCGGTAAACGTGCTTGTTTAACTTTCAGTAAGACCATAGTAAGTTGACATTGGAAACGTACCAGTAGTGTAGTATAGTTCCTATATTCCCAATAGGCTCTGCGCATTGGAATAATATATCCTATAAATGTGACTTAGGACTTATGTCTACTAGGTCTCTATCGAATATATTAGACTTAATTATGATTGCCAGCTAGCTCAGAGGTCACTAGAAACTTTCTCGAGTTCACAAGAAGGGATTTAGTTTCTGACAACCGCATAAGCATGACAACTTTGTTTTCCCAAGATAAAACTGATCTTCAGAGTCGTGGAGACAATAGATAGATATTTTACTCAGTCAATCGTGCATGCTTTGTTTCAACAGAGTTGCAGAGAAGTAGAGAGACGAGCCTTTTCAATAAAAGGTATTTATTGAACAGTCTTCTTTCTCAAGCATAAGAAGTGAACTGGTACAATCGTAATACTGGTTGCAAAATATAATGCATACAGTAAAAGGAGTAGAATAAAATAATACTGTAAGAGCATTGTATGGTTCCTAAACCATGGATAAATACATACATAAATAACAAAGGCTAAAAAGTACTCGACTGGTGCGTCTAAAATACGCCTACCCCGATGTACCCAACCTAAGCTTAGTACAAGGGATGGAGTAAGTGAGGTGTAGCATAAATGTAGTATTTTTTGCCAAGAATCTATCCAGGATTTCTCTAAGATTTCCAAGAAATCATTGTGGATTTTCGGAACAAGTGGAAGTAGCCCTGCCGTATTTGGACTGCATGAGCTATGTCTAAATATGGTTATGATTTCTATGCCTATATAAGGATTTGACGATTTATACATATATAAGGGCATGAATCGGGAAAATTACAATAGGGTCCTAAAATGTTATACAACAGGCACTCCATGTTATCATGTTCAACTAAGTTCAAGCACTAAAACACATAATCAAAAGCATCCCACCCCAAAATACATAAAAATGCATTAGAAATGGTTGCACACGAAAAAATTTAATTTTGTACTGAACGTATTTAAAAGCAATGATTTCATCGTAAGCACATAATATCATATTGGGAATGCTAACCGAATGAATCACAAACTTACATTTATGAAATGGCTCTTAGTTACAGAAGAAAAATCAAGACCATCCCATAGCAGAATATACAAGTTGTTTATGTTTTCCAATTTATCTCAATATTGTTTCTAGGAATTCTTGTTCTCTAAGAATAGTTCTACTTAAAGCAGATTGTTTTGTGCCAAAGTTCATTGTTTTTGGAAAAAAGTCAAATCAAGTCACAGAAAAGGAGAGTTCCAAAGTTAGAAGTTTTTGTTTTGAAAAAGTGAAGGTCGAATTTCAGAGTTGAAAGAACGCTGTGTGCTAGCTTCAAAAGATATTCTCGATGTCTGGAGAAAACATTAATTCATCTAGGCTGGCAAAGAAATCGTCTACCACAGTAGATGAAAGTTGAACCACTTCATTAAGTAGGTCAATCGTACACCGATGAGAAGCATCACCGTCAGCGTCAATCGCATTAGCAATGTTCGCAGTTGATGGTACCTGTGTGCCTGTTGGTCCGCGTATCACACCTACAGATGGAATTGCTGGTGAGATCTCAATGAATGCCGTCATCAGGATTGGTAGTGTCATATAGCTACTATATATCTTTATAATGCGTTAAGTTAGCATAGGCACATTACATGTTTAAACGCCATTTTTCCTTTTGCTGCTTCTGCACACGACACTTAATTGTTGATTTAGCTTTCAACCTAGTAGTTCATTGTGGTTTACATGAGAATAATATGTTATTACTCTGATATCAGCTTTGCTTAATAAACTATGTCTGTACAGAGAGTGCTGAAGTTTCAGGAACAACAAGATACTGAATTGTTATGAGGTCTGATCTTCGCGCCTTCATAGACATAACATAAGTGCAGCTTCTGCCAATTTTGGCTTTAGGCGGGTTTTATATTGCTTTGCTACACACACAAACACACACTTGATGCTGTTCGCATGCAGAGAGAGCTGGTGTATGCAGATGTGATCCCTTCATTCTAGGACACTGAGGTATGGGCCCGCCCTAATTCAACCCAAAGAGACCTTCTTAGCTATTAATATAATATGCGAGTTAGGGAGGGTGAGAAATAAGTGTTGTTAACCCTTATTAATTTACAGCATGGTAACATGCTGTCACCGTTCGCTTTCTATGGACTAGTAACTATGCTTGTAGCTTTGTTGTTGATAATATGTTTACTTGTATTATCTAAGATACTGCGCCTGAGAAGACGGCATTAGTAAATAAACATTTCAAATGCTCACGTGTTCTTCTTTACTCCATGTTCTGGTTTGTAATGATTGTATAACGAAAGAGTGCTCATGTGTTTCACGTAACCTGAGGTTGGTGAGTTCATGTTCTGGTTTGTCTAAACATTGGGAGTTGGTTATGACCAATGAGACACTGTAGCTAGCTCGGTAAGGGGTTTGTTGGGTACTATGGTGAGTTTTGGGTCACCCTAATTCGCTGAGGTTCCAATCCTCTGTGCACAGTTCTGTGGGAGAACAGAAACCCTGCTACATGGCGCCCGTACGTTGGAGGCCTTATATCATGACACTCGAGTAGTATATCATTCACACCTTAACCCCTTCACTATCGTTTCCGGAAAACGGTGGTGTCGGTGAAACCTACCTGTTTTTTGAAATAGGTCTTTATTCAAGCTTGATTCTTTCTAAACGGTTTCCTTGATTTACTACCCAGTTGTGCTACAAAGTTCCCTTTGTTTTTCAGTAGTTCTGGTGGAATCATGGCTGTAGCCATTGCGCAGCATAGTCGCATTGCGGTGCGCAACCATTTACAGACTTACCAAGTCCCTTCGGAAGGCATGGCTGTGATTTTGGTGGTGTGTGCAGATCCGGCGTACCCTTTCGAGCACTTTTACTCGTGGGTCACATTTCCGGAGGTGGACGCGAATTCTCAAGTGTTCCTCCACTACACACCCTCCCCTGTACCGGCTGAATATACACCGTACAGGGCACTGGAAATACCTATTGATCATTGGCAGCATCGCGTTTGGTTTGATGGCACCCTCCCCCACTCTTTGTCAGCTGCGAGGTTAGGTCCACTTTCCATTCCAGGTACAAATTGGCCTGCTTTGGGTGGATTTACCCCGAACCCGAATCACGGCGCTTGTCCCCTTGCTGATATTCGCAGACTACACGTTGTCTCGATTGCTGTGATTCGTGCATTAGTGCAATACATAGGTCGTCATCTCCCGGGTGGTCCCCCCGGGGGTGGGGCCGTTCAAACGGAACGTGGCGGTTTACGCCTGAATCCGGTTATGGTAAATTCGGTTTTTGGTCAGCGTCCCGTTGATAACGATGACTTCCCTTTCTGGCTAGCCGAGAAGTTTGACCAACTGGAGGCTGTGTTTCCGAATTCTACTCCTGCTGATGAACATAGAATGTTGACGATTACTTTACCAAAGGATTTAACTCCTGAGCTCTTTGACTGTGAAAGCTGGGGAAAAACTTTTGCGGCCGTTTATACGAGGTGTTTCGGCACCCCGTCTATGACCGCACTGCCTGAGATCGTTAAACGTGTTCAGGATGATCACGGACCGGAGGCAGCGGTTGAATTGGGTATGCGCCTGTGTGGTTCGTTTGAGATAGTAAGTGATCTCATACTCTCCAATATTAAAGGAGATGCGGTGAACTTTCAGGTGTCGAATGCTTTGGCTGCTCTACCCGATGCCGATAAACCCCGACAGTTAGCGAAGATAGTTGTGGCCGCCTATAAGACGATTGGCCGCACAAGTAGAGGTCTGAAATATTTTCCTGTCAAGGAGAAAAAACAACCAAAAGGACAGTCTGCTGCGGCAGATGTCCAGCCCAAGTCCAAAAAACAAAATTGGCCTAAAAAACAGACACAGGGGAAGCAACAAAAGCAGACTCAGGATTCTTTTCCTGCAACACAGGTTCCTGCGCCGACTGAAAAAGTTTATGATTTGCGCGATCGCGCGATGATTAAATCGCCTGATCGTTTTCAGGTTTCTGATCAACGCTCTCCTCGTTCCTTTCAGGACTCATCGGCCCCGAAAACCGGTGGAGGAGGAGGCGGTAGGGGACGTGGAGGCCAACAGGGACGTGGCCAGTCCCGCCAGACAGACGGCGCGGCGAAGCAGGAGGATTCTACGCCTAAAAGACCACAGTTTGCGAAAAAGAAAGTCGCGGCCTTAACAGCGCTTAGATATGCCACAGATAGTGAGAACGCGGCTTCGGAATCTGACGTGGGCTCTGACCTTGCTGGACAGCGCAGCGGAGATTACCATAGTCAGAGAGGCGCTGCGTCCACTACTGAGGGTGACAGCGACTGATGTCTACGTTGTAATAGAAACAGCAGATACGAGACTTGCTCCCCCTGAAAGACTTTATGAAATTGTCCTGTTAATCGAAGGTGACATACAGCGTACCGTTAAAGGGGTATTTTGGGAAAATCTGTCTTCTACGTATGATATTTTGCTTTCGGAGGCTGACTGGCCCCCACCTTTTGTGCTCGCGGCGCCGCGAGGGGAGGAGGTAATCCTCCCCAGTTTCGCGAACACTGTCTCGAAAGAGCATGCGCAGCATTTTGCAGAAGAGTGGGCTCGGGCTCTCGCACCGGCTCTGTACCGTAACCAATGTGGTTGGGATAAATTGTCGCCTTGCCACGAAATTCCGTTGCGGTCTCAGCCGCAGCCTCAACCTCAATATCCCATTCGGCGTGAAGCCAAAACTTCCGTCGCGGAAATCCTTGAACAATTAGAATATCAGGGAGTTATTGAAACTTGTGTGTCACCAATGAATAATCCTCTTTTTACTGTGACCAAGCCTGACGGATCATATCGTTTGGTATTGGATTACCGGCATTTGAACTCGCATTGCCGTAACTGTGCAGTACAGAATACTCACGGCTCTGCCCTTGTGGATAGTCTCGTGCGTAAGCGTTTTAAGACAACGCTTGACATATCCAACGGTTTTTATGCCCACAGATTGGACAGCTTTAGCTCCCAATGGACCAGTTTTACGTGCGCTGGGGTCTAAAAACAATTCCGGCGTCTCCCAATGGGCTATAAGAATAGTCCTGGTATATTGACCGCTCGCATTGTCTCTATTCTGGAGGCACTCGACCCAGATGCTTGTTCGTATGTGGATGACATATATCTCACAGACGACGATATTTGGGAGCATCTGTGTCGTGTAAATTCTGTTATTTGTAACTTTGCAGACATGGGTTACAAATTTAACTTTGCAAAATCGCACATTGCTGAGCACACAGTGTTGTTTTTGGGCTATGAGCTGAACAATGAAGGTAGAGGTTTGGCTCCTCACTTCTTAGAGAAGTGCGCACAGTTGCGCGCTCCTACTACACTGAAAAAATTACAGTCTTTGCTGGGTTTCTTAAATTTCGGAAGAACATACATTCCGGAATATGCCCAGCGTATCAAGCCATTGTATGCTTTGATACAACCAACTTTTTCGAAATCATGCTGGCTGCCTGAGCATTCAGCCATTTTGCAATCCTTGCAGGCTGATTTGCTCGCTTCTAAGTTCTTACTGACTCGTGACAACCATACCAACCTGGTGATAAGAATAATACCAGGGACAGTGGGTTTCACGTACCTCACTTTTAATGAAGGAGACACAGTACCTATTGCTTACAAGTCACACTTGTACACTTCGGCTGAGATGCGGTTTCCCACTGTGGAAAAGGTTTTAACAGCTGTACAGATGGCTATTCTTAAAGAACGGGCTCTGTCACAAGGGAAACGCATGTTGGTTGTAACACCCTGTCCTCACTTGGAGGCAGTCACGAAAGCCAGTGTACCAAATTCAAAAGCTTTGCACCCTCGGTGGATTCAGTGGGCTGCGTCCTTGACGTCCACGGATGTCACGTTTATTTTTGACGCCTCGTTGCGGTCGCAGGAGTACTTGCAGTATGAGTTTGTTCACCCTGCTCCTCTAGCTATGCGACCTTTGGAGGACTTCCATTGCATCATTTACACTGATGGTTCGGCGCAGGTTGCGCATGGCTCTAAACATGCCTACGTTTCCGCATGCGCCATTGTGGTCGGTGCTATGTTGAACGATGAGTTCATATCCAGGGAAGTGCACACGTTGCCGCTTGGAGATTGCACCGCACAATTGGCAGAGCTTCGTGCTCTTTTACTAGCATTGGAGTACGCAGATCCTAGTGTTACTACTCTTATTGTAAGTGATTCTTTCTACTGTGTCCAGTCCTACAATGAAAACTTGTTCTTTTGGATTCAGAATGACTTTCGTGATTCCAAGGGTAGCACAATAAAACATAAATTGATCTGGGTTCGAGTGGCAGAGCTTAAGGCTTCGTTGCCGCTCGTTTTTGTAATTCATACTCTTGGCCATCAGCGTGTGGGAGTCCACGCTGTCGGTAACTCGCTTGCTGATGAAGCAGCGAAATCAGCAGTGTCTACATACTTAGTTGCAGCAGTTACACGGTCCAAAAGTAAGATTGATAGTGACATCTTGGCAGCTGTTGCTGCCACTGAGAAGGGAGGTAAACATCCTTCGGGATTCCCTTCGAAGTACACATACCACTTAAGTCCCGAAAAGGTTCCTTTTGTGAAAATACCTGATGTTGGTGAACGTTTAATTCCCAACTCGGATCGCAGACCTGACTTGATTACAGCCGCTCATGAAGGTGTGGCATCTGCGCATGAGGGCGTCTCGGCCACTGTAACTCAATTACAACAACGTTTCTGGTGGCGGGGACTTACAAACAGACGCGTGATTATGTCCTTCTTTGTGACATATGTCAGCAGATTAAACCTTCGACTGCTGCGCGTCCGCCACAGACTCAGTTGTACATTTCTAATAAGCCACTGGGTTGTGTTTATTTAGATCACTGTGGTCCTTTTTCCTCTGATACTGCGTATAAGTACATCTTAGTTGCAGTTGATTCATGCACACGCTTTGTGTGGGTCTGGCCCCATCGCAGCGCTGATTCACGGACTGTCATTAGAGATTTGCGCATCTTTGTAGGGATTTTTGCCTGTGGTACCTTCCATTCGGATCAGGGTCCGGCTTTCGCCTCTAAGGCGTATAAGGATGCCATGCATTCAATGGGGGTCCAAGTCAAGTTTTCGTCTCCCTACAGACCTGAGGGTAACAGTGTAGTGGAGCGAATGAACCGTGATTTAAAGCAATCTTTGACAGCTCGAGTTATAGGGACTGGCAGAAACTGGCTAGCCCACCTCTATGGCGTGCAGCGTGCTCTTAATAATCTCCCTAGAAGGTCTCTGGGTGGGCGGACCCCATACGAAATGCTCTTTGGCATCAAGATGTACGTCCCTGACCTTGACGGTCTAGACTGTGTGGTTCGCGCCACTTCCTTTGACGCAGATGAACATTGCAATGTTTTACAGAATCTACAAAAGACCAGAGACGGTCTTGCAAAGGAACATTTGCCCTCCACGTCGGATGTTGCGTTGCAGGTCCCGGTAGTCGGCTGGCTACCACAAGTTGGAGAACTGGTTCGAGAGAAGATCGATAACAAGAAAGAATTTGGTCCGTCCTATCGAGCTCCGGTTCCAGTCCTTGGAGTGAAGGGCACGAGAACAGTCATTTTACCACCGCTTCCTGGTCGTAAGGGAAACAGGTTTATTTCAATTGACAATGTCAAGATACACAGAGTGGCCGATTCTTCTTAGTATGACACCAGCAGTTTCCTGTCCTTCCATTGTGAGACATTCGGTTGTGCCCACTGCTTTTAATCATGATTCAGAAGTGGCCATTGAATTACCTGCAATTTCCAGTCCTTTATTGAGTACTTTGCCAGGTGCGGATCAAAATGAAATAGACTATGCATATCCCACTGATTTGTCCATGCCTGACCTGCAAGCACGTTTAGCCACGGAATCCAGATTTTCATTTGACTCTGTTTCCCTTGCCTCGAAGAAACCCTCTCGTTTTGCAGTTTATACTACCTTATTCAAAATACATTTTTTGATTCCCCCTTGGACATATATCTGGCTGGTGCTTTTTTCGATATATCTTTTTATGTCAATTGGTTTTGTGTTTTATTTTTTCCGGTTGGTAAATGGACACTATGTCGAGGAAAGAACATGCATTCGCCATCTCAATGGAACTTTGGCTCCCCTTTCCTCATCACATTCTGCACACAGACTGAAAAGAGACTTAACATTTGTTAACATCACTGCTTCACCTGTCCTTGATGGGATCGTGTGGGATGCCGTTCGATTTCAAATTCATGGCCCTACGGAAGTTGTTAATGTCCCTAATGTGCTTAGAGTTAATATGGGGGATGTGGTGAAACAAAACATACGTTCTGATGATTGGGATGTTCAGGCCGTAGAGTCTTTATTTTCTGATTTGAAATATTATGCTGCCTTTGATGCTGAAGATTTATATTTAGAATCTGCTGATTATGGTGATTTATTTTGCTTTCAACATTTGGCAATCACTTCTTACATAAAACAACATCCAGAAGGAATACTGTGAATTATACACAATCGGAGCATTGTCCGGCTCCTATACAAGGCAGTTCAAGTACTTTTTTGAAAAAGTACACATATTTTACTGACTTCAATCAGTCTAATCCCGAGTCCTTTTATTTTAAAATGACGCAGAAGCCTATGTCCAAGGTTAGACTTACCGATACCAAACTATTGTATTCGAAGTCCTTTCTATATCAGCTGGCTATTGGCGGTTATGAAGTCTGGAAGGAAATAATTGACCTAAAATCCGTTTGGGGTTCTAAGGACTGGCAGGTACAAGGCGCTGAGGCTTTGCACCGTGCATGTCTCATCCCTAATCAGATTTTGTTTTTGAATTCTACTATTTCACAAACGACATGCTTTGGATTGGCTACTGCTAAAAAACTAAATTTTCCTTCTATCCCTGAGGTAGAGGAATATTCAGGCTGGAGTAATCATACTCAATTATCGATTCGAGAATTACAGACCCTGTTGCTGAATTCTTCCTTTAACATCTCCAGTATAGACCCAAAAGGTTGGCTGGTGTGGCACAGGAGTGCTGATTCTTGCCAGCACCGTTTTTTGGGTTTGTCTGACGGCTTTGCTCAGCTTAAACCAGATTCACGTTTTGAAAATGAGCATTCTGTCACAACTTACTCTGTGGGTAAATTATGTCAAACCTGGCTGAAACATTCTAAATTGTCTGCAGTTAAATTACATCTTGCAAAACTAAATGATGATGTAGATTTAAATGATTTCGTAAAAGGCCCGGCTAGTGGTAGGTCGAAAAGATGGATATATGCTGTGTACAATGAAATTTGGAAAACATCGCAGATTGAGGCTGCAACACGACTTAGGGCTATAGATCAGGCAAATCTAGACAAAGTCCTTGGAGTGGTGGACAATAGTATTAACATGCTTTCTTCACGCATTTACACTTTAGATAACATTGTGTCTTCTGTTGTGGATATTGTGCATGATGAGGTATCTGTGTTGTACCATGGTCAGAATCAATTGCGTTCTATCATGCAGTTTGCATGGACCCTGCAAACACTTAAATCTGGCAAGGTGCCATGGGGATACATGAACGTGTCCTCTCTTTTTGCACCCTTTAATTTGACTGACAAACAACGCTTGCTTTCTATGCGTGATGCTTCTTTTTCTATGTTACATATTGAGAAATTGGAATCCTTGCCTTTTTCTGTGGCAGAAGCCTCAGCTGCAACGTGGCTTATCCACGGTCTGTTAACATTACCTTTTGCTTGGTATAAATTTACTAACTGTATGAAATATGTTGCCATAGGTCGCTATGAGCCTTTGAGTAGTGGTTTTCTCCATGAAGTATGGTCCCTTCCTTTCACTTATAGATGTTTGAGGGACGGCCAAGAAGTTTATCTAAATGGGGAGGAATGTACAGAAACTCCAGATCATTCGTTGATGTGTAGACACATACAATTACACGGTTCTTGCAACCAGGACCGACCAAACTTGGCCTGTGTTTTAAAAGGCACTCCTGTACCAGCAATTACCCCGACTTTTACCTTGTTGGGGAACGGAAGTTCTTTACTTTTGAATAATAAAGATTGTTGCGGGTTAATTAAAGGTGTAGCTTATGTGGTAACAGTAGGTGAACGTGTAGTTTGCTGCAGAAATGTCCTGTACCCACCCACACATGAAAATAGGGAGGTTTCCATTTGGCCACGCATACCAACCTTGAAGGCAGAGTTCAACGGCATGACTAGACTGAGGGCTCTATTGTCCCAGAAAGAAGTGGCCTTGAGTTCGGCTCGGGAAACTTTCGTGCTTCACATAGCTAACACACGGACCGAGGTTCAGGCCCTTTTAAATACTGATTTGCCGTTGCATTTTGGCGAAATGATACATTCTATCTTTAACGCGTCCTCGACATCTGGGCTAGCGCATTTTTTTAAAGCAGTTAGCAGCGGCCTTGTGACTTCATTTGAAAAAATATTTGGAGTAATCCCTAGTTTCTTTCATTCCGTTTTCTCAAGTCTGTTTGGTGGATTCCCGGTTTTGCTGGCACTAGCGGCAGGCGTCCTAGTTGTTCTCTGCTTCCTTAAATATGGATGCCCCACGTGTGGAAGAAGCGGCCCAGCCTCTGCTGCCGCTGTTTCGCAACCGAATGCTTGAATATTTTGGCACACTGCCGCTTGCGATTTTAAGCACGGCATATGGATTATCGTTTCGATTTTCCTACTTCACCTGTGTTCAACCTGTGTTTCACTGCCTGAGCTGTGATTTTGATTGGGCCATTGATTTGTGTCTCTGCGGACCGGTTTCTCCTGACGTCGATTTTAATCAGCTGATGAGTCCTATCACTGCTCACGAGTTGGTTTGTTCTGACGAAAGGATTATGGCCATAGCAGCGGTGCATGGACTAATGGGTCCCTGAGATATATTCACGGCAGCGCAGGATTTCTTGGAACTGAGCTTTCTGGAGAATCCACCGAGTTGTCCTCTGATGGTAATAGAGGCTCCGATACTTGGGGAACACGTATGTTCTTTTCCGCTTTTAAATTGGATGGCTGAACTGTTTTCTGATGAAGACGGTGATTTCATGCTGGAGGCTGTTGCTGCATATTTTGCTTATACGGTCTTGTCCTAAAAACTTTTCCATTATTTCTTTCCGGACATTTGACTTTCAGCTTGCATATTTTGCGATTTTTTCGTACATTGATCAATTTCCCAGACCTATTGACTTGAGCAAAATATTAAAAAAATGTTTTACAGTTCATTCATGGCTCACAGTTCTTGAACTCTGCTTTCATGAAGTTGCCCTTATCTTATCTTATCTTATCCGTCCTCGGATCATGGGGGGGTGTCATATAGCTACTATATATCTTTATAATGCATTAAGTTAGCATAGGCACATTACATGTTTAAACGCCATTTTTCCTTTTGCTGCTTCTGCACACGACACTTAATTGTTGATTTAGCTTTCAACCTAGTAGTTCATTGTGGTTTACATGAGAATAATATGTTATTACTCTGATATCAGCTTTGCTTAATAAACTATGTCTGTACAGAGAGTGCTGAAGTTTCAGGAACAACAAGATACTGAATTGTTATGAGGTCTGATCTTCGCGCCTTCATAGACATAACATAAGTGCAGCTTCGGCCAATTTTGGCTTTTAGGCGGGTTTTATATTGCTTTGATACACACACAAACACACACTTGATGCTGTTCGCATGCAGAGAGAGCTGGTGTATGCAGATGTGATCCCTTCATTCTAGGACACTGAGGTATGGGCCCGCCCTAATTCAACCCAAAGAGACCTTCTTAGCTATTAATATAATATGCGAGTTAGGGAGGGTGAGAAATAAGTGTTGTTAACCCTTAATATTTTACAGCATGGTAACATGCTGTCACCGTTCGTTTTCTATGGACTAGTAACTATGCTTGTAGCTTTGTTGTTGATAATATGTTTACTTGTATTATCTAAGATACTGCGCCTGAGAAGACGGCATTAGTAAATAAACATTTCAAATGCTCACGTGTTCTTCTTTACTCCATGTTCTGGTTTGTAATGATTGTATAACGAAAGAGTGCTCATGTGTTCCACGTAACCTGAGGTTGGTGAGTTCATGTTCTGGTTTGTCTAAACATTGGGAGTTGGTTATGACCAATGAGACACTGTAGCTAGCTCGGTAAGGGGTGTGTTGGGTACTAAGGTGAGTTTTGGGTCACCCTAATTCGCTGAGGTTCCAATCCTCTGTGCACAGTTCTGTGGGAGAACAGAAACCCTGCTACAGTAGCCTTTGGGGGCAACACAATACATGAGCCGTTACTGGACCCAGTAATGCGTTGACATCCGTTGGCATTGCCGATGAAAGTGTTAGACAGATATCTAACACACATTCCTCTCCACACAGCAGGCATCATAGAACAGGTAAGATGCAATCCTGCCAGGTTGGTCTGAATGACAGGAACCATGTGGTATTCAGATTTCTCAAACGAGCCAAGGATCTGTGTTATGCTTTCACGATACTGCATTGCCAGAAGAGCATTCTCCATGGTAATTTGGGTATCGCTTGTGACTGGACTTCCCAAAAGGAAGCAGAAGGAATAAAAATAGTATCCCTGCTACGAGTCCCAAGATGAGAGGCAGGCCGCCCAAACACAGAGTGCACGAAGTTAGGAAAAATGCCCAGGACTGCTTCAAAGGGTGCTAACAGTCCAGAAAAAATCGTCTTAAACACATGTACAATACCACTGGTATCAGACATGTTTAAGATACGACCTAACATTTCTGCGAAATGTATGGGGCAGTTTGTTGATAATAATGCATGTATCTTCGCAGAGGACCTTGCAACTTGCAGATCATACGTCTCTCTGGACGAGGTCAGCGGCACAGTTTTTTGTAGAAGAATGACTTTCATTCTGCTTAAAGTATTAATTCGTATAGAAGAGATGTTCAGTGAAGGCCATAGTGGTGACTCCCCGTCTCTTGCATACAACAAGTGACCCTGGCTGACACACTAACAAGATAGGCTGTCCCTGGCATCATTCCACAACAGCTGTTATCATTCAGCATTATGTAGCTTCCATTGGAAAGCTGCCTAAAAATTGGATCTATCACTGCTGCTGGGGAACCCTACAGGTGGCATGATAACTTGTTTCAAGAACCCTCACAGGCTCCATGTAAATTAATGCCTTGACATAGAAGTGTTCTGCTTAACGTGGTTTTGCAATTTTTACCACTAAGAAATACCTCCTTTCCCCCACTCCAACATTTGTGCGTGTATGGTAAATCCCAGGTCGACTTTATGTACTCCTTACCCAACCTTTCATACAGGCCTGCTGGAATGTGTTTTAAGCAATAGTGAAACTGGAAAATCGTCACTGGTACCGTGATGGTGCCATGTATTATCATTCAATGGATGGTTTCTCAGAAACGGTCAATGGTAATCTCTTCAGTTTTTCTATGCTCAGCACCGTATAGTCTGCTCCTCTCTGTGCCAAAGAGATTTGTTTATCTGTAAGGTTAAATACAGTAAACAATTACGTGGTGTTGATTAGACGCCAAGGCACATAGCCAGAAAGAAGGTTTTGTAACTTCCAGCCTAGCAGCATTATAGAACGCAATTGAGACTCGCCATGTTGTAACATTAGCAAAGTCCTGTTCCATTATGTCTATGGCAGAGGATAGAATCCTGTCCAAAGAATAAATTCTGGACGACAGAGTTGTTAACCCATTGTCAACTACAGTGAGCGCTTTCTCTAAATTAATACGATCAATTTCTCGTATTCGTTATGCAGTTTCCATATGAAACGTTTATGCCGTGGTTTGCGAGGTCCAAGTAAGAATTCTCATAAATCAATGTCATTTTTAAGTAAAGTTAAGTGTTGCTTTATTTCTGGGAGTGTAGATTTTTGTAGCCACTCAAGGCACAGTTTCCCTACACGGTAAGTCTTTATTATCCCTGGATGTTGTCTCTGGATATATCTTGGATCTGGCCTATTTATTGTAAACCCTTGTGTTTTGTTGAGGAATCTATCTTGACAGTTATTCGTGTCTGTGGGCCAGATTAACCATTGTTTCCATTCAGGATTAGTTCTGTTCTGTTGTATAATATAATTAGGGCTCCCAGTTTTCCGTATTTACGGATTTTTACATATAAATACAGACCGAAAAGTTTTTTTCCTTTGTCTGTATTTATATGTAGAAGCGGAAAAATACGAGTAAATGAGTACATTTTGCCGCGCTGCTGCCTTTGTTCAAAGTTGCCGTGCCCTGCTCGGATTCTGGGGATTCCTTCCCGTGACGTTCTGTGGACCTATTGGCTCAGGGTCTTCAAGTGACCCTGAGCCAATCCCGGTTGTTTACAAGCATCACAGTGTGGGCGTGCTAATACCTCCAGCCCCGCCCCAGTAACATTTGTCCTATATTTTGGGGGCTCACCTGCCTGTTTTTCCTACTTCCTGCACTACGGACCACCACGTTAGAAGACGCCTCCGGGGATCCAGGACTCCGCCGCCGTTAGCCTACGCCAGCTCCTTCCAGAGATCCAGGACTCCACCACGCCAGTCCACCGCCGTTTGCACTTTCAAGCTATGTGTATGTGCCCTATGTACGTGAACAGCTCGATATCCTCAAAAGCCGCTCCTGCCTCTCTCTGCCCCTCTGCAGCCTCGAGCTCCTGCCCTCCCGCCCCCACCCACGCAGCACGAGCTGTTCGCATCCCCGGTGTTCATCTTTGGTTTTTCTTGTCTGATTCTGATTTGGGACGAGCGTCAGGAGAGTGAGAAGGGGCAACATGATAGCACCTGTAAAAGGCAGTAGGGGTGGCGGGAGAGGTGCAGGGGTCAGGACGAGGAGGGATGGGTGTCCAAGGTGGGAGCTGTATGGTAGGCAGAGGGCGTGGGGGCGTAATAGGAGGGGGCAAAATGGATGTCTGCAAACTCGGTAGAGGAAAACTTATGGCTGGAGGGCAGGGTAGGGGAGAAGGTGGCCTGAGACAAGGAGGAAGTGTTATGAAAAGGGGTGCAAGAAAAACAAGAGGGCACTTGATGTGGGCTCGTGGTGGCTTGAGTGAAGATGATGATTATATGAGTGATGGGAAGTGTGGCATGATAGAATGCAATCTGAAAAGGGGAGTGGGACGGAATATCCTGGGGGTAGTGGAATGAGAGGAGTAAGAGGTAGGGGTCTGGGATCAGGCAGAAGGAGTGAGGGTGTGGGTGCGGTGACTGGAGCTAGCACAAGAAGGAGAAAGCCAATTGACAAGTGTTCATCCGGTGGTTGTATAAGAGAGCGCATAGTCAGCTGTATAGGTGACTCCTTGTATGCCTTAAGAGCGGAGGGCTTTCCAGTAGCACCGGGATGCAAACAGCTGGTGCTGCGTACATGGGGTGGGGGAGGGAGGGCAGGAGCCCGAGGCTGCAGAGGGACAGAGAGAGGCAGCTTAGAGAGGCCAGTGATGAAGCCCCCGAATTCGGTACGGTCACTTGTCCACCATAAGCGTGGAAGGGTATACTCAGATGTGAGTCCCTTGCTCATTGCACCATCAGGATTCAAGCAAGCCGGCCGACGACGCCTGAAATGGCAGAAACCGGTCCCCGGAAGCTTGTTTCCTTCCCAGTATAAGAATTTGCTAGGTAGTTTGGTTTGCCCTGTTCCCATCATGCACTGGGACAGGAACAGACTAATTTGCATATAGCCAAGTTCTGAGCTGGGATGGTGCAGTGAGCTAAAAAAACGGTGATGGATCAAGCCCTGATCTTTGGACTGGGTAAGAGTGGTCTGCTTAATTCAGGCACTCTGTTCATCACCACTCCCTTTTCTGAATCATTTTGTTCACCATAAGCGTGGAAGGGTATACTCAGATGTGAGTCCCTTGCTCATTGCACCATCAGGATTCAAGCAAGCCGGGCCGACGACGCCTGAAATGGCAGAAACCGGTCCTCGGAAGCTTGTTTCCTTCCCAGTATAAGAATTGGCTTGGTAGTTTGGTCTGCCCTGTTCCCATGATGCACTGGGCCAGGGACAGACTAATTTGCATATAGCCAGGTTCTGAGCTGGGATGGGGCAGTGAGCTAAATAACGGTGATGGATCAAGCCCTGATCTTTGGACTGGGTAAGAGTGGTCTGCTTAATTCAGACACTCTGTTCATCACCACCCCCTTTTCTGAATCGTTTTTGGCCACTATAGGTGTGGCAGGGTATACTCAGACATGAGTCCCTTGCTCACTGCTCCATCAGGATTCAAGCAAGCCGGGCCGACGAGGCTGAAATGCCAGAAACCGGTCCCCGGTAGCTTGTATCCTTTCTGGTGAAGAATTGGCTTGGTAGTTTGGTCTGCCCTGTTCCCATGATGCACTGGGCCAGGGACAGACTAATTTGCATATAGCCAGGTTCTGAGCTGGGATGGGGCAGTGAGCTAAATAACGGTGATGGATCAAGCCCTGATCTTTGGACTGGGTAAGAGTGGTCTGCTTAATTCAGACACTCTGTTCATCACCACCCCCTTTTCTGAATCGTGGTGTATAGTTAGCTAGTACCGGACATGTTGCTCCTGGTCTACTTAATGGACCGAGCCTGGTAATGTGATTTTGATGTTGTAGGTCGCCTTTAAACCAGAGCTGATGCTCTTGGTAAGTTAGTGGAATTTCAATGTCCTCGAAAGGAACGTATTCCGCTGGATGTTCCTCTATCTTATAGAAGTGGAACACATGTGTTGTTGGATTTGCTTGTGGAAAGATAATCCATGAATAGAATACCTCTGTCTGCCGATATTCATGTGCCTCTATGACAAAAATTACCCTACTACCTCTTGGTGATAGGCCATTTTCTATGAGCTTTATAGCTATGGTTTTCCACACATTTTCCAGGATGTTTATAGCATCCGCATCGTCATGTCGGAAACCTGTAACGTCAAGACCTGGTTGGTTTGCGTTTACTGCATCTCTACTGTTTTCTTCGTCACTATTCGACATTTTGTTGAATGTCTTGCAGAGCAAGTTTCAAGGAAATAAAGATAAGGTGCACAATATTTTGGAACACTGTATCCTTCAACGTTGAACAAACCAAAACCTCAAAAATAGGATTTTTCGACCTACTCAGTAATGGCGGATATTTTCTCCTTTAACCCACTCCAGACGTCTATTGGAGTATTTTACAGGATAAAGGGGTCTCTGTGAAAGGCACAACTGAGTTGCTCTAGTATCTAGCATTAAATTAGTGCCTTACCAAACGTTGGGCGCCATGTACTGTAGTTCCTATATTCTCAATAGGCTCTGCGCATTGAAATAATATATCCTATAGATGTGACGTAGTACTAATGTCTACTAGGTCTCTATCGAATATATTAGACTTAATTGTGAGTGCCAGCTAGCTCAGAGGTCACTAGAAACTTTCTCAAGTTCACAAGAAGGGATTTAGGCCCAGATGTAGGTAAACTGATTTTACCGATTCTAAAATACCGAATTTTACCGAATCGGTATTTTAGAATCGGTAAATGGTAAGTAGATAAAAAATTGGTAAAAAATACCGAATCGGTAAAAATCGGTATCTGACATTGGGAAATACCGATTCTGTATGTACTGATTCTGTATTTACCGATTCTGTATTTACCGATTCTGTATTTACCGAATCGGTATCCTCCATGCATTCCTATGGGCCTTTCGCCGCATAGGAATGCATTGGGAATACCGAATTGGTAAATACCGAATCGGTAAATACAGAATCGGTAAATACAGAATCGGTAAGCAAACAAAAGTGAAACTTAGGCAGGCAGCTAGTCAGGTGCTACCACCCACCCCCTCCCTCCCAGGAAGTGGCTACACAGGTAGCTGCAACTAATTAGAAGCTCCTGGAAAGGCAGCTGGAGCTGAGCTGAGTCACTGAGCAGCAGAAAGGGTTTGGTGCACTTTTAAAAGTGTAAAATGGCAAGCAGCAAGGAAAAAGAGAAGCCTGAGAGGAGAAGGAAACTCAAATTCAGCAGCATGGAGTTGCAGGTCCTTGTTGAGGAGGTGGTGAAGGTGCACCACAAACTGTTTGGCAGACAGTCCCTCACTGTGGCAGAATCTGCCAAAAGAAAAATGTGGCTTGAAATTTTGGACAAAGTAAATGCAGTTGGGGTGACCACGGGGTGACCACCAGAGACACAGAGGACCTGAAAAAAGTTTTTATGACCTCAGGAGCCAAACAAAAAAGAAAATGGCTAAACATCACAAGCAGGCATCCAAAACTGGTGGAGGCAAGAACCCAGCACCCCCCCTTACTGTCCTGGAGGAGATGGTGGCCTCAACCATTGAACCGGAGATCGTCTGTGGACTGGGAGAAGTAGACAGCTCAGCCAGAGCTGCAACCAAAAAAGGTAAGAGACATGCACAGCATTCCCCCCCCCCCATACCATCATCCTTACCTGTACCCTTTGTGGCCAAGTGAACCCCAGTCCAGTACTGCTAGCACTATACAGGGCCAATTCATGATGCGATATGCAGTCAAGAGATGCAATAACATGTCATACAGCACAACAACCAACTAGTGAAGGAAATGACTGCATAGAGAATATAGCCAATGTGATACATATTTAATTGTAGTGACTGTGAGACAGTAGCGCTTAGCTAATTTATGCTCATATGTCCACAGGTGAAACGTCTCGCAGGCGCTCGCAGGAGACTGAAGGCACACCACCTGAGAGGGAGGACAGTCAGGAAGCAGGTCCAACTACCCACACCGTACCACAGGACACAGGTGCATCAAGTAGCCATCCTCCTGCACAAGACTCAGAGATGCCTCAAGACTTCCTGGCGTCCCCTGACAGATCACAATCCCCTCTGTTGCTGTCATCCCCAGAAATGCCAGCATCACAGCATGAGTCCACACCTGCATCATACCCCAGCAGGAGGCATGTTGTGGCCCCACTCCTAGAAATGGAGTCTGCAGCAGCTGACAGTGAGGGCGACGAAACACACAACTTGCCTGCAGATGTCAGCACTGGTACAAGGCACTCCAGTGCAGGGGTGGGCCATAGTGGTGCAAGACGCCGCAGAGTCCAAGGGAGGCCAGCAGATGCACCAGTTGAGGGTCCAAGTGTGTTCCGTCGTCTGGAGGGGAGCATGGTGAGACTACAGAGGATGCAGGGAAGAGCCATCCAGGCATGCCAACGGCAAATGAGGTCCCTGAACAGCAACATTGGAGAAATAGGAAAGGGCATCAGTGAGCTGGTACAAGTCAACAAAGAGATGGCAGCAGGGATGCCCGTAATTGGCAACTCGGTGCAGCTGCTATGCACCAAACTAGACACTGATTTCGAGGCAAGGCGCAGAGAAAGACAGCGTGGTCATGGACTAAATAAAGCCATCAACCGCCTGGCCACTGCCACATCCCTGTCATGCAGGAGAAGCATTAACATGCAGGAGGCCATGACCCAAAACACCAATGAGGTCACTAGGGGCATGGGCAGGATGACCAGTGCTCTTGAGGCGCTGTTAAATGCCCAAACTGCACATAAAGCTGCTCTGGATGTGCCTGTCAGTGAGGAGTGCACAAGCAAGAGCAGCATAGGAAGCACCCTTGTCCCTGAAACAAGGAGGAGCAGGCGCCACGCTGAGGCCACAGGCCAGCAAGACAGTGAGCAGGGTGAGCAACCTACAGGTGTTACAGGGAAGCGAGTAAGGAAATGACTTTTAAAGTTCATGGTGATGTGAACCAGGACTGACATCATTGCAGTTAAATACTTTTTGTTGCACAGTTGTGCTTTAAAAATCTACCTCTTTACCAAATTAAACTACATTTGGTGCATACTCCACCTGTCTGTGTCTCTTAACTGACTTAAAAGTAGTTGCGTGTGATCTCATCCCGCCTGTGTCTGCCATCAGTAGGTGTTGCAACTCCAGATGCGTGTGGTTCAGGCACTGCTTCCTCATCATCATGGTCCTCGTAATCTGAGAGTTTCACTGATGTGCCCTTCTTGACCGCAAGGTTGTGCAGCATAGCAGAGGCTGCAATCATCTTGCATCAGATGATTGGTGTGTACTGGCGGGCACCTCCACTCTTGTGGAGGCAGCGAAACCTGCTCTTCCACATGCCAAAGGTGCGCTCCACAATGTTTCGGGTTGTCTTGTGTGCCCTGTTATATCTCCTCTGATTTGGTGTTGTAGGGTTGATGTAGGGAGTGAGGATGAAGGACCGAGGGCATATGCACTGTCCCCTAATGGCAAGAGAAAAAACATTACTCACATGCACACACACACACATCCACCTGTAATACGTATCAAGGGAGTTTCACACAGTGTGTTACCTAGCAAGTATCCTTCGCCAAATTCCCCCACTGTTAGGCATGCGTAGATCCCACTGTTTTGGAAGATGTAGGAGTCATGGGTACTCCCGGGTAATTTGGCTACTAGGTCAGTGATCATGTACTTGGAATCACAGATCACCTGTACATTTATGGTGTGGGTGGACTTCCGGTTCCGAGAAATGTACTCTGTGGCAGCAGGTGGGCATATTGGTATGTGGGTACCATGAATACAGCCAATTATGTTTGGGAAATGCGCCATCTGATAAAAGTCTGTCTTTGTCCTTAGCAGTTCTGCATGCGTTGCAGGGAAGCTGATGTAGAAATGCATTCTCTGCAACATGGCATCAAGGAATTTTTTTAAAGAAACGTGACAGACAGCTCTGGGACACCCCACCTACCACAGCAACCACACTCTGGTAACTCCCAGAAGCAAGCAGGTATAGGCTGCACAGCACCTGCACATGGGGTGGGATGGCGTGTGCCCTTGTGGTTAGATGTTCCAATAGTGGGTGAAGGTCCCTGATTAGGTCCAGGATAGTTTGGGGAGCCAGCCTGTACCTTTGGAGGATCTCAGGCTCAGTAAGCTGGAATAGAGTGATCCTCTGCCTGTACACCTGCTCCTCCCTCCTCCAGACCCTCTCTCCTTCGGCCTGTAGCCGTATCCGCCTCGCAATGACATAGAATGCCGCCATTCTGGTGAAAATGTTGCATTTTGGGGCCTTTTTTATACCATGCACCTGTTTACCACCTGATTTGAATCCATGGTAAATACTGACTCTTAAATACCGAATTTCATGCAAATTCGGTATTTAAGAGGTTTCCTACATCTCAAAAACTCATTTTACCATTTCTTATTTTCCGAATCGGTAAATTTACCGATTCGGTAATGTTTCCGTATCGGTATTTTTTCCGAATCGCTATTTTTCCGATTCGGTAAGGTTTCCGATCCGGAAACTTTACCGATTCAGTAAATTTACCGATTCAGATGTTTTCGGGTCCCCTACATCCCGAATGCCCAATACCGGTCGGTAACGGCCGAAAATCGGTGAATTCGGTCGTTACCGACCGGTATTGGCCTACCTACATCTGGCCCATTGTTTTTGACAACGGCATTAACATAACAACTTTGTTTCCCCAATATAAAACTGATCTTCAGAGTTGTGGAATCAATAGTTAGATATTTTACTCAGTCAATCGTGCATGCTTAGTTTCAACAGATTTGCAGAGAAGTCGAGAGACGGGCATTTTCAATAAAAATTATTTATTGAACAGTCTTCTTTCTCAAGCATAAGAAGAGAACTGCTACAATCTCAATACTGGTTGCAAAATATAATGCATACAGTAAAAAGAGTAGAATAAAATAATACTGTAAGAGCATTGTATGGTTCCTAGACCATAGATAAATACATACATAAATAACAAAGGCTAAAAAGTACTCGACTGGTGCGCCTAAAATACGCCTACCCTGATGTACCTAACCTAAGCTTAGTGCAAGGAAAGGAGTAAGTGAGGTGTAGCATAAATGTAGTATTTTTTACCAAGAATCTATTCAAGATTTCTCTAGGGGGTCTAATCAGCTCCGTACCTTGGCGTAGAATGAAGACAGTCAGTCTCAGGACTCGATTTCCCTACAACCCGCAAGGGTAGCTTGGAAACACTGGAGCTGGATTTCTCAGCAAGAGAAAAGACAGCGTCTCTCTCCGTGCGTCTGCTGGAGGGCCGGCTTCCTTCGGCACTTGCTGTTGCAGGATGATTTGGGCAAGTAGATAGTCGAACTCCTCCAAACCACCGTGTGTTTGCTATGGCAAGTGTGGGCATAGTTATACCTTGAAGGTGCTGAGTTTGACGTAAAGGTGGACATAATAACGTCATCAAAGAGTCTCAGTTCTTTGAAAACTCCATGAGTTCTTGGACAAGTCAGTATTCGAGCAAGGGGAAGTCCCTAGCTGCTGAAGCCGAGTTTTCCAAGAAATCGTTGTGGATTTTCGGAACTGTTATGTTATGTTATGTTATAGACATTTATTACGCGCACAGCTGCTCCAGCAAAGGAGCGTCCTGGCGCCTGACAAGGTACCAACATAACACAGCTAAAAGGGGAAGTGGAAGTAGCCCTGCCGATTTGGACTGCATGAGCTATGTCTAAATATGGTTATGATTTCTATACCTATATAAGGATATGGTGATTTATACCTATATAAGGGCATGAATTGGGAAAATTACAATAGGGTCCTAAAATGTTATACAACAGTAGCTTGGAATTTAAATGTCAAATAAGGCTGCACTGTATATTTACAACACCCACATATATGACTAAAATCTATCCCATTGCTTTCTGGCTGGCAGCATTTTCAAACCACTACAGTAGCACATACCAGAGAAAAGTGTGTCAGGGAGATGAAAACAATTTCTATACATTAGATAAGTCACCCCTAAATGTACCTGTAAATTCACAGGGTATGGTGCTTAACCACTTTGCTGCCCTTTTAATTTGTATGTATAGGTCACGAAGAAGAGTTTCTAGGTCGCCTCCATGGTGCATATGTGTCATGATTTTTTTAAGTCCTCCCAGCTGACACCAGTTTGTTTTTTGTTCCCCCCATGGGAGACAACTTCCATCAGTGCGTGTGAATGGCAGATTACCAGTGTATGATCCTTTCTGTTATTGGAGGAACAAAGATTCCAGAAGGGAAAATGTTAGCTTCAACTTCCGTGGCAGAATTGGGACAAACCATTGATTGATTGGCTTAACCTGGGATTCAGTCACAATACATTTCTTATATTTCATTTTTAGCAAATACATTGAAAATGTAAGGTGCTCCAAATAGTTGTGTGGCTGAGTGGACATGAAAAGGTGGTTATAAAGTGTGCACGTGCTATACAGAATGCAAATATATACAAGTTAATGATCAGGATAATGGATGTGTGTATAACACAGGTGTGTTGGTATCCTAAATCTAATAAAAAATTGTCCACTGTAACAACTGTTGATGTTCTGACCCCTAACAGATTATTTACGCAAGGGTCATCATCAGGTCAGAGGATTTTATGGGATCACCAACGAATTGTGGCAGAGACTAGCACAACTGGTTAATGTGGCTTTAAGAGATGTCAGTCTAAAAGATCATCAAGCCTTGGGTCTCTATATTGAAATGCCCAATCAAGTGGGTGTGTAACACTCTCAATAGATCAATGTGTGTAGGCCTTCAATACCACAGCAACTTTGTTCAGGCAAATGGATGACTGTCCATCCACCATGGATACAGGATGTAAATCAAAGTGCAAGATTTTGCTACTGGCAATTGCTTTATTTTCATCAGTATTTGATAACAAACAGGGATGCGCAGATTCAATCAGGGTGCTACATTTTACTGACCTTCTAATTTGAATATAAAAGTCATGAAGAAGTGTTGCTAGGATACCCCTATGGCACATATATGTCCTTATTTTCGTAAGTCCTTTCAGCTGGCACCAGTTTGTGTTTTTGGTTCCCCCCATGGGAGACAATTTCCTTCAGTGCATGCAGGTGGTGGATTGCCAGTGCCTGATCCTTTATGGGGATCATCAAACTTTTGACTTATGTGCCTGATGCTCACTTCCAGGCCTTTACAATAATATACATCATGTAACATTACTACATATTGGAGGGGCCATGGAGGCATTCCATATTCCATGCCAGGTCATCCAAGAATGTATCTGATGGCCAGGATTACAGGATAGTTCATGGGCTCCTGTTACCAATCCCAGCTCCTCCCTGGCCAAGGTCCAGCATAATTCACTTTTGTAGTTGGCGGAAGTGGCAAAACATGGAGGGCAGGTGGTAGAAGCAGCTTAAAAACATTGAAGCTGTCACTGGCTCCTGGCTTGGGCACAGAACGGTGTTTGTGTGGCCCAGCAAGTTGAATGATGCTCTTTGTTTTTTTTGTTGGGTTTTGAAAGGAAATCCACCAGGAATGTACTCAAGACTGAAATTGTAATCTAATAGTTTTGCAGAAGGAGGGCTAACCTCGCTGTGGATTTTTTTTTATCTTAGGCCCTGTCAAAATATTTATAAGGGATCGATGATCTGTTTTTAGCACAAATGGTGTTCCTAATGAATGGAACTTAAATGTCTCTACACTCAATACACAAACTCTTTTTTTGTGACAAAATATGTGCTTTGCAACATCTATAGTCTCCTAGATGCAAACCCAACAGTCATCTCATGTTTGCCATCCACCTTCATCAACACCTAACCCACAGGCATCTTCAATCATCACTCCACATACAGTTGCAGTCCTAGTGCACTCACAATTCTTTCTTTAATTTTCGGGACACTCCTCTGACAATTGGCCCAACCAGGTGACTTCTGTCCCCTTATTATTAGTCCTCTGAAATTCTCTGTGAGGTTGGAAAACATTCACAAAAATTCACATAGTCCTTACGAGCATCCGACCAGCATCTTCTTGGAAACAGGACCGCCTGACAAGGAGTCAGCGGTACCGCTTCCCTAGTTAGGATGTGACCACCGTCACAGTGATCGGAAAGTGCATATTTCCTATAGCGACTTGTGCTGCAGGCTGCAGCACAAACCGCTATAGGAAATATGCACTTTTTAAACATTCTTGCACCGTGTGGCAGGCACTATGTAGTGCCTGCCACATGATGCAGAGATGTTTGGGTGTGCACCACAGGTGCCATCCAGACTTCATAGCAGAGGGCCAGGGGGAAAGAAAGCCCTGCTAGCGCCCCCCAAAGTCACTCTCCGCCTGCCGTTTATGGCGGTCCGACTGCCATGAAAGGGCAGGCAGAAAGCAAAATCATGATCACAACGGCAGAGTCTAGGCTGGCTCAGCTGCCATTTGGGATTACTTTTCCAATCGCTTCCCTGACCGGCTCCGTGAGCCCGGCAAAAGCAGAGCAGAATTCACCTGCGGTTTTCCCTCTGACTGCCAGTATCATAATATGGCGGTTGGACGGAAACCTCTGATGTCGGACGGAAAACTTCCAACGAGGTATTGGATAGCTTTCCGCCCAACATCATAATGACGCCCTAAGTTTGGTTTCAGTTTCATGCATTTTTCGGATAACCCATGTTCAAGGTAATCAATCTATCTTGCTTTAAAGTCACATGTCCCTTCTCAATGTGATTCCTTTTTCTACTAACATTGCTAAATGCAATTGATTTCTCATGTTCGGATTCATTGTTCAGAAAGATCAAAATATCAATCAACTTGAAACACACTAGCAGAAGGGTTGTTTTGGAAAAGTCTGCCCATTAAGTTTTGAAATATGGCTTGGGCTGATGGTAGCCCAAAAGGCATTGTACACATATGAAACACAACCATGGGCAAGACAGAATACTGTCAAATGTTGTATTTCTGGAATGAGCACCATATGGTGGTGTGCTGCACTCATGTGTAACTTGCTGAATCTTCTAGAGTGTCAGACTCTGGTAATTAGATGTTCCATTCTTTGAAGAGGGAATTTCTTGACTCAGATGCCATCAATGTTCACACTCTGAGGTATGTTGCACAGCTTGTGTTTTACTGGAACAACACCTGTTTGACTTTCATAGTGTGCATCACCCTGGTGATCCTCTCCAAGTTATCTCAAATTATATTCGTAAATCTTTCTTACTGTGGGTCTTTGTCTTCTTCATTCACAAATGCTGCCGTTATTCTTCTTATTCTCAATCAATTAAGACTAGGCTCAATAACACTGGTTTAATGGTAATATTAAAGTCAACATGATGCCACCAACCCAGAATGTTGATCCCCTTTTTGGCAACATACACTTTATCTGCAGTGCATTTGTTAAACATTTCTATATTTGTCCAACTGTACCCAACCAACTCAATTTTGCTGTCCTCAAATGCTACTGTGGTGACCTCTGGTGGTAACAACAATGTGTCTGATCATAACTGTTTATATTCATCCACAGCAACAGTACTGATGCAGGTTCCAGAATCTAGAAGCAATCTGATACTCTGTTCATCAATACTGATATCTATGTCAGGATCAGTGATCCTTATTCCCACAGGTGCAGCCTTGCAATTCACTAATAAAACAAATACTCTACGTCTAATTATTTGCATTACTCCACTTCTACCTCTTCAGTCAACACGCACCTCGCCATAATTATTTTACCACCTCTACAAAATATAAAAATGTCCTCTCACCCCATAGTTTTTGCACTGCCGGCCAATTGCTTCATAGAATAGAGACGATGAAATGTGAATTGGACTCATATCTGTAACACATCATTCACAATGGTTGACTCAGAAGCTGCTTGGCTGTGGCAGGTTGCATCAGGGTTTGTCTTGCACCGCCACCAGTACCTGTTTCAGATACCAAGCTGTTTCACACCCTCCTAGGAATTTTCAATACTGTCTGAAATGTCTATATCTTTGTCCAGAGCAGGATTCTTGGATGCCAATAAGTGTTCCTGTATTTTCTTTGAATGTGCATAACACTCATTTTGGAGTACATCAGGATCTTCTCTCTGTGGATGCATGCACTCCGGAAAGAAGTCACAAAATGTTGCCCTTCCAAACCAAAATAGTAATTAATTTGAGAGATTCCTCAGTTTCCCTAACCTGCATCTCTGGGAGTCTGTTGCGCCCAAATATGCTTTGAAAGCCTCATGTTCCATTGGTGAATCATCTGCTATTAAGAATTGAGCAGCGGCGTTATATTCTGCGTGTTGACCGAAATGTATTGAAATGTATCTAATTCCAGGAAATAGACACTAACAGACACAACAAGATAGGCAAGGAAAATTATTCGTTTCCAAAATAAGGCTTGAAGTTAGTTGCTTACACAACAATTCTAAAAGTAAAGAAAGTGTGCAAATAGTTGGCAACACAAGTTTGCACCATTGCAATCTCTCTTTATGTTATTTAGTACCTACCACTGCCTTGACTAATAGTGTAATGTCATTTGTCCTTTTCTTAGTATATACTTTAAGCAAATAATGTTCAAAGAAAACACTTTAAGACATGTTCTACACCTGCACTAATAACCCCTGACTAATAATTAAAACAAAGACAGAAAAGGCATGCTAAAAATGAATACCAGAATCTTAAAAAGTGAATTGGAGATCAGCATTTTTCTCTGGGAAAGGTTTGCAACCCTAGTTGAAGTCCATGGTCCTTACTGCCTTGCATGGTAATAGCAACCTCCAAACGGGCTCACTTACACTGCGTGCTGCGTGCTGACTCTTCTGAGCTGGATGTCGTGGAGCACATGAGGCGTTGCCTGGGCTGCACTGTGTGACAGTCATCTGTCGTCTTGTTACTTGAGTTCCAAGGCATAAACACGTATGCATATTTTTGCTCTTCCTCCGCATGCAGAGTTCCTCTTAATTTAAATGTTGTTTATACGGAACACAGGGGCATATTATCAAGGGGGTTTATCTCCGCTTTTTTGGCTTTAAAAGCCAAGAAGGCGGAGATAAAATTATCTCCCTATTACCTAGCTGTCGCTAACACCAGTTAGCGACAGCTAGTAGGAGATAGCGACCATCTTGGGCCCCACTTTGCAAGTCAGTGATATTTATCACTAATGACATGCAAAGTGGGCGTGCCATCGCTATCTCCTATTACCAACTTTTGGAGATATTCGCGCTAAGCGCGATTATCTCCAAAAGCTAATGCCTGCCCAGAGCAGTTCTTAGCCATGTTATCCAATGGTAGGTGGATAACATGGCTAAGAGCATTAGCTCGGTAATGCATGAATATCGCGGACTTTTCAGCGATATTCATGCATTGCGGCCGTTTTTTATCGCATTTGCAATAAACCTTGGTAATACCAAGGTTTATCTGCGATAAAAATCGCCGCAGCTCAGCGGTAAATTTTTGTCTCTAACCAAGCAATAGCGATAATTATCGCTATTGCTTGGTAATATGCCCCACAGTGCCTTCAGGATCTAGTACTTCCCTTTTCAATATAGTTCTACTTTAGTACGTATCAACAACAAACACCAGTGTCACTTAACCTTTCTTGGCCCCAGCTGTAGAGTAGTTCCATGAGCACACAAGCCAGCTTGCACAGTTTTAATTCAGCCATCCATGTAATGGATTTCTCTAGAACACCCACTTTTTACCAAATATGCAATGTCAGAAGACACCGAACTGCTAAGTAGCTTCACTCAAAGGTTTATTTACACAAGAAAAGGAGCCTGTACATAGCAGGCGTCAAGAGGTAACTGTCATTATAAGAATGCTGTTTCACTTGGAGTTCCATGGTGCATCACCATAATCAATATGCTTCAAGTCACAGGCTGTTGTGACGTTTAGGTCTCAGTCGCAGAAGGGTCAAATACTGACCTGGGAGTGGGACGAGGATTTCATGGACAGAGATCTGGTAAATCGCAACAGCACATCAGTGGGGGTAGTGGGGGAAAAAATTAAAAAGATCACATATCTGATTACAGTTGCAGCTTCTCCTCTGTCCTCTTCTTTTCCTGGCTCCCAGCAGCACATAGGCTTCCCTAAGCTAATCACAACACTGCTGTCACCAGCATGAAAACAGCTTTGTGAATGCCTGTTTGGCTGCTCAGACAGTGCCTTGGAGCCGTATGACTGTTCTCCACCCGGCTGTGTTACACAGCCAGGTGGAGAAATGCTAAGTGCACATGACTGTTTGGCCGACCCAAGATGGCCAGCCAAACTGTCATGCGCACTTATGGTGTACATATATTTCCTCCACCTTGTGACCCAACCCCTGCCCCGCCCTAACCTGGCCCATACTAAAAATAAAGTGATAATAATGTTGTGTTGTTATCATTTTATTTTTTCCTTTTTCCACTCCCTAAGAGCAGTGGAGTGACCCCCCCCCCCCCATGCCTTAGCGGAGGAGCCACCGTTGCACATGGTTGCTAGTCTTTCCGGCCTATTCAGGGAGCTGCAGCAGCCAGACAAAGAACAATATTTATCATGGACTTTGATGAACTAGCTTCTAATGAAAGCACAGAAAGCCAGCATATGAGGGGCCTACTCTCTGCTAGATTTACTGATTCCTCACCCAACACACCAAGTTGGTCAGCCTGGTCCTCTACAATTTAGATACTGCCAATCTCATTTGCTGAGTACTCAGAAAAATCATCTCTTAGCCCCACCTTGTTCAATGCCTACATGGCAACGCCCACCAGCATTATCTGATCGCACATAATCAGCATAATCCCCTATGCCGATGAAAGTGAGTTAATCTTTCCCTCTTCGATGAATCTTCCAATACCCAAACCAACTTCACCTCCTGTATGTCCGAAGTCACCAGCTCGAAGAAGACCAACTGTCTGGAAATCAACATAGACAAAGCATAAGTGGTGCTCTTCAGTAAGAACACTTACCCATGAAACTCTACTTGGTAAACAGTAGATCTCAGACCAACACCCTGGTGTTGGAGCTGGGGTTGGAGAGTTTCTTCACAATGTTGAAGAGCTCTTTGCTGTTGTGTGCATTGTTGTCTAGGCGGTCTTTGAAGGAGGCCCTTTTGGCAGATCTGATGAGGTGATGGTGTCTGCGGATGGCGTTCTTGGAGGCTGCGTAGCTGTCCGGTGTCTGTTCACGGTGCCATTTCTTCTCTAGTTTTTGGCAGGTTTGGTTGGAGGCCTGGAGGTCCGCTGTGAACAAGCTGTCTTTCTTGTTGGTGTGTCTGTTGGAGGGTTTCTTGAACGGGGCGAGTGTGTTGGCGCAGTCATTGATCCACTGTCTGAGGTTGCGGGCGGCAGAGTCGGATCGGGTGGGGGTCGATGGGTGGGCTACGGGTGAGGGTGGTGTTAAGCTGGTCTTTTCGGTGACTTTGATCTAGCAGCGGTGAGGGATCTGTTGGGTGCAGCTGTGCGTGGTGGGTTTGCGGAAGGTGACTACAGCAATGCACTCTATATTGGCATCAACGTGCAACAGACCAGAAGATTTCAGACCTTAAAAAACCTCAGACTCACTCGCAGGCTCCCACCCCACACACACATCACTCATACCTCTAAGTGCTCCACTGGCTCCGTATTTATAAACACGCACTCATCAAGCTCCTCACCCACACGTACAAAGTCTTACACAATTTAGGTTCCTCTTACCTCAACAGCCACATCAATTTCCACTCCCTGACTTGAAACCTACGTTGTGCAAGCATCTTTCTCACTCACATCCCCGCATCTACAGAGCCAATGGCTGCGCCTTCCCACATCTTCCAACCAAGCCCTGGAAAGACCTGCCCCTACACATCTGAGCCACGTTCTCAGTCCTTGAATTCTGCAAGTAACTGAAGATATGGTTCTTTACCTAGACCTCGGACTTTGCCAGCACAGTTGCCCTCCTGGGTGAGATGTGCTTTCTTTGAATTGCCATGAGAAAACATAACATGTGTACTAAAAAGGGCCCATTGGGGACATTTTAAGAAAGATTTTGGTGATTGCCTTCAATAATGATGGGAAGTCGCAGTACGTTCTACGTGGGAAACAAGGAGCAAAGAAGAGAGAGTCAACCCTTTGTCAGTGGAGCCGCTGGACAGACCACTTCTTCTGATCCTGCCAATAAATTTGCATGAACATCTATTGAGGTAGTAAAACTATGGAAGTAAACTCTTAAAAGGTATTAGTGAGTGGAGAAGTAGGCACAAAAAATCAAAAGGAGCACTGAAATAAAGATGGAAGGGTTCTTAATCAAGATTGATATACCATTCGGAGACTGATTGACTGACACAACTCTTTCTCTTTCCTCCATGAGGTTGGGGGTGGTTCTAAGAAAGTCGGGTACTTGGGAAAGCAGCAGAAAGTGTGCCACCAAGAGTCAGACGGACTGACACACCTTTTTCTCCTCAAAAGTACTCTTGATCTCTTATTTTAGATCCCAGAAAAGGAAAAGGCACCCCTGGATTCTCCTTATCTTCAAAGAACCTTTTGGGAATGGGAATGTGCTGTCCTTTATATAGAAGGTCCAAAAAGCATATGGAATACAATCTTAATGATTGAATTGAATGAAAGTGTACACTTATTTAAAGTGATACCAGTTACGTAAGAAATAAGAAATGAAGAAACTACATGAGACAGAGCTAGGCATGAGCCCATGTGAATACTGACAGTGCTACACCAACAACACATCACAGCAATCTCAATTTCTAATAGTTCTCTTCCAAAATACGATTGGAAATTCATCTCTTAAGAAGCCATTATCTTTTACATCTGGGAAAGATGAGAGACTAACTGTTCTCTGTATCAAAAAGTTTGACATGTGGGAATCCCCAATTCAGAATTGTCAATCAGAATGAATCTGGATTTTGTACCAACATTTCAGAAGAAGGATGAATCCTGATGAGAATGTCTGCAAAATGTGTATCCACTTTACATTGACCGTAGAAAAAAACAGGTTTTTCTTAAATGCACAGTCCAGTAGCGGGATTACTAAAAAATCGATGGTGGGCTCAAGTTTATCTTCTCTACTCTGTCAGATATTAAATGTCTATAACCATCTTTACATGAAGAAGAACAATTACAGATGTGATGGGTGGTACAATAAGTTTAGTTAAAATATGCTTCCTTTTCAAATGGGAGACATATTTGAGTTGCATGTCTAGGGATGGCCACTTGCAGCAGGTCAGCGGTTCAGTTGCAGGGAGGCAACTGGAACTTGTTGTGTTTCTGTAGCTCATGACAGGAGATCAGCCAACTGGCACTTGGAGTTGCTCAAGTTATCCTGGGATGCAAGGTGCAAAATTATGCAAGAAGACTTCTCTAAAGCCTCCTACTGACATAGGGCCAGTGCAATGCAGTTTCTCTTAGTCACAGTGGGAGGCCACAGGGAGACTAGAGGAACTTTCACAGCTAGAAACTGCCAGCTCATAATATGGCTAACTCCCAAAATGTGATGCAATGTACCTATGGACAGGCCAAGATTGCCCTCACACGTCCTCCCCACAATGTCTCTGGTAATTGTGACATGGCTGGTGATTATTTAAATAAATTGGATCGGGAAACATTTCACAAGCTAGTGGATGCCAATGGTACTGAAGAAGTCTTTAAGTAGCCACCGACGACATGAAGAAAAGGCTTTGAAAATGTCTCCCACACCAGTCGAAAAATCAAAAACAATATAGACTGCACAGATAAAAGCTAAAATACAGAGGTTGTGACTGGTCTCCCTGCTGGCAAAGCTGGCTCTAGGGTGATGCGACCTGTGATCCCGGTGGCGCAGTGTTTAGAAATAACAAAGGTTTAAAAAGGAACTGCTGCAGACTCCCATGTGTGTCCAGAAGTTTTCAGGCAATAATACAAATGCCAAGATAATATATTCTCCTGCTGGAGAGAGATCTAAGTTTTGTCTAGGGGCAGTTTCGGCTCATGACAAAGTTGCTCAGAGGGCAAATAAGTCTTCTGCAAAGAATGTGTTCCATGCAAATCAACAATCTGTATTTTATGTATGTAGCTCAGTAGGCTACTGCTTTTGCCACTTGCAGTTCACAAGTTACAATCCTAATATAGCACACTGAGCTATGAACTGTAAATTGCATGGTATAGGTTAGAACATTATGTTTTCCCCCAGTCTTTCAATAGCCTAATGTTGCTAAAAAGGGTTCATTTGAGTAGCTATAGATTCTTACTAGTTTAGCCAACCACTTTTCTACATTTTAAAATCTGAGTTTGCGCTTCTCCAGACCAAACATTCTGAAAATATACTGCCTACTGGCATTGGTGACATGTCACTCCTACGCCGTGTAATCCTCATTGTTTTATGTAGCATTACCTATAGACTGATTTGATCATGTATGATTCATTGGCTCTGTATATTGGGAGTTTGTGGGGGTGGGTGTTTTTGAGCCCTACAACCCCCAGGCTTTTCAGGCAAGGGTGCGGTCGGAGTGTCATGGGAGATAGTCATTGATTGAGGACCGCGGAGGGGTGGAGGTTTGTGGGTTCCAAGGGAAGATGACTGTTGGGTTTTCTTCGTCCTTTGGATGTGAACACGCACGCTGCCGGTTAGCAGGGACAATTCAGAGTTCTTCAGTCAGAAGTATAAGGTTGATTCATGAGTTTCGTATGGCAGGTGAAAAGAATGAAAAAGTGATTGAGGCTATCCTCACTTTAGAAGAAGCAGGTAGAGATGATGTAAGTATACATTGTGTCCTAGATGAAGTGTGGGCTCCCAGGTATGGGAGTCCTGTGAGGCGTTCAGCGGGAAAGGTGTGGGAAGAAGGATTGTGATGCCGGTCGCATTGGCTTGCTCGGTGAGTGTTCTTTTGTATTGTGAAGTGTAGGGGAAATGGGTATCACAGCCTCGGTGGACCAGTGCTCCAGTGGGTGATGGTGACATTGTGGATGGGGGTATAGTACCTTTATCTAAGGGTAAGTACATTAAAGACCAAGGGATGGATGTGAGTGGGGAAAGCAAGGATGGCAATGGTAATGTTGCAAGATGCAGCAAAAGAGTCTGAGGACAAAGAGGGGGAAGTGAAGGAGGACAACAGAGGGGCCAAAGAAAGTAAGGAGATTACACATATGCATTACTAAGCGGCTGAGAGCCCATTTGATGACGTTAACAAATTAGCGTATTTGAAAAGAGGAGTAGGTTAAAGTTTTTAAGCTTCTAGACAGTGAGAGTGAAGGAAGGGTCAAAGCAAAGGAGTATGAGCTGTGTAAGACACCTAAGGGCAGATTTATCAATATTTAATGCAATGCTGCAAGACACCTTACTGTGCTTCACTGCATGAAAGGGAGAGGACAGGAATGCACTATATTTAACATTATATGCACGTTCCTGTCCTCTCCTTGCACATGTGCACTATTTGCTGCCTTGCATCAATGCAGTCACCTTTGCACCATTGTGCAAGGGTGACTGCGGTGCACCCAGAATTGTTTTTGTGCAGGAAGGGATACCTTCCTGTACAACAAAAATCCTCTGATGATTTTTCCTCTTTCTATGTGTGCTGCAAAATGCAGAGGAGGAATAACTTTATTTCTTCTCATTACGCGTCCCCTGGGAAGGTGTTACATTTTAGCGCATCCAGGTCTACCACTCATGATAAATCTGGAAATGTGCCAAAATCCATGGGTGGATGCATGGAAAGCCCATGCTCCCCCATGGAACGCCTCCTTGGAGCAGAGTAACGCAAGGCCGCAACTTGCACTGCCTTGCGTTACTCCAGATTTACCACCCACCGTAGGGCCATGCAAGATGGCCTTGTGTTGCTTGGTAGAGTGACAATGGGCAGAAAATGTGTTCTGTGTATGGGTATGAGAATTTGGTATGGCCTAAAGTTATTAAGGAGGTTCATGAAGGTCCCCTGTTCAGATTGACCTTTGCAAAACCTAACATAACATAACCTGTATTTATAAAGAACACTTTGACTGAGAAGGGTATATTGGCGCTGAACAACAGATATTTATTGTTACCCAATTGTACTTATTTTATTGACTTCAGAAGGATGAAAGGGTGAGTGGGCCTGCCAAGATTTTAAACTGTGACCAGGAGGTTGAACACAGGCACACTGAATGCATCTGTTCACTAATCCACCAGGTCAATTCCCCTTTTAGGGTAGTTCCTGAGAAGGAGTTGGGGGAAGTCAGGCTGATTTAGCAATTTTTTCTTGGCCAGAAGGACAATTTATGAATTATTTAATTCCAAAGGAATTAAGTAGGATTCACTATGCCTTGGTGAACCCAGCCATAGCATTGATCAATATACTGGGGCTCTAATGTCAAAGTATGTTATTAAGTCAGCTTTCTAATTGCTGCCACTCCACCCTTCAGTTTTTGAACTGTTGGGTGTTCAGATTGCAAGTTTCTTTTTCATTGACAAAGCATTACCTAAGGGTTATTCTATTTCATATTGCCTGTTTGAGACATTTAGTACTTTTTTGCAACAAGTGTTCCAGTTTGTGACAGGGAAAGACAACATGATCCATTATCTTGATAACAGGTTCAGGGTGTACCATTGCCACAAGCGAAGACAGTGGGCCCAACTGAAGTTCTACATATAGTACCCCCTAGGGACTTAAAGTTAATTAAATGTGGCAATTGGATATGTCAATAGCATAATTTATTGGGGTGGGTTCTGAGAAAGAGTTGGGGGAGCCGGGCTGATTCAGCAGCTTTCTTGGCCAGAAGGACAATCTGTGAATTATTTCATCCCAGAGGAATTAAGTAGGGTAAACTGGATTTAGCCATAGCATTGATGAATAGACTGGGACCTGGGGCTCTAATGTCAAAGTACAATATTAAGCCAGCATTCAGATTGCTGCCAGTGCACCCTTCAGATGTTGAACTGTCGGGTGTTTAGTTAGCAAGTTTATTTTTAATTGAGAAAGTATTGCCTATGGGCTATTATATTTCATGTTCCTTGTTTGACACATTAAATCATTTTTTGCAGCAATTGTTCCAGTTCGTAATAGGGAAAGACAACAGGACCTATTTTCTTAATTACTTTTTTTACATCGGGTTCTGTTCTTTCGGATGAGTGCAACAAATCGCTTGGTAGTACCCCAATTTACTGGGGACTTACAAGTCAATTAAATGTGCCAATTCGATGTGAGTCATTTGCACCATGTCAAAAAGGAGAGAACACAAGCACTTTAGAAGTGATTAGCAAAGATGAAGTGCAGACAGACCTAAAAGCTAACAAAACAGGTTCAGAAAACAGGAGGGGATGGCCCTGTAGAAAGGGCCAAGTCCAAGAATTGGCAAAGCCAATAGAGTAGCACTCTTATAATAAAAGCGATACCTGTTAGCTTTGCCAGTGCTTGTTCTTTATAGCTTCCCAATTTCCCCGTTACTTATGCCTTTTTCCAGTTTTCTGACTCACCTTCTCCTTGCTTGATCCCTGTTATTCTGTTTCTGCCTTTGCCAGAGGAGAGCAGCCACTACTGTTTGCCTTATGCATCCAAAGTACCTTCTTTCTCCACATCTATTCTATCACTCCCTCGACTTCATATGTATTTGTTTTTTAATGCAGTTCTGTATACCGTGCACATTCCCCAAATGTGCTAGAGTGCTTTACATTAGAAGTGGAACATTACAAATAAATGAAAAATGTCACCAGCTACACATACAAGTAGACTGACACGATGTAAACATGTATGAAGTTAAAGTATCCTATTCTAACAACGGTAAGTGTAGAGAGCCACCCAGATTCTCTCTGACATTGTTGCAATGCACCCACGCATTCCTACACCCCTCGGGGCGGGCTCATACCGAGGGTATAAATAAATGGGCGGCAGACCGCTCGTGGTCTTCCGGCCGAGAGTTAACTACTGTCTCTCGAGTATCATTTAAGTGTGCGCTAGAGGCCTACCTGACTTGGGCCCCGCCGCTCTACATTGGCGACGAGGCCGGTCGCACCACGCGTGTGCCTGCCTACCTTGTGTGCTCTGGTCGGGGAGTGCTCGGTGTCCATCTGCGTTGCCCTGCTCCCATGGTGCCGTGGAAGAAGCTGCGGAGCCCACCCGCATCGCTCCTCGCTGCCCGGCATCTGCTGCCTGTGTGCCTGCTGCCCGTCAGGGTCATTATCGCGCCGCCAGCTCGGGCCCGCCCACGCGCCTCCTTGATCATCGGAAGTGCATTCAGCCGGCGAAGCTCACTGGCGCGGCACCCTGTGAGGAGGGTAAGTGCCCGCTGCCCCCGCCTGCGAGCTGCTACACCCACACGGTGGAGCCTGTGTGTGCTGCTCTGTGCTGGAACGTGTGAGGCCGAGACCCCGGCATACCCGCCTTTCAGCAGCGAGGCCCCAGGCCAGGGCTGCCCCTTCCGCTGCCTGCTCCTGCAACAACATGCTCAGTGGAAGCCCCTCATCCTCCAAGGCCCCCCCTGGGGAGACCCCATGGAACATTGTGCTGGGGGAGTGCCCCTGGGAAGTGCACGGTAAGCTGACAAAAAAACAAGCATTGGTGGCTGCAACGCCACAGGGGCACCTACATGTGGTCAGAGTGCGCAGACCTCTATGAAACGGGAGGAATAGCTGACTGAGGCAGCAAGAGTCACCCTGTGGGACAGCACACTGGGAGGACTGTACCTACTCACACTCCAACACCCACAAAAGAGTGAGCAAGTGGTTCATCGTGCCCCCACCTGCAGGCACCAGGCTCCACCGCACAGCCAGGATACCGAGGACACATACTGAAGCAAACTCCTGAGCCACATGTCACTACGCAAGCCGTGCCCCTGCACCCACACACGCTCATGCCCAGCCACAATGAGCAACACTACGCCAGTGGCAGGGGCGGTCCCCCAGCAAGAGGGAGGGTGCAATCCAGCAGTCGCCACCAATCCTCTGCCACCAGTGCACACACACATGGCAGTCGCGCCACTACTCCCATTCAGTGAAGCCGTGGACCACGCGACGGGCGCGCCAAGACGGAAGGCCTGTGTCGGGCGGCTCAACCACTACTTTAGAGGGACCCGTGAAACCAATGGGACCGTCAAGAGATTACTCCTCATCTACTATGACGGGCGGAGATATATGATTTTTTGGAGATGCTCCTCAACACTGTAACGGATGACAACTATGAGGCGGCGGTCGCCATGCTCAACAAACACTTCGATCCACAGCTCAATCACGACTTTGAAAAATTTAAGTTCAAGAGGGCGTGCAAACTGAAACCGAATACGCGGACATGTTCTATGCACGACTGTGCCGGCTGGCCAGCACGTGCCCCTTCACAGACCCGAGGGACGAGTTCAGGGACCAGATCATCCTGGGATGCCGCTCAAAACTCCTGCGGAAGCTCATCCTCCGGCAACCAGGAATCTCGCTGGACGAGATTCTAATCCTAGCGCGCTCCCACGAACTGTCGGACGCCAGGGCAGAGGAGATGGAAACTGCCTTACACACCCCAGTCGCGGCATCACCATCGCTCAGGCACCCGCCGATCAAGGAGGAAAAGGTGGATGCCATCCAGAAAAGGCACCCGACACCTCGCCAGACGCCTAGACTGCCACCAGGTGGACCATGCGGATATTGTGGGGAAGATCACCCCACAACAGCCGTCTGTTGGGCAAAAGGAAAGACATTATCCCTCTGTGGAAGGCTAAACCATTATGCCAAAGTATGCCGAGGGGGGAAGTTCTGATTGGCGATGTCAAGACCCAGAAGTGTGTCACAGCGCATTCGACAAATCTCCCTGGATGACCATCACCGGTACCAGATAACCAGCCCCAGGAACGACGCCCCATGTATGAGGACAAAGACGACGATGAAGTGTTCGTGGTGTCGTATGTCAGCCGGACGGGGACCCGTCAAATGCCACCTCCCATGTGCTCCATCTCCATCGAAGGCACTGACGTACAAGCTCTCATCCACACTGGGGCCTCTGTCAATGTGATGGACTCCGACCAATATGATCGCCTATCTCTGTGACCTCCCCTCGCACCAGCCACTGCAAGGATCTACACGTATGGAGGGACAGACCCGCTCCCTCTCCGGGGCGTCATTCAGACCACCATGGTGAGTGGGAGTTATTCCACCGAGGCGAAGTTCCACGTCACGGAGGGCAAGAAGGGGACCTTGCTCAGCTGTCACACAGCCACAGACCTCGGGCTCGTCTTCTTTGCCAATGAAGTTCACGAGTCCCATGTGGAGGCGATGTTGAAGGAATTTTCGGCGCTCTTCGAAGGCCTAGGGAAATTAAAAGGCAAGAGGTTCAAGCTCCACATTGACACTTCTGTGCGACCAGTGACCCTCCGGCACCGCCGGGTGCCCTTCAACTTACACCCCCAAGTGGAGGAGGAACTAAGGAAGCTCGAAGAGTTAGGGGTCATCGAGAAGGTGTCCGGGCCTACGCTATGGGTGTCCCCACTGGTCGTGGCACCCAAACCCAAGCAACCAGGAGGCATTCGACTCTGTGTCGATATGAGACTACCGAGCACGGCGGTGAAGAAAGAACGCCACATCACCCCCCACGATGGACGTCATTGTAGCTGATCTAAATGGAGCAAAGTGGTTCTCCAAACTAGACCTCAACGCCGGCTACTATCAGCTGGAACTGGAGCAGGAAAGCCGGTACATTACCACCTTTTCAACGCATGTGGGTCTACACAGGTACAGGAGGCTTAGCTTCGGAGTGTCCTCAGCTGCTGAGGTCCAAAATGCCATCCGGGAGACACTGTCGGGGCTGCAGGGGGTGATCAACCTCTGCGATGATATCCTTGTGTACTCTGACACGCTCGAGGAGCACCACGCGCACCTCCGGGCCACGCTGAAACGGCTAGTAGACTGCGTTTGACTCTGAACAAATCTAAGTGCTCGTTCTATCAGGAGAGCATTATTTTCTTTGGCTATAGGGACACCCGTGAGGGACTTCGGGTAGATCCGAAGAAGGCCGAAGCCATCCAAGCAGCCAGCACCCCTCGCAACCCCACCGAGGTGAGAAGTTTCCTCGGCCTGGCCAGGTACTGTGTACGGTTTATTCCCAATCTGGCAGCCATGTCTGAGCCACTGCGGGCGCTCACACATCAAGACCACAAGTGGGAATGGACACTTGCAGCCAACAAGGCGTTCCAGGACATTAAGGTGAGCCTGCTCGACAAAACCGTGATGGCCTATTTCCATCCTCAACGCAGAACGGAGTTGGTAGTTGACGCTAGCCCCGTGGGCCTAGGGGCGATCCTTCTTCAAGAACATGGCCCTGAGGTATGGAAGTCTGTTGCCTATGCCAGCAAAGCCCTGACCGACACCGAGACCAGATACGCCCAGATCGAGAGAGCGGCATTGGCGATCTAGTGGGAGTGCCAACACTTTCATTTGTACCTGTGTGGCCAAGAGTTCAGCGTCGTGACCGACTACAAGCCATTGCTCCCACTGTTTGCCTGCTCATCCCAATTAGCACCCCTGTGGATCGAACGATGGGCCGTGCAGCTACAGGGATACAATTTTAGGGTGATCTTCCGTCCCGGGGCACACAACCCTGTCAATTATCTGTCTCGACACCCGGGATCCCCGGCACCAGCTGGCCCGTCTGCAGATGCCTGCAGCACGGAGATGTTTGTCCACATGGTGTCGCAAGGAGCGTGTCGCAAGGCTATGACGCTCGACGAAATCGGCCAAGCCACCCAGGAAGACGACACTCTGTCCCGAGTCTAGGGAACCTTGGAGAAGAACAGTTGGGCTCATTTCATGGACGGTGCCCACATCCTCGGGCCAGAGGTCAGCCATGCCCGTCAAACAATTGTGGCAGGTTCGAAGCGAACTCAGTGTGGGGGGACAGTGGAGTCGTCTTAAGGGGACATCTCATTGTAGTCCCAGAAAGCCTACAGAGGAGGATCCTCATGTTGGAATGGCCAAGACCAAGGCAAGGTTGAGGGACAAGGTTTGGTTCCCGGCCATAGATTCCATGGAAGGGGAAGACCCAGCTCTAGGACTGGTGATCACGGAAGAACCATGCAGAACTCCGTGGACACATCTCAGTGTGGACTTTGGGAGCTTCCCGGATGGTCGTCACATGCTGGTCATGGTTGACTCATTCTTGAAGTTTCCAATCATCGAAGTCATAGCATCAACAGCCTTCCCTCAGGTGAAGAAAGTCTGGCCCCAGCCTTCGCAATGATGGGGCTGCCAGAAGAAGTCAAGTCCGACAACGGACCCCCCTTCCAGGGACGGGAGTACCAGGATTATCTTAAGAACTTAGCGGTGCGGCACAGGAAGATCACCCCGCTATGGCCCCAAGCGATCAGGGAAGTGGAGATATTGATGAGGACAATCAACCATGCGCTACGGATCGAGGTGGACAACGGGGAAGATCCAGAAGCGTCCCTCGACCAATTCATTGGTGCGTACCGTCTGACTCCTCATAGCACCACTAAGTGTGCTCGGGGCTCATCTCCTGTTCAAGCGAGCCCCACGAGATAGTATCCCATCTGACCCGACATGGGTGCCCGTGGAGCTGGACGATGGCGCCGTCCAGTCAAGGAGGAAGACAAAGAACCGGAAGGCGAGTGAGGCGCAGAGAACTCAGGATCCACAGCTCTGAGTGGGAGACCGAGTGGTGATAAAAGACCGACTTCCCGGGTGGAAGTTCCGGACCCCATATGAGCCAGAGGCATTTATCGTCGTAAGTGTCCAAGGGACCATGGTAACCGCCAAAAGGGGACAACAATCTGTTACCAGGAATGTGTCCAGCTTCAAGAAGACAACGGTGGCGGACGTGGACCCTAAGGTCCCTGAGCATCCGGACCCTTTGCCGAGCTTATCTCCTACAAGATCGCCGGCTGTGGGGACCGCTTTGCCAGAGTAACCAAGACGAGTTAGCCATGAAGGTGATGGTGGTGCCTCTTTGACCGATCAGAATGCCGCTGCTGAGACAACTCAGGGAGCCCCGGCAGGGGCTGCAACATCTCCGAGTGAAGAAAGGAAGGATGTAGAGAGCCACCCAGACTCTCTCCGACATTGTTGCAATGCACCCACGCATTCCTACATCCCTCGGGGAGGGCTCGTCCCTAGGGTATAAATAATTGGGCGGACGACCGCTCGTGGTCTTCCACCCGAGAGTTAACTATTGTCTCTTGAGTATCATTTAAGTGCGTGCTAGAGGCCTACCTGACTTGGACCCCGCCGCGCTACAGTGCGCAGCATTAATTGCTGTATATTTACAAGAGAATAGTTTTCAGTCTTAATTGAAATATGGGTAAATAGTGTTATGTAAGCTTCTCTCTACTTCCCTCAGCCTGGCACATCTCTTCCTCTTTCACTCAAGCACCCCTCTCCTTGCATCATGTGTGATTGGCGTTATTTTTTATTTTCTGCACTAAGTGCCCGTTTTACTCTGCGCACAATCTTGTTAATTTCCCAGATGATTAACGTAACTATGCACAGGTGAAATTACGTGAATTTCACTTGCCTCTAAAGTCCTCAAAGTTCCTCTTTAAGTAAATCAATACTTAAAATATCTACACGCATGTATATGTAGCTGAAGTACCTAATATCAATCCCACATTATTTTGGAAATGTACATCCTTTACACCTCAAAAAAACGCAAAATATGTTTTCTTTTTTACTTAATGTGAAATTAAGTGTCTATGGGCCATATACATGAACACATTTTCCCATAGACACAGAATGGGCAAAACCCCATGATGCATCTGGCCCATTATGTTGCTTGAAAAATTGCAGCTTGATAAAATGATAGCGTATCGAAATGAAGATCAGAATGTGCACCTAACTCCTGTACCTGGTAGTTATATTTGTTTTGCAAGCTTACTTCAGTCTCCAGGAGGTCAGGTGGTTCCAAGTTGTCGTTGTCCGGTTAATTAAACAGTGCAGCTGTCTGGAAATATATCGGACATTTTATCAATACGAAGTTAAATTCTAACGTCAGACAAGTAGTGTAAGCAGCTTTGGTTCACTGGTTTCTGCCTCGGGAACGCTACAAATGTCCCCGTCCAGTCTTAGTTCATTACACATTTACTTCTGAATGGCAACACGCTTGGGAAGTTCAAACGCTGGCTGCAAGTTGACAGTTAACTTGTTTTTCCCATATAATTTACATCACTGCAATGTTTACATTTGGGAAAATCTATTAGCCCACAATAACTTTTTTATACAACCTGGAGAAATAGATCTGTCTTCCTTTATTTACCCTGAAATTAGGAGGAATTTAAAGAGCAAAAATTGCAGGGCCCAATCCACAAACTGAAGTTTCTAGTATGTAATGTAGTACTTCTCACATAAAACAAAATGTAATTCACAAACCTACAACTGTAAATCTCCACTTCCTCCTCTCTTATCAATGAGGAAATCCTCACACATGTAGGTTTAATACTTTAGTAGTAAATGGGGAAAGACCTGGGGAAGTGATGAAAAAGGGGCATACGTAATACTTAATGGGAGGGGTTTCGGAAATGGCATGCCCTACTCACAAAAGAATAAGCCCATTGCTAGTCAGAAACTGAACTTCTAAAGTTACTGCAGCCAAAAAGGATACAAATAGGGGTAAATGTACTCCATCGCAGAGCTTGAGTAAAAAAAAAACAAATAGAAGGGGAAACAGCCACTACAACGCAGCTGTTTCCATGCATATCCTAAACCATGGACGCTAACAGGGCATGCACTGTTAGCACGCATAGCCTTTACCGTGCCTGCCTTTGTAACAAATTATGTTGTAAAGGTATGTATGGTAAAGGTATGTGTGTGGTAAGGGTGTGCAGAGTTACTATGCATAGCCTTTACCGCACATGTCTTTACTTTTTATTTTTTTATTTTATAAATATATATGCAGTACATAGGATCAAAAGACAGAATAATTCATTACATCGCCCCCCTACCCCAAATCCCAATGACAAAACCAGTGTATATTGCAAGCAGTGCGAATTCTGAAAGAAAACAATTTAACATTTCATTGATATTCATTACCACGATAAATTATCTGATTAAGCAATCATTAGCTTTTGCTGACATTAAATAGAAAACAGGGAAAAAGTAAAACTCAGAAGGGAAAAAAAAGAATAGGGAAATCAGAAAAAAATCATCAATAGGAATGCCGTTGGCAAGCCCTAGGAGTTCATTTGGCTAAGCCACCTGGTTAAGGGCTCCCATTTCTCTAAACCTTGTTTTTTAGCCTGCCTAACTTTTTTGGTCTAGATGGCACTCTCCAGTTTACAAGTTGCTATCAACCGATCCAGCCATTGGGCAAACATTGGGGGATTCGGCTCTATCCAGTGTTAACCTTTACAAATCCTGAGAATGATTATGGCAACAAATATTAAAGCTCCCCCATTCCTTCTAATAATCGTGTCGTGTAAGCCCAGCAAAATGATTGCGGGAGTTAGTTGAATGTCCCGAGATAAAACTCTGCCCAGGAACTGCTGTATTTTATCCAGTAGAGGTTTTAACTTAGGGCAGGTGGTGAACATATATACCAAATCTGGACTGAACTCAGTACATCTAGGGCACATTGTTCCTCCACCAGTTCTCCATTTAGCAGTACTGCTGGGAGTAATATATAAGAAGAATCCTATCTTATAAAATTGTACCTGCTGCTTGGCTGACAGCAGATTGCTCTGAGCAAAGTTCAGTGTAAGACAGAAGTTGTTACAGGGGAAATTCAGTTTCTGCCGCCATTTTTCATCTACCTTTTTCAGGTCATTGGGCATTTGGGTATTTAATATTGAAAAAATGTACCCAATCCGTGGCGGAGCTAAACCCTGCCGTTTGTCAATGAAATCAAGCTTTGCAAACCCAAGCCAGCCCTCCCTATTTGCGGGTCAAGAAATCTTTGATGGCATGGTATAAAAAGTTCTGATTATCATTCAGACTATAATGGGCTTTAAGGCCATTGAAAGGCCGAACTCTTTCAGAAGTCACCAAGTCTCCCCCAGTTTTAAAATTCCAGATTGATACCACTTTTGAAGATACATCTTTCCAAAGATGATTGGTAAGTTGCATTGTTATTAATAGCTTTATAGCAGTTTAATCTACCCTATCCAAAGAGACTGCGAATGTTGGCGAAGACCCTGTATGCTTTTGTCAGAGTCTTAAATCTGAACTGCTTGTAGTAGCAAAATTCTAGTTGCCTCCAAAGACAGCCTCGCTCCCTCCCCAAGTAGTGATGTATAGGGAGATTGAAGTCCCATGGGGCTCGTGTGAGGGAGTTTATGCAATAGTTCAGTACAATATTGCAATACCGCGGCCCAATAGTACAATCTTAAGTTAGGGAGCGCCCACCCTCCTCTATCTCTAGGGAGAGAGAGCAGTTTAAAAGCCCTCCTTGGCTGTGAGTAGGCCCAGATGAATTGGGAGAAAATTTGTTCGAACTTTTGCAGCATATTTGATGAATTCTAATGGAATTGCCCTAAAAAAAAATAAAGTAGTTTGGGAAAGAAAATAATTTTTAAAACGTTACATCGCCCCACTATAGTCAAGTGTAAGTTGTTGATTCTGTTAAGTGCTTTCTTGATGTCAGATGCTAGCGGAATCAAATTTTCCTTTCCTATTGAGTCTCTATCGGCAACGATATTGACACCTAAAAATTTTGCTTCATGGTCTACTCTGCAATCCTCCCAGTTTATTTCTTCATTTACAATGATCTGTATTTTTGTTTTATTAAGCGTGTATCGGAACAGCTTCCCAAACTCTTGAGATTCTTGTTCCAAGGTCTTGATGGCCGATTCATGTCCCGGGGTCACCACCGTGCCTGCCTTTACAACGAATTACGTTGTAGAGCTATGGGTGATAAAGGTATGTGTGAGGTAAGGGTGGTGGAGGCTATTGGCGTCATAAGAGGAAACTGAAATACATTTCGGCTTCTTCTTTACGATGTGCACTGCACCTCAGAAGAGCTGAAGAGGTGATATCGTAGAGAGGTAAGGGGGATTTTAAATTAATTTGCCTGAAAATATTTATTCATATAAATATATATATTTTTTTATAAATGTATTTTCATTTTTTTAAGAGGCGGGAGTTGCACAAGGGTCCCGTTTAGGGCTAGGGGAATGGGTAATTTTTAGAAGAGAAAGGGGCCGGGAGGCAGGGGTCAGCTTTTAGAGCTCAGGGGAGACGTAGTTTGTAGACAGACTGGGGTTGCGCAGGGATCTATTTCAAGGGTTCAGGGCAGGGCTGTGGTGTTTGTTAGAAGGGTTGGGGCCTGGAGGGGGGGTCACGTAGGGGTACAGAACAGGGGAGGAGTATTTTTTCAAAAAGGACTGGGGGCCAAAGAGGGGAGGTGCAAGGGACCAGTTTTGGGATGTGGGGCAGGGGTCAGGGAAAACCTTTGCTACAAATTGCCCATAACATGCTTGCTTTTACAACGAAATTCATAGTAAAGGTAGGCGTAGTAAAGGGATATTTGTGGTAAATGTTATGCCTGGTAATTACCTTCGCATTGTAATGCATGTGTGGTAAAGGCATACGTTGCAACAGAATGCGTTGTAACATCATCCAACCAATAGAAGTAAATGTATCCAGCTCAGAGCTGGAGGAAGTTCAGGATCACACATGGCAACCACAGTTACCTCAACATCCTCCCTTAGAAAATAATGGAGATTTGGACTTGAAATAAGGAAATATTGGTAAATAAAGTTAATTTATTTATAAAGTTAAAAATATAAATAAATGTAATTCAATGTTAAAGATTATCTAAAGTTAAAACATTTATTTAAAATATTCAATAACGTTCTACCTGATTCTTCTACCCAGAAGGGAGATATGTAAATACTGGACTGATCCATCAGCCCCATGTGCTACGGACTGGCTCAAAGTGGCAAATCCGACTTGTCATCTGGACATGGAGGGCAAGCCTGGAAGAGTGATCAATGTTTGGGTTGATTTAACTAAGTGGAGTGGAATCTTTTAAGAAGATTCAATAGAACAAGAGGTCCTATGATTACACCAAGGCACCGCTCTCGGAGATGGGTTTATTGGCAGGGTTAGTGCAGTGGGGCCTAACGTGAATACAACAGACTGTGATGCGGATATCATGTATAAAAGTGGCCTGAGACTTTCATGAGCTATATGGGGAAAAAAAAATATTTAACATAAAAATATTTGTGTATTTTCTGTTTTCAGGTTTATCAAACGTTTTGTTTTTCCCTATACTGTACCTTAGAGAAAGCTGCGCCATCAGGAAGTTCATTTTTTTTTAAATAAAAAAAGGGTATTAAAACATATTATGAGAAACAAAAAACAAATGGGTGGTAGGGTTTAGGTTGCGCAATTTGGTTTACCCTAGTGTAGATCAAAGCCCATTATTCATTAGACTGCTTCTAAGGACATCGAACAAAGACCACCTGACATTGTTAAGTGGGTGTAGACAGTGTCAACACACGCATAAAATATCAAACAAAATAAATGTCCTGAGAAAAATTCGTATTAGCACCAACAATAAGTGCACAGTGGTCTTCTTCAGTGTTCTTCTTAGTTTATTTTTCAATTCAGGTGAGTATTTCAGTTTCCATATTCCCTGTTTCCACAACTGATAGCCACACAAAGCCAACACGTTTTTCATCTTATATGGGCTTTCACCCAAGACTTCCTTAGTGCTATGATAAACAGATATAGAAAACCTCAGTTTACTCAAAATTTAACAAATGAACTATACTCACCACCACTATCACCCAAGATAGTGAGACAGCATGACTGTGAGGAGAAAAAGTGAAAAAGAACCACCCAAACCTAAAACCTTTGCTCAAACTTGACCAAAAATCTCCATTTGAAAAAAGTGAAAAGCAAAACATTTTTAAATATGTGTACACCACCAGAGAAACGGGAAGCACAAAGCAAAAAATAGAAAAGAGCAAATCATAAAAGGTGTATAAACTTCATGGGGAAATGAACACAGGAATGAACTAACCACTTATCCAAGTGTGCAAATAACAAAATCGGTGTGTCACACAATACGGACTCACCACGGTCAGTTACTATCCAGATAAATCAAAAACCGGGATATCTGTTTTAGAAGAACTACAGCACTTTCAACAATCTTAGTTAAAACCCTGCAATAAAACAAAGTCAATGCAATATTTATTGGTTACCCACAGATTACCTCCCTCAAGCCTTAGGTTAGTTTGGTGGCACCGACGGAGAGTGTGGGGCCTCGTATACCTGAGCACGGTCCAGGTGAGGTGAGGTCCAGTCCCCTGTCATTCTGGATCACGTTGAGTATCCACTGACTAGGAGGATGAGTATATAACTGTAGGTACAGGTTGTATAGTTCCTACAAATATTATCTATACCTTTTTCACTGATTAGGTAGGTGTATTATTGATTTCACACATACACAACAGTAGCAACTATTTAAGAGCAGTGGCCCTGATGAAAGCCAAGGGACGTATTGCCCGGTAGGCAGAAACATGTTGGCCCAAATTGCGACAGTCATTTGTTCCATACTGTCGTTTGCGCTGTTCCTGTTTTTTAATTAGGGGATGTGCCTTGTTCCTATTAAAGAGTTTGTTTAGACATATCACCCTATTTTAACATTCAACACCTGTTGTATGTTGCACTGTGTTTTCACCACTCCATCATAATTTGGCAAACTATTGGTGGTTCATTTTTCACTGTGGACCGTATCCAGTACTTACAACTTACTGTGTGGCATGGGTCTTGATGATCTAAGGACCCGCCAGGCCACAGTGTGGACGGCCAAATGATAGGACTGATCACTTGGTTTGTTTGATGGTTACCCACAAAGAATGTGCACTGGATTTGGTTGACCAGTTTTTGATCGAATTTTAGACATCACTACTCTTGCTCCTTATACACGTGTCTCTCGCTCTTTAGAATTATTTGCATGGTGACTGCAGCACCGACTGACATAGTGAAAGACTTGCCAGTTTTTGCCAGTACTTTTGGCTTATAGACCTCCTAGGTTCTTGTTTGTTATTCATATGTTGTTACTGGGGAAGTGAACCAGTAGTATCTCTTAAAACTTTTCCATTTGACCCTTCCCTCCCTGTGTGTTTTTGATACCCACAGATTACGACAACCAACGTACATTGTTGCTGATCAAGAAAACAAGAGAGGCGCAGGCTTAGCAAAAAGAAATATCGGGGCATATTATCATATTATCAACAACTAGCGATATTTATCGCTAAGTAAACTTAGCGACATTTTTTTTATCGCCGCGCATCGCCGGATTTTATCGCAGAGATAACGTGCTATTAGCAACGTTCATCTCCAATGCGATAAAATATCCGGCAATTGCGGCGAAATGCGTGAATATCCCTGGGAATCCAGCGATATTCAGGCATTAACCCCAATAGGGTCTTAGCCTGAATATCCAACTCCCATTGGATATACAGGTTAAAAAGTGGTCTGAGCAGGCGTTAGTTTTCAGTGATATTCGCGCAAATTTTTTCATTGCTACGCCTGCGTTGATAATAAAAGGAGGTGGTGATGGACGGAGCATCTGAACCAATCAAACACTCACACCCAGTAAACAGATCTGGGTTTAATCCATCACCGTTCTTTAGCCCTCTCTGCCACCCCAGTTCAGACATGGCCATATGCAAATCAGTCTGACCCTGTGCCTCATGGGAACAGTCCAGCCAGAGCTGCCAAGCCATGCCTTCCCTGGATCGGAAACAAGCTTCCTAGGACCGGTTTCTGGCATTACAGCCGTCTTCAGCCAGGCTTGCTTGAATCCAGTGACAAAGTGAGCAAGGGACTCACGTCTGAGCATACCCTGACAACTTATGGCGAACAAAGCGGTACAAAAGGGGGGGTGATGAACGGAGCATCTGAACCAATCAAAAACTCACACCCAGTCAAATGATCTGGGTTTAATCCATCACCGTTCTTTAGCCCACTCTGCCACCCCAGTTCAGACATGGCCATATGCAAATCAGTCTGACCCTGTGCCTCATGGGAACAGTCCAGCCTGAACTGCCAAGCCATGCCTTCCCTGGACCGGAAACAAGCTTCCTAGGACCGGTGTCTGGCATTACAGCCGTCTTCAGCCAGGCTTGCTTGAATCCAGTGGCAAAGTGAGCAAGGGACTCACGTCTGAGCATACCCTGCCAACTTATGGCGAACAAAGCGGTACAAAAGAGGGGGTGATGGACGGAGCATCTGAACCAATCAAACATTCAAACCCAGTCAACAGATCTGGGTTTAATCCATCACCGATCTTTAGCCCACTCTGCCACCCCAGTTCAGACATGGCCATATGCAAATCAGTCTGACCCTGTGCCTCATGGGAACAGTCCAGCCCGAACTGCCAAGCCATGCCTTCCCTGGACCGGAAACAAGCTTCCTAGGTCCAGTTTCGGGCTATCAGCCATCTTCAGCCAGGATAGCTTGACTCCAGTGGTGTGGAGAGCACGGGACTCACATCTGAGCATACCCTTCCCACTCGGGGTGACAAATGCAAAAACAACAGTTGATGGACAGAATGCAGAACAATGTCATAAATTCACCCCAGTACAGAGATCTGGGCCTAAGTCCACTGATTGGGATGGTGTGGTGAGCAAAAATACGATTGATTTAGGCCCAGATCTCTTTGCTGGGGTGAATGTATGACATTCTTCTGCATTCTGTCCATCAACTGTTGTTTTTGCATAGCGTCCATTACAGCACATAAACGGGAGGGGCAACGAGAGCTACGCAATCCAGAATCTGAACTACACACTGCAGAGACCCAACATGCTGATGACCCGACTCCCGATACAGCCCATATCTTGCGACTCAAACAGAAACAACAAAAAGGGCGCCTCACAGAATCGACAAAACAGCAATTAGAGGCCACACGCCATAGACTATATGATATCGGGGATAAGGCCGGGAAGCTATTGGCGTGGCTAGACAGAAGGGAGAGAAAAGATAGGTGGATTGCACAGCTCAGCACGGAGGAAGGACTGGCAACGACTAACCCACACACAATAGTACACATGCTAGTACACCACTTTCAGGTAATCTACTCATCGGACTCGGAGATGTCCCTAGAGGAAGCAGTGTTATACATAAAAGACCTTGCAATGCCCAAACTAAACTCAGAGGAAGCGCTAGAGCTGGAAGACGATCTGACTATAGGGGAGCTGCAGGTGGCCATAGGGGCACTACAGTTGGGTAAAGCAATGGGGCCAAATGGCATACCTGTCGAACTCTATAAGAGTACGGCAGACGTCGTTACACCTTATCTATTAAATATGTTTAACAATAGTCTGGAGGTGGCCAACTCCCGCTGGTCCAACGAACGGCCACCCTAGTGGTGGTTCTGAAACTAGGGAAACCTGTGGATAAATGCACCTCTTATCGGCCTATCTCCCTAATAAATTCAGAGGCTAAAATACTTGCAAAGCTGTTGGCAAGTCGGCTTACGCCGCATCTGTCGAAACTTATACACCCAGATCAATCGGGCTTTATGCCAGGCAGGAACACGGCTCTTAACCTGAGGAGATCACACAGTGTTCTTGCGCGCGCAAACTACGTGCTATCGCTAGACGCCCATATGGCATTTGACATGGGCAAGTGGCCCTTTGTCTTCGCAGTACTACAGCATTTGGGGTTTGGTCCGAGATTCTGTTTCTGGGTTAAGCTCTTGTACACCAAGCCAATGGCTCATGCCACAGCCAATGGTCACATTTTCGAGAACTTTCCCTTAGCAAGAGGCAATCGCCAGGGCTGCCCATTATCACCGTTACTTTTTGCGCTGGTGTTGGACCCCCTGGCAGCATGGATACGATGGGACCCAATGATACGGGGCCTTAAAGGGACAGACAGCTGGGAAGATCGAGTGTCCCTGTATGCAGATGATATTTTGCTATATCTGGCCTCGCTGAGACGCTCAATATTGGTCCTCCTAGATATTTGTGCGGCTTATGGCAAGGCATCCGGATACACCATAAACTGGTCTAAATCCATACTATATCTGTTACATGGCCCACCTCCACATCTCCCTGAACATTGCCCGCTTAAAATGGCAGACAGTACGTTTAAATATTTAGGTATCCATGTCACGGCTGACTCGAGAGAATTTTTTTATAAGAATTTGCAACCGCCGTTGGAACGGCTCAAGCGAGACGTACGTCACTGGGGGACACTGCCACAGACCTTGTTGGCGAAGTCAGCAATTTTTAAAATGATGGCCCTGCCCCGCTTCCTGTATGTCCTAGAGAATACTCCATACCCAGTGCTGCCAACTTACTTTAAGGCGATTTTGGCAGAGGTTTCCAGTTTACTGTGGAGTAATAAACCTGCACGTATAGTGCAAGCTAAGTTAGTGCACGGATGGTACGATGGCGGGATAGCACTCCCCAACATACAACTTTACTACTGGGCGGCACAACTAAAAGTGATTAATCAATGGGTGCATATATCTCAGGCGAATCCGGAAAATAAGGCAGACAGGACGCAACTGGACATGAGAGCTATGCTAACTCCCCTATATGACAAGAAAGTAACCTCTGCAATGTTTGGTCCGCTGCGCCATACGCTGGGGTTATGGCATATGGCACAGGCAAAACTAGGATGGCGGGGAGTATTAACCCAGCTAACTCCACTATGGGACATGAAACGACTAGGCAGACTTCGAAATAGTTCAGACATGGCCATATGCAAATCAGTCTGACCCTGTGCCTCATGGGAACAGTCCAGCCCGAACTGCCAAGCCATGCCTTCCCTGGACCGGAAACAAGCTTCCTAGGTCCAGTTTCGGGCTATCAGCCATCTTCAGCCAGGATAGCTTGACTCCAGTGGTGTGGAGAGCACGGGACTCACATCTGAGCATACCCTTCCCACTCGGGGTGACAAATGCAAAAACAACAGTTGATGGACAGAATGCAGAACAATGTCATAAATTCACCCCAGTACAGAGATCTGGGCCTAAGTCCACTGATTGGGATGGTGTGGTGAGCAAAAATACGATTGATTTAGGCCCAGATCTCTTTGCTGGGGTGAATGTATGACATTCTTCTGCATTCTGTCCATCAACTGTTGTTTTTGCATAGCGTCCATTACAGCACATAAACGGGAGGGGCAACGAGAGCTACGCAATCCAGAATCTGAACTACACACTGCAGAGACCCAACATGCTGATGACCCGACTCCCGATACAGCCCATATCTTGCGACTCAAACAGAAACAACAAAAAGGGCGCCTCACAGAATCGACAAAACAGCAATTAGAGGCCACACGCCATAGACTATATGATATCGGGGATAAGGCCGGGAAGCTATTGGCGTGGCTAGACAGAAGGGAGAGAAAAGATAGGTGGATTGCACAGCTCAGCACGGAGGAAGGACTGGCAACGACTAACCCACACACAATAGTACACATGCTAGTACACCACTTTCAGGTAATCTACTCATCGGACTCGGAGATGTCCCTAGAGGAAGCAGTGTTATACATAAAAGACCTTGCAATGCCCAAACTAAACTCAGAGGAAGCGCTAGAGCTGGAAGACGATCTGACTATAGGGGAGCTGCAGGTGGCCATAGGGGCACTACAGTTGGGTAAAGCAATGGGGCCAAATGGCATACCTGTCGAACTCTATAAGAGTACGGCAGACGTCGTTACACCTTATCTATTAAATATGTTTAACAATAGTCTGGAGGTGGCCAACTCCCGCTGGTCCAACGAACGGCCACCCTAGTGGTGGTTCTGAAACTAGGGAAACCTGTGGATAAATGCACCTCTTATCGGCCTATCTCCCTAATAAATTCAGAGGCTAAAATACTTGCAAAGCTGTTGGCAAGTCGGCTTACGCCGCATCTGTCGAAACTTATACACCCAGATCAATCGGGCTTTATGCCAGGCAGGAACACGGCTCTTAACCTGAGGAGATCACACAGTGTTCTTGCGCGCGCAAACTACGTGCTATCGCTAGACGCCCATATGGCATTTGACATGGGCAAGTGGCCCTTTGTCTTCGCAGTACTACAGCATTTGGGGTTTGGTCCGAGATTCTGTTTCTGGGTTAAGCTCTTGTACACCAAGCCAATGGCTCATGCCACAGCCAATGGTCACATTTTCGAGAACTTTCCCTTAGCAAGAGGCAATCGCCAGGGCTGCCCATTATCACCGTTACTTTTTGCGCTGGTGTTGGACCCCCTGGCAGCATGGATACGATGGGACCCAATGATACGGGGCCTTAAAGGGACAGACAGCTGGGAAGATCGAGTGTCCCTGTATGCAGATGATATTTTGCTATATCTGGCCTCGCTGAGACGCTCAATATTGGTCCTCCTAGATATTTGTGCGGCTTATGGCAAGGCATCCGGATACACCATAAACTGGTCTAAATCCATACTATATCTGTTACATGGCCCACCTCCACATCTCCCTGAACATTGCCCGCTTAAAATGGCAGACAGTACGTTTAAATATTTAGGTATCCATGTCACGGCTGACTCGAGAGAATTTTTTTATAAGAATTTGCAACCGCCGTTGGAACGGCTCAAGCGAGACGTACGTCACTGGGGGACACTGCCACAGACCTTGTTGGCGAAGTCAGCAATTTTTAAAATGATGGCCCTGCCCCGCTTCCTGTATGTCCTAGAGAATACTCCATACCCAGTGCTGCCAACTTACTTTAAGGCGATTTTGGCAGAGGTTTCCAGTTTACTGTGGAGTAATAAACCTGCACGTATAGTGCAAGCTAAGTTAGTGCGCGGATGGTACGATGGCGGGATAGCACTTCCCAACATACAACTTTACTACTGGGCGGCGCAACTAAAAGTGATTAATCAATGGGTGCATATATCTCAGGCGAATCCGGAAAATAAGGCAGACAGGACGCAACTGGACATGAGAGCTATGCTAACTCCCCTATATGACAAGAAAGTAACCTCTGCAATGTTTGGTCCGCTGCGCCATACGCTGGGGTTATGGCATATGGCACAGGCAAAACTAGGATGGCGGGGAGTATTAACCCAGCTAACTCCACTATGGGACATGAAACGACTAGGCAGACTTCGAAATAGTAAGGGATTTGCTGGATGGGACGATATTGGGACATCTACGGTGGGAGACATGGAGGAGAGATAGTCTCCTTTGAGTGTTTGCAGCAGAAATACGAATTGGCCCCCTCGGAATTGTTCAGATACACACAGATAAGACAAGCCCTCATGACAGCACTGCCTCATGGCACGGAAGTTCCAGAAGCATCCCCAATGGAGGATAGTTTGTTAACTGATTATATGCCGAAAAGGGCCATTAGTGAATAACATGCCTACCCAATGAGACCAGTGAGAGAAAAATTGACTCAAGATATTGGCGATGTGGACGATTTAGAGTTAGAGTGGCAGGAGGCATTGGCATCCCCAAGAGAGATAGGCATACCCTTGCGCCTCAGGCTAGTGCAACTCCGTATCGTACATATGTCCTACTACAGTAGACTCACTTTACACAGGTTGGGAAGAACAGAACACCCCTACTGTCTGCGTAGTTGTGGGGAAGAGGGAACCTTCTTTCATACCATATGGGACTGTCCTAAAGTAATGGATTACTGGGTACAGATCATGAGAACCATATCACAATCAGAGGGAGTATCACTGATGCCGGAACCCAGACGCTGTTTATTAAATATATGGGAACCGAATGACCTCACACACACCGGGCAGAGTTGGGTAACACTGGGAATTATGGTCGCCAAATGCAACATAGCACAAAAGTGGGAAGGAACAAAGGTGCCGACTCTTGCAGCATGGGGAAGGGACATGGATGCAGCCATGTTTGCCGAGAGGGAGGTGTTTAGTAGTAGAGGTTGCCCAAAAAAGTGGAGTCAACTTTGGGGGACATGGAATAAATATAGAAGTGATATTTGTGGACCACCTCCGGAACGAGAAGATGAAGACTCAGACTCGGAGGGGGAGGGTTGATTTATGGATGGAAAGACGGGGCCTGGTTATAGACGTTGATGAAATGCAAATTGGTGACTTCATAATAATAATTGGTATTTATGGAGATGAAGTGTTGTGCTATGCTGCTTTATTATGTACAAGAATGTTTTCATGCTTTGTTGGAATGGAACTCAATAAAAATCTTTTTTTTAAAAACAACAAAAAAGCATCCATTTACTTGCATATACAGCTATACACACACCACTACACTTCTACAGAAACGTACACATACTTACTCTCTTAAAGAATCACTTAGAGAAACACATACTTATTTATACAGGAACTCTTCCAATCTCTCACTCTCACATATACTCACTTATATACATCAATACTCACATATACTAGTTTAAAACATATGTAGTTACTCATAAAGATACTATTGAGATAGTCATTCACTCACTAACACACACTCATCCACCCACACAGTCATGCACACATGCTGCCTTAAAAAACACATACATACAGTGAGTCAGTAATTCATGCATCTGTGCAGTAAGTAATACCCCCAATCAAACCATACAGACACTCATTCTGATACTCAAAAAATCAACTAATAACCCATGTAGACACTCATGTAGCTACTCACCAACCCATGCAGCCACTTATACACAAAGTGAGACACTGATACAGATATTTACATATTTAAACATGACTCGCTAATACATGTATTCACTAAGATACACTTAATAAGTCAGTTACACAATCAATTTTACAAAAAAAACATCCATTTAGACACCTATTTACCCATTTCTTCTTCCATCGACCTTTAGATATACATATATAAAAAACATTTATTTTTCAGAAAGACACACATTCAGTGGATGATGTCATCAGTGATGTCATCAGTGATGTCTTTTGAGATGTCATGTGTGATGTCATGAGTGATGTCACTGACCATGTCATGAATGAAGTAATATGTAACGTCATCAGCAGTGCATTGCGGACACGCCCGAGTTATAGTTAGCTGAACTAACTATAACGGGGGAATTTTAATGGTTTTGTATGAGTGAAATGTCCAGATAACTATAACATGTGTGAAACCTTTGGTTTTTTCAGTGAATTTCTAAGGTTTTTTAAATGCTAATTCCTAACTATAACGTGACTGAAACCTATGTTTTTTTCCAGTGAATATATATATATATATATATATATATCACGCTCACTGGTCTGCCACACAAATGAGGGAGCACTCGAGACAGCCGAGAAGGTTAGACCATTTAACCTTTAATTCGTGGTATGAACAGCCAACACGCACAGGTTTTAATCACAGCAGTTCCTTCGTCTCGCCTGACGCGTTTCGAAATATTTTCTTCTTCAGAGGCTTTGGTACGAAGAATACGTGCACACTCCCACACACTGGCTAAATGGGCAGTGTCACGCCTCTCAGCATTGTGGGAGTTGTAGTCTTATGGTTCCTGAATGGTTGCACTTTTCTTAACTGCGTCTCACTCTGTATGAGTACAAGCTCTGGATGAGCCCCTTAGCGCGTCTCTGTTCTCATCCAACTCGCGCTGCTCCACAAAGAGGTAAGAAATCCATCCTCGGGGCCCCCGCCTGTAGTCGGGGTGTTGCTCGCCTCGCGGCTTGGCTACCGCTATACATCACGCTCACTGGTCTGCCACACAAATGAGGGAGCACTCGAGACAGCCGAGAAGGTTAGACCATTTAACCTTTAATTCGTGGTATGAACAGCCAACACGCACAGGTTTTAATCACAGCAGTTCCTTCGTCTCGCCTGACGCGTTTCGAAATATTTTCTTCTTCAGAGGCTTTGGTACGAAGAATACGTGCACACTCCCACACACTGGCTAAATGGGCAGTGTCACGCCTCTCAGCATTGTGGGAGTTGTAGTCTTATGGTTCCTGAATGGTTGCACTTTTCTTAACTGCGTCTCACTCTGTATGAGTACAAGCTCTGGATGAGCCCCTTAGCGCGTCTCTGTTCTCATCCAACTCGCGCTGCTCCACAAAGAGGTAAGAAATCCATCCTCGGGGCCCCCGCCTGTAGTCGGGGTGTTGCTCGCCTCGCGGCTTGGCTACCGCTATACATCACGCTCACTGGTCTGCCACACAAATGAGGGAGCACTCGAGACAGCCGAGAAGGTTAGACCATTTAACCTTTAATTCGTGGTATGAACAGCCAACACGCACAGGTTTTAATCACAGCAGTTCCTTCGTCTCGCCTGACACGTTTCGAAATATATTCTTCTTCAGAGGCTTTGGTACGAAGAATACGTGCACACTCCCACACACTGGCTAAATGGGCAGTGTCACGCCTCTCAGCATTGTGGGAGTTGTAGTCTTATGGTTCCTGAATGGTTGCACTTTTCTTAACTGCGTCTCACTCTGTATGAGTACAAGCTCTGGATGAGCCCCTTAGCGTGTCTCTGTTCTCATCCAACTCGCGCTGCTCCACAAAGAGGTAAGAAATCCATCCTCGGGGCCCCCGCCTGTAGTCGGGGTGTTGCTCGCCTCGCGGCTTGGCTACCGCTATACATCACGCTCACTGGTCTGCCACACAAATGAGGGAGCACTCGAGACAGCCGAGAAGTTTAGACCATTTAACCTTTAATTCGTGGTATGAACAGCCAACACGCACAGGTTTTAATCACAGCAGTTCCTTCGTCTCGCCTGACGCGTTTCAAAATATTTTCTTCTTCAGAGGCTTTGGTACGAAGAATACGTGCACACTCCCACACACTGGCTAAATGGGCAGTGTCACGCCTCTCAGCATTGTGGGAGTTGTAGTCTTATGGTTCCTGAATGGTTGCACTTTTCTTAACTGCGTCTCACTCTGTATGAGTACAAGCTCTGGATGAGCCCCTTAGCGCGTCTCTGTTCTCATCCAACTCGCGCTGCTCCACAAAGAGGTAAGAAATCCATCCTCGGGGCCCCCGCCTGTAGTCGGGGTGTTGCTCGCCTCGCGGCTTGGCTACCGCTATACATCACGCTCACTGGTCTGCCACACAAATGAGGGAGCACTCGAGACAGCCGAGAAGGTTAGACCATTTAACCTTTAATTCGTGGTATGAACAGCCAACACGCACAGGTTTTAATCACAGCAGTTCCTTCGTCTCGCCTGACGCGTTTCGAAATATTTTCTTCTTCAGAGGCTTTGGTACGAAGAATACGTGCACACTCCCACACACTGGCTAAATGGGCAGTGTCACGCCTCTCAGCATTGTGGGAGTTGTAGTCTTATGGTTCCTGAATGGTTGCACTTTTCTTAACTGCGTCTCACTCTGTATGAGTACAAGCTCTGGATGAGCCCCTTAGCGCGTCTCTGTTCTCATCCAACTCGCGCTGCTCCACAAAGAGGTAAGAAATCCATCCTCGGGGCCCCCGCCTGTAGTCGGGGTGTTGTTCGCCTCGCGGCTTGGCTACCGCTATACATCACGCTCACTGGTCTGCCACACAAATGAGGGAGCACTCGAGACAGCCGAGAAGGTTAGACCATTTAACCTTTAATTCGTGGTATGAACAGCCAACACGCACAGGTTTTAATCACAGCAGTTCCTTCGTCTCGCCTGATGCGTTTCAAAATATTTTCTTCTTCAGAGGCTTTGGTACGAAGAATACGTGCACACTCCCACACACTGGCTAAATGGGCAGTGTCACGCCTCTCAGCATTGTGGGAGTTGTAGTCTTATGGTTCCTGAATGGTTGCACTTTTCTTAACTGCGTCTCACTCTGTATGAGTACAAGCTCTGGATGAGCCCCTTAGCGCGTCTCTGTTCTCATCCAACTCGCGCTGCTCCACAAAGAGGTAAGAAATCCATCCTCGGGGCCCCCGCCTGTAGTCGGGGTGTTGCTCGCCTCGCGGCTTGGCTACCGCTATACATCACGCTCACTGGTCTGCCACACAAATGAGGGAGCACTCGAGACAGCCGAGAAGGTTAGACCATTTAACCTTTAATTCGTGGTATGAACAGCCAACACGCACAGGTTTTAATCACAGCAGTTCCTTCGTCTCGCCTGACGCGTTTCGAAATATTTTCTTCTTCAGAGGCTTTGGTACGAAGAATACGTGCACACTCCCACACACTGGCTAAATGGGCAGTGTCACGCCACTCAGCATTGTGGGAGTTGTAGTCTTATGGTTCCTGAATGGTTGCACTTTTCTTAACTGCGTCTCACTCTGTATGAGTACAAGCTCTGGATGAGCCCCTTAGCGCGTCTCTGTTCTCATCCAACTCGCGCTGCTCCACAAAGAGGTAAGAAATCCATCCTCGGGGCCCCCGCCTGTAGTCGGGGTGTTGCTCGCCTCGCGGCTTGGCTACCGCTATACATCACGCTCACTGGTCTGCCACACAAATGAGGGAGCACTCGAGACAGCCGAGAAGGTTAGACCATTTAACCTTTAATTCGTGGTATGAACAGCCAACACGCACAGGTTTTAATCACAGCAGTTCCTTCGTCTCGCCTGACGCGTTTCGAAATATTTTCTTCTTCAGAGGCTTTGGTACGAAGAATACGTGCACACTCCCACACACTGGCTAAATGGGCAGTGTCACGCCTCTCAGCATTGTGGGAGTTGTAGTCTTATGGTTCCTGAATGGTTGCACTTTTCTTAACTGCGTCTCACTCTGTATGAGTACAAGCTCTGGATGAGCCCCTTAGCGCGTCTCTGTTCTCATCCAACTCGCGCTGCTCCACAAAGAGGTAAGAAATCCATCCTCGGGGCCCCCGCCTGTAGTCGGGGTGTTGCTCGCCTCGCGGCTTGGCTACCGCTATACATCACGCTCACTGGTCTGCCACACAAATGAGGGAGCACTCGAGACAGCCGAGAAGGTTAGACCATTTAACCTTTAATTCGTGGTATGAACAGCCAACACGCACAGGTTTTAATCACAGCAGTTCCTTCGTCTCGCCTGACGCGTTTCGAAATATTTTCTTCTTCAGAGGCTTTGGTACGAAGAATACGTGCACACTCCCACACACTGGCTAAATGGGCAGTGTCACGCCTCTCAGCATTGTGGGAGTTGTAGTCTTATGGTTCCTGAATGGTTGCACTTTTCTTAACTGCGTCTCACTCTGTATGAGTACAAGCTCTGGATGAGCCCCTTAGCGCGTCTCTGTTCTCATCCAACTCGCGCTGCTCCACAAAGAGGTAAGAAATCCATCCTCGGGGCCCCCGCCTATAGTCGGGGTGTTGCTCGCCTCGCGGCTTGGCTACCGCTATACATCACGCTCACTGGTCTGCCACACAAATGAGGGAGCACTCGAGACAGCCGAGAAGGTTAGACCATTTAACCTTTAATTCGTGGTATGAACAGCCAACACGCACAGGTTTTAATCACAGCAGTTCCTTCGTCTCGCCTGACGCGTTTCGAAATATTTTCTTCTTCAGAGGCTTTGGTACGAAGAATACGTGCACACTCCCACACACTGGCTAAATGGGCAGTGTCACGCCTCTCAGCATTGTGGGAGTTGTAGTCTTATGGTTCCTGAATGGTTGCACTTTTCTTAACTGCGTCTCACTCTGTATGAGTACAAGCTCTGGATGAGCCCCTTAGCGCGTCTCTGTTCTCATCCAACTCGCGCTGCTCCACAAAGAGGTAAGAAATCCATCCTCGGGGCCCCCGCCTGTAGTCGGGGTGTTGCTCGCCTCGCGGCTTGGCTACCGCTATATATCACGCTCACTGGTCTGCCACACAAATGAGGGAGCACTCGAGACAGCCGAGAAGGTTAGACCATTTAACCTTTAATTCGTGGTATGAACAGCCAACACGCACAGGTTTTAATCACAGCAGTTCCTTCGTCTCGCCTGACGCGTTTCGAAATATTTTCTTCTTCAGAGGCTTTGGTACGAAGAATACGTGCACACTCCCACACACTGGCTAAATGGGCAGTGTCACGCCTCTCAGCATTGTGGGAGTTGTAGTCTTATGGTTCCTGAATGGTTGCACTTTTCTTAACTGCGTCTCACTCTGTATGAGTACAAGCTCTGGATGAGCCCCTTAGCGCGTCTCTGTTCTCATCCAACTCGCGCTGCTCCACAAAGAGGTAAGAAATCCATCCTCGGGGCCCCCGCCTGTAGTCGGGGTGTTGCTCGCCTCGCGGCTTGGCTACCGCTATACATCACGCTCACTGGTCTGCCACACAAATGAGGGAGCACTCGAGACAGCCGAGAAGGTTAGACCATTTAACCTTTAATTCGTGGTATGAACAACCAACACGCACAGGTTTTAATCACAGCAGTTCCTTCGTCTCGCCTGACGCGTTTCGAAATATTTTCTTCTTCAGAGGCTTTGGTACGAAGAATACGTGCACACTCCCACACACTGGCTAAATGGGCAGTGTCACGCCTTTCAGCATTGTGGGAGTTGTAATCTTATGGTTCCTGAATGGTTGCACTTTTCTTAACTGCGTCTCACTCTGTATGAGTACAAGCTCTGGATGAGCCCCTTAGCGCGTCTCTGTTCTCATCCAACTCGCGCTGCTCCACAAAGAGGTAAGAAATCCATCCTCGGGGCCCCCGCCTGTAGTCGGGGTGTTGCTCGCCTCGCGGCTTGGCTACTGCTATACATCACGCTCACTGGTCTGCCACACAAATGAGGGAGCACTCGAGACAGCCGAGAAAGTTAGACCATTTAACCTTTAATTCGTGGTATGAACAGCCAACACGCACAGGTTTTAATCACAGCAGTTCCTTCGTCTCGCCTGACGCATTTCGAAATATTTTCTTCTTCAGAGGCTTTGGTACGAAGAATACGTGCACACTCCCACACACTGGCTAAATGGGCAGTGCGTGTTGTCTGTTCATACCACGAATTAAAGGTTAAATGGTCTAACCTTCTCGGCTGTCTCGAGTGCTCCCTCATTTGTGTGGCAGACCAGTGAGCGTGATGTATAGCGGTAGCCAAGCCGCGAGGCGAGCAACACCCCGACTACAGGCGGGGGCCCCGAGGATGGATTTCTTACCTCTTTGTGGAGCAGCGCGAGTTGGATGAGAACAGAGATGCGCTAAGGGGCTCATCCAGAGCTTGTACTCATACAGAGTGAGACGCAGTTAAGAAAAGTGCAACCATTCAGGAACCATAAGACTACAACTCCCACAATGCTGAGAGGCGTGACACTGCCCATTTAGCCAGTGTGTGGGAGTGTGCACGTATTCTTCGTACCAAAGCCTCTGAAGAAGAAAATATTTCGAAACGCGTCAGGCGAGACGAAGGAACTGCTGTGATTAAAACCTGTGCGTGTTGGCTGTTCATACCACGAATTAAAGGTTAAATGGTCTAACCTTCTCGGCTGTCTCGAGTGCTCCCTCATTTGTGTGGCAGACCAGTGAGCGTGATGTATAGCGGTAGCCAAGCCGCGAGGCGAGCAACACCCCGACTACAGGCGGGGGCCCCGAGGATGGATTTCTTACCTCTTTGTGGAGCAGCGCGAGTTGGATGAGAACAGAGACGCGCTAAGGGGCTCATCCAGAGCTTGTACTCATACAGAGTGAGACGCAGTTAAGAAAAGTGCAACCATTCAGGAACCATAAGACTACAACTCCCACAATGCTGAGAGGCGTGACACTGCCCATTTAGCCAGTGTGTGGGAGTGTGCACGTATTCTTCGTACCAAAGCCTCTGAAGAAGAAAATATTTCGAAACGCGTCAGGCGAGACGAAGGAACTGCTGTGATTAAAACCTGTGCGTGTTGGCTGTTCATACCACGAATTAAAGGTTAAATGGTCTAACCTTCTCGGCTGTCTCGAGTGCTCCCTCATTTGTGTGGCAGACCAGTGAGCGTGATGTATAGCGGTAGCCAAGCCGCGAGGCGAGCAACACCCCGACTACAGGCGGGGGCCCCGAGGATGGATTTCTTACCTCTTTGTGGAGCAGCGCGAGTTGGATGAGAACAGAGACGCGCTAAGGGGCTCATCCAGAGCTTGTACTCATACAGAGTGAGACGCAGTTAAGAAAAGTGCAACCATTCAGGAACCATAAGACTACAACTCCCACAATGCTGAGAGGCGTGACACTGCCCATTTAGCCAGTGTGTGGGAGTGTGCACGTATTCTTCGTACCAAAGCCTCTGAAGAAGAAAATATTTCGAAACGCGTCAGGCGAGACGAAGGAACTGCTGTGATTAAAACCTGTGCGTGTTGGCTGTTCATACCACGAATTAAAGGTTAAATGGTCTAACCTTCTCGGCTGTCTCGAGTGCTCCCTCATTTGTGTGGCAGACCAGTGAGCGTGATGTATAGCGGTAGCCAAGCCGCGAGGCGAGCAACACCCCGACTACAGGCGGGGGCCCCGAGGATGGATTTCTTACCTCTTTGTGGAGCAGCGCGAGTTGGATGAGAACAGAGACGCGCTAAGGGGCTCATCCAGAGCTTGTACTCATACAGAGTGAGACGCAGTTAAGAAAAGTGCAACCATTCAGGAACCATAAGACTACAACTCCCACAATGCTGAGAGGCGTGACACTGCCCATTTAGCCAGTGTGTGGGAGTGTGCACGTATTCTTCGTACCAAAGCCTCTGAAGAAGAAAATATTTCGAAACGCGTCAGGCGAGACGAAGGAACTGCTGTGATTAAAACCTGTGCGTGTTGGCTGTTCATACCACGAATTAAAGGTTAAATGGTCTAACCTTCTCGGCTGTCTCGAGTGCTCCCTCATTTGTGTGGCAGACCAGTGAGCGTGATGTATAGCGGTAGCCAAGCCGCGAGGCGAGCAACACCCCGACTACAGGCGGGGGCCCCGAGGATGGATTTCTTACCTCTTTCTGGAGCAGCGCGAGTTGGATGAGAACAGAGACGCGCTAAGGGGCTCATCCAGAGCTTGTACTCATACAGAGTGAGACGCAGTTAAGAAAAGTGCAACCATTCAGGAACCATAAGACTACAACTCCCACAATGCTGAGAGGCGTGACACTGCCCATTTAGCCAGTGTGTGGGAGTGTGCACGTATTCTTCGTACCAAAGCCTCTGAAGAAGAAAATATTTCGAAACGCGTCAGGCGAGACGAAGGAACTGCTGTGATTAAAACCTGTGCGTGTTGGCTGTTCATACCACGAATTAAAGGTTAAATGGTCTAACCTTCTCGGCTGTCTCGAGTGCTCCCTCATTTGTGTGGCAGACCAGTGAGCGTGATGTATAGCGGTAGCCAAGCCGCGAGGCGAGCAACACCCCGACTACAGGCGGGGGCCCCGAGGATGGATTTCTTACCTCTTTGTGGAGCAGCGCGAGTTGGATGAGAACAGAGACGCGCTAAGGGGCTCATCCAGAGCTTGTACTCATACAGAGTGAGACGCAGTTAAGAAAAGTGCAACCATTCAGGAACCATAAGACTACAACTCCCACAATGCTGAGAGGCGTGACACTGCCCATTTAGCCAGTGTGTGGGAGTGTGCACGTATTCTTCGTACCAAAGCCTCTGAAGAAGAAAATATTTCGAAACGCGTCAGGCGAGACGAAGGAACTGCTGTGATTAAAACCTGTGCGTGTTGGCTGTTCATACCACGAATTAAAGGTTAAATGGTCTAACCTTCTCGGCTGTCTCGAGTGCTCCCTCATTTGTGTGGCAGACCAGTGAGCGTGATGTATAGCGGTAGCCAAGCCGCGAGGCGAGCAACACCCCGACTACAGGCGGGGGCCCCGAGGATGGATTTCTTACCTCTTTGTGGAGCAGCGCGAGTTGGATGAGAACAGAGACGCGCTAAGGGGCTCATCCAGAGCTTGTACTCATACAGAGTGAGACGCAGTTAAGAAAAGTGCAACCATTCAGGAACCATAAGACTACAACTCCCACAATGCTGAGAGGCGTGACACTGCCCATTTAGCCAGTGTGTGGGAGTGTGCACGTATTCTTCGTACCAAAGCCTCTGAAGAAGAAAATATTTCGAAACGCGTCAGGCGAGACGAAGGAACTGCTGTGATTAAAACCTGTGCGTGTTGGCTGTTCATACCACGAATTAAAGGTTAAATGGTCTAACCTTCTCGGCTGTCTCGAGTGCTCCCTCATTTGTGTGGCAGACCAGTGAGAGTGATGTATAGCGGTAGCCAAGCCGCGAGGCGAGCAACACCCCGACTACAGGCGGGGGCCCCGAGGATGGATTTCTTACCTCTTTGTGGAGCAGCGCGAGTTGGATGAGAACAGAGACGCGCTAAGGGGCTCATCCAGAGCTTGTACTCATACAGAGTGAGACGCAGTTAAGAAAAGTGCAACCATTCAGGAACCATAAGACTACAACTCCCACAATGCTGAGAGGCGTGACACTGCCCATTTAGCCAGTGTGTGGGAGTGTGCACGTATTCTTCGTACCAAAGCCTCTGAAGAAGAAAATATTTCGAAACGCGTCAGGCGAGACGAAGGAACTGCTGTGATTAAAACCTGTGCGTGTTGGCTGTTCATACCACGAATTAAAGGTTAAATGGTCTAACCTTCTCGGCTGTCTCGAGTGCTCCCTCATTTGTGTGGCAGACCAGTGAGCGTGATGTATAGCGGTAGCCAAGCCGCGAGGCGAGCAACACCCCGACTACAGGCGGGGGCCCCGAGGATGGATTTCTTACCTCTTTGTGGAGCAGCGCGAGTTGGATGAGAACAGAGACGCGCTAAGGGGCTCATCCAGAGCTTGTACTCATACAGAGTGAGACGCAGTTAAGAAAAGTGCAACCATTCAGGAACCATAAGACTACAACTCCCACAATGCTGAGAGGCGTGACACTGCCCATTTAGCCAGTGTGTGGGAGTGTGCACGTATTCTTCGTACCAAAGCCTCTGAAGAAGAAAATATTTCGAAACGCGTCAGGCGAGACGAAGGAACTGCTGTGATTAAAACCTGTGCGTGTTGGCTGTTCATACCACGAATTAAAGGTTAAATGGTCTAACCTTCTCGGCTGTCTCGAGTGCTCCCTCATTTGTGTGGCAGACCAGTGAGCGTGATGTATAGCGGTAGAAAAGCCGCGAGGCGAGCAACACCCCGACTACAGGCGGGGGCCCCGAGGATGGATTTCTTACCTCTTTGTGGAGCAGCGCGAGTTGGATGAGAACAGAGACGCGCTAAGGGGCTCATCCAGAGCTTGTACTCATACAGAGTGAGACGCAGTTAAGAAAAGTGCAACCATTCAGGAACCATAAGACTACAACTCCCACAATGCTGAGAGGCGTGACACTGCCCATTTAGCCAGTGTGTGGGAGTGTGCACGTATTCTTCGTACCAAAGCCTCTGAAGAAGAAAATATTTCGAAACGCGTCAGGCGAGACGAAGGAACTGCTGTGATTAAAACCTGTGCGTGTTGGCTGTTCATACCACGAATTAAAGGTTAAATGGTCTAACCTTCTCGGCTGTCTCGAGTGCTCCCTCATTTGTGTGGCAGACCAGTGAGCGTGATATATATATATATATATATATATATATTACCTACTGGCGGTCGCCAGTAGGTATATATAGTTAGGATTTTTTCTCTATGGGATTTTTGAAAATTCTATGTCTAATAACTTTGGAGATTGTGGACGGAATTGGCTGAAATTTTCAGGAAAATGGCACATTTTGTTTCTGAGCAGCCCTTGAAAATTTGGGGGGGGTTCGTCAAGGGGGGGCCGAGAAAAAAGGGGGGTCCCAAAACGTGTTTTTAACATTGAGTTTTCCATAGGGCGGTTGGCCTCACTTTTAGCCCGAACGGCTGAATGGATTTGCACGAAACTTGGCAAAATTGTAGGGACTGGTAGCCCGATGTGCCTTTTGTAGGTCTCAATATATGTGCTACAGTGGATTTTGAGAAATTAACGTTTAAAAAAAGATATATATCTGTAACAGCGGACCGGGCAGCGCTCCAGGACGCGTACTTTTCGCGCAACGGAGCTTTGTGAAGCGAAGCTGATTGGTTCTCCGGCGTCTGTCAACATTCCAAACAGTCCGTAGCGGCCGCCATCTTGTCTCTCGGTAGGATCGAGAGACAAGAAGAGGCCAAAGCGAAGGGGCAAATGACCATAAGGGGGAATAGTAGATCCTCGCTGACCCCCTAGGTTTGATGTGGAGGTTTTAAAAGGGCCCCGCGGGGCAAAAAAAAAAAATAATAATAATAATCGAACGGCTGAATGGATTTGCACGAAACTTGGTAAAATATTAGGGACTGGTAGCCCGATGTGCCTTTGCTAGGTCTCAATATATGTGCTCTAGTGGATTTTGAGAAATTAACGTTCAAAAAAAGATATATATCTGTAACAGCGCTCCGCTTCGCGTAACGGAGGTTTGCGAAGCTGATTGGTCATTCTGTCACTGGGCTATAGTTGGGCTACATCTGGCTGATATTTGGGCTACATTTGTTTTTTTTGTCTCTGGCGGCCATCTTTGGGCTACATTGGGCTACATTGGGCTTCATTGGGCTTCATTGGGCTACATTGGGCTACATTTGGGCTCCAACATATATATAGGCCAATGTAGCCCAATATATATTTTTCAAAGTTAATTTTCGTAAAAACCACTGGAGCATATATCTTGAGACATAGCAAAGGCACATCGGGCTACCAGTCCCTACAATTTTGCCAAGTTTCGTGGAAATCCATTCAGCCGTTCGAGCTAAAAGTGAGTCCAACCGCCCTATGGAAATGAAGGAAATGAATGGGTAATTTGTAATTAGCAAATAGCTAATCGCAAACTAGGAATGGTAAAGAATCGCTATTTATTCCTTAAAGTTCGCTATTTAGGAAATGCAAAAAACTTTGATGATACATATGGCGGTTCATCTCGAACAAGATAAGAAGCATAGGGATAGATTTATGATGACTGGCGCATCACCAGGGATGTGTTAGTCATTCTGTGCCGCTGTTCCGTCACCTATGGTGTGCTGCATTTACAATGCGGCGCATCATGGGGCAAAAACAGCACAGATGCGTGATGTAACTGTGCCGTAAAGGTGGCGCATTGCTGGAGTTGTATCGCAAGTGTGATGAAGCTCCAGGAAGGGTCGGGGGTGCCCCTGTCGCAGGGTTTCTGTTCTCACACAGAACTGTGGACAGAGGATTGGAACCTCGGCGAATTAGGGTGTCCCAGAACTCACCTTAGTAATCAAAACCCCTTAGCAAGCTAGGTACAGTGTCACATTGGATATAACAAACTCTCAATGTTTAGACAATCCAGAATATGAACTTATAGTACCTCAGGATACGTGGAACTCATGAACAGTCGGTCGTTATATATTTCTTAGAAACCAGAACATGGAGTTAAGAAGAACACATGTGTATTTGAAATGTTGATTTACTAATGCCGTCTTCTCAGGCGTAGTATCTTAGATAATACAAGTACACATATTATCAGTAGCAAAATTACCAGCATAGTTACTAGTACATAAAAAGCGAATGGTGACAGTATGTTAACATGCTGTAAATGAATAAGAGTTATCAACACTTATAAGCAGCCACGGGCCGTGGAGGGAGTTACGGTGGGGCAGGGAGACGGGGGGGGGGGAGGGGCAGGGTGGAGAGGGCTCCACCCTGCCCCTCCCCCTCCCCGGCTCCCTGTCCCATCGTAACTCCCTCCACGGCCCGCGGCTGCTTATATCTAACCCTCCCTAATACACATATTATATTATTTGCTAAGAAGGTCTCTTTGCGTTGGTTTAGGGCGTGCCCATACTTTAGTGTCTTAGATTTGAAGGAATCACATCAGCATACACCAGCTCTCTCTTCATGTGAACCGCATCAAGTGTTGTGTATGTGTGTTCGGCAAAGCAATATAAAACCCGCCTCATGCCCAGAATTGGCAGAAGCTGCACTTATGTTATGAGTATGAAGTCGTGGAGATCAGACCTCATAACAATTCTGTATCGTGTTGTTCTTGAAACTTCAGCACTCGCTGTACAGATATAGTTTAACAAGTAAAGCAGATAGTAGAGCAATAACATATTATTCTCATGTAAATCACGATGAACTATTAGGTTGAAAGCTAAAGCAACAACTAAGTGTCGTGTGCATAAGTTGCAAAAAAGGAAAAATGGCGTTTAAACCGGTAATGAGCCCATGCTAACTTAACACGGTGTAAAGATATCCAGGATCTAGATGACACCTCCCCATGATCCGGAAACGAACTGAATAAGATAATAGAAGTGCCATCTCATGAGAGCAGATTGCAACTTTATATGTGGACGGTCCGCAAGGTAAAATATTAAAAACTAGGAAAATTTAATGCTAAAGAAAAATAAAACAGCCAAGTACTTTATCGAGTCTTAAGCCAATAGGCAAGCTAAATAATAAAAACTTGACAAATAAGTCAATGAATTGTCAATGAAATGCTAGTACTCAGCATATCAAAAATGAAAAAGGTCTATGACATAACTGTGTATGCAAAATAAGCTGCAACAGCCTCCAATAGGAAGTCACCGTCTTCATCCGAAAAGAGTTCAGCCATCCAATTTAAAAGCGGAAAAGAACATACGTGCTCTCCCAGCACCGGATCCTCTATCACCATCAGAGGACAGCTCGGTGGGTTTTCAAGAAAGCTCTGTTCCAAGAAAGACTGTGTTGCCGCCAGTAAATTCCAGGGACCAATTAGTCCATGCATCATGCCACAGCCATAATCCTTTCGCCAGGACAAACCAACTCATGAGTAATGATAGGAGTCATCAGCTGATTAAAGTCGACGTCAGGAGAAACCGGTCCGCAGAGACACAAATCAATGGCCCAATCGAAATCACAGGTCAGGCAGTGAAATACAGGCTGGACACAGGTGAAGTAGGAGAATCGAAAAGATAATCCATATGCCGTGCTTAATATCGCCAACGGCATTGTGCCATAATATTCTAGCATGCGATTGCGGAACAGTGTCAGCAGCTGCAGGGCGGGAGGTTGCACAGGAGGGACATCCATATTTAAAAATGTAAAAAAGCACAAGAGCGTCCGCTGGTAATGCAAGTAAAAATGGCAATCCACGAAGCAGAGTGGAAAAAATAGAATGAAAGAAAGCAGGGATGACTCCAAAGATTTTCTCAAATGAAGTCACAAGACCACTGGTAACAACTTTAAAAAAGTGCGCCAGGGCCTTTGTGGAGGATGCGTTAAAGATAGTCCGAACCATGTCGCTGAAATGCAAAGGCGAATCAGTATTTAAAAGGGTGTGCACCTCTGTACGGGTGTTCGCTATGTGAAGCACGAAAGTTTCACGGGCCGAACTCAAGGCCACCTCTCTCTGAGACAAAAGAGCTCTTATTCTTGCCATGCCGTTGAAATCTGCTCCCAAGGTTGGTATTTGTGGCGAGATTGAAAACTCCCTATGTTCATGTGTGGGAGGAAATAGAACATTTCTGCAGCAAATAACCCGTTCACTTACTGTTACGATAAAAGGAATACTTTTAATTAACCCAGAACAATCTTCATTATTGAGCATCAAATAACTACCATTTTCCAACAACTTGAACGTGGGGATGATAGCAGGAACTGGCGTGCCTTGCAACACGCAAGCCATATTTGGTCGGTGTTTGTTGCATGAACCGTGTAACTGTATGTGCCTACACATTAGTGAATGATCTGGCGTCTCAGTGCATTCCTCTCCATTCAGATAAACTTCTTGATCATCTTTGAAACATCTGTATGTGTATGGAAGCGACCAGACCTCATGAAGAAAAGCACTACCTAAAGGTTCATAACGACCTATTGGTATATATTTCATACAATTTGAAAACTTATATAAAGCAAAAGGCAGCGTTATTAAACCGTGGATAAGGCACGTTGCCAAAAAACCCGCAATCCTCTGCTGATGATGTCACTGAGCATGTCATGAATGATGTAATATGTGACATCATCAGCAGTGGATTACGGGTAATAGTATCTCTAGTTTACTCCCCTATAGCTGTCTTTCTTTTAACATAAGTGTCTGTTTCCTTCCCTTATACTTACTGTTTTTGGTTCGCTTCCGGTTCGCGTACCGGCGAGCGAACTGGGAAGCGAACTAAGAGAAATAGAGGTTGGCACAGTTCCAAATATTGTACCAATTTTTTAATAACGGGGAGGTAGTTCTGAAAAGAACTTTTTTTTTTATTGTTTTTGTTGTTTTATATTTTTTTTATTATTTTTCTGAACATTTTTTTACTTTTTTTGAATTTTTCTGAACAGTTTTATATTTTTTTGGGGTTTTCTTGGAGGGGGCAATGAAAACGATTCATTGTAAAGGGCTCAACAGGAGCAACAAAACAAAAAAAAAGTATTTATTATTTTGGGCGTTTCGTACAAACTTGCATATGATAGTCAATAGCTCTGTTGATCAGAGTGATGCTTCTTTCTCCGTAGCAAATGAATCCATCGCAATGTACGCAGACGTGTTTTACTTCACCAAATCTCATTTGTATATTTGGCACTATCTCCCTGCCCTCTGGTCCCGTTACTTCCGGTACAACAGATCTTCTGGCCATAATAGGGAGATTATCTAGGTCGTTCCGAAACTGTGCAGCACTGTAGTTGTTAGGATGCCACCTAGTCATATGGCGATGCATTGTGTAGTTTCCGAAACTGTATTTTTTCTCGGTCCCTCTGGACAGTCTATCTTGACATATAAGGCAAGTTACGTATCTTGCATTTACTTTTTTCTGACCTTTGGGAATTTTAAAAAATTGCCAAATGAAGTTTTCTTTCCGGTGAGACGTCCTGGGCTCCTCAGGCAAAAACTGCCTCTCTTCGTGCTCGTCGTCCTGTTCCTCTTCTTCCTCTTCTTGTTGAATTATAACTTGAGCAGGTGGTCCACTCTTCCTTGGATGTGGTGGAGGTGGTGGGGAAGCACCAGCTGAAGCTACTAAAGAAGCCATTGCTCAGTGATCACAAAGGGTCTTTCTCTCACAATGATGAAAGTCAGAGTGAGGAAAGAAGGAGGGATTTTCATCATTTGGGAAAAACAAGAGTTCTCAACCAATGAAAAGTGTTCATTTTAGATTATATGACCTAGTCTTACATCATTAGGAAACCAAAAGTGAAATGAACCAATGAAAAGTGTTATTACCAAGTCACATGACCTGCTGTGTTTACGTTAAGCGCTTTGCAGGGCCTCCCGGTTTGCTTCCAGAAACCTGCGCTTTGCGACTCGCTTCGCGTACCAGTTCGCTAACGTAGCACGTCATATGACGTATCACGCGACAACGTGAAACGTCATGCGGACGGGAGGAGTCACGATGTTGTTTTCTAACGCGGCAGTTGCGGTAAAGAAACGTTTACCGGCTCGCGGTCTATTTCGCGGCATCAAGGTCAGCTAACGGGAAGCTTCCCGATTCGCGAAGCGGGAACGAAGAAAAAAAAATATTTAAAAAAAAAATTATTCATAAACATATAAAATATATTTTTGGATTTAAAGAAGAATACATTTTACAGCTACAGATATTAGCTGTTAAAAAACCAATGAAATTCACTGAAAAAACCATAGGTTATAGACCATATATAGTTAGGAATTAGCATTTACAAAACCTTGAAAATTCACTGAAAAAACCATAGGTTATAGACCATATATAGTTAGGAATTAGCATTTACAAAACCTTATTTTACTCACACAAAACCATTGAAATTCCATATATAGTTAGTTGCACTAACTATATATCGCGCACCCGCAATCCACTGCTGATGATGTCACATATTACATCATTCATGACATGGTCAGTGACATCACTGATGACATCACTGATGACATCTCAAATGACATCACTGATGACATCACTGATGACATCTGATTTGACATCAATGACCACATCACTGATGATATCATTCATGTGACAATACAATGCATCTCCTCACATTTTAATATAACCTCTGTTTCACCCAGTGTTAAATACAGAGTATAATTTTTGAAACCATTGACACACCAATACTAGTTACTACATACGCACTCACTGATTTCTATGTCTACACACACATTCACTCATTCACCCATACAATCATTCATACATACAATCACTCATCTTTACAACACTATCATATGCACTCATACACCTATACAGACACTCACAGTCTGCCACTCATCCATGGAGTTACTCACACACGTAGTCAGTCCTGTTAAAGAATCAATGACACTTCCATTTTCTTGTCTATACAGTTAAACATAGAGCACCTTACATTTTCAAACATATACTAACACATACTTACCTTCTTATAGAATCATTGATACAAGTACACATTGATCTGCACAGAGTCACACACCTCCCAGCCAGCCAGCCACACACACACTCAGTCTCCCATACAAATACTTGGACAATCAATCAGTAACCCATATAGTTAATCATATAGCTACTGATCAACACATGCAGCAGTTTACAGAACAACAGACATAATGATGCTCAAATTAAGATAGTTTAGTCACTAACCCATGCACTCAGTGAGACACATTTAATCACTCACTCATACATTCAGTCATGCACCTACTAAATCCTTTGTCCAGACACTTATACTTCCACTCATTCTTCAATATGTAAGACACATTTTAACTTTACAGAAACACACAGTCACTGGATGATGTCATCAGTGATGTCATCAGTGATGTCATTTGAGATGTCATCAGTGATGTCATCAGTGATGTCATTTGAGATGTTATCAGTGATGTCATTTGAGATGTCGTCAGTGATGTCATCAGTGATGTCATTTGAGATGTCATCAGTGATGTCATCAGTGATGTCACTGACCATGTCATGAATGATGTAATATGTGACATCATCAGCAGTGGATTGCGGGTGCGCGATATATAGTTAGTGCAACTAACTATATATGGAATTTCAATGGTTTTGTGTGAGTAAAATAAGGTTTTGTAAATGCTAATTCCTAACTATATATGGTCTATAACCTATGGTTTTTTCAGTGAATTTTCAAGGTTTTGTAAATGCTAATTCCTAACTATATATGGTCTATAACCTATGGTTTTTTCAGTGAATATATATATATATATATATATATATATCAAATGATATCTTTAAAGCTTTTGAATTTTTTGTATACATATAGTGATTCAACCAAGCAAAAGCTTCGATGGTCGTAGGCTGGGCAGCACACAGGGGAGCTACTCGCAGGTACCTGGAGAGCTACTGGTAGCTCGCAAGCTATTTGTTGGAGACACCTCTATACATATTACCTACTGGAGGTCACCAGTAGGTAGTTACAGGTAGGATGTAGTTTTCATAGGAAGAGCGTTTATTTATTTGCCAATAACTTTGGCTTTGTTTGACGAATCCTCACACAATGTTCAAAACTGATACAATGCTTACTTTAGCAGCTATCTTGAAAATTTCATGGTGATCCATCAAGCAGGGGTCAAGAAATAGGGGAGGTGCCAGTACGCTTTTTCTCCATGTTAGTTTCTATAGGAAACTTTAGACATGAGTATAGCTCGAACTAATGAACAGAATTACACCAAATTTGGCAGAAATGTAGCTCTTGGTCCAGAAAGTGCCCTTTTTGTTAAATGGTGTAAATGCATTCAGTAGTTGCTGAGAAATGTAAATAATATCAAGATATACAACTGAGGATGTGATGGATCCACAAACCCTCTCGATCTCGAGCCTGAGAACTGATTGGCTGCCAACAATTCAAAGCAAGAAGTGTTTGCTTGTTAGCTCCCATCTTGTGACACGGTTGGATCTAGTCACAAGAAAAAACATTAAAGAAAGGGAAAGGGGGCAGTGTAGAAACACCCTTACCCCTAGTCCTCTGGGGGGGCGGGGGGCACCTGGATTCTCCAGGGATATAAAGCAAACAAACAAAAAAAACAAATCGGTTGGAGTTACGCTGGATCTGTGATTACTGCTGAAATTCTTTAAGAAAATGAAGCTTGGTCTCCCTCGCTTTGTTAAGTATAGGCCCCTGGGTGGTACAGGTCCCAGGGGCATTGTAGAACTGTAGGAGAGGGTGCACAGTGTCCCCCTCCTTAGACTATTTGAAGCTCCATGGACCACCCCCTCCCTGGGGCAGCAACTTAATTATTTGCAGGAGAGCCCCGGTTACCTCCACCTCCCAGGGGCACAAATGTGAAACAAAAAGAATGTGAGGGAGGCCCTCTGGCCTTCTCCACATCCCCAGGGACTACCACCTCTTTGCCTCTAAATATAACAAGAATGCAGGGACCGCCAGCTCCACTGGGGCTATGATAAAAAATTAATGATTGGGGTGGGATCTGTGTCCATGCAGCCAAGGGGACTGCCATCTTCCTGGGTCACAGAAGGAGATGTGTGGCTTAAGTTATAGTAAACTATAATTGCTAATTTTCACTGGTTTTGTACAAGTCAAAACTGAGCCTAACTATAATGTCCCTGTAACCTATGTTTTTCATGTAAATTTCTAAGTTTAAAAAAATTCTATTTCCTAACTATAACATCCCCGTAACCTTTGTTTTTTTTTTAATGTCGAAGGTTTTAAAAAAAAATGCAAACTTTAACCTGTAACCTTTGACAGTGAGTATATGAGTGGCTTTATAGGTCGGTGAGTGGGTTTGTGAGTGGCTGTATAGGTCTTTGAGTAATTGTGAGATTGTGTTGTTCTGTGACTGGGTGTGTGAGTTTCTTTGTGGGTGTGTGAGTGTGTTTGTGGATCTGTGGGTGGGTGTGTTTGTGGGTTTGTGGTGGGTGGATGAGTGTCTGAGTGGAGCTGTGGGTGGATACATGAGTATTTTGATGTGTGAGTGGGTGCATCATTGTCTCAGTGAGTGTGAGTGAGTACATGAGTGTCTCAATAGGTATGACTGGGTGTATCAGTGTCTGAGTGGGTCAATCATTGGATGTTTGATTGCCTGAGTGTGTGAGCGGGTGTCTAAGTGTCTGTGTAGTTGTATTAGTAGCTGTGTGAATGGCTGGGCCACAACAGAACGGCACCTCCCCCTTTTTCCTAAAAGAGTCAACAGTTTAGCACAAAATATCTACCCAAGTGTAGTACTTTCTACTGGGTAATTACTGAATGTTACCTCATTGGGTAAATGTCCAGCATAAAGGACCACAAGGAAATCTTACCAGTGACCTTGTGTGTGTTTTGGCGATGTGATTGTTCCTCGTGGGTCTTTTTCCAGAAATGTGTGATAACATGTTTAAAAAACAACAAGGCTTCAAAGAGGTAAATCTCCACCAAACAAGGGTCCTTCTTCTTATCGATATGCCCTAAGTGCTTCTGTGTTTGGTGGAGATGTCCTCATATTCCTCAGCATCAAGAACACCTCACCAAAATCAGCGGGAAAATGCAGGGAAGCCTCTCCTTAAGCTGTCCATCATCCTGACAAAAGTTGGGAAGAGCAATGCATACTATTAAGATGGGCAGGGTTTACTAGTGAAGTTGCATATTTGTATACTTATAGTAATTTAAAGGGAGAACCATGGACTCTGTTCTCACCAGGTAAGGACAAGAAAGAACCCACTCATCACAGTCACGGCAGTTTGTGCTCCAATAGATCTGAAGCATTCACCTCCATGAAACATTTCGGATCGTCTTTCAATGTGGAATTCCTGATGAACAAACTTGCTTTGCCATTTATATAAGTGGGGCCATGCTGTGCTTCTCCCTGGGCAAATTATGGCCCCAGGGATCTCATTCCCTTGGACCCAGCCAAGAATTAATGGCAGAAAGGGGCTGTAAAGCCCCCTCTCTGGGCCAATTAAGGGCCTAGGGACCCCTTCACCCAGGGCCAGGCCTCTTGCTCCCTGGTGTCCTGGAGCCCACCCAGGGTACCTAGTGTGCTAGGTTGGGAACTGTAGGGAATCCCAAATGCCCCTATGGTCCTTGCCGGCTCCCTGCCTCCAGCGTGGATTGCTCCCGCAGGCATTAAGAAGAAAAAAAAGCTGCTCCCTGCACGTGGGAGCAATTCCATTATCTGTTTTGACTGCAGACAGGAAAACAGATAAAAGCTCTGCTCCCAGGGGCCGGGAACAGCTTTTAAGCTCCCACCTGCTTCGAGCAGAGCTACTGTTTGCTTTTGCTTGGCTGGAGCTGTCAAAGCTCCCACCAAGTGAGAGCAAACAGCTATGTCCCAAGGGTTACAGGGACATTATAGTTGGGAATTAGCATTTAAAAAACCTTAGATATTCACTGAAAAGCCCAAAGGTTACAGGGACGTAATAGTTAGGCTCAGATTTCACTTATACAAAACCAGTGAAATTCAGCAGTTATTGTTAGCTGATCAAACTATAACTCGTGCCCCCGCAACATTACCGCCAAAGAGAGAAAGGCCCTGATTAGATTAAGGGAGGATGACAGCATTGTGATTAGAGAGGCAGATAAGGGCGGTAATGGTGTGGTTATGAATTTCTGTGACTACATGTCGGAAATTGAATGCCAACTCAATGATGCATTGTGTTATAGGAAACTTTTGGCTAACCCCATTCCTAAGTTACAGCATCTCATTAATTTTAAATTGTGCGAATGGAGAGAGATTGGGCGCCTGACAGAGGGGGAGTCAGAATATCTCAGAGTACATTGCCCCACACATCCATGTATCTATGTCTTGCCTACAGTCCACAAGGGGGGTCAGTTCTCCCCTGGACGCACCATCATTTTGGGGGTGGGATCACCCACCGAAAGAATTGCAGAATTTGTGGATATCAGGCTCCAAAAATATGTCACGAATCTCCCTTCTTTTATCAGAGACAGCAAAGACTTCCAATGGTCTGAAGGGTAAACAGTCAAAATATCGAGTAAAAAATATCGAATGGACATAATAACGAGTTTAAAATATAGAGTGGACAAAATATCGAATGGACAGAATATAGACATCAAAAATATCGTTTTTAAGGTAAGTAATGTAATATCGAATGTTAAAAATATAGAAAGTTAAAATATCGAAGTATATAATAAAGGTTATTAAAATTATCGAATTTTTAATAATATCGAATTTTTTATAGTGTTTTTTTTTGTTATTATATGTGTGAAAAGTGTGTATTTATGTTATAATTTATTTTAATTAATGAATTTTGTTTTTTTAATTTTTGCGTAATTTAATTCTGTAGCCGGTTGTGGGTTTACAGGGGAATAGAGTGGGAAGTAATTTAATTATAATTAATTAAATATGTAAATTTATTTATTGGTATTCATTTTTAATTAATTGGTAATTAATTTATATTTGGTAATTAATTAAATTTTTATTGCCAATTAATTTTAATTAGTTGATTAATTGCTAATTATGTTAATTTTACTAATTTATTTTCTGTAGCGGGTTGTGGGTTTAATGGGGAATTGGGTGGGAAGTATTTTATTTATAATTAATTAAATATGTAAAATTATTTATTGGTATTTATTTCGAATGAATTGTTAATTAATTTTTTATGGGTAAATAATTATATTTTAATTGCCAATTAAGTTTATTTAATTGCTAATTATGTTAATTTTACTAATTTGATTTCTGTAGCGGGTTGTGGGTTTATAGGGGAATAGGGTGGGAAGTAATTTATTTATAATTATTGAAATATTTCAATTTATTTAATTGTATTTAATTTGAATTAATTGTTAATTAATTTTTAATTGTTAATTAATTAATTGTTAATTTATAATTAATTTGTATTAATAGGTAACTAATTGTAATAATTAATTCTTATTTGTAATTTTAATTGATTAATTATTATATTATATTAAATTGGTAATTACTTTTAATTAATTTTTTATAGATATTAATTTATATTTTTTTAAATAATATATGAAGTATTTACTTTCCCTACTCTTGCACTCTCTGGAGTGGGAATAGTAATTTTTACCCCTATGCTATCCAACGCTTTCCCTACTGTTGCACTCTTTGGAGTGGGAATAGTAATTTTAACCCCTACGCTATCCAATGCTTTCCCTACTGTTGCACTCTTTGGAGTGGGAATAGTAATTTTAACCCCTACGCTATCCATCGCTTTCCCTACTGTTGCACTCTTTGGAGTGGGAATAGTAATTTTTACCCCTACACTATTCAACGCTTTCCCTTCTGTTGCACTCACTGGAGTGGGAATAGTAATTTTTATCCCTACGCTATCCAATGCTTTCCCTACTGTTGCACCCACTGGAGTGGGAATAGTAATTTTTACCTCTACGCTATCCAACGCTTTCCCTACGGTTGCACCCACTGGAGTGGGAATAGTAATTTTTACCCCTACGCTATCCAACGCTTTCCCTACTGTTGCACTCTTTGGAGTGGGAATAGTAATTTTAACCCCTACGCTATCCAACGCTTTCCCTACTGTTGCACTCTTTGGAGTGGGAATAGTAATTTTTACCCCTAAGCTATCCAACGATTTCCCTACTGTTGCACTCTTTGGAGTGGGAATAGTAATTTTTACCCCTACGCTATCCAACGCTTTCCCTACGGTTGCACCCACTGGAGTGGGAATAGTAATTTTTACCCCTACGCTATCCAACGCTTTCCCCACTGTTGCACTCTTTGGAGTGGGAATAGTAATTTTAACCCCTACGCTATCCAACGCTTTCCCTACTGTTGCACTCATTGGAGTGGGAATAGTAATTTTAACACTCTTGCTATGCTACGGTAATAATATTGTATATTTTTTAATAATATTATGTTAATATATATATATATATGTTTTAACAAATAAAATTGTATTAATATTTTTTATAACTTAAATTAATTACTTAATAATTTTTTAAGGTTATTTAAGTATTTTTAAGTATATTTTAGTTATTTATTTTTAATATTTTTTACATTTTACATTAATTTTAATAGATTCGATATTTTTACAAAGTACATATTTTTAAACGATATTTCTAATTCGATATTTTTGTACTTACCTGTTTGTAGATAGGATTTCGGTATTTTTGTAATCGATATTTTGGAGTCGATATTTTAAATGCCTATAATTTTGTAGTCGATATTATGTCAGTGATCCGGTCTGAAGACCTTATGTTTGTGACCTTGGACGTTGTAGGTCTATATACCTGCATTGCCAAGGACTTTGGAGTACGTGCTGTGAGGACTTTCTTGGACAGGAAAAGTGCTAACCTGTACCAATTTAATAAAATTATCATTGAGATGATTAATCATATTTTGGATAATAACTTCTTCTTGCATGACAGAGGTTGGTACCAGCAGATACTGGGGACTGCTATGGGCTCCAGGTTTGCTCCCTCTTATGCCTGCCTTTTTATGGGCTGGTTTGAGAGGGAGTTTGCCTGGAGCCGATGTGCCTCCCCCTGGATGGAATACATCATGTACTGGGGGAGGTACATAGATGACATTATCTGTTTATGGTCAGGAACCAGGGAACAACTGCAGCAGTACTTCCTATACCTTAACTCTAATGTCTTCAATGTCAGGTTCACCTTGGACTGCGACTGGGAGAGGATTAACTTCCTTGAGATTCAGTGTTATGTTCAAGATCAGGTGGTAGAGAGTACCCTATATAGGAAGGAGACAGCCTGTAATGGGGTCCTCCATTCAGGGAGTGCTCACTTGCGGTCTGTCATCAATATTATCCCCTTTGGGGATATGACTAGAATCCACAGGAATTATAGCCTTAGGAACTTGCATGATTGTGAACAAAGATTCCTAAAAAGGGGATATACAAAAGAAACTTTATCAAAAGCCCTCTGCAAAGCAAAATGTCTAACAAGAGAAGAGACCCTTCATGATAACCCTAAAAAGAGGAAGGAAACCGTACCAGACAGACCAGTCAGTCTAGTGACACAATACAAGAAGAACAGTGGCAAACTCAGGGACGTCCTGAAAAAGAATTGGGGCTTGTTATTGGATGTACCCGGTTTGAAAAAAGCATTTCTGATACCCCAGTACTAACATACCGCAAGGGCAGAACTTTACGGGAAACCTTTTGCCCCAGTTATGTGATCAACAAATAGGGTCCTAACACCTGGTTGCCCCCAAAACCTTTAGGCTTCTACACCTGTGCTTCTTGTAATATGTGCCCCTTTGGTCGTAATAAAATAAGTACTTTCTCATATAACAACCCCAAATCTTATAAGATTGGTCACTTTATAAATTGCAATACCACTCATGCTATATATGTCCTTGGATGTGACTGTGGGATTATCTATGTGGGCAGCACTGTGCACCCACTAAAGGTACGGCTACAAGAACAATGGAGGGCAATAATCAGTAAAGATAGTCGCTATCCTCTAAGTGACAATTAAAGGGATACCCACCCTAATAATGACAGCTTCTGGTTCCATGGCATTGACCATTTTCCCTGTGGCAATAGTGGTGGGAATCGGGAACTCCTGGTGAGACAGAGGGAAGCAAAATGGATTTGTCGTCTCCAAGCTACCCTGATGGGACATAACACAGACAGAGAACTACATTACTTCTTGGAAAAATTGATGAAAGGGGCATTTCTGTGCTTTAAATCCATCCCCTGTGGTCATGCAAAGCGAGTTCTTGCTGTTTGCTTTCTGATGGATACAGCTTTTTATTTTTTGAATATGAACAGCAGGAAGCATATACCGTGCTACTGGTATTATTTATGCAAAGAGAGTCCAAGCTGTTTGTCTGTATTTTGACTATTACTGTCTATCATCCTCTAAACTTGAATATCATGAACAATTTATAGTGATATTGGTATTACTTATACCCTTTGTGCTGTTCTCAGTTGCTTATTTTTTCAATCTGAACCCGCACTGTTTATTATAATGGCTCTAATCCATATTTCCATTGAACATTCTCTGGGATCTTCCCCAGTTATTAGTTCATGATTAAATTATGCTTATATTTGTATTTACATGCGAGTAGGCTGCCGTTTTTTACTTGATTTATGAGAAGTCATAAAGATTCTTGTACATTTGACCTATACTGTGTCACTGGGTCTCCCTATATGTTTTTTTAAGATAACTGCCGATCCTTGCCTGAGTATGGCTATTCCAAAAGAAGCTGTATACCTGATTTATAAGGTGACATTGTGTTCCCCGCAATACTCACTTCAATCTCAAAAATGCTACCGATGTCGTCTTTGTTGTTGCGTTCCTTTCTGGATTTTGTCACGAATCTTACTGCTTGCGCAATGTGAATATTCTTCTGTGGTTTAATGACACATCCGCATTATTGTACGTGCAAAGCATATATTTTTGGGTGGTTCTAATGACAAATAATATAATAAATAATGATGTGTGCTCCCCAGATGTAAAGATTCCTCGATCCACCTGCCCATGTTATCAAAGATAGCGTATTTTCTTTTTTGATTTGTTTTTTCTGTTTATTGTTACATTGATAGCCTTCTTCTTTCTGCCAATATAAGATGGCCACTGCGTTCTTGTCTGGAACTTGTCCTTTATCTATTTCTGTGGGGTCTGTGGTCGCGTTGCTGTCTCTGCACATGGGATCGGAATTGACGCTATGACGCAGGAGTTTCTTTGGGGTTTAAATGGAGGCACATTCTCCCGTTTGGTCTAGTCCTGCCGGTTATTATGCTGTGTGTCATTATCCTGTTCAGAGGTGAGCGGTGGATGGCATGGGTGTAGGAAGTGTGGGGGACGCGGGGGATATGTCCCCCCAGATTTTGGAGTGGGGGGACACGGGGGACAAGGGTGGGGGGGGCGAGGGGACAAAAGAATTTCCCCTATCCCTTTCTGTTATTCAGCAGGGCCATTAGAACGCAAAGCGCTACCTACTGTCCCTGCACTTGACCTGCCTGGAGTCAAAGAGGCCACCCGCCCTCTGCCCTTTGTTATGCTGCAGGAAGGCTCGGAGGCCTGGGAAGGGCAGAGAAGGGGAAAACAACTGTCTCTTTTCCTTCATACCCATTTCTGTCTTTGTCTCGCTCCTCCTTATGTTCTGATTTCAAGAGCTCTTATTACTCTCTCTTGCATCCCATTTTCTTCATTGTGAAATGGATCCAAAATAGGCGGACACTGGCTGGATATTTCCTCATTTACTGACTGTTTTATAAATCCAAAGAAAAACCTGGGGACGGAGAGCAAAAAAAATGAAATACCTAAATTAGGCAATACAGAGTGGTCAGCACTCAGATTGTTATTTACACCCACACTTTAGAACCACTTTACAGAGTTTGCCAGTGAAAGCGCTACTTTCTTTTTTCCTTCTTTCTTTCAACAACATTGTTTTCCCACGGGAAGTGCACCATTTCTAAAGGGACTGAAATACCTGGTTGATGAGTGGAGTGAAAATGTTTAATATGATCGTTTTCAACTGGTTTAATTATTTTAGCTTATAAAATGTGTACTGCGGCCCTGTGTTCGGGGGTGTAATTTTTTTAATTTAACCAAACTGCTTACATTTTGAAAGGATATAAGCAATGGACATTGAACCGGGTCCCTTCCTGGTCCTGTAGCCATGTCCTGAATTTTTCAGGCAAAATCACTTACTGATTTCTGAATAATGAGTTTAAAACTGTTACGGTAACCATGTTGTTCCTGAATACATTTCACATGATTTGCTTATTCTTGCATTCCTTATGAGTGTTTGCTTTTTTCAGGGTGTTATTCATTTTTTTTCAGGCTGCATTTTACAGTTGTCTAGTGCATAATTTGAATTTAGTTGCAGCACAATTGAGTTGTAGCTGAAGGCAGTGCAAGTTTCTCTCAGTGGGGCACTATGGTGTTCAGTGTGGAAGAGGATGTGGCACTTTGGCCAGAGCTGCTGAATCCGGAACTGGAGCACCATTTTCAGCCTTCATGACCAGTCCACCAGACCGCACTCCTGACAGAGCTCATTCTGATGCTACACCTTAGAAGGCCTGATAGGCCTTAGAAGCCCTGGTATCTTAGCACCCGCATGTGGACCCCAACGTTGGCAAGTGTGAGTTAACCTGGAAGGCCTGTCCACCACAATCCATACTGCAGTTCACCTCCAGTCTTGCGAGCAGGCATACAAAGAAGCACACCCTAGATCGACAGTGACTGTCACTGAGGTCGCAAGATCCTTGAGGCCAGTCCACCGCACCCATTGGTACCTCCAATGGCCTTTTTCAGCAGTAGTGGTGCAACTTACCAGGGGTTGGCAATGTAGGATTTGCATGCACACCAAACTTAGGGGGTGATTATAATGAAGGTGGAACCGCCACGCAACCCCGTCATTGGCGGTCCCACTGCCATCGGTGACTGCATCAACGCCAACCATATTACAATGGCGGGTGCTTTCCTGGTGGTCGGAAACGCACCCGACTGGCTCCTTGAGCCCGCCAGTGCGGCGGAGGGGCTCTTGGTTCCTACAATGCTGGTGGTGCCTACCAGGCACCACAGTAGGGCTTACGATACCCCTTACCCGCCAGCCTATCCATGGCAGTTCACCCACCATGGAAATGTTGGCGGAAAGGGGCATTGGAGGCCCATAGCGGGCCCCTTTCCCCTCAGCCCCCAGACATGGGACCTGACAGAGCATCCGCCTCCCCCTTCCGCTCCAAAATCACCAAGATAATCTGCGGCATACCCCAAGGCTCATCCCTAAGCCCAACGGTGTTCAACATCTACATGGCACCACTCGCCCACGTCGCCTGACAGCACGACCTAAACATCATCTCCTACGCCGACGACACCCAGCTGATCCTCTCGCTCACCAAGGACCCCCCACTGCCAAAACCAACCTCCACGAAGGAATGAAGGCTGTCGCAGACTGGATGAGGGACAGCCGACTGAAGCTGAACTCGGACAAGACAGAGATCCTCATCTTCGGCTCAAGCCCATCGGCCTGGGACGACTCCTGGTGGCCAATGGCACTAGGAGCACCCACCAACCATGCACAAAACCTAGAGATCATCCTCGACCACACACTCTCCATGACAAAGCAGGTCAACGCCATCTCCTCCACCTGCTTCAACACCCTCCGCATGCTTCGCAGGATCTTCAAGTGGATCCCCACCAAAACTAGAAGGATGGTCACCCAAGTCCTCATCAGCAGTAGACTGGACTACGGCAACGCACTCTACGCAGGAGCCCTGGCCAAACTCCTGTCTCGACTGCAACGCATCCAGAATGCCTCCGCACGACTGATCCTCAACATACCCCGCCACAGCCACATCACACCCCACCTGAAAGACCTGCATTGGCTCCCCATCAACAAGAGGATAACCTTCAAGCTTCTCACCCATGCACACAAGGCACTTACGACACCGGACCGGAGTACCTCAACAGATGACTCGGCTTCTACATCCCCGCCCGCCAGCTCCGCTCCGCAGATCGCGCCCTCGCCATTGTCCCCCGCACCTGAAGAGGGACCACCGGTGGCAGATCATTCTCCCACCTCACCACCAAGACATGGAGCACCCTCCCCATCCGCCTACGACAAACCGAAGACCTTCTAACCTTCAACAGACTCCTCAAGACCTGGCTCTTCGAACAGTAGCAGTCCCCCACCCCAGCGCCTTGAGACCCTCACAGGTATGTAGTGCGCTTTACAAATTCTATGATTGATTGATTGACATGTCAGATTTTACATTGCGGCAGATGATGCAGCCAGCAGCACCTGCTGCATAGTAAAAGATAGGCACTGCAAACGCCATAGTGGCGGTTGCATTGTAATGCCTATCGTCGGGCCGCCACCTTGAAGGCCAGCGGTCCCATTCCCGGATTCGATGGCAGACGGACTGAAGTCCGCCTGCCTTCGTAATCAGCCCCTAAGTTTACAAACTTCATGGTCTCTGCTTCATGCACAAACACTTTTAACATGTGCAGCCTTCTTTTGGGCCACTGGAGTTATGCAGCAATGGAGGCCAAAATTATGTTGTAGTGTTGACTAAATGATGCAACAATAAAAAGGCTGCAGCGTAATGCGGTGCATTTTATGATACTTTATTATCTTAACATATTTATACATACTAACAGCCTCTGCAAAGCTTTTGCCTCATTAGTACCTGTGTAACATACAAATGCAGCACAGGGAAAGGTGACCAGTCAACCTTTGCAAAGGGCCCTACACTTCACAGCAACATAAGTCAGATACCTTTTAGTAATTTTTGAACCGTTTGAGCTACAACATTGTTTTGGGTCAAATCGTTAGATTATGCAACAGATGATGTATTCTGTGGCAAATATGATACAGCCATAGTTAAGTGGATTTTTTTTCCACTTAACTTAATTTTGCCCCAGCATTGTAGTTGATCAATTTATAAGTTCCCCAAACCCAAAAGTCGAGTTTCGGCACAATTTGCATTTTAAAAGCAGTCCTACAACACAAGGCTACTTTTAAACTGACCTCAGGCTTCAGCAGTGCACACATGCAAACCCAGAAAGGGCTGCTGGCCTCTAAACTGCCATACCCTAATATATTCTAGGGACTGAAAGGTAGTTCTAATCTCCCTGCCCTATTATGAACTAGGGCCTTATAGGAGAGGTCATGCCAATCATAAGGGTACCCTAACCCATAGTGCACCCTAGTGTATGCAGGTGTTTTCACAGTATCTTTAAGTGTCTCTTTCAGAATAGCACTGACCCTGTGCCTGTTCAGGCAGAGGCCAGGGTCAGTCAGAGTCCGGTACCACCAGTACCAGTCAGCAAAACGTTGGGGAGTGCCCAGGGCACAGGATGGCTTTGCAACACTAAAGAAGTACACACTCAGAATTTAAAACATAACACCATGGTTGGGGGGTTCTCTTTAATAATCGGAATTGATTTCTATCCTAATGAACCCATTTTCCAACATTAGGATAAGGAAATACTGGGGAAAAATCATAATGTTCTAATCTATACCTTGAAGTTTTCATGCAGCTCTTTGATGACGGTTAATAGCTCACTGTTCAATGTTAGGATTTTAACTTATAAACTGCAAATACCAACAGAATCTCTCAGACAAAAGCAGTCACTCACTGACCAATTTACATGATATGCATTTTGTGATCTGCGTTGTACACATTCTTTGCAGCATGCATATTAACCAACTGTGTCTACCTTACCAAGAGTCAAAACTTCCACTTGACAAACCTTCGATCTCTCTCAATAAAGAACATTAATCACCAAAGTTATCTTCACATTTTTATTGTTGCCTGAAAATTGCTGGAGACCAGGAATGCAGCAGCAGGTACTTTTCAAATCATAATGCACTTGCAAACACGACGCCCCCACCCTAAGTCAGCCACCTATGTTTGCTTGGTTCATCAAGATGATTCATATACATTTTTTTTAACATTTGGTCTGATTACCATATGAATTTAAATAACAATAAAGCATAAATGAAAATTGTGACAACATGCCTGCTTTTCATAATATTTCACTTCGAAAGTATGCGATTGTATTTGTTTAACGGGCGGTGATTTGAATAGGGTCATTGGAAAGTCCACAAGGTTGTCCCTGTCCCCCCCAGATTTTTAGTGTCTCCTACGCCCCTGGTGGATGGAGATATTACATCTCGGTTCTTTGTCTTGTAGTGGGGTTCCTGGTGGTTTCATCCATTACACAGGGTCTTTAATAATGGGGCTCTTTGGTTGTACATTTACGGTTTCTTAAATTGGGATATTACCAATACGACATTCTTATAAGTTGAATATGAGGTAGGGAATGGATATCCTTCCTGTTGTGTTTTGTGTTTTTTTTTTTGGGTTTGGTTCCTTTTATGATTAGCATTAGATCTGCTTTACTAAGCACTTGGCATGTATCTGCTTGCCATATTCTTATTACGAACAGTACCATTTCATAAAGGGATATGCACACGCATCGAGTATTACCATCATCTTTTCTAAACAACATATTGAGTCACGTACTTCGCCAGCATTCCTAGGCACCTTTCTGCTTTTCTGCTAGCACTCAGTTTCCGCGCGCTGTGAAATGGACAATAAGATGCACTTCTCTCTCTTTGCCCAACTAGAGTATTATTCAAGACTCATTGCCCTTACTGTGAACTTCTATTTATAACCATCATTCGGACCTTACAAGTGATTTTTGTTCACATTTATAAAAGATCGAAAGGTGAGTCCCATTTTTTTTACAGTTATCTCCTCCCCCATTCTACAGTTTTCCCTCCCCCGTTCTTCTGAGTGTTGGTTGATTATATTTGAATGTGAGGCCGAATAACTTGCTTCACTTCCGCCCATTATGGGATGCTTCTTGCCTCTCAGTGTAAATTTTTTCCACATTTTCACCGTTTAAGTATTCCAGCCTCAATTGTGAGCATTCATGTGAAAATCTTATTGACCAGCACATATTAACCCGTTGGCTGCGTTGAACGTTCAGCTCCAGTGCTGAACGTTCGAAAAACGGATGGGGCAGTGTAGGCCAACGCACGTGCGCAGCAATACCAAGGTAGTTCACGCGACGACCGTTGGCCGACGGCAGAAGCCAACGGGTTAAATACGAATCTGTGTTGTTTGTAAACACATAGGGATGTCTTCTACTTTTAAATTTTAATTATACTTCGTTTCTGGAAACTTTATATCCATCAAGACGCTACTGCTCCAGTCACCTCACATTATTGCTGGGAGGCTGACATTATATGAGGTGAGACACATTATATTTGACATTTTGTTTTCAAATATAAAAAAAACTGAGCATTATTGTGATGGTGTCTAGCGCCATAACATGTACTTATGTATGGAATCCGTGATTGTAGAAATGGGCTAATTTTTTGCTTTAGGCTACTACTTATTATTACTTTCTCCTATTAATTTATAGAAACACCCTTTCCATCATCAGACCCCCATTCAGATTGATCTTATAGGACATCGCTCGTTTTACCACGCTATATTTCTCTAGTTGACTGACTTAATTACTAAAGAGGTGAGATATATGAATATATTTGTTGGAATTATATGTCTGGCCTTGCCACAATTTCATTGAGGGTGGTCTGTTTTCCAAACATGGTGGGGTATTTGACGTCCATGTTTTGGATACAGGGGCACTGATGGTCCTTAGATTTTCTTTTCTATCATTTCACAGGGAAACTCCTCTTTTACTTTTAAATTTTCATCACTAGTTGACCTCGCGCACTGTGCCCCTCAGGACCTCGCTGGTTGTCCTGTCTTACTAACTTTCAACACCCGTTGGCCAATTATCCAAGAGGTGAGGTACACCTACATATCTGTTTTTATCATAGGGTGGACATGGTGTTTTGAATTGATGAGACGAGCACTCTGATATGGCATACTACACAATTTTGTTGTATCCATTGCTAGGTTGCGCATTCTATGGATTTGAACATATTTCAACAATGTATCAGATATGTCGCATATATTATGCTTTGGTTTTTGTGTTCAAGTACTTGTCTTCTGTCTACATCAAATTACGATGTGCATGTTTGTGAATATCGAGTGTTATGTCATTAAGTTTTATAGTTGTATGATCTTTCTCCCCTTGTCTTTTTTGAGCATGTATGGACGAATATTTTATTCTGTGTTTTGTAAAAATCAATTAAGGTGATATGTTTTCATTCTATGTTAATAAGATGTGAATTGCTGTTTTTGTGTCGTATTCATGTGTTTTTATATATATATATGGGGAAAGGAATGTTTTAGTATTTTTGTATTTCCTTTTGGGTAATTTTTTCATTTAATATTGTTGTTAAATATTGTATGTCCTTGTAAATGTGGGTAGTATATATATTTATTTTAATGTTTGCTTTTGTCTGTGATTATAGCAGCCCTGACGAAGATCCCTTTTGGCACAACTGGGAACGAAACGCATTGGCCTTGTGCCGGTTTTTAAGATTGCCTGAATAAAAAGAAGCACTTTTTTGGACTTACTGTTTGCGCGTCTACTTTCTATGATTGCACCTTCCATCTTTTTGTGAAAATTATAACACGTGCCCCCGCAATGCACTGCTTATGATCTCCCATATTATATCACTCACGACATGGTTAGAGACATCACTGATGACCTATATTTAACGAAGTCCGGAAGCCCACAATACCTTAACAAAAAAAATTTGCCAGGAGAAGCAGATCTAGCGCAACTCCAGCTGAATTGTTTTAATAAAAATGTCCCTGTGGGACGCTCCCAAGAGGCCTAGAGGGTCAGGGTGTTTCTACCCTGCCCCCTTTTCGTTTTTAAAAATGTTTTTTTCATGTGACTCAATTCAACTGAGTCACAAGATGGCTTCCAACACTTCCTGTTTTGATGTGTTAGAAGCCAATCAGTTCTCAGCACAAGACCAAGAGAGGTCGCGGATCCTCTACGTCTCGTAGATATACAACTGGAAATTTCTTTCAATATCTCCAAAACTACTAAACAGGTTTACACTATTTAACAAAAAGGATGCTTTCTGGACCAACAGCTAGCTTTCTGCCAAATTTGGCTGAAAATGTTCAGTAAACTTGCTTGTTTACCTTTCAGTGAGGATATAGTATGTAGCATGGAATTGAAATGTCAAATACGGGCTGCAGTGTATATATAAATCACCCACATGTATGACTAAAATGTATGTCATTGCTTTCTGGCTGGCAGCATTTTCAAACCACTACAGTAGCACATATAAAAAAAATGTGTCATGCAGAAGCAATCTACTTTTATAGATTAGATAATTCACCCCTAAAAGTACCTGTAAGTTCCCAGGGTATGGTGCTTAACCACTTTGCAGCTCTTCTAATTTGTGTATATTAGTCACGAAGAAGAGTTGCTAGGATGCCAGCCATGGCGCATATATGTCACGAATTTCTGAAATCCTCCCAGTTGGCACCAGTTTTTTTTTTTGTTACCCCCATGGGAGACAGCATCCTTCGGTGCATGCGAATGGTAGATTTCCAGTGCCTGATCCTTTCTGTTATTAGAGGAACGAAGGGCCCTAAAGGGGAAGTGTTATCCTCAACTTCCTTGGCAGAACTAGGACAAACAATTGATTGATTGGCTTAACCTGTGATTCAAACACAATTTATCCAATACATTTCTTATATTCCATTTTTAACAAATACATTGAAAACGTAAGGTGCTCTAAATAGTGGCGTGGCACAGTGTACATGAAAAGGTGATTATAAAGTGCACAAGTGCTATACAGAATACAAATATATACAAATGACTAATCAGGGTAATGGATGTTTGTACAATACAATGTGTCTACTGTGACCGTTGTTGATGTTTTGAACCCTAACAGATTATTTACACAGGGGTCTTCATCAGGAAAGAGGATTTTTTTGGGAGCACCAATGAGTTGTGGCACAGACTAGCCCAAACGGTTAATGTGGCATTGTGAGATGTCAGTCTAAAAATCATCATGCGGTGGACCTTTATATTGAAAAGCCCAATCCAGTGGGTGAGTAACACTGTCGATAGATCAGTTAGTAAGGCCTTCAAAACCACAGCAACCTTGATGACTTTCTATACACCGTGCATGCAGGACGTAAATTGAAGTACAAACATTTGCTACCAGCAATAGTTGTAGTTTCATCAGTATTCGATAACAAACAGGGATGTGCCGATTAAATGAGGGTGCAGCATTTTGCTGCCCTTACAATTTGTATACATAAGTCTTGAAGAAGTGTTGCTAGGATGCCCCCATGGCGCACATATGTCATGATTTTCTTAATTCTTCTCAGCTGCTTTATGTTTTTTGTTTCCCCTATAGGAGACAACTTCCTTCAGTGCATGCGGCTGGTAGATTACCAGTGCCTAATCCTTTCTGGGCATCATCAAACCTCTGAATTAGGTGCCTGATGCTCACTTCCAGACCTTTTCACTAACATACATGAAACATTACTACATATTGGAAGGGCCATGAAGTAATTCTATATTCCTTTACAGGTCTTTCCAAGAACTTATCTGATGCGCAGGACTACAGGATAGTTTATGGGCTGCTGTTACCAATCCCAGTTGGTGGAAGTGGCAAAACATGGAGGGAGGATGGGAGAAGCAGCCTAAAAACATTCAAGCTGTGACTGGCTCCTTGCAAGCGGTCACTAGCTTCTTGCCTGGGCACAAAACTGTGTGTGTATGGTCCAGCAAGGTGAATGATGCTCTTTGGATTTTTTGTTGAGCTTGAAAGGATATCCTCTCTAGTTATTTCCGCCAGGAATGTGCTCAAGCCTGAAAATGTCATCTAATAGTTTTGCAGACAGAGGGCTGACCTCACTGTGGATTTTTTATATCTTAGACCCTGTAAAACTTTTATAATAAGGGTCGACGATCTGTTTTAGTACAAATCGTGTTTCTCATGAACAGAATTTAAATTTCTCTACACTCGATACACAAGCAATAAGCTCTTTCTGTCACAGAATATGTGCTTTATACCTTCTATAGTGTCCTAGATCCAAACCCAGCAGGCATCTCCTGTTTGACATCCACCTGCACCCAACACCTAACCCATAGACACAGGCATCTACATTCGTGCAATTCCTTTGTCACTCAACTTACAGTTGCAACCGCAGCGCACTCGCAATTTTTTCTTTCATTTCGGGACACACCTCTGACAATCCCCCGGCGGTCAGACCACCATAAAAGGGCATGCAGAAAGCAAAATCATAATCCCGACGGCAGAGTAGAGGCTGGATCCGCTGCCATTCGGTAATTACTTTTCCGACTGCTCCACCTGATAGGCTACGCGTACCTGTCAGAATCAAAGCGGAACTCCCCTGTGGGGTTCCCTCCAAGGGGGGCTTGGGGGAGGGAGCTGACCGAAGGGAGGTCTCCTCCCCCGGGCATTTTGGGAGGGCTGCGAGGGGTTAAGCCAAAAGGTAGAACATTCTAGAATTGGGCTGGTTTAGTAGGTTTTTGCCAGCCCAATTATAAACTCCCGTGTCCCCTCCTCCTAGCCACCATTTTAGGTTTGGTGACTTGGTGGCTAGGAGCGTAGTTAGCGTTTTTTGTCTGGTACCTCTTGGTAGTATTTTAGGGCAGTCCCTTTAGCGTTTCTTGTAGCTATTTTATTAGTAAAATGCAGGATTATCGAGTGCTTGAAGCTATGCGCCTGTTGTCTGAGGCAGGTCGCATGGATTTGCTGGTGGGAGGGGGGCCGGCGCGCCCTCAGCACCAGGCCTCCGCGGGTGTGTCTGCGGCGGTGATGGCGTGCTCCTCGCCGAAGAAGAGACGCTCTGGGCAGGTAAGTGAGTGGGGCCGGTCTCGTACGAAGAAACCGGCCCCTTCTTCTCTTGCGCGAGTGGCGGTTAGGGAGGGGGGAGCTCCGGTGGTGTCGGGCGCTCCTTTGGTGTGCGCGAGGGAGGCGGGTCAGGCCCCTGCTGGGCAAGCGCGAGTGGCGGTTGAGACAGGGGGAGCTCCGGCGATGTCTGGTGCTCCCCTTGCGCAGGCGGGTGAGCCGGGAGGCGCGCTGGTTGTCCCTGCGGCAGTGCGGTCAGGCAGTGTGGTTTACGTTGAAGCGTTAGCTTCGGTTTCGAATGTCTCGGGCAGGCGGGGGAGGGGGGGCGGAGAGGGAGCAAGCAGTGCTCCGCCTCGGACCCACTGATTGAGCGTCAGTTAGAGCCGGAGCTTGTGGTTGTTGCGCGGGGAGCGCGCAGAGGCTCCTTGCAATTGCCAAATTTACAAGAGGTGCGCCAGATACAGTGTGAGCCCACTCTGAATCCTTCAGAGCTGGTTGTTGTTGAATCACAGTTTGGTTTGGATGCAAGCAGTCACGTTTTATTAACCCCTTCTAGACGGTTAGTGTCAGGAGAACATGTTGGGGGAAAGATAGTTCCAGGCCGGTTTGGTTCAGGTGGGGTGGAGGGCCCTGGGGTTTTGGAGCATCAAGTTGGTCAGGTAGTTTCTTCTCATGATGTGGGTGATGGTCAGTTGGCGGTGGAGGGTAATGTGGGCAGCCCTTTATTGTTTTCTACTCCTGGTTCTTCGGTGGGTGCTGCATTGTCTGTGGGGGGAGGTTCCAGGGGAGAGGGGGAATGGGCTCAGATGGGGGAGGGGGGTTCATTTTCTGGTGTTGCTTGGGAGACGGAGGCTTCTCGGCCAGAGGGTGCTGGATCTTTTGGGTTCTTGGAAGTGGATGACCGTTTTCAGAGAAAGGGTAGGGGTGTGCCACTGATGGGACATAGAGCTTTTTCTGGTGATGTCAATGTTGCAGTTCATGTACCTGGAGCAGGGAATGTGGAGCTTATGGAGTCAGTGGTAGGTGCTTCTGCGGGGGTATGGCACCCTGGGGTGAGGGGTGTGGGGGGTGTTGGTTTTCATGGCGCATCGTCGCAGCGTGGTGGGGGTTTCAGGCAAATAAGTGGGGGGCCTTTACAGGGGCCTTTGGATGCGGTTTCATATGGGTCGAGGGGTGCAGGAGGCCCCTATTTGATGTTTGGGTCCCCTGGGTGGGAGCAGTTTGGTGCTGCAGGTTTGGCGCAGCGGGGATTACAGAAAGATGGTGAGGGTCAAGATTGGCGTGCGAGGGCTCCTTTGCGGGCTCCTTCTACCGCGGTGGAATTTGCTCATTTGGATGATAGTGGTGATGAGGAGATGATAGGCGACTCTCCGGTCAGGGAGGTGCCTCTGAAGAGTAGTCTTAGAGGGCGTTCTTTGGATAGGTTTCGAGGGATGGTTGTTGGTGCTAATTTGCAGGGGATAGGGTCTGAGTCAGGTGTTGTAGTTCGGGATCCTAGCACACCAGTCCAAACTTTTTCTTTTCAGGACAGGGATAGGTGCGCCGGTCCAGACTTAGCAGGGCGTGGTCCAGTCCTATTTCGCCGAGGTGAAGTGAGGAGAATGCCTAGCGCGGCCCTCTCTGTTCCACCGAGGGAACCCGCCGCGGTCAGCACACGAGGGTCCGGCGTGACCCCGCTGGCCCCAACGAATAGCAGGTCTAGGTGGTCTATCTTACCGTCGGCTATGGAGCCCCAGAGTCAGCGCAAGGGGAGGTACGGGCGTGTACAGTCTGCTCCCCCTCATGGAGGTTCTTCACAACAATTAAAATGTAATATTGCTGATGCCGGGTTAGGTAAGACCCGTGGTGTGGTGTTTCCTGCGGATCTTGATTCAGTGGTCCTGGATTATGATGAAGATAGTCCCGAAGAAGGAGAGTTACGGGACGTGGAGGGGGGGGTACCCTCTCATGTGTCTAGTAGTGTTTTTCAGGCTCAAGCGGTGCAGAGACAAGTAAAGGAGAGACGAGAACATGGCCCGTCAGTCAGGGCGCCTCCAAGACAGGATACCTTGGTATCGGCACCACGGGCTGAGCCTGCGAGAATGGGCTCTTTGTTACCAGGTGAGCAGTTAGGTACACAGGCCAAACCAACTATGGTGTCTGTGGACACCGGTGGGGACGGGGCTGTTGGGGTTGGTGAAGGGCGGTTGCTGAAGGGTCGTTATGTTAAGGACACTGCGGTGGGCACTGACGAGGTTTTGGACATTACAGGTAAAGTGGAGAGTAGTACTGGCACTTAGGATTCAAGTGGTGTGAAAGAGCCGTTGGCTAGCAAGGAATTGAAAATTAAAACATTGCCTTATATGGGGGTCACGAAGCCTTTGGGTGCCCACTTAATGTTGAGTACAAAAGAGAGAATTTGGAAGGGTGAATATGTTGAACTTCTTAAGTTGCTACACCGTGAAGTCCGGTCCAAAGAAGGGTCCAAAGAGGAAGAATTTGAGCTTGCAAAACGATCTAGAGTTCCGTTAACCATTGAGAATTGGACGGCTGCATTCCTTATCTATGCGAGTGTGTATTGTGAAAAATTTCCAGAGCGCAGCGTGTCTCTTTTTAAATACATGGACGTTATCCGTAAGGCGCAGCTTACTGGGGGGGGGTTTGCTTGGTCCCAATATGATGAGGAGTTCAGGGCCAGGATGGCTTGGGATCCGGAGGCCAAGTGGGGGGAGCTGGACACTGATTTATGGAAGCATACTATGGGATCTGCAGCGGGGGGTAAGACGATTTTTACGGCTAGTGGTCTCCCCTTAATTTACCGGCCCTTTCAGGGCAAGCCCACCCGGGGAGGGGTGGGAAGTAGCTCAAACACACAGTCTAGAGTTGGCACGTGCTGGGAATTTAACAAAGGGTCCTGTAGTAGAGAGTATTGTAAGTTCAGACATGAATGCTCCGGTTGTGGTAAGCGGCACCCCTTGGCTAGATGCTGGGATAACAAGCCGACAGGAGGTCAACAGGGGAAACAGTCAGGTGCAGGTGGTTCAGGGACGTCCCAGCAGTTTTCAGGGGGTAGGGGATCCAGAGGTACTCAGGGTTTTGGGCCCAAGGGCTCGTACACCGGTTAAGTTGGAAAAGTTGCGCCTTGCACTTCAGGATTATGATGATGAAGCTGTGAAATGGAAATTGTTGGAAGGTTTTGAATTTGGATTTCGTTTGGGTTACATGGGTTCCAGACAAAGGAGATGGTCTGCTAATTTGAAATCAGCGTCTGAGCATGGCGCAGTGGTGCAAGACAAATTGAACAAAGAAGTACGTGAAGGAAGGATGGCTGGCCCTTTTCATGATTGGCCGATCCATAATTTGATAATATCACCTGTTGGAGTGGTCCCTAAAAAAGATCTGGGACAATTCAGGCTTATTCAGCACTTGTCATGGCCGAAAGGGTCGTCTGTGAATGATTTTATTGACCCAGATTCTACTTCGGTCTCTTATTCCTCAGTTGACGTGGCCATGTCACTTGTTGTGACCGCGGGCGCAGCTGCTGAGATGGCTAAGTGTGACATTAAGTCTGCTTTCCGGCTGTTGCCTGTCCATCCAGATGACTGGAGTCTGCTGGGCATACAATTTTCAGGAAAATGGTATGTGGATAAGGCATTGCCGATGGGTTGCTCCATTTCATGTGCTCTTTTTGAGTTTTTCAGCACTTTTCTACAATGGTACTTTACTCATCAGTCTGGTCACTCACTGGTAATGCACTACCTAGATGACTTTTTCTTTGTCGGGTCCCCGGGCTCCACGGAGTGCCAGTCTGCTCTGGATACTTTCCAAGGGCTTATGGAGGATCTGGGAGTTCCTTTAGCCCCCGAGAAAACTGTAGGTCCTGCCACTGTCTTGTCCTTTTTGGGAATTGAAATCGATTCTGTGGCAATGCAGGCTCGCTTGCCAGAGGACAAAAAAGTGAAGATGCTGGAGTTGCTGGAAAACATGTTGTCAAAACGGAAAGTGATGGTGAGAGATATTCAGGTGTTACTAGGTCACCTCAATTTTGCGTGTAGGGTGGTGAGAGCAGGGAGGACATTTTGTCGCAGATTGGGCAGGGCTCTTGCATGTCAACATTTGCCTCACCACCGTGTTCGCTTGTCTGCTGGTGTAAAGGAGGATTTGAGAATGTGGAACTTTTTTCTCTCTTCTTTTAATGGTGTATCTTTGGTTCGGGATGTTGACTTCCAGTGGGATGTACAAATGTTTTCTGATGCGGCAGGCAGTGAAGGATTTGGCTTGTATTGGAATGGGAGATGGTGTGCAGAACGATGGCCGGATGAGTGGCTGAATGGTGGTCGCAGCATAACCTTTTTGGAGCTTTTCCCTTTACTGGTGGCTTTGACTCTGTGGGGGGAGGTCTTGGCACACAAGAAGGTGCTTTTTCGGGTGGACAACATGGCTGTGGTGCAGATTGTTAATCGACAGTCCGCCAGGGATGAACAGGTTTTGAAGCTCATGAGAGTTTTCGTGCTGGGCTGTTTGAAACACGACATTCACTTTCGTGCTTTGCACATTCCTGGTGTGGACAATGACATTGCGGATGCTTTGTCTCGTTCACAGTGGGAGAGATTCCGTGGACTGGCCTGGGAGGCGGACACATCACCGACACCGATGCCGATACATCTGTGGCACGTAGGCAACGTCGGGTCTTACAACTGGTGGTAGGTTCTTTATCTGTGTCTACGCGTTCAGCTTATTCTCTGGCTTGGAGGGAGTTTCTGGAGTCCGGCGCTAGCAGGCGTGAGGAGGTTTGGCGTCGTTCTGAAGATGTAGTGAAATTCATTTTAGATCTCATGGATAAAGGTCTGACTAAAGTAACTATTGCTGGAAAACTGGCAGGGATAGCTTTCATGGGTACGTTGGTTTGGGGTTATTCTCCTTCGGCAGGTGAGATTGGCAGGAGAATGCTTGAGGGCTGGGCTAGAGAACAAGGTCATTCTAGTAGATTAAGGGCCCCGTTATCTTGGCAGATGCTGGCTCGGTTGATAGCTATTTTGCCTTCGGTTTGTTCCGATGACTTTGAGTCTTGCTTGTTCTCTATGTTAATGGCATTTATGTTTTTTGGAGCTTTCAGGGTATCGGAGTTGTTGGGCTCCAAATGTAAGTGTGGAATTTTTTGGCGTGATGTTTTTTGTTCTGATGAAGGGGTACATGTTTGGTTAGCTAGTTCCAAATCCGATCAGAAGCAGTTGGGGAAAGGTGTGTGGTTGGAAGCGCGCTCTCCTAAAATCACTTGCCCTTTACTGTTGGCCCGGCGCTGGCATTCTTTATCAGGGGGTGGTGATACTGATCTTGTTTTCCAGCATATTAATAACACTCCTGTTACAGCATACCAATTTCGCATGGTTCTGCGCAAAGCGTTACAACACTTGGGTCTGGATGGGAATTTATATGGTACGCATTCTTTTCGGCTTGGTGCTGCGACAGAAGCTTTCAATAGAGGATGGTCGCAAAGGGATATCATGAGGTTGGGGCGTTGGTCTTCGAACTGCTTCCAGCGTTACGTGAGAGGTCAGGCGGAGGAGGCGCATGCGTCATCTTCCTTTCCATAAGCTTTAACTATGTTTTCTTTTACAGGATCCGTGGCTGGGCCCCGTTCTCCAGTGGTGACAGTCTGGATAGTTGGGCATTCCTTCGTGAAATGGGCCCGAGTCCAGGCGGCACAGAGTTACTTCGGAGAGCTGTTGGGTTTTAATGCTCACATGTTTAACATTGATTGGAAGGGGAAAGGTGGTATGCTCTGGAGAGTTAATTCCATGTCTCAACAACAGTATGGTGGGCGGGCTCTGTCCTGACATTTTGGTGATTCATTTGGGGGAGAACAATCTCTGTACCACTAAGGGTGTTGTATTGTTGCGAGCTATCAAGAAAGATTTGAGTCTCATTAAAGAGTTTTGGGCTGGTTGCCATGTTTTCTGGACTGAACTAGTTCCGCGTAGGATTTGGAGGGGAGCGGTCAATCCCAGAGCTGTTGACAGAGCCAGGAAGAAAGTAAATTCTGAGGTTTCTAGATGTTGTCGTTTCCTGGGTTTCAGCAGGATTTCGCATAGGGAGATACGCTTTGAGACGGTGGAATTTTTCAGGGACGATGGTGTTCACCTTTCCAGAGTAGGGATGGACCTGTATTTGTTGGAGTTGCGTGACGTTTTGGCACGGTCACTGACTATGCAGCGTTGAATTTTGCTAGTATCTGCTTCTATGTTCCTAGTTGGGGGGGCAGAAAGGGGGGGGGTGTAGTTTTCCCCCCCCTACCTTTCTGGGTGGCGGGGTTTTTGTTGTTTCGGTGCTGTTTATTGTAAAGTTTTTGGTGAGTATTGGACTGATTCATTGATTGACAGGTAAAGGGGAAGTTGGTCATTGCTTGACCGTTCAGGTTCTGGGGGGTCTTGACAGGGGTGAAGGGTCAGGCAGGGTTTTGGTTATCAAGGGCCTGGTTTTCATTATGTGATTGGGGTTGTATGATGACGTAATGGGTTAAGTGATGACGTAATGATGTAATTGATGATTTAATGCTTTATTGATGATGTTACGTTTATAATGTTACTGTAATGTTTTAATGCTGTATTGTTGGGTGGGGGAGGGGCCAAAGAATTTTAGGGGAGGGGGTGGGGGCGGGGTTTGTAGTTAATTATTTATTTAGTGAGGCCTAGTTTTGGAAGGCTTTGCCAGGGTTATATATATTGTAATGTGCACCTGTTTCCTAATAAAGCGGCCTTTTTCACACTCAAATACTTTGGTCTACTTTTCTCCCCACCCCTCGCCCTCCCTCCCAAGGGGGGCTTGGGGGAGGGAGCTGACCGAAGGGAGGTCTCCTCCCCCGGGCATTTTGGGAGGGCTGCGAGGGGTTAAGCCAAAAGGTAGAACATTCTAGAATTAGGCTGGTTTAGTAGGTTTTTGCCAGCCCAATTATAAACTCCCGTGTCCCCTCCTCCTAGCCACCATTTTAGGTTTGGTGACCTGGTGGCTAGGAGCGTAGTTAGCGTTTTTTGTCCCTCCCTCCCGCCCAATAATTTTTCTTGAATATTGGTGAATTTTCTTTTCCTCCTTCTTTTTGCAGAGGTTTTTATATTCCCTTTATTTTTCTATTTTTCTTCTTTGTGCGAAAGGCTGTTTTCTTGTTTACGGGTGTACAAGGGGTTTTTTGGTTTGTATTTGTCGCTAGGAACAGGTGCAGTGCGGGGTTTTTGTTGTTTCGGTGCTGTTTATTGTAAAGTTTTTGGTGAGTATTGGACTGATTCATTGATTGACAGGTAAAGGGGAAGTTGGTCATTGCTTGACCGTTCAGGTTCTGGGGGGTCTTGACAGGGGTGAAGGGTCAGGCAGGGTTTTGGTTATCAAGGGCCTGGTTTCATTATGTGATTGGGGATACTTTTCTTTACGGACCTGGTTGGAGGCACTCTTATTCCTGTTGCCTGTCGTCGTGGGAGACGGCTACAGCTTGCCGGACCCGCTGCGCGGGTCCCGCTGCGTCTGCAGCCACCGTGGGGCGTTATTAGGCGGACTGGTCACCTTTGAACCCCTAGCGCACCGGCAGGGCTGCGAGCAGTCTAGCAGGGACTCCATTGCCCAGGAGTCCCTGCGTGTTCCACCTGTGGACGCTCTCCCTGCCGGCCACGCCCACTGACATTGGATAAAACTGCACCTTTTCCGCTATCCAGCGGGATACTTTTCTTTACGGACCTGGTTGGAGGCACTCTTATTCCTGTTGCCTGTCGTCGTGGGAGACGGCTACACCTTGTCAGAGTCCACTTGCTTACCAACTCTTTCCTCTCGAAGACTTGCACAGGAACAGAAGATGCTAGCTTTCCGACTCCCACTTCCAACCAATCAGAATCAGAAGTATATCTTGACTCTAACTGATTAGATAGAGGGAAGGGGAAAATTGGATAAAATAAAGAAAGAAATAAAACAGAGAAGAGACTGGTCCTGATCCTCTGGAGTTCCGTAGGAATCTTCAATCAGCTTGCACATCAGCTTCTCAAAGAACCCTAGGAATACTAAACACATACAAGATAATAAATCACTGTACCTGAGCTACTCTGGTCTTCCTATTACTGTTTCTAAGAACACCTACCCAGGAATCAGTAACGACCTGCCGCTCTTCTATACTGAAGTGTAGTTTTGTGAATGATCTTCCTATTCTGTATTTTCAGATGACAGCTCTCCCTCTACTTCTGTGAATGATAATAGGGTTATTACTTTCTGCTCAATGCTCTGTGCTTACACTATTTTATATTGCTTGTTTTCTTCCACCTACCAGTGTTGTCTAAACGTTGTCTTAATATTGTTTTCTTCTTGTACAGGGACCTTCTCCTGAATACATGAATTAACCTCATTCAACCCTCCAGGTAGTTTCCTATTCTTCTGCTTGTAAATTCTTTTACAGTACTAAAAAAAACCTCTCTAACACTGTCCCTATCTTTTTCTAAAAATAACTTGAAGTCTTCTGTCTTGCACTGGTTCTGCAAACGAAATTCAGCATTGGTGAGTCGGATTACTCAATTAACTGTTCATTAACCTTTCCTTGCATTGATAACGTTGGGATAACAATATTTACACAGTCTCATGAACTTGCACAGAATACAGGAAACATTTCACTTAGCTCAGCATTTCTCCGCTACTTCGAATGAGTCTCTCTCTCTCTGCTTCAGTGAAATAATGACTGAAAATCACAGCTCTGGAATGATTCTTCACTGACACGCTGTTTAAAGGCTCCGGTTTCTTCTTTGAAAAAATCAACTCTGCTTGAACACTCTTTTTACTCTTGACTACGTGAACCCCAAGGTCAAGGCAATGAAAGTTAAAATAACTCTTCACTGACTGGAAACGTTTCTTTTCTTATTTCCCTAAGACACTCTCTGATGCGACCTCTATGACCGGATTCTCGGTGAAGTGCGCAGTTCCAAAGGAACGCGCGCTGCACCTGGACTCTCAATCACGCGCTGGGAAGGCTAGACTGCTAACCTAGCATTCCGCGCATTCCACAACCCGGACCAAGTGAAGTCTCGGCTGGCGCGCCATTTTCTTGTCTTTAAACACATTGAGTCTGCATTAAGCTTGCTAAAAGGAGGGATCCTGACACAGCTTGCCGGACCCGCTGCGCGGGTCCCGCTGCGTCTGCAGCCACCGTGGGGCGTTAGGAGGCGGACTGGTCACCTTTGAACCCCTAGCGCACCGGCAGGGCTGCGAGCAGTCTAGCAGGGACTCCATTGCCCAGGAGTCCCTGCGTGTTCCACCTGTGGACGCTCTCCCTGCCGGCCACGCCCACTGACATTGGATAAAACTGCACCTTTTCCGCTATCCAGCGGGATACTTTTCTTTACGGACCTGGTTGGAGGCACTCTTATTCCTGTTGCCTGTCGTCGTGGGAGACGGCTACAGCTTGCCGGACCCGCTGCGCGGGTCCCGCTGCGTCTGCAGCCACCGTGGGGCGTTAGGAGGCGGACTGGTCACCTTTGAACCCCTAGCGCACCGGCAGGGCTGCGAGCAGTCTAGCAGGGACTCCATTGCCCAGGTGTCCCTGCGTGTTCCACCTGTGGACGCTCTCCCTGCCGGCCAAGCCCACTGCCATTGGATAAAACTGCACCTTTTCCGCTATCCAGCGGGATACTTTTCTTTACGGACCTGGTTGGAGGCACTCTTATTCCTGTTGCCTGTCATCGTGGGAGACGGCTACAGCTTTCCGGACCCGCTGCGCGGGTCCCGCTGCATCTGCAGCCACCGTGGGGCGTTAGGAGGCGGACTGGTCACCTTTGAACCCCTAGCGCACCGGCAGGGCTGCGAGCAGTCTAGCAGGGACTCCATTGCCCAGGAGTCCCTGCGTGTTCCACCTGTGGACGCTCTCCCTGCCGGCCACGCCCACTGACATTGGATAAAACTGCACCTTTTCCGCTATCCAGCGGGATACTTTTCTTTACGGACCTGGTTGGAGGCACTCTTATTCCTGTTGCCTGTCGTCGTGGGAGACGGCTACAGCTTGCCGGACCCGCTGCGCGGGTCCCGCTGCGTCTGCAGCCACCGTGGGGCGTTAGGAGGCGGACTGGTCACCTTTGAACCCCTAGCGCACCGGCAGGGCTGCGAGCAGTCTAGCAGGGACTCCATTGCCCAGGAGTCCCTGCGTGTTCCACCTGTGGACGCTCTCCCTGCCGGCCACGCCCACTGCCCTGCCCTAACCCTATTTCAAAGGGTGGAGCAACCGCTGCGCGGTAGCGCGCGGGAGCGACCGGGGCGAAGACCGGGCAAAGAGCGGGCCGTTTGAGGCCGTTAGAGGCTGGGAGAGACTGGACTGGGCCACTCTCTTTGGCCCTAACCCTTGGGAAATCTCTGCACTACCAGTTCGTTTTGTTGACTAGTCAAACATGTCATCCCGTGAGTACAAAGAGAGGGCAGCTAAGTCTAAACTGAAAAATGGTACTCTAGATGACTTTATAACCAGGACCCACACAGCCATTGATACAGAGATTGCTAAAATGCAGCATCGAGTCTCTATTGAACTAGATGCTGCAAGGAGACTGTCACAGGAGTTAGCAGCGGCCCAAAAATCTTCCCTAGGGTCGATAGCCTTCGCTAAAACGCCTGATCGTTCAACTGGTCCACCTCCTACCCTGATTGTAACCGAGGCAGATATTCACCAGCCATCAGTACCCACTCCATCCATACCAAAGGGGGGATCACCATTAGTATCATCCATTTCCCTAAATTCTTCTTTGGTTGGGGGTGATGGGGAAGAGAAGGAGGGTGAGGGTGGCCCCCTGGGAATGGCGCAAAGACCCAATTCTATAGAACCGGGTGGGGGAAATTTTTCCATTAAACAACGAGGGCCACACAATAAAAGGAAGCGCAATAATTTAACAGCATACGCTAGAAAAAAGGCTAAGATTGCGAAGGCACAGTTATCCATCAAGGCACCATTTTTTCTACCCCAAGATCCACCCCTAAGGAAAAACACACAGCCTTCTGAATTAAGACCAGAACCCAGCCCAGAATCACTGGTAGTAACCCATGAAATTAATAATCTCACATTAGAGAATGAAATTAGTGGGGTGCCACTCTGCGTCATAAAAGGGAAAGACGTAGAATTCTTGACTGTGGTATGGGAAACACTCAAAAAACTCTTAACTCCCTTTGAAGTGAGACTTTCACAGATAGGATCCCAGCTCTCGGGCATTGAAAAAAGTATCTCGAACTTAGATAAAAAAGCAACCCATAGAGCAGATAAGGATCTTACGGCCAGCCTTGAGAAGCTGGAAAAAAGCCTGCTGAATCCCCTTATGGTAAAAACCCAAATCATCAACCTAAAATTAGATCAATTAGAGTTTTTAACATCTAAAAACACCACTTTATTGGAGAGCCTTGTAGATAATAGCAAACAATCCGTTGCTACTGGTGGTAATACTACTACTAGTTTTGAAGAAAAGGGTGCTAAGAAAAACCAGACACAACCTCAGCAATCCAAAACTGTAGTGTCCGTAGATCCTAACGGTATTATCCCTTGTAAAGCACCAGCTGCTCTTATTAAAACTAAGCTGGTGATTATTGTGGGCTCAAAGATAAACAACTCTAAGGTGGTGGCCACACCAGTAAACATAGCTGCCCCAGCCCTTATAAATATTGAGGGGAAAGAAACTCCAGTTAGTAAACCTCTAGCTCCTAGTAAAACACCACTGCCGGGTAAGCAGATCTATGTAAATATACCCCCTGAAGCTGCCCCGTATACGGCAATTCTGACAGGTGTTCCATTAATTGCTGAGAATAAATATGAGAAAATGGAGGACCTTTTAAATAAAACAAAATTCTGGCTAAATAATAACAGGCCCCTATCCGAAGATACTGCCACAAAAATCTTAAGTGTACGGAGGGTTCCCTGGGTTGGGCCAAGCAAAAAAGATCTGGAGGGAGATTGCATACTGATTAACTTTAGAGACATCTGGGTTAAGGATATTATCTGCAGTAAAGCAAGGTTCGGCAGGATGGGGGACATCCAATGTGTGGGACTCGAATATTTCTACCCTAACCTTTATCATACTGCATCAAACCCCAACCATCGTGGGCATAGAATAAGCGGTAACAATCACCTGGGTTGGGCATGTAATTTGAACATGAAGCAAGGCACACAAAATCATTGGGCCCCTTGGCACGAGACAAATAATGGCACCTTTTTGGGACCACCAAGTATGGGCCCTTTTACACAAGTCCCGTTTAACCCACAAAGACTAAGGACTAAGGGAGCAGAATACCCAGGATGGATCTCAAATAATAATATCTCACTGAGAAATCGCTTTGACCCATTAATGGGTATGGATGGGGTAGACTGACCATCAACTGGGTTTGAGGGCAACGCGCCTACTGTTCTAGATTTGGGAAAGAAGGAACATTTAGGGATAGTGGGCAATGATGACTCAGCAATGGTGACCGTTGATTGTGATACTGTGAGTATTGGCCCCCCATACGCCGAGAACGTTGTTCTTTTTGGGGGAAATACCACCTTGGGTTGTGAGAAACACACATTACTGCCTGATCAAGATCCTTCAAGTGCAAGAGTTGATCTGGGAGGCACCAATGGGAAACAGGGACCGTCCTTAATATCCTTAATATCTTGGAATATTGCCGGACTTACAGGGAGATTGGAAGATGATGCGTGGCTGGACTTTGTGGGAGCCCATGTAATCCTGTGTTTACAGGAGACTTGGTCTAGGACTACCTGTGACATTGAGGGTTTTCAATCATTCGATGTTTTGGCTGTTCCATCGACATCTGGGAGGGCAAAGGGTGGTATAATGACAGCGTTGTCTATAAAACTACAGAAACTGACAACTTTGAAATTGATGGATACAAACTGGTACCAATTGCTGTTATTAGAACATCTTTTCCCAGAACCTGCGTTGTTAGTCAACTGGTACCACAACATCTTTAATGGACATGACATATCAATAATTCAAAGTTTGGAGGATGCAGTGGGCAAAGCACGCAGCAGGCACCCTTTATCGCCTGTCATTTGGGTTGGTGATTTCAACTGTACGTTGTGCAGTTTTGGAGGATCGAATGTGTGTGGGCTGGAGGACTTAAACGCTCAGCCCTTGACCCATTTTAAACACACACCCCAGGGGGAAGCTATAAACAATATTATTATCCTGAATGACTTGTGTGTGGTAGAACCTTGGTCAGCCCCCGACATACCGCATATACCAACTTTCCAGGGAACAAGGGGGGAGATGAGCACAATTGACTTTGTCTTGGTATCCAGTAGCTTTCTCAAATATGTTGACAAGTTGAAGGTGGTGGCCAACCCCGCAAGTGACCATAATCCCCTAATGTTGTCATTATGCGTGCCAACACAAGAATCACCTAAGATCTGTGAACAGTCAATTAAGTATAGCAGGAATCAGGGCGTTACTTTGAAATGGGGGAAGGTAAATGCCTTAAAACTGGAGGAAGATATTCTTTCAAATTGTAAAATGGAAATGGAATCATGTCTAGCCCCTGTAACCGACCCCCATCAGGTTATTGAGAGCTTTGAGAAATTGTGTGGGCATGTAGCAAAGCACCTTAGGAAACCCAAGGGAAAGGGCGGCCTAAAGGCATTCAGATGGTTTGACTCTGTGTGTTCTGTCACACACCAATCGCTAAAATTAGCCTTGCGCCAAAGACCAAGAAACAGAGAACTTGTAAGAACTAGCAGGAAGGCCTATAGGGAGGCTATTGTAAAAAGAAAGCAGGACCTAAAAAACATTGCCTGGGAAGACCTTGAAAAGACTGCACAACTAAAAGATAGTAGGCTCTTCCGGGAGGTCCTAAATCGCCCCCTTTTCAAGAGCGACAAGAAAGAATCTATAGTTGTGCAGGTTACCGCTGAACAGTGGGTTCAACATTTTACTAAGATTTTTAATCCAACTTCTATCTCATTAATGTCAAGCACGGATAGAACTGGGGAATTAGTGACATCCCCCTCGGCTTTGACCCTCAGCTCTTCTCTTACATTGATCGAGATTGAGGAAGCCTTAGAGAAGGGATCATCACTAAAAGCTCCAGGCCCAGATACCGTCCCCTTGGATCTTTTTAAACACAATGTTAGTCTGTGGGCACCCATATTACTGAATGTTTTCAAGGCTGTTGTGGTCGGGCGCATCCCTGGTACTTGGGAGGAGTCAATTGTAGTGCCAATCTTTAAGAAGGGCAACAGGTGCGACCCATGTTGCTATCGCCCGATTTCTTTAATAGACGCCTCATGTAAAATCCTGGGTAGGGTAATCCTAGCGAGATTAGAAAGTTGGGCAGACTCAACAGGACTTATAGTTGATTCCCAATACGGATTTAGGCGTGGAAAGGGGACCGTCGAGCAGTGTCTGAACCTGGCACTAATTATAGGCAAGTACATGAAGGCAAAAAAGTCCTCAATACATCTTGCCTTCATGGACTTATCAAGTGCGTTCGACACTGTTTGTAGACATAAGCTGTGGCGGATGATGGATGACATGGGCTTTGAGGAACCGTTGGTCACATTGCTCCGCAGGTTACATGCAGCAACAACTGTATCAATTAGATTTGGCCCTGGTGGTGAAATGACAAAATCAATTCCTTCCACTGAGGGCGTGCGTCAAGGATGCATTTTGGCGCCTTTTCTTTTTCTGGTTTACACAAACGGGCTAGAAAAGTATCTATTAAACCAGGGTTGTGACTTTCCAAAAATCAATGGCAAAAGTATTCCCATGCTTTCTTATGCAGACGATACTGTCTTAATGACCCTAACCGGAAATAGCATGCAAGTATGTTTAGATGCCTTTAATACTTTCATGCTTGACCTCGACTTAAAGGTGAACTTTGATAAATCCTTTGTAATGTCTTGTGGTCCTAAAGGGTCCAACATCAGGAAGTTTGTGGTAAATAAATGCACAATTGGAAAGGTGGAAAATTTTAATTACCTTGGTAACTTGTTCAATAGTAAATTAAGCTGGACGCCACTCATGAAGGTTCGAGCCCAGAACGCGACCCGGGCTATAGAGGGCATCTTTCGTTTCTGTAGCAAACTGGGGCAAAAACATGTTACGCACCTCAAAACCCTTTATACATCGAAATGTCTATCGGTGGCCACCTATGGGGCAGGGGTATGGGGTACTGAAATACCATCTGTGATACAGGTGGTGGAAAATAACTTCATAAAAAGGGTTTTATCAGTTCCCAAAGGTTGTTCAAACATTTTCTGCCACAAAGAAATTGGAATGGTAAGAGTTTCTGATACAATCCGTATGTCCCCTTTATTGTTATGGGGCAAAATATGGCAATCTGAAGACCTGCAACTCACTAAAGATATCATTATTGATTGCATGGTTCTAGAAAATTCAAAACAGATTCCCTGGTTGTCCTATGTTTGTAACATGCTAAATAAGATTGGATTGGGTTCCTATTATGATAATCCTGAAAAAATAGAGGGAAACCCAAAGGTGGACATAAAGGCAATGTATTGGAAATCGTTGTATCCGCCATCCTTGGACGATGCTAATGTCTATGTTCATAAGCCCCAACCTCAGTTTTATCTAACATTTACTCTTAATGTGCAATGGCGATTCTTGCTAACAAGGTTTAGACTGGATATTTTGCATTTTTTGCTTGCTTTCCCGAAACAGGGGGGTTGGTGTGAGAGGCTGCCCCCTTGTCCATGTAACAATAGGGGTAGCCAAAGCACTATACATGTGGTTCTTTTTTGCTCTTTATATCAAGAACCAAGGAGCCGGTTTATTAAACCAATCCTGAAGGGGAGGCAACCTTGCACCTATAAGGAAGGGTATGATTACCTGTCAGCACTATCCTCTTTTGAAACTTGCTGTGCCATGCTAAATTTTATTAAAGTTTCGCTAAAGATTAGGAAGGCCTATGGTTAGTACCAAAATGTATAGAACATTCTCTGGTGAAAATTGTGTATGTGTATATTTTTTACAAAAAGTTATTTTACTATTTGGGAAATTGTGTATTTAAAAACTTTTAATTTTGTTCCATGAGGTACGATGAATTGTATGTTCTGTACTTTTATGATTCATTTATGAACCGAATAAAGTTTTGAAATGAAATGAAATGATTGGGGTTGTATGATGACGTAATGGGTTAAGTGATGACGTAATGATGTAATTGATGATTTAATGCTTTATTGATGATGTTACGTTTATAATGTTATTGTAATGTTTTAATGCTGTATTGTTGGGTGGGGAAGGGGCCAAAGAATTTTAGGGGAGGGGGTGGGGGCGGGGTTTGTAGTTAATTATTTATTTAGTGAGGCCTAGTTTTGGAAGGCTTTGCCAGGGTTATATATATTGTAATGTGCACCTGTTTCCTAATAAAACGGCCTTTTTCACACTCAAATACTTTGGTCTACTTTTCTCCCCACCCCTCGCCCTCCCTCCCAACTGCCACTATCATAACACGTCGGTTGGACGGAAACCTCTGATGACGAGCAGAAGGCCTCCTACCAGCTGTCGGATAGCTTTTTGCCCAACGTCATAATTAGGCCCTAAGTTTGGTTTCAGTTTCAAGCATTTTTCAGATAACCCATGTTCAAGGTTATCAATCTATCTTGTTTTATAGACACATGTCCCTTCTCAGTGGGATTCCTTTTTCTTCTAACATTGTTAACTGCAATTGATTTCCCATGTTCAGATTCAGTGTTAAATAAGATCAACATATCGTCTTGAAATACAACAGCTGACGGGTTGTTTTGTAAAGGTTTGCCCATTAACTTTCGAAATATGGCTTAGGCTGATGGTAGACCAAAGGGCATTCTACAAATATGAAACACAACCATGGACATGATGGAATACTCTCAAATGTTATAATTCTGGATTGAGCACCGCCTGGTGGTGTGCTGCACTCAAGTCTAACTTGGTACACCTACAAGAGTGGCCAACCCTGATAATTAGATGTTTAATTCTTGGAAGTGGAATTAAGACAGGGCTCTCTAACACTCAGTTTAATTCTAATATTAAAGTCAACGTGATGCGAGCAACCCAGAATGTTGATCCCTTTTTGGCAACATACACTTTACCTGGAATGCATTTGTCAAACATTCCTGTCTTAGTCAAGCAGTACCCCAGAAACTCAATTCTGCTGTCCTCAAATGCTACTGTGGTGACCTCTGGTGGTAACAACAATTTATCTGACCATAACTGTTTTAGATTAATCCACAGCAATAGTACTGATACATGTACCAGAATCTACAAGCAATCTGATACTCTGTTCATCCTTCTTCCCACAGGTGTAACCTGGCACTATACTAATAAAATAATTCATCTTCATCTCATTTTTTGCCTTCCTCCACTTCTACCTCTTCAGTCAAAATGTACCTCACCATAATTATTTTACCCTTCTGCACACTCTGTAAAAATATAAAAATGTCCTCTCACCCCATAATTTGAACACTGCTGGCCAGTTGTTTGATAGAATAGAAACAATAAAACGTGAATTCGACTCATATCTGTAACACATCATTCTCAATGGTTGTCTCCAAGCTGCTTTGCTGAAGCAGGTTGCATCAGGGTTTGTCTTGCACCACCACCAGTAACTGTTTCAGATATCAAAATGTTTGATAGTGAAATTTCTAGCTGTTTCACAACCTCCAAGAAATTTTCAATACCATTTTGAAATGTTTATATCTTTGTCTAGAGCAGGAAACTTGGATGCCAATAAGTGTTCCTGTGTTTTCTTTGAATGGAACGTTTTGTCCTTCCACACCAAAATAGTAATTAATATGAGAGATTCTTCAGTTTATCTATCCTGCATCTCCTGAGAGTCTGGGGCACCCAAATAGGCTTTAAAAGCCTCCGTTCCATTGGTGAAATCATCTGGTAGTTAGAATTGAGGAGGGGCATAACATTCTGCACGTTGACTGAAATGTATCCCATTCCAGAATATAGAGAGTAACACACTCCGAAGTATATCATGCTTCATCATTGGGCTTTGCTCCTCATCGGGCCGGCTCTGCAATGCCCTATGGGTCCCCCAAAGGGTCTCTTTATCTGAGAACTTTTTATGAAGCCGTATGGGTGCTGCTAGATAAATGAAGGGAGTAGATCTTCTGAAACGACAAGAGTCAAAGGTACAGTTTGCCATTAGGATAATTATACTAATGGTAGTTTTAGCTCAGGTCTGGGTTCTCCATTGGAGGGCCAGGTGCTCATAGACTGTAACGTGATGATTATAACTAACGGTCACGGTATGTATAAGTGAGCTATGGGTGTTGTGATCATCTAAGATGCTAAAGGAAGTAGTTACTAGGTGACAGACAGGCAGACATACACATATGATCACTGAATAGTGCTCAAAAAGTAGTGCTAGGGTTGTTCTCTGTATTGATATTTTACCTATTAATATGCCCTGGTGTTATAAAGTAGACGTGATTTGCAAAAATAAAAATAAAAATAAATATAAAAAGGTTCTGTTGTCTGGTAGACTCGTGAGTCAAGAATGTAATTTTCCTTCAAAATAAGGCCTGAAGTTGTTTGCTTACACAACAATTCTAATAGTAAATGAGCGTGCAAATCGGTGGCAACACAAGTTTGCGCCATTTCAATCTTCTTTTATGTTATTTAGTACCTACCACTACCATGACCTGTATGTTAATGTCGACATTTTTCTTTTTATTATTATTTACTTTAAACAATAAATGTTAGATGAAAACCCTCTAAAACGTGTTCTACACCTGCCCTAATGACCCCTGACATAATTAATGTAAATAAAGACAGTAAAGGTGTGCTAAAAATGCACACAGGTGATTTCATATAAAGATTTACTTAAAAATCAGTATCAGTCATTTGCAGAATCTTAAAACGTGAACTGGAGGCCGGTATTTTTCTTCGGGAAAGGTGGCAGCCCTAGTTGAAGTCCATGAACCTCACTGCCTTGCATTTTAAGAGCAACCTCCAAACGGACTCACTTACACTGCATGCTGACTCTTGATCTGGATGTACATGAGGGGTTGTGGTGGGCTGTACTGTGTGACAGTCATCTGTCGTCTTGTTACTTGAGTTCTAAGGTATAAACACGTATGCATATGTTCGCTCTTTGCCGCATGCAGACTACTCTAAGAGTTCCTCTTAATTTAAATGTGGCTTACATGGAACACAGTACCCTCAGGATCTAGTACTTCCCCTTTCAATATAGTTCCACTTTAGTACGTATCAACAACAAACATCAGTGTCCCTTGACCTTACCTGGCCACAGCTGTAGAGTAGCTCAATGCGCACACCAGGCAGCTTGCATAGTTTTAATTCTAGTCATCAATCTAATGGATTTTTCTAGAATTCCCACTCTTTCACGTATTTGTAATGTCAGAAGACACTGAGTTGTTAAAGCAGCTTCACTCAAAAGTTTATGTATACAACAAAAGGAGCCTGTACATAGCAGGCATCGAGAGGCAACTGACTTTACATGTTCCATGGTGCATCACGATAATCAATATGCTTCACGGAATCCCAAGTCACAGGCTGTTCTGACCTTTGGGTGTCAGTCGCAGAAGGGCTACATATAAACCTGGGAGTGGGATGAGGATTTCCTGTCAGATATCTGGTTGACCATGAAAGCACACGCTTGCTAGTCTTTCAGCCCTTTCTGGGGAGCTGCAGCAGCCAGACAGAGAACAACATTTATTGCAGACTTTGATGACCTAGCTTCTAATGATGCACAGAAAGCCAGCATACAAGGGGTTTACTCTCCCCTGGATTTACTGATTCCTCGCCCAGCACACCAAGTTGGTCAGCCTGGTCCCCTACAACTCAAACACTGCAAACCTCATTTACTGAGTACCTGAAAAATCATCTCTCAGCCGCATATTGTTCAGCTTCTACATGGCACTGCTCGCCAACATTATCCGATCACACATAATCAACATCATCTACAATGCCAATGACCTCCAGCTCATCTTTCCCTCTCTGATGAATCCTGCAACACCCAAACCATCTTCACCTCTTGCATGTCCGAGGTCACCAGATCGAAAAAGACTGTTTAAAAATCAACACAGACAAAGCAGAAGTGGTACTCTTCGATAAGAACACTTCCCTATCATTCCACACACACATCACTCATACCTAAAAGTGCTCCACTGGCTCCCTATTCACAAACATGTATGTTCAAACTACTCACCAACATGTACAAAGTCGTGCACAATCTAGGTTTCTCTTACCTCAACAGCCACATCAATTTCCACTCCCTGACCAGAAACCTATGTTGTGCAGGCCTCTTGCTCACGCACATTCCCCGCATCTACAGAGCCAACTGCTGTGCCTTTTCACATCTTCCATCCAAGTCCTGGAATGGCCTCCCCCTGCAGATCTCAGCCACCTTGTCAGTCCTTGAATTCTGCAAGTAACTTAAGATATGGCTCTTTACCGAGACATCAGACTTGGCCAGCACAGTCCCCCCCTGGGTGAGATGTGCTTTCTTTAAATTGCCAAGACAAAATTTAAGAAATAAAGAACCTATATGAGATAGACGTATTCTGGATCCCATGCAAATACTGACAGAGCTACACCAACGACACATCACAGCAATCTCAATTTCTATAAGTTCTCTACTAAAATACGATAGGAAGTTCATCCCTTAAGAAGCCATTATCCTTTGCATTTGGGAAAGCATATATGAGAGACTAACTGTTGTTCTATGTTTCAAAAAGATCTACATGTGGGAATCCCCATTCTAAATTGTCAACAAGAATGACTCTGGATTTTGTATCCACATTACAGAAGAAAGATACATCCTGATGAGGATGTCTGCTAGATTTTTATCCACTTTACATTGACCGTAGAAAATAACTGATTTTTGTTGAATATACATTCCAATAACTGGATTGCTGAAAGATAGATGGTGGGATCATGTTTGTCTTCTCTACTCTGTCAGATGGTACATGTCTATAGACTGTAATAATTTCAGCCATCTTTTCATGAAGAAGAGCAATGAATGATTTGATGGGTGATGCGATGAGTTTAGTAAAATCTGCTTCTTATTCATATGAGAAACATATTTGAGGAGCCAATGGTATGCAGCACAAACCTCATAAGAGACTGCTATTATAGCGCACCAGCAAAGGCCTTCAATAATCTGTGTTGCAATAATTACCCCTGTTTTAGGACTTTAATGTCTGAAATGAATGAAGACACAGATTCAATTGAAGTGTATTGTACATGTTGGTAAAGGAACGCATGTGAATAGACGGGATCATGTGGCCCACACATTTATTTCTGGGTGCTTTTTGATATTGAACAAAGTGAGAATGTTTCTTTATAGTGGGAAAGCTATGCATAAGGAACCAGCCTAATTGGTATTTTGAAGTTAAACTTGTGAGCAGGAAATAGACTGGACTTGGAATGATTGACGAGAAAGCCTAGTGTGTGTGTTTTAGAAATTCACTGGACTGATTATGGGAGGAGAAATTGAGATTGAACCTGATGTATCCGAGTGCTGACACCGAATACATGGTTACTTGAGTATCACAGAATAATGACAAACACAGTCAATAATTGATGTTCAGAACATGGAAGTTAACTTTTCAATAATACTTCTATTTATTCCTCTACTTCCCTATCGTATCAGCCTCATTGGCAAAACAATCAATCAGTTAGTCAGCATCAAGGTCACATGCATCTCTAAGGGCACCATTGTTAGTTAATCAAACAGCTAAAACCATCTGTAACAATCTATAAAACATACACAATCAAATGGAGCCATCCAGCTGTATTTCCAGTTATAACAAGGTGTGTGCCCAACTTACTTTCATCTGACTTGGTTCTCAGGTACTTAGGTTCATCAGCTTTACTATTCCATTGTTATAGAAATCTAATACAGATCTGAAGAACTTGGCAAACTATCATTGAATGTCTAGTTAGTCATCCTTAGCAAAGATCCCTAAAGATGTTGTAATAGCGTGAATCATGGTCACAGGCAAATAGTATGGCTTCTGCTCATGCAGAGAGACTGAAACTACTCTCACAAATATCAGGGAAGAACTTGTCACTGATAGGGAAATGTGACAACTTAATCTGTCTTGATTTCATTCTCATCTTCACTACAGCTGGCCTCATTACTCTTCTTGGCCACTTTGATTTTCTCTGTAAAGTAGGTGAACCAGGTTTCAATACTTTGTCCTTAACTGTACCCACCAAGTGAAAGCATTCTCCTTTATTTCAGAGCCTTTCCCAGCGTCTACTTTTGCAGATGGTTTGACTTCTAACAGGGCTGGAACTTTAACCGTAATAAGTACAGAGCTTATGGCCATACTCTAGATGGTGTTACAAAAAAGGTTTGCTTTAGACATTTTATTGGTAAAATACAGTGGACTCTGCCAAATGATTCGCTTTCTGCAATGTTGCACTGTAAGAAACTGGGTTATTGGCTGAGGGGAGTGAAACCCCTACTCAAGCAATACCTACAATCCTTGTCATGGTGAACCACAAAAGTCACTAAAATAACATGTGCTTAACCCTCTGGTAGCTTGGGACAAAAGCAGTCAGACTTACATTAGCGGCAATGTGTAAAGTATACGTGCAGCACACAAACATTAATACATTGAAAACAGGCCACGAGATATACCACACAATTTAGAAAAATAGAGTAACATTTGATACATAAATTGACACCAAAACAAATCAAATTCAACCCAAAGAATCTAAGATATGATTTGTAAAGGTTTAAGTAAAAATAGCGCCAAGAAGCAGGAAGCGCTAATTGTGGTTTTCTGATCGCACTAGACCAGCACAAAGTCACAAGTTCAGGATGATCATGATGGAGTGTGGGGTGGATACAGGGACCAGGTTAGTCCAGCTGAAAAAAACTTCTCAAAGTCTGGTGCACAGAGTTAAAAACTCCAGGATTTCACAAGAGGAGCTAAACCGATGCCAGCCAAGGCTATAGGACCTACAGAGGCATCTCCTGAGGATCAGGAACACACTTCAGCAGAGGCCAGAATGGTTTAGGCAGGTCCAGTTGCAGGTCCAGGGATGGCCACTTGCAGCAGGTCAGTTGTAGGGAGGCATGTGGAACCTGTTGTGTCCCTGTAGCTCACAACAGGAAGTCAGCCAACTGTCACTCGGAGTCACTCAAGCCTGGAATGAAAGGAGCAAAATTATGCAAGACGTCTTCTCTAAACCTCCAACAAACATAGGGCCAGTGCAATGCAACTTCTCCTAGTCGCAGTGGGAGGCCACGGGGAGACCAGAGGAACTTTCACAGCTAGAATCTGCCAGATCATAATATGGCTAACCCCCAAAATGTGGCACAATGGACCCATGGACAGGCCAAAATTTCCTTCATGGGGCATCCGTACAATGTTTCTGGTAATTTTGACATGGCTGGTAATGATTTACACTAAATTGGATTGGGAAACTTTTCCAAAGCTAATGGGGGCCAACTGTACTGAAGAATTCTTTAAGTAGCCTCTGACGACATGAATAAAAGGCTTGGAATATATCTCCCACCACTTTCGATATATCAAAAACAATATTGCGTGCACAAATGAGAGCTAAAATACAGAGATGGTAACTGGTGTCCCTGCTGATAAGGCTGGCTCTGCAGCAGTGCGAACAGTGCAGCTCTCCTGGCGGTGACCCCGGTGGCGCCTTGTTTAGAAATAACACAGGTTTAAAATGGAACTGCTGCAGATTTCCTTGTGTGTCTTGCAGATTTCAGGCAACAATACAAACGTCAAGAGAACTTTAGTGATTAATGCTCCTGTCTGAGAGATCCGAGTTTTGTCTAGGGGCAGTTTCCACTCATGATAAAGTAGCACAAAGGGTTAATATGTCTTCTGCAAAGAATGTGTACCACGCTAATCACCGAACTGTATTTTATGTGGATAGCTCAGTAGGTTACTGCTTTTGTGACTTGCAGTTTTTAAGTTACAATCCTAATATAGCACACTGAGCTATGAACTGTCATTAAAGAGCTGCATGCAAATTGCATGGTACAGGTTTGAACGTTATGTTTTCCCCCAGTCTTTCATTACCCTAATGTTGCTAAAAAAAGCGTTAATTTGGATAGATGTGCATTCTAACTTGTTAAGCCAACCACTGTAATGCATTTTAAAATGTGAGTATGTGCCAAACATTTATAAAATGTACTGCCTACTAGTATTGGTGACATGTAACACCTACACCATGTAATCATCGTCTTATGTAACATTTCCTATAGACTGATTTATACATATATGATTCATTGGCTCTGTATAATGGGAGATGGGTGTGGGTGTTTTTGAGCCCTACTCCTCCCCACAGGCTATTCGGGCAAGTGGTGTGGTCTGAGGGCCGTGAGGGATAGTCATTGGTTGAGGACCAATGCGGGGTGTGGTGTTGTGAGTTGCAAAGGAAGATGACTGTTGGGTTTTCGTCATCCTTTGGCTGTGAACATGCACGCCGGTCAGCAGGGACATTTCAGAGTTTTTCAGTCTGAAGTACAAGGTTGATTCAGGAGTTACGGATGGCCTGTGTGAAAAATAAAAAAGTGATTGAGGCTATCTTCTCTTTAGAATAAGCGGGGAGAGATGATTCAATTAAACCTTGTGTCCTAGATGAAATGTGGGTTCCCATCTACAGGAGGCCTGTGAGGCAGTCTGCCGAGGGGTGGTGTTGGTGACAGCTTATTGGCTTGGTTTCCACCAAACCTAAAGCACAGGTCAGTGGTTTTTTGTATTGGGAAGCGTGGGGAAAATGGGTATCGCACCCTTAGCGGGCCAGCACTCCAGTGGGTGATGGTGACATTTAGGATATGAGTAAAGTGCGTTCATCTATTGTCAGCACATAAAGGATCAAGGGATGAATGCTAGTGGGGAAGGCAAGAAAGGGAAGGTAGTATCGCAGAATGCAGCCAATATTCTAAGTCGGAGGACAAGGAAGAAAAAGTGAAGGAGAACGACAAAGGGGCAAATGAAAGTAAGGAGATTAAATATTAGAAGTTGCCCTACATGGGCATTACTAAGCTTCTGAGAGCCCAGTTGATGGCGTCGATAAATGAGCGTATTTGGAAAGGAGACTACATTAAAGTTTTTAAACTTCTACACAAGGAAGTGAGAGTGAAGGAAGGGTCAAAGTGTAGGAGCATGAGCTGTTCAAGAGACCTAAGGGCAGATTTATCAACATTTCATGCAACGCAATGCATCAAGACACCTTGCTGTGCTGCACTGCATGAAAGGGAGGGGGCAGGAATGCACCGTATTTAACATTATATGGAGCATTCTGTTTTGACCTTGACACAAACCAGTATGGTCTGCTCTGTTTTTCGTAACAGAAGAAAGGGGGCGAGGTATCTAGAACCTTCGCCTCAGGTTGAGCAAACATATTAAAGGCAGGAGATCTTGGCATCCAGATGGGAACTCAATTGTGGGGCAGATGTGTCATCACAAGAAAACGGAACTTGGGTTCTGGTCGAGAGTCCTGTCTGGCTGTTAAAGGGCTCCTCCAGTTTGAGTTGGCAAGGATGTTGAGTGGACGATCGGTGAGGTGTGTGTTTTCGAGTATTGACTTTGTGATGTATGAGTGACTTTGTATGCACATCCAAGTCTCAAGTGATTATAATCATCTGAGGTGTTTTCATTGTGATGTGTGAGTGCCTGTGTGCACATTCAAATCTCTCTTCAGTGGTTGTAATCATCTGATGTATTTAGTGTATATACGTATCTGTTTCCTTGCAGGACGTCTAGTATAACTTGCTTAAGTTTTATTCCTCCTTGTGCTTTATTATCCATGCATTTAACTGCTGCATTTGCCAAGTGTGTTATTATTGTTTGCATATATAGTAAGGGTGGGCGCCCGATTCGGCTACGCCCACGGAGTAGGCGTAGTGTTGCCTTCTACGCATTTTGCGTAGACAGCGTAGCCGGCAACACTACGCCCACTCCGTGGGCGTAGCCGAGTCGGCCGCCACCCGCCTCCCTCCCGCCCTCCCCTAGATACATTATTTAAGCTATTACAGTGATTAAAACAATATTAAAGCACTTACCTTGTCCGGGGCTCGTCCGGGGCTCCCTCTTTGAATAGCGTCCTTTTCCTGGAAACAAATGCGCATGCGCGGCAGCCCGCGCATGCGCATTTCTCGGGAGAAATGCGCATGCGGGGCCGCCCGCGCATGCGCATTGGTATCCAGGAAAGGACGCTATTCAAAGAGGGAGCCCCGGACGAGCCCCGGACAAGGTAAGTGCTTTAATATTGTTTTAATCACTGTAATTCCTTAAATAATGTATGTAGGGGAGAGCGGGAGGGAGGTGCGTAGTGGGGCTACGCGGAGTGCGGGAGTGGGCGTAGCTTCTCGCCCTCTCCGCGTAGCTCCGCGGAGCCCCACTACGCCCCACTACGCCCAGGGTTAATATATAGTTATAGTTAGGCCCTTTTTTCCATAGGCAATCTGCAACATTCTATTTGCAATAACTTTGGTGCCGAATGAAGAATCTACGCAAAATTTTCAAAACTTTAGTCGCAGCTACAGCTCGAACTGCTGAACGGAATAACACAAAATTTGGCAAAGAGGTAGTCCTTGGTTCAGACTCGTGCCTTTTTGTTAAATAGTGAAAATCCGTTCAGTAGTTTTTTAGATATTAAAGGAAAAAATATATATATCTGAGCGGAGCCTAATCACACATCTCATCGTGAGATCTGATTGGCTGTGAGCACTTCATCCAAGAAGTGTTGGCAGCCATCTTGAGACCAATATACATGATAGCACCTCATTAAAAAGCATTGCAGTTAATGGAAGGTTTTAAGACTTTAGTTACATTATAACTCATTTGTTAATGGTACCATACTCATTTTAGGAATTGTGGTGTGTTCTAAGGTGATTTTACCATGTGAAAAGCCTTTTGCTAGGATATCATGAATCATGTTTGAGAGAAAACTATTTTCTCATGCTTTTCTCACAGAGGTTTGGAAGGTGATCCATAAGCTAAACTGAGAGCATATTTTCTGTATATTCACATTATCTTTCTCGGTCATGTGACAATGAAGTCTGACATTCTCAGTAAAACATGTACATCCAACAAGGGCAGAGACTGTCAGTTGATTCCTTTGTGTTCTACTGCAGCTTCCCAGAGTGCTCTAAAGAACAACTAGAGTGCTAACAGCTTTACTTATGACAAAAGTATAGCACATCTGAAGCCATCTTGATTGGAATATAGTGGTAACTCTTAAAACATTTAATTTGAAAAGGAACAAAATGAGGGGCTTCATTTTGCCATAGAAATTATGATTAGTGCTGCAGAAAGAAAAATTAGGGCACATTTTGACTTCTCGAATCCTCTTCTGTTTAATTAAAAAATTCTAACATGCAGACTGAAACATGCACTTTGAATACCAGCAGCAGACATCTGTGGTGAGCAGTAGCTTTACTACAGTGATCTAATGAGCAACTAGAGTGGTAACATTCAGAATTTATGGCAAATGTGTGACACATCTGAATGCCTTCTTGATGGAACCAAAGTAAAACACTGAAAGTATTTCCTACTGAGGAGACAAATAAGACTCCCAAGATGGCCACCAGAGACAAAAGAGCCCAAATGTAGCACAAATATCACCCAGGTGTAGCCCAAGTATATAGCGGTACAAAAGGGGGTGGTGATGGACGGAGCATCTGAACCAATCAAGCACTCACACCCAGTCAAACGATCTGGGTTTAACACCCAGTCAAGTGTAGCCCAATGACAGAATTTCCCAGAGTGTTCTAAAGAACAACTAGAGCCCTAACAGTCTTACTTATGACAAAAGTATGGAACACCTGAAGCCATCTTGATTGGAATAAAGTGGTAACACCTAAAACATTTAATTTGTAAAGGAACCAAATGTGGGGCTTCATTTTGCCATAGAAATTATGGTTAGTGCTGAAGAAAGAAAAATTAGGACACATTTTGACTTCTCAAATGCTCTTCTATTTCATTCAAAAAATTCTAATATGCAAACTGAAACATGCACTTTGAATACCAGCAGCAGACTTCACTGGTGAGCAGCAGCTCTACTACAGTGATCTAAGGAGCAACTAGAGTGCTAACATTCAGAATTCATGGTAAATGTGTGACACATCTGAATGCCTTTTTGATGGAACCAAAGTAAAAAACTGAAAGTATTTCCTACTGAGGAGACTGTAGTAAATGAGGAAATTAGGAAACTTCATAACAAATAAGTCTCCCAAGATGGCCACCAGAGACAAAGAGCCCAAATGTAGCACATATATCACCCAGATGTAGCCCATGTATAGCCCAATGACAGAATTTCCCAGAGTGTTCGATGATTGCGCAGCGCAAACTGCATCCTCCGACTGCACAGCGAAGCATGTAAGTTTCTTACACTTCACGCAGTGTTGCTCGAGAAAGGCGAATTCTGAACTAATGTCCACTGCAGGTGTTCCTGAGGATGCTACAGACGTGCTTGCCCAGCAGGTGAGGGGTTCAAAGCAGCTCGCCTCATTTCCTCCTGAGCAAGATTGAGATGATGTGTGGCCTGGTGATGCTTCTACATAGAAGCAGTGCCACAAGACTATATTTTTCACTGCCTCTTGACAGGATTCAGTCACAAATTTTGCATGGTACCTTTCTCGCATTTACTTTCTTCTCTCCAGGTGGAAAAGTGAAGCATTTCAACACAGATTCTAGCCTCTGTGGACATGGTGCCTCCTGCAAGAATTCGTCTACAGAGGATACTTCCTCCTGTTGCTGTCCAGATGCCATTTTGTTTGATCTTTTTTATAAAACACCAAAAAAACAAGCAAAAAGGGTTCTTGTAGGAAAAGAGATGTCTCTCTAAAGATGCTCCAACAAGAATGATTAAAATGGGTGGAGTCCTTCAATAGTTACAGTGGGAAATGTTATGAACCAATGAAATCTTTTTTTTTTTAGGTCACATGGGATCCGGGCACTGAGTTATGTCACTGACCATGTCATGAGTGATGTAAAATGTGACGTCATCAGCAGTGCATTGCGGGCGCGCAAGTTATAGTTAGCTGAACTAACTATAACAGGGGAATTTCACTGGTTTTGTACGAGTGAAATGTCCAAATAACTATAACGCTCCTGAAACCTATGGTTTTTTCAGTGAATTTCTAAGGTTTTTCAAATGCTAATTTCTAACTATAACGTGCCTGAAACCTATGGTTTTTTAAGTAAATTTCAAAGGTTTTTTAAAATGCTAGTTTTTAACTATGCCTACAGAGGTAGGACATGTGAAGAAAGAAGAAAAAATGCACAGAAAGAAACAAAAGAAATGCAGAAAGTAGCAACAGAAGTCTTCAAAGACAAAGAAAAGTGCAGGAAGAAGGAAGACGTGCAGAAAGAGCAAACGGAGGAGCAGAAAGAGGCCTTGTTGCAAAAGCATCCTGTACCCTCAACTTTTTCAGATGGGTACTGGTCGTAACTGACTCTGACTAACCAGTCCTAGAGCCAGTGCTAGGCTAAAAGACACTTAGAATACAGTAAAAACACCTACATACACTAGGGAACACTGTGTATTGGGGTACCCCTGTGATTACCACCATAGCCTCCTCTGTAAGACCCTAGTACATAATAGGGCAGGGGGAATAAAATTACCTCTTAAAACATGCCACAGGGTGTGTTTGCACAATGGTGAAGGGAGGGGGGGGCCTGAGGTGACGTGTGCAAACAAGCCCTGTAGCCGTTTTAATTTTGGGGGATAAAGTCACCTTGAATACTCAGTGTTTCTTGGGTCTAACTAGCCCACCAGGTATCTCCAGTTAGCGCCACAGAGCTGCATTACAGAGAGGTGTAAAAAGGGGCCGGACTGGACCACCTCTGGAAGCACCTGGTGGGCTAGTTGGCCCCCAGGGTCCCTCAGGATTGAAGGGGAACTATTTCCCCAACTTAAAACGCGCCTCTAAGCGTGTTTACAAACATGACCTCAGGCCCCATCCCTCCCTTCACCACTGTGTAAACGCACCTGCGGCCATTTTAATTTGGGAAGTAAGTCCCCTTGAATCCTGAGGGTCCCTAGGGTCCAAGTTGCCCACTAGGTACCTCCAGGCCATGTGGCCCCCCTCCCGGGCAACCTATGGCCCAAGGGACTCCATCCCCCGGGGCCGGCCCTATCCGTTGGGGACTGTGGGGGATCCCCAATCCCCCCACGGTCCCGCCGCCTCCCAGCCTCCTGTGGGAGCCGGTATTGCTTTTTCACACGGGGAGCTGCTAAGATGCAGCTCCCCGTGTGGAAAAGCGATCTGCTTTGGTATTTGGAAGAGAGAGCAGGTTTCCTGTTCTGTCTTCCAAATACCAAAGCATAGTTTGCTAGGGCAGGGTGGGAGTCGCGAGGCTCCCGCCCTGCCGTAGCAAACTGCAGTGTCCCGGGGGTGGGTACCACGGGACACTGCAGGAGCCTGCCGTGGGGGGTGGCAATCCCAAGGGCCATGACAGGGCTCCAGGAGAGGGGCCACGCGGCCCCCCTCCCACCATTTTCAAAGCACCAGGGGGGTGGTCCCCAGGGCTTGGTGGTCAGTCACGGACCTCCCAGTTTTAATATTTAGAGCCCCGGTGAGATGGTGGTCCCCGGGTTGTGTGGGGTGTTCAAGCCCCCTAAAACACGTTTTTTTTTTTTTTTAAGACAAGCCCCGGGGGGGAGGGAGGGGGGTTGGGGGAGTTGGCGGTCTCTGGGGCTGCGGGAGGGCCATGAGCACCCGCAAATAATTTAGATAAGCCGCGGAGGTGGCGGTCCCGGGCTTGGGGGGGCCTTTGAGTGCCCCACACAGGTAATTCATAAGCCCCGGGAGGTGGCGGTCCCTGGGACTGGGGGACTGTGGGGCTGTGAGCCCCCCGCAAATATGTTGTAAAAGCTCCGGGGGGTGGCGGTACCCAGGGCAAATATTCCCCCCGGAATTTGGCCCACCCTAAATATTAATGAAGCACAGGAGCCCGCGCTTCATTTTATTTTTCGTGGCCGGATCCGCAGATCTTCCGTGGATCTCACGATTAAAAAAAATAAAGAAATACATTTTTGGCTCTGAGGGTCCTTGTGGGACCCCTAAGCAGGCCTAGGTGGTCAAGGTGTTTCTACCCTACCCCCTTTCCTTTTTTTTGCGTTTGTTTTCCTGATTTCTTGTGCCTTAGTTCTACCGAAGGAGAATACTCATTACCATGAAAAAAGATAGTTAATCATCTTTATATTGTGGCATAAGTTCATGGTCGGAAATTATACAGTTGGAAGCAGCACTGCATAAATAAATTGGTGACAACCATATAGTACTTGGTGCCTAAAAAGTGACTGTGGTGAGATGGCGACGCAAGTAGAGAAGTGAACAGCAAGAACGGCGCACTATGAACAAAGTGTAAATAATTTACAGTGAGTGGCTCCGAGGCATGTGACAACGTGATATCACAATAAACAAAGTTCTTTCAATTGGATGTTGAGCCACAGAAGAGGAGTACGCCTGTTATTAAGCTGTTAGGTCGACGGCGTTTCGATCCATATTAGTTTGGATCGTCATCAGGACTTGTTTGTCTGAATTGGGGTGTGCTTAGTTCAATTCCGTGTGTATGGAAAGTCTATTAGTTGTTGGGAGTTCCCATGAATCGATAGGGGCAGCCTAAAGGACAATCCGGTTAGCCAAGTCAAGGTGATCCGGGGTCTGCATTAAGGCACTGAAGGAATCAGTGCGTGAAGCGGCCGTCTGTGATCAGCCGTTGGGTCAGCACGACTCCTGAATGAATCGGCGTGCTGTCTCAGAAATGGATCTGCATCCAATTGAAAGAACTTTGTTTATTGTGATATCACGTTGTCACATGCCTCGGAGCCACTCACTGTAAATTATTTGCACTTTGTTCACAGTGCGCCGTTCTTGCTGTTCACTTCTCCACTTGCGTCGCCACTCTCACCACAGTCACTTTTTAAGCACCAAGTACTATATGGTTGTCACCAATTTATTTATGCAGTGCTGCTTCCAACTGTATAATTTCCGACCATGAACTTATGCCACAATATAAATATGATTAACTATCTTTTTTCATAGTAATGAGTATTCTCCTTCTTTCCTTGTGAGTAATGCTGTATGCATGCATAATTAATTGCCTACACATCCTTACCTATCAGGACATTGTTTCTTAATGCACCTTACTTACCCAGTCCTGAACTGGTATATGGGTTACACTCCTGTAAATTTGACAAAATCAGTTCTACCGAAGCACAGGATGGCTGCCAACACTTCCTGATTTGGTGTGTTGGCAGCCAATTAGCATGTAGCTCGTGATCGGGAGGGTGCGTGAATCCTCTGCGGCAATAGATATGGAAACCTTTTTCATTTTTATTTTTCTACTGAAAGGATTTACACCATCTTTCTGAACCAAGGGCTACCTTTTTGCCAAATTTGGTGTAATTCCGTTCAGCAGTTCGGGTTGTAGCCGTGTCTAAAGTTTCTTATGGGAAATTGCATTGGGAAAACACGTTTTGGGGCCCCCCTTTCATGTGTGCTGCGTTGTGCAGCACATATGAAAACAGCAAAAAGGGCAATGATTGTTTATGTACTGGAAGGTCTCCCTTCCTGCACACGAACCATTTTAGGACTCAACTACGCAGCTCACAAGCGCTGCTTAGGAGGGACTTCTTGGCATCGCTCTGTACTTTCTTGGAAACTCGTGCATGTTTTCCACTGTTTTCAATGAGTACTTGTGCATGCAGAGCATTTGCCTTGCGGGAGCGAGCAGCGGCGCCATCTGTTTGCAATTATCGCGCCTGCCGATGCTCATTCCCGCATGGCAAACACTTTGCATGCACGAGTTCTCTTTAACTTTTGCGCCCGCGGGCCGTGCTTCTCTTGTTTTTTTTGCAACCTCCATGCTACAGAGGCATTGTTTATACACACAACAGCGGGTCCCTTGCTTTGAAGGATTCCACACTGCTGCTCCAGATTGTGTTGGACCTATATCCTAAGCTTCCGGTCTCTGTTTCTGAACAGAACAAACTCTTCCAGGAATTCTCTTGAGGCCTGGCCCGTGGCAAATGGTGGAGTGGCATGTCGGGCATGTATTTGTGAGCTGTGATTGTCTCCATTTCAGTTCACTTCCCGCTTGAAGAGCATTGCATGCTGTTTATTGACCCCATGTCTATCTGTCCCACTCTGGAGCAGGTTGACGTTACCCAGATATCAACAACCATTTTTTTGGTGTAAATAGATGAACATTCACATCATCGCACACACTTAGGGGCAGATTTACAAGCCCCGTATGCCACATTTGCGTTGCCGTTGCATCGCTTTTGTGATGCAGCGGCGGCGCAAAGCGAGCGCCATGCTGCGGGGTATTTACAACGTAAAGCATCTGGGAGATGCGTCATGTTGTAAAGCCCTGCGCCACATGTGAGCGTTTCGGAGCGGGGGTGTTCTGGTGCAGGAACACCTCCTAAAAGTGGCTGAGTGAAATCTACAAGATTTCACTCAGTCACTTTTAAGGCCATGCTGCGTCAAAACCCTGTGCCTGCTTGAAGCAGGCGTAAGGATTGACGCAGCATGTTAGGAATAGGGGCACCCCGAGCCTTGCTTGAGCTGCATCGCGCTTGCGACGCAACTCCAGCAATGCGTCACCTTTACGGCAGCAGATGCGTCACGCATCTGTCTATTCTTGCCCCATGGTGCGCCGCATTGTAAATGCAGCGCATCCATTGGGGGGCAAGAGGTGTCTGCCGTGACACACAATAACTGGCGCATCCCTGCTGATATGCAGGGATGCGCCAGTTATTGTAAATCTGCCCTTACATACTTTCTTCTTGCCCCAAACGCTGTAAAGCTTGTGCCACTGCTCCTCTTCTAGCTCGGTGACAAGGACGCTGAGTAATATAAAGGAATGCCAGGCAACAAGGAACATCAAACTGAAGTTTGTAGATTTGCTTTTCTCATTTTAAATCCAGGACAACAAGTTTTAGAACGCAACTACAAAACATGGCTGGACTAGCTAATTACGCTGCACAAAACTTGCCATGTGTCAGAACTGAACTTATCGAACCTGCTTTGAAACAGAAAAAGGTTATCTTTAAGTAAGAAGCCATCTGAGGGTGTCATACATGAACGGGCGTCACTTAGCAGCATTCTCAAAGCAGAATTTTTAATTCTTCTTTAATGATCCCAAAGTCTACCAATTTATACCATGCTTCTTGCTTTACAGTACACTTTAATTGTGTAAATGGCGTCAAAGACCTGAGGACACGACAGACGTTCAGATAACACTCCTTGGAGTCTATTGTTCTGATACTCTAGTGAATGTACGTTTTTGCTGTGTAAACCCATCACATTCATTTCCCTGTATTCCATTTTTCGAACAGATACATTATTAATAGACTAAATTCAAAACCAACTTGATGCCTTTATGTTTCAGATCATCCAAAACATTTTTGTAAAGTGTGGGCCACTGGTGGTCCCAACAATGCATCTGTTGCGTGTGGTAGCTGTCACTATGTCCTTTGAGACATGCACTGTGCGGGTTCCTGATTCTCTGTACTGGGCTTATTGAGAGATACATTCTTGCAGTTGTGTGGCTAAATGCAGCCACTGAGGTGCTAACAGCAAATAACAAACATTTAAAATAGCCAAGATCTATTCGCATTGCCAATGCTTGTTGATTCTAGGTAAGAAATGCTTTATATTCTTCGCCCACCAGGACACAGTTAATGTCAATTCGCCATTTCAGATTCCCGCTATAGGAGTAAAATATTTTCACAAGTGTTTTATAGTCATACGGCTATAATTGTATTCTTGTCGGGGAAAAAACTAATTTAAATGTGTGATACATGCATTTCCTGCGCATGCCTTTACATTCATTACCAAGGAGCAGAAGCTTTTGGCTGCCTGGTCATGGGTTGAAGTCCTAGCGCCTGCACCCAACCTTAGGAGGAGTACCATTGAGGGGCAAACAATAAACATCTGTTATTCAGCGCCAAGATGCCCGCAAGGGCGAGCATGCGCTTTCAGATGTGTTCTAATTAGCAGGGCAAATGCTACACCAGTACACCTGGTTTTGATGTTTCGAATTCCCAATAAGACAGCATCAACCCCAGGCCTTCAGGCCTTTCTGAGGCACAGACTTGTTTGTCCACCTAGTTTATGTTTAGACCAAACCACCTCTGCCCCACTCAGCCCACAACTCTTGCTTTTAGACACAGAAAGCGCCTAGAGGTGAATCCAGCTACATGTTCACTGTACATACACCAATGGGGAAGCTGTGCCTAAGGTTCCTGAAGATAGTATACCGAATACTTTAGGAAGGCTCTCAAATATCTATCTATCTATCTACCTATCTCTCTATATATTTATCTATCTTCAATCTAAACAAGCATTTGCAATGCAATAGGTCTCGCATTAGGAAAGTTTGAGCCATTGGTATTGCGAATTACATTTTTTTTATTTAGCTATAGTAATAGCTAAAGTAATAGCTTTGTCATTTACAATGCCAATAGTTTTAACTTTCACAAATGTGACACCTATAGCATTTGCAATGCAATATGTGTTGTGAACCTGGCTGCCTTCCTGTTAGAGACACTAAGATTGTGTAGCTCTGCCCCTGAAGGTGCTAATCACATCGAGTAAACCTATTGGAAACCAATAAAGAAGAGGTTAATTGGGGCTAGACGGGCCCACGGTGCTACCAGGGACGTACCAATATGCTGGCTTTACTGTAAAGGTCCTTGGTAGGTCTGCGCGGGCTATTGGTGTAAACACATGCGCACTCCAGTAATTCCACTGAGGCAACTAAGGTTTGTGTCAAAACCGCGAGGAATGCCAATTAAGGGGCTCACTTCCTTGTCTGCTTCCGTGACACCTGAAGCTACTGCCTGGAAAGGGATCGTTGGACTGCCATCTCATGGGAATGTTCAGAAAGCGCGGCAATATTTAATTAATCTCTTTTCAGCAAATAAAAGGGTCTTGAACTTTCAAGGAAGCTGCAAATTGGCTAAAACGTGTCTATCTATCATCTAGTAAAAAGGTGGGACCTCTCGACTTAATTACTTTGCCTCTGAAGGCCCCAGCTTGGGTCTCCCAGAGAGTTCGATTTGTCCGGAATATGAATTCCCAAGTCCAACTACAAGACAGGGTAGTATAAATTGTCTGGTGCGAGAGTGGATGTTGGAGTACAAGCTAAAAAATGCATAAATACATGAAGAAATAAATACCGCCTTCGGGTAAAGTCCGCGCTATATAAAAATGCATAAATACATGAATAAATAAATACCGCCTTCGGGTAAAGTCCGCGCTATATAAAAATGCATAAATACATAAATAAATAAATACCGCCTTCGGGTAAAGTCTGCGCTATATAAAAATGCATAATTAACTAAATAAATACATACCGCAAAACATCCTCGTTACTCTGCCGGCCTGCGACCAGGAAGTCAGGCAGGCCGGCGCGACACCCGGAAACAGGAAGTAGGAGGGCGGGAGCCTACCCCGCCTCCCACGGAAGAGCCGCGATTGGAGCCGTGTTGGGAGCAGGGAGCACCGGAGCAGGCAGGAGCCTACCCTGCGCCCCGGTGCCGAAGGAGGGAAGAAGAGTCCTGCTGCCGGGCCTTGCAGCTGAGGAGAGGAAGCCGGTGAGTGCGCTGCTGAGCGGCGGGCGGGGGGAGGGGGGGGAGCATGTACGCGCGCGCGCGTGCGGGGGCGGCCTGTGTATGTGTGTGTGTGTGTGTGTGTGTGTGTGCGTGCGTGCGTGTATGTATGTGTCTTGGAGTGCGTGTGTGTGACTGTGGGGGAGGGGGTGTGTGTGTGTGAGCGAGTGTCTGTCTGCGACGTGTGTGTGTGTGTCTGTGTCTGTCTGTGTGCATGCATGCATGCGCGGTAGGCTGGGAGGGCGGCGCAGGACGGAACGTGCGCATTCGCGCACAGCAATCCAGCCTGGACTGCGCTCGTGCACCTTCTCGTCCGTCCTTCCCTCGAGACAGCTGACTATACGTCTCCGTCCCTGGAAGCATCCTTTGGATGCTAATTCCAGGGCGAGACCTAAAAAGGTCCTAACTGTATGTCTCATATGGAACTGCACTCTGAATGGATTGTTGCTGTGCATATGATTGGGTGCACCAACCTGCATCATTCAAATGGCAGATCGCATATACAATACAAGCAAGCGATAAAATGTGACAATTTACCTACAGTAAAGCATTCAAGACCTACATTGTGTTGCTCCTATGGGGACATGCTGAATGTGGATACTACATGGAAAGCGTTTTATAAACGCTACTACAATGCAATAAACCACTACTGACATTGACAGTGGGGGTCGCAGAGAGAGCTTTTTTCATCTACTTCAGATCCAGTCTAAGTTGTTGTCTTGAATTATTCAGAATAAAGACCATTTCTCTCTCCCTGTTGTTCACGGATGATTAAACCTTATTCAGTAGTTCTTTACCATTTACATTTGCTAGTGATTTGCGCACTAATTGCAATTTAGTTTTTTTTTTAAGTACAAGTGCTGCTGATTGCTCTCTTCCTCTTTAGAAAGAAGCTGAAAAGGCACTCCATTTACCATATTTTCCTTCATAGTCAACCCCATTCTCTGTGGCCAACCTGCTATCGGTGCTTCTCCTATCCCCAAATATAGCACCCCTGCCTTGTTCTCCCTCCGCTCTCCCGTGGAGCACTCTTACTTCAGACAAGATCTGCCCTTTATAAATAGCTAATACCAATAACAAGCGCCTCATTACCAAAGTGTCTAGTTTGTGTCCTTGGTTCCTTAAAGCTGGGGCACTGTTGCTGGAATAATAGCTATCTTGTCAACATTGATCGCTAAATGAATGTCAATCTACCCCGTTTAATTTATGTACAAAGAAGGGAAATGGATAGATTAACTAGGCAAGCGCTTTAACTGATCATGATAAATTGGCAGTCTATTATTGAAATACCGCTGTTAAAACACACACTGCGTGCAGATGGGAAGATTTGCACAATCTGAAATACTTGCTACAAAATTGCACTAATTATTATAAACTGAGCATCACAGTAGAAACGTCTGAAATTATTCAGCTTGACATTTTGACAGATCCGTATAAGTGACGCTGATCTTTTGTTTCAGCGCCTCTACATTGAACAAATTCTTCTAAGGCAAGCATTTACCTCCCTCAGATAACCGCGATGTTAACCTGCGGAATTCTGTTCACTTTAATTTGTTTCCTTTGCTGTATACCACTACCAGACAGGGAAGTCTTTTTTGCTTTACCAAGTGCATCGGAGTACAGAGATGGGAATAAGTAGTTAAACAGTGAAAAATAACACTAATGGTGGGAAAAAATAATTAGACTACAATGATAGTACTAACTCAAACCGCGCTATATAAAAATGCATAAATACATGAATAAATAAATACCGCCTTCGGGTAAAGTCCGCGCTATATAAAAATGCATAAATACATAAATAAATAAATACCGCCTTCGGGTAAAGTCTGCGCTATATAAAAATGCATAATTAACTAAATAAATACATACCGCAAAACATCCTCGTTACTCTGCCGGCCTGCGACCAGGAAGTCAGGCAGGCCGGCGCGACACCCGGAAACAGGAAGTAGGAGGGCGGGAGCCTACCCCGCCTCCCACGGAAGAGCCGCGATTGGAGCCGTGTTGGGAGCAGGGAGCACCGGAGCAGGCAGGAGCCTACCCTGCGCCCCGGTGCCGAAGGAGGGAAGAAGAGTCCTGCTGCCGGGCCTTGCAGCTGAGGAGAGGAAGCCGGTGAGTGCGTTGCTGAGCGGCGGGCGGGCGGGGGGAGGGGGGAGCATGTACGCGCGCGCATGTGCGGGGGCGGCCTGTGTATGTGTGTGTGTGTGTGTGCGTGCGTGCGTGCGTGTATGTATGTTTCTTGGAGTGCGTGTGTGTGACTGTGGGGGAGGGGGGGTGTGTGTGTGAGCGAGTGTCTGTCTGCGACGTGTGTGTGTGTGTCTGTGTCTGTCTGTGTGCATGCATGCATGCGCGGTAGGCTGGGAGGGCGGCGCAGGACGGAACGTGCGCGTTCGCGCAACCAAATCCGCCTGCTAAAGCTCGTGACAGTTTTTTGTCCCTCATTCCCCGGCATCGGACAGCTTTAAGTCTCCAGCCCTGGACGCATCCTTCGGATGCGAATTCCAGGGCGAGACCTAAAAAGGCTCGTAAATTTCTTTTTTCCAATAACAATATCTTTGATTTGGCTATTTTTGTGGAGCACAGTACATCGTCTCTAGGCGCTATACGGAATACATGTTGTATATGAGTCCCATTCCCACCCACGATCCTAAACAGTGTTTTCAAAATGCTAATATTATCTGCAATTACATCACAGCCATGAGACACTGTGACGTCACGATGCTCTGTTCTGGAGAGGGTGCCTGCCTCAGTCAGCCCATGTTTACTTGTGTGTTTACAGTGTCACAATTTGAAATGCCTGTTCATAATAGTGGACAGTTACAGAACGCATATCTAACATAAAGTTATAGACTGTGAGTCAAAGAGGTGTTATTCTTCTCGCAATCTCAGTGACCTCATAGACAATTTGGGCCTCATTTATGAAAAGTGACGCATCGCTGCGTGAAAACAACAATGCCTCACTTTTCACTACGCCCTCCTTGCACCACAAATGATGCGTCATATTTACAGTATGACGCATCATTGCGCAATGAGTTACAGATACGTCAGTATTTCTGACGTATCTGTATGGCGCAAAAGTGACGCATTGCTGGAGTGTGTCACAAAAGTGACGCAACTCCAGCAATGTATCCTTTCACATGGGGCAAGCCCCATGTGAAAGGGCCTGCGTCACGTAAGAAATTGTCGCATTTGTGTCCTAGAAGTGGCGCAGTGAAATCACATAGATTTCACAGCGTCACTTCTACGACCCTTTCTTGCGTCAATACGCCCCCTTGCATACATTATGCCTGGCGTAGGTATAATGTGGCGCAGGGGTTTACAAAGTGACGCATCTATCTAGATGCGTCACTTTGTAAATATGGCGCAACAAGGCGCATTTTTTACACCACTGGTGCGTCACAAAAAGTGACACACCAGCGGCGTAAAAGTGACGCATAGCCTCATAAATGAGGCCCTTTGAGTATAGGGACACGGGGGGAGGGTCTTGACAAAATATGACATTTCATTGTTTTTAGTCATGAGTGTACATGCACCCAGAGTGTACCGAAAGAATAAGTACTTTCAAAATATTATTGCAACAGATTTTTTATTTAAGTAGCGTGCTTCAGGACAGTCACAAGTATTGGGCATGTTTCAGCCCTACCCTTCACAGCTGCCGCTTATTGGTGTAAGTAAGCATATAGTATGCCAAAATAATACGGAAGTTACAAAACGGCATTTGAAGCTTGTTTATGAGCAGGAAGTGTGAACTTCCTGTACATAAACAATCTTCCCCTGCACTCAGACACCCTTGCACAATGGTGCAAGGGTGCCTGCGTTCGTGCTAGGCTGCTAAGTAGCGCCAGTGCAGGGGGAAACGCAAGGCTGCACCATATTCTTGTAAATATGGTGCAGCCCTGCGTTTCTGAAGTGGAGGGGAGAGGTGTTAAGCCAGGAAGCCTAACACCCCTCTCTGCCACTTCCCTTGTACATACGCCCTTTGGTTTAAATTGCACATATTTCATAACACCATTGTAACGTTTCCCTTTTGTGTTTAGACTCATGTATATGTGTTGTATTTTATATGCTGATCATGTACTCTGAAGTCCTTAAGTAATGTAACTGCGTAAACCACACTGACAACTTCGGGTAAAGTATGCGCTATATAAAAACGCTATAAATAAATAAACTAGCAACAAGGTGTCCTGGTGACTGGCAGATTAGTTGACAAGCCTAGCCAGACACCATCAAGTTGTTTGTGCCCGAGGTTTTTGGTACCATCAGACTGGTGGTCATGTAAAACAATAAATGATGCTGCACTGTCTGTACTATCGAATTTGTCCCAGTAACATTAAAACTCACGGGTGTACAGGGGAAACGGCGACTCTTCGCTGACACGTTGCTAACACTGAAGTGAAGGAACCCCACGCCCTACACGTTTTAGCCTCATATTCAGCACAGCAAGCGGTCGCTTAAGCCGATAATCGTTGGAATCCACTTGTCGACCATTATTTGACGCTCCTCAGACAGTATAATCTGTAGGGTGCTGCAGATCACTTTACGGGCAATTAACGGAGTTACACTCAAAACAAAAAGGGAAATGGAATAAATGGAGAAGGAGGACGAGGCTCGGAAAGCATGTGACAACTGCACCCATTCCCTTAGAGAGGGGGCGCCAGGGCGTGCCGCAATTTTAAATAAAGGTAAGTAAATAACCCAAGTTTCGTGTAAATCAAGCCCAGCCAGCTCAGGCTTTTTTTCCACTCATTTTGGGATTTGTAGTCCTGTTCATCTGGTCGTGAGCAGTACAAGTACGGAATGCAAAGGAAATGGACTGGGAGGGCCTCTTGCGGTGTACGTGGTAGACGTACGCTTCGCTTAGAGCTTGGGCTATTTATGATATGGGTGGGGGAAGTAAGGGGTGCTGGCCTCTTCTCAATAAGGTTGATGCTGGCCTTTGCTCAGAACCCTAACTCTACCGGAGAAGCACTGACATTGCAATAAAGACCTGGGGCCTCATTTATGGGGCTTTCCCCATGTGAAAGGACGCATTGCTGGAGGTGTGTCACTTTTGTGACACACCCCAGCAATGCGTGACTTTTGCGCTTACAGATACGTCAGAAATATTGACGTATCTGTAACTCCTTGCGACATGATGCGTCATACTGTATGACGCATCAATCATGTCGCAAGGAGTGCGCACTGAGAAGTGACGCATCGCTGCTTTCACGCAGCGATGCGTCATTTCTCATAAATGAGGCCCCTGGGGCCTCATTTATGAAAAGTGACGCATCGCTTCGTGAAAACAGCGATGCGTCACTTTTCACTGCGCTCTCCCTGCGACATGATTGATGCGTCATATTTATAATATGACGCATCATGTCGCAAGGAGTTACAGATACGTCAGTATTTCTGACGTATCTGTAGGCGTAAAAGTGACGCATTGCTGGAGTGTGTCACAAAAGTGACGCAACTCCAGCAATGCTTCCTTTCACATGGGGAAAGCCCCATGTGAAAGGGCTTGCGTCAGACTTACGCCTGCTGTGAGGCAGGCGCAAGATTTTGACACAACAGCATCCTAAAAGTGACGCAGTGAAATCTCATAGATTTCACTGCGTCACTATTACGAGGCTTTTTGCGGGTGAACGCCCCCTCTGCATACATTGGGCCTCATTTATGAGGCCTTGCGTGAGTTTTGCGGTTCCGATGCGCCACTTTTTGTGACGCATCGGCGGCGTAAAACATGCCTCCTGATGCGCACTATTTACAAAGTGACGCATCTAAGCAGATGCGTCACTTTGTAAACCCCTGCGCTACATTATACTTGCGTCAGGTATAATGTATGCAGAGGGGGCGTTCACCCGCAAAAAGCCTCGTAATAGTGACGCAGTGAAACCTATGAGATTTCACTGCGTCACTTTTAGGACGCTGTTGCGTCAAAATCTTGCGCCTGCCTCACAGCAGGCGTAAGACTGACGCAAGCCCTTTCACATGGGGCTTTCCCCATGTGAAAGGAAGCATTGCTGGAATTGCGTCACTTTTGTGACACACTCCAGCAATGCGTCACTTTTGCGCCTACAGATACGTCAGAAATACTGACGTATCTGTAACTCCTTGCGACATGATGCGTCATATTATAAATATGACGCATCAATCATGTCGCAGGGAGAGCGCAGTGAAAAGTGACGCATCGCTGTTTTCACGCAGCGATGCGTCACTTTTCATAAATGAGGCCCATTATACCTAACGCAGGTATAATGTAGCGCAGGGGTTTACAAAGTGACGCATCTGCTTAGATGCGTCACTTTATAAATAGTGCGCATCAGGAGGCATGTTTTACGCCGCCGATGCGTCACAAAAAGTGACGCATCGGAAGCGCAAAACCCACGCAAGGCCTCATAAATAAGGCCCCCGGGGCCTTATTTATGAAGGCCTTGCGCCGCCAGTGCGTCACTTTTAACATGGGAAAAAGTGACGCACCGGTGGCGCAAGGCTTTCATAAATGAGGCCACTGTTACTCAGCTCCAAGGGGTGCGCATGCGCAGTACATTGTGTGTCACGCTTCGCACCAGCGCCAATTACCCACTGCACCCATAGAAGCTGTGGCGGTTGGTCATTTGGACGCTAAAACTACTTTTTAGGCCTGGTGTTTGATCTTGCCACTACGGCAGACTGCATGCCCATTTCATAGCACACCCACGCAGGGTGCAGTAACCGAGCACTCGGGCCCGTCTGCGCTCCGTGTTTAATCTTACAGACCCGACAAAACTGAAATGTCGCAGGTTATTCAAAGTTTTTTAACATCTGGTTCGATCACAATCGACCTGCCAGAGGTATATAAATCTGGCGATTATGGTGCATTAATAGTCTTTAGACATTTTTTAGGTGTTGCTCCCGGTCCCCCCATAGGGAGGAAACATAGCTCGCTCCCAAGTAATCACTCGGTCAGCAGACGGGCCTCTCTGCCCTGTCGCATCTAGTAGCGCCATCGCTCTGCCAGCAGACAACCCACGGTGATCAGCTTGCATCCTCTAAAATGGCAGTGGTGGGACACTGCATACAGTTTTTGTTTGAGGGTTACACCCCCACGCATCAAATTTCTCCCGCAGTCTTGAAACACTAAGGCCCTCATTTATGAAAAGTGATGCATCGCTGCGTGAAAACAGCCATGCGTCACTTTTCAGTGCGCCCCCTTCTTGCGACACTAATGATGCGTCATATTTACAGTATGACGCATCATGTCGCAAGGAGTTACAGATACGTCAGTATTTCTGACGGATCTGTAAGCGCAAAAGTGACGCATTGCTGGAGTGTTTCATAAAAGTGACGCAACTTCAGCAATGCGTCCTTTCAAATGGAGCAAGCCCCATATGAAAGGGCCTGCGTCAGTCTTACGCCTGCTGAGCCTCATTTATGAGGCCCTGCATCACTTTTACTCCGCTGGTGCGTCACTTTTTGTGACGCACCAGCAGCGTAAAAAATGCGCCTTGTTGCGCCATATTTACAAAGTGCCGCATCTAGGTAGATGCGTCACTTTGTAAACCCCTGCGCTACATTATACCTGCTCCAGGTATAATGTATGCAGGATGGGCGTTCTGACGCAAGAAAGGGTCGTAGAAGTGACGCAGTGAAATCTATAAGATTTCACTGCGCCACTTCTAGGACGCAAATGCGTCAATTTCTTATGCCTGCCTCAGAGCAGGTCCTTTCACATGGGGCTTGCCCCATGTGAAAGGACACATTGCTGGAGTTGAGTCACTTTTGTGACACACTCCAGCAATGCGTCACTCTTGCGCCATGCAGATACGTCAGAAATACTGACGTATCTGTAACTCCTTGCGCAATGATGTGTCATATTGTAAATATGATGCATCATTGGTGTCGCAAGGAGGGCGCAATGAAAAGTGACGCATCGCTGTTTTGACGCAGCAATGCGTCACTTTTCATAAATGAGGCCCGCTGTGAGGCAGGTGCAAGATTTTGACGCAATGGCGTCCTAGAAGTGACGCAGTGAAATCTTATAGATTTCACTGCGTCACTTCTACGACCCTTTCTTGCGTCGATACGCCCCCCCTTGTATACATTAAACCTGGCGCAGGTATAATGTGGCGCAGGGGTTTACAAAGTGACGCATCTGACTAGATGCATCACTTTGTAAATATGGCGCAACAAGGCACATTTTTTACGCCACTAGTGCGTCACAAAAAGTGACGCACCGGCGGCGTAAAAGTGACGCACAGCCTCATAAATGAGGCCCCCAGGGTGGATTTACAAGCTCCTTGCTCCACTTTTACGTCATTTTTAACATGAGAAGAGTGACGCAAAAGTGGCACAAGGGGCTTGTAAATCTGCCCCTATGGGCAAGACTACCCAGTTAGTGCCAGGGTCTACTATAGCAGAAATATTTTGCTTTTAGCCAATGTGTATTGTTCATATTGGAGAGTGCACTGGTCCCGCTAGCAATAACGAGTTCTAAAGACTAAAGGCTGAAAAACTCAAGGCTATTACTTTAGCCCAAAACTTCATAGTTTTTGGCTGTGTGCTCGCCTTATCGTTTTATTGGTCGTAGACAGATTTAGTACAAGGTAAGCATACGCAAAATAAGATTGGCATGCATTGTTCCATACCATACGGGTATGTGGATTGACATTGGCATCTGCCCTGCCACAACTCAAGACCAATAATGGCAGGGACAGTCTCTACTATAGTTTTTTCCTCAAGTCGTCATCCTTCCCAGACGGTAAATGACAAAGCGTCTATCTGCCCACCTGACTTCCCCCCCTTACAAGTGCCTGCCATTGCCTTGTGTGCTGTGTGAGTGAATGCGGGTCTGGACGTGTAAACCTCGGCGTGTTGGTATGTCTGTGGTGGTTTATGGGTCGGCCTGGGTACTGCGATTTGAGCCTCTGATGCTATGTACATGGTGAGTATATAGGCGCGTGTTGAGGTGGCAATATCGTTTTTTGGTGCATACAGGTCTGTGGGCGCCTGCAGATGTGTTTCTTGGATAGATATATGTAGGCGATGTAGGCGCTGTTGTGTCGGGCGCCGAGACCGCGCTGACACAATATGGGTGAACCACAGGTGAGTGTGTGGAATAAAGACAGGAGCCCGTTTTGCTGATGAACTACTGGGCTTGGTCTCCGTCGCCTGAACTGGCGGACATCGACGTGCCCATTGTATTTATTAAAGGATAGTCACGTGGCTATCACGCAAATCGCGTGGTCGTGACGTTACACGTATCATGACATTACATTCCTCCCCAACAATATACAGAACAACAAAACTAACAAAAATGTCATTAAGGGAACGAGAATTAACAGTGTCTACATTAGAAACACCCTGACATTCTAAACAGATCCCGACAATATGCGGAACAGTCTTACGTGAAATAATTCTTTAGCCGACAGGAAGGCTGAGGATTTTTTCGCAGCAGATATTGGGACTGGCTTCGGCCTGACGGGACGTCCACTCCAGCTATAGCGGTATCTTCACTACAGCTGACTTCCAAGGGAGTAGGAGACACTTCCGGTTCCGCAGGGCAGGCATCAGCCGAACATGAGTCATCCAGACCATCCAGATCACCATCATCACTCGATAGAACTTCTTTGCAAGCACCGCGGCAGTTGTCCCCACTTTCTGGTTGAAGTGAAGATGTTATCAGGGATTCAGGGTAATGCTTCTTGAAATGAGAAATATTCCTAGTCACAGTCTCACGTCTTCTTGTAGCGATAACCCCGGTTCCTTTGATACTGATGACAGTCCACGGCAGTCTTTCATAAGGGAGTTGAAATTTTCCTGTGGACAAACGATTCTTGAGCAGCACCACATCCCCTTCTTGTATCCTCGTTGGTTGAGCGTTTCTCTTCTGGCTTGTTTGAGCATACGCCTGTTTCCGCCGAACATCAATCCGTACATCATCAGGGTTTTGGGGCCGCCAGCAAGGATGATGTGGAATCGAGTCAGTGACTACTCTACCCATCAACAGATGAGCTGGGGCCACTCCAGTGGTGGAGTGAGGGGTTTGTCGGTAGCTCCGTAGAAACGTAAATATGGCCAATTCTATGGATTGTTTCTTGTCATGTGCAATCCTGGTCACCTTATTAAGGGTCCTCATAAATCTCTCAGCTTCATCATTGGTTTGCGGCCATCTTGGCGTGATTCTGCGATGTCGAATACCAAGCGTAGCAAGATAAGTGGCTAGTTCTTGTCCTTGGAAAAGAGGGCCATTATCAGTGCGTAATTCCTGCATCAATCCATGTGCTGCCATGATCTTCTCGATTTTGGGTATTACCTCTGCAGCATTGGGAGACGTCACGATCTCTACTTCCAGATACTTGGAGTGGTCATCGATGGCTACTAGAGTGTGGCGGCCATCCGGCAGACTGCCAAAATCCATGCTGACACAGGACCAGGGTAACCTCGGCCGAGGCTCCGCAATGACTGGGACGGACGGGGCAGATCTCCAGTGGCTTGACACGAAGAGCATGACCGAACCGTGGATTCTACCAGCTCGTCCATTAGTGGGAACCATACCTTGGTCCGAAGTCTAGACTTTGTTTTCACCATGCCCTGATGCCCCACATGGCCCAACTGTACGCACCGGTCCATTAGCGATGTGGGGATTACCAGTCGATGTCCTCTTAACAGACATGCTGTCAGATCTTCAGTAAGTTCTTCTCGAACATGGTATAGACTCTCCATAATTCGCTGAGCTTGAGGCGTCAGGATTTTCCATTCACCTTTGATCTTATGCCAATTATTGAGTTGCAGAGCTCCTTTGGCCCTCTGTAAGCATTCATCAGTGGAGGTTGCTTTTGCCAAATCATGCATGGACAAAGAAATCGGGCAAGACCGGGCTGTGACACACTTTACATATTCTTCGCTGTCAGCTGCATCCTCCATCTCCTTACTGGTAGCGACTCGGGGATGTCGGGACAAGTAGTCCACTGGATTGCGGGATCCTGGTTGGTACTCCACTTTACAATTATAGTCTTGGAGCTTCAGCATCCATTTTTCAATCCTCGGGGGAGGTTTCGTGGATGTTCCTGAAAACAGAGCCACCAGAGGCTTGTGGTCTGTTGTAACTGTGAAAGGCTTCCCATAGACGTATAAATGAAAATGGCGACACCCCCAGTGAATGGCAATGGCCTCTTTTTCAATTTGTGAATATCATTGTTCCGTTTCGGTCAGTGATCTACTTGCAAAAACGACAGGATTCCTGTACTGCGTTGTGCTGAGGGAGCCATTGCACTGGATTGCTGTGCGTGTTTCTTTGCCCCGTGGACGCTAAGCCCACTTCTCGCGGCCCCCGCTCCGCGGGAGCTGCTCGAGTGAAGAGACTCTGCTGTCAGGGCTGTGAAAAGACTTACTCCGGACCCCAGCGGGACTGCGAGGACCAGCGGGCAGTGCGTAGCTCTATCTGCCGCAGCTGGTCCTCTTCCCGCCCCCACCTCCCGGATTGTTTAAAGGACCTAGCTGAAATCATCTCGTCGGATTCCTGTACTGCGTTGTGCTGAGGGAGCCGTTGTACTGGATTGCTGTGCGTGTTTCTTTGCCCGGTGGATGCTAAGCCCACTTCTCGCAGCCCCTGCTCCGTGGGTGCCGCTCGAGTGAAGAGACTCTGCTGTCAGGGCTGTGAAAAGACTTACTCCGGACCCCAGCGGGACTGCGAGGACCAGCGGGCAGTGCGTAGCTCTATCTGCCGCAGCTGGTCCTCTTCCCGCCCCCATCTACTCCAGCTACTTCAGTGACTAGGGGCTCGCGCTCGCGGGACGCGCGCGGGCCGAAGCCCGGGGCTAAGCCCGGGCAAAGGGCGGGCCCTCTTAGGCCCTCAGAGGCCGGAAGAGCCCGGACTGGGCCCCCCCTTAGATGTGTAATCTTCGGTGAGGTATGAGTGACTCTTAGATCGTATCCCTGTTTTCCAGTAGTCAAACTCTCCTATGTTTTTATATGAAACATTTAATTATTTGGGTATTGTGAAACGTGTGTCTACAGTTAGGTCTGCGAATATATGATTGTTAACGTGTGTGCTGCTTAGGTATCCATAGCACTACGTTGACATTATGACCTCACCTGCCCCCATAGCAACATCTTTAGTGGGTGGAGGAGAAAAACAAGGGACATTAGACAACTATTTTATCAGGGCTGTTACAGGAACAGACAGGGACATCGCACTTGCTGAACGACGGGCCGAGAGACGTCGCTCTGTTGAGCTAATTAAGAATACACGTTTTTCTCTGGAGCCCCTACAGCTAGCCTTGTCCCTGCTTCCTAGTATTTATTGCGAAAGCGAGGGTATTGAAGCTTCGCTCGGAGATAGTATTCCACTACTCCTCCATGACATCACCCCTCCTCCCGATCTAAATAATGACCTGCTCATAAATCTCTCTGTCTCTTCAGGTAATATGACGCAAGAGGCAGGAGTTTTGGTAGCTTTACTGTCTGCTAAAAAATGTAACAAACCCTCAAAAAACCCACGACCGCAAGGCCCTCCCCCGAAAAGAAGGAAAAAGGGGGTAGTAGATCCCAGACAAACAAAATCAGTCTCATTGATTGTGCCAAACCTAAGAGCTCCACATTAGATGCACCTACACTACCCGCACCACCTATTGAATTTTCCTTCCCATTATTAGATCCACTTGGTATTGATTTAATGGGAAGCATCGAAAAACTAGTTAGGTCTCTCACACTGCCTTTGGTAGAGAGACTACAAAAAATAGGCCAACAACTGGGAAATTTAGAACAGGCAATCAATTAAATCAAAGAAGGAATTAGGGGTGTTTCAGTGCCCCCACTAGTGTCTACAACTACCGTAACGCCCCCAAATGTTATTGATCAAATGGTGACTAAAACTACAAATCAAACTAACTCGAAAACCCCTAAACCAATGCCCCCTAAATCATCGCGGCTAAGGGAGATAAGTAGTGATAAAATGGCTCAGGAGGGTGGAAAGCCTAATCCACCGGGAAATCTCCACAAATTTACTGGTCATGAAGCTTCTGTGAGGCCATCCGCGCCTAAGAGGCACATTGTGGAACTGCCTCCGGAAGCAGTTCCGCTTGTGGTGGTGCTCACCGGAGTTCCGGTTTTGGAGGATGGTAAAGATAGTAAAAATGAAAGCCAAAATCATCTAAAGTACAAAGTCATATTTTGGCTTAGGAAAAACCGACCACTTCCTCCTAATGGGAACGGTGAAATTCTATATGTTAGGCGCCTTTCCTGGTTGGGACCTAGCACAAAGAATATCCCGGGGGACATCATTATAACAAATTTTAGAGATACAAGGGCAGTTAGTTATATTTTAGATTGGTTTCCTCTCAATGGCAGTAATGCAATCACAGCTCGTGATTTGACCTACTTTTATCCTAGAAATTAGATAAACCCCATCAATCCCAGGCCGCTGGTCCATTATCAGGATGACGACATCAGACCCTTATTCCACCGTGAGGCCAACAGTTCTAGGCCTCAATTTGATCAACGAGGTGATCACCTTAGACCTCTATCCCAACATCAGGATGCCTTCTTTAGGTCCCTACCTCTACATCAGGCTGATCACTATAGACCTACATCTTATTATCAGAATGATTATACCAAGCCTCCAGATAATTACTATTCCTCACCATGGAATAATTTCTTTACCCAGGAAGGCAGTTCTAATCATCAACCGACAACAAGACCATTTCTGATTCCCACACAGAATCGATTTAACATCCTGTCAGGTTTAGATGATATTGAATGACTAATAACCACCCCAACCCCTTTGGATAATTCCAATTTGTGCCCCCTAGACAAGTCGACTATATCCCAAAAGGTCTCTTTATCTGAGGATCACCGTGGCAGCTTCTCTCCCACCAGCGACCTTCCAGATAAGGCCCTGGACAATAGTGTTCTGACTGAAGGGCCCTGGAATCTAATACAAGATCCTTCTTTGTTGTCTCAGGGGCAAATTGCGGAAATTCAAACCCATTCCAAACAACTGCATCTTCCCCCCAACGTACCATTATCTAGTAGCTTGATCCTTTCTATACTATTTTGGAACACTGCAGGTTTGCGCTCTAAATTTGACCAACCTAACTGGCTAGAAATAATTAGAAATCACAATATAGTATGCTGCCAGGAAACATGGTCGATAACTGCTATCCACCTTCAGGGGTATAGATTGTACCATTCAAGCGCACGCCCTTCCCTTTTTGGTAGACCTAAGGGAGGCTTATCAGTATATGTATCTAATACCCTTTAATTCAAGAAAATTGTAGAAATAACAACTGAAGAGAACTACCAGATAATTAAACTCTCAGTGAACCAAGGGCATACATATTTTCTGGTAAATTTCTATAACAATCTGTCACCACCTGATTTTGTGAAAGTCCTAAATAGGATAACCTTTGTTCTAGATGAGCACCGGAATAATTGTTCCTCCCTGCCTTTTAAATTGATTTGGGGCGGTGATTTTAACATTACTTTATGTAAAGAATATACTAATTCAAATTGTGGTATTGTGGATGAGGGCGGGAGCCCCCTAACGCATTTCGCACACTCCAGTGCTGGGAACATTCTAAATGAAAAGCTTTTTACCTAGGACTGGGGTTTGCGAACGAATTAGCTGAACCCCCAATTGACTTCTCCCCTACCTTTCACGGCAGGGGCTGTAACACCATAATCGATTTCATTTTGTTTTCTAGTCATATGAAGGATGAGCTGCTTACATTTTTTACTGGAGATGATATTAGTAGTGATCATTTCCCTAACAGTGTCACTATCTCAGTGCCAACTGGACGTGACACAACTGGTAACCCTGGGTTGTTGAACCAAAGAGCCTTGAGTTTAGATAAAACTAATGGCTATTCGGTAAAATGGGCCAAAGTAGACCCGGATGTTATCACATCTAAGGTCATCACCAGAGCCCTTCCTATGTTAGAAACATGCCTAAATTCGCACTCCACTGCAGACGATATTTTGACTAGTTTTATTAATATTACTGAAGTAATTAGCAAGGAGCTGCTTCGTAAACAAAAGCAGAATGGCTCACAGGAAAAAGGTTGGTTTAATTCGGAATGTCGTAGAGCCCTTTTGACCCTAAAAACAGCTTTAAACAAACCCGAGAGGGATCAGCTTGAAATTAGGAAACTGAGAAAGCTTTATAATTTGGCGAAAAAGGAATGTAGGAAAGAAAGGAAAAAAGATCTGTGGGCGAAGCTCCACGAGAGCTGCAATAGAAAGGATAGTTTAACATTCTGGAAAGTGGTCAACTCACCCTTTTTCAATGATGTGAACACTGGTCCCAGTATTGAGGTAGCAATTACTGCAGAGGGCTGGGTTTCCCACTTCTCAAAAATATTCTTAGCTGATGTTGTTACCCTTAATGAAAGTACATACATATCACCCTATCCGATTGAACTATCTTTTAGTCACAAGGAAGTAATTAACGCCCTGTCATCCTCGAAGCCTGGCAAAGCCCCCGGGCCAGACGGCGTACCGTTGGATATTTACACGCATACTCAGGAACTCTGGTCACCAGTATTGACCAGAGTAATTGAAGCAGCACTAAAATCTTAAAATCTTGGTCAACTTCTATCCTGTTGCCCATTTTTAAGAAGGGTGACCGTAACAATCCCGCATGCTACAGGCCCATTTCCCTCCTGGATTCTCTTGGTAAAGTTGCAGGCCGCTTGATCCTATATAGACTGCGGGCCTGGTCTGAGGATAACAACATCATGACAGACCTGCAATATGGCTTCCGGGAGGGCCTGGGCACTGTGGAGTATGTCCAGGCCAAGAAAGGCAATTTCCACTTGGTCTATGTTGATTTGACCGCAGCCTTTGACTGTGTTTCACATTCAAGGCTGTGGTCAATCCTATCAGAACTGGGTGCAGACCCACCGATAATATCCTTCCTACGCGAGCTGTACTCGGGAGCATCGGCCAGGGTGAGATTTGGGGTGAACGGGGAACTTACTCTCCCCTTTGCAATTACAAAGGAAGTCAGACAGGGGTGTGTCCTGGCTCCCTTCTTATTTAACCTCTATACAAACGGTCTTGAGAAGGCCATGCTAGAGGGGAGTCAGGACCTACCAGCAATCGCCCGTCGCCCCATTCCTGCGTTACTTTATGCGGACGACGCGGTGATCATGGCGTGAACCCCATTACAACTTCAGATCCAGTTAAATTTCTACTGCAAATTCAAGGCTTCATTGGACTTAATGGTCAACATTAAAAAAACTTTTGCTATGCATTTTGGTAAAAAGACACCAAGAAAAAAATCGATATTTATTCAAGAAGCTAAGTTGGACTGCACCAAGACATACCCTTACAACGTTTGCTTGTCATGTCGAACTGGGCATGGATTACATTGCTGTTTACATAAAAATTCAGCCAATATTACTGTGGCACCGTATTTGGACAACGGAGCAGTGTAGCTTAACTTGAGCGCTAATCTCGGACTGTTTGGGCCTGGACAACTGGTCAGATATTCCGTGGCTGTCCTTTGTACACAAGTTTCTCAAGGATTTGGATCTTTCTATATATTTTAAAGAACCTGCTATTTTAACTACTATTACAAGAAAGACCTTGGATTTGTCATGTTTGTCACATTTAAGGGAACTACGTATAGCCCAAGAAATTAATAAAGTTTTAAACCGTCATAGTTTAACTATTTAATGTACTCAGGGCATCCAACCGTATCTCACCTTTTGTCTGACCAGCTATGAAAAATATTTGTTGACACGGTTTAGGCTCAATATGTTTTTCCGTTTGGTTACATTTCCAAGGAGACAAGATTGGTCCTCTTCAATTATCCGGTGTCCTTGTGATGGTATTTCTGAACAGTCTAATTTTCATGTATTACTGTTCTGTAAATTCTATGAACTACCACGCAAACGTTGGATTATTCCAATACTGTTATCTCAGGGCCTGAGAAGATGCCGCCCTGCCTTTATGGCATTACAACATCTAGAAACAGTATCAAATGCCAAATGTATAGCTATGTTTCTTAAAAACTGCTTGAAAATTCGGTGCACACATGATCAATTATAGTTCCAGTGTTCTACTAAAATTCCTTGGCTGAAAACCAAAGCATTTATAGCAATTATGTTTGTTACTACACAACTAGCCGGCGGAATCCTAACTTTTTAGCCAAACAACTGTAGTTATAAAAGACCTTATTCTGTCAATGTACATATAATGTTTAATACTATTTTTATTCTATTTTTATGATTGTGTATGAAATTGTACATTATGCCTGTTGCTTTTATGATTTTATCTTGTCTTAAAATCGAATAAAGCCTTCTACTACTACAGGATTCCAGTCCCCTTCCTGCGGTTGTTTCTGCAGCAGCACGGCCCCCAGGCCCCTAGGACCGGCATCCACTGCTATTTGTGTCAACTTTGCAGGATCAAAGAAAGCCAACGTCGTCGCAGCATCTCGCAGGTGTCGGAACACTTGAGTAAGCCGGGTATTGTGTTCGGGAAGTGACTTTGCGTGTACCATGATGTCATCACTTACATTGATCACCCAAGGGATGTCCATGATCAGTTCATGTATGACATTTTGAAAAACTTCAGTCGCACTTGACACTCCAAAACTCAACCTGGTATAACGTCGTAGTCCCACATGAGTTGAAAAAGTGGTGATGTTTCGTGAGGCCTCATCAAGTACCACTTGATGGTACCCAGAGCGTAGATCAAGCTTCGAGAACCAACAGGCTCCAGCCATCTCTCCAATGAGATCATCAATAGTCGGGGTGATATGGCGCTCCCTTTTGATTGCTGCATTAGGTAAGCGCATATCAACACAAATTCTCACCACTCCAGGCTGTTTTGGTTTTCTCGTGACCACAATTGGAGAGACCCACGGAGTGGGACCAGAGATTTTCTCGATGATTCCAGCAGCCTCCAATTTCTTAAGTTCCTCCTGTACTTGTGGGCGCAGATGAAATGCTATTCTGCGATGTCGCAGAGCAATGGGTTGAACCGTGGGATCAATGTGAAGGTGAATCTCCTTTCCTCGGAATCGGCCAATTCCTTTGAAGACTTCAGCGAATTCATCAAGAAGGTGCTGTATGGATTTGTGGTGTACACTGAAAGCAAATGTTACGACTCCAAGGTCTTCTGCCGCCCGACACCCCAATAGCATTCTTTGCCCATCCTTCGTGATATATACGTTGATGTTGACAGTCCGTTTCCCGTGAGCTATGGAGGTCTTGAACCGCCCTAAAATCTTCAGAGGGGTTTCTTGTCCATAGGCAAATACCGTGATCGAGGAGGGGCGTAGTACAGGTGCAGGGCGCAGAGTGCGGTGTAGATCAGCTGCCATGATATTTATGGTGGCTCCAGTGTCTACTACGGCCATCACTTTTTGAGATCCTACACAGATGTTACATTGTGGCAACCGACTAGCCTCCCGGGTGGTAGTGCCAATCATGTGTACCTTGTGTACCACTTTCTCTTCTTCCTCATCATCGTCCATGTCACTTGAAGTTCGATCCTTCTCCGATACTGCATCGGCCCGCTGTCGTGATCGGCATACTTTTTCAAAGTGGTTAAACCTTCCACAACCAGAACATTTCTTTCCTTTTGCTGGACATTCTGCTGGTGGGTGTGGCGGGCCGCCACAATATCCACTCATCTTGGCTGGTTCAACCTTTGCAGCACTGGGTCCCTTTTTTGTCCACTTTATCACAGGTTTGGTGGTCACCACATTGACTGGTTCCGTTTTCACCGGGACTTGGAGGGCGGCTTCCATGTGGGCAGCACGGGCTTTGGAGAGCTCCTTAGTACGCCCCAGTGTTAGGATGTCAGCAAGCGGTTTGCCAGATTCTTCTAAGATGCATTCTCGAAGTTTGGCTGACGAGCACCCCTGAATTATTTGACCACTTATTTCTTCTGTAGTGTCCTGGAATCCACATGTGGAAGCGAGGTTCTTCAACCGTGCGTGATACGTGTCCAGGGATTCGTCGGGAAGTTGTCGTGCTTGTCTAAATATAAACCTTTCGTAGTCCTGGTTGGCCATTGTCTCAAAATGCCTATGTAGCGCGTTTATTAAGGTGTGATGATTCTTAGGGGTAGCTTCCACGATCGTTTTGACAATATTGTGTATGTCTTCCCCCCCTAGGTGCAATAGCATTGCATGTTTTTGGTCCTTATGTACTTTAGTGGCCTCAAAGAAGATTTTAACACGATCCACCCAGTCTTTCCATTTGGGGGCAAGGGAGGACGGTGATCCTTCTACAATGAAGGGCTCCACTGGCGGAATTTGTGCCATGGTTCACCTTTGGAAAACAGAATGTGTTGTCCTTATGGGTGTGGTTACTTTCCACCTTCAAATTTTAAACTGCGGATTTAAACTGCGCGGGCAACCAATTCTCCTATATGTATATATCTACTGGCTGTCAAGGTGGCAAGGCAAAGCACATAATTCCCCCCAGTTGCAGGTGCGTGTCCTTGTTATCCCCTGGGACCACGTTATTTTCTTAGTCCCTTATTTATTTGTATTTTGTTAATGTACTGACTGTTGGTGTGTTGTGTTTCACCAGGCAATATTCACTCAGGCACTGCACTTTACACAGCTCTCCAGCTTCCTCTGCTCGTGTTTCCCCTTCTCAGCAGTTTATTTGAGGACCTTTACTCTAAAGGGGTGTGGCTTGTGTGATCCCAGGAAGGGGGCGAGACTCCTTTGGGCCTGCAGATTACTGTGTCGCTCCACAAGCCTACTGCCGGCTTAAACTATCACCGGGCACCTCCTGGCACACTTCTCCCCCACGGCAGCACCACCGGACACAACAGTCTCTTCACCAGCCCCTGCAGAGTGCAGACCGCACTCACGCTGAAAGCAGGGACCGGGCGGAGCAGACAGGCAGCCAAAAGACCGGGAGGGCATGGCCGAGAGCCGCGCACAGCCGCAGGACCACACGCGAGGCGGGCGGCAGCGTAGCGAGGTCGCGCCTCACCTCCAGGCCACAGCAGGCCTCCGAGCAGCAGAGAAGGGCAGAGAAGGACGAGCAATCACTTCGGGGCACAAGCACCGCGAGTACCAGAACAGGCTCGCGGCTTCCTCACCGACCGACACGAGGGCACGCCCACCCTCGTCGCCAGTTGTTGTGTCGGGCGCCGAGACCGCGCCGACACAATATGGGTGAAAACTGCTGCACCACAGGTGAGAGTGTGAAATAAAGACAGAAGCCCGTTTTGCTGATGAACTACTGGGCTTGGTCTCCGTCGCCTGAACTGGCGGACGTCGACGTGCCCATTGTATTTATTAAAGGGTAGTCACGTGGCTATCACGCAAATCGCGTGGTCATGACTTTACACGTATCACGACATTACAGGCGCCTGTAAATGATCTGCTTCGCCTGACGTACGTGCGTATATTTATCAGTGTGTTTGTGTGTCTGTACCATAAAACTCAAACCAAACAGCTTTCGTGAAGGGATTCTAATGTGAAGATACGCGGCATTGGCTCACTAGGCAGTGGCTAGAAATAAAAGCATATTTAAGGTGTAGGGTCCTGAGATCATTGGGCCCTGTACCTTTGCACCCGCTGGCACTACTGCCAGCCTGGATAGACTACAATTGTTGTAGCTCCGAATTGTTGGTGTTATTGCTGCACTACGAGTCTGGGGATATTTTGTCTTGAGTAACGCTTCTGAGTAGAGCTAGGTTGGACTGCAATGGAAATTAACCTATCTGCGTGCCGAGCTACTCAACACCTCCACCTAGTGGACATGCCGCAAGAAACTTGACCAACAAATGCACCCCTTAGTCACTCAAATCACGAAACCAGCGGAGTCCACTGACTGCTTCTTGATTTAGTGATACTGAGCGTCAGGGCCAAGGATGCGCTTGACTCCAGTTATGAGGCTTTTTACTACTAAAACACGGGGAAGCCCCATCGCCTTGCTTGCATTAAGTTCATGGCCCCTTGCTACGATAGCACCGTGGTACTCTTACAATAAAGCAACATCGCATGAACCATTTCAAACATGACCATTGGTACCGTGAAATTCTGCCTCACTGGGGCAAGGTGGGTGAAGATTTGTATATAATGAACAACGGCATTGCACCACTATGCACTATGTTGTAACTGTGTAATCTCAAATTTACGTTAACACACGTATATCCCAGAAAACGAAATCCAACACACATTTTAAATAGAAATGTGGAAGTTTTAATTTAATAGATAGAATTTCAAATGCATATATTATCAAACAATGTTGCCCATTATCTCAAATATGTCCAAAGCCATAAAGAAATCCAAAAAGATTAACATCGGTCATTCAATATGAATACAGCAAAGTATCAGTGCCCGCGAGCGGCACTGGCTGCGCCCCTCATCGCTCTTAAGAGTCTGTAGTGCTCATCCTTGCCAAACAGCGCCTACTTCAGTAGGTGGCGAAGGTTGGTGGCTCGCTGTACCCCGGGGGCGCCTGTGCATAGGCCTTGTAAGGGTCCATGGGATACAGGGTGGAGGGCAACATCGTCGTGTAGGCCATGCCTGCTGCGGGGTGGGCGAGGGTCAGCTGCCCGGGGTCGCATACTGAAAGAAGGGGGCATAGTTCGGGTGTCCGTAAGGCAGAGTGTTATAAAAGGGGCCAGCGGTGTAGGGGTCTGGCTGCATGTCCTGTAACTGGCGTTTCAGCTTCATGTGGCGGTTCTGGAACCAGGTCTTGAGCTGTGGGAGGGAAGAGGAAAGCAGTGAGTATCGGAGCAGGAGAGGACCGTCCCCCGCACCCCAGCTAGATAGCTCACCGAAGCAAGGCATGCAGCGCTGAAGTGAAGCACTAACCACGCACTCAAATCACTACAGTGCCAGGCCCGGCTTATGCATGCAAAATAAAAAAACACACAAAAATAGATAGGACTGGACAATAACACGCTCGCTATCAGCATACGCTACAACAGAGTTATACAGTTACAGCGCCTTAATGTTTTTTTACCAGGTAGGAAAGCACTGCTGCAAGCACCGTCAGACTGCGCTCCCCTCAAGCTCGCATGCTGAAGGGTCACTAAAGAGTTTTATGCCCCCCCTTACCCGGATCGGCCGTTGCAGACACCTACCTGCACTTCGGAAAGCAGTAGCTTGGTCGCCAGCCGGCGCCTCTCCTGGGCGCTGAGGTACTTTTGGCCCTTGAATGTTTTCTCCAGGCCGTTGATCTGCTCGCCGCTGAAGGCCGTCCTGATCCGGCGGCTCAGCCTGCTGTCCGCCTTCTTTGCGTCGGCAGAGTCCTAGGGGCGCACGGGGCTGCCGCCATCTTCCGGGCAGACAATGCTGTCCTCCTCGTGGCTGTCACTGTCCTCGGGGTACAAGCTGCGGTCCTCCTCCTCGGGCTGGGGGGCGCAGTCCGCCAAGCACAGGCTATCATCATCCTGGCTGGCACAGTTCAATGCACACTGACCACGGAGCTCCAGATCCCGGCTCCATTCCGACGGCCGCAGCCTGCTGTCCTGGGCAGGTGAGACCGAGGGGCAGAGCCTGTTCTCCTTGTCCTGGGGGGAGACACAGTCCGAGCGGCCTGCTTCGCTCTCGTATCCGGAATCAACGCCACCTGCAAAAACCATAAACATTAGTCCACGCTGCTAAAAGCCCTAGAACCGGCCTAGTATCAAAGTAACACACAGCGACAGCACGCATTCAAACAGTTGCATGCGCGACTACAAGCTACAGTTGTAGCTAACTTGCCAATAATTGGCTACTATAAAAAAAATCATATTCTTATTGCCTTACACTTATTAGCATTACAATGTTGCCCCCCAAAAATGCATGGTTCTCCAAAACGCTCACTTAAAGACACGATCTGAGGAACATAAGCATATATAACGTGAAAACCCCGGGGGGTGGCGGTCCCCAGGGCTGGGGGGCCTCTCTGGACCCCCCATTAAAATAAACAAAAATGCCCCCGGGAGTTGGCCCCCTGCGGGCTAAAATAAAAAAAAATATATATGCACATTTTGTTTTTCATCGGCAGGGTACGCGTACCTATGCGTATCCCGCGATATTTAAAAAAAATATATTATTTTTTTTTGGGCCTTGGGGGTCCTTGTGGGACCCCCTAAGCAGGCCTAGGGGATCAGGGTGTTTCTACCCTGCCCCCTTTTTGTGTTTTTTTGCGTTTCATTTTCTGTTTTCTTGTGCCTCGGTTCTACCGAGGCACAATATGGCTGCCAACACTTCCTGGTTTGGAGTGTTGACAGCCAATTAGCATAAAGCTCGTGCTCGGGAAGGTACGCGTACTGTACACGTACTGTACTTCGTCTATAGATATATCTATGATTTTACTTTTGATTTTCTAAGGAACTACTGAATAGATTTACACCATTTAACAAAAAACGTAATCTGCGAACCAAACTCTACCTTTTTGCCAAATTTGGTGTAATTCCGTTCAGCAGTTCGGGCTGTAGCCTCACTTAAAAATCCCTATGGAAAATTGCATGGGGAAAACACGTTTTGGGACCCCCCTTTTTTATCGGCCCCCGCTTCACGAATCACCCCGAAACTTTCAGGGAAGGAGCGGAGCTCAGCAGGCCATTTTCTTGGAGAATTTCGCAAAAGTTATTCCAAATAGAATGTTGAGGATTTCCTATGGAAACTAGGTCCTAACTATAACTACCTACTGGCGACCGCCAGTAGGTAATATATAGTATTTCCTGTTGTTCTGGATATCGTTCCAGAGGAGAGCAGAACAGGTATGGACCACCACTTTTTATTAAAATAGATTCCAAGAATGCGAAGTTACAGCTTCATCTTTTTATTATATGTCACCAAAATAGTGCGGACAAGTGTCCGCCCCGGACGCGTTTCGATCTTTATAACACGCACGTCTGTGGTGCCTCAAGGGTGGTGTAGTTTTTCATATGGATGTGTAGCGGCCTTGCCCAGGTCGCGAGGCACCCTGATACTAGTGAGCAAGGGCTAAGGAAGCCCGAAACATGTTTGGTTTACCTGCTGGTTTACCGGCGCTGTGAAAGCGTGCCTGATTTTCCCTGCAACTTGCTGATTAAAATGGTTTGAAACACGCACGTGTGTGGTGCCTCAACGGTGGTGCAGTTTTTCATATGGATGTGTAGCGGCCTTGCCCAGGTCATGAGGCACCCTGCTGCGGATGAGCAGCTCCAGTGCGCTAAGAAACTATTAGCGTCCAGTTAACGGCGTGACCAATTACATCAACCTACTAAAGGTTTTGGAAGGACATTGGGAGACACTTTGGCACTCCACTACGGATCATAATCAAGCAGAAAACTACTAATACCAGCATGCAGTCTCGACGCACGCCCACTGGGCGGGATTACCATTTAAGCGCTGCAGGTGCGGCGTGAAACTCTGCTGCTGTGCCTCCCTGAACCAGTGAGCAAGGGCTAAGGAAGCCCGAAACATGTTTAGCTTACCTGCCGGTTTACTGGCACTGTGGAAGCGAGCCTGATTTTCCCTGCAACTTGCTGATTAAAAAGGTTTGAAACACGCATGTGTGTGGTGCCTCAACGGTGGTGCAGTTTTTCATATGGATGTGTAGCGGCCTTGCCCAGGTCGCGAGGCACCCCGCTGCGGACGAGCAGCTCCAGTGTGCTAAGAAACTATCAGCGTCCAGGGAACGGCATGACCAATTTGGCAAGATCATGAGCAGGGACCCAGCCTTGCCATTCACAGCAACCTACTAAAAGTTTCTAAAGGACATTGGGAGACACTTTGGCACTCCACTACGGATCATAATCAAGCAGAAAACTACAAATACCAGCATGCAGTTGCGACGCACACCCACTGGACGGCACTACCATTTAAGCGCTGCAGGTGGGGTGTGAAACTCTGCTGCTGTGCCTCCTTGATACCAGTGAGCAAGGGCTAAGGAAGCCCGAAACATGTTTGGTTTACCTGCTGGTTTACCGGCGCTGTGGAAGCGAGCCTGATTTTCCATGCAACTTGCTAATTAAAAAGGTTTGAAACACGCATGTGTGTGGTGCCTCAACGGTGGTGCAGTTTTTCATATGGATATATATATATAGTATTTCCTGTTTTTCTGGATATCGTTCCAGAGGAATGCAGAACAGGTACGGACCACCACTTTTTGCTAAAATCGATTCCAAGAACGCGAAGTTACAGCTTCATCTTTTTATTATATGTCGCCATAATAGTGCAGACAAGTGTCTGCCCCGGACGCGTTTCGATCTTTATTCATTTGAATGTTGTTCAATCGACATCTGGGAAAGACTTTCTGTTAGTAAGCATTGCATAAATAAGACCCCAAACCTTATTCTGAGAACCTTCTTTGATGTGCTTGATTTTATAAAGTGAAATTTTTTTCCAGGTGGTGTTGTGTATTGTTTTGTCATGTTTGAGCCACCCTGTTGGAGAGTGGTATTCTGTATTATCTGGGAGTACGAAGCAAGACATCTTGGTGGCTGGGCATGAGCAGTCAGACCTATCTCACAGGAAATGTGCAAAGCATTTATACATAAAACACATAGTAACACAGTAAAAATGCAACAAATGGACACCACACATCTAAACCAAACAAGACTAAAATGGCAAAATTCCAACATATATAAGCAGAGATATCACCTTTTAAAAATGTACGCAAATTTGTCCATGAAATTCTATAGATGCTTTGAATTTAGAAAAATTCTAGCAAAAAGAGGAGTTGAGCCCACGGGACAAAAGGGTCGGCTGGGCCAATTGAAGATAAACAAGAAAGATTTGCCTGCCCTTCATATATTTTGATTTTTGCAGTTACTGAAGCAACAATGATAAACACGTTTCTTCTGTTTATCATGGAAATTTATTTATCATTCCATTTATTATTTTCATTTTTTAACATATATTTGTACGTGGAAAAGGTTACCATTGGCTTTTCAACTTCTACTCACATACCACAATTAATAAAGGAGACATGGCGTTTTGGAGAGGAGACTGATTGTTGGGAACACGAGCTTTAAAACTGCGAAAGCAATCGAAGAACAGTCTGTGTGTATAAATAGTGCACCACTGCTTAACTGGTCGGATATCATGAGCAACTGACACCCAATCCAGAAAAAAAGTCCCCAGAAAGTATCCGTTCCACAGCATGATTTAATCAAGGTTTAAGAGTACTTCACGATTCTTGCCCTCCATAGGATTTTGGCGGATGCCCTCTGCGCTCCTAAAACAATTGACAAACACCAGAATAATTAGAAAGACGAAACCATTCATTCAGATCAGAATAATAAAGCCCTGAAGAGAGTTTTGTGATTAATTACCTGGACTCGAAACGCGTCGGCACAAGCCTCGTAGTACAACAAGGCGCATTGATTCGTATTCATTTCAAATCGACAAGCTGGTCTTTTTTCTGTCTAAAAAACTTTATTGTTCACAATGTATTAATGGAATATAAATGGTATATGTATTGTTGAATTTGTTATCAACTTGCATACGTGTTTTGACAAGCACCACTATTGTTTTCACTGTTTGTAAATTATATATAATTTGATCAATTTTTCACTGTATGAAAATCACTTGTCTTTTTTAGACATAATTTATTAATTGTGGTATGTGAGTAGAAGTTGAAAAGCCAATGGTAACCTTTTCCACGTACAAATATATGTTAAAAAATGAAAATAATAAATGGAATGATAAATAAATTTCCATGATAAACAGAAGAAACGTGTTTATCATTGTTGCTTCAGTAACTGCAAAAATCAAAATATATGAAGGGCAGGCAAATCTATCTTGTTTATCTTGAATTTAGAAAAAAGCACATTTTATGCCGCAAAATCCGAGACGAAAAACAGCCACAGAGGAGGGACGCATCGGAAAACACAAATGATGCATCAATTTGTGAGTCCCTGGGAAATGGGGCCATCAGTTCTGCTGCATGCAGTGTTGCGTCGATTCCTTACTTATCACCCTAGGTGCGATGCATGCAAAATCGAGGAGTGCGGGGTCGATGCAATGACGAAACAGGTGTTTTGTCAATTTTCACAGCAGTGGGGAGGTGATGCATTGACTCCGTCAGACACACAGCAGGGCCTGCGTCGACATTGGAGATGAAGTAATTGGGTGTGGGAGGATTGTGATGAATGAGAGTTGAATGACGATAAATGAATATGGTAATTTTGATTGTACTTTATTATTTTTCTGCTCATTTGTGTTCTGAGTCCTGAGGAGAACCTGTAAAGAGACATAGATGGGTTTGAAATGCGTGAAATTTGTATGTGAATTTTGATAAAATATCTGTTCTAAATTGATGAATACACTTCCAAAAAAAAGGTACTATGAATAAATATTGATATGATCATGACAATTGAAGTGTGTGATCCTGGTGTATGAATGAACTTATGAACTGATATCAGTGCTGGCACTTTCTAATAATGTCATTTTCAAACACACAATTTAAAAGCCACCTTTCCAGAAAGATGTGTTTTTAAATCCTGAGTTCAAGGAACCCAAACTCCTAATCTCGATCTGTACTCCCTTGAAAGTTACACTTGCAAAGTTTTACAAGGTAACTCCAAGGACAAGCTATTCAATTATATTCTGTACTATTCTATTCTACTCTATTCTATTCTATTCACCAGTTTTGTAAAGCGCATGGCTACCCATTAGTCAGGCTTCCCATTTCTAGAACAGGGGTTGGAGTGATGGCATGAGGATTAAAGATTATGGGAAAAGGTGCGTTTTATGATTTTTTCCTAAAAATCATGAAATTGTCCTCCATTCTGAGGCTAATGGGCAGAGCATTCCAAAGTTTTGGTTCAAGGTAGGTTAAAGACTGACCTCCACTCCTGGCTCTCTTGATAATTGGGACAAGTAAAATAGTTGCCAGTTGTCAGAGGACAGGCAGCACAGTATTATGATTTGCATGACAAATAATGCATAAAGACTTAAATTGTATTCTGCACCTTAAAGGCAGCCAGTGGAGAGTTTTGAGCGCATCATTTGATGACCGTATTTTTTAGATACCCAACAGTATACAGGCAGCAGCGTTTGCCCCAGTATTGGAACTTTCATAGATTCCCATGCTTTGTATCATTCCCCGTCGTCGGACTGGGAGTCTCGGTAATAAAAAATACCATAGTAGTAGGCACAAAAGAGAAAGGAAAGGCCTAGGCCTCATTCCCTTTTGTAGCATATCAGCCTCTTTTTGTAAAAGAGACCAAACTCTAGGCATCAGCCAATCCGAAGAGCCTCACCCTTAGAACCTTCCTGAAGAAACCTCAGAGCCTCAGATTTTCTACCGCACGTTGTGATAGGGAGTCTCCATTGAGCTCTGCTCTATTTTCAACTCTTTCTACAACATTTCTACAGTTATTTCTTCAGGATTTTCTTCAGATTACTTCAGAAAACTCTCTCTTTCTTCAAGATGTCTGAGGTTGAGAAGAAGAAAGCCCTTTTCAAGCCCTGTTCCACCTGTGGGAAGAAGAGGCTTTTTGTGGAGGATAAACACAAGGATTGCATCTACTGCCTTTATCCAGATCACAAGGCAGAGGACTGTAAGATTTGCCGCACTCTCTCCACCAAGACCTTGAGAGATCGTGCTGGAAGACTTCTTACATGGCTGCAGAGGCAGAAGGAAAGGAAACATGGCGTTTCTAGTGATGAGGAAGAATCGGCGTCATCTGCTTCCTCAAGAAGGTCAGTGAAAAGGGGTAGAGGTTCCCCCTCTTCCTCTGTGGGGCGCCCCTTAAAGGCTTCAAAGAAGACCCCCAGGGAGTCTGATTGCCGGGGTTCAGGAAGTTCCCCTCACCACAGTGGGACTGACAAGGCAGAACTGGTTTCGCCTCCTAAGGGTGAGAAGACAGACCCAGCCTTCAAAAAACCCTCTTCACATTCTTCAGAGAGGAGTTCCAAGTCCTCTACGACGAAGATGAAGCCCAAGATACAGTTGGCCCCGTCGACGGGCTCGTGGACGGGAGCGTCGACGACGAAACCTCCGGGCTCATCAACGGGAGCGTCGACGACGAAACCTCCGTCGTCGTCGAAGAAAAGCTCGTCGACGGTAGGGTCGACGGAGAGTGTACCAACGTCATCGTCGACGAAGACGAAGACATCGTCGATGAAGAAACCATCATCGTCGACGGCGATGGCGACGACGGCAGTGTCGTTGACGACGTCGACGACGGTATCGACGACGGTATCGACGACGGTCATGTCGTCGACGAGTGCATCGACGACGACAACCATATCTACATCGACGGCGGGCTTGTCGTCGGTGGCGTCGACGACGACATCAGTGATTCCTATATCGTCGACGAGGATTTCTCCTGCGCCGACGGAACAACCGACGATACTGGCTGCGGAGAGACGGGTGACGATTTCTTTGACAAGACTCACGCCTGAGATGACGTCCCCGAGAAGGGTGACCTCTTTATCACCCACTATGCTGTTGGACCAGGAGGACTCTGAGGGGGACGGACAGGATGGTTTTGAATATGCCAATAGTCCATCTCAGCTTCTCATCAAGAGTCAGGACACAGATTCAGAGGAGGCATATGTACAAGGCGGGGGCGAATATCAACAGACGGCCCACTCTAGGAACTGTGAGCCACAAGACATGGTTTCAGTTCCGAGAACATTCCTGTATGACCTGCACAAGATGCTGCACGACTACAAGTCGAAAGCTGACAGACCAGTACCACGTCGGTCTGCTCCATCATCAGCAGTGAGGAGCCACTCATCTGTGGTACCTCCAATCCACCCGATACTCACTCCTCCTCAACCGCAGCGACCTGTGCCTCAGGCTACGTCGGAGCCAACCGATGATCCGGAGGGGCATCAGAACGAGGATGATGATGTGTCATCAGATGATCATCAGGACTCAGATCAGGACGGTGATGAATACAATGATTACATCATCCCAGATCAAGCTTCACCTCATCAGGACTTAGGTGATTCTCCTCCCGCTGACATCGGCAGTTTTCATCAGCTGATGAAACGAGCAGGTGGAAGATTTAAATTGGTACTGCCAGCTCAAACGACGGACTGTTTCTTATACGATTTTAAAGAAACTCACCGTAAAACGACAAAGTCGATCCCAATTGTGGATCATTTATGGGAGGAAGGTTTGAAGACAATGAAGAACCCAGCGACGGTGGTCCCTGTGCTACCGCGCTTGGATAAGAAGTATAAGGCACCAGAAGATGGACCTGCAGCGCTAACAGGGCATCCCAAGCCTGACTCTGTAATCTCGCAGGCAGCACAAAGGAAGTCACGGAACCCTTCTGCTCCATTGACGGCCCCTCCTGACAAGGATGGACGCCGGCTGGATAACACGGGCAAGCGGTTCTCATCAATAGCTAGCCTTCTGATTCGCGCCGCCAATGCTTTGGCAATATTGGGACGATATGATCGCCAGTTATGGTGCGATGTAGCTCCATATTTGGAACAACTTCCACCGGAGTCAGGGCTAGAAGCGAAGAAGACTTTGCAAGAAGGTGAGGCGGTTTCTATGGAGATCATAGACTGTGCCATGGACATTGCCACAACGGCCTTTCGTGCTTTGGCAGGAGCGGCAGTGTTGAGACGCCAGGGATGGCTGAAGGCGACTTGGTTCAGACCAGAAATCCAAAATAAGGTCCTTGATCTGCCTTTTGATGGCGAGGCCCTCTTCGGTAAAGTGATCGATTATACTCTTCAGGAGATCAAGAAGGATAGCGAAACAGCTAGATCGCTGGGATCCCTCCAGTATTGCAAGACTCCGTTTCGAGGTGCGAGAGGCAGAGGAGGTGGTTACAGAGGTTCATACCAGCAGCAGCAGCAGCGTTATTCTTCGAACAGCTCTGGATACCAACCAAACCGCCAGTCATACCAGCAAAGACAAGGGCAATCTTCAGGTTACTCAAGACCTTACAACAAGGGCAAGCAGGCTGCCCGTGGACGGGATTCGTCCAAACGCCAATAGCGGCCTCCTGGCTCTGCCTACTGTTCCCTCCTCCAAGAGATCTTCAGTTGGAGGCAGGGTATCACAATTCCTTCAGAACTGGTCCCAAATTACATCGGACCGTTGGGTGCTCAACATCATAAGATGAGGTCATACTCTGGAATTTATGGAAGTACCTCCACCCAGGCCCCCGGCACCAATTCCATCAAAACATCTGCGTCTCTTAAGACTCGAAGCCCAACAAATGCTCCGCAAGGGGGCGATAGAGCCGGTCCCCTCCAACCAACAGGGCCAGGGATTCTACTCCAGATTCTTCCTGGTAAGAAAGACGCTAGAAACATGGCGCCCCATCCTGGACCTCAGGGAGCTAAATACCTATCTCATCTCCCTGTCCTTCCGGATGGTGTCCTTACAGGACGTTTTCAAGATGATCAGCCCGGGGGACTTCATGGCTACGCTCGATCTGGAGGACGCGTACTTCCATGTCCCGATTCACCCAGCACACAGAAGGTTCCTACGCTTCACAGTAGCCAAGAGCCATTTTCAATTCAGAGTTCTGCCGTTCGGCCTTCGCTCTGCCCCAAGGATTTTTACGAAGGTGCTGGCAACGGTGGCAGCATTTCTGCGAAAGAACCACTTCCAGGTCTTCCCTTACCTGGACGATTGGTTACTAAAGGCCCCGACCAGAGCATTGGCGCAGGACGCGGTGCAGGCTTGCACCAATCTGTTCCAAAATCTGGGTCTCACCTTGAACAGAGACAAATCCGTGCTGGTGCCCTCAAGGAGAGCACGGTTCCTAGGAGCAGTGTTGGATTCAAGGCTCTCGAGGGCTTTCCCGACTCGAGAAAGGATACTGAAACTACAACTATTGGCTCAAAGCCTTCGAAGAAAAAAGTGTCTTTCTGTACGCAGCTACAAGTCGCTGCTAGGGGTGATGTCATCATGTATTCCCCTAATTCCGCACTGCAGATTGCGGATGCGTCCCCTGCAGGAACAACTGGACCTTCAGTGGCAGCAAGTCCGCGGATCATTCGACGACAAAGTGATTGTCACTCGAGAGATGAAAGAGGCAGTACTTTGGTGGTCTCATCAAGACAATTTATGCCAAGGTCTATCCTTCGCAAACGTCCCATCACCTCACATACTGACGATGGATGCGTCATTGGAGGGATGGGGAGCAGTGATGCAGGATCTGCAGATCAGCGGCCATTGGTCTCCAAGCGACCAAATGCTACACATCAACCTGTTGGAGCTGAGAGCGATCAGGCGGGCGCTTCAAGCCTTTCTTCCACGTCTCCAGGGTTCACAGGTGCTAGTCAAGACGGACAACACCACAGCTATGCATTATGTGAACAAGGAAGGAGGTACGAGGTCACTTCCCTTGTCGCAAGAGGCTCAACAGATTCTGGAATGGACAATTCTTCACGGAATTTCTCTAAGGGCGGAACACTTACCAGGGGCGCTAAACGAGGGCGCCGACAGACTGAGCAGACTCACTTCTGTCAGTCACGAGTGGGAGCTGAAACAACAGGTTCTGGATCGGCTCTTTCAAACATGGGGCACACCAGAGGTGGACCTATTTGCGACGCCAACCAACAAGAAGTGCCGAGCCTACGCCAGCAGGTTCCACCATCAAGGCTCATTAGGCAATGCCCTCTCAATAGCCTGGACGGGGAGATTTCTTTATGCGTTTCCACCAATTCCCCTGATTCCACGCCTCATCAGGAAAGTGAAGACGGAGCCATGCAAGCTGATCCTTATAGCCCCGGCATGGCCGAGACAGTTTTGGTACACCGAGCTCCATCTGCTATCGCTAGTTCCTCCAATAGGTCTGGAGGCTGTTCCGGATCTCCTGACAATGTCCGAAGGACAGGTTTGGCACCCAGATCCAAGGTCATTCCACCTGACGGCATGGCTCCTGACCAGCGAGAATACATGAATGTCCCTCTTTCCAAGGAGATCAAGGACATCCTTTCCCAAGCAAGGGCGCCTTCAACAAACAGAACATACAGACTTAAATGGAGAAGGTTCTGTATTTGGTGCAAAAAAGAAAAGGTTGATCCGTTCACCTCAAAACCTCATCAACTCCTGCCTTACCTACTCTCGCTAGCTAAGTCTAATCTGTCTCATTCTACAATCAAGGTCCACTTGGCGGCAATTTCGAGATTCAGAAGATCTGATTCTGGTCCTTCGTTATGGTCTTCAAGAATTGTCAAGCAATTCCTCAAAGGCCTGTTCAGGGTCTTTCCGCCAGTGAGATCTCCTCCTCCGACGTGGCATTTGAACTTAGTCCTGGCTCAACTGATGAAGGGTCCTTTTGAGCCGATTCACCGCTCAGACCTGAAATTCTTGTCATGGAAGCTAGCTTTGCTCTTGGCCCTCACTTCCGCAAGGCGAGAGGGGGAATTGCAGGCCCTTACTATCCAGGCACCGTTTTTGCAGTTCAAAAAGAACACAGTCATCTTGCGGACAAACCCCAGGTTCATCCCCAAAGTACCTACAGACTTTCACCTAAATGAGCCAGTGATTCTAAAAACATTTTTTCCGAACCCAGTCACTCCAGCGGAAAAGACATTGCACACTCTGGATTTACAACGATGTCTCAAATTCTACATTGACCGGACCAAGGACTTTCGAAAGTCTATGCAGTTGTTCATTGCCTTCAGCGGTCCGAACAGAGGTCTTCCTCTGTCCAAACAAGGGATTTCCAGGTGGATTTCAAGTGCTATTTTGCATTGCCACAAGATAGCAGGAAAACCTCTGGTGGGCAGGATCCGTGCTCACTCAACGAGGTCAGTTGCATCTTCTACAGCCCTCTTTGCGGGGGTGCATATCAAGGACATTTGCAGGGCTGCTACCTGGAGCAGCGTGCACACGTTCGCTAAGCATTACTGCTTAGAGTCGTTGCAACAGGACGACGCAGCAGTGGGCCAGGCTGTCCTGAGGAACCTCTTCATGTGATTGGTGAGCTTTCCTTTCTATCCCACCTTCCATGGGTAACACATTTTGTTCTTTGATTTCTAATGTTATGATGTACTTCTTTACAAAATGTGTTTATGAGGTTTACTGCTTGCTATTCTGATACAAAGCATGGGAATCTATGAAAGTTCCAATACTGGGGCAAGAAAACAAGTTACTTACCTGTAACTTTGGTTCCCCAGTATTGGTAACTTTCATAGATTCCCATGCGCCCACCCACCTCCCCGGGGAAAGCTCAGCCTTCAGCAAGTATGGTGTCTAGCACACAACGGCTACGAAAATCTGAGGCTCTGAGGTTCCTTCAGGCAGGTTCTAAGGGTGAGGCTCTTCGGATTGGCTGATGCCTAGAGTTTGGTCTCTTTTACAAAAAGAGGCTGATATGCTACAAAAGGGAATGAGGCCTAGGCCTTTCCTTTCTCTTTTGTGCCTACTACTATGGTATTTTTTATTACCGAGACTCCCAGTCCGACGACGGGGAATGATACAAAGCATGGGAATCTATGAAAGTTACCAATACTGGGGAACCAAAGTTACAGGTAAGTAACTTGTTTTCTTCTGAATGACCTGAAGTCTTTTAATCACTGATTTTGGACTATCTAAATAAAGTGAATTGCTAAAATCAAGGCGCAACAGAATCAGGCCTTGAATCACCATTCTGCACGCCTTTATTGGGATCTATTTCAGGATCTATCTCATGGCTTTTAAGAGACCAAAACAGCTCCAAGCCACCTTTTTTTCCCGGGAGGCCATGGTTAACTGATTGTCAAGAATCATCCCTAGACCTTTTATTTCTGATTTGGGGACTGGGAATTCCTCTAGTGAAGATGGCCAGATAATAGGATCCCAGAGTGTTAGTTTGTTCCCTAGTATCAAGACCTCAACTTTTTCACCATTCATCTTTAGGTCACTGACTGCCATCCATTTAAGACACCTTTACTAGGCAGCTATTAAGCCTAGCAGCAATGGTGTTCATGTCTGGTGCCAATGTGATGATCAACTGGGTATCGTCTGCGTAGGATACCATATTCAGACGGTAGGAAAGAATTATGGCTGTCAATTGGCGGCTATAAATGTTAAAAAGCATTGGGCTCAAAGATGAGCCCTGTGGAACTCCACAAAGCAACTGATGGTTAGATGACATGAATGAATGAAAAGGAGGCAAGCCACCTAAGGGCTGTATCTGTGATACCAGCTTCTTCCAATCTGTGGAGAAGAATTGTGTAGGAGACCGTATCAAAAGCGGCACACAAATCCAGAAGAATCAGTGCTGCGGATGCGTCATAATCCATGATCATTTTTAGATCCTCTGTTGCCCATTTCAGTCCCATACCCAGCACAAAAACCTGTCTGGGTAGGATGAAGAATGTTATTAATATCCAAATGATCTGTAATATTTCTATTGATAATTTTTCACAAATGTTGCTAACTCTAGGTAGCAAAGAGCCTTGGCTCTGTAATTACTTATTATCTCTGGATTTGAATTTGGTTTCTTTAGAAGTGGACGGCTAATAGCATGGGAGCGACAGTCCTTGAAAAGTGATAACGAAATTAGCAGTATTTTGGCTATCAGGACATGTAAAACACACTAGAACATGTTCTACTTTTCACCTAAACTGCACCCTGCCCAAGGGGCTACCTTGGGCCTACCTTAGGGGTGCCTTACATGTAATAAAATAAAAGAGCAGGTTTGGGACTGCCAAGTGAGTGCACTCGGCAGGTCGACATGTCAGTTTAAAATTGTCCTTGCAGACTGCGCCATGGCAGACCTGAGACCGGTTCGTAGGTCTGCTCATGTGGGTTGCACAATCAGTGCTGCAGGCTCACTAGTCGCATTTGATTTACAGGCCCTGGGCATACAAGGTAAGCTTCACTAGGGACTTTCCAGTAAATCAAATATGCCAATCATGGATAACCAAACACAATAATACTTACAGCATGTGAGCATATGGGGCCTTATTTATGAAAAGTGACGCATCGCTGCGTGAAAACAGCGATGCTTCACTTTTCACTGTGCTCTCCATGCGACATGATTGATGGGTCATATTTATAATATGACGCATCATGTCGCAAGGAGTTACAGATACGTCAGTATTTCTGACTTATCTGTAAGCGCAAAAGTCACGCATTGCTGGGGTGTGTCACAAAAGTGGCGCAACTCCAGCAATGCGTCCTTTCACATGGGGAAAGCCCTATGTGAAAGGGCTTGCGTCAGTCTTACGCCTGCTGTGAGGCAGGCGCAAGATTTTGACGCAACAGCGTCCTAAAAGTGACGCAGTGAAATCTCATAGATTTCACTGCGTCACTCTTACGAGGCTTTTTGCGTGTGAACGCCCCCTTTGCATACATTATACCTGACGCAGGTATAATGTAGCGCAGGGGTTTACAAATTGACGCATCTGCTTAGATGCGTCACTTTGTAAATAGTGCGCATCAGGAGGCAAGTTTTACGCCGCCGATGCGTCACAAAAAGTGACGCATCGGAAGCGCAAAACTCACGCAAGGCCTCATAAATGAGGCCCATGGACTTTAGCACTGATCAGCAGTGGTAAAATGCCCAGAGACTTCAAGCCAACAAAAACAGGTCAGAAAAAAATAGGCGGAAGAAGCAAAAGGTTTGAGGATACCCCTCCAAAAGGACCAGGTCCAAAAATCACAAAACATTGGTGCACATTTTGTTTCCTGTCATTCCAGTAAAAAGAGTGCTTTAAATTATCTGTGGAGTCGGTGATCAGGTGAGCGCAAGGTAAATGGTTTTATTAATTTTTTAAATTAAATTTTACCTACCCTGTTGTCTGTCGACTTCTACCGCCCCACCCTGCCCTGCCTCCGCCCCTCTGCACTTACCTGTGCCGGCCGCCACTGGTACTAATTTGCTGCCCTGAACTGTCTGAAAAATTGGTCAGGTAAGGAGAGTAGTCTCTTCTACCCATCAGTAGATCTTGAAAGAAGAGCAAGACATAAACATGAAGAATTATGTAAGGATGATAGCATAAACTCTCCAAGACGGCCATTAATTAAGTGCAGAACAGTAGCAGATTGTACTTTGAAGCCTTCTTTCTAATACCATGACTGAAAAGTGCTGCTGCCAGCACAAGGGAGTTGAACACCATGAACTCGAAAGCAGCTGTTACAGTCACACTTGTTTAGGCCACTAGTGCAAGCACTGTACCCAATTCTTAGACATCCTTTACAATTAGTTAACTATGGAACATTTTTAACATTGAGTTTTTCTTGTCTTGATTACATTGCACTCATTTGAATATGCAATTTTTTTAGCAGCTGAGTTAATAATTTATTCTTACTTGCTCTTCTTCATTGACAAGGGGGCATATTACCAAGCAATAGCGATAATTATCGCTATTGCTTGGTTAGAGACAAAATTTTACCGCTGAGCTGCGGCGATTTTTATCGCAGATAAACCTTGGTATTACCAAGGTTTATCGCAAATGCGATAAAAAACGGCCGCAATGCATGAATATCGCTGAAAAGTCAGCAATATTCATGCATTACCGAGCTAATGCTCTTAGCCATGTTATCCACCTCCCATTGGATAACATAGCTAAGAACTGCTCAGGGCAGGTGGTAGCTTTTGGAGATATTCGCGCTTAGCGCGAATATCTCCAAAAGTTGGTAATAGGAGATAGCGATGTTAGCGACTGTTTCCAGTCGCTAGCATCTTGGCACGCCCACTTTGCATGTCATTAGTGATAAATATCACTGACATGCAAAGTGGGGCCCAAGATGGTCGCTATCTCCTACTAGCTGTCACTAACTGGTGTTAGCGACAGCTAGGTAATAGGGAGATAATTTTATCTCCGCTTTCTTGGCTTTTAAAGCCAAAAAAGCAGAGATAAATCCCCTTGATAATATGCCCCAAGGTGTCTTATTTAATTCATAGTGCATATATGCATGAATAATCGTTTCACTTTATTTTATTTTCAGCTTTATTTTGCATTAGTTTGTACATCAACATACATGCCAACATTTTCAAACTCGAAAGAGGGAGATTTTGAAGAATAAATTGGAGGCTTTTTTTTGCCCATTGATGTGCATTGAAGCACATGCTTTTTTTCTTGCGCCACTGCAAAAGCTGTCGTTCTGCCTGCCAGCTCTTTTTGAGTATGTATTGGGAGGGCAAAACAAATGGCTCCCTCTCTGCCTCTATGTAGGAGCATCACCTTGCCACTGCTCACCTTAAAGGAACGTACCTCTCAGTGCCCGGCCCTGCGGAGCAGTCCTATCCTCCATCCTTCCTCTCCTTGTGGTGTCTCCATTAAAAGACTCTTTCAGCACCTTTGTCTGCAGGGCGTCCCCACTTCCAAGGGGTCCTCACTGAGGATCTTTAAGAAGGTATATTAACCCCAATCCAAGATGACAGCCACCTCATAGAATACTATGAGCCCTGCCTAAGCCAAAATTATGAGAAAGTTGGTTACTGCTTGAGGAGGCAGAAACACTATTCATGAAGCAGCCACAATCCCCATGAGGGTGAGGCACAAGCAAACCCCAAATTGACCAGTGCTCAATCCTCTGGTAACCCGGCACAGAGCAGTCAGGCTTAATTTTGGGCAGTGTGAAAAATAGTTATGCAGCTTTCCAAACAGTAAAATTGTGAACACACCACAAAAGAAAAAATGCACAGACGAGTAGGGCAAAGTATAATAAATAAATCAAGACCAAAATGACAGGAATCCTTTCAGTAGATCTGGTGATATGCAATTTTGAAGATGTAAATGAAAATAGAACCAACAAGTCCAAAGTGCCATTGGTGGCTATCTGGTCATGCAAAACCGGTAGAAAGTTAGAAGTTCAGGCTCAACATGTTGGAGTGTGGGTCGGAAACAGGGACCAAGTTAGTCTCGTTGTAACGTTACCTACTCAGTCCAGGACAAACAGCCTGTTCACGGTGGAGGAGGCCACTAGCAGCAGGGAAGAGTCTTAGATGGTCGTCGATGTAGCACAGAGAGCAGGCCTGGAGTCGAGGCCGGTCGTCACTGTATTGCAAAGATCCTGTTGTTATTGCTGACAGTTGGGCTGGAGCATCAGAGTAGTGCCCCCCTCAAGCGTTTGATGTTGTAGTGGGATGAGTATGGTTGGCTGAACTTCTCATTGGCGGTCAGTGCAAGCGACAATGTTTTGGCAACAAAGGCCTGTTTGTGGAGGCCACACCAAGGGTCCAGGATCTGAGGGGCACCACTTGGGGGTTAGGGGCTGATTCCAGAAGGATCTGGGTGCTGGTTCAGGTGGTTGTGAGCCTGTTATGTCCCTGTAGTTTGGAACAGGAGACCAGCAGACCAGCACTCTGAGTCACTCTGAGTGTCCTGGGTTCAGGTGCAGGCCTCTGTCTCAGGCAGGAGGGCAGTAGGGCAGCAATCCAGCAAGGCAGTAGTCCATAAGGGAAGCAGTCCTTGTAGCAGCTCAGTAGTCCTTCTTCCTGGCAGAGTCTCCACAGTTCCAGAAGTGTACTGAAGAGTTAGTGTCTGAGGTCCAACATTTATTCCAGGTGCCTCCTTTGAAGTGGCAGGAGTTTCTAGAGGTTTTCCTTTTAAGTGCACAGGTTTCCCGTCTGCCCTGCTCTGGCTCCATACTAACTACATGGGGTATGCAGCCCTTTGTGTAGAGACAGGACACAGCCTATTCAAGTGTAAGTAGGGCTGTGCAAAGCTATCCCCTCCAGTCCTGCCAGTGTTAGTCCATCTATGCACACCTAAGCTCCCAATTGTGTGTGGCTGTCTAGGAGGAATACACAAAGCCTAATTGCTAGCTACACCTAGTCATGTGCCCCAGTGACAGGCTGCAGGCTCTAAATGCCTAAGGCAGGAAAATGGCAACTTTCTAAAAGTATATTTAACCCACGTTTTAATACAATGTCAAAGTACCTTTTTTGCGGTATCGGCAAGCCTTGTAATAATAAAATCCAACTTCAATATAGGAGGGGATTTCGCATTGCAGTTTCCAAAGCACCGAACACAAACTGGTTGCCCTTTCTCATTTGGAAGTTGCAGCTCATGAAATGTAATAAGGGAACTCCAATGTTAGCCTATGATAGAGGTAAGCCTTGCAGTAATGAAAAATGAATGTAACAGTTTTCACTACTAGGACATCTAACACTTAAAAGTGCATGTCCTACTTTTTTCTCTTTAAGTACACTGCACTCTGCCCTCTGGGCTATGCACTGCAAATCTTAGGGTTGACTCATAAGTATTAAAAAGGAAGGTTTGAGCCTGGCAAAAACAAATATTTTGCTAGGATGACATGGCCGTTTAAAACTGTACACATAGGCAGCAGTAGCAGTCCTGAGATATGTTTAAGGGCTACTTGAGTTTCTGGCATGATCAATGCTGCAGGCCCAAAAGTAGTATTTTATTTACAGGCCCTGGGCACATGTAGTGCCACTGCACTGGGTGCTTATAAGTAAAGTAAATATGTCAATTGGGTATAAGCCATGTCTACCATATTTTAAGGAGAGACCACAAGCACTTTAGCACCGGTTAGCAGTGTTAAAATATGCACAGTCCTAAGGCCAGCAAAAATGAAGTCTGCTAAAACAGAAGTTTTGAAGGCAAAATGTAATTTTGTCAGTCCTGATTTTCAGCCTTCCTTCAATCAGGTTTTCTTATTGACTCTTCAGCTTCTTCTCTGTGACTCTGATGGCGACTTGCTTCCAGCTGAGTTCACCTTCTCCATCCTCAAGTCACCTCTTCCATCCTCAAGCCAAGTTCCTCTGGCCACCCCTGGAACCTCTCTGCCATTTCAGATGTTTTAGCCTTGGGTGTTTTTTTCCTCCTTTCAGAGCTCCTTTCAGATGGCACTTTCTCCTAAGTGCTATCTTGTGTTGATGGCAACGTGGCTACTGGAAAGGGTCGTCCCTACTTCTGGCAGGAAAAGACTGTGAAGACCTTGACATCCAGACATAGTTAAAGCCTGAGAACCTCCATTAGGTATCAGCTCTGTGATAGTTTGGGATGCCCTAGAACCGGAGAGATGGATCAAAATCAGGCAATCCAGGTGTACCAGGTGCAGACTTAACCCAGACAGCAGATGCAAGAGTTACAAAAACTGTGTGATGAAAATCTTGCCTTAGGACTGAATTTCACTTTCAGAGCCTCAGATGTTCCAATGTTTTATTTGGTAACTCCATGCTTTTCTGGGGATGAAAACAAATTAAAAGAATTTCTGGATTCTTCAACTCTCTACTTTGCCTACCGTCCTGCTCAAGTCTCACAGTACCCCTTTAGAGACCACAGAAGACACTTGCCTCTCCAATTACACCATCAACAGTGTCGCCTTCAAATATTCGATAAACCAGACCTGGAATACTCAGCAGAAGAAGCACTTTGTGATACTATCCAAGGGGGCAAGATATTTATCCCACATCTTCCGATTTTAACAAGTAGCCACTGAAACCACATGGGTTGAACAAACGTTGATGACTAATTTTTGTAGGGGCCCGGAAGAAGCAATGAAAGATGAGCTAATTCATTCCACCCGATCCGCTTACTTTTTCTGAGCTGATGGATCAAGCTTTAATGATCGAAGGAAGCTTGCAGAAACACCAATTTTTTAAATGAAGGGCTCAACCAAGACCCATTAGAACAAAAATGTCCCTGTAGCATCCATTGATTGCCGCCTGTGAAGAATCTATGCAAATTGCCACTGCCCGTGACTCTCTCACAGAGTCTGAGTGAGCACATCATTTGAATAATATACGGTGGGACATCAGAACATCTAATCTGAACCTGTCCCCTGCAACTTCGAAGGCCCTTAGGAAACTCCATACTCTGTCTCTTCTGAAAGGGAAAAGGATTCGGATTCTTTAAGTTGCTTTGTTGGCATTTCTGCAGATTACCATCCCTCACTCTTCCTCTTGCCCATCCAGATTGAGGTACCTGAAGGAAATTGAGTTAGGGTCAGTGGCGGCTCCTCCTCTATGGCAGAGGAGCGTCACCTCACTGCTTTCTCACAGTCCGAGATGCAAAAACATAAAATGGTAATAACTTTTAGTTGTTGCCATTTTATGTTTAGTTTGCGGGCGGGTGGGCAGGGTGGCTCTCCTTACGGAGCAGGGCAGGGGAGTAGTGGTTTGCCCACTCCTCAGTACGCAATGACTGTTTGGTCGGCCATCTCGGGTCGCCCGACAGTCATGCACACTTTCCCCTTCTCCATGCAGGCTGCATTGCAACCTGCATGGAGAACATGCCCACCCCTCCAAGTCCTTGGCTGAATGCCACTTCACAGCTCTCAGACTAATCACAATGCCGCATTGCAGCATTGTGATTGGCTTAGTGGAGAGAGCCTGGCTGCCTGCTTCCTGTTCCAGTCCGAGTCGGAGGCAAGAGAGCAGGAGCAGAGAAGACACGGGACCCGACCTCAAGGTAAGTTTTTAATTTTTTTTATTATGACCCCCCATGTGACTCCCCCTGTGTCCGCCCCTCCTTCCCGCAAGCCATGCTGGCCACAACTGGTTAGAGTTTATATGCCCGTCTAGATTGTGTAAACCATTTGTTTGTATATCGATGAATCCTGGGTCAAAGAACAGAAAGTAAGGAATCCTCACTGCAAGTGCAAACAGTGGATAGTACACCATTGACCTCTGGACCTGTTAAAGAAATGAGCACTCCCCTAAAATTGACTTTTGGCACTCATCAGGAGATGGGCTCTATCGATCTCATAGTTTCCCCTTTCCTGCTATCATGTTGGGAGTTCCTTGGTTAGCTGGGAGTCACGAACAAATATCTTATCTTCCACATTCTACCATTTTTGCTATTGGAAACCAAAAGAATTTGAATCTGGCAACAGTTTAGACTCTAGAATGATAAACACCCTATAAGGAATCCAGCCGAATATCTTCACTACTCTGATTTGTTACAAATCCTAAAGAACTATGTTTGTCTCCGTACAGAGAGTTTGACTGCACCATTCCAACTCAGCTTGGAGACAGTGTTCCCTTCAGAAGAATGTATTCCCTCTCTGTGTCTGAAAAGGAAGTCCTCAGGCAGAATTTGAAAGAGAATCTACGCACTGGTCTCATAGAGCGATCCTCTTCTTCTGCAGGCGCCTCAATATTCTTCATACTCAATAAGTCTAATAAATTAAGACCTTGCATAGACTATAGATGTCTGAATAACCAATACCCCTTCCCCTGATTAAGGACATGCTAGAGTCTGTGACAGAGTCAAAGATTTTCACCAGACTTACGTGGAGCCCATCATCTTTAACTTATTGTGGGGGGCCTGGCTGAATGCTGATGCGATAGGTCGAAGATTTTTGAGCTAACGCCCGGCAACTGCCCGCCAATCTTCCATCCAATAGCATCCTGGAAATATACTGACAACAGATTGCCACAAGCATAGCAAAGGGCCCCTCAAACTCCACGACATGCCTCAATCTCATCTCCCTCTTGAGCAGCTATCTATGCTGAGGAGTGGACACTTATCACTAATCTGGGGAAACATGTGGAGGCACTCCCAAGATGGCAGCTGTGGGATGCTGAATTCGCGCTGAGGCCCAGATTAGTGCAACGCCCCAACCTCGGCCAAGACCTGGTGTAACAGCATGGTTGATGCAAGCATGTGCAGCAGGGACTCTGCTGCCCTCCCAACCCTGATCAAGGGGAGCTTAGTGGGGGCCTGAAAGTGCCTGGGGTTTGACAGCATGGAGCATACTGAGTGAGAGAGTAGGTGAGTTGAGAGTATTGAGCCCACACATGCAGAGGACGGGGGTGGTCTGCATGACTCAGCTCCTGCTGCTTGACTTGTGGTCCTCCGTGAGAAAAGTGAAGGAGGTGACGTAGGTGCAAGGTGTGGCTTATTGAGGGCTCCTGTGCCCGCACCTCTGGGAACCTCTTTAAGCTGATAGAGAGGTTGAGAGGGTGAGCGGTGGCAACAAGTGACTGTAGGTCCCCCCAGTGCACTAAGGTGGGCTACAAGAGAGGAGCCCATGGGGTCTATGGCACGGAACCAGGGCCCTAAGTTATGAGAGGGCCCCCTGCATCTGCTCCAAGGCCTACCTCTTGAAGGGATCTGCATGTGAGGGGCTCTGGAGTATTGAGTGTCATTTGGAGGAGCATAATCAGTCTACAGGACATGGTGACTTGTGTGAGCTGCCTTAAAATGGACACAGTCCCCATTCTGAGGCCTTGAGTGGAGTGCAGATTGAAAGAGAACCTCTGAGAAATGATCTTGAGGGCAGAGAGGGGACATAACCTGTGAGGGCAATGCAGGTAACACCCATGAGACCTTGCAGCACTCTAAGGCCTGAAGAGTGTCCTGACCACATGTTCCACAGTATTTTATTACCCGGCTTATTAGTAAGACATTTCAGGGGGCTTCTCAACACCTGCTAATTGCACATTTCGCCCTACTGCTGGATCTGAGCAGGTAGGGGGAGTGTTCAAGTGGACTGCTACTACAGCACAGAAAGGAGAGCAAAAAACATTGCTTGGCGGGGCCCTTGTTCTTGAGTTCCTCAACCCTGGAGGTTGATTCTGGCAGCTTCCTGGAGCGGGGAACGGCTAGTACCAACGGGCAGAGACGGAAGTACTCCTAAAGGTCCTTACGCCACCAGCCACTCCCGGTCAACAATAGGCAAAGCTTTAAGACTCCACCCATGACGGCCTCTGAATTGCTGGCAGGCTCACTACCGCCATCCCAGGCGGACCCCTGGAGGGGCTCACTCTCCAAGACATACTACAGGCCTGTCTTGCTTTTCTTTCAGAACACCTGAGCAAGACTTCGAAACACCAGGACACAAAGTGAACACTTTTCAAAATAAGACTCTATTCAAAGTGAAATGCAGATAAAGCTCAACACTCATAAAGAGTCATATTTATTGCAGCAAGATCCCATATATCAAATAGCAATAATGCATATGCAAAGTAAATGCATATAGTAAATGTATAAATGCAAAAACAACAGTTGATGGACAGAATGCAGAACAATGTCATACATTCACCCCAGTACAGAGATCTGGGCCTAAATCCAATGTTTTTTTTATCACCACACCACTCCAGTTCAGACATGGCCATATGCAAATCAGCCTTGACCCTGTGCCTCATGGGAACAGTGCAGCCAGAGCTGCCAAGCCATGTCTTCCTTGGACCGGGATCAAGAATCCTAGGACCTGTTTCTGGCTATCAGCCGTCTACAGCCAGGATAGCTTGACTCCAGTGGCGTGGAGAGCATGGGACACGTCTGAGCATACCCGTCCCACTTGGGGTGACAAATGCAAAAAAAATAGTTGATGGACAGAAGGCAGCACAATGTCCTACATTTACCCCAGTACAGAGATCTGGGCCAAATCCTTCATCCCCTTTAGTATCGCTTTGTCTGCCCTAAGTTGGCAGGGTATGCCCAGACGTGGGTCCCTTGCTCACTCTACCACTTGATTCAAGATAGCCTGGCTGATGAGGATTATGAATCCGAAACCTGTGCCAGGATGCTTGTTTCTGGTCCAGGGAAGACATGGCTTGGCAGTTCGGTCTAGACTGTTCCCATGAGGCACAGGGTAAGACTGATTTGCATATGGCCATGTCTGAACTGGGCTGGTGGAGTGAGCTAAAGAATGGTGATGGATTCAACCCAGATCAGTTGACTGAGGGTGAGTGTTTGATTTGCTCAAACTCTCCGTCCACCATCCCCTTTGGTATCGCTTTGTTCGCCCTAAATTGGCAGGGTATGCCCAGACGTGGGTCCCATGCTCACTCTACCACTGGATTCAAGATAGCCTGGCTGGTGAGGAATATGAATCCGAAACCGGTCCCAGGATGCTTGTTTCTGGTCCAGGGAAGACATGGCTTGGCAGTTCGGGCTGGACTGTTCCCATGAGGCACAGGGTCAGACTGATTTGCATATGGCCATGTCTGAATTGGGGTGGTGGAGTGAGCTAAAGAATGGTGATGGATTAAACCCAGATCAGTTGACTGGGGGGTGAGTGATTGATTAGCTCAAACGCTCCGTCCATCATCCCCTTTGGTATCGCTTTGTACGCCCTAAGTTGTCAGGGTATGCCCAGACGTGGGTCCCTTGCTCACTCTACCACTGGATTCAAGATAGCCTGGCTGATGAGGATTATGAATCCGAAACCGCTCCCAGAATGCTTGTTTCTGGTCCAGGGAAGACATGGCTTGGCAGTTCGGGCTGGACTGTTCCCATGAGGCACAGGATCAGACTGATTTGCATATGGCCATGTCTGAACTGGGGTGGTGGAGTGAGCTAAAGAATGGGGATGGATTAAACCCAGATCAGTTTACTGTGGGTGAGTGTTTGATTGCTCAAAAGCTCCGTCCATCTTCCCCTTTGGTATTGCTTTGTTTGCCCTAAGTTGGCAGGTTATGTATGCCCAGACGTGGGTCCCTTGCTCACTCTACCACTGGATTCAAGCTAGCATGGCTGATGACGGCTGATTAGCCAGAAACCAGTCCCAGGATGCTTGTTTACGGTCCAGGGAAGACATGGCTTGGCAGTTTGGGCTGGACTGTTCCCATGAGGCACAGGGTCAGACTGATTTGCATATGGCCTTGCCTGAACTGGGGTGGTGGAGTGAGCTAAAAGAATGGTGATGGATTAAACCCGGATCAGTTGACTGGGGTGAGTGTTTGATTTGCTCAAACGCTCCATTCATCATCCCCTTTGGTATCGCTTTGTTCGCCCTAAGTTGGCAGGGTATGCCCAGCCATGGGTCCCTTGCTCACTCTACCACTGGATTCAAGGTAGCCTGGTGGATGAGGATTATGAATCCGAAACAGGTCCCAGGATGCTTGTTTCTGGTCCAGGGAAGACAGGGCTTGGCAGTTCGGGCTGGACTGTTCCCATGAGGCACAGGGTCAGACTGATTTGCATATGGCGATGTCTGAACTGGGGTGGTGGAGTGAGCTAAAGAATTGTGATGGATTAAACCCAGATCAGTTGACTGGGAGTGAGTGTTTGATTTGCTCAAACACTCCGTCGATCATACCCTTTGGTATCGCTTCGTTCTCCCTAAGTTGGCAGGGTATGCCCAGACGTGGGTCCCTTGCTCACTCTACCACTGGATTCAAGATAGCCTGGCTGATGAGGATTATGAATCCGAAACCAGTCCCAGGATGCTTGTTTCTCGTCCAGGGAAGACATGGCTTGGCAGTTCGGGCTGAACTGTTCCCATGAGGCACAAGGTCAGACTGATTTGCATATGGCCATGTCTGAACTGGGGTGGTGGAGTGAGCTAAAGAACGGGGATGGATTAAACCCAGATCAGTTTACTGTGGGTGAGTATTTGATTTGCTCAAAAGCTCCGACCATCTTCCCCTTTGGTATTGCTTTGTTCGCCCTAAGTTGGCAGGGTATGTATGCCCAGACGTGGGTCCGTTGCTCACTCTACCACTGGATTTAAGCTAGCCTGACTGATGACGGCTGATTAGCCAGAAACCAGTTCCAGGATGCTTGTTTACGGTCCAGGGAAGACATGGCTTGGCAGTTCGGGCTGGACTGTTCCCATGAGGCACAGGGTCAGACTGATTTGCATATGGCCTTGCCTGAACTGGGGTGGTGGAGTGAGCTAAAAGAATGGTGATGGATTAGACCTGGATCAGTTGACTGGGGTGAGTGTTTGATTTGCTCAAACGCTCCATCCATCATCCCCTTTGGTATCGCTTTGTTACCCCTAAGTTGTCAGGGTATGCCCAGACGTGGCTCCATTGCTCACTCTACCACTGGATTCAAGATAGCCTGGCTGATGAGGATTATGAATCCCGAAACCGCTCCCAGAATGCTTGTTTCTGGTCCAGGGAAGACATGGCTTGGCAGTTCGGGCTGGACTGTTCCCATGAGGCACAGGGTCAGACTGATTTGCATATGGCCATGTCTGAACTGGGGTGGTAGAGTGAGCTAAAGAATGGTGATGGAATAAACCCAGATCAGTTGACTGGGAGTGAGTGTTTGATTTGCTCAAACACTCCGTCGATCATCCCCTTTGGTATCGCTTTGTTCGCCCTAAGTTGGCAGGGTATGCCCAGACGTGGGTCCCTTGCTCACTCTACCACTGGATTCAAGATAGCCTGACTGATGAGGATTATGAATCCTAAACCAGTCCCAGGATGCTTGTTTCTGGTCCAGGGAAGACATGGCTTGGCAGTTCAGGCTGAACTGTTCCCATGAGGCACAGGGTCAGACTGATTTGCATATGGCCATGTCTGAACTGGGGTGGTGGAGTGAGCTAAAGAATGGGGATGGATTAAACCCAGGTCAGTTTACTGTGGGTGAGTGTTTGATTTGCTCAAAAGCTCCGTCCAGCTTCCCCTTTGGTATTGCTTTGTTCGCTCTTAGTTGGCAGGGTATGTATGCCCAGACGTGGGTCCCTTGCTCACTCTACCACTGGATTCAAGCTAGCCTTGCTGATGACGGCTGATTAGCCAGAAACCAGTCCCAGGATGCTTGTTTACGGTCCAGGGAAGACATGGCTTGGCAATTCGGGCTGGACTGTTCCCATGAGGCACAGGGTAAGACTGATTTGCATATGGCCATGTCTGAACTGGGGTGGTGGAGTGAAGTGAGCTAAAAAATGATGATGGATTAAACTCAGATCAGTTGACTGGGGTGACTATTTGATTTGCTCAAACTCTCCGTCCATCATCCCCTTTGGTATCGCTGTGGTAGCTTTCATGCCGTTTATAAAGTGGTCTCTTGTTGTGGACAAATCTTTTTCAAATGTCAGCAAAAGTTGGGTGTCGTCCGCATAAGATATAGATGTGAACCCACGGGCTCTTATAATGTCTATGAGAGGAGTAACATATACATTAAACAGTGTGGGGCTCAGACAGAATCCTTAAGACACTCCCTTATTGATTGCCATGGTACGTGACCTGATGGAATGGGTAGCTGCGGGAGCGACGTCGGTTGGGGTCCTTTTTGAGGATAAAGCGCTACTTCCATTCAAAGGTTCCCTTCAACATCATGATCTCCCTCAGGGCCATTTCCTGCTGCACGGGGTGGTACCAGCGGTTGTTCATAGACATTGGAGGATGGGCTTGATGGAACTACCACAAGCTAAAGGATGCCAGTACAAAGGGCCCGGTGTAGGTGGCCCAAATACCGGTTGGTAAGGGTGAAATTCAGTAAATTTCACCGTTACCGACAGGTGTTTAGGCATTCGTGATGTAGGGATGGATTCGGTAATTAGGAATCGGTAAATACCGATTCCTCATTACCGCTTTCTAAATGACCGAATCTGAATTACCGATTCCTTATTTGCCGAATCGGTAAATAAGAAACTGTAAAAACGATAAAAGAGATGTAGGTAAATTCAGTAATACCGAATTTCATGAAATTCGATATTCAGGAGTCGGTAATTAACACTGACTGAAAGCAGGTGGTTATCAGCTGCAGTGTATATAAGCAGTCCCAAAATGCAACAATGTGATCACTATGTCGGCTTTCTATGTGATAGCAAGGCGGCTACAGCAACAGGCAGAGGAACTGGAGACGGGAGGAGCGCGTTTACAGACAGTGCATCACACTCTTCCAACTGACTGAGGCTGAGATCCCTGAAAGGTACAGTCTACACCCCCACCCCATCCTTGACTTGATAAGGGACCTGCACCCACTCCTGGAGCACCCAACCCCAAGGACGCACACCATACCACCATATGTGCAGGTGCTCTGTAGCCTACACCTACTTGCATCTGGCAGTTACCAGGGGGTGATAGCTGTGATAGGTGGGGTGTTACAGAGTTGCCTGTCCTGTTTCTTTAACAAGTTCCTGGATGCCATGATGCAGAGAATGCATCACTACATTAGCTTACCAAACACACATGCGGAACTGCTGAAAACCAAGACGGACTTTTACCAAATGGCACAGTTCCTGCATGTCATAGGGTGTATTGATGGCACACATATTCCAATCTGCCCACCTGCAGCCACTGAGTATATCTACAGGAACAGAAAGTACACCCACTCCATAAATGTGCAGGTAATCTGCGATGCTGCCAACATAATCACTGACAGAACAGTGAGATCTACACACACCTGGTTGCAGGAGAAATTGGAGAAGGATACCTGCTATGTAAATCACTGTGACACACCCTGATAGATACTGCAGATGAATGTGTTTTGGTGTATGTAATTAATGGCACTCTCTTTCTCACCTAGGCTATAGCGCATATGCCGTGCAGTCATTTATCCTTACTCCTTACCTAAACCCATCAACCCTGAGTGAGAGACGATGCAATGTGGCACACAAATCAACAAGCAGCGTTCTGGAGCGCACGTTTGGACTATTGAAAAGCAGGTTCCGCTGCCTCCACAAAAGCAGAGGTGCACATCATTACACACCCATCATCTGCTGCAAAATCATTGCAACTTGTGCTATGCTTCACACTCTTGCCTCTAAGAAAGGAACAGAAGTTGAATCAACTGACTCTAAGGACGATGATGATGATGAATTTGCACAAAGGAAATCAAAAGGGGGGAGTGAAGAGGTGATGCCGGTGGGCACCGAGGTGGGCACGTCCTCCTCTTATCAGGGATTTAAGTTAATCAAAAAGGGCCACCTCACAATGGGTGGGTGTATATCCGGATGTCATTGGAATACACCTTCTTTGTTAAAATACCCCTCACACACCAAAAGGGCCCTTGGTGTCATGCTTCATCATCGGGGTCTTCCCGTCCCGCTGCGGGGCGGGGCAGTGCTGCGACAAGCGGATACGCTGGAGCACCTTTAGGTGGAGGTGCTATGTGTTGGGAGTGAGTGTCAGTGGGGTCAGGAGTGATATAAGAGTGAGTCGTTAAAAAATACCTGGCCTAGTGGAAAAAAGAAATTTAATTAAACACTGGCTGGTATTATTAAAAGAAAAGTGAAGCGGAGAGATGGAGCTAATTAATGGGCTCTCTCTCCTATGTGGGTCAACATGTTTCGAGGCGCGGGGCCTCTTCGTCAGGACCTAGGGGAAGATCCCCCTGTCACTCACTAGTGTTTCTCCACAGAGGTAGAAAAAGTGTATATACAGTAAAAGTGAAAAAAAGTTAAACTATGTGTGTAACTACAATTAATAATTACGACACATTTACGCTTCCACACTAATAATGTAGTATGCTTATCAATGGAGGAGTCAATGCCCCATGAGCCAGCTTGAGACAGAAGGGTAAGGTGGGGTCCCAATGGGCCCCTCGCACGCTCGTGCTTCCTCCTTCGTCTGCGGCTTCCGTGGATATGAATTTGCACAGCCAGAGCCCAACGCAGCAGGAGTGGTGCCAGCACCAGATGGGAGACAAAGACAGGCAGAGATCACACACAACTATTTTTAAGTAAGTTAGGAGACACAGCCAGTTGTTATATGTAAATGATGTAGTTTTAATCATAGGGCACTACGCCACTACAGAAAGGGCTCAACCAGTCAGTTCAAATTGTGACAACCCCAAGAGGATGTCATGGGTTACTTCACCCAATTTAGTGCACAAACTGTGGGCTGCATCAGCGTATGCGGCCAGGCACAACAGTGCTGGATGCCATCACCTGTCTTCACTGGCTGTGGAGCTGGTGCCAGCACCATGCTGTCTGCTGCTCCTCCGGGTGTCAGTTGCATGGGAGTAATGATGCTGTGACTGGTCGTCTCCTCACTGTCCCCCACATCCACAGGACCAGTATTGGCAGACTGAGTTGTCAGTAGCACTTCAAGTGAAGTTGTTACCTTGACCAGCCCCCTAGAGATATCACGGCTGCAGTGTGCCGGCCCCTCCTGCATGGCCACGGAGCACCTGCAGAGCAGAGAAGTGCCAGTTGCTAGGCGGTTCACTGCCTTTGTATGGTGTTCCATCCTCTGCCTCTCCCTGCCTCTCCCTGCGCCATGCCACCCTGTCCTCATCCAGTTTGCTGTGAAGCAGCATCACTGACTGGGACATGTCCAACATGCCTTCAGCCATCTCCTTCATGCCTTCAGCCAGTGTGGAGGTCATAGTGGTGATGCCCCTCTCAATGTTCCCCATGTTGTTGTTAAGGTGCTTCATTTGCCGCTGTACTGACTGAATTGCCTTGCCTTGCAGGTGCTGCACCTTCACCATGTTTGCCTCCAGCCCTGCGAAGACACCCTGATCCTCACCCTGTGAAGGTGGACTGCTTTCCCGGGCCCTGCGGCGTCTGGCACCTGTGTGTGCTCTTTCAGAGGTGAGACTGCAAACCAGCATTACTTCCATCCACTGGCACTGTTGATGTTTCCCCCCCTTGTGTTTTCTGAGGACGACTCCATCTCCTGGAGTGTGGCAACAGCATGCCTCCTGGGTCTTACCACTGCAGGTGGTGTTGCTGCTGGTGAGGCTAGCAGTAGTGGTGACGCTGGCTGTGGTGGTGAAGCTGGCAGTGGTGATGAAGCTGGCAATGGTGGTGAGGCTGGCAGTGGTGGTGATGCCGGTGATGGTGGTGTGCCCTGCACTTGCACTGGCCTCCTCTGCTCTTTCCTTCAGGGGTGCCCTTTCTGCCTTGCTTTGATCAGACCTGCGCGATTTCTCGCCTGTGGACAGAAATAGTACATCAGGTCAGTAGTCCGGCAGCCCTACAGAGCTATAATAAATTTACATTTCTGGCACACTATCTCAATGTCCTCTGCTTGCTTATCACTGATGGGTGTCACATTCCTTGTTGTTCAGTGTGATTACTGTCATGATAGGTGTTTCACTGACTACATCTTCCATAATGCATTGCTGGTCTTTACAAAAACCTGTACTGGAGTGGGATTCACACAGCCTAATTGGCGATTTGGGATAGGGAAGGGGGGTGCACAATGCTGTGCATGCTTCTTACCTTGTTTGGTAGCAGCTCTGGCTGAGCTGTCTGCATCCCCGATTCCACAGACACTTTCTGACTCTATGGTGGACTCCACTAGCTGCTGAAGTGCAGACAGGGCAGGTGACCTGTTCCTTCCTCCTCCTGTCTGGCTGGCTTGTTTTTTGTTCTCCGCCATCTTCTTCTTGGTGATGCTCCTGATGTCATACCACTTTTCTTAAGCACTTCAATGTCACTCCTATGGCATTCACCTGTGCCTGAATTTCCAGCCAGATCTTCCTTTTTTCCGATTCAGCCACTTGCAAGGACTGCTTCCCAAACAACTTGGTATGTTGTTTTACCAGCTCCTCAACCTGCACCTGCAGCTCCCTTGCGTTGAATTTCAGCTTCCTCTTCCTCTTCCTTTCAGCTCCTTCTCTTTCTGTGTCCTGGCTAGCCATTGTGCAAGTTTTGCAGGGAAAGTTCACTCAGTGGCTCAGTTGTTCTCCTCTGCACTCCCAGCCTCTCCAGAAGGTTCTGATTGAGTGCACCTGCATGGGTGTGGCTACTTCCTGGTTGGGAGGGGTGGTGGATGCACAGGATTGGCTGATTCCTCAATTGCTGGTGTTTTGAATTTCCGATTCGGTATTTACCGATTCGGAAATATTAACCAATTTGGAAATATTTACCGATTCGGATATACAGATCGGTATTGAGGATTCGGTAATATTTTTCAGATTTTTACTGAATCTGTCAATTTTACCGAATTTTTACGTACTTCAGAAATACCCATTTCTTAATACCGAATCGGTAACATTCGGTATTTAGGAATCGGTATTTCCAAGTTACTTACATATGGCCCTAAATCACTTCCTCTGGGACCTTTGAAAATGTTACTTGCTTGAATAGATGGATGAGGGGAGACATGATGGTGCCATTAGACACCCCTAGAGCCCATTGGGAGGAGGACTTGGGATGTTCATACCAGAGGGGAACTGGGAGACCATCCTAGAGCAAACCCCCATAGAGTACAGGAATGCCAGTTTTAAACTTATCAAGTTCTATGTGCTACATAGGGCTTATCTCACCCCTAGACTAATAACAGTGGAGGGAACGAGATGCCCAAGGGAGGGAGCTCTCTGCTCAAGGTGCAGAGAGGTGAGAGCTGAGTTTTTGCTCATGTTCTGGGAGTGCCTGGGGTTGGCATACTATTGGGAGAGCATCATTGGAATTTTGGCTGAGCTCACTGAGAGGGAGGTCCTGTGCACCCCTAGACATTGCCTTTTGAGTTAAATTCCATACACTGTCAAAACTAAGGTAACAAGCTAGTTCCAGGGTCTATCTTTTCTCCTTGCCAAGAGGGAGAACACCAGGACCTTGAAGACACAGAGAACTCCTCAGGTGATGGTTTAGAAATAGGAAGCAATAAGGTGGGCAGGCTATGCGAGCATAGCGAAGCTTTGCGAGGCTAAACGAGGGCATGGCTTGCTTGATGCGGTCAGGACCTGGGAGACGCTTATTGTGGCGCTGCAGAACTCTGACCCCTCTTTACCTGAGGTGATACTGAATATCCCCTTGAAATACTAGCTACATTGGAGACTACCTCTCCCCAAAAGGATTGCACATAAGAAAAATGAAGGGATGTGTCTCCATGGGGGTCCGAGATGGCTCAGAATAACGGGAAACCCCTTCCACAGTAATGATAACACATATATGGCCATGGGGATTAGAGCTGACTGGGACACAACTGGGATGGTGGAGGGAAGTTGAGGGGGGAAATTATATTGCACTATTATGGAAGGATGACAAGAGAGAGGTGTGATAGGGAAATTCACTGGCTGCGCTGAGATGAACCAGCATAACCAGGCTACTGAGTGCCCTAGTGCAAGCTCTCCAATGATTATATTGCAATGGAATGTGCATAAATGTGCGGTACTTTGTTGCTGGTTATCAACATTGATCCATGTTATGACTAATGATGTACCCAATGTTTGAATCTGAAATAAAATTTGTTTAATACAAAAACTAAATCATCTACTTATTAGGCAAGGTCACCTCCATGACCCCACTGGGCCATTATGAATATTGGGTGATTCATTTTGGGTTGGTTAATGCCCTTGAGATTTTTCAACGTTTTAATGATCAGGTTTTTTCAGATATTTTCAAACAGTTTGTGGTCATGGATTTAAATGATATTATGATTATCTCCAGAGATCCTAAACAGCATTATCAGATGTTTTCTAAGTGCTGAACAGGCTGCGACAAAATCAACTTTTCCGCAAGCCAGAGAAATGCGAGTTTGTACTGTTTGAGTTTCAGTAATTTGGCTTCTGGCTAAATAGCCAAGGAGTGTCTAAGGATCCTCCTAAAAATACCTACAATCCTAAATTGGCCAGTTCCTTCTAACGTTAAGGAAGCTCAATCCTTCCTCAGGTTCACCAACTTTATTACTTTTATCGACTCTACCCACCTAACTAGCAACATCACCAGAATTCTTAGACTAGAGAAGCTGAGTCAAGGTTTTCAATGGTAGGCACTTGCTGATGTAGTCTTTTAGAAGCTGAAAAAACCTTGAACCAAGCACTTGTCTTACGGCACCTGGCTCCAACCAGAAAGTTCATTGTAGAAATTGTAGAAACAGACACCTCAGACAGGGCCATCGGTGCTGTTCTCTTACAAGCCCAAGAGGATCTTGAGCATCCTTTCTTTTATTTCTGCCATATCTTGTCTGAGTCAGAAAGGAATCACTCTGTTCTAGAGGGAGAAGCTTCTTGTGATGAAACTGCCCAGTTCTGATTATGAATCTGACTCTGTTCTGAATCTGAATTGATCAATAAAATTTACAATGTCTCAGAAATATGCAGTGCTGAAATAGTTGTCAGGCCCGGTGGGCATATGTCTACAATCAATCAATTTGATTTTGTGATAGCCTCCATTCTTGAGTCCAAGAACATTCTAGCTGATGGTCTCTTCAGAATATATTCACTAACCTACCATCAAAATATCCTTCCTCCTCAAAGGAAAATTGGAGTGATACAATTTTTTCTGGAGAAGATCCAAACAGGGTATCTCAGGGTTTCTATGAAAGAATGGGAAGCAAGGAAATCTAGGGCCTCACTTGTGATAAGTGGCGCATTGCTGCCTGAACGCAGCAATACAACACTTCTCAGCTCGCCCTCCTTGCGACACATAGGATGCGCCATAATTAAAGTACGGCGCATTATGTCACTAGGATTTACATATACGTCAGTATTACTGACGTATTTGTATGTACAAAAGTGGTGCACTGCTGGGGTGTGTCTGAAAACCGACGAAACTCCAGCAATGTGTCCTTTCACAAGGGGCTTACCCCATGTGAAAGGGCCTGCATCACCCTGATTTTGATGCATTGGCGTCCTAGAAGTGGCACAGTGAAATCTCATAGATTTCACTGCACCACGCCTACGACCATTTCTAGCGGGGAAACGCCCACCCTGCATACATTATACCTGACGCAGGTATAATGTAGCGAAGTGAGTCACGAAGTGACGCATCTGGTAGATACGTCACTTCCTAAATATGGTGCAAGGTGGTGCATATTTTACGCCGGAGCAGCGTAACAAAAAGTGACGCACTGGTGGCGCAAACATGATGCAGGAGCTCATAAATAAGCCCCCTAGTCTTTAAATGGAAATCCTTATTTAGAAGAGGGATGGGAGCACACTGCTTCACCTCCTAGCACAGTTAACCCCTTAGCATTATGGTAAATGCAGTTCATTTTAAATGCTTACTTGAGTTTTTGCTGAAGTATTTCACCAAAGTTGGTGCAGGTTAGTGCTGTCAATCCCTAGACACATGTGTTTCTGGATATTATTCTTCATCAGTAGAGATAAAAAACGAAATTCATCTGGGGTTGCTGACCAAGCTTCCACAATCCTTTCAGATTTCAGGTCTCAGTCCCTCTGACAGGCACACAGGTTTCAAAGGAGAGAACTGTGCTGGGAGGTGAAGCAGTGTGCTCCCATCCCCCTTCTGTTTCGAAAGGCTCCCTGAGAGGATTGTGGCAGCTTTCTCCGCAACCCGAGTATTTTTTTTTATCTCTGGATGAAGGATAATATCCAGAAACCCATGTGTCTAGACTAGAGATTCACAGAACTAACCTGCACCAACTTTGGTGAAACACGTCAACAAAAATTCAAGTAAGCCTTTAAACTGAACTGCATTTACCAGGATGCAAAGAGGTGAACTATGCTGGGAGGTGAAGCAGTGTGCTCCCATGCCCCTTCTTTTGGAATCCTTATTTGTTCCTTCCTAGAAATTTAGGATCGAAGTGTTCAGAATGTGTCATGACTCGCCGCTGACCAGACGCAGAGGTGCTAAATCAACCCTAGAACTGATATTTTGTTGCTTTTGGAGTCCACCCCTTTGAAAGGATATGGAACATTTTGTGAATTCTTGTCCAGTCTGTACCCAAAATAAGACTTCTCATTCTTGACCGACTGGGCTTCATCAACCTTTGCCAGTTTCACCCAAACCTCGGAGCACTATCTCCACTGATTTATTTGTGGTGTTGCCTCCTTCCAAGGATAATAGGTTTGTCATGGTGACTGTTGACTCCTTTTCTAAAATGGCTCATCTCACAGCGTTAAAGAAACTACTCTCTGTCAGGACCTTGGCACCATTTTTTTTGCAAGAAGTGTTTCTTGTTTACAGAGTCTGCCTCAAATTATCATGACGGATTGAGGATCCCAGTATATTTCTTGCATTGGAAGTCGTTTTTCAAGTCTCTCTGGATCTGGGCGCCTTTGTCTTTTGGCTTCCATCCTTAGACCTCTGGTCAAAGCTTGAGCATTATCTTCAATGTTTTTGTAATTCCACTCAAAGTAACAGGTTTTCATTTCTGAGATTAACTAAATTTCATAACATAATGCCATCCTGTAGTAACTGTAATGCAGAGGAATGATTGTTATCTAATGAGTGTTCCAATATATGTGGTTACGGAGCTCAAAGTTGGGCCAGGTGATGAGAAGCATATCTTTTGGTACTACACCATCAGTGGCAGATCTTTCTTTTTTCTTTTTAAAAAACTGCTTTTGGGTGGAACCTTTTGCGCAGAATGTTTTTCTTCTTTTCGACCTTTTTGTGAATATCTTTTCCATCACTTTCCACACTGACTACTTTTTGATCTTATTCTTAGGCTGTTCCGTCAATTAAAACAGTTCAACTTCTACCTGCCATCTACCTTACCCTCAGAAAAGTATCGCTTTTTCTGGAAATTTGACATTTCTTGCCAACAGCATAGCATTTTTTTGAGTCACCAGAATGTATATTGCTTCCACGTCTATGGCAAGGTTTCGTTTCCTTTCTCAAATTGACATCCCTTGCTCACATACATTTATTAGCATAGTTTCTGTTGAAGTTGCTGTTAAACGTCTTCTTCAAGATGGAATTGGCATCCTTCAGTTTCTCACTTGTTCCCACCACATCCATATATTTCTTTGTTTCTAACCTCTGCATTTCCTCATTACGTCCTTTGATTTTCTCCACCAACACAGCAAAGGTGATAGCTTTCATTAGGGGACCAATCGTCGTTCTTGCAATGTTTTACTGCAACATTGCTCACTAGGCTGCTCAATTCCTCAGTGTTGGGCCTGGCTCTCTCTGCATTGTCACCTCAGATGTTTGCCTACCTTTCCTGAATCCGTTTTTTTTTGGCTTTTAGCACTTTTTCCCTGCTAACTAGTTCTAATATGTTTTAGCTTTCTCCCTAAAGCATGCTACAATTGGCCTATACCCGATTGGTACATTTAATGTATTTATAGGCCCTTAGTATATGGTACTGCATGTACCCAGGGCCTGTAACTTAAATGCTGTTAGTGAGCTGCAGCACTCATTGTGCCACCAAGTAAAGACGCATTGTAAAACATGTATCAGGCCTGCCACTGCAGCCGGTATTACAGTTTTAAACTGCCAGTTTGACTCAGTAAAATAAAATTTTTTGCAAGGTCTTACCCTCCTTTCTAATATGTATGTCACACCTAAGGTAGGCCCTAAAGGCTCATGGGCCAGGGATGTGGAACGTAAAGGTAGTTCATGAGTCTAAGTTTTACATCTTCTGTTTCGTAAATGCCGCTTTCAGAAAGTTGGACTTTTCTGCCTAAACCAAACGTGTTCTTCTGCCATTGTCCAACGTCACATGGCTGTGATTGACTCTCCTGTGGTGTTTTGCGTATTCCTTCCAGACATGAAAACAAAAGGTGTCGGGCAGGATATTGCTCCTTTGAGAAGGATGTCCTGGGGGGTGTCGGGTGTGCCTAGTCTCCTGGGCTTCTAAGAGTAGCGTCAAAGCTTGACCATCCCCTTCCTGACCTCAAAGGGCTGCCTGTCTTTCCTCTGACAAATGCAGCTCACATCTAGGCCTGCCTGCCCTTTGTTTCTCTAGACAGTTTGGAACCAAACCCAGCAAAGGGAGAAGGTGAGACAAAGGGGGCATACCCCAACCACAGGCTAGCACTGGAGCTAAAAGTGGCCCCTTCAGAACCTCTCATCATAATACTCCTGAACCTCTGGAAGACTCAGAAGAAGTACTACCCTGTAGTCTGAAGAAGTAATACTGGACCGATTTGCCTCAAACCCAGGATCTCATGAAGGGACTCCAAGGGTCAGTTGGCTTACCTTCTATTTTTAGTTACAGGGACAAAACAAGCGTTCAGAGTCCTCCCTGCAACTATCCAGCTGGCTAGCACCAACTGGATCTTCCTGACTCCTGCTGCTGAATTCTGCTGGAGTGAGTCCTGATCACCAAGAGGTGCCCTCCAGGTACTGGACCCTCCTAAAGAAAGGTAAACAGCCCAAGTAAACCTCCTGCGTGAAGTTCAAGTGACAACTTATTCTTTGTGCTAAAGCAGTGCCAGTGTGTGGTGCCCCACCTGATACTCACACAGACAATGACCTCCTTTGGGCAACTGCCAACGTGGACACCAGCTCTTTAAGAGAACTTAGGAAAGTAGGTTTTCAGCAAAATGAACCTAATCACTGTATCTGACTCACACTGCTACTGAAGCTTTGGCCTCCTCGTAACGGCAAAGAAATCTCTTCATGTTGAGAATCGACAGCCCGAGACGACAGCTAATGTGAAGCTCCAGCACCACTTGCGCCACGACAGCCACTAAGGTGAGGCTCCAGCAAGACCAGTACTTCGCACAAACAACAACAGCTCGCATTAACTGCCAACGGGAAGCTTAAGCAATGATCAGCTCCTTGCGCCACAAGAACTTCCTCATGGAGCTCCTCGCTGTGACAATGACCTCCCCGCAGCAGTTATGTTCAAAGATACATTTTAAGCTACACAAACTTGGGCCCTGTATCTGCCCCGTGCTCCAGCACGATTGTTTTGTACATTTGTGACTTTCCCCTCTCTAATTACAAGCAGTGCTTTGTGCTTCTTGCTACTATTTTCACCTAAAAATTTAAAAACTCATATCTCGGGTTCTACAGATTGTATTTTTCTTTTTGTTGGTGAATTTTAATTTAATTCATTTTTTCTCTATTGTTCTAAATTGGTTAACGATTTTTCTTGTGTTGTGTTTTCACTTTCTTACTGGTTGAGGGCTGCATAAATAGTTTACACACTGCTTCTAGGTTAAGCCTCACTGCATTCATGCCAAGCTACCAGAGGGTTCAGCACTGATTTATTTAGTGATTTTTGTGATTCACTCTGGCAAGGATTGTGTTTATTACTTGTAAAAAATAAAACAATTTCTTACAGTCATTATTATTGCCAAACTTACCTTTTGCTGCCCATTCTCATAACCTCATCACAAATTCATCTATAAATTCCATGGGCTTTTGAGGTTGTATGTAGATCTTATGGTGACATATTTTCATGTTAGCCAACTTGGCGAATCTTGCTTCCTGTCAGAGTTTCGCATCTTTGTATACATTTAAGATTTCATTCCTTTGATCATCATGCACTTGTAAAAATATCTGAAATACCCTGTCCTTCGTTTCCCTAGGTTCTAAGCATGAATGCCTTTTTCTGACTGCTGGGAAGTCTAAGCCATCCATTGCCTGCATAATATGAAAATGTTTCAATCCAGTCTTGCCATTATGTGGGAGGATTTCCTGGTTCAAAAAGAAAACTTAGCTGAATGATTATTGTTTGCGATGTTGTATTTATGTGAAATGTCTAACTAAGGTTGAATAAGCTGATGTCAGATTTTGTACTTACCAAAAGAGTCTGCCCATGCATTTATATATTGCTGGGTTGTATTATCTGAAATATCCAGTAGGTGACACTCTGGTGCAATTAATAAAATCAGCAAATTGTAACTAAATAAGTACGTGTTGAACGTACCCCCTGAGTATTCAAGTATTGTCTCGGCCTTGTTAGGAGGCCTGTGTATATATGCCAACATTTTTAACCTGTAAAGTGGGAGATTTTTAAAACCAAATCAGGGACTTCTATTTAGGTAGAGGAAATGTATTCAATTGAATTGAAGCCATTGTTTCTTAGGTGGCAAGTTTTATTTTCCCTTATGTATGACATTTCAATATTTTCCGTGTATTTATGTATGACATTTCAATTCCTATGCGTAAGGTAACTCAGTCTATTAATTTCCACTGACAGTATGGCCCATAACTAATACAACACTGAACTAATTAATGGTTTCTCTCATCCATATTAGCTTTGCACCTTATTCTGTAGAACTTGTGTTTTCAAATCTGAGTAGCCTTAGTATACTCTATTTTACAAAGCCTGTATTGCATTTCATGATGTTTGCTCTTTAGATATAAAATACAATGGTTTGCAACTAGAAAATGCACCTACAGAACACTTCAAGCACACAGAATAGTGACCAATTATTTTGCAAGGCAAGATGTTGAAGGATTTTCTTAGAAAAAGACATCTCACATCTACCTTCAATAACCACAGTTCAACTACTAACACCTGAAGATGTGTGATGACACATGCAGCAATTAAATGGTGTGAGCCTTATATTGCACCCAAATGTTTAGATTTATGAAGAATCCAAACTAAGCAAAACAAACTAACATGAACAGAGAACGACAATCACAACAGGCTCTTTCCTTTCTGAAACCCACAGCTCTTTCAACCTTTTCCATTTCAGTAGGATCAAGCACAACAAAAAAACATCCCTGGTAGTAAATAGAGACAGAATTGTGTCAAAGGTAATGTATTACTTGAAAGGGTATTCTAACTTTAAGATCATCAAATAAATAAAAATAAATAAAAAATCAAAATTATGATTATGATTGCCCCCTGTGTGTTTAGAGTTCTGGTCCCCAAGAATAAGTGCAAGTAACACTCAACAAATTTAGCAGTGTGGATGACCCGGCCTGTGTTGCAAGAGTGTATTGTACCCTCTGGATCCAGGTGTTGGAAATGGCTCTTTCTGCAGTCTCACCCCCAAACATTTTGCCTTCCTCCACCCCTTTTTGCTGAATTCGTTTTTGTTGGTTTTAGGACTCTATGCACTTTACCACTGCTAACCATTGCTTAAGTGCTCTCTCCCTAATACATGGTAACATTGGCTTATCCACAATTGACATATTTAATTTTCTTATAAGTCTCTAGTAATGTGCAGCACCTGTGACCAAGGCCTGTAAATTAAATGCTACTAGTGGGCCTGTAACACGGATTGTGCCACCCACTTAAGTAGCCTTATAAACATGTTGCGGGCCTGCCATTGCAGAACCTGTGTGTGCAGTTTAGGCTGCCATGTTGACCTGGCAAGTTAAACTAGGGCCAGATTAGGTACCGAAACTTGCCTTGGCAAACTGCTCATCCAGCCCCCCTGGGTGCTAGGACCAGTATCAGCCGGTTTTGTTATGGGGGGCCGATATTGCTGGCCCCGGTAACAAAAACGGCCCCCCAGGGGCCTATAACCAGCCGCCACCCTAGCGGCCCACCAGGGAAACACCCGGTGCCCGCTATGGCCAGTCCGGCCCTGAGTTAAACATCTTGCCAGGCCCAAACCTTCCTTTATACTACATACACGTTTTCCCTAGGGTAGGTCCTGAACAGCCCGAAGGGCAGGGTGCAATGTATTTAAAAAGTAGGACATGTACTTTAAAGTTTTACATACCCTGGTAGTGAAAAGCTCTTAATTCTGTATTTCACTACTGAAACGCCTATCTCTCCCATACGTTAACATTGGGATTATCACATTACATGTTCTAAGTGCTTTTTCCAATTGGGAAGAGATTTGACCCCCAAATTTGGTGTCTCTGGAATCACAATTTAAACTCACAGCTTGTAGTGAAGCTGGATTTTAAATTGCAATTCTGAAAATGGCATTAATAGAAAGTTGGCATTTTCTTACTTTGGCCATTTGGTGCCTGCTGCCTGTCTCTGCTCACATGTCTGGGGTGGTTGACAGCTGGGAGTTGTGTATTCCCCGTAGACAGCCACATGCAACGGGAGCTTAGGATTAATTTAATGGGCCATCTTGGGATGATAGGAGGGAGGACCAGGGTTAAGCCTCATACTTAACACCTGATTTGGCTAATTCCTGTACCCACAAAAAAGGTTCCATACCTCCCTGTAGTGAGTCTTAAGCCAGGACAGGGAGAGAGGACCTCTGTGCACTTCAAAGGATGCCCTTCTTCAAAGTCTCCCCCACTTCATAGGAACCACTGGGTATAAGAAGTGGGCCTCAGACCCTATCACTTCAGTGCACGTCTGGAACTGTGACAACTCTGCCAGAAAGAAGGACGTCTGTGCTGCTGAAGGACTGCCACTCTGCTGGACTGCTGCTCTGGAAGAACTGCTTTCTTGATGTGCTGACCTGCTTCCTGCTGCCCTCTGCCTGACTGCGATGGACTGGACCCACATCACTTGAACCCAGAGTGACTCCAAGGGCTTGCTCGCCTGCCTCCTGATTGAAATATCAGGGACATAAAAGACTTTCAACTGACCTGCCTCAGCACCCGTACTATGCCATCTGTGAGTCTGCCCTACCAATCCAGTGCTTGGCCCTTGGAAGTGGGTCTAAAGTGCTGATCCAGCAGAATCCAAGCATCACCTTCAATGCATGGAACAGAACCTGTGCATCTCCTCTTCTGCAGATGCATTGCTGCCCTTGCGAGGATCGGCACAATGCATCACAGCCATTGCCAGGAAAAACAACGACACATCACTACTGTCTTTGTGGACGCATCATCTCCTTTGCGAGGTTTGAAAACCGGAGGATCACCTTCCTTGCACGAACCTTCGCTGATGCATAACTTCACTGCACCCTGCATCTCTTCTTTGACGACAACGCAAGCAAGGTACTTTTCAGTGGGCCAAATCTTGCCCTGTATCCGACCTGCGCTCCATCGCGGTCGGTCTGAACTTTTGGATTTGACCCAGTCTAGTGCGTCCAGATAGCCATCGTTGGCACTTTATGCTTTTAGGCACTGCATTTCAGTTCAGTTCTTTAAAAAGTCATAACTTTGGTTCTACTTATTGGATTTTTGTTATTTTGTTTTTTGTTAGAAATGGGACCTATGGTTGGCTAAGGCTTGCACCAAAGCCATGCAGAGACCACCAATGTAATCAGGGCAAGGGAGTTACACGCCAAAGATAACCCCTGCTCACCCCCTTGGTAGCTTGGCACGAGCAGTCAGGCTTATCCCGGAGGCCAAGTGTAAAGTGTTTGTGCAACATGCACAGCAACAACATACCAGGCACACCACAAAAGGAACTCCACACAAGGTTATATCAAAAATATCCTTTGTATTCTCACAACACATTAGAATAGTAATCACATAATATACATTGTGCCACCTGGCACTAGGTAATATCTACAAGGGATTATGTACAAGTGACAGGGCCAACTGGATCACTGTCAGAAACATCACAAAGTGAAATTAGTAAATGAAGGACATATCATAAACGTAGAACACAACCAGTAATCACTGGCAAACACTGTACTCGGCATCATCCTGTAACATAAACCATATTATGCACAGTATCACATTTAGGCGTGAATTACATTCTGCGCCAACCTCACCAGCTTAAACACATTATGCAATCATCTCATAAGTTTAAACGCATTAGACCCTAACCTACTACGCATAACTTACATTAGGGTCATAACTCACAGTAGAGAATAATCTCACTGGCATAAACCACAGTATGCAAATATCTCATAAGTCTAAATGCATTAGACAATACCCTCACCAGCATAACTACATTATGTAGTACCTAATAACATAAACCACAGTAGAGACATAAAACAGGGTGCGTAAATCATAGTACATAAATCACATTTCCTAGCACCACATAAATCACTTTAGGGACTACAAACCCAACAGTCCCCCTGGCCAACTGGCCTTCTCAAAGGGGCTCAAATGCCCTGTGTCCAAAATGTCAGGGCTGCTGCCAAGGCAGCGGAATCCAAAGTGCACCATTGCGCTGGGGCGTAGGAGTGCATCTCACTCCCATCTCTCATTAGAAATGCCCCCAAAGTACTTTTGGCCTAAATGTTGCAGCTGGCACTAATTGCTGGGCAGCTGTGAAATGGCCTGAGACCCACTCTGGGATTCGCTACACAACTAGGAACCAAAACGTGGCAGTTTCCCGCTACGGCGGCGCAACTGAGAAATCACCAAAGAAGCACTGCTCTGCGGCTCTCTAACAATGACAAGTGCCCCCTTCCGAAATAAATCAGCATGGCACCTCTGGGCTTCAGGCACCGACAATGTGCCTTGAGGAGCCCCAACACGGCTTTTCTGGTGCCCTCTGGAGTCCCCTTCACTCACCGGCTCTTGTCTGGAGAGGCTCTCTTCCGGTTTCCTGGCTGGACTGGGAAGGCTTCGGTCTTCTTGAGGTTCTTTAATTTCGACTCCATTTTACATTGACCACCATTTTGTGTTGCCTTTACACAGGCTGCTCGATTCACGAAGTGTCTCTGCCCCTTGGACTGCAACGTGTCAAAACCCCCTCCGTCCTTGTCTTGAAATCCATCTCAGACACCAGCCGGTTTAAACTAATCCTTGTCTGGACTACCTAATCCCTATATCAACTATCTGTTAGTCTTTAGTATTCTTCTCGTGCCGTGTCTTATCTTTTGGCCTTCGCTATTCTCTCCCTGTGTTTTCCTATTGCACAACCTTCCTTTTGAAGCATACAGACATGTCCTGCCATTACAACCCTGAACCATGGGTACCAGTATTGATTAACTTTGGGGGCTGGATAACACACAACATGTAAGCAGAGAGCATTCCGGTTGCACAACACCTTGTTTTCAAACTCTTCTGGTTGGCTAAAACTTTGTGCATTGGGTGTATGTTTGTACAGATGTATTTTGACGATAAAAAGTTTGTGAGCCACGAAGTAAAGTGGCAGTCTCCTGAGAACCTACTTGTGTGTACTTCTTGGACAACTGTTCTTAGCTGCAGCTAATAAACTTGGTTGTCTACGCCAACAGAGTATTCCGTGTCTCAGGCAGGTGAACTCGAAGATTTCAGGCGTGCCCTGCGCCGCCAGGCCCAAAGGCCCGGTTCTTCAATTGGCAGCCCAACATGGGGCGGCTTCAGAGGTAGCGGTTGAGCCCCAGGATCGTGAGGAGCCCTGCAGGAAAATTCCAGAGGAGGCGCCCCCACACCAGCGACCCCTGTATGTCGAAAAGTGGACCGATGGTCTTTTGAAGTGTGGCTTCTCCTTTCCAGCGGCTGCTGGTTACTGCTACCCTGACTGCCGTCCTGCCTTGGTCCCTTTTGGTGATGACTGGTATTGCGAGACGTTAAGCGGACCTCTGTTGGCGTGAGAAGACATTTGGTTAAGTACTAGTGGGTCGCTCCCACTTCTTTGTTTTTGGTTCTTTGATTTGATTATTGCAATAACCGAAGCCAAGGGGTGAGTACGTTTGTGCTGTTTTATTTTTGATTAGCCCCTTGTTGTTTGTAGGATGCCAGTGAAGTAACGATGCCTGGTTTCAGTAAGTTTAGAAAATGGTGTTGTTTTTGTTGCGATGTGGACTCCCGACTGGAGGACTCTTGTCCAATTCCTCCAGCTGGAACTCCTACTTATGAGCTCTATTCTAAACATGGTGTGGGCCGCATCACCTTTAATGAAGTATGGGTCCGCTATACGAAGAAAGATGGTGTTTTACAGTGGCCACATAATGGTAGTTTTGAGCCTGATATTTTAGACAATTTAGAAGCTACTTTGTTTAAAAGAAAAGCCTGGCCGGCTATGTTTGACTCTTTTCGCCTTTGGCGCAAGGAAGCCAAACAGAAAGAAATTAAACAGGCAAAAAGAGATAGGAAAGAAAGAGGCATGACTGGTATACAGGCTGCCCAACAGTTTAAAGATAATGAAATACATCATGCGATAGAGATCTCAGATAGGCAACATCGCATGGCGATTGATAAATGTTACCCGGTGCTGCCAACTTCTTCCCCAAATCCCGATGCTGATCTTGAGAAGGATCCTTTAATGTCTCACTTGTTAAGATTGCCCCCGCCCTATGTACAAGGTGCTAATGCACCCCCACTTTTGTTACCCGTCCAGCAACATGTTATTCTCCCACCAGCTCCAGCTCCTGCACCTCTACCACAGCACTTTGTGGCACCACCACTCCCGCCATTTACCTTGCCTCCAGCTCCTCTGCCCCGACTCCTCTACCTCAGCCTCCTTTCTCCTCGACCTCCGTTCTACCCGTTGCCTCTTCTCCTGTTCCACCTCCTGCCTTATCTCCTGTTTTTCTGCCAGCTTCCCCTTCTGTCCGTCAGCGGATGGTTGAGACTGTTTCGGGTCTCCTTTCTCCTTTCTTTGGGTCAGGAAGCCTGACTCCTGTTTTTCCCCGTAGGCAGACACGAAGCTCGCTCCCAGATTCCCGAGAACGAGATATGTTAATGGGTCTTGCTCGCAAGTGGACCCTGAGTGATCTCGAATATACTGTTCAGGATATCATGGATACTTTTGAGCAGTGGGATGCCCCTGTACAAAGATTTGTTTTCAATGCCATGTGTGACATCCTAGATCAGGAATGGGAGGCTACAGGATTGGGTTCAGTTCCCAAGGGTTTGCTGGATGTTAGGGCTGATTTCGATAAAGGAATTATTGTGGGTCCTCAGGTTGAGGATGCTATACAGACACTTGTCACCTTCAGATCAATGTTCTTTTTCCGGTCTTTGTCTGAACCTGATCCTTCTGTTAGGCGCGAACTGAAACACTACCCTATGCGAGAGGTTCCCCCAGTGTGGAGAGAAGCGGTTGGAGCCCAGGATGGTAATCAGCCTATACAAGCTCACTTCCAGTGTATATGGGTACATGTACCTTGGAAGAGATCTGAATTTCTGGCCCTTAAACAGTCCTTACCTGACCCCCGTAAAAACCCTGCTGGTTACTACAAAGAATTATCTCAAACTGTTGATGCTTGCATTATGAATTTGGCCGACATAGATATGTTGATGGGAAATGTTGTCCCACAACCATTGTGGGGTAGGATTCGGAAAAAGGACCACGCCAATGAATTAAGAGGTGATTGGGATGCTATAGTTGCTGCTGATAGACTCCAAGTGGGTGGTGCTAAACCCGATAATTTAGTTGCAGAACTTCCTGGTAGAATAACCACCTTAATGAAAACTATGATGCCCGCTCTGCGAGTTAATTGGGATAAGTTAGCTGCCTGTAAACAGAAGAAGGATGAGAGTGTCTCCGACTTCTTTACTCGTTTTGAGGAAACGTTTTTTGATCACAGTGGTCAGGATATGAGCACAGGGGGGGACAGCGATTGTTCGTAGATAAATTTGTATTTAATTTGCTTCCCGAACTCTCCAATAAATTAAAGGATTCCGAAAGTTCATGGGCTGTTTCTTCTTCAGCCCAGATATTGGCTACTGCCCAATATTATGAAAATAGGGATAAGGAGGATAAGGACAAATTGGATAAAAAGACTAAAGAGCTAAAAGCGAAGGTTCTTTTGCAACAAGCTTATCCTCCTCGTCCTGCTCAGCGCCAGTTTTAGCTGACTCCCCAGTTTCAGAAGTTGTTGCAGAAACCTGAGCCCTTTGCTCCACGGCCCCCACTGGGTCCTAATCAATGTGCCTATTGTAAGGAAGAAGGTCACTTCAAGAATAGTTGCTCAGTCTTATTGCAGCGTGCTGGTGGTACGCCTGGGCCACGAGGCCAAGGTGGCTTCCAGTTAGCACATAGGGGGAGGGGGCGAAGTACAATGTCCCAGGATCAACGTTCTTTTCCGCCTCAAAAATTCATGAACTATTTTGATCAGCAAAATACTCAGTCTGCCCATTATTATAATGATGATTATTATATGGAGGATGAGAATCAGGATTTTAATTCTAGCTAGGACAGCCGTAGACAAAGTGAGGGAGTCATATAAGTTCCAGTGGACCAAAATGGGCCTTATGTTGATGTCGTTGCGCTTGGTGGTGCAGAGCCATTTCTCTTGGATACTGGTGCAACGAAGAGTTCTATCAGCAGCTCTAAACTCCCTGGGGCACCTTTGTCTGGCTTACCAAATGTTTCTGTAGGATTTTCTGGCTCCCCAGTTTGTAACCCAGTTTACCTATCTCCATTGGTCCTTATGATTTGAAGGCTCTGCTTATTTTAACAACTGGTTGTGGTGAGAATTTGTTGGGTTTGGATTTGTTGAAAAGACTGTATGCAACACTGCATTGTTCTCCTTCTGGCGTACACCTTACTTTAGGTAAACGATTGATTTCCCGACATATTTGTCTAGAGACCAACTCCCTCTTGAATTACGCTCCCTGCCTGCCACTCTTTGGCCTACAGGCCCCAATGAGGTTGGCCTCTTGCAGATTCCACCCTACACTGTCACCCTCAAATCTAATGTTAGGTTACCTCGCATTCCTCAGTATAAGATTTCTAGTGATGGCGAGAGAGCGCTCCTGGCTATTATTAATGATTTGGTTGAGAAAGGTGTGGTTGAAGAGACTAGAGGAAATGTGTGCAATAGTCCTGTTCTGCCTGTCCTTAAACGTACTGGCTCTTCCCAGCCACCTGTTTATCGATTTGTGATCGATCTCCGGGAGGTCAACAAGATTATTGTACTCCAGTTTCCTGTCGTCCCAGATATTACTGCCTTATTGACAATGAAACCTGCTTCGGCTGCCTTGTTTTCGGTCATTGACCTTAAGAATGCTTTCTTTAGCATTCCCATTGCTGAGGAAAGTAGGGGCATTTTTGGTTTCTCTTTGGGAGGCCGAAGTTTCCGGTTCAAGCGTGCACCTCAAGGCTATTGTGAAAGTCCCTCCATTTATAGTCAAGCGTTGAAAACTCAGCTCGATGCTTTCACTTTGCCTCCAGGTACCACCCTTATTCAGTACGTAGATGATCTGCTGGTTGCTGCTGATTCCGAAGAAATTTGTAAACAAGTTACTGTTTCACTGTTGCATCACTTGTCTGACCTTCATCATAAGGTTTCACCCTCTAAATTACAATATTGTCGCCAAGAGGTTACCTATTTAGGTCATCTCTTGTCGAAGGAGGGACGGCGATTGACCCCAGAAAGAATCCAAGCAATTGCACAAATGTCTGTACCATGCACACAGAGAGAGGTGCGTGCCTTTTTGGGCATTATCTCTTACTACAGACAATGGATTCCGAATTTTTCTTTGTTAGCGAAACCTTTGTTGCCACTTATCCTTAAAGATACACCCCAACCTCTCCCTTGGACAGAGGAATGCCAGACAAGTTTTACTGATTTGCGCACTTCCTTATGTTCTGCTCCTGTGTTGGGTACACCAGATTACAGTAAACCTTTCACACTTTATGTGCACGAGAGAGAAGGTTGCGCGTTGTCAGTTTTGACACAACAATTTGGTGACAAGCAACGCCTGTGTGCTTATTTTTCGGCTACGTTAGATCCTGTAGCTAAAGCATTACCTAGTTGTCTGAAAGCTACAGCAGCAGTCGCAGTTTCCATTCGCCAATCTGCTGGATTGGTGCTAGACAATACGCTTATTGTCATGGTACCACATGCAGTGGATACACTTCTAAACAGGACAAAAACTCAGCATCTTACGAGCGCCCGTTTATCGGGGTATGAGCTGAGGCTCTTGGCTAGTCACGTGCACATTAAGCAATGTAATACCCTAAATCCAGCTACATTGTTACCGATCCCAGTAGAGAAAGACATTCAAGAGCAACATGATTGTTTTCTCTGTACAGAGGAGGAGACAAAAGGTAGGATTGATTTAAAAGATACGCCAATCCTGGACCCGGATGGGATCCTATGGGTGGATGGTTCTTGTGTTAAGCTCCCCAACGGTGAAACGACTGCAGCCTATGCTGTTACCACTTTGCATACAGTTGTAGAGACAGCATGCATCAGGCAGAATTCAGCCCAAGCAGCTGAATTGATAGCTCTGACTAGAGCTTGTGTATTGGCTGAAGGGAAGAGAGTGAATGTGTTCACCGACAGCCAATATGCATTTGGGGTGGCCCACAGTTTTGGCCGCCTTTGGAGGGAAAGAGGATTCTTTACCTCACATGGTACTAAAATACAGCATGGTCAGTTAGTGAATGACCTTTTAGAATCACTTGCTTTACCCACTCAGATAGCAATTGTGAAGTGTAGTGCGCATAAGAGGATCACTGATGATGTGGGTGAAGGACATGCTTTTGCGGATCAGATAGCGAAAGAGACAGCGAGAGATGTGATGAGCCATATGTATGTTGCTGGACCTGCTAGATGGGTCAGTCAAGGAGGAATGTGTGAGGACACAATAGAAAGTGTGAAAATGAGGGGGCAAGATGGCCGCGGGCGGGTTGTGGTGAGCAGTCGCACCAAAACCTCTCTCCCATCCGGACGCTATAACATGGAATAGCTGGGCGCTATAATGATAGTGCTAGACCCTCCGGATGGAATTTGCCGGTGAGTTTGCTTTTATGAGAGCCGGGTTCAGTACTGAGGAGTGCATGGTACCCGATCCTGGTTTGGTTCCTGGTCAGCCGATTACTAGTCAGTTTAGAAGTGAACTGCTGACTGAATTTGGCAGGCTTACACGGAACTTGAGAGCTCTCGCGGGCAGTCTGCTGAAGCAAATTAAGTACATATCAGTACTTGGACTCAAGGATCTAAACGATTCGTGGCGCGCAAACATGTCAATAAGATCCCTGAAGGCTGACAAGATTAAGTCTAGAGAAGGGGTGGAAATCGGTAAATCAATCCCTATTGCACCGGAGACACCCGTTACACTGAAGGCACAAATGCCGGCGAAGAACCCGGGTGCTATTAAGAAAACGACGGCGCCCCCTACAAAAAAGAGACCGGATCAAAAAGGAAAACCACTGGGCGGAGAGGAGAGCGCCACAGTAAAAGGGCGCACCAAAGGAGTGGAAAAGCCAGCGATTCTTAAGAAGAACAAAGGAACCCCCCTTAGGCAGCCCACCTTACCGGAATCATTTACTCGTCCGGTTTGTGCGGAGACGGCGGCCTTGGCAGCAGGACCCCCCCGGTGATGCAGAATCGGACCCGGGAGCTAGTCAGAGGAGCGTCCTTGTGGACGCAGCGGCAGCAGCAGCGACGGGAGCTGGAGACGTTACAGACGCTGTGACAGACGCCGAGCCGGCTGTTGCTAAGCAACTGCCTTCTGAGAGCCTCGAACAGAACGCTGACAGGAGCATAGAAGAGAAGGCTCATGAGAATGTGGGACAGAGGGTTGTCAGAACTGCCGAGCAGAAAGGGGTGGAGGAAACTCTGCAGAGGACGATTACTCTGGACAAGGAAAGCGGTAAGGGGGAGCCAAGGGGGCAAGAAAATGCAGATATGTTGCAGGCAATCATGCAGGTGGAAGCAGAACTATTGACTAATTCCTCTAACCCCACATGGGGAAGTTCGATAAGCCTAGTATCAGAAAAAGCAGAAGCTGGACACCCCAGGGAAAAAGAAGATGTAGGCTCTCTGGAGGGGGAGCATTTCTACTCAGTAAACGAGGATTCCGATGTTATACAACAAGAGGGAGAGACAACAGATGAAGAGGAGGAAGAAGAGGCAGAGAATGAGGAGGATGAAGACGAAGATGAAGAAGGTTTATTATCAGCATCTACCTCCTCAGGAACTGACCTAGGCAAAGACACTACACAAAGAAGGAAGCAGATAAGGCGCTGCAGGTATGAAAAATCACCCACAAGAGGTGCTGAGAGGAAACTGGACTGGGACTATTCGGCAACATCGCAGACATATCAGGAGGAGCACGAAATAAATCCAAGGCAAGACGATGCATTAGGAATGGTATTTAACATGTTGAAACAAATACAATCTGAAGCGAGATCTACAAGTCGTAAAACAAGACAAGACTTTAAGAAGATTCAAATGACGCTCCGGAAAACAAATAAACTATACGAAGGTCTGACGGGGAGAGTTGCTGAGGTGGAGGAAAGAACAGGCAAGATGGAGGATGATTTCCGTAGCTTCAGCGAATTTAAAACACAACAGGAAAAGAGGGCAGACGATTTTCTTTGGAAGATGGAAGATTTCGAAAATCGCCAGAGACGCATCAATGTTCGCATTCTGGGGGTGGAAGAAGGGCTTGAAGGGCAGGACCCTAGGGGGTTCATTGTCAAACTACTAAAGGGTGCTTTTCCTGAGTCCCAGTGGCAGTGGGAGGCAGAGATTCAGAGGGCGCATAGATTCCCCTTTTTTCAGCGTAAAACACACGGAGCCGAAGGAGGCTCTTTAGCGCTGCTCCCCAGAGCAATATTAGTGTATGTTGGTAACTTTCTGCTCAGAGAAGAAATTATTCAGAAAATCAGACCTGACAGCAAAAGAACTGTGGAGGGTATTACCTTCTTTTCGAGACCAGACTTCTGTCATGTGACAGTTGAGAGGAGGTGGAGGCTCAGAAGTATGATCCCGCAGTTTCAGGCTGCAGGTTCAGAGGCGTATCTGCTATTCCCAGCCAGACTGAAAGTGATTACAAAAGGCAGAGTCAGGATGTTTATGTCGGAAGTGAAAGCACAGGAGTTTATTCAAGAATTGGGAAGGGAGAAGAAATAAGAAATAAATGATTGATCTCAGCTAAGCCGGTTGAAGATCTTCAAAGTAAATCTATGCTCCCGTGAGGAGAGATGTATTTGGTAGAAAGGGGGGGGCACTGGAGAAGATGGGAGAGGGGTGCGACTAACACAACCAGGAAGTGTCCACACATAGGTCATTGCTGACCTATTTGCCTGTCGGAAGGGGGATGGGGAGGGAAGGAGCGGGGAGGGGGAGGGGAGGGAAGGAGCGGGGAGGGGGAGGGGAGGGGATGGGGTAAAAAAATCAGTGGAAGGGTATAGATTGGTTATGTTTTTTAGCACACATTAATTGCATATATAGTTTGATGTTTATTTTTTTGAGTAGAGAAGGAAGGAGAAAGTTTGGAAAAAGAGATAAGATGGCTAAAGAAGTAGTTGGTTTACGAAGAAATGTTATTTGCTACAATGCACAATGTCATGTAAGTTAGCTTCTATAAATGTATGTGGGTTAAACGATCCAAGGAAAAGGGCGAATGTAGTGGCCTACATTAGAACTCTACAAGTAGACTTAGTATGCTCACAGGAAACGCATATAGAGGAAAAGCATATATATGTAATGAACCAACTGGGCTTTGATGTACTTGCAGCTAGTAGGCAGGGATCTAGGACAAGAGGAGTGGCAATCCTGGGGAGAAGAAGAGATGCTGTAGTTAAAAGAAAAAAAGAAGATCAATGGGGGAGATGGTTCATCGCGGAATTATGTTTTAAAGGACTCAGGTTAACACTAGTAACAGTATATGGATCTACTGAGGATGATCCGGAGATTTGGCAATTTATAGATACAGAATTAGCACAGTGGCCCGAACCAGTGATATGCTGTGGCGATTTTAATCTACATGACCCCACAAGTTCATTTATGAATACAGGAGCGGTGTACAGTGGTAGAAAGAAAAAGGTAAATAGGGCTATCGCTAACATGGTCAACAATAATCTTTTGGTAGATACCTGGGCGATGCAACATCCACTGTTAGATAGTAGTACTTTTTTTTCGGCACCACATCAGGTGTTGGTAAGACTAGACTAGTTTTTAGTTTCAAGGTCTTTGGTTTCGGAGACACAGATTGAAAAGTTACCAAGGATTATCTCCGATCATAGTCCATTAGTATTGACAGTGAAGGTCCCGCAATCACAGAATAAGAGGTCAACATGGACTTTTGAGAGGAGTCTTCTCCAAGATGTCGAATATAGGAAGCATATGGAGGGATGGATTAGGTCTTTTTGGGAGATCAATCATGGTACTGCCTCTATAGGGAAAACTTGGGATTGCTTCAAAGCTGGGGTTAGAGGAGAAACATTGTGCTATGTATTGACAAGACGCAAGAAGGAGAGGTTAAAGACTGAAACCATCCGGCAAAAGTTGAATATAGAGGAAGGAAAATTAGCTGCTGCAGTAGAATCTAAATCCAGTCTGGAGCATGTATTATTAAACCTGGTAGAATTGAAGGCAGAAGCTGTAGAGAGCTTTTCTAGAAAGCTTGCTGAAAAATATCTAGCTAAAAAAGAAGAAGCCTATGAGTGCAGCGAGAAAGTGGGACATATTCTTGCGGTTAAAGTTAGACAGCAGAGGGCAGCTGCAGAGATAAAAGAGATATTGGATCCATTGGGTGTCACGGTCACAGACCCAGATAGGATAAGGGATGTTTTTAGAATATTCTATGAAAAATTGTATACACGGGAAGACACAGGGGGAATAGTGGAAATTAGCAACTATCTTAAAGATATAGTCCCAATATCTATCTCAAAGGAGGAAGGAGAAATGTTAGAATCTAACCTAGGCTTGGAGGAATTCATCGAGGCATTAGGCAGTTTACCATCAGGAAAGGCATCAGGGCCTGACCAAATTCCGGTCGAGTTTTATAAAATATTTCGTGATTGTTTGTTGATTTATATGTTTGAAGTTATGTTATATGTACAACAAGGCGGGCAGCCACCGGGTTCATGGGGAGGGGCCGATATAATTGTCATTGCTAAAAAAGGGAAGCCCTCAACTCTCCCGGGATCTTACAGGCCAATCACACTGATGAACTCAGATGTTAAGGTATATTCAAAGATGCTGGCAAGGAGATTAGCAGGCTGTATTGAACATTTGGTGAGCCCTTCACAGCATGGCTTTATACCTGGGAAGGGTACTACACAGCATATTAGGACAGTGATTACTATGTTGGATGTTGCAGAGGTCACAGGCGACCCTATTTCAGCACTCTTTTTAGATGCCGAGAAGGCTTTTGATAGGGTCGCCTGGGAATATCTGTGGGAAGCTATGAAGTGGTGTGGTATCGGGCCAGGATATATACTGGCAATACAGGCCCTATATAGAGACCCGGTTTGAAAAATTAGAATAAATGGAGGGCACTCAGATTTAGTGCATATACAAAGAGGGACTCGTCAGGGATGTCCGGCATCCCCATTGCTTTTTGCCCTATACATAGAGCCACTACTTCGCAAATTAGAGGCAAATCCTGTAATTCGGTCTATGTCATTAAATGGTTGCACTGTGAAAACTCTCGCCTACGCTGATGACGTGGCTATACTGACTCCGAATCCGGATACAGCTATGGGGGGAGTAGAAGTAGAGGCGTATGACTTTGGGCGGGTCTCAGGATATAGCCTAAACAAAACAAAAACCCAAATTATCATGAATAGGTTTGCAAGTAGTCAGGATGACAGAGTGGTCAACAGTGCAATATATTTAGGAATTGATATTTCTGCAAATTTGGAGGAGTTAGTCGAGCGTAATATGGAGCCACTGATAGCAAAGGTAAAAAGTGACTTGGAAAGGATAAACAACTTGCACCTTTCTTTGGTTGGATGCACGAATGTGCTGAAAATGATGGTCCTACCTAAATTTTTGTACCTATTTAGGTCAATACCCTTAATTTTTGAGAATAAATGGTTTAATATGTTGGAAAGTATAGCTAATAGATTTATTTGGGCCCAAGGAAAAACCCGTAGAGCTTATAAATTCATCACTTTACCAAGGGATAGAGGGGGTTGCGGTGCACCTGATTTTAGACTGTATTATTTGGCTGCTGCTCTCCAGTATATGCAGGGACTAATAGGAGGAGGCGGGGGGTTATCGAAGACTATCAATATGTCAATCGAAGCTTATACAGTGGTATTAGGGCAAAATACAGAAAACTGTTTTCTGTATTTTACGGATTTGGGCTTTCTTAGAAGACAAACATATAAGACTCTTAGGGCGGCATTAAAAATTTAGAGCTCCTTTTTGAAAAAGACGGGTATGGGTAGATTCAATAGATACACCAGAATCTATAAAAATAAATCCTTCCCTGAAGAAATCTTTGCTGATTCGGTAATGGCAGGCTGGGAAGACAAAGGGATACATCAAATTGGGGATTTAATAAATTCAGAGACGATTGTACAATTTGAGGATCTGGTAAATGCATATAAAATAAATAGAAGGGATTTTTTTAAATACCTTCAGATTAGGAGTTTTCTAAGAAATAAACAAGGAGGGCCGTTGGGTTTTCAACCTAATGAATTGATGGAAGGGATAACTACGGGGGAGGAATACTCCATTAGGACGATATATGCTGCTTTGGCAAAAAATAGACCGGATGACTTGAATAAACATAGGGATAAATGGGGGGAGAGAATAGAGGCTACTCCCGAATCCTTTAATGAATCTCTGGAACTAGGTCGGACCATCCTCTGCTCTGCCCCCTTGCAATCCCAACATTACAAAACACTATTTTCGCTGTACCACACTCCAGCTAGGATTGCAAAATGGGGGGGTACCGAGGGTATTACCTGCCCCAGATGTAATTCCTCTGAGGCAGATATTGTCCACATGTTTGCTACATGTCCCCAGTTATATACAGTAGTTAAGGATATTGAGCATTTCTTAGGCAACTCATTAAGGATAAAGATAACTCTTTCAGTAAGTTTAATTATGCTGGGAGTCGATGCGGGAAATGCCCAAATGGATACTAGAGATGCAATGTTTCTCTTTATGGTAGCTGCGGTCTTTAGACTAATGTTAGCCAGAGTATGGCTAGATAAGAGTCCCCCATCCATGCAAACATGGTTATCAAATCTTATTGCTACACATAATCTAGAAAAACACATATATGCAAGAAAAGGGAAGGTGGGGAGAGCGCGAGGTATCAATATTTGGGGACCTTTGGAGAAGTGGAGAACAGGGATAGGATGATAGGATGTGCCGTTGATTTACTAATTTGTTTTCATAAATGCTGCAATATGATACTTTGTTACCTTGATGTATTGATTGTTCTTCTTATGAGTTTATTTTGTTTTGATTCAGGTTTCCCTTTTACTATTGTGAGTTGAACAATTGTACGAAGAAAATTTGTATTCTTTTAAGATGTGTGCTTTTGGTTTTGAATTTTAAAATAACAATATATTAAAAAAAAAAAAAAAAAAAAAAAAGAGAAGAAAAAAAAAAGAAAGTGTGAAAATGATTCAGGAAGAAGCTACAGAGAAAGAATTGAGTAAGTGGAGAGATGGTACGGGAATGTTGGATGCGACGGGGTGTTGGACAGAATTGTCGGAACACCAACGTTGGCTGTTACCAGACGCCTATGTACTTCCAGTAGTAACAATGGCGCATGGTCCAGCCAACATCAGTGCGAAAGGAATATGCAAGCTTTTGGCTCCGGTATGGCAGAATGCAGGGATTCCTAAATGTGCAGACAATCTTGTTAAACATTGCATTGTTTGTTTGATGCACAACCCAGGAAGAGGGACACCAACTCCAGCAGGCCATTTTGCTCCCCCAACGTATCCTTTTGAGGTATTGCAGATAGACTACATTCATATGGAGAGATGCAATAGCCTAAAGTATGTCCTTAAGGTGGTGTGTGCCTTTTCCAGATGGATAGAGGCCTACCCCCTAAAGGATAATACTGCCTTGTCTACAGCCAAGGTCCTTCTGAAGGAATACTTCCCGAGGTTTGGTTTACCTCGAATTGTCTGGAGTGACAATGGAAGTGAATTCGTGGGTCAAATCATGCAGAAAGTATGTGCAGGGCTTGGTATTAAGCAGAAATTTCATGCGGCAAACCACCCTCAGTCAGCGGATTTGGTAGAGTGCTATAATGGCACTCTCAAGCTTAAACTTGCGAAGATACAAGCCAGCACAGGTCTTGCCTGGCCCGATGCTTTACCTTTAGCCCTCTTGTCAACTCGAACAACTGTTCATTCTCGTGTGGGACTTAGCCCATATGAGATCGTGTTCGGACGCCCGGCAAATGTCTGGGGTGTCCCTAGACCCAAGAAGTACCTGACATAGAATACCCAATGTTAATTGATTATTTGCATGACCTCACCATTAAATTGCGTGTTCTCCATCAGCAGGTACAAGACACCTTGCCGCAGGCTTCCTCGGATCCTGGGCACACTCTCCAACCTGGCGACTGGGTGTGTCTGAAAAATTTCCAAAGGAAGAGGAATTTGGAACCTCGCTGGCGGGAGCCGAGGCAGGTCCTGCTGACGACACGTACAGCCGTGAAAGTTGTTGGGAAAAAGAACTGGATCCATGGTGTGCATTGCAAAAAGGTACCCTTGCCTTTGCCTTTTGATCAGTGGGTCCACGAAGGTATAGGTGACTGTGAAGGAGAGAGGGTTCCTCGGTTTGTACCTTTTGGTGATGCACACCTAGAATGGACTCAGTCTGAGAAAGAAGATGATGACGTTTTGCAAGGAGCTATCCCACCACATCTGAGATTGAACACAACTAATCCAGAGACACTTTTCCAGGATCAGACTGTACCGAACAAAACTAGATACAATTTGAGATCTAGAGCAACTAAGGACAATTAGGGAACTTTTTGTTGTGTGTTTTGGTTTCTTTTTCTAGCAACATTGACCATCTAATTAGGTTGCAGGGTCGTGGTAAGAGCCTTAGTTAGTGACCCGAGTCGTGACACTAGGTCTGCGGGATTTGCAGTGTCATAGGACGGCTAATAATCGCGGCTAAGTGAAGAAGGAAGACAGCCACGAGCAACACCTAGAAGATGGATTCTGCTAAATATTGTACATTGTTATTTAATAGATGTGGCGTAGTACTATGTGTTTTAACTTTGCTATGTGTTTTATTAGCTTGTGTGGGATGGGTTACTCACACTTTACGGCCAACATCTGTACCTACACCTACCTCTCACCCTATGTCTTTTCGCACTACTCTTTCCCCACACCAATTTCATACGCTACCAGAGCATGAGCAAATTAGGAGAATAGAGTATTTGAACAATTCCTTCATTCAATTGTTACACCAGCATCAATTGGTGATCAATACCACCGATTGCTGGGTTTCTGGATTTTACCCCATAATACAGTTGGAGGAATCCCATATTTAGTTCTACCCTTCTCCCTAAAAGGATCTGCTTGGGCTTACACCTCTATGTTTGCCAATACCTATGAGAACCAACATCGACATCTCGTTGGTCCATATAGAGATGGAATTGACGTTAGTCACGACGCACTGATAAGAGGAATAGGGGCTATGTCAAAACATTATAAGAAATTTAATGAATTTCCCACTGACGAACGACAAGCATAAATTGACTGGAATGTGACACATTACGTCACTAGTCTTACGGACAGAGCCAAAAGGAAAATATCCCCACCTATATATACTGTGCCCCACCAAGATCACCTATGTCTCCAAGCAAATGGTCAAAGTTCTAAGGCTCAATTGGGAAAGAGCATATGTAACATTACATACATCTATAAATCCCGAACGTCTCCACCACTGGTAGCGTCTCAAGGAACATATTTTGTTTGCCATGACAGAGCCTATACATGGCTACCAGCCGATTTCTCAGGAACTTGTTATATGGCTTTTCTCCTCCCTCCAACATATACAGCTCCTTTGGGACATCACAAGACAAGGTACGGTAGAGGGGTTATTGCTTTGTAAGACACAGTAGGACAAGAAGGAGGCGACTTCCTTAAAGGATTCCTCCCGTTTTGGGGCCCTATTGCCAATAGTAGAAATATAAGGCATCTCATTCGGGTAGTTGAGGCAACAATAAATGAAACTGTTGGAGCACTGAGTAATATCACTGCTGAGCTTCAGGCGGATCGTCTTATGACATTACAAAACAGAATGGTGTTAGACATCATTCTTGCAGATCGTGGTGGAGTCTGTAAATTGATTGGATCCAGTTGTTGCATTTATATACCTGATAACGCCCCTACAGTATACCAGGCCATCTCTAAATTGCACCACATTACTGAGTCCATCCACCAGGACGAAGGAAATTGGTCTCTGATGGGATGGTTTTGGGGACTACTGTCCACATGGGGATGGAAGGTATTGACTTTTGTTGGAGTAGTCTTGGCCATCATCTTTTCATGTAGCCTTTGTTTGCAATGTGGCCCCGCAATCTGTGGTCTTTGTGCTACCATGTGTGTCCCAAGACCCATGTCACAGAAAACAGAGAATATGAAGATGATGGTGCAGCAACAGCTTGACGACCTCATGACCATCGACATCGATTCAGATTAGCGTGAGTCTTTGTGTATTGCCTGCGTAATGGCAAAAGGAGGGTCTGAGGTTCTTGAATTTCGACTCCATTTTACCTTGACCGCCATTTTGTGTTGCCTTTACACAGGCTGCTCGATTCACGAAGTGTCTCTGCCCCTTGGACTGCAACGTGTCAAAACCCCCTCCGTCCTTGTCTTGAAATCCATCTCAGACACCAGCCGGCCTAAACTAATCCTTGTCTGGACTACCTAATCCCTATATCAACTATCTGTTAGTCTTTAGTATTCTTGTCGTGCCGTATCTTATCTTTTGGCCTTCGCTATTCTCTCCCTGTGTTTTCCTATTCCACAACCTCCCTTTTGAAGCATACAGACATGTCCTGCCATTACAACCCTGAACCATGGTTACGAGTATTGATTAACTTTGGGGGCTGGATAACACACAACATGTAAGCAGAGAGCATTCCGGTTGCAAAACACCTTGTTTTCAAACTCTTCTGATTGGCTAAAACTTTGTGCATTGGGTGTATGTTTGTACAGATGTATTTTGACGATAAAAAGCTTGTGAGCCTCGAAGTAAAGTGGCAGTCTCCTGAGAACCTACTTGTGTGCACTTCTTGGACAACTGTTCTTAGCTGCAGCTAATAAACTTGGTTTTCTACGCCAACAGAGTATTCCGTGTCTCTGTGCAACAAGGCAGGTGAACTCGAAGATTTCAGGCGTGCCCTGCGCGCCAGGCCCAAAGGCCCGGTTCTTCATTCTGCTGCCGGCACAGCGGGGTTCTCCCTCGCACATGGAAGCCCTGCTTCACCATCGGCATGCTCGGGGAAAAACCCACTACTCGGAGACTATCCATCCTTCCTTCTTGGCATCTCCTGCGGGCGGTACTTCCTTTCCCGGCTCGCTAGACGCCCTTCACGCCCTGCCCATAGCCAGGCAACGCCCCCTGGCTTCCTGTTCGGCCAATTGGGCTGCAGCGGTGAAATGCAGGGTGGGCTCCTGCTGTGATCAAAGATACTGGCAGGATCAGAATAAGCAGAAATGCGGGGTGGGCACCTGCCACTTAAAATAAGCAAAAAGCGGGTTAGGCACCCGTGATCGAAATTTCAATAAGTGGGGTGGGTACCCGCTCCACGGTATCACTGACAGGAAATCCCCACATCCAAAACGGCAGGCAACTCAGTGCTGCGCAGCCCACACTTCCAGTAGATAAAAGCGCTCAAAGGGCACTAGGAGCCACAAGAAAGTCCTTAAATATGAAGGAGCAATGCAGGGCCCAGGGAGGCAAGACCTCATGGCAGCCCCCCCCTGGGCCCCAGTAGCAGCACGCCCCGGCAGGATTCAGGAACAAAAACTGAACAACATCATGGGGTCCCTCTACTTATACAAACATTCTCTTTGTCTTTAGTGCAGGGCATGGGGAACCAGATGCAACTGGTTCAGGGAGGATTTGGAGCACTTTGTTTTGCAAGTTCCTCTTCCCCTTTGTCAGGTGGGGGCTAGGTGATCAGACACACCACAGGGGGCGGAGCCCGCATTCACCAGGACAGGCACCATCCTATTCAGAGTCAAGGTTTACCCCTCCCACTACTCCCGGCCCAGATGTCCTATTCAGCCCAGCGCTGACTCACCCTGCCCCTCCTGGAGCCACAGAAACATCCCAGCTCCTGTCACTCACAAGCCAGACATGCAACTCACATCAGGCAGGCAGACACATAGCACATAGAAATGCTAACTTCTAAAAGTGGCATTCCTCCCATTGTCACAATAAATCTGCCCACACCATTGTGCAGCATTTATTCTTACAATTTCATTCATACTAAATTCGACCACTCTGCTCCTCTCATACTATGAATTACCACTGACAAACACTGATCAGGGAATCCCCCATGCATACCTATGGGAGGGCAGGCCAATCTTATCAATGTAACTCATAAAGCGTATGCACTGTACACTGGGTCTTAAAGTGCCCAGATGCCTAAAACCACCAACAGTTTAGGGGTGAAGCTGCCAAAAAGGGCCAAGTCCAACAGTTTTGTTTCGTTCATTAACATGAGCACTATTTTTCTAATCAGGTATGGTATCTTTTTGTGTGGTGCTGTCACTGTTTTATTGTTTGAAGTGTTGCACAAATACCTTAAACATTGCCTCTTGGGGCGTGGCCAAGATGGCGAGGTGAGCAGTCGCACTCTCCGCGAGCTCCCCTGAACCTGAACCCCTAAGCTGTGATTTCACGCAGATCTCCCCCCAATCTGCCGGGAAACTGAAACGGGGACGGAGGAGCACCCAACGCTCCGTCACAGACCCGAATCCAACGCGGAGATCGCAACAGAGGAGCTCCGAAGAACGGACGGGAGCCGGAGCGGAGCGAAGGAGGGGCCAAGAGCCGAGGCCCGTTGGTGGACAGGGAAGCATTAGGACCCGGCCCAGAGCAGAACCGGGGGCAGCAGAGTACCCGACTGTGGGGGCGAGGCTTTGGTGGAGCCACAGGCAAAGCCCCGAGACAAAGGGACACCCGGAGGCAGCCGGCGGCAGTGCCGGAGCAACTCAACCGCCGTGAGGCTCCTACGCAAGGCCGGGCACGCGGCCTACGACTGGAGCGGCTCGAGCCCCCACGACAGGCCGAGCGGAGACAAGACCTGCCACAGGCGGAGGAGAGGTGAGAAGCCGGCGGTGGTGGGGAGAGCAGCGGAGAGCAAGTCCCCTGGGGCGACAAGGCACGATAGCCAGCGGAAGGAGTAGGCCCCAGACCGGACCCGCCTGGGGAGCGCGGCCTCTTTGGAGAGTGGCAGGGTGAGCAGCTGGCCTTTGCGCCGGGGACTGGTGGTGAGCATCGGGCCCCTATAAGCTCAGCCAGACCTCTGGTGGCAGTGCGGCGCCGACGGCGGAAGAACCATTGACCAGAGACGGTCTCTGGGTGACACGGCCTGAAAAGAAGGAGGTGAGCAGCCGGCCCCCTCTCCCCTCCTGTGAACCACGTGGCAGACACCTAATCGTGTGGCCTAGTTGGGGTCTAGGGGACTCCGGGACTGGCTAGGACCCCGGGCCGTGTCGGAAGAGGAGCTCGCCAGGAACCAAGACTAGAAGGTGGCGCGCTCAGAGGACCGGTCCCACACGATAGTGCCCTCCCAGATTGCGCCAGCGCACAGGGCAGTGGTGTTGACGGGAGTGGCCCCAGGCCCAGGAAGACGGACACGGTGACCCGAGGAGGTCGGTTTGGGGCGTGGTGGGCACACCGCGACATCACCAGCAGACAGCGGAGACGGCAGAGTCGCGAGGCCAATAACGACAGGGGCCTGTGGATGGACGCGTCCCTGGGGTGTCCACGACGAAGGGAGCAATAGCGGCCTGCTGAGTTGGCCTGAGGACTGAAGGGGGTCCGGCTGCACTTTGCTGGGAGGACCCAGCCACGAAGCAGGGGAGAAGCTGGGGCATGGATCAAGCCTGCACGGTCTCTTAAAACAGAGGAGTCGACCAAAGGAAGATCGCAGCCGGACCGGTGAATCACGGGGTGTCAGGAACGTGGCCAGCCAGACAGTAGCGGATATCCAGCGGGCCCAGTGCCCGGAGTGACAGCGATAGCAATCTGGGTTGCGAGGGGAGTGCGAAGCCGAACCACACCAGTTAGGACGAACCTCCACGTGGCCGGACTGAGGATGGTAATGGCCGCCGAACCGTGACGGAGCTCGGGGAGTGCTCTGGAGAACTGCGGCGGAGTAAGACAGCCCACTGTGACCGCCAAGGTAGGTGGGCTGAACGTCGGCAACAGGAGAAGAGGTCCCCCCAGATTAGCAGCGGCCCCTGCGCATCGCTGACTATCGCCACAGGCCGGACGCCCGAATGGACTCGCTTAAGCAGTGCCCTCTTCTGCAATGGCTGGCAACAGAGGGATCAAGAAAGGGGAACGGACATTGCCGGAAATGTTGAACAAAGGAACAATGAAACAAGACAAAGGGCAACACTCTCCAGGCCCCTATAGAAGCTCGCTGGAGGCCGGAGAGAGGGAACCACCAGTCACCAGGACCTTCCTAAAATCTCTATTCAGTTCCCTGCGGGACGATTTCCAGACGCTGAAGCAGGAGGTGGCCGGAGAAGTCCGAGAGGTACGAAGAGAGGTCGATAGCCTGGGTGAAAGAGTGGCTACCATGGAAGAAGCCAGACATTCGAGGGATGAAGAGATCGGGCAACTGCAGCAGGAGGTGCTGCGCTTGAGAGATCAACAGCTAGACCTCCAGGCGCATAATGAAGACCTCGAAAACCGGTCCCGCCGGAATAACATCCGGGTCCGGGGAGTGCCTTCCAAAGAAGAAGGGGAGGACACTGCTGGATACCTGCAAAGCATGTTCAGGGAGATACTGGGTGAGCCAGAGGACTACCCTATCAGAATTGACATGGAGCATAGAGTGGGCATGATGCGTCGGGCCTCGGCACCACCGCCTGATATCCTGGCCTTCCTGCCTGACTTCCCGCTTAAGGAGCGAATCCTCCGTGAGGCAAGGAAACAGCAGTCGCTGCAATTCCGAGGGCACCCGGTTGCTCTCTTCCAGGACTTATCGTCGATCATGCTCCAGAAACGCAGAACATTTAAAATAGCGACGGACTTCTTGAGAGCCCATGGGACACAATATTCCTGGGGACATCCTTTCCGTCTTATCTTCCGGTGGAACGGCACCCTGCACCAGCTTCGTTTCCTCCAGGACACTTGCGAAGTACTGGGAATCACCGCGACGGACGAAGAAGCGCACACACCACGTCGAAGGCGCACCACCAGAGACGGCTGGCAGAGAATCGCTGAACGCCAGTCCTCTACTTCTTCTGCTCGACCGGATTCGCCTACCATCCGGGCCGGGATGAACAATGCACTACGGGAGGCGGCCGGGGACACGGCCTCGAGTGGTGTTGCGCTGACAGCCTAAGATGACTCCAGGGGGAGATCAACACAGCCTTTCTCACAGCGCAGGTTTGGGGGTTCTGGGGGGATGGGGGTGGCGGGCGGGAGTGTAGTGGCTGGACGTCCACTTCAGTAACTTACCACAGACTTGTCCTCTGAGGACCGGCCTGGGACTATGAAGTTCTGGAACTCGTTGAGGGTATCGGGAGAAGGAGGGGGGATGTTGGGGTTGTTTTGAGTTTTGGTCAGGGGGGAAGGGCCGGGGGGGAGGGTATTGGGAATTTTGGTTGAGGGTAGGGGATTTGGGGGGGGAGGGTAGGTCGTCGAGTGCACTATGCAGGTCTTAGCCACTTTAATGCCATTCAAGCACCTTGTCCCACTCGGGCGGGGATTCTACGCTTTTACTCCCACCATACCCCATGCCTCCCATGACTCTTAAGGTGGTTACTCTTAATGTCAGGGGCCTAAACAACCCGGTCAAGAGATGGGCGGTGTTGTCTCTCCTAGAGAGCACCCGAGCGGATATCTGTCTTCTTCAAGAGACCCACTTATTGCCCCGCGACTCCCACAGGCTGCGCTCCCATACGTTCCCGACACAATTCTTTTCTTCTAGCAATACTAAGACTGCAGGGGTAGCGATCCTGGTAGCCTGACATTTCAGGGGGGAAGTCCTTCACAAACATGCAGAACACAAAGGCAGGCTGTTAGTTTACAGGTTTAGGATCGGGGTGTTGCCTTTACGGTTGGGTCCCTGTATAGCCCTAATGAACAGCAGGAGCGCTTCTTGCGGTCGGCACTGGTGGACGTCACCGCTTCGCAAGACAGGCACATTATCATCGGAGGAGACTTCAATATGGTCTTCGACTCGGCCCTAGATAGATCCGCACAACGCTCCCCGCAGGTCGGGGAGTTCTCGGCCGGGTGTAAAGCACAGTTGTCGGAGGTGGACCTCCACGATCTCTGGCGTCACATGCACCCCACTGATAGGGGGTATTCATATTACTCCCACGCACACAAAACATGCGCGAGGCTGGACCATCTCCTGGTCACGGCTCCGGTACGGGCTTTGGACTCAACGTCGGAAATGGGAGTGCTATCCCTATCAGACCATGCCCCGGTCACTGCCACGCTATCCCTGCCGCCGGTATCTTGCCCTCCCAGAGTCTGGCGCCTTAGAGACACCTTATTGCACAGAAAGGCATGGTTAAACACATCGAGGGTGCTATCTGGGATTATTTGTCTGACAATGATAACCCCGACACTTCCCTGGCGACACAGTGGGTGGCCTTGAAGGCAGTCCTTAGGGGGGAGTTTCTAGCCATCTCCTCGGCTGAAAATAAGGAGCGGCAGAGTAAGAGGGATGAACTCACCCAGCGGGTACACGAGCTCGAACAGATACACCACCGGACGGGGGCCCCCCGGATCTGGAAGCAGCTTAAGGAGGCGAGGAAACTCCTGGCGGCCCTGGACTTGGACCGCGCGGAGTATGATGCGCTTCGTTTGCGCCACGCCTACTACACCGGGGGGACCGCTGTGGCCGACTGCTGGCTAATAGGCTCCGAGTGACGCACCAGCGTCAGATGGTGAAGGAGATCTCTGACTCCACAGGGTCGATGGTCACGGAGGATGCCCATTTTGCCGAAACTTTCCGCAGATTTTCCGCAGATCTCTACGCCGGGGATCCCCCGGATGATTCTGCGACATCGGCCTACTTGGACTCGGTCGCCCTCCCCTCCCTGGCCCCCTCGCAGGCAGAGCATCTAGATAGAGAGATTCGAATCGAGGAGGTGATCTCCGCCATCGCCAAACTTAAGCACGGTATGGCTCCGGGGCCGGACGGATATACATCTCTCTTTTATAAAATGTTTTGTACGTCGTTGGCTCCGCTCCTCACCCGCCTGTTTAATTCGTTCGCTGCTCCGGGGGCCATCCCACCTGACCTCCTACGAGCCTCTCTCACGGTCATCCCCAAACCAGGGAAGGACCGGTCGCACTGTGGCTCCTACAGACCGATATCTCTTTTAAATGTAGATCTTAAGCTATATACCGGGATCCTCGCGGCCGGACTCGCCCCCCACCTACCGGGACTTCTAGACCCAGACCAGGCGAGATTCATTCCCAGGCGGGAGACGGTGGACAACACCAAGAGGATCGTCCACCTTATAGAGAAGGCCTCCCGAATCTCTGGAGAGAGAATGATGTTGGCATGGACGCTGGAAAAGCGTTTGACCGGGGTTCATTGGCCCTATCTAGAACAAGTCCTGATGAAGGTGGGTATAGGAGAGAAATTTCGATCCATGATCCTTAATTGCTATAAATTCCCGACAGCAGTAGTGCGGGTGAATGGTTACAGTGCATGGAGCTTTAACATTGAGAGAGGTACTAGGCAGGGGTGCCCGCTCTCGCCCCTGCTCTTCGCCCTTTATATGGAGCCCTTCGCCCAACGGATCCGTACCAATCTGGTGGCAACGGGGGTACGGTTCGGGGGCTTTACTCACACCATAAGCCTCTATGCGGACGACATTATATTGTCGCTAGATGAGCCCCGGTCTGCCCTCCCGGTGTGCATTGAGGAGCTGGACTCCTTTGCTGCTGTTGCAGGTTTCAGAATGAACATGGGGAAATCGGTGACCCCGGACATCTCCCTTACGCCGGCCACTAGATCCTATCTACAAGGCCTATTCCCAATGCTCTGGTCGTCGGATCTGGTGCCTTACCTGGGGATCCAGCTGGCTCCCAGCTTGCCGGCCATGGTGACAGCTAACTATGCCGCACTGGGCAAGAAGATCCGGGAGGAACTCGGACGGTGGAATCGCAGCACTCTCTCCTGGTTAGGCAGAATAGCTGCAGTTAAAATGACGGTCTTACCCCAGGTTCTGTACCTGTTCAGGGCCTTACCGCTCCAGCTGCCCGCTGGGTGGATCCAACAGACACAAGCAGACCTCTCGCATTTTATTTGGCAGGGCAGGAAGCCCAAAATGAGGAGGACGCTTTCTATGTTGGCCCCTGAGGCTGGAGGGCTTGGAATACCCGATCTCTGCAAATATTTCCAAGCGGCACAATTGCGTTATCTCGTAGAATGGAGTAGGTGGGAATCGGACAAGCACTGGCTCTTCCAGGACCAGGCAGTGGCGGGCCGGCCCCTGCAGGTGGTGCCGTTTTTGCGCCGGCCTCATCGCCCCGCAAACTTATATGCTTCCTTTGTCACTAGGGTGCCCCTGCAGGTCTGGGATGCCACCAACCTCGTTCACAATCTTACCACATTCCCGTCGCCACTCACACCGCTGGTGGACAACCCGGACTTTACTCCGGGGATGGAAAGGGGGGCCTTTACCCACTGGTGAGCAGCCGGGTGTCGGGCCTTGTGTCATATGTACGGCCCAGAAGGGGTCATCCCCTTCCCGCACTTCCGACAGGTACACTCATTCCCAGAGTCTGAAAGACTCCACTCCTTGCAGGTTCGCCACTGGGCACTACACCCACAGGTACGGGAAGCGGCCGATAGGCAACTCCTCCCTTATGAGAGATGGCTCATGACGCGCACGTCGGACGCAAAACTGATTATAGACCTTTATAAGCTACTGCAACCACCTTCTTCACACCTTTACAACCCGGGGAGGGAGCGCTGGGAACGGGAATTAGGCAGGACACTGAGCCATAAGGAATGGGAGCAGATATCTTACAGGGCAAGGCACTCGGCATACCACATGGGACTCACTGAAACACTGACTAAAGTCTCTACCTATTGGTACTATACGCCAGAACGGGTACACGAAATGGACCGTAGTAAGGACAGCGCTTGCTGGAGGGGGTGCGGGCAAGTAGGCACACTGACACACATTCTATGGGAATGTCCGCTCCTAGACCCTTACTGGAAAGAAGTGTTGGATGAAGTAGATTCTCATTTCGACATCGAACTGCCACGCTTCCCCGCATACATTTAGTTAGGACTCCCAAACAGGTTGATGTATCCCCTCAGATCCTGCAGAAGTAGACAGATAGCTATAGCACTAGGCTCAGCAGTTCAGAACATCCTACTACACTGGCGCACCATCACGCTTCCCTCTATCACGGGCTGGCTCCATAGACTGTGGCATGTACTGGGCATGGAGAAACTGTCGCTCACAGTGGCAGGGGATATAGAGCAATTTGATGATCTCTGGCAGCCGTTTCAGTCTTTGCTGCTCACTGAATTCAGGGAACTCACCTGCCCCAAATACCTCCGCCTCTTGAGGCTCACGACACCTGCAGAATCGACCACTTGAGTGGATGCAGGATTAGTCTCTTTCGCTAAAGAGCGGCCAGGGTAGACAGCAAGGGACAGACCTGCGCACTGGACGAAGGAGGGTTGGGGGACAGGTGATCCGGGAGTTGGGGTTTGGGGGGGGATTTCGGGAGGGGAGGGTTGTTTTAATACTGTAACACTGTCTATCTTTAACTGTCGCTGCGGACTAGTCTGCGATTGGAATATCCTTTGCAGACGCAATGCCTAGAGCGCGGCCCTGGCTGCAGTGACCTGATGCCTCATACGCTCTGTATGTTTGTTCCTTTGTGTTGCACCAATAAAATGCTTTAAACCTAAACATTGTCTCTTAAGTTAAGCCTGACTGCTCTGTGCCAAGCTGCCTGGGACTAAGCACAGGTTAATATAAGGTGTATTTGTAGCTTACCCTAACTAGTATATTTGGTTCCTGCTTGGACAGGGTGCATCCTTTTGTCAACCAGAATCCCAATCTCTAACACATACTTTAAGAGTTAAAGGAGTGCTCTGGGGTCCATATGTCTAATAGAAGCTCAGTGGCAGATTTATCAAGCAGTTACATCACCCTTGCACCATGCAATGGGGTACAAGGAGAACACAACTACTAACTAGGATTCATCAAGCCACTCAAGGCCACCCTGTGTGGCACTGCGTGGGATGATAAATCTAGGTAACACTGTGCAGCTCAAATCACTGCATTGCATTACTCTGCCTCAGGGAATGTTCAAATGGTGGAGTGAGGGTGTTCCTACGCATCCACCCATGCATTTCGGAGCATTCTCAGAATTGACATTACTGATAGACCATGGAATGTGTCACAATACTACGCCTTCCCAGGTGAGACGTAACAAGGAGAGAAATATATTTATTCCTACACATTTTTCCTCTTTCTTTGTGTTCTTCAGCACAACTAGAAAGATGAAAATGCCTCTGAGGATTCTTTTTGTGAAGAAAGAGGCCCCTTTTTACACAAAAAATTCCTGTCTGCAACACAGGCACCCTTGCCCCACAGCGCAAGTGTGCCTGGATTGGTGTTAAGCAGCAGTTTGTGGGTCAGCGCAAGGAAAGGACAGGAATGTGATGTATATTGTTAAATACTGCTCATTCTTGCCCTATCCCTTTAACGCAGCACAGCTAGGTGGCTTGCTGCGCTGTGTACAAGTTTGATAAATGTGCCCCTCAGTGTTTTAGCTCAGTAGTTTCAGGGAGGCAGAAAACAAGAAAAAGTTTCAGGGGCCGCGTGAGGCTAGGCTTGCCCCTTACAGTTTTCCTATTTAACTGCTCATCCAAGCCACCCATGCCTAGACTGATCCAGTGCCATATGTTACTGTATGTTTCTGAGAGAGGCCAGACCTAAACCTGACAACTTGTTTTTACCGGAAATGTAAGCTATCAGGACCCGGGTCCTCATAGCAACATCCAAATAAGTTCCCTCAGGCCCAGCCAACAGATTATTACAATGTGAATTGCCTGGAAGGTAGCCTGATGCACAGAGCTGTGGGAGCATGCAGTAAGTGCTGCGCAGAAGCAATTTTTATGACAGCAAAGCGCCTTAATCCCAGCACGGTCAAGGAGCTCTACAAGTGCACGACTAATGCATTTTAGTGCGGTGAAGCGGACCCGAGCCCGAAAATGCTTTAGTCTAACCGCTAATGTGTGTTACTTGGCAGGGATGAGTCTTCTGCCTTAATAAGGTCTGATGAAATACATGTGTAAGTTTTTCTGCGAAGTCTTAACCTCTTCTATGATGAGGACGTAACGGTAACGTCTTCGGCTGTGGCGCTAGTGTGCCAAGGACGTAACAGTTACGTCCTCGGCACACTACTCAGAAATCCCTCTGCTGTACACAGTAGAAAGATTTAATTCCCAGACATTTAGGGTAGACCAGGAAGGTTCTGATCCCCCAATGTTCTTTATCCAGAATCCCCTGTAAACCACAAATGTAGCTAAAGAAATAAAGTTTTCCTCACATTTCTGTGTGGGAAAGTTGTGGGATCACTGCGCCAGCACAAATTTCCAACCACATAGAGTTTCCCAGGTCTCTTGATAAAAAAGCTGCCTCACTTGTGTTGGTGGCCCAAGTGCCCGCCACAGGGACAGACCCAAAAGGTATTGTGGAGGTATTAATTATCACAAAACATCCTGGTTTTGCAAGGGGGTCACCTGAGCTTTTGGTCCTGGGCTCGACCATCTAGGGAACCCTACCAAGCCCAGACACTTCTGAAAACTAGACACCCAGAAGAGTCCAGGGAGGAAAGGCTTGTGTGGATCTCCCAAAGTTTTCTTACCCATAATCACCTACAAACCTCAAATTAAGCTAAAACATTCACATTTTCCTCACATTTCTATATGTGAAAGTTGTGGGATCACCGCACCATTACACATTTCCTACCACCCAGCTTTCCCCCAGGTTTCCTGAAAAAAATGCTAACTCACTTGTGTGTGGGTGTGTGTTGGAAAGTACTGTATCAGTAGTGATAAATGTGTCTCTACCATTGGCAATAAGGCCACTAACACAGTCTAGGGCTCAGTACAGGTCTCAATAAATTATTCCCAAGCTTAACCCTTGGCAGCTTGGCTGTCAGCAGTCCGGCTTAATTTAAGATACCGGTATGTAAAGCATTTAAAAACACCAATTCAATGAATAATTGACACACAACTCACAATAGAAATCCAACACCATTTTATACAAATAAGAAATATTTTTATCTTTAAAATGACACTAAAACAAACAAAATCCAATGCTGAGAACTAGAGATAGGGGCTTTTAAATATTTAGCACTATATAGCACATATAAACTTATAGCGCCTACTGATGCGCTTCACCAGTCTAAGTTCGGTGAGGGTTTGCCGGCATGCTTTCCAGGGAGTTCCCGGTCAAACTCTGGAAGTCGGACATCTGTAGCTTTTCAGCGGGACGAACCCGCAGGCCAGGCCGGCTCGCTGTTGAAGGTGGGTGGCTTGGTTCTTGAGGTTGAGTCGGTCCCCTTATGGAGCTTTTGTCCAAAATTGCTCCAAACTTATAGAAATACTTCCTGAAGTTCCTATTAAGGGCCCAACATGTCCAAAACACAATCCAAGGGTCTGGAAGCTCCAAGATAGTCCTTGAAAGTTTGGGAATTAAGTCTCCACAATCTACTTGGACAAAGCCCTTACAAATCCATTAGAAACACTCCACGCTAAGGATTCTTGGTGGTAATGATCCAGGTGAGCTCTGTTAACCTGTATCCTGCAGGCTGTTCACTCTTTATTCCTCTTGAAGCAAGTTAGGTTAAGAATGCTGTAATACCAGATTGTTCAGCAGGCGCAGTCAGTCACAGGACAGGGCCTGGTTGGTGCAAATCAAACTTCCAGCATGGACCCTTCTTCTTCTCTTAGATTCAAGCAGCAGATCTAAGATGCTCTGCCCCTCTCAGGTTTTTATTCAGTGTTCTCTGGTGTCAAGTAGGAGAGTACTATTGCTGTCCAGTGAGGTGCAGGGCAACACCCTAGAGCATGACCACTTCATCCAAAGTGTGGCTTAATGGTCTCCCAGAAAGCACTACTCCTCCAAAATCCAATATGGCTGAAGTCTCAGCAGAGTAGCGAGAGTAAGCTAAACCAAGCTCCCGTATGTCTCATTTTCATAGCGCTCCTCTACCTGACATCTGCAAATTCCTTCCTAAACCTTCCATCTGGCTGGGTTGTAGGGGATGGGGATATATAGACCTGGCTGTTCCTGCCTGTCCAATCTTTTCTTTTGAAGCCCCATGGTTTACAACCCCTCTCCCCGCTCTAGCATTCCTCTGTAGCAGAGCCATTTCCAACAGATTAGCCTCTCTGGGGTGAGACGCTTATCACTTCATCATAACAGCAGCCTAGCTAATCATGTTAACTCTGACCAATCTGGCAGACCACTGGAAGTCTGAATTTTGGCGTATAGACAAGAAAGTCTTATAACTTCTTTTCTGTGCACTTTAAGATACATTCAACAATAGCATATTGTTAGATTTATTAATACCATTCTCCTAAATCCTTGAATTATATTATTTGGTAATCCCTAGTGATAGTTATGCATTATTAAGCTATTGCCATGTTAACCTATGTGGCTGGGGATCTACAATGAAGAAAATGAAATGTTCAATTTCTCTATTACTATGGCTTATAAAACATCTTTTATAAGGACCCTGCTTATAGCTACATGGCTCGGACAAGTAGGAGAGACTTTAGGGATCCTGGATATGTACAAATAGTGTATATCCTCACTCCAGCATGCTCATAACACCAAAGTCGATTTTTGGAGGCACTTTACTACACCGGAGAAGTGAAATGTATCATTTCTATATCCCCAGGGCATATAAAACATAATTTATAAGGTTTTTCCTTATAGTGACATAACTCCCCACCCCTGGGCTACCCAGGAAAGACTCTGAGGGTACATAATATGCCAACATTTTGTAGACTATCAATTTCTAAGTGCCCCTACCACCGAAGTCAAGTTTGAGTACAATTTACATTTAAAGTCAGTGCTGCAACACAGAGCTGCTTTTAAAATGACCCCAGGCTCCCAGCAGTGCGCCCAAGCAAGTGCAGAAATGGCTGCTGACCTCTAAACTGCCATGCCCTATTATACACTAGGGACATTTTGAAACTTTGCACTTTGAAAATTGAAATTTATTTTGCACGATTTTAAACGCCTACCTCTCGTTGCCTCCCCGGTCCACCACCGACACTAGGCCGGCTTGTAGTGGAGGGAGGACGGCATTCACCCGAACACACCGGAAGTGAGTGAGTAGACTCCCCGGTGCACACCAATTTCCAGGTTAGCGCTCTAGCCCTCAATACTACATAAAAGGGACGTTTTCTTCTCACGCTAGATCTGATTAGTGCTTGAAGACTCTGCCCGCTGTCGCTCGCGCTGCGCTGTGTGATATAATACTGCCAAATTGTTTTTAATTTTGAAACTTTGCACTTTGAAAATTCAAATTTATTTTGCACGATTTTAAACGCCTACCTCTCGCCGCCTCCCCGGTCCATCACCGACACTAGGCCGGCTTGTAGTGGAGGGAGGACGGTATTCACCCGAACACACCGGAAGTGAGTGAGTAGACTCCCCGGTGCACACCAATTTCCAGGTTAGCGCTCAAGCCCTCAATACTACATAAAAGGGACGTTTTCTTCTCACGCTAGATCTGATTAGTGCTTGAAGACTCTGCCCACTGTCGCTCGCGCTGCGCTGTGTAATATAATACTGCCAAATTGTTTTTAATTTTGAAACTTTGCACTTTGAAAATTGAAATTTATTTTGCACGATTTAAAGCGCCTACCTCTCGCCACCTCCCCGGTCCACCACCGACACTAGGCCGGCTTGTAGTGGAGGGAGGACGGCATTCACCCGAACACACCGGAAGTGAGTGAGTAGACTCCCCGGTGCACACCAATTTCCAGGTTAGCACTCTAGCCCTCAATACTACATAAAAGTGACGTTTTCTTCTCGCGCTAGATCCGATTAGTGCTTGAAGACTCTGCCCGCTGTCGCTCGCGCTGCGCTGTGTGATATAATACTGCCAAATTGTTTTTAATTTTGAAACTTTGCACTTTGAAAATTTAAATGTATTTTGCACGATTTTAAACGCCTACCTCTCGCCGCCTCCCCGGTCCACCACCGACACTAGGCCGGCTTGTAGTGGAGGGAGGACGGCATTCACCCGAACACACCGGAAGTGAGTGAGTAGACTCCCCGGTGCACACCAATTTCCAGGTTAGCACTCTAGCCCTCAATACTACATAAAAGGGACATTTTCTTCTCGCGCTAGATCTGATTAGTGCTTGAAGACCCTGCCCACTGTCTCTCGCACTGCGCTGTGTGATATAATACTGCCAAATTGTTTTTAATTTTGAAACTTTGCACTTTAAAAATTGAAATTTATTTTGCACGATTTTAAACGCCTACCTCTCGCCGCCTCCCCGGTCCACCACCGACACTAGGCCGGCTTGTAGTGGAGGGAGGACGGCATTCATTCGAACACACCTGAAGTGAGTGAGTAGACTCCCCGGTGCACACCAATTTCCAGGTTAGAGCTCTAGCCCTCAATAATCGCCCCACCATATGGAGAGCATATTAGGAATGCCCCTTACAACGCGCAGCAGACGCGCATGGCGGGCGCACCGGCGGCGCGCCGAAGGTGTGCCAAAGGTATGCCCGTCTGCGCCCGTCCGCACCACGACCGGGCCCGGGGCTATGTCCCCTGGTCCCACCATCCAATATTCAATGGATATACGATATGGACTTAATTCCGCTCCTTCCATATGTAGGCAACCACTTGATATGGCCAATTGGATTGGTCCGTGGTCTTGTAAGAAATGTAGGGAAAGTTTCGGTCCACACATAGACCCCCTGGGAACTACTCAACTTAAAACCCTGCGATGTGGGCTTATCAACGTAAGATCAATGAGTAAACACTCACTGAACATTTTTAATCTCATTACGTAAGGGGACTTAGATTGCCTCTTTATGGCTGAAACATGGTTAACGCCTGAGAGTAACCCTGATGTCACTACCACCCTCCCCTTGGGATATTTCATCTCCAGAAAGGATAGACCAGTTCAGAGAGGAGGGGGGGTCGCAATTATCTATCGAGACACCCTCCACTGCCAAACTTCCGATCATCCAGGTCTAAAATGTGCAGAAAGTATGGGTTTCGCCATAAAGGTACACGATTCATTTACCTTTACTGGAGCCCTAATCTAATGTCCACCAGGAAAGCCCAAAGACTTTCTGGAGACTATGGGGGAAGGGATTAGCGACCTAGCCATCAAATCCGCCAATTTCACACTGCTAGGAGACGTTAATATACATCTAGATTCCTCTACCGACTCAGCAGCCACATGCTTTAAAGAGACGATAAGCATCCTGGGTTTGACTCAGCATACTACTTACACCACACACAAGGCAGGGCACATTCGTGATACCATCTGCTCAAACCTAGTTTCACTTACTGTTATTAAGCCCCAAAGACAAACCTGGACGGATCATAATTTTATTCCATTCAAAAAGTTAATAAGAACGGGTAGTATTAGGAAATACATTGAGCCAGAGACAAGATATACCTGTGAGGACCCATGTTGGAAAAATATCATTAAAAGGACAGATTTCCGGAATATAGCCGGAAAAAATTCTCCTAAACTAACCAAAGACCCAACTAAAGACTGCCAGCTCTTTAGGGAATGGATGAACAGACTCAGTCACGAAAAGTCCCTCGTTGACCCCGGCGTAGTCTTTCGTAAACCCTCTCAGAAGAAAAATGTAAATGTCGGAATTTGTAAGGCGCACAGCTACCTCCACCGGAGGTGTCCCGGCGCTGTCCGTATACCTGGCTTCCCTGGGTAATGTCCACTCCTGGGCACCCCCCAGGTGCAGCCAGGCATCCCAGCGCTTTGAGCCGTTGAGGAGACTAAGCAAGCTATTGCCCAAAGTTGCAGCATGGGACCCATGATCAGAACAGGCACTGAGGCGAGAATATCCAGTCAGGGGAATTAATGAGCCAGAGACCCGCCGAGGCGGGAATCGAACCCTGGTCCCTGGCCAGAGCTCTGCATCAAGGTCTGCCTGCTCTAACCATTGAGCCACACTTCTCCACTCCATCAGCCATATGGTTTTCACTCCCACTAAAAGTAGAACGAACAAAAGTAAGGATCCTTGAACAAAAATGGCGCAGTAACTACGGGGAGACTGATGAAAACAACTATAAAGCCGCGCGCCGACACTATCATAGTATGATAAAGACTGTAAAGAAGGAACACTTCACTGAAGCTATAAATAAGAGCGATAACAAGCAGAAAGAGATTTTTAAAATAGGGAATAATTTTATGAATCCCAAATCTATGCAGAAGGTAATCTCCCCTCCCAAAGTCTGTGCAATACAATAGCCACCTTCTTTGAGGAAAAAATCCAAATCCTCAAGAAAGATTTTCCCCCTCTGTCGACACATGGAGCAGTGGGGGACAACAGAATTGATACCACCATGGCTTGTCTGTCGGCTTTCAAGCCTATTAGTCTAGAGGAATCCCAGACAGGGATCCTGACAATTAAATCAGGTTCCCCTTTTGACCCCTGCCCGCCCCTGGTTCTTCACACCTTGGTGGACGTTGTTAACCCCACCATAAACAGCATTGTGAACTCTTCATTACGCACCGGCATAGTTCCGGCGAAATGGAAACTAGCAGCGGTTAAACCACTACAAAAAAGAAATTGCCAGATCCTACAATTCTGGCAAATTTACGACCTATCTCCCTGCTACCAGCCCTCTGCAAACTCACAGAAAAAGTCACAAACAAACAACTCACTGACTTTTTGGAGGCCAATAACATCTGGCACCCAAATCAAGCAGGCTTTAGAGGTCAGCACTCGACGGAGTCAGCCCTCCTTTTCACCTCCGAAACACTCCGAGCTGCAATGGACCAGGGAAAGAAAGCAGTCCTGGTTCTCCTCGATTTATCTGCGGCCTTTGATACGGTCTCACATTCCATTCTGGTGGACTGTTTAGCCGCGGCTGGGTTAGCAGGAAGTGCTATGGACTGGATTAAATGCTTTCTAGTTAACAGACACCAAGTAATCACTCTGGGCCATTTCAGATCACGAGAAAAACAATTTAGCTCAGGAGTGCCGCAGGGCTCATGCTTGAGCCCAACACTTTTCAATGCATACATAGCCCCTCTGATTACACTCATATCATCCTTCAAGATACATACAATTTCATACGCGGATGACACACAGCTCACCCTAGTACTGGACGACGACTCTGAAGAGGCGGAAATAAACCTAAAAAACTGCCTTAAAGCCATTTTTAAATGGATGAACACAAACCACCTGAAATGTAACTCAGGGAAAACAGAGATCCTGGGATATAGGAAAGACAATCTGTTTAGTCCCACATTATGGTGGCCTGAGGACGCCATCCCGCCCCCAGGGATTGTAACATCTGTCAGAAATCTAGGGATCAGATTTGACTCAGCCCTTACGTTTAAACAACAAGCAATAGCTGTGGCGGGCACTTGCTTTGGTATCATTAAGAGTTTGAGAAAATTCTTTGACCTTATCCCCCTCCCAGCACGGAAAACTGTTGCAGTTGCACTGATTACATCACGCTTAGACTACTGCAACAGTCTTTATGCTGGGACAAACAGCAAGGTATGCCACAAGCTGCAAATGGTGCAACATGCAGCGGCAAGGCTGGTGCTGGGATGGAATAGGAAGTCATCCGCCACAGCAGCAATGAATGTCCTCCACTGGCTACCAATACACAAAAGAGTCCTCTTTAAAATCATCCTGTTCACGTTTAGGGCCTATCATGGCAGAGGACCCAGCTATATCCAGAACATGTTCAAACATTACACTCCCTCACGAAACCCTAGATCAGCCAAAGCAAACCTGCTCACCATCCCTCTTTTCAGACTTAAAACCAGAGGTGGAAAGGCCCTGGCGGTCCTAGGCTCAAATGCATGGAATAAACTACCGCCGCATCTTCACACAATCTCTGTAGAATCAGTTTTCAGGAAAAACCTCAAAACATGGATCTATAGTCAATCCGACATCACATGTAAAAATCTGATATGACCCTGTCTCCTGGCCATACCTACAGCTGCATAGAGTGCCTCAGCCCGCACTGTTGTTTCTTGTCTAAAGCACCAAGATGCTCCTTGGAGTGAAAGTTGCGCTATATAAGTATCAAATTACATTACATTACATTACATTAGGGTAGTTTCAATCCATCATGCCCTATTATGTAGGAGAGACTTATAGGGTAGGTCATGCCAAATATAAGTGTATCCTAACATACAGTGTGCCCTCATGTATGTATGTGTTTTCACTGTATTCTCATTGTGCTTTCACTATAGCACTGGTCTTCGGCACTCTCATTGTCAGAAGACCAGCATCCATGGGTCTCAAATGGGGCACAATTGTGGGACGCTGCAAACAGGTCCCGATTTCCAAGTGCCTGTGACAGGGAAGGGTCCAAAACGTATTGTGGCGACAACAAAATTAGCGTTAACAAAACAATCCTGTTTTGCAAGGGGGTCTCCTGTGTTTTTGTTCCGGCCATCTAGGGAAACCTACCAAACCCAGACATTTCTGATACCTAGTCACCCGGTAGAGTCCAGGGAGGTGTGGCTTGCATGAACCCTCCTATGTTTACTTACCTAGAATCACCTACAAACCTCAAATATAGCTGAAAAATTCACATTTTTCTCACATATCTAAGTGGGATCACCTCACTGGCACAAAATTCCTACCATCCAGAGTCCCTCTCGGTCTCCAGAGTAAAATGATAACCCACCAGTGTGAGTGGGTCATGTGCCTGCGACAGAGAGGGCCCACAAAGGTGTACAGATTGAGGGAGTATCATAGCGTGTATGTGACTGTGTGGTAGGGAATTGGTGCTGTGCTCTGATCTCAGACAGAAATGTGAGGAAAATTAGATTTTTTTAGCTAAATTTGAGGTTTGCATGGTATTCTGGGTAAGAAACGTTGGGGGTTCCACACAAGTTACACCTCCCTGGACTCTCCCGGGTATCTTGTTTGCAGAAATGATTGGGTTTGGTAAGGTTCCCTAGATGACCGCCAAGCCTGGGACAAAAAGCACAGGTGACCCCCTTGCAAAACCGAGGTTGTTTTGTCATCGATATTTTTGACGCATCCACAATAGGTTTTGGGCCCTTCCTTGTCGCCTGCACTTATTCCACCCACACAGGTGAGGCAGCATTTATATCAGGAGACTGGTGGGAATGATGGGAGGTAGGAAATGTGTACCAGCCTAGAGATCCCACAACGTTCCTAAACAGAAAAGTAAGGAAAACGTGATTTTTTTTTTTTAGCTATATTTGAATTTGCAGGGGAGTCTGGCTAAGAAAACTTTGGGGGTTCCACACAAGCCTCACCTTTCTAGACTCCCCCGTGTGTCTTGTTGTCTGAAATGTCTGGGTTTGGTAGGTTTCCCGAGATGACCGCTGAGCCCGGGACCACAAACACAGGTGAATCCTTTGCAAAACCACATTGTTTTGTCATTGATAATTTTGATATCTCCACAATACGTATTGGGTCCTTCCCTGACATGGGTCCACCGACACAAGTGAGGAAGCATTTATATCAGGAGACCTGGGGGAACAATGGGTGGTGTAAAATGTGTGGTTTCTTTCTGATTCTGGAAGAATTTGGCACAGTAATGCAAAGTAAATGTGTTATTGTAGTCAGGTTTTCAAATATGCAGGGCATTGTGGGTAAGAAAACATGTTGGGATCCTCGAGAGGCACATGATCCTATACTTTCGTGGGTGTCTAGTTTATGAAAATATCTAGAGTTGATAGATTTTTCCTAGCAAAAATGTACATCTTGGCAGAGAAAGACAAAAAAGTCAAATTTTACTGCACAGCCATCTATTCCTCAAGTACACAGTAACTTTGGTTGGATTTTTAACTCAATTGGACATTTGCAGGGGATTCTGGGTAAGGAAATTTTGGAGCATCCTCACAAGCTATACATCCCTGGACTCCCCATGGTAGCTAGTTTGCAGAAATCTTTGGGTTTGGTAGGTTTCCTTAGTGTGTCCGCCGAGCTCAAGAGCAAAAACGCAGGTGTACCCCTGGCAAAACCAGGTTGTTTTGTCAGCAACAATTTTGATGCCTCCACAATACGCTTTTGAGCACTTCCCTGACATGGGTCCACCCACACAAGTGAGGAAGCATTTATATCTGGAGACCTGGAGGAACACTGGGTGGTGTGGAATTTGAGGTTTCTTTCTGATTCTGGAAGAATTTGGAACAGTAATGCAAAGAAAATGTGTTACTTTAGTCACATTTTCAGATGTGTAGGGAATTATGGGTAAGAAAACATGTTGGGATTCATGAGAGGCACATGATTCTGTACTTTCTTGGGTGTCTAGTTTATGAAAATATCTAGAGTTGATAGATTTTTCCTAATGACAATGTACACCTTAGCAGAAAAAGACAAAAAAGTCAAACATTACTGCACAACCATCTATTCCTCAAATATATACTAACATTGGATGGATTTGGCAAGAGGGTTTGTAAAGGTTCAGAACATAAAATGTTATTAAAAGGGGAATTCACAAAAATTAACTGCACTGTTAATAATTGAAGGGTAAAACAAACTGAACCAATGACCCACAGCTTGTGAGCTGTAAAGCCGCAACAAGTCACGAACCGCCTTTAAATGCCATTCAAACACCTTTCATACGTGACACACACAACACCATTCACACCACCAGCTGCTAACCCAACACGTTACAAAACTCACATCAACAGACAATGTAGAGACAATGTACAGCCTGGCAGACAAATACAGAAAAGACAAAGACTACTTCGCCACAATCTATTCTTCAAGTACACACACATGCTGGATGGATTTGGCACAAGGCCCAGCACATTACATCACTCACATCAGCAGACAGTGCCACTCAAGGGACCATCATTATCATATGCCCACATGATTGACACAACAATCACACTGGCTAGCAGCTGATAGAGCGTGTGCAATAGTGTTTGGCAAGCAGTGTGTGTACTGAATAGAAGCAATCCTTTACTCACACACCACCATCCAAATGCCAGCTCAGACAAACCACCAGCCATGTGCCAGTTCACACACACTAACAGCCAATCAGCAGTCCACGCACACTGCCAGCTAAGCACCAGTCCCCACAAACCACCAGACAAACACCACACTATGCACATTGCCAGTCAAACGCTAGTCCATGCACACTGCCAGCCAAGCGTCACTTCACTCCCACTGTCAGACAAGCACCATCCCAAGCACACTACCAGCCAAGCGGCATTCCACACACATCACCAGCCAAGCAGCAGTTCAAGCACACTGCCTGGAAGTGCCAGTCCACACACACCACCAGCTAAGCACCAGTCCACATACACTGCCGGATAAAGCACTAGTCTACACACTCTGCCAGACAAGCGCTAGCCCACACACACACCAAGTGCACACAGACCATCAGCCAAACTCCAGTTTACAAACACAAAAAACTTCCCCTGTTGTCTAGTCATTCTCTGCACCCATTGAGGACAGATGGCCTTAAAATATGGCTGATCTGCCACGTGGGGACAGAAACTGACAACATACATTCCCCAAATAGGGGGAGCAACTCTTGCCTAAGGGGCTGCTCCCCAACATATAAATAAATAAAATCCCTAGTAACTAGTGGCTTTCTCATCCCCTTAGGGCAGACGGGCCTAGAAATATGACCAATCGGCCCATGGGAGGGGCAGAAAATGGCTAAAACATTGCCCCAATAAAAAGGGGAGTGACCCTTTTGAAGGGGCCGCTCCCTGACATGTACATGTAAAAATCCCTGGTGTCTAATTGCTTTCTGCCCACTTGGAGGTAGATGAGCCTATAAATATGGCTGATCTGCCTCCAGGGGGGAGCATAAAATGGCCAAAACATTTCTGCAGTAAAGAGGAGTAACCCTTGCCCTAGGGACCATTCCCAGACTTAAAGATCATGCAATCCCTGGTGTCTAGTAGGCTTCCATCCACTCCTAGATGGCAGATCGACCTAAAAATGCCCAAAATATCCCCTCGGGGGCTCTATTACTGGAACAAATTACTCCAAGAGGTCGCTCCCCATAATCATCATTGCAAATTATTCCCTGGCTTCTAGTGGGTTTTGATCCCAGGAGCTGACCGGCCGAATCAGCACCCAGGGGATGAAATATGGATAAAATATGTCCCTGGGGGCCAAAACACAAATACAATATGCCCCAGAAGAGCGGCTTAAGGGGTCGCTGCACCAACAATCACCAAAACAATCCCTGGTGGTTTAGTGGGGTGTATTTCTGCTCTACAATCGTGCCCCACTGTTGATCGTGGAGAAGTAATCCACTCTAAACAGGCACAGGGGAAAAGGAAAAACTCTTTCCTTTCCCCCTGCATCTGCAATGTAAACCCCCTTCAGAAAGATGTACCTGCACAAACACCCTCTCCTTGGACACGCTGGGAGCACATATCTTCCAGTGCATCCCTGGCAGCATGTGATAACGTCCGCATTCTGTGAGTGAGCCAACGTCATCAGATTGCCGTGGGGGAGGGTTGGCAGTGGCAGTGGAAGTGCTTCCACTGTCATACCAGTGGAGGCCTGTAGTTGGGCGGCCCACGTGGGGAGGCACAGCACATCCCCTCTGGGTGGGTGCTAGGTCAGAATGGTTCTGTCCTCAGCACATGAGCACAGTGGCTGAGGGCAAAGCCATTTCGTCCATAGCACCGAACAAGTAAAAAACCAAATATCTCTGACTAGGTACAGATAGGTATTGGTAAGTGGGTTATTGGTAGGGGTAAGAATGCACCTACCACTAGTAATAAGGCAAAAAACTTGGTATAGGGTCCAGTGAAGGTCTCAGTAAATTAGCCCCTTGCTTACCCCTTGGTAGCTGACAACGAGCAGTCAGGCCTAACTTAGGAAACAGGGATGTAAAGCATTTTAAAATACCATACATCAAATAAGTAAGACACAAAGGGGCACATGCATCAACCTATTTAGGAAGTGCAAACGGTGCGAATCGGTAAATTCGGCCGTTTGCACTTCCTAAATACGTTTTTGGAATGCATCAAACTCTATTTCAATATTCGCTTTTTTTTGCATTTCTTAAAAATGCAAATGCATTTAAGGAATCGCATTTGTGCGATTCCTTAAATGCAATGCATTGATTTAAAAAAAAAATGCGAATTTTGAAATTGGAAGTGCAAATTAACACGAGGTTGACCCTCGTGTTAATTTGCGAAAATCTTTCAAAATGCAAAAAAATGCATTTTTTACACTGTCATGTTACAGACGCACATGTCCTTAGGACATGTGTGTTTGAAACATGCACTTTCAAATACATTTCAGGGGTGCAGGGGGGGTCCTTTGGACCCCCCCCTGCACCCTTGGAATGCATCAACAAATTGCGAATTCGTAAATGCCTTCCCATTGATTCCTATGGGCCTTTCGGCCCATAGGAATCAATGGGATTTGCGAAAAAGCAGTTAGGAATTCGGTATTTATTTGCAATTCGGAAAAATTGCGATTTTTACCGAATCACAAATAAATACCGAAAAAATTGATGCATAGCATTTTGCAATTCTTAATTTGCGATTCGGTAATTTTCGCAAATTAAGAAATGCAAAATGTAAGAATGATGCATGTGCCCCAAAACACAGTAAAACTCCCACAACAATTTATAAAAATAAAACATATTTTTATGAAATATTTGTATGATCAAATAGTCTCCAAAACCAAAAAAATCCAATTTAGGGAACCGGATATATGAATTGTCAAAGATTAACCACTTTATTGTACTTAAGAACATATAGCGCCACTCTGGGACATTTGGTCTGGTTTGACCTGGACAAAGTAAAAGTTTGAGGCTGACTTAATACACTAAGCTGGAGTCCCAGTCAAATTTTTACCTTTACACTTACGCCCTTATTATGATGTTGGGTGGACCGCCCCCGGATTTCGCTACCAGTGATTGAAGCACATAGGATGGGGGACAATACTGCCATCTCTAAGTGGCACTCCTGTAGGAATCACAGTGTCCATTGCCCACAGCCTTTTCATGGCAGTCCCACTGCAATGGAAACGCTGTCCAAAAGGGACTTTGGGGGCCCCTAGCAGGGTTCCTGTGCCCCATGTGCCACCACTATTTGGCCAGTGGGGTCCATGTGGTGCCCCCCAAACATCCATGCACCTGTGTGCCAGGCACCACATGGTGCCGGCACACGGTGCATGGATGTTTGCAAGCATGCCTTTTACTACTGCAGCTTGAGCAATGGACCCTTACCAGAATAGCAAAAGACATGTGTCCGACTGCCTACACAACAGTCTCATCATAATATGATGGTTGGAACCACCGACTACTTGATGGGCGGTCTCCATCCCTCTGCGGTGGCGGTTGAATGCTTGTCTGACTCCCATCATAATGATTACCTAAAATACTTTTCTGGCGTTTTTTCTTCCGACATTGCCCGATCCTCAACAGCAGGCCAGATTTGGAGAGGGTTCACCGGCTTGACTTTCGGCGAGGCACTAGTCAAATCCTGGAAGTCTAGAGTTCTGGAGGTTTCAACGGGATGAACTTGAAATCCAGGCCGGGGTGTGGGTGAAGGTAGTCAGCTTGAATCTCGATGGTGGGTCAATCATTTCATGGAGCTTTTTCGTAAAAGTTCTCCTAAATTCTCAAAACTTCAGGAGGTGCTTCCTGAAGCTCTCCCTGTAGGTTCAAAGTGTCCAAAACACCAATCCAAAGGTCTGGAATCTCCTAAATGGTATATGGATATCTGGACTAAAATATCCACAATGCACCTGTCCAAATCCCTAAAAGTTGATAGGGTTCACTCCAGGATGGGGACTTTTGGTGGAGATGATGCAGGTGAGCTGTGTTAACCAGTAGCATACAGGGGACCTACTCCTTAGTCCTTCTTGAAGCAAAGACAGTCCCCAGCGTTGTATTACCAGATTGTGCAGCAGGTGCAGTCATTCAGAGTGCTGGCCTTTGGGTGCAGAGCCAGATTCCATCAGGACAGTCCTTCTTCTTGTAGTTTTAGGCAGCTGATCTGAGAGACTATGCAGCTCTCACATATTTATTCAGTGTTCTGGGACGACAAACAGGGGGGCACCTCTGTCCATTGGAATGCTGGGTGCCAACCAAAAGCATGACAACTTCTTCTAAAGTGTGGCATCTTCTTGTCCCACAAAGCACTGCACTTCCAAAATCCGACATGGATAATTTCTCTCCAGAATAGTAAGAGCTGGCTAAATCAACCCACAGTGTGCCTCATTTCTATTAGCTCTCCCCCTGATCTCACCAAATTTCAGTTTTAAACCAGCCTTCTGGGTGAGGCACATGATGTGTGGGGGTTAGTACACCTCGCAGGCACTCCTTACTGATCTGATCTGCTCTCTCTTTGAGCTCAGTTAGATGTACCCAGTCCCCTCTGCATGGCCCATCCTCCTCAGCTTCAGAGCTCTCTACATCAGAGAACCTCTGATCCAGCCAGGCCACTTATCACCCAATCAAAACACCCTCAATAAGCCTGTTAAGGCTGACTAATCAGAAGAGACCACTAGATGGCTGGGTTTTGGCTTACAGAAGAAAAAGTTCTATCATTTCTCTTCTGTATTAGTTATGATTAATTCAACAGTGGCAAGATGTCGACTTAATCAATGTCAATCTTTTAAGTCCTTGAATGATATCTCTCCATTGCTAGCAATGGTGATACCTAAATAAATGATTGCATTGTTAGCCTATGGAGCTAAGTATCTACAATGGGGAAAAGGGAAATTGGCAGTTTTCCCCTCACCAGGGCATATACAAACATCTTTTATAAGTTCCCTGCTTAACGGTACGTACCCCTCCCCCACCCACACCCGGGCATCTAGGGGAGACCTTGGAGGTGACTTATATGTAAGAATATAGTAGATTATCACATTTACAGTGCCCATACCATAGTCAAGTTTGCATACACTTTTCTTTTAAGGCCAGCCTACATAGCAAGGCTGCCTTGAAAATGACAGCATATATGGTAAAAGAGAGTGATCCTTGTGGGGGACATTGGGGGCTGAGATCAATTCATATTATGTCATAAAAAAGTACCTCCAAGACCATCAATCTAATCTTTCCTTACTTGAAGAAACCGACATGTTGTTTCTCTAAACGACAATGACTTGAATTGTTCTTACTTAAAAGATTTTTCAATGGTGTACACTAAAATATATCACACAAAAAGTAATAGTCTTAAAAATGATCTTAAAATAAAAGGGAATAGGCAAGGAGTTCTGTTTCACAATTGCTCATATTTTAAGACGTTAAAAGTTATTCCTAGGCAGGTAGGAACAGGAGTGACTGTTATCGTCTTAAATTACAGGCACTTTATGACCCTTAAGTGGACCACTTCCGACATAGAGGTAAAAGCACTCTGTGTCCCCTGCTACTCTCCCACCGAACTGAGCACCACTTTGACACACTTGCCCTAAATTAAAAGAAGAGACACCAGAAGGGACCTTTCTGCCTCACACACCCCGATAAAGGAATGATTGCACCTATTAAAAGACAAAAAAGGATAGAAGATGAGTAACATCTTCATTACCCTAGCACACCTCCCTACCTGAAGCCACAACACAGGATAGATGACAAGTTTCTCATTGATCCCCATTAGGACCTCACTCAAAAAATTGAAAAATGTAACGGACGTGTTTACCAAAAAACCTGCTTCAAGGTATGTTTACCACTCCTCTCTATTTCAACTTATTTTAATGAAAGCAGTACAGAATACAATGTATTTCAGTTCTTCTATGAAACACTTTTTATTAATTATACACAACTCTGTTTTATGTTCACGCTAATGTAGTGCCACATGCTGAAATAAGGCACAGAGTTACCCATCCACAAAAAATGTCAGTATACCACTTGGGAAAATTACCAGGAACCAGCTGCCTTAACGGCATGTCTCTGTATAAAGTTTACTGATATGTGGAAACTCTTTCCATGTATTGATGCTATCAGGAACACAAGGACAACTCACAGATATTAACTACCTAATTTAATATTCACAGATTGTCCACAAAGATCACAGCCCTGAGGAAGACCTTCTTTTAAACACACCACAGGCCCACTGTGAAGGTCGAAACTCGTCGGCGTACCTATGAACGTGGCGAAGAGCTATCATTAATTTTATAATCTGGACATTAAGTTGTGTATTACCGGTGATGAAATTTATGATCTCATCTGTACAGTAACCTATGCTCTGACCACCTTTCAAAATAGGGCTGAGCAGTACCGTTTTGGACTGCAAACAAGAGGGTTTAAATTGAGATTTGCCCCAGCTATCTGACAGGGTAGGACACCAGACATGTAAATTTGTTTGCTTCTCCTCATATGTTTCATGATTAATCCCTCTTGTATGTTCAATGACCAATGTGATGTATTATTTTGGTTTGTATATGGTTTGTTTTTAATTAATGTGGTCACAAATGTATACCTTTTTAGGTCTCGCATTGGCATCGACGAGGCATTAAGTAATCAGTATTACTCCTGAAACTCCACCCATTGCATTTGTCTTTGTTTTGTCGCTTGACATTGGTGGAATCTGGCATTGCTGTTCTTATCTTGCTCATTGTTGGCTTGTGGTCCGGTACATCACTTCCTTTTACTTCCGTTTCTGGAGGAAGCAGCATCAACTAACTACAGTTAACTTACGCTGCTGGCTGCTATCTTTTTATTCAACGACTACTTTTTTTTCTTTGCTGCTCGCATTTCCACGTCTGGCAGCTTCCTGCACTTACCCGACCCTGTTTATTTATTTACATTTAATTTATTCATAAATCACGCTTAATTGATGTAGCCCAAACTGAGGCTTGAACCCTGTTTCCCTGCTCCAAAATCAGCGGCGTTATCTTTTGAGCCGCCTCCTCACACGGGTTGTTGCAATTGGTTTTAGATGCTACATTTGTCTGTCTCAACCGTGTTTTTTTTTATTGTATCTGTCTCCCCCTCCATGTGTATTACTTTTTTAATTTGTCTCTCCCCACCCACACTCCAAGATTGTTGTTTATTTTTTAATAATTAAATAATGCAGCCCACGCCGAGGCTCAAACCCTGTTCTACAGCTCCACAATCAGCAGCTTCAGCAGCACACGCAGCCTGCCATCTGTTTTGGGTCAGGTTACAAATGCTTTCACTTTCGCAGCTTCGCTGCCGCGCTTGTTTCCCCAGCGAGCGTACAACACGCGTTCACTTTCTTGTTTCGTATTTGTCACCCTTTTTGTATTTTTTTCAGTTTACGCCAGGAGCATTCACTTTTTTTTGTCTATAGATTGTATCTGATGATATTCACATTTACGAGTAAAGAACAAGACAGAGGAAGCTCATCTTTGAGACACTCGGGTAAATTCGAGTGATTAGGGTTTTCATTGAAAAAATCGTGTGCAGCTTTGTAAGTAACTGGCGTATACCTTTCTACTAATAGCATGTTTCCTGCATAAATGTGAGTCCATGTGTGAAGACACCAGAGAAGAAGACTATCCGTCAGAGGGTTAGCTATATGTGCATATCATTGTTGCAATTCGTCACAAGTATATTTTCAAAGTACTAATTTGACGGATTGGCCCACACAAGAGTCAGGGTCATGTAAGCATTATGTTTACCATTTCTTCACGTTTTCTCCGGTTATTTGACGCTGTTATGTTATATGTTATTCGCTTTTATATAGTGCTCGAATCACCTGGAGGCATCTCGGCGCTTCACTCTAAATCAACTCCAAGGGTGGACCGCACAAGGAACAAGGACGGGTTTAATACAGGAAAGCTTTTAAATGTTTTCTAAAAATAAAGTAGGAGGGGGTTTCTCGTAGAGAGAGTGGAAGGCTGTTCCAATATTTGGGGGCAATATACGAGAATGCCATGCCTCCGGATCTAAGGAGTCTAATGCGGGGCACCAGAAGCAACTGCTGCGTACAAGATCTTGGGGGCGAGTAGGGGCATATCTTTTCAGTTTACTCTGGAGATACAATGGTCCCTGACCCTGAAGCGCACAGAAGGTAAGGCAGCATATTTTAAAGAAGGATCTCTGTTTAATCGGAAGCCAGTGTAATTTTTCTCAGCAGTGGTTGAGAGGGGGTGCCTGCTGGCATATTCAGAACCAGCCTGGCTGCCGTATTCTGAATAACCTGTAGTTTTTTCAGGGATGTGGTTCCCACTTCGGCCAGCAGGGCGTTCCCGTAATCCATGCGGCTCATAACTAGGGCCTGGGTTACGGTTCTACGATATTCCGTGGGGATGAACGGCAAGATCTTTCGCAATAGTCTATAATAGCATGCCCCTGATATTGCGGTCACATGGTCTTGCATGGACAAAGACTGATTTAATTTTATGCCCAGATTGTTGACACACGGTGTCGGCGTTGGGGGGGACCTAGTTGTAACGGCCACCAATCATTCAACCAGACTGCTGAGGCCTTCCCAAGAAGCATGACTTCCGTCTTGCTTGGATTTAACTGTAAACAGTTGTTGGTCATCCACTCGGAGATTGCCGAAATTCCCTTAGCAAAGTGGAGTCTGTCAGCTTCAGGGTGTTGGCTGATGTTAAATAGCAGCTGGGTATCGTCAGCATACGATAATATTTCAAACCCCAGGGCTTCCACCACCTTAGCCAAAGGAACCATATAGATAATCAAAAGAGTGGGGCTTAAGCAGGAGCCCTGGGGGACACCCTTGTCTAGTGATGTTTTCTCTGATTGGTGGGGTCCCAGTATGACCGTTTGGGAGCGATCTGCCAAAAAATTCCGTAGTCATTTATGAGCCAGTCCCTGGATACCGCAGGAGCTTAGCCTCTCCGCAAGCCTGGAGTGAGATATAGTATCAAAGGCCGCGGAGAGGTCAAACAGAATCAAAACCCCTGAACCCCCTGCGTCCACTATTGTTCTCAAGGAGGCAGTCACCGATAACAAAGCCGTTTCTGTGCTGAAGCCACGACGGAAGCCGGACTGTGAGGAATCCAGAATATTGTTAGATTCCAAATAGTTATTTAATTGCTTATTAATCAGGTTTTCCAATATTTTACCCAAAAGAGGGAGCAGGGAAATGGGGCGGAAGTTGGACAACTCAGACGGGTTGGCCGTAGGTTTTTTTAAGATGGGGCGCACAGAAGCTTCCTTCCAAGGTGCTGGAATTATCCCTTCCCTGATGGAGCAATTAAAAATCTTCTGTACTGTGGGGGCCAGAGTCTGAGATAAGAGTGCCATAATTTTTGGTGGACAGAGGTCCGCTGGTGACCCCGATTTGGCAGAAATGAACGCCTCCTGGGTCTCGAGAAGAGTAATAGGACTAAAGTGTTCGAGAGAGCACTCAGACCCTGAAGTATCATCGTCCGGATTAACGATGACCGGTAGACTATCCAGATTGTCTATGGGAAAGTTAGCATATATTTTTTCTATCTTCTCGTGAAAGAACTCGGCCAATGAGTCACAGAGATCCTTTGACTCAATAGCCAGCTGTTTACACACCGTAAGTTCCACAAAGTCTTTTACGACGTCAAATAGGGCCTTGGCAGAATTATTAGAATGCTCAATTTGGTTTGCAATGAACACGCAACGTGCAACCTTAAGGTTTCGATGGTATGTTGCCAGAGCACATTTATATAGTTGTTTAGATTGGCCCGTTTTATTGCGTCGCCATTGTCTTTCCAGTTTTTCACAAGCGGACTTTTCCTGACTAAGTTCTTGGGTAAACCATTTAGCTGAATTTCGGCTGGGGGTGGAACTGGGTTTATGTTTCATAGGGATAATAGTGTCCAACACTTTCTTCAACGCTTTGTTTAATTCTATCAGCATATTGTCTGCATCTTGATCTTCTGGTTGTGCGGTGGTCCGGTAAGCTTCCTCAAAGGCTTGAGGGTTAAGCTTGTCCCACTGCCTCTGTGCAATGGGGCATCTTCCCGCGGACTGGCCGCAGGGACCCTGAACAGGCAAGAGGGATGAAAACTTGATCATGAAATGATCCGACCAGACAAGGGGCTGTGAGAGATCGTAGTTTTATGCCTAATATACACGTCACTGTTTTTGAACTTTCAGCCCCAGTGTGACGCCTAAGGCACTGAAACGTATCTACTGAATCATTCATATTTAAATTTTCATGCAAGCATCACTCACTATTTTTTGCATGGGTATTTTTAACCGCTTGGTTTGATCTTATTTTCACATCCCACATCGTGGCACTTCTTTCACGTTTATTTAACCTGCCGTATTTAATTGACAACATCGAAACACGTTTCATAAGGATTTTTCTCTGATTTTCAAACTATGACATGTTGCATGTATGTCACAGATACAAGATTTGTACTATTCACTTTAGTACTCACCTTCCACACACCAGAAATGTAAGAATGTAAATGTTGGAAACTTGTGCGGAACATGCAGGTTATTTTACTTTGCACTTGTTTGTGTGCAGTTCCTAAATTGACTTACAATAGAAATGTATGAGTATAATTTGTGCTGTTTCTGACCTTACGTTTTCCTCTGAATTGTAGACATTACGCCCCTGATGAAGGGATTTTGCCCGAAATGCATCTAGCCACGCACGGGCGGATGCATCAAAGTTGCAGGCGCGCCACATTGAGCGGGATTTAAGCGAGCTGCTCTGATTTGCGCCTCTCTGTGTGCCCCAGATCGTGTTTACAAATGAGCATCGAGCACTGACAGCTGCCCCATGTCAGATATGCATAGCTTGTCCACGTCTGTTTTTCTCGATGCATCATGGTACTTTTAGTTTATGTATCCTGCATCTTAAATTCCCCCAATGTTATTATAAATATTATAAATTCCTAGTCTATAACTGAATTCTTGAACAGAGATTTCATTTACAGAAAGTCCGACTTGTATTGGCTTGTTTTCAAAGCTATGCCTTTTACCACAGTGGTGTTTGCTTTGCTGAGCGCATACAACGTCTATCATGCAGAAGGAGTTACTTTAATGTTTGCAACCACTTTTATGAGAGTTACCGCTTTTCAGGTTTACAACGCGGGCCCAGCACGTTATCTTTTTTGTTTGTCATGGCTTCTAAAGTTCACTTCCACGGCCATATATATGTATTTTTTTTTTTATCAAAGCTATCCCTTTTACCACAGTGGTGTTTGCATTGCTAGGCGCCTACAACCTCTTTAACGCAGGAGAAGTTATCACTTTAATGTTTGAAACACGGGTGCTGCAGGGTGGCTGCTTTTATGCTTACCAAAGCTTCACAAGTGCTGTTTAAATGGTCTTCTTTATTACTGAGAGAAAGAGCTTCATAGCGATCCAGGCAACAGTAAGCAAAAACAAGCATTGGCAAAGCCAATTTGTCTCGCCATATTGCATAGTAGCGCTCTCCCTGTGAAACATGGCTGTGAGTAAAAATAAAAGCATTTGCAATGCAATAGGTCTCGCATTACTGCAAGTTTGAGCTATTGACGTTGCTAATAATAATGCAATGCCAATAGCTCAAACTTTCAGTAATGCGAGACTTATTGCATTGCAAATGCTTGTTAAAATTGTGTAACCCATTATATGTACAATGTCTGTTCTGTTTACAGGTGGTTCACAAAAAGCAATTAATTCGGAAACAGGACTCCTTGTCTATTCCATTTTATTTTAAGATAATTTTTAAGACCATTTCTTTTGGCATGATATATTTTAGTGTACACCATTGAAGAATCTCTTAAGTAAGTACAATTCAAGTCATTGGTGTTTGGAGAAACAACATGTTGGCTTCTTCAAGTAGAAAGATTAGATTGATGGTCTTGGAGGTACTTTTTGATGATATATTTAAAACGACAGCAGTCACTCAGCAATGCACACATGCAAGTGCAGGAGATCTGCTAGGCCTCTAAACGTCCATGCCCTTTTATATACTAGGGACTTATAGGTAGTCCTATTACATACGAGGGGCTTATAGGGTATGCCAATACCAACTGTGAGAATTTACTTTTAAATTCGGGCTTCAAGGCAGGACTGCCTTTAAAAGGACAGCAGGCTTCCTGGAGCTCATGCATGCGAGTGCAAGAAATCTGCTGGGCCTCCTAACCTCCATGCCCTAGTATATACTAGGGACTTACAGGTAGATTGCACCCCCTGGTCCTATTATCTATTAGGGACTTATAGGGTCTGTCATTGCCAATTGTAAGTATACCCTATTACATGTAGCTTTATAGGTCGAGTATTAGAGACTTCTTATATATGCTTTAGTATATGCTTATATGTGTATGTACTTTGTGGGCTATGGAGATCAGCCTAGGACTTGTCTGCTTCCGCTTAGGGACTTTTTTCCAGTTCAACTGCCTCTATTTAACTGTTTTTATAGAAAACGACCAGTAGAGGTTAGTAAAATACCAGAATTGCTTTCTGCTTGTTCAACTGTTTCTTTTTTTTAATGTTTCTGGCAACTGCCTCTATTTAACTTTCCTGATAGAAAACGACCAGCAGAGGTGGTTTTATTTCAGCACAACGCGGGCTATTACCACGCGTGCCATTACAACGCTGTTTTTACAACACAAGTCGTTACAACGACTTGCACTGTAAGCGCTGGATAGTGGAATAGTTTAATTTTCTATTCCAACTCCAGCCCACGTTACAGTAGAGAAGGTGTTGGAATAGAAAATTAAACTATTCCTTGTCCAACAGCGCCCTCCAGCGCAAGTCGTTGAAACGAATTGCGTTGTAAAAGCAGCGTAGTAATGGCAGAGCGTGGTAAAGGCTGTTCCCCGCAGAGGTTAGTAAAATACCAGAATCACTTTGGCATTCTCTAGATTCCAGTCCATAGAAATTGTCTTCCAGGAGCACCCGCATGCAATATTTTTTTCAAATCTTGTATTTCAGTGATATGACAACCAAAGGCCCTGATTTTATATTAAAAACAGAGCATTGGCCTATACCTTTTCCAGCTGAAAGGCAATATTTCTCTCCGTGTGTTCCCATACCTGGTGTGTCAAGCAGTTTGGTGCTAACTTTCCCTCCTTGTTAAAGAACAGTAGATGTTTATGCACCCAGGCTAATGTGCTACATAGCTAAATACATATGAGGTCCAAAAAGCGAGACAGATTGCATTGCAAATGCTTGTTAAACATAGCACTGGCCGTGGGTCTGGTTAACAGAGCCCAGGGCACAGTCAGAGTCAGTTACCACAAGTATTATTCAGAAAACAAATGGGGGTAAGCAGGGAAAAGGATGACTTTCTAAAATGCCCCCCTAAATGAAAGAAGACGGGTCACTTACCTGCACCCTAGAAGTCCTCATAAGCTAAACGAAAACACCTGGAAAGTACATCTTCATTGACATGGCCATCCCAAGGTCTGTGTTCTACTGTAAAGTCCATCCCCTGTACAGAAATGGACCACCTCAATAGCTTGAGATTCTCCCCTCTCACCCCCATGAGCCATCGGCGAGGTCTGTGGTCAGTTTGAACACGAAAGTGAGTACCAAACAGGTATGGTATCATATTTTCAGGGACAAAACCACAGCAAAGGCCTCCCTCTCAATGGCACTTCATCTTTGTTCTCTGGGGAGAAGTTGGTTGCTAATAAAGGCAATTGGCTCATCATGGCTCTCATTTATTTGTGCCAACACTATTCCAATCCCTTTTTCTGAAGTATCTATCTGTCTGAACCACAAATGCCTTGGTGTATTCAGCGGCCAGTAACACTAGTGCTGAACACATAGCCTCTTTCAGAATGTCAAAGGCCTTCTGACACACTGGGGTCCACATCACTTTCTTTGGCCTCTTCTTAAAGATATGTTCTGTCAGGGGAGCCACAACAATCTCATAGTTCTGAACAAATTTCATATATTCAGACCAAGGAATGACCCAGGATCACCACAGAACTCTGTCCTATTTGACACTTGCTGGTCTTATTAGTCAGTTCTGCCTGCTACATGGCCTGAAGCACTTCCCTCAGGTGGTTTTGGGGATTTTTCCATGTGAAACTATACACAGCTATATCATCCAGATAAGCTGCACTCAACTGCTCCAACCCAGACAAGACCATGTTCACCATCCTTTGGAAGGTGGCAGGGACATTCTTTAAGTTAAAAGGCAATACGTTAAATTGGTAATGTCCCTCTGGTTTGGAAAATGCTGACCTCTCCTTTGCTCCTTCAGTGAGCGCAATCTGCCAGTAGCCTGAAGTCAAATCAAATGTACCCTGATGCTTAGCATCCCCTAATCTATCAATGAGCTCATTCGCTCTAGGTATAGGGCAAGCATCAGTCTTAGTAACTGCATTCAGCCCTCTGTAGTCCACACAGAACCTTAACTTCTCCCCACCAACCCCCTGCCCAGGGATTATGCTTGGGCACCAGCACCGCTGGGCTGGCCCATGGACTGCCAGAGGGTTTAATTATCCCCAACTCCAGTATCTTAATCACCTCCACCTTGATGCTGGCTCTGACATGGTCAGACAACCTGTACAGTTTATATTTTGACAAGCGGGCTGTCACCAGTGTCAGTGTGGTGCACACACCAATCAGTGGTACATGGGGTCAAAGAAAACAGACCAGCAAACTGCCCCAGCACCTGCTTGCAGTCTCTGTGCTGCTGGCCTGTCAATTTGGGGGAGAGTACAATTCCCTCCACTGACCCATCTTGCACATTGTTGCAGAGGAGGTCGGGCACTGGTTCAGTCTCTTCCTCTTCCCTTTCATCTGTGACCAGTAGCATGATCATGTATTCCCTGTCATGGTAGGGTTTCAATCTATTGACATGCAGGACCCTATGAGGATTCCTGGGGGTATTAAGGTCGACCAAGTAGGTAATCTCACCCTTCTTCTCAATGATTGGATAGGGCCCAGTCCACTTGTCCTGGAGGACCGTAGGAGCCGCAGGCTACAACACCCACGCCAATTATCCTGGAGTGTACTTAGGTATGTTAACCTTTCAGTGATATCAGTGCTTCATGAGCTCCTGGCTGGCCTCCAGTTTTCTACTTACTTTATACATGTATTCTGTCAAGTGAGATCAAAGGCCTAGCACATAGTCCAGCACATTGTACCGGGCTTCTTTGAGAGTGTTTTCCCAAAACTCTCTCACCAGGCACAATCGTCCTCTTACAGGGTGCCCAAAAAATAACTCAAAGAGGCTAACGCCAACCCCTTTTTGTGGGACTTCCTTGTAGGCAAACAGTAGGCAGGGGAGGAGAACATCCCATCTCCTCCTGAGTTTGTCAGATAGACCATTGATCATGCTCTTCAGGGTTTAATGAACCTCTCCACCAGACCTGTCTGTGAGTAAAATGAGATGGTGAATTTATAGGTAATATCACATTCATGCCCCTTCTCTTTCAGATAGCTGGAAATGAAATGTGTTCCCCTATCTGAAACAACCGCCTTTGGGAAACCCACTCTGGTGAATACACAAAGTAGGGCTCAAATCACTGAAGGAGCAGTGACTGTTCTGAGGGGTATTGCTTCAGAGTACCTAGTGGCATGGTCCACAACCACCAAGATATACTCATTCCCTGATGCAGTTGGGAGTTCTAGGGGCCCAACAATATCCACCCCCAACATTTCAAAGGGAGTCCCAACCACCGGCAGTAGCATCATGGGAACCTTTGACTTGCCCCCTGTCTTGCCACCAGCCTGACAGGTGATACAGGAGATACAGAGCTCATTTACTTTTTCAGATATATAGGGCCAGTAGAAATGATTTACCAACTGGTTCCAAGTCTTGTTCTGTCCCAAATGACCTGCAAAATGGGTATCACATCTCAAAGTCAAGATGAAATCTCTGTACTTTTGGGGTACCACCAGCCTCCTGGTAGCCCCTTCCTTGAGGTTTCTAGCCTCGGTATAGAGTAGTCCATCTTCCTAGTACATTCTGTGGAACCCACTGTCATTCCCTTCTTCTTGCTTTAAGGGAATCTGTCTCCTGCCCTCAAGGGTGGGACACACTCTCTGCTCCTGACAAAACTTCTCTCTAGAGGGCTCACTGGCTCCTGTCAGTGCTGCAAAGTCTGACAGATCTGGCAGGGATGGAATCCCTTCCTCTGAAGTCAGATCCTCTCCATCAGGGTCAGATTCCTGCTGCACCTCTGCAGACCCCTGGGCTGGCTCACCAGGCCCACTGCCTTTGTCCATGGATGCTTGGCCCATTGTTCGAGAGTCCATTGTCCATCATTTCCCTCTTGGCTCATCTGTGAACTGGTCTCAGCATATACCCACCTCTGACCATTCAGAGGCTTCAAGATCATTTCCCAGTGAACACTGTACTGAGAGTGCAGGAGACACAGAAACCTTCATAGGGTCTGTCACACCTCCCCATTCCAAATCCACCATAGCCATTGGATGGAGTTTGGTTCTGCTGTCTGCATAGGTCACCTGGTGAAATGTACCATGCACGAGCTGCTTTTTAGACACCAGTATGCTCTTGACCATAGTCACACTGGTCCATGTGTCTCTGAGAGTCTCAACCTCAGTTGCATTAATGGGAGGCATCTGCCTGTACTTATCCATGCTTGGAGGTAAGGCAGCCAGGGTTGCAATATCCGCCCCTCCCATGGACACTAGGGTTGCCTCTGTCACTTCCCTACCCATCGCTGGGGCACTCTCTACCCCTACACTTACACTAGCAATCCCAGGGGACTATCCACCAGTGGGGGGCTTCTTTGTGCTAACAGCATCTCCTTTCCTGTGTCCTGGCTGATTTCAGACAAAACACTTTCCCATTTTTGAGAGATCAAAGAATCCACAATTTTTCACTGATGCCCTCTTCCCCTCAAAGTTGGAGTGCCTCCCCCGCTCCTTGTTCAGGTTCTTGTGGGCCTTTTGAGGACTCCATCTTTTTTTGACCTTCTGTTCCCTGGGTTTTTCCTTTAAGGGTGGGACCTGTCCTACTTTCTGATCACCCCTTGGTGCTGATTGGAAACCCGGGTTCTCACTCACTTATCAGCTGCCCTGGCTAGTTCCCTAGGACTAGACAGCTTAGAGTCCTCAAGGTACTGGCATAGCTTCTCTAGAACACAATTATTCAAAATGTGGCCTTTCAGAAACAAATTGTACAATCCCCCATATGTGTTTACATTACCAATTCCAGTGATCAAATCTAACACAAACACTCATAACTCTTGTCTATCCCCTCTTACACACCACATACTCTTCTCCACTGTGGAAAATGACTAAAATTAGGTATATATAAGCGGCGTTCATTTATGTTCACCCCCAGCCACTGTTGAAAGTAAAGTGAAAATCGTGAAACAGTGGCCACGCCATCTTGTCCCTTTTAGGCCCCATCATGCACGTAAGTGGCAGCCATTTTGTGTGTCGAGGCCTCTCTGCCCACTGCCAATAGCCTGCGCGTCTCTCTCCCCCTCACTCCCCGGCCTCGCAAGCATTCCCCCGCGCCCGACAGCCCCCGGTCTCTCCTGCTTGGGCCATAAACGCACCTCTAACGCGACCCTGTCTCCGAGCCACATCCCGTGCTGAACCCCCTCGCTCTTTCATCTCATTCAAAGAACAGGCCCTTTTTGATAACCTCTTCCTCCCTGCCCGATTGTCCGGCCTGATCCCAGGCCATCACCTAGCCCAACAGATGCAGTTTATTGCCCCCTACAGTAGGACCTCGCCTCACATCAAAGGAGCGGGGATTAATCAATGCTTTCGCACCCCGAAGATCCGACTGATCACACACATCCCCGTTCCCAGCGGAATGTCCAGCTGCGCGATAACCACCACATGCTGAGATCGGGGTGGGAACTCTACTGTAGATGTGTGTGGGAACGGGCCTGGACCGGGGATTCCGAGGATGTCTTTTCTGTCCTTCAAAGAAACATTACGGATGCAGTGTATGTATTAAAGCCATAAACCTGTGTATAAGAGGCCAGGCCTCAGAGATGCGGTTAGAGCACCTCGAGAAGATACCCTGTTGTCTGATTTGACGTGTTCTGCTCCGTCGGAATAAACTCCTGTTTCCTGCCTTCCTGTCTCCAGCGCCTGCCTCTTTGTTTGGTAATATCGGATGGTATGAGAGGCGGCTAACGCCGGGCAAACACTGAAGGTCCTTGGTCGACATCGGCTCTACCTTTTCACAATTGGCGTCCCAAACGTGGGGCCCATCAGCGACACGTGGATCCAGTGGGAGAGGTCCCAACGACAGAGTGAACGACTGCAACGATCGGGAAGTGCACCTGCCCGATAGACCCTCGTCTGGCAGCCGATCATCCGAACTTCACTGGTTCCGAGCAGACCTCTCTCGAGTGATCTACGGTCCTGACTGGGACCCATCAGGAGTGCCACAGCAATTACGGAGAATAGAGGACGATCAGGTGCTGGAAGCGGAAGACGAGAAACTGTCCATGCGGTCCGGGTAAGGTCGTGTAACACGACAAATTGCGAATTGATTGTTTGATTGTTTGAAAATACTAGTATTACTCATTTGATTGTTTCTGAGAGATTCTCTGTCTGCAAACAGGGAAGAATAGGAGTATTCTCTCTTTGCAGATAGTGAAGGGTAGGTAACGCAGGCCTTTGCCCCTGTTGTAATCCGTCGTGCCTGCTTCCCTCTCCATTTGATTGATTGTTATCCAAGCATTTACTGTTTTGGAATTGGTTCTCTTTGGATCATTCTCTATTTGCAAACAAGCACAGAGTCGCAATACTCTGTTTAGTCTTTGCAGATAGTGAAGGATAGGTAACGCAGGCTTTTGCCCCCGTTGTAATCCGTCGTGCCTATTTTTATCCCTCATTTGATTGATTGTTTGTCCGAACATTGACTGTTTGGAATTAGTTCTCTCTTTGGGTATTCCCTATTTGCGAATACTGTAGAATAGAAATATTCTGCCTAGTCTCCGCAAAGTAGTGAAGGATAGGTAGTGCAGACCTTTGTCCCCATTGTAACCCGTCATGCCTATCTTCTCCCCATTGTTCAGTAGTTGGTTCAGCCCGGACCGTTATTAGAGGTAGATCATCCGGCTCCACCGGAGGACACCCCTAATAAAAAGGACATATATAAAAAAATACGGATTATCCGCTGTATCGTGCTAGCAAACTATAACATAAAAATCGTTAGGAAAAACAAAAGGAATCGATCAAAATCGGTAGGCCACTGATGGGATCTTTTTGACCCCGCTAAAATAGAAACATTAGGAACAACCCCTCATGAGAAATATGAAACTAGTGGGAAGAGCCGAGCTCGACGCCATGATGGCCGCAAGACAGCTCGGCTCCGCCGCCCACTCCGCCCAAATAACGACAAACCCTATGCAAATATTATAAATATATACAACACTCCAGCAAAGTAATATGTTAAAACGTTTCATTATACAAATATTTACATGGCAGCCGGCTGCAACATCAATCCCAATGCATTCGCCGTCTGCTTGACGCTGTTCCTGTCCCTCCTTCCTTAAGGTAGCGATGTTGGGATACTTTGGGCTACTTTTTAGTTGGCTTTGGGCTATAGAAAGTCTACAAAAGCCATCAGCCGGCGAGGTAGCGTCGGTGGCGGCCTGGGGTGGAGGACCGTTGTGCGAATAGGCCGGAGGCAACACCACGCGCCGAGGCCCATCGCCAGATCGTCCAGAGGTGGTGTCCAGCAAGTTGTGTGCGGGGGATGCCCTGCTGATGGCTCCCCCCTTTGTTGCCTGGTTCAGCAATTTTGTATATCTACGCCAGGAGATGGCGTGGGGCGCCCGCGGAGAGGCGGCGCGGACGGCCCCCTCTCCCCCGCACCCCCCAGGTGGAGGTCCCTCTCCCGCACTAAGACTGCCATTAGCGTTCCACTCAACGAGCCCCCGCGGTTGACTGGCCGGGGGACCCGCTCCGGTGGCTGTGGTGAAGGACAGCTGCGGGAGGGGGGGCTCTCAAGATGGCGGCCGGCACCCCGGATTTGGGCCTGGTCCACTAGGATGGCTCTGGACTACCATGGAACTCGGATGCTTGCCTGCTCGGGCATGAGCCCCACTCTTGAAGACGTCCTCTCAGTTTTAAAGATTCTACGAGAGTCGTTGGCCCTCGACTTCCGCGGGCTTCAGGTGGGGGCAACCGCCACTGTTGCTCGACTATCCCCCATGGATATGCCGCTGCCCCGGGCGACCGCCGCCTTATCCACATCCGGTGCCGTAGGAAAGACTGATTCAACGCATCTGTGGAAGGATACGCCTGCTGTCCCGCTCTCCGGAGTGGCCACAACGTTGTCACAAGATGGTGATGCTCTCATGCTGACACCAGCTTTTGTCCGAATTACTAAGAGACACTGTAGACTGCCAACTCGATCAGTTCCGGTGGGACCTCAGCGTGACCCGGTAGGGAAGATTTTGCCTTCCTCGCCTTTAAGTCGCGGTTCATGCCGCCTGTCCCTTCTGCTGGCGTTAACGGAATTTTTTTGAACTGCCGAAAGGGATTCTGGTCCGGCCGCTAGTTATTGGAGGTATTTGAACTATACTCTGGACCCGCCTGGCCTCGGCCAAAATGGCGCCAGTATGGGCGGGACTTGCAACTCCTTATGACGATTCTAGTTACTTAGCCTTGATGTTATGGGGGATGTATGCGGTCTTTGTGCACATGGCGGGCGGGGAAGTGTACTGACTGGGCATGCGGACAACCCTATTGATGTCGGTTTTCTTTACTATTGATTATTGTATTATTAAAAGCTCCGAAGTAATGTTACTCATGATACTCGCCCATGGTGTGCGTATGGACGATTCTATTGTAACTGATCCTGTTATACTTTCAATTATTAAATCAACCTTCACTGATCCTGCAACCGTTTGTCACGTTTAGTTTTTTCCAATTAAATGGCTCGCTCGTTACGTACTCCTATACTACAGTATAATCTCTCCTTACCTCATGCGTTTCCCGTCTGCCCCGTATTTGAATGCTGACATTTTTACAATCAAGGTTTAAAAAGAAAAATATATGGAACTAGCATCGTAACAGTCATTTAGATTGATAGGGTTGTTTTTTTAAATACCATGCTCTGCGAACAGGAACGACCCTATACCACCGTAAACCTTTTCTTTTCCTCGAATGAAACATGAATCCATCACCCCCCCACCTTATACTGAATACCCCTGGCCTTTGACCCTCTCCTACACGCGGTCTGTACTACTGCCCTCGGGCGATCTATGTAATGAACAGACTACCATTGGTTATCTTTGCCGCACTACCAGTTCCTCTGGGCTTCAATGCCGAGACATAAGGGACTGCATCCCAGAGAGATAAGTCAAGTACGTGGTAGGTAAAAACATTTTCATGTTTATGCGCGCTGATGTGCTTTGAACGCTGCCCCCCCCCCTCTTTTTCTTTTTGCAGGTTAAATCGGAATTTCAGCTGAAGTATGGAGAAGACCTAAAACCGCATCGTGTTCCACGCGAGGAAAATAGGCTAGCTCTGTGAGACGGTACATTATATGTAGGAGCTATCTCTGGGAGCGTGAAAAATTGTATGGTATGAATGTGCGCATGGGCCCTGATTTGTACGGTATGAATGCGTATGTGTGGCGCACGTCTGGGTCAATAAAAGAATGCTTTTTGTATGATTGAGGCGTTGATCAAACGGTTAATGGGATAGGAAAATTAAGCCCGAACATGGTACCTGCATGTGAAAGACGAATAAAAATATAGCACTTTCCTTACTTAGGAACGACTCTCTCTGGAGCTAGCGAATGGGAGAGTGGCCTACACCAGAAACTCGAAGGCTTATTTCAGTACGACGAACCCAACCCCAACCGATATCCCAAATGTACACCCAAAATAATACGCACCAGTGAGTCAATTTATGTGCTGACTAAATAAGAAAAGTTAAGAGTACCCCGGGTTGGGGTTCATCCAAAATCCCCCTCAGCCCAGATATTAGGGATATTGTTATTTTTTAGATTTACCCCTTCTCCTTCCACCCTCATAGAAAAGTCAGAATTGTACCACCGCACGTCCGACTGACACCCCTCCTTTACCTCAACTTGGATCATCATTTGCTAGATGTTGGAAGACCGCACCGTGAGTATAAGCGCGACTGGACTAGTGTCCGACCAATTAAAAAGGAGTAAGTATTTTTGAAGCGAGGTTACCAACAAAAATTGTCTACTATTAGGAAGGAAGGAGAACAAAGAGCTCGACCCCCAGAATGAATTAAAGGGAATACAGAGAATACGCAACATGCATGACAAAGTCCTTTTGCCCAAAATAGCTCTGTGTTCTGTCTTAGGTTTCCGTACTTGATGTATGTACTGTCGCACCCTATCTGGTATTTGTGTGTACGTAAACTATGAATTTATGTTTTCCCTCAGCTTGTGTTTTTTACATGAAACCGACCCGTACTGTTCTATATGTGTGTGCACTGAATAACCTATTATTATACACGTTTCTCTCTCTCTCTCTCTTTATGTTGTACGTGTACTAATAGCCTATTTGGTGCACACGACGCTCTCTCCCTCTGAGGGCTCCCTTGCTCCCTTTTGAATAAATGACGACACTGTACCTCGCCGGCACAGGTATAATTGGCTTTAGACACGACAGTGTTTGAACAAATTGACAGAAACAAAACGATCGTATTTTGCCATATTACTACCTCTCCTTTCTGTAAAATGATGGAACTTAATTGGCTGAGAAAGAAAGGACAGGTAAGACGACTAATGTCCCCTAATCTGACCCTTAAAAGGGAACAATATGTCAGTGGCTTTTGTTTTAGTGCTTTAGTAACACCACCCTCATCATTTGGATTACCACCGCCCATTGCACAAAAGTAGAATGTCCGAAACGTCCCCGTTTTTCCAGAATGGTCCCAGTTCTGTAACCAGCCGTCCCAGAAAATCTTAAAGACTGTAGCTGATGACCTTGTTTTTAAAGATAAATCGTCCAAAAAACTGATAAAAGTTAGCCGTTGCTGTCAGAAAATAAAAAAATAAAATGCTTAACGTATGTCCTTCCCTGGAAAAGGTAGCTGTAAGCCCCTGATAATAAGCACTTCACACTTTTTATGAATTAGCAGACCTTGAAGAAAAATATAGCTCAACAGGATTTGTTTTAGAAAAACACAAGTCTCTACTGGAGGAGCCGGTTTGAAGTCGATGAACCATGTAATTGTTGGATATCAGACTTCTTGCCACGCTCGCGAATATAACAGGAATAAACACCAGACAGACATGATGTTTGAAAATAGAAAGATACTTGCAGACCTGCACCACAGCAATGATGCATGAGTTAACAGCATACACCGATGTAAGGATTACTAAGCATCCACCCTATCGTGACCAATAAACGTTTCCCCAACTACTTGGGGTTGGGAGAGAAATTAAAGTGTGTAAAAATCTTCCCCTGCCAGTTCTCTAAGACTTGTTTTTTTGTACTCATTTAAAGATAACGTGCGGTCGTCGGAGGAGAGGGGCCGGACGTGACGCACAGCCTGGCTGCAGATCGGGGAATATCTATGACCTCGACCAAGGTGGAGCCACAGAGCAAAGAGTTGCGGGACAAGGCACCATTCTCAACGTAGAAAGTGAAGGAAAGAAGGGCTGTCCAGAAGCCCCTACATGTTGATGAGCTCGTGCCGAAAGTCCCAGCCCATTGTGCCCGATTGATGGGCCCACTTGCTTGAAATTTCTGCCCTCCTTGGTCCGTTTCAGACCTGATCCCACTCCACCCTCTTTTCCCTCGGCCTCCCAAAGCACGCCCCCATCACCCCTTTTTCCATATGGAGTTTTTGAACTTGACTTAAAGAAAAAAAACACAGCACAAAAGATAGAATAGGGTTTGTCCCGAAAGAAGAACGGAATACAGGTACCCCGACTAAAGTACCTATGATAGATTAGTTAGGTAACAGGACAAACAGGACTGTGGTCCGAGAGCAAAGAGTGGCCACACCCTGCAACGCGAAATCTGAATCCGAGCTGGATGCATAGCTCCACCGCCGGTGCTCAACAGTGCCAACGAAAGAAGAAAAACAATGAGAGCCTACCAGTGATGGCTCGCTGTAATAAGACACTGGAAAGACGAACCCTTTTTTTGAACATTGCCACCCCTTGACTGTCCCTTGTATTAAGTTGAATTCCTCTCCCAACCGCTTTGTATTGATTACCACCCAATTGAGCTTTCGAAACCTTACATCGGTCACTTTCAACTGTACATGGATAACTAAGAAGGCGTTAACTCTGTATCTTGATGATTGTAGAACACCATTTATGCACATTAACATGCTGTCTAGTTTTGACCCCCATGGAGTCCAGACCTCAAGTGATAATAGCCCTTATCCTGCCAGAACATTTTTTTGTATGACATCATGTTTGTATTCGGAGGAATCTCCTACATCGTCTAAAGTAATGTCCCCGCCTCCAAGGTCTAACGTATGACGCAGCTAATGAAATTTTGTATGCACTGTCTCCCCGCCCATCACATTGACTACATATGGTTATGTACGATTCTGTCTGCATTGATAGCAGAATTATTTCCATCTGCCTGTAATGCATATGGGCTACCAAAGCGAATTGTATAACTTATGTCAGCTTGTACATCCTCACCTATGACATGAACAGGAATGAACTAACTTATGATAAAAACTGGGGACTGTGGAAAATGACTAAAATTAGGTATGTATAAGCGGCGTTCATTTATGTTCACCCCCAGCCACTGTTGAAAGTAAAGTGAAAATCGTGAAACAGTGGCCACACCATCTTGTCCCTTTTAGGCCCCATCATGCACGTAAGTGGCAGCCATTTTGTGTGTCGAGGCCTCTCTGCCCACTGCCAATAGCCTGCGCGTCTCTCTCCCCCTCACTCCCCGGCCTCGCAAGCATTCCCCCGCGCCCCGACAGCCCCCGGTCTCTCCTGCTCGGGCCATAAACGCACCTCTAACGCGACCCTGTCTCCGAGCCACATCCCGTGCTGAACCCCCTCTCTCTTTCATCTCATTCAAAGAACAGGCCCTTTTTGATAACCTCTTCCTCCCTGCCCGATTGTCCGGCCTGATCCCAGGCCATCACCTAGCCCAACAGATGCAGTTTATTGCCCCCTACAGTAGGACCTCGCCTCACATCAAAGGAGCGGGGATTAATCAATGCTTTCGCACCCCGAAGATCCGACTGATCACACACATCCCTGTTCCCAGAGGAATGTCCAGCTGTGCGATAACCACCACATGCTGAGATCGGGGTGGGAACTCTACTGTAGATGTGTGTGGGAACGGGCCTGGACCGGGGATTCCGAGGATGTCTTTTCTGTCCTTCAAAGAAACATTACGGATGCAGTGTATGTAATAAAGCCATAAACCTGTGTATAAGAGGCCAGGCCTCAGAGATGCGGTTAGAGCACCTCGAGAAGATACCCTGTTGTCTGATTTGACGTGTTCTGCTCCGTCGGAATAAACTCCTGTTTCCTGCCTTCCTGTCTTCAGCGCCTGCCTCTTTGTTTGGTAATATCGGATGGTATGAGAGGCGGCTAACGCCGGGCAAACACTGAAGGTCCTTGGTCGACATCGGCTCTACCTTTTCACACCACAACACATCACCACCCCTATACTATTCAAATACCACTCACCAGCAGTACTGAACATACAAATCTTTCAGAAAACCACTACATCAATATCACCTCTCACTCCTCCACAAAAACAAATCACGCAAATCTTAATATATTATAATCCTTACACATATAGTCCCTTACTATGAAATCATGTATCTGTATATTTATTTTTTTAGTCCTATTGTAGAAGAAGAAAAAATACTCTTGAAATCTTTACTCTGTTCTACCATCACGCTACACGTCTATCAATTTGACCTCTATCTTCACTCTCTCATCACAAACTCCTTCTGCTACTATGATCTCCAAAATAAACCTTCCTAGACTCCTCCTTCCTTTGTACCTCAAGACTCACCCTAAACATCAGTTTACTACTATGATCTCCCAAACAACCCTACTAAATTCTCCCTTACGTTATCTCTCCTTTGACCCATACCAACCCTAATTTTTCTACTCTGATTCTCTTTCTACCTGACCCCTTTCTACAGGCTCTTCCCTCCTCCGTCCCTCCTTTTCTCATCCCAGACCTCAAATTACAACTGTGACCTCCCAATTGACAGTTCTGGTCTTCTTCCCTATTCTATCCCTCCATTACTCTATTCAATCCAACTAACAGAATCGCATGTCCTCTGCTCAAATTAACACGTACCTCCCTATACTAATGCTAATACTATGCTTATATTTCCAAATACTAATCCACCAAAAATCCTTTTTTGTTCTGGAGTAGCGTACTACTCGCTGAATAGTGCTTCGATGCATCGTATGGGGTACAAAGCGCTATATAAATATAATTGCATTAGAGTATATACACGGCTGAACACCAAATGCTAAAAAGTGGGTTATTAGGAGGGGTAAGTATGCGTATGCACCTACCACTAGTAATAAGGCCACCAATAGGCTGAGAGTCCAGTAACGTTCTCTGTATATTAGCCCCTTGCTCAACCCTTGGTAGCTGACTATGAGCAGTCAGGCCGAACTTAGGGACAGGGGGGTGAAGCATTTAAAAACACCAATTAATCAAATAAGTAAGACACAACATAAAATCCCACCCAAATTTATAAAGATAGGAAATATTTTTATAATCAAATAGACACCAAACAACAAACATCTAAAGTAGGGAGTTGGAGATATGACTTTTTAAAGATTGATCAATCTAAAAATGATACTGCCACTCTGGGACAACTTGACTGGGACAAAGTCAAAGTTTGAGGCAGTCCGCAATGAAGACCTGGTCAGACACACTAACGAGAGGCCCTGGTCAAGTCTAGAATAACTTTATTTCGGTTTTAAGAACCTTAAAAGTTTGAGAGATAACAGTTTATCACAAATTACAAAACAATCACAGCAATACATGTAAAAACAAAGAACAATTAATAAAATTCTGCTGGTTAAAAGTTCTATACATAAAATCCAGCCTCTAGTGCTTTTCTGAGAGGTCCACAAAGTCCACCCAGGACAGTGTGCTCACTTTCTGGGTGTCCCTGAATTTCATCATGTACTGCTCAGGGATGAAACCAAGGGGCATATTATCAAGGGGCTTTATCTCCGCTTTAAAAAGCCAAGAAAGCGGAGATCAAATTATCTCCCTATTACCAAGCTGTCGTTAACACCAGGTAGCGACAGCTAATAGGAGATAGTGACCATCTTGGGCCCCTCTTTGCATGTCAGTGATATTTATCACTAATGACATGCAAAGTGGGCGTGCCAAGATGTTAGCAACTGAAAACAGTCGCTAACATCGCTATCTCCTATTACCAACTTTTGGAGATATTCGCGCTAACCGTGAATATCTCCAAAAGCTAACACCTGCCCTGAGCAGTTCTTAGCCATGTTATCCAATGGGAGGTGGATAACATGGCTAAGAGCATTTGCTCGATAATGCATGAATATCGCTGACTTTTCAGCGATATTCATACATTGCGACCGTTTTTTATCGCATTTGCGATAAACCTTGCTAATAGCAAGGTTTATCTGCGATAAAAATCACCGATTTGCGGCGATAATTTTTGTCTCTAAACAAGTTAGAGACAAAAATTATCTCTATTGGTTGGTAATATGCCCCCAAATTTCTCAACTAAGCATCTTCTCATGTGGTTGTAGGATTTAGCCTCTTCCCCCTCTTGGAGCAGTCGCATATCCCTGCCAGCTGTAAGGAATACTTCCCACAAGGGTAAACCCAAAATCTTGGGGTAGACGTACCTCATATAAAGGGCCCTCTCAAATGCTGTGAGCTATTTGTCAATGTAGTCCCCCTCTGTGTACCTGGGCACTATCCCTTTGGGGAGCTTGGAATTAAGCCCCCACGCTGGGCCACCTCAACTTAGTCTTCAATTTTGCTGCCAGCATTTCTTTTGGCTTTCTTCTCCTCCCACTGCTCCCTAGCTAATTCAAATATAAATATTTCCTCTCTTCTAGAGCTATCTCCCTTTCTCTTAGGGACATACCTGGCCCTTGTGTGGAAAAAAACCCCTCTCTTACCTCATGGAATTATGATCCTTGTGCCAGAGGCAATGGAAGAATTATCTTCATAGCCCTCCTCTTGGGTGACATTGGGGAGATCATCTTTCCCTCCTATTCATTCTATGGGGCTGACCTGGCCCAGGCCTTCAGGGTCCTAACCAACTCTGCCTTCCTAATCTTGTTAGTTGCAGGTAGCCCCCTAGCCTTACACCGAACCCTAAGCTCAGTCATGTTGAGTTTATCCAGTTTAGCCAGATGCAGCCCCATGGTATCCCTAGTTTTGGATCTCTACAACTATCAATCAAACTTAAAACAAATTTAAAAAGATCACAAGAATAGATTAAATAACTAGTTCAGTCCAAATTACAAAATCAAAGGTTTTGTTCTAAGACAATTGAGAGGATTTTTAAAGACTTAGGGGGATATTACCAACGACTAGCGATAATTATCGCTATGTTGGCTTAGCGGCAATATTTTTATAGCGGAGCTGCGGCGATTTTTCTCGCTTAGGAACCTTGCGATTATCAAGGTTTATCTCCTAAGTGATAAAAATCGGCCGAAATGCATGAATATCGCTGAAAAGTCAGCGATATTCATGCATTACCGAGCTAATGCTCTTAGCCATGTTATCCACCTACCATTGGATAACATGGCTAAGAACTGCTCAGGGGCAGGTGTTCGCTTTTGGAGATATTCGCACTTAGCGCGAATATCTCCAATAGTTGGTAATAGGAGATAGCGGTGTTAGCGACTGTTTCCAGTCACTAACATCTTGGCACGACCACTTTGCATGTCATTAGTGATAAATTTCACTGACATGCAAAGCGGGGCTCAAGATGGTCGCTATCTCCTACTAGCTGTCGCTAACTGGTGTTAGCGACAGCTAGGTAATAGGGAGATAATTTTATCTCCGCTTTCTTGGCTTTTAAAGCCAGAAAAGCGGAGATAAACCCCCTTGATAATATGCCCCCAAATTACTGTATGGTGTACTTTAAACACAAGTCTGTCACACACACAGGGACCTTGTAATATTTAAAGTTTCACCTGTGAGGGCTTTGTGGATTCTTCAAATGTGTTCAGTATGATATTCCTGGACTGCATTCGAGTCAGCGTGCAGTGAAGGACCGAAGCCAGGGAGAGCGGTCATCCCCCCAGCGTCTTCAGCCGTGGTCCCTCATCTGGAGTGATGTATATTTGCAAGAGACCTTGCCTTAACTTGTGTTATTATACATACTGGCTGAAAGTTTGTCGGCGTCACAAATCTCAAACATCTTTTCACTGTGCTCTGGTTATAAATCATTATGTGTAGCAGGACAAGGGGCCTCATTGTGATTGGGTTGTTGTTAGAAACGACTGGAGCATAATTAATAAAACAAAAGAGGATAAAATGCAGAGCACAGCTACTTTTCTGTAATCTCTATCCAGGTGCCACCCTTCATCTCGTAAATTACATGTGGGCGGTGGTAAAGCCCCATTAGCCATTTGTTCCCTGTTAAAACCCTAATAAACCTGTATAACAGGTTTTTAATCTCCACTACGTTTTCTTCAAACCCGCCGGTGAGCATTGGTTAATGATAAAGTAAATGAACTGCAGGCGATCGGACACACATTGCAGCTGTTAGTAGGCATTTACTGAACCTGCTTATATTTCACCAGAATCAAATACCTGCTCAGCGGTTATTAGCCATTAAATGTATTTAGGACCAGCACTAGTTGCTGATTGACAGCTGCCCGGGAGGCTGGCCTGTAACTGCATCAGTGAGGCTGCGTGGCGCAGATGGTGGCTTTATCAGTGTTGGCAGACCTGCCACCATTGGTCAAGAGGGCCCGCAATCTAATCCAAGGCCAAGTGAACATCTTACTATGAAAAGTAGGCATGCCCCTGCCATCTGCCAACCAGTACAGAGACATTTTTGCTGGGAATCTGAGAAGATATTCCCCATACATTTGCTTAAACAGAGTGGGATATGCTTCTATGATGTAGGATTCTAAAATAGAGGTTTGAAAGTGAATTTTAAAGTCTGCTGTTGTTACTTTGCAAAACCTACGCGGTAAAAGTCAAATAACTGATGCCAGCAGTGACAAAAAGATGTAGGCGTTCTGTCGAGTCCTTGGGGGATTTATTTGTTTTAACGACTTGTAAGACCCACCAAGTCTCTTATAAAGTTTAAGTGCTTCAAACGGTCCACCAACCAGTTATAGGTCCTTTCACCTTAAATGTAATTATATATTTATATACTAACTACAGTATAACTGTAAAAGTACATTGATGTGCTTCATCCCATGTGTGCACGTAGCATCCACAAGTTACCGTGTGATGGCAGATTTAGGGGCATAAGCACATTATACCTGAAAGAGTGCACCATCGCGGAGTCACTACAAAATGATGGTGATTAGAGTTCAGCCTGCTATGACCTGCCTAACTCTTGTTATATAGGTCTTGAGGGCAGAAGCCAGAGCAAAGGAACAGATCGGGGTAGTTTGTGCCCAATCTGCACTTCATTCGCAGTTTACGCTGGCGCAAAGTATTGGGGGCAGATTTATAAGCTCCTTGCAACATCTTTACGACACCGTTGCGTCACTTCTGTGATGCAGCGGCGTCATAAACAATGCGCTACTATGCGACATATTTACAATGTGACGCATCTAGTGAAATGCGTCACGTTGTAAAGCCCTGCGCTACATTATACCTGCATCAGGTATAATGTATGCAGGGTGGGCGTTCCGTCGCAAGGAAGCCTCGTAAATGTGATGCAGTGAAATCTACAAGATTTCACCGAGTCACTTTTACGACCCGCTGCGTCAAAACCTTACACCTGCATGGAGCAGGCATGAGGAGTGATGCAGCACAGCAAGTATAGGCCGACCCTGAGCAGTGCTGGAGTTGGGTCACGCTTGCGACACGACTCCAGCACTACGTCACCTTTACGCCGACAGATGCGTCACGCATCTGTCTACCCTTGCGCCATGGTGCGCCACATTGTAAAGGTGGCGCATCCATGGTGGCGCAAGGGGTTTATTACGTCACGCAAAATAACTGGCGTAACCCTGCTAATATGCAGGGATGTGCCAGTTATTGTAAATCTGCCCTTGGGTCTCTGCTGTAGTCGAGCAATGAAGTCCCCATATCCCACCAGTGAAAACAAACTTCTTACCTCACAAAGGGGGAGATTTACAAGCCCCATGCACTGCCGGTGCATACCATTTTGTGACGCACCGGTGGCGCAGCCTGCTGAGTGATATTGACAAACACAGGTAAAGTCACCCTGCATGACTTAACCTGTGCTTAGAAATATCGCCCCTGTTCACGCAACACTGTGCGTGTTAGAGGCGTGACATGGGTGTTGCTGTGGGTGTTCCCATGCAACACCCATGTCCACTGGTGCATTTCCAGATTTATAAGAAATCGTACATCTGTAAATGCGTCAGAATGCCACGCCACCCTAGGGGTGGCAAAGCGAGGTGCAACGAGGAAAAATGTTTTTCATTTCTCCTCGTTTTTTTTTCCTCTTTCAATGCGTGCTGCATTCTATAACACCCTTTGGAAGAGGAAATCACCTCAATTGATTGTTTTTGTGCAGGAAGTGCCCCTTCCTTCACAAAAACAATCTCCCCATGACACAGGCATCTTTGCACCATGGTGCAAGGGTACCTGTGCTGGTGCATGGCAGCAGTTTGTGCGCAAGCGCAGGGGGAAGCACAGAGATGCGACATATTGTTGTAAATATGTCACATCTCTGTGCTTCGAAACTAACCCATTATGGCACAGCAATATGGGTTGCTGCACCGCGCTGCGTTCGTTTACTGTAGATCTGCCTCAGAGTGTTTCTTTTTATGAAGTCTGCAGAGACACCGGGAGCACTGGCTTGGTTTAAGCTAAGAGCAGTACTAGTAACAGATAAACTGCTGTGGTCCGATTTACTGCAGGCAGCAACGGAGGGATTAACTATTTTTGTTGGCACCAAATATATATACCATGTGGTTGTTCACCATTGGTACACAATGTTTAACCTCTGTTAATTAGCTTTTTTATTCTCTGTGATTATGCAGAAACAGGCTTTTAACTTAACCTCTCACCTCTCTTCTGAAGGTTTCAGCATGTTCCTGTTGAATTAGTGATGTGCAGGGTAGTGAATATTTTCCCACTGAAGACTGCACTGAGACCGCCTGCTTATGTCAGTGAGCCAAGTTCAGCCGTGATAATAATGATTCCAATCTACACTCTATCACATTTTCTAGTCTTAATGTACTAGATATTCACCAAGAAAGGAGAACTAGGAGGGTGATGGGAACATAGGGGCATATTAGCAAGAACCTCGATAAAATTATCTCTGTTTTATCGGCAGGAAACTGCCGCTAAAACGGCGATAATGGGTTTGCTATTATGCGTTATGAAATTCCAATAGAAGCCCAGGTTAGATGTCTTGCACATCTAACCTGGGCTTCTATTGGAATTCTATAACGCATATTAGCAAGCCCATTATCGCCGTTTAAGCGGCAGTTTCCTGCCGCTAAAACGGCGATAATTGTAATGAAGTTCTTGCTAATATGCCCCAGAGAATGCCTGACTAAGAGGTACGGTGTGCCGGAAGTTGCTATTTGAAAGTAACAATTGTTGTTTTAAAGGAGTATTCATCATGCAAAGATAAGAATTCATGTTAGTAAAATCCTTCAGAGGACTGAAGACACTGCTTCAGAAGCCTGCCTTGCAGTTGCACAGACACATTTCATTTGTTTTCGCTTAAAATCTCGCTATTGAAAATAGAGGGTCCTGCACCTACTGGCCTGTTGTCCGTGGCAGGGGTGGATTTTGCTCAAACGTGTAGTTCATAGTATCAGTAGTTTCATGCGTCATGTTGAGACAGGACATCTTCCATGCAGCAGTGTCACCGAAGCTTAAAAAGAATACTTTGAAATCCCCAGAGAAGTATTTAAATCTGGATCCCAAAGCCCTAGTAGTTTAATTACTTTACTACTATTCAACTTCCGGTCTAATGTATTTCTTGTTTATGAGTGTGCTCAGATGGCATGGATGTGGTGTAATAATTTTGTTTAGTGCTGTGTGGTCTACAAGTGCTGAGTGCTTTGTATGTGGTTCTTGTTGTCAGAGGGGTTGCTGCATAGGCTGTTTGGGATAGGGTTCTGATTGGCTACTAGGGCTAGGTTTTCCTATTGGACAAAGGGATTAGGGCTTTGGCTTTGATTGGCTGTTAAGGCTAGGGCTGTGATTTGTTAATAGGACCAGGTCTACCATTGGCTGTAGGGTTTAGGGTTAGGGTCATGACTGGTTAGGGTTAGGGCAAGGGTTCCCTTTGCTAATAAGGCAATTTTAGGCACAGGGCTTAGGGCGTCTCAGCCCAAGAGTCAAGGCTAATAGCGAAGAGGGCAAGGGCAGTTGACTTTTTCTGCTGGGTGTAGAAGACAAGGGCAGTTGCCTGTTTGGGCTGGGCAGAGAGGACAAGAACAGTTGCTTGTTTGGACCTGTTCGGGTCAGGCCAAGGGCCAGAGATGCTACCCAGTTTTCACTTACAAGCTACCATCTTAAGCCCTTTACATCAACCAACATCCAAACACAATATCAGCAAAGACATTCTAATCATGCACGAGAAACAAACCTCATTCATATTTCGATTTATATCGAACCACTACACAACCACAACAAAATACCACAAACCACACATACGCACAATTCTACCACTACTACACTATGGCACCTGAATTCTCACACAAAACAGATACCATTAGCACATCCAACACAACTCAAAGTCACATTATGCATAACTTTAAAGCATCCAGGCACACACTCCCTGTGCAAACAAAACACCAGCTCTATCCTCTATTTGCTCCTAACAGACCCCCTTTTATCAAGACAAAACATATATTCAGCCTTCCATCACACCATCCAACAACACCAGCATCCTCTTTTTTGCCAATTACACACAACCATGCAATCCTTACATGCCACTCCACCACACACATTACCTATTCAAGTGATCAAATCTAACACAAACACTCATAATTCTTGTCTATCCCTTCTTACACACCACATACTCTTCTCCAAAACACATAACCACCCCTATACTATTCAAAATACCACTCACCAGCAGTACTGCACATAGAAATCTTTCAGAAAAACACTACATCAAAATACCGACAGTATGGAATAAGACAGCGAGAAATTACACCGTGCGTTAACAGCCTCTTTTACTCATAGAGCTTTCTGATAGCCATTGAGTCTTTTATATAATTAGCTGCCACAATACAGATGTCAGGGGTGGCCAGAATGTACAAAAAGTTAAAACCACCAATAAACGTACAGGGGGGAATTTTCCTGAATAGTGAGATAAAAATGTACTCCTTGCCTCTTTATATAAGGTGCAGAATAGAGTAAAGTGCATAGTGCTCTGACTTGCCAGATTATCACATGGACAGGGCATAGGTTTATAGGCCCACCCTCTATGGTGTGGAAATGCCAGCAAAAAGTGCACAGTACATAAATGAAATCTAGTTAAAAAGAATCTAGTCTGCACACTAGTAGTAAAAGTTAGTGTGACGGGGAGCAATCGTGAGAAGCTCACCCCTCATGTTGATGATAACGCATATTGGCTATCTAAGTTATTACAGTCTTTGATTACTTCTTTCGAGAACATTTATTCATCTGATAATCACATTTTTGCCCATAAAAACAGAGGGGTGCAACCAATGTGGTCCTCTATAAACCCTAACCCCAATCCTTTAGGACAGAAGAGGATGGGGGCACTCTTCGGGGTCATCAGTAATCTTTTGGTGAATTTATTTTCCAAAACTTGTAGCTGGCGACTTTTATGATGTCCCCACACCCCTCAGTCGTAGTGCGGAAAATGACTAAAATTAGGTATACATAAGCGGCGTTCATTTACGTTTCCCACCACCACTGTTGAAAGTAAAGTGAAAATCGTGAAACAGTGGCCACGCCATCCTGTCCCTTTTTAGGCCCCATCATGCACGTAAGTGGCAGCCATTTTGTGTGTCGTGGCCTCTCTGCCCACTGCCAATAGCCTGCGCGTCTGTCCCCCTCACTCCCCGGCCTCGCAAGCATTCCCCCGTGCCCAACAGCCCCCGGTCTCTCCTGCTTGGGCCATAAGCGCACCCCTAACGCAACCCTGTCTCCGAGCCACATCCCAGGCTGAACCCCCTCACTCTTTTATCTGATTCAAAGAACAGGCCCATTTGATAACCCCTTCCTCCCTGCCCGATTGTCCGGCCTGATCCCAGGCCATCACCTAGCCCAACAGATGCAGTTTATTACCCCTACAGTAGGACCTCGCCTCACATCAAAGGAGCGGGGATTAATCAATGCTTTCGCACCCCGAAGATCCGACTGATCACACACATCCCCGTTCCCAGCGCAATGTCCAGCTGCGCGATGACCACCACATGCTGAGATCGGGGTGGGAACTCTACTGTAGATATGTGTGGGAACGGGCCTGGACCGGGGATTCCGAGGATGTCTTTTCTGTCCTTCAAAGAAACATACTGATGCCATAAATGTAATAAAGCCATAAACTTGTGTATAAGAGGCCAGGCCTCAGAGATTCGGGGAGAGCACCTCGAGAAGATACCCTGTTGTCTGATTTGACATGTTCTGCTCCGTCGGAATAAACTCCTGTTTCCTGCCTTCTGTCTCCAGCGCCTGCCTTTTTGTTTGGTAATCTCGAATGGTATGAGAGGCGGCTAACGCCGGGCAAACACTGAAGGGTTCTTGGTCGAATTCGGCCCTTACCTTTTAACAATTGGCGCCCAACATGGGGCCCATCAGCGACACGTGGATCCAGTGGGAGAGGTCCCAACGACAGAGTGAACGACTGCAACGATCGGGAAGTGCACCTGCCCGATAGACCCTCGTCTGGCAGCCGATCATCCGAACTTCACTGGTTCTGAGCAGACCTCTCTCGAGTGATCTACGGTCCTGACTGGGAACCATCAGGAGTGCCACAGCAATTACGAAGAATAGAGGACGATCAGGCGCTGGAAGCGGAAGACGAGAAACTGTCCATACGGTCCGGGTAAGGTCGTGCATCGCAGCGAATTGCGAATTGATTGTTTGATTGTTTGAAAATACTAGTATTACTCATTTGAGAGATTCTCTATTTGCAAACAAGCACAGAGTCGCAATACTCTGTTTAGTCTTTGCAGATAGTGAAGGGTAGGTAACGCAGGCTTTTGCCCCCATTGTAATCCGTCGTGCCTGCTTCCCTCTCCATTTGATTGATTGTTATCCAAGCATTTACTGTTTTGGAATTGGTTCTCTTTGGATCATTCTCTATTTGCAAACAAGCACAGAGTCGCAATACTCTGTTTAGTCTTTGCAGATAGTGAAGGGTAGGTAACGCAGGCTTTTGCCCCCATTGTAATCCGTTGTGCCTATTTTTATCCCTCATTTGATTGATTGTTTATCCGAACATTGATCGTTCGGAATTGGCTCTCTTTGGGTTATTCTCTATTCACAAATAAGCACAGAGTCGCAATACTCTGTTTAGTCTTTGCAGATAGTGAAGGGTAGGTAACGCAGGCTTTTGCCCCCATTGTAATCCGTCGTGCCTGCTTCCCTCTCCATTTGATTGATTGTTATCCAAGCATTTACTGTTTTGGAATTGGTTCTCTTTGGATCATTCTCTATTTGCAAACAAGCACAGAGTCGCAATACTCTGTTTAGTCTTTGCAGATAGTGAAGGATAGGTAGTGCAGACTTTTGTCCCCTTTGTAACCCGTCATGCCTATCTTCGCCCCGTTTGTTGTTAGTTGGTTCAGCCCGGACCGCTTACTAGAGGTAGATCATCCGGCTCCACCGGAGGACACCCCTAATAAAAAGGTCATATATATAAAAATGCGGATTAGCCGCTGTATCGTGCTAGCAAACTATAACATAAAAATCGTTAGGAAAAGCAAAAGGAATCAAGCAAAATCAGTAGGCCACTGATGGGATCTTTTTGACCCCGCTAAAATAGAAACATTAGGAACAACCCCTCATGAGAAATATGAAACTAGTGAGAAGAACCGAGCTCGAGGCCATAATGGCTGCAGGACAGCTCGGATCCATCGCCCACCCCGCCCAAATAACGACAAACCCTATGCAAATATTATAAATATATACAACACTCCAGCAAAGTAACATGTTAAAACTTTTTATTAAACAACTATTTAAAACTTTTTAAACAACTATTTAAAACTTTTTAAACAACTATTTAAAACTTTTTTATTAAACAACTATTTACATGGCAGCCGGCTGCAACAACAAACACAAATGCATTTGCCGTCTGCTTGACGCTGTTCCTGATTGGGCTACCTTGAGCTACTTTTTAGTAGGCTTTGGGCTATAAAAAAGTCTACAAAAGCCGTCAGCTGGCGAGGTAGCATCGGTGGCGGTCCGTTGGGCGAATGGCCCGGAGGCTACCCAACGCGCCAAGACCCGTCCCCGGATCATCCAGAGGTGATGTCCAGCAAGTTGTGTGCGGGGGATGCCTTGCTTATGGCTCCCCCCTTTGTCGCCTGGTCCAGCCATTTCTTATACCTGCGCCAGGAGATGGCGTGGGGCGCCCGCAGATGGTGTGGGGCACCCGCGGAGAGGAGGCGCGGACGGCCCCCTCTCCCACGCCAAACCCCCCCCAGGTGGAGGTTCCTTTTCTGCACCAAGACTGCCATTAGCGTTCCACCCGCGGGCCCCCCGCGGCTGGCTGACCGGGAGGACCTGCTCCGGTGGCCGTGGTGAAGGGCGGCTGCTGGGGGGGAGGGCTCTCAAGATGGCGGCCGACACCCCGGATTTGGGCCTGGTCCATTAGGATGGCTCTGGGCTACCTTGGAACTCGGATGCTTGCCTGCTCGGGCATGAGCCCCACTCCTGAAGACGTCCTCTCAGTTTAAAGATTCTACGAGGATCGTTGGCCCTCGACTCCCGCGGGCTTCCGGTGGGGGCAACCGCCACTGTTGCTCGACTGTCCCCCATGGATGTGCCGCTGCCCCGGGCGACCGCCGCCTTGTCCACGTCTGGTGCCGTGGGAGAGACTGATTCAACGCATCTGTGGAGGGATGCGCCTGCTGTCCCGCTCTCCGGAGTGGCCACAACGTCGTCACAAGATGGCGATGCTCTCATGCTGACACCAGCTTTTGTCCGAATGACTAAGAGACACTGTAGACTGCCAACTCGATCAGTTCCGGTGGGACCTCAGCGTGACCCGGTAGGGAAGATTTTGCCTTCCTCGCCTTTGAGTCGCGGTTTATGCCACCTGTCCTTTCTGCTGGCGTTAACGGAATTTTTTTGAACTGCCGAAAGGGATTCTGGTCCGGCCGCTAGTTATTGGAGGCATTCGAACTATACTCTGGACCCGCCTGGCCTCGACCAAAATGGCGCCAGTATGGGCGGGACTTGCAACTCCTTATGACGATTCTAGTTACTGAGCCTTGATGTTATGGGGGATGTATGTGGTCTTTGTGCACATGGCGGGTGGGGAAGTGTACTGACTGAGCATGCGGACAACCCTATTGATGTTGGGTCTATTGATTATTGTATTATTTAAGCTCCGAAGTAAATGTTACTCATGATACTCGCCCATGGTATGCGTATGAACGATTTTATTGTAACTGATCCTGTTTTACTTTCAATTATAAAATCAACCTTCACTGATCCTGCAACCGTTTGTCACGTTTAGTTTTTCCAATTAAATGGCTCTCTCGTTACGTACTCCTGTACTACAGTGTAATATCTCCTTACCTCATGCGTTTCCCGTCTGCCCCGTGGCCGGCCTGTATGGTTGGAGGCCCGTATTTGAATACTGACATTTTTAAAAGAAAAATATATGGAACTAGTATCGTAACAGTCATTTAGATTCATAGGGTTGTTTTTTTAAATACCATGCTCTGCGAACAGGAACGACCCTATACCACCGTAAACTTTTTCTTTTCCTCGAATGAAAAACATGAATCCGTTACCCCCCCACCTTATACTAAATACCACTGGCCTTTGACCCTCTCCTACACGCGGTCTGTACTACCACCCTCGGGCGATCTATGTAATGAACAGACTACCATTGGTTATCTTTGCCGCACTACCAGTTCCTCTGGGCTTCAATGCCGAGACATAAGGGACTGCATCCCAGAGAAACAAGTCAAGTACGTGGTAGGTAAAAACATTTTCGTGTTTATGCGCGCTGATGTGCTTTGAACGCTGCCCCCCCCTCTTCTTTTTCTTTTTGCAGGTTACATCGGAATTTCAGCTGAAGTATGGAGAAGACCTAAAACCGCATCGTGTTCCACACGAGGAAAATAGGCTAGCTCTGTGAGACGGTACATTATATGTAGGAGCTATCTCTGGGAGCGTGAAAAATTGTATGATATGAATGTGCGCATGGGCCCTGATTTGTACGGTATGAATGCGTATGTGTGTCGCACGTCTTGGTCAATAAAAGAATGCTTTTTGTGTGTGATTGAGGCGTTGATCGAACGGCTAATGGGATAGAAAAAATTAAGCCCGAACATGGTACCCGCATGTGAAAGACAAATAGAACTATAGCACTTACCTTACTTAGGAACGACTCTCTCTGGAGCTAGCAAATGGGAGAGTGGGCTACACCAGAAACTCGAAGGCTTATTTCAGTACGACGAACCCTACCCCAACCGATATCCCAAATGTACACCCAAATTAATGCGCACCAATGAGTCAATTTATGTGCGGACTAGATAAGAAAAGCTAAGAGTACCCCGGGTTGGGGGTTCATCCAGAATCCCCCTCAGCCCAGATATTAGGGATATTGTTATTTTTTTTAGATTTACCCCTTCTTCTTCCACCCTCATAGAAAAATCAGAATTGTACCATCGCACGTCCGACTGTTACCCCTCCTTTACCTCAGCTTGGATCATCATTTGCTAGATATTGGAAGGCCCCACCGTGAGTATAAGCACGACTGGACTAGTGTCCGACCAATTAAAAAGGAGTAAGTATTTTTGAAGCGAGGTTACCAACAAAAATTGTCTACTATTAGGAAGGAAGGAGAACAAAGAGCTCGACCCCCAAAATAAATTAAAAGGAATACTGAGAATACGCAACATGCATGACAAAGTCCTTTTGCCCAAAATAGCTCTGTGTTCTGTCTTAGGTTTCCGTACTTGATGTATGCACTGTCGCACCCTATCTGGTATTCGTGTGTACGTAAACTATGTATTTATGTTTTCCCTTAGCTTGTGTTTTATACGTGAAACCGACCTGTACTGTTCTATATGTGTGTGCACTGAATAACCTATTATTATACACGTTTCTCTCTCTCTCTCTTTTTATGTTGTACGAGTACTAATAGCCTATTTGGTGCACACGACGCTCTCTCCCTCTGAGGGCTCCCTTGCTCCCTTTTGAATAAACGAAGACACTGTGCCTCGCCGGCACAGGTATAATTGGCTTTGGACATGACAGTGTTTGAACAAATTGACAGAAACAAAACGATCGTATTTTGCCATATTACTACCTCTCCTTTCTGTAAAATAATGGAACTTAATTGGCTGAGAAAGAAAGGACAGGTAAGACGACTAATGTCCCCTAATCTGACCCTTATAAGGGAACTAAATGTCAGTGGCTTTTGTTTTAGTGCTTTAGTAACACCACCCTCATCATTTGGATTACCACCGCCCATTGCACTTAAATAGAATGTCCGAAACGTCCCCGTTTTTCCAGAATGGTCCCAGTTCTGTAACCAGCCATCCCAGAAAATCTCAAAGACTGTAGCTGATGACCTTGTTTTTAAAGATAAATCGTCCAAAAACTGATAAAAGTTAGCCGTTGCTGTCAGAAAAGAAAAATGCTTAACGTATGTCCTTCCCTGGAAAAGGTAGCTGTAAGCCCATGATAATAAGCACTTCACACTTTTTATGAACTAGCAGACCTTGAAGAAAGGTATAGCTCAACAGGATTTGTTTTAGAGAATCACAAGTCTCTACTGGAGGAGCCGGTTTGAATTCGATGCGAATATGACAGGAATAGACACCAGACAGACATGATGTTTGAAAATAGAAAGATACTTGCAGACCTGCACCACAGCCACGATGCATGAGTTAACAACATACACCGATGTAAGGGTTACTAAGCATCCACCCTATCGTGACCAATAAACGTTTCCCCGACTACTTGGGGTTGGGAGAGAAATTAAAGTGTGTAAACATTTTCCCCTGCCAGTTCTTTAAGACTTGTTTTTTTGTACTCATTTAAAGATAACGTGCGGTCGTCGGAGGAGAGGGGCCGGATGTGACGCATAGCCTGGCTGCAGATCGGGGAATATCTATGACCTCGACCAAGGTGGAGCCACAGAGCAAAGAGTTGCGGGACAAGGAACCGTCCTCAACGTGGAAAGAGAAGGAAAGAAGGGCTGTCCGGAAGCCCCTGCATGGTTGATGAGCTTGTGCCGAAAGTCCCAGCCCATTGTGCTCGATCGATGGGCCCACTTGCTTGAAATTTCTGCCCTCCTTAGTCCGTTTCAGATCTGATCCCACTCCACCCTCTTTTCCCTCGGCCTCCCAAAGCACGCCCCCATCACCCTTTTTTCCATATGGAGTTTTTAAGAAACACTGCACAAAAGATAGAATAGGGTTTGTCCCGGAAAGAAGAACAGGATACGGGTACCCCGACTAAAGTACCTATGGTAGATTAGTTAGGTAACAGGACTGTGGTCCGAGAGCAAAGAGTGACCACACCCTGCAACGGGAAATCTGAATCCGAGCTGGACGCATAGCTTCACCGCCGGTGCTCAACAGTGCCAACGAAATAAGGAAACACAATGAGAGCCTACCAGTGATGGCTCGCTGTAATTAAGACACTGGAAAGACAAACCTTTTTTTGAACATTACCACCCCTTGACTGTCGCTTGTATTAATTTGAATTCCTCTCAATCAATCAATCAATCATACCATTTGTATAGCGCACTACTCACCCGGGAGGGTCTCAAGGCGCTTAGGGGGAGGGGTATGCTACTGCTCGAACAGCCAGGTCTTGAGTTGTTTCCTGAAGGCGAGATGGTCCTGGGTCACCAGAAGGTGGATGGGGAGGGAGTTCCAAGTCTTGGCAGCCAGGTAAGAGAAGGATCTTCCTCCGGCGGTGGCTCTTCGGATGCGTGGTACAGCTGCGAGGGCGAGGCTGGTGGACCGTAGCTGGCGGGTGGGCGTGTAGAAGGTCAGGCAGTCGTTGAGGTACTTGGGGCCCAGGTCGTGGAGAGACTTGTGTGCGTGGGTGAGGAGCCGGAACGTGATCCTCTTGTAGACGGGGAGCCAGTGCAGGTTCCTCAGGGGGCTGGAGATGTGGCTGCGTCGGGGGACATCCAGGATGAGTCGGGCGGAGGCGTTCTGGATGCGCTGGAGTCTTTTCTGTAGCTTGGCTGTGGTTCCAGCGTAGAGGGCGTTTCCGTAGTCCAGCCGGCTGGTGACGAGTGCCTGGGTGACAGTCTTCCTGGTCTCGGTCGGGATCCAGCGGAAGATCTTGCGAAGCATACGCAGGGTGTTGAAGCACGATGAGGAGACGGCGTTGACTTGTCTGGTCATCGAGAGGGAGGGGTCCAGGATAAAGCCCAGGTTGCGTGCGTGGTCGGTTGGCTTGGGTGCGGTGCCCAGGGCTGGGGGCCACCAGGAGTCATCCCAGGCGGAGGGCGAAGATCCCAGGATGAGGACTTCCGTCTTGTCCGAGTTCAGTTTCAGGCGGCTGTCCTTCATCCACTCGGCGACGTCTTTCATCCCTTCGTGTAGGCAGGTTCTGGCGGTGTCGGGGTCTCTGGTGAGGGAGAGGATCAGCTGGGTGTCGTCGGCGTAAGAGATGATGTTGAGGTTGTGCTGGCGTGCGATGGCTGCGAGAGGTTTCATGTAGATGTTGAAGAGGGTGGGGCTGAGTGAAGATCCTTGCGGGACGCCGCAGATGACTTCGGTGGCCTCGGAGCGAAACGGGGGGAGGCGGACTCTTTGTGTTCTTCCGGCAAGGAACGAGATGATCCACTCCAGTGCCTTCTCTTGGATACCGATGTTGCTGAGGCGCTGGACTAGGGTGCGGTGGCAGACCGTGTCGAACGCAGCGGAGAGGTCCAGGAGGATGAGGGCCACTGTTTCCCCCTTGTCGAGCAGGGTCCGGATGTCGTCGGTGGCTGCGATGAGGGCGGTCTCGGTGCTGTGGTTGGCTCTGAAGCCGGACTTCGAGGGGTCGAGGGATCCGTTCGTCTCGAGGAAGGCGGTCAGCTGTCTGTTGACGATCTTCTCGATGACTTTAGCAGGAAAAGGGAGGAGCGAGATGGGGCGGAAGTTTTTGAGATCGGTGGGGTCCGCTGTAGGTTTCTTCAGGAGGGCGCTGATCTCGGCGTGCTTCCAGCTCTCCGGGAAGGTGGCGGTGTTGAAGGAGGCGTTGATGATGTTCCAGAGTTGGGGTGCGATGGTGGAGTCGGCCTTGTTGAAGACGTGGTGTGGGCAGGGGTCGGTCAGTGATCCGGAGTGGATGGTGTTCATCGTGCGGGCTGTGTCTTCGGTGGTCACCGTGGTCCAGGTGCGAAGGGTGGCGGTGGGGGGCGTTGGTTCGACGGTTGGGTGCGTGGGTGGGGCGCCGAAGCTGTTGTGGATGTCGGCGATCTTGCGGTGGAAGAACGAGGCGAGGGAGTCGCAGAGGTCTTGTGACGGAGTGATGCCGTTGGTGCCGGTGCTGGGGTTGGAGACCTCCTTGACAATAGTGAAGAGCTCTTTGCTGTCGTGGGCGTTGTTGTCCAGTCGTTCCTTCAGGGATTTCTTCTTGGTGGTGCGGATGAGCTGGTGGTGCTTGCGGGTAGCGTGTTTGAGGGCGGTCATGTTGTCGGTGGTCCGGTCGAGGAGCCAGGCTTTCTCGAGGGTGCGGCAGGTCTTCTTGGAGTCCTTGAGGTCGTCGGTGAACCAGGATGCCTTCTTGCTTCTGGGTCTGCTCCCAACCACTTTGTATTGATTAATCACCCAATTGAGCTTTCGAAACATTACATCGGTCACTTTCAACTGTACATGGATAACTAAGAAGGCGTTAACTCTGTATCTTGATGATTGTAGAACACCAGTTATGCACTTGAACATACTGTCTAGTTTTGACCCCCATGGAGTCCAGACCTCAAGTGATAATAGCCCTTATCCTGCCAGAACGTTTTTGTATGACATCATGTTTGTATTCGAACGAATCTCCTACATCGTCTAATGTAATGTCCCCGCCTCCAAGGTCTAACGTATGATGCAGCTAATGTAATTTTGTATGCACTGTCTCCCCGCCCGACCAACTCAAGGTCACATGTGGTGTTCCCCAGGGCTCTTCTTTATCCCCTCTTTTGTTCAATCTCTATATCTATCCTCTGATCTTTGCACTTCAACAACTGGAGGTCACCGTCTATAATTATGCGGATGACCTCCAGCTTATCTTTTCTCTTTCCCCTTCTTCCCACTCTATTTCCAACTTTCAGACCACTATGATTTTCATCAGGGACTGGATGGACCACAACCATCTGAAGTTGAACCCTGACAAAACAGAACTGGTCCTTACGGGTGGTCCCTCCAGTCCCTGGAACTCTTTATTCTGGCCTTCTTCTCTAGGATCCCCCCCACCCCTTCCCCCTCAGTTAAAACCTTGGGCATTAAAATCAATAACCAACTTAATCTTCATTCACAAATTAACTCTGTTGTTTCTTCTTGTTTTCTTGCTCTTCGAACTATCCGCTCTGTCTCTCGATTCTTTACTCCCCTTGCACTTAAACTAATCATGTCCGCTCTGGTGATCTCCCGGCTGGATTACGCCAACGCTCTATACAACGGTATTCCGGCGTATAGCCTGCGGAAGCTCCAGCTGGTTCAAAACCAGGCGGCCAGATTGGTGTATGGTCTCTCCCGTTCTCATCATTCCACCCCCTTACTGAAGGCATTACATTGGCTACCTGTTAGGGAGCGATCCCTTTTTAAAACTGGCTGCATGGTCTTCCAGGCGCGCCAGGGTACGGCTCCTGCCTTCATTTCTTGCTTGCTAAAAGAGTATACCCCAGCCCGTGAGCTTCGCTCATCCACCCAATCTCTTCTCCATGTACCCCGTTACAGACGTAAGAAATGGGGCGGAGCCAATTTTTCATTCTTGGCACCATCCTTCTGGAACTCCCTCCCCGATCACCTACGTCTGGCCAGACATTATTCCCTTTTCTGGAAAGATCTTAAGACTTTTTGGTTCACCCAGGCTTTTCCTAATGTAATCTGATTTTAATTTTCTCCCTCACTGGATTCCTTGTTCCTACTGCTAAATTAGTCTCCACAAGCGCCAAGAAACCGTATGGTGAACGTAGCGCTATATAAATATTTTAAATTCAAATTCAAATTCATTGACTACATATGGTTATGCACGATTCTGTCTGCATTGTGTACAAAATTGTTTCCATCTGCCTGTAATGCATATGGGCTACCAAAGCGAATTGTATAACTAATGTCAGCTTGTACATCCTCACCTGTGACATGAACAGGAATGAACTAACTTATGATAAAAACTGGGGACTGTGGAAAATGACTAAAATTAGGTATACATAAGCGGCGTTCATTTACGTTTCCCACCACCACTGTTGAAAGTAAAGTGAAAATCGTGAAACAGTGGCCACGCCATCCTGTCCCTTTTTAAGCCCCATCATGCACGTAAGTGGCAGCCATTTTGTGTGTCGTGGCCTCTCTGCCCACTGCCAATAGCCTGCGCGTCTCTCCCCCTCACTCCCCGGCCTCGCAAGCATTCCCCCGCGCCCCGACAGCCCCCGGTCTCTCCTGCTTGGGCCATAAGCGCACCCCTAACGCAACCCTGTCTCCGAGCCACATCCCGTGCTGAACCCCCTCACTCTTTTATCTGATTCAAAGAACAGGCCCATTTGATAACCCCTTCCTCCCTGCCCGATTGTCCGGCCTGATCCCAGGCCATCACCTAGCCCAACAGATGCAGTTTATTACCCCTACAGTAGGACCTCGCCTCACATCAAAGGAGCGGGGATTAATCAATGCTTTCGCACCCCGAAGATCCGACTGATCACACACATCCCCGTTCCCAGCGCAATGTCCAGCTGCGCGATGACCACCACATGCTGAGATCGGGGTGGGAACTCTACTGTAGATATGTGTGGGAACGGGCCTGGACCGGGGATTCCGAGGATGTCTTTTCTGTCCTTCAAAGAAACATTACTGATGCCATAAATGTAATAAAGCCATAAACTTGTGTATAAGAGGCCAGGCCTCAGAGATGCGGGGAGAGCACCTCGAGAAGATACTCTGTTGTCTGATTTGACGTGTTCTGCTCCGTCGGAATAAACTCCTGTTTCCTGCCTTCTGTCTCCAGCGCCTGCCTTTTTGTTTGGTAATCTCGAATGGTATGAGAGGCGGCTAACGCCGGGCAAACACTGAAGGGTTCTTGGTCGAATTCGGCCCTTACCTTTTAATAGTAGGTTGCAACCAACAGGCATTTTGCTTTATATAGGGTAACTAGTTATCTTCCTGGTTTGTGACCTTATTTGCATGCAAGGCAGAATATCCCATCCACGGCACTGCTAGTGTGGTGAGCCCTTACTGTTATAAGTGGTTCCCAGTTCATCTGGTTGTTGAATAAATTCCGCAGATATGTGAAATTGTTTAGCTTTTCTATTCTCTTGCCCCGTTCAACAACATTTTTGATTTTAGTCGATTTGGGGCCTCATACCATGATATATGATTTGATAAAATTGACTTTTAAGTCAAGTGACAACATGAAAGCGGTAAAAGCATTAAGGGATTTTTGGAGGCTATTAGCTGTCATTCCCAGTAACACTGTGTCATCTGCATATGATAGTAATGGGACAGAATTACTACCAATTCTGGGGAAGTCAATCTCCTTACTTAGTAAAAAAAGCCTCTAGGCTGTTTGTATAAATTAAAAACAAGAAGGGGGCCAAAATGCACCCTTGCCGGACACCTTCTGTTGAGAGAATCGGGTTAGTCTTTTCTCCTTGGGTGCCATATTGTATTGCAAGTGTGGTATTAGAGTGTAGCCTATGAAGAAGGGATACCAGTGCTTCTTCTACACCTATACCTCCAAGCAAGGCCAACAGTTTATACCAATTAACAGTGTCAGAAGTGCTGGACAAGTTCATGAGGGCTAGGTGGATAGAACCCTTCTTGGCCTTCAAATACTTGTTAATAATTAAGTTCAGATTAATGGCATTGCTCTGTTGTGCCCAATCCCCTCCTAAAGCCATGTTGTGTTTTAGATATGACCTCTGTAGTGGATGCCCAGGCCACTAATTAGGAAAGGATGACCCTGCCCAGCACCTTTGCTGTGGCGTCAAAAAGTGAAATTAGCTTATAGTATGCGGGGTCACTCCTATTACCCTTTTTAAAAACAGGAACCAATATGTCCTCCTGCCAAGTTGCAGGCATGGGGCCGATAACTACTGCTTTAAAAACATTTGTCATGGGTGCCCAAGATGGCGGATGGCTAGGACGTGCTTTCTTATCGCTCCGAGCCACTGCCACCACCAGCACCTGAAAAGCACTCTCCGGACCCTCTGTCTCAGTCCCCGGAAGGGCCTGTAGCTAGAGGTGCAGGGTGTATAAATCTAGAGCCCCGCCGAGGAGAGTGGGACACCCGGTGTTAGACCCCGTATCCCACTTACACTACCAAGACCATAATGCATTAGTAAGGGGTATAGGAGGTGTGCTGTTCCATACTGTCCTGTGATTGGTCAACCGGTAAGGAGGGAGGTACTTAAGCCACCCGAGAGGTAATGGCGGCGCTTGGCTTTCCTTTCCTGCCCTGCTTCGTGCTGTTGTGGATAATTGCCTATTTCCTTAATTCCTCCGAGTCAAGCCCCGTCCTTTCATGCAAAAGGCTCCTGTGTCTGTTTCACTAGCAGCGAGCTCTGGGTGACGAGAACAACAGCCTGGCTGCTTTAAACTGGTGAAGAAATCCGACCTTTTCCCGTGTGTCGGCATCTCAGATCTCCGTGTGTCCCCAGGACGCTATCTGGACCTAGATACATCGCGCCCCCGTGGAGAAACGGGCTCACGCGATTCTTTGTTTTTGTTGGTTGTTGTTTTGTTAACCATTTTGAAGAAACTTTGTTGCAAGCCAACAATTGTCAGCGCCGGCTTTACAGCGCTGCCCCGCCTGAGTTTTTGGAACACCCATAGCAAGTGAAACGTACTGTTTGCAAATCTTCACAGCGCTGCCCCACCTGGACTTTCGGAAACGCTCTTAGCGTGTGAATCTCATCGCTGCCAAGTCATTTCAGCGCTACCCCGCTTGGATTTTGGATCAGCTCACAGCGTGTGTATTGTCGCGCTGTCGTGCATCTACCCCACGGACTCTCCAGGATTCGTTATACCCTCGCAGCTAGAGGGGTACATTTTAGAATCCATATATTGCTGTGGCAAACCTCTTTTAGAATTCTTGCTAACTCGAACTCTGGAGTTATACTGTTTTTTTGTTTTGAGGAAAGACGGAATCTTTTCTTGCTGTTGGTGACTATTACCGGAACATTATTTCAAGAGACCAAGACATTCAGTAGATCCTCTCCTATCTGTTACGCTGGTAAGTCTGGGACAGCACACTGATGGGGGTGAAGAATATTATAGATATCTGTACAGATTTATGTTAACACCTGTGTGTTTTTTCTGTTCTTTTCCCATTGTGGTTCCTGATCCCACATTTCGGTAGGAGTCTGTCCACCCATCCAGCCTGAGACTCTCCAGAGGCAGACATATTGTCCTTGGTCTCTTCATTTTCGAGAGGTTTTCTTTCCTCACTGGTGTGTTCTTTGTAACACGGAGAGGGTAACACCTTTGGAAAAAGATAAGGCATTGACTTCGCTCCTGATCATTGCTGCCTGGTCACTTTACAAGCCCGACAGAAAGCCAAGCCCATGTGTTCAAACGTACCCCCGAGCGAAGTATACTATGGATGTGACCATGTTAGGTAATACCTCTGACAGTACCATGAGGGAGTTAGCAGCAGCTGTAGTTAACTTACAGACAGAATTAAAATTAGTCAAGGGAGAAAATCAAAGATTGACTTCCGAACTAACAGTTCTTAGAACTCAGAGACCTTTAGAGAGCAAAGAGACAGACACCACCCCTAGATTCAAGCGCACATACATACAACCTGCTCATTTTCAGGTCCCTTCTGCAAACACTTCTGGGGCTTCCACAGAAGTTGTTTCTTCACCCGTAAGTGTCACCGTAGTTACTCCACCGCAGACTCCGCTAGCCATGCCAGAACGTTTCAATGGTGATAGTCAGAAGTATGGCGTATTTATGAACCAATGCCATCTGCAATTTATGTGTAGGGCTACATCATTTCCAGATGATGCAGCCAAAGTGGCATTTATAATTTCATACCTCAGTGGCAATGCCGCTTTATGGGCAGTTACTCTTGTGGAAAACGATGACCCTATTTTGTACGACTTGGCAATATTTAAAGAAAAAATGAGAAGTTTGTTTGCTAGGCATTCATATATGCAAGTTAGCGACAACAAATTATTGAACCTCAAACAAGGATCTAAAGACCTCTTGTCTTATATTAGCACCTTTAACAGGTTAGTGACTGAAACACAATGGCCAGAGGAAAAACGGACCTCCTTGTTTTATAGAGGTCTAAAAGATGATTTCAAAGACATATTGTCTCAAATCGTGGATCCCCCAGAGGAATGTTCCGCGTTTATGGATCTGGTGATCAAACTAGATCACCGGTTAAATGAGAGAAAGGGAGAAAAAAACAAAGAAGATTACACCAGACTGTTTTTATCTAAGAGCGAAAAGAAAGAGCCCCGAGACATTAGTGAGCCAATGCAAATTGGCGGGATCAGAGGCCCCTTGACTAAAGAAGAAAAAGAGAAGCGTAGGAGGTTGAACCTATGCTTATACTGCGGAAAAGGGGGACACTTTGCTAAAGAATGTCCTGTCAAACCTAAGAATACGGCACGTGATATCCCTAGCAAGACCAGTCGCGTTTTCCCGTCGGAAAACTAATTGACTTGGGGAGTAAGGAGGTCGCCCCTCCAAGTCAGGTAGCTTTAAAGACTTCACATGTGGCCAACACCTTGACCCTCGTACCCAAGCCCTTTTTTATCAACACATTATTCTTGTTGCCAACACAATTAAGACACACCATGACCGTTCTGTTAGATTCAGGTGCCACAGAAAATTTCTTGGACATAAAGGTGGCCAAATCCTTGGGACTGGAATTCCTACCAAAGAAACATCCAGAAAAGGTTAGAGCTGTGGACGGCTCTGAATTATCCTCTGGATTGATATTATATCATACCCCTGACATTATTCTCCTGTGTGACAATGGTCATTCTGAAACTATTTCATTCGATCTCATTGACACCCCTGCATTCGGAGCTATCCTAGGGATTCCGTGGCTTCAGAGACACAATCCTCTTATTGATTGGGTGACCAGAACAGTAACGCTGCGTTCTCCATATTGCCTAACCCATTGTTATCGGGATATCGCACACTGGCATACTCCCGCGTATTGCGCTCTGTCTACGATTGATGGAGCCCCCCTCCCAGAGGAATATCAGCAATATGCGAACGTGTTTGATGAGGTGAAAGCTGTGGCCTTACCCCCCCATAGACCCTACGACTGTAGGGTGGATCTGATACCTGTAGCAGCTTTGCTCGTGAGCAGAGTATATGCCCTCACGGAACCTGAGACTAAATATCTCTGAGTACATCCAATACATGCTCAAGAAAGGGTTTATAAGGCATTCCACTTCTCCAGTATCCTCCCCTCTTTTTTTTATCCCAAAAAGGGAAGGAGGCCTTCGAGCCTGCCTGGACTATCGCTCCCTTAATAAAGTGACAATCAAAAACAAGTACCCTCTTCCACTCATCTCTAACCTTTTAGATCAAGTGCGTAAGGCCACCATATTTACAAAACTTGACTTGAGAGGGGCTTACCACTTGATCCGTATCAGAGAAGGAGATGAGTGGAAGACAGCATTTCGTACCAAATTTGGACTTTATGAATATTGCGTAATGCTTTTCGGCTTGTGCAACGCGCCTGCCGCCTTTCAGTTTTTCATAAATGAATTACTCAGAGAATATCTGGATGTTTTCGTGATCGTCTACATCGACGATATTTTAATATACTCCCAGAACATGACAGAGCATGTGGAACATGTAAGCCTGATATTGAAAAGACTGCAGGACAATCACCTTTTTGCTAAATTGGATAAAATTTAGCAAAAGAGTATGATTCCTCGGTTTCATCATATCTCCCGAAGGCATCCACATGGATCCAGCCAAAGTATCCGCTATCACTCAATGGAGCAGTCCCACCTCGGTTAAAGAAGTGCAATCCTTCTTAGGATTCACTAACTTTTACAGGAGGTTTATCAACCATTTCTCAGACCTAATCACCCCTATTACTAGACTCCTTAAAAAAGGAGTAGCATTCAACTGGGATACAGAAGCTGAAAAGGCTTTCCAGACCCTAAAAGACAGATTCACTTCTGCTCCCATCGTCAGACATTCAGATGAAACACAACCGTATTTTGTGGAAGCAGATGCCTCCCAATATGCGGTTGGGGGAATGTTATCCCAGAGAGAGCCCAATAGTGGTGTTTTACATCCGATAGCTTATTTTTCCAAGATCTTGTCCCAGGCGGAACAGAATTATACTATAGGAGAAAGGGAGCTACTGGCCATAAAACTTGCGTTTCAAGAATGGCGCCATTACCTGTTAGGTTCTCCACACACCATTACAATCTATTCCGACCATCGCAACTTACAGTATTTCAGAACGGCCAAGGCCCTAACCCCTAGGCAAATGCGATGGGTCTCCTTTTTTGGAGAGTACGATTTTCAAATACATTTTCGTCCTGGGGTTAGACAAGGTAAAGCTGATGCCTTGTCACGGCTAGGTAAAGAACACAAATGGTCGATAGAAACACCCACTGCCCTCATTGCAGAAGATCGCATCATTGCTGTTGGGGATCAAAATGTAAATGCACACTCATTGCTTTCACGTCTGGAGCAGGTATATGCTACTTTAGATCAAGAGGAGTGGTTGAAAGAAACTTCCAACACTGTCACTGATAATCTCTTCTTTCACAACCGCAAGTTATACCTCCCCACAAAAGAAACTCAGAACCTGATTATAGAATGGTGTCATGCCCTACCCTTAGCAGGTCACCCGGGAGAGGAGAAGACCTGATTGACATGCCAGAGATGGTTCTGGTGGAAGGGCATGACTAAAGATATTGCTGCATATGTACACGCCTGTCCTACATGTGCCAGACAGAAGTCCGTACATTGCGTTCCTGCTGGTCTTCTCCAACCATTACCTGTGCCCAATAGTACTTGGTCTTCCATTAGTATGGATTTTATCACTGATCTTCCATTGACCCGAGGGTATACCACTGTGTTAGTAGTGGTGGATTTATTGTCCAAGATGGCTCATTTCATCCCTCTACGAAAGATACCCACAGCTTTAGAACTCACCGATGCCTTCATACAGAACATAGTGAGACTACATGGATTGTCTTCTGTTATCATATCAGATAGGGGCCCCCAATTTGTCTCCAAGTTCTGGCAGAATTTATATACAGCCCTTCAAATAGATCATCGATTATCATCCTCCTATCACCCTCAGACCGACGGGCAGACAGAGAGGACCAATCAGATCTTAGAACAATACTTGAGATGTCTGATCACTACTATTACAGGAGATTGGGCTCAGGCCTTACCCTTGGCGGAGTTCGCCTATAACAATTCTACCCATTCTTCATCTAAGATTTCCCCTTTCTATTTTACCTCTGGCTACCATCCTAAGTTTCTACCATTAGAACTACCTCCTTCAGTATCACACACGCTTGCCGTAGTTGATCACCATACACATCTCTTATCTATTTGGGAACAAGCTCGTCAAAACCTGATGGAGGCCAAGAAAAACATGAAAACACAAGCTGACGAACATAGACGTCCTGCCCCTGTGTACGTTATTGGTGACCTTGTTTGGTTAGCTTCTAACAATCTCAAATTGGAAGGGCCACGTAAACTACAACCCAGATATGTGGGTCCTTTTCCAAATTCCAAGATTATTAATCCTGTTGCCATCAAATTAGACTTGCCTCCAGAAATGCATATACACCCTGTCTTTCACACTGCCTTATTAAAACCCTACCAAACCCCCTCTTGTCCCGAACCCCCACCTCCTCCCATTACTATCGATGGTAACTTGGAGTATGAAGTGAAACGCATTTTAGACTCCAGAAGACTGAGAGGTAGATTACAGTATCTCATAGATTGGGTAGGCTATCCCCCAGAAGATAGATCATGGGAGCCAGAAGACCAAGTACACCCCCCCTATTAATCAGAAGGTTCCACGCTTTACACCCCTCTAAACCACGCCCTGTGAGGAGACCTTTAGGGGGGAGAACTGTTAGACCCTGTATCCCACTTACACTACCAAGACCATAATGCAACAGTAAGGGGTATTGGAGGTGTGCTGTTCCATACTGTCCTGTGATTGGTCAACCGGTAAGGAGGGAGGTTCTTAAGCCACCGAGAGGTAATGGCGGTGCTTAGCTTTCCTTTCCTGCCCTGCTTCATGCCGTTGTGGATAATTGCCTATTTCCTTAATTCCTCCGAGTCAAGCCGTGTCCTTTCATGCGAAAGGCTCCCGTGTCTGTTTCACTAGCAGCAAGCTCTGGGTGACGAGAACAACAGCCTGGCTGCTTTAAACTGGTGAAGAAGACCGACCTTTTCTCGTGTGTCGGCATCTCAGATCTCCGTGTGTCCCCAGGATGCTATCTGGACCTAGATACATCACGCCCCCGTGGAGAAACGGTCTCACGCGATTCTTTGTTTTTGTTGGTTATTATCTGGTTAACCATTTTGAAGAAACTTTGTTGCAAGCCAACAATTGTCAGCGCCGCCTTTCCAGCGCTGCCCCGCCTGAGTTTTTGGAACGCCCATAGCAAGTGAAACGTACCGCTTGCAAATCTTCACAGTGCTGCCCCGCCTGGATTTTCGGAAACGCTCTTAGCGTGTGAATCTCATCGCTGCCAAGTCCTTTCAGCACTACCACCCCTTCGATTTTAGATAAGTTCACAGCATGTGTATTGTCGCGCAAATGTGCATCTACCCCATGGACTCTCCAGGATTCGTTATACCCTCGCAGCTAGAGGGGGACATTTTAGAATCCATACATTGCTGTGGCAAACCTCTTTTAGGATTCTTGCTAACTCGAACTCTGGAGTTATACTGTTTTTTTGTTTTGAGGAAAGACAGAATCTTTTCTTGCTGTTGGTGACTATAACCGGAACATTATTTCAAGAGACCAAGACATTCAGTAGATCCTCTCCTATCTGGTACGCTGGTAAGTCTGGGACAGCACACTGTAGGGGGTGAAGAATATTATCGATATCTATACAGATTTATGGTAACACCTTTGTGTTTTTTCTGTTCTTTTCACATTGTAGTTCCTGATCCCACATTTCGGTAGGAGTCTGTCCACCCTTCCAGCCTGAGACTCTCCAGAGGCGGACATATTGTCCTTGGTCTCTTCATTTTCGGGAGGTGTTCTTTCCTCACTGGTGTGTTCTTTGTAACACGGAGAGGGAAACACCTTTGGAAAAAGCTGAGGCATTGACTTTGCTCCTGGGTTCATTGGATTGCTGCCTGGTGACTTTACAAGCCCAACACCCGGGTCCTGCGGCCCGGCGAATCGATGGGCAAGCTGACTGTGGCACACGGCTGAGACCTGTGGTACGCGGCCAGCCTTCGGGTCCTGCAGAGGAATTGGCATGGACGGCGGAGGAAGCTCCCATCCTGAGCGGCTGTGTGGCCTGAAATACGGGGAAGAGCAGCTCTCCCTCCTGCTGCGGTGACCAAAGGGATCTGGGGGCATGTGAGCCTGGCAGGAGCAGAGGTATACCATCATTGGACTTCCCCTGGCCCGTGCACTAACGTCCTGGATGTGGGCCGACTGGCTAGCGGGCAGCCCCGCGTGGATGCTGGAGGCTGCTGGGGGTGACGGCGGTCCCATCAAAGACATGTGGAGAAGCGGCTGCAGCTCACCAGGATAACGGTAAAGAAGGTAGGTAGGCCCTGCCCAGTTGCTGCGTGCGGCATTCAGCAGGGCCTTGGCCCTTGCGGACAGTCCTCCCCCACCTCCTGCATGTGCTGTTAGATGACTCCTGCATGTGCTGTTGGCTGAGGCTCGCGTCGCGTGTGCGGCTGCGGTGGAGGCGAGGCAGGAATAAAGGAACGGCCCGGCCATTGCATCGATGGGGGTTGGGCCCCCGGATCATCAGAACGCCACTAATATGGGCCTTTTTTGCAATTGCTGATGCTGAGGATTGCGCAACATGCACCACTGCAGTGGAAGGGAGGCAGGAACAAAGAAATAGGCCAGACTATGCATCGATGGGGGCCGGACCCCCGGGACATTTGAATGCCATTAATGTAGGCCGTGCTGAGTCAGCGGCCTGGGTGACACCGGTGAGGAAAAGGGAGGTAGCTTGACCCTATGCACCTTGTCCCTTATCAAGTAGTACCTTAAGGGCAGAGCTGGGCAGGTGCTGAACTGGGGCATCTGCTCCCTGATCTGTTGGACAGCCAGAAAGGCTTGAGGGGGACTTCACCATACTGCTTGCAACTGCCACTAGCATTGGAAGGTATGAGGCCTGCACCTCTGCGGGCCGACCGACACGTCCCCGCAGGGGACCCTCATAAGAGGGCGGCCCCCTTAGTGCCACAAGAGGCACACGGGGCAGCCCAGTGTTCCGCGACCCCTGTGCGGGTCCCGTCGTCACTTCCGGCCGTGTTAGGGGGCGGGGGAGAGGTATAAATTCCTCCCCCGCCCACCTGGCGGCCTCTTTGTCCCCTCACCCTGTCGCCGTTTGGGTGCCCTCTAGTCGCTCTGTCCAGAGGCCTGGTCTGGCGTCGGCGTGTTGTTTTCCTCCGGTCGTCGGGTGGTCTCGCTTGCGGTCAGTCATCCCCTCTCAGGGATGGGTTCTGATTTCTTTGTTTTCGGGCGAGAGGACTGTGGGGGTGCAGAGGCATAGTCGTGTACACTATGCCTCTGCCATGGCCTCGGTAATGTTTGGGGGCATGTGGGGGTCGCACGAGTGGATCCACGTTTATTGCATTGTGGTTTTTGCTCCTCGGAGAGGCCGTGGGACAGCTGGAGGTTAAAATAATTTTCTGCTTCTGGCAGATTTCGGGATGGGGGGCGTCGCGGGACTGCTGCCCTTGCTTCGGCTCCACGTGCGTGAGGAGCAGAGGCAGGCTGTTTCGGTGGTTTTGGACGTGAATACTTGGGACGCTTTCGTTTCTTGCCAAATGAAATATGTAAACATATGGGAGGTGCAAATTTAAGAGTAGCTAGATGTCTGCTTGTAAAGTTCACGTTTGACTAATACAATAGGACACAACGGCAACAAATCGAAGGCTAATTCAATTAAGTACAGAGCAACGGTGACCAACTAAACCAATAAAGCTGACAGAAACAGCACTAAATGGTCTGCCTAATGTGCCTTTAAAAGCAAACATATTACGAGAACTGCTACGTTAAGTGCAAGCATTGTTGTTCGCCATTTATTTTGTTTAGGGGCCCTTATTTATTTATGTTGTGTTGCTACATTATGTGTGTTAGTGCTTGAAGTTGGGTAACATGTGAGGGAGGGAACACAACTAACACCCTCCCCCCCAAATGGAATAAGCAACTTGGCTGACTTTTGGGGGGTACGCCGGTAGAGGCACTTAGCGTGTGGGAGGCCCTGGGCCCCAACCGCCAGTAGCCCTAGGATATTGGCATGCGTTTAGGGGGCAGGGCTGCTGAGGTCTTGGTTTGAAGGAGGACGAGAGTCTGGGTAATGAGCGCCGCTGTTAGCGGCTGGCATACCGTGAGTGATGAATGTAGTACAACAGAGGCGCTTGCAGCTCCAAGTCTTGGGGCGAGTTCGCGATTTACACCATCTTGGGATGCTGTGCATGTCCCCATAATAGGTCAGTGCAGAAAGTGTCAACTTATGCTCAGATAAGTGCCCCAAGATCTTTCGGTTTAGTTCGCGCCTTCCGAACTGGGAGTCAACGGTTTGTAAATGTTGCAATACCCCCGTGCCTGTTGGTATAAGCAACCGTTGCACATGTAAGCGCGCCAAGACTATTGGTCGTGCTCGTGCTATATATTCTCTCATTTTCGAAGCTGATTAGAGGCCCGAGTTCCGGAGAGCGTTAGACTAAGGTCCAGAGGTTACTGGTTCTAGCCTGGGTTTGGCAGATGCCGTTTTGTCATATATTCCTCCCAACACGCTTAGAAACGTGGAATTTATCTTTTTTCACTTTCCTCCGCGGCACAAAGTGTAGTTTACTGTACAGCTGGTGTTATATACTCGGCGCTGGGGGGACTTGTAGTGGTGAAAGAGGGCCAATTTGGCCCGATTTGTTGCAGTTGCTTGGCTTCTCGGCGGACACTTTTGGCTGAATCAGTTGAGGGCTTGTGCGGTGCCCGGTGAACTTTTCTCGAGCAGTCGGGCTGTGCGCGGTAGTCCCTACAGCGATGTCGCATTATAGGATGGGTCCGTGAAAGGGAGTTCAGAAGTAGACGAAGACCTTGCTTCGCGAGGGGGTTTTGTCCGTTCTAGTCTCCAGGCCTAGGGAGGTGAATGTAAGTACAGGAGGTTTCCTCAAGACCGCTAATAATCTCTGACCTGGCCTACTTGGTAAGGCTCCACCTAGGCTTTTTTAGGTTAAGGTCAGAATGGGCTCTCCAATAGGCTTTGGGGAGAGCCTTGTCTCACGCTAGTTTTGCTTGGTTGCAAGGGAGGCAAGGATTTTATGTTTTCTAGGCAGTAGTTAGCGCTCGGGTGGCTCCACCCTTTTGTCATTGTGCAGATGCGGGACAATGGTCGAGTGCAGCCACAAGGTCACTGCCCGGTGAGATGGGGGGGGGGCACAAGCCTAGCACGGGAGACCCTGGGCATTTTGGATGGGTCCACGTCCTGGTCGGCCGAGGTTCAGCGGCCATGGTAGGGGTCCATGGTTAGTTTCGGCTGGGGTTTGGTGGTCGACGGAGTCTAGCTAGCTGTGCGGCAGAATTTTGGAGCACTTTTGGCAGCAGGGAATGTAAGCAGCATGGGGGGTAGCCCGCATCCCCGTGGTACTGGACCTCCCATGGCGGCCGCAGAAATGCAGTGTCTGGCGGGAGAGTAGCACGCTGTGCTTGCGGCGATGTTCGACTCGCTGCAACTCTTAGGATTGCTGCGACATTGTGTATGGCAGCGTCTGATGCCTACAGTGCTATCCGGTGCATGGGGGGTGCAGCGCGTACAGTGGAGTCTCTTCCTTCTAGGAGCGATATTTCGGCGGTGGCCGCGCAGTCTGTCATGGCTTCTGCCGCTTTGTTTTGCCCGTTGTACCTGTTTTGGACATCTCGTCCCACCTTCTGGCCACTCTCGTGTCGGACGGCCGTGTGAGGGTACAGGGAGACGCTCCATTCCCTGGAACGGCATCCTTCAGCTTTCAGCGGCGGTGGCATTCCAGCACTTTCGGGTGCTGGGGCTTGTGGGGCGGCGACTCCGGCCTTTTTAGGCGGCAGAGCAGTGGGTCTCACTTGAGTTCCCAGTTGTGCACGATTCCCCGTCATTACGGGGGAACCGGGTTCGAGTCTTAGATGGACGCTCCGCAGCCATCCTAATACACGTTATTTCCTAGAATCCCCCAGTAATGCTCTCAGGCATTTCCTGTCGAGGGCAATGCACTTGTAGGCACTCTCCGTTGGCCCTTATTTAGCACGGACATTACCCGTAGGTGTCAGAGCGCTTCCCAATTTGGAACAGAGCGGATGCATGAGTGCACCACAAGTGAACATCTCACGATAAAAAAGGCTAAGTCACATGAAGAATAGTGTCAAACGTTAGCAAATAATACAAGAAGTAGCAAAGGGTGAATTACAGGGGGAATAAGTAACATGAATGCTAGTTACAAAAGCGTACAAAGTACAAGTAGAGGTAAAATACTGGAATACATGGCAGGCAGTCAAAGACAAGTACTGAAGATTGCGTAGGCTATGGTGGCACTGGTGCAGGTACCGGAAGCAAAAACAATGTTAAGAGGTAGCATACAGTATGTTACAAGACAAATGTGACGTGCGCATGTCACATAAAGATTACCTCACACAGGTAGAAGGATAATTCTGCAATCTATGGCACACATTCAAACACAAGAACACTAGGAAGACACTCCCATAGTCAAGGAGATTAGAACTTGCTATAACGAAAGGTCTTCCTTCAGATAATAGAGAGGGCATATATGGAACTTGTAAGTGCCTTTCAAGGAGGAGAAAGGTGAGGACAATTTGTAGGCCTGGGATGAGGAGGTGTTCGGGGTAGAATGGTAAGGGGACGAGGTATGTTGTGTTTCTAAGCGCACACACCTAATTGCTATGGCCATTATCAGTTTCGCATTTGAATAATTTACTTAGTAGCAAGACACATCACTACACTACTGCCTCGGCGCTGGAGGTACGCAAATGTTTGCACCGCCCAACTCCTACGAGAATGTAATTTGGACTATTTGGTTCTCTTAACTGACAGACAGGCTTTGCCTTGGTAGCAGTGGGGCATTCATAGCCCCAGTCTCTTTGTAAAGAATTCATATTTTTATATGAGGGGGGTGGGGCTTCTGATGGTTGTTTTATGTCTCAGATGCAGGAACCGCGCTGGAGAACCGCCCTCTCTCATGGGGGGCCGCCTGAACTATCAACAGGTAAAAGGGTCATAGCACACTGTGGGCAGTGAGCTAGGGTCTGGGACACCCAGGTTCTCCCCAGGAGTCATTACTGCCCTGTTTGGGGCGTGCAGGTTACGCTCCATGGAAGTAATACATTGGTAGTCAACTGGTGAGTCTTGGGAGAGCCGATAGTTCCTGTGCAATAAGGGGATGTTTTCTCTGTTTCAACTGATGAGTCTGGGCAAGTTGTTGATGTACTAGGCAAGTATTGGGGGGTTCTCTCGGTAGGCGGTGACAGAGTGTGGGCAAATCTTGCATCCCCTGTGACAAAATTGGAAAGTTTTTTCTTTAAACATGGGTGTGGCTGGACTGATCCTGCACCCCATGTGCAATAATGGAATAGGTTCTTTTTACAGCAACTGGTGCGCAAGTAAGGGACTCTGATCCTGATGATCGAGGTAGCAATAGGCTTACCGGTCAATGCTGATTAGGGGCTGTTTTCATGGATTTGTTCTCTCTTCCAGAAACGCACGGGTTTCAGCCCATAATGATCAAACTACGCCTAGTAGAAAGGCTTGCCGGGGCGTGGAGCAGGTACAGGGGAAGAACACACTGGGGCCAGTGTGTAGGGGTTCTGGGTCAACACGTCCAGGATTGGAGTGTAACCTTTTTTCTAATTCCAGGACAATCGGATCAAGTACACAGGCACCACTCTGAGAAGGACAGGTGGGAACGGAAACAGGATTTGCCAGGGCGTGCTCCGGGCCAGGAGCCTGAATGCTGTTCCGGGTTAAGTGCTCTTGGGGGGCAAGGTGGCAACTCGGTTCAGACTTCTCGTAGGGGAGAAGTAGAAGCAGTGTTAAGTGTCGCGGTTGTGCAATTGACATGACATCCTTACACTTCAGCTCAGTTGTGCTCATTTACCTCTTTCAGCCACCGGCCTCAACTCATAGATGACAGGAGGGATATTCACACAGGTAGATTAGCAGAAGACTGGTTGGTAATTATTAGGGGGGTGCCCAGGGGTCTTTGCCAGAAGTTATCTGGAGGTCAGTACGGCTGACACACTATTGGGATCGCACACAGTGGGGGGAGGGCCTGTCCAGGGGCCCAGTCCCTCGATTGTGACTAAATAGCACTGTCTAGCTTTCAGAGAAGACCGCTACAACAGCCACGGGGTAAGTCAGGATCATTGGTGACTATTGCCTTTGGTTTTATGGGTTTGTTGTAAATTCTGGTGCCCAGAATAGTTGGACACTTATTGGCACGTTACGGCCAGATAGGGTTGTGTCTTAGCGGGAGGGCCTGCGATTGATTTGGCTGGGTTTCACTTGTAGGGTCCAGATGTGGGCAGGTAATAAACACAGTCTTAAAACGAACTGCTGGGATTCACATGCAGTGGAGGGCCCTTGGCTAGGAGCACTAGTAATTGTTCGGCCTGAGTCAGATTTATTTGGTCGTTATTCAGGACTTAAGGTGGGGAGATCATAGGCAGTATCTCCACGCCGGGAAGTACACAGTGAGAAAGTAGTAGTGTCCCAAATTGCCCAACTTGATATATACGTTGGTTAAATAGCCGCCTTGGGTCCAACGAGTGCCCCATCGGGGTGACTGGTCAAGAGACAGACATTAATAGGCACTCGGCATGGTGTACTAGAAGGGAGATTGCCTGAGTAGGTCCCAACTAGCCTTATACACATGATGGAGACAATTAGTGACATGCCTAAGAGGTAAGCCTTGTGTTGTAGGGACAGGATCCCAAGGGAGGTAGCTTGGTCGGTCTACACAGCCAGGTGATTTCCGCAGGGGCTTAGTTAAGCTTGCGGCCAGGCAGGGGCTTGCACAACCAAGGTGATTACAGTAAGGGAAAGCACTCACCAAGTGATGGATGCCCAAGCCCATTCGAGACAGACAATAACACCTGCTCAAGAGCCAGGGAGCTAGGCAGTGGTGGTAGCTGCCAGTCAAATTGTGGGTTGCGGTGCAATAACCTGAGGAGAACGTGGGGTCAACATAATTTGGCTACAATGATTGAAGAAGGTTGTTTTGGCGGTCCGACTGCCCAAAAAGTGTCAAGTGTTTTGCGTTCATGTGTTTTCCCCTTTTATACGACAAAGACACATGGACACCCATTGCTATGTCACTTTTCCCAGGGCAGGTTAGTTCCTAAGGTGGGAAATGGCCTTTGATATGCCTCGCCAGGACACGGATAGCCGCTCACAGGATCTGGAGCCTGCGAGGGAGAGCAAGTTTAGAAACTTAGACGGGGAGCGTTGGGCTCATTACCCCCTCACAAAGTCAGCGGGGGGTATCAGGATGTAGGTGGCTTTGAGGGACGGGCTAGGGCTTTATAGGGCTGAAGTGGGTGACACAGCGTTGGGAGGGACCCAGATGGGTCCCAGAGAATCCACCAAAAAAGGAGTATAGCTAACCATGTGGCACACTATCTTGTAGTTTGTCACCATTACTGGTATAAGTATCAAGGGTCAAAGGTGGACAACTGGGTCTGGGCACCTGTAGGTTGGCACTTCACGATATGGTGCAGTGTCTAATGTTGGACACCACACACTTATTCCCTCAAACCGGTGTGACACCATTCCATGGGCACCAGGGATGAATTGAAAATAACTATGAAGTTGTCTGGTCTATGTGGCAAAGTATGAACCAGGGACGACGACCACAATGAACACATGGGGCAAATTAGCAACCAGTGGGGGACTGGTAAACGTCAGTGGTCGGAAATCACCCCTGGCTCCTGTGTCAGGGAGCTTGGCAGGGGAGGCGTGGAGCCTGCGCGCAGGAAGCTCTGCGCTATGCGTAAATTCTCTGGGCAGAGGAGACTTGGCCTCATTAGACCTGGGTGCGACACACCGAATTCACAGGGTGTGTTGAGAACGAGGGGTACATCTGCCCAGTATAAGCATGGACCGATGTGTGCTGGTTAGGGGAGAGGCCCTAGTAATAGCAGGATGTAAGTAGGAATGCCGGCCTTGGTGAGGGGCCCTGGCTGCGACGGTCACCACACCCAGGGCAGTGGCGGAGTTACAGTGCGATTCAGAGGCGGAATGGTACTCAGAGGTACCCTCTTCAGGAGCACAAAGGGTGCTGAGGCCTAATATCCCCAGGAAGTCTGTGCGGTGGACCCTGGGGTGCGACGGCACCCCGCTATCCTACCGGTGGTTGGAAACCTGTACAACCGGGGGTCGCTTGAAAGCTCCGCCCCTCGTAGGGGGGGGCGTGAGCAAGAGGGTGGACCAATGGTTCACCAGAAGTGGGAGAGGCTATCCCTCACCACAACCGCTAAGCAACGATTGGCTAAGGCCACGATGCAAGTTGGCTCTTCAGGTGGTAGGCCGCAAGGGGCGGCTTGCCTTTGGATCGCCTGTGAGATAACCCACCATGTTGGCATATGTGTATGCTAATAAACCTGCAGCTACTTTTTCTCCAACAAAAGAAGTATCTTGTCTGCTTATTTATGCTGCATGTATGTTGCTGCAAGAGGGCTGGTGACTAGGCCGATATTGGCACTATGCGGGCCGACCGACATGTCCCCGAAGGGGATCCTCATAAGAGGGCAGCCCCCTTAGTGCCACAAGATGGCACACAGGGCAGCCCAGTGTTCCGCGACCCCTGTGCTGGTCCCGTCATCACTTCTGGCTGTTTTGGAGGGCGGGGGAGAGGTATAAATTCCTCCCCCGCCCGCCTGGCAGCCTCTTTGTCCCCTCACCCTGTCGCTGTTTCCTTCCCTACCGCGTACCCGGCGCTTTCAGGGTGGGGGGAACTGTCTTCTAATCTTTTTATTTGTGTTGCAGGCGGAGTTACAGGGCGATCCAGAGGTGGAAAGGTACTCAGGGGTACCCTCTTCAGGAGCACAAAGGGTGCTGAGGCCTAAAATCCCCAGGAAGTGTGTGCGGTGGACCCTGGGGTGCGACGGCACCCCGCTATCCTACGGGTGGTTGGAAACCTGTACAACCGGGGGTCGCTTGAACACTCTGCCTCTCGTAGGGGGGGGGCGTGAGCAAGAGGGTGGACCAATGGTTCACCGGAAGTGGGAGTTGCTATCCCCTGCCCACAACAGATAAGCAACAATTGGCTAAGGCCACGATGCAAGTTGGCTCTACAGTTGGTAGGCCGCGAGGGGCGGCATGCCTTTAGATCGCCTGTAAGATAACCCACCATGTTGGCATATGTGTATGCTAATAAACCTGCATCTACTTTTTCTTCAACAAAAAAGTTGTCTTGTCTGCTTATTTATGCTGCATGTATGTTGCTGCAAGAGGGCTGGTGAGTGGGCCGATATTGGCACTCTATCAGAGGCCCACAAGCGTGGTGGTCGGTGGCAATACTTGGACTGCTGGGCTTGGCCCGTGATGCAGGGCAAGTGAGAGGGGGTCACACCGGGGCACACATCACGCTTGACTTTTGCATCAAGGCCAGAAACCGAACGAAGAAAGAGCGATCCTTAAAGAATATGCTTGCCAGGCAAGGTGGTAGCCAAAAAGAGCATAGAAATGCAAACACAGGGAGAGACGCCAGGTCGGATTCAGATGATGGTGAAGGGCCGGTAACTAAGTCATTCCTTGCAATGCTGTTCTCTTCCCTGCGTGCCGACTTCCAGATGATGAAAACAGAAATCGCAATGGAAATTCGGGAGATGAGACGCGACGTGGACAAGATGAGAGAAAGAGTAGCCGAGTTGTAAAACAGAGAATCTGAAAGTGTAGAGGAGGTTGCTTGGCTCCAACAGGAAGTCCTCAAGCTACAAGAACAACATTAGGGGCCAGATGTAGGTCGGCCAATACCGGTCGGTAACGGCTGAAAATCGGTAATATCGGCTGTTACCGACCGGTATACATGAAATGAGATGTAGGAGCCAAATTTTCACCGAATCGGTAAATATGAGTCGGTATAATTCCGGCTCGGTAAATATGAGTCGGTATAATTCCGACTCGGTAAATATGAGTCGGTTTTTTACTGATGTGGAAATTTCCGAATTCATATTTACCGATTCGGTAAATAAGAAACGGTAAAACAATGGGCATGGAGATGTTGGAAACCCGAAAAATACCGAATTTACGGAAATTCGGTATTTATGAGTCGGTATTTACCATGGATTGAATGCAGGTGGTAACCAGGTGAAAGCCATAAAATGAGTCCCAAAATGCAACAGTGTGAGCAGAATGGCGGCTTTCTACGTCATTGCAAGGCGGCAAAGACTACAGGCAGTAGGAGAGAGGGAATGGCTAAGGGAGGAACAAGTTTACAGGCAGAGGATAACACTTTTCCAACTGACAGAGCCAGAAATACTCCAGAGGTACAGGCTACATCCCCAAACCATCCAGGAACTGATCAGGGACCTACACCCACTCCTGGAGCACCCAACACCCAGGGCCCACGCCATCCCACCCCATGTGCAGGTGCTGTGTAGCTTACACCTGCTTGCCTCTGGGAGCTACCAGAGTGTGATAGCTGCAGTGGGTGGTGTGTCCCAGAGCTGCCTGTCCCGCTTCTTCATGAGGTTTCTTGACGCCATGATGCAGAGGATGGAGCATTATATTTCATTCCCTGACACACCTGCGGAACTTGCAAAGACCAAGACTGATTTCTATCAACTGGCATACTTCCCTCACGTGATAGGCTGCATAGATGGCACCCACGTACCACTCTGTCCACCAGCAGCCACAGAACACATATACAGGAACCGCAAGTCAACGCACTCCATCAATGTACAGGTCATATGCAACGCTGGCAACATCATCACAGACATCATTCCGAATTCCCAGGAAATACCCATGATTCGTACATATTTCAGAATAGTGGGATATACACACGCCTAGTTGCCGGAGAATTTGGAAACGGATACCGGCTAGGTAAATGACATTGACACCCTGACACTCACAGTAGATTAATGTATCATGTACATGCAACTAATGTCAATCTTACTCCCTCCTAGGCGACAGTGCATATGCCCTGCGGTCCTTTGTGCTCACCCCCTACCTCCACCCATCCAACAGGAGTGAAAGGCGGTACAATGTGGCTCACAGATCTACACGCAACGTTGTGGAGCGCACATTTGGACTCCTCAAGAGCAGGTTTTGCTGCCTCCACAAGAGGGGCACGCCAGTACACTCCAATCCTGTGCTGCAAAATCATTGCGACCTGTGCCATGTTACACAATCTCGCCACCAAGGAAGGCACAGAGGTGGAGATCACACATCATGAGGACATTGATGATGACACAGAACAGTCAGAGCCCCATGCTACAGTAGCAGCACCAGCTACAGATGGGAGACTGAGACGGGCAGAGATCATACAGCAATATTTCTGAGTAAGTAATGAGACACAGACAGGCTGTGATTATGATGTACGTAGTTTTAGTTTCAGTAAAGCCTCTGCTATGTCCATAAAATCGCCCATAATAAAGGACCTATCTATCTCAGAAATCTGTTGTCTATCCATCGTCCCCTCAGAGAACTAAGATCTTCTGGACTGACACAATTCAAACTTCCCCGTATCTTCAGAGCCAGAATGGGAGGAAGTTCTTTTCGCTACCTTGGAGCTAAGCACTGGAATGCTCTACCAGTCTCTTTGCGTATGGAACCCTCAGAAACGCTTTTTAGATCGAAATTAAAAACACACCTTTACCCACAATAATTACTCTCCCTGCCCTCCCCCCCCTCTTCTCCCTCTGTCAGATTCAGTTAGCAGTTAGCGCGGGGACACACAGTTTGTGCAGCCATGTGCTCTATAAATGTTTTATTATTATTATTATTATTATTATTATTAGTACGCAAGTGCAATGATACCACACAATGGTTACACGAAATAGCAAGGTCTATGACTGGGTGGTCACAGTTAACACCACCGTGACCTGTCCTTTGGGTGGAGGGCATAGTCAATGTTTACGTCCATGGATTACAGGGTGGGACTGATGTGGCTGTGTGTCATGGCTTTCGGTGTGGCCTGTCTCTGTTGAGTGACGCCTGCCGCTCCTGCGTATTTCTGGGACAGGAGTGCATGCGCCACTGCTGCTGGTGGATTCCTTGCTGTCAGCCACACATGTGTCGCCTCGGGTGGCTGTCTGTTGTGCAAGAATGAGCTCCATGGCAGAGGTCACTCTGGCCATCCCCACAGATAAATTGGTGCAGCACTGAACAATAGCATCCTGCATCGCCAATGACTGTCTGCACAGCAAGGAGGTTGCAGTCGCAAATCTGTTTAAGGCTTTTGTCTGCTGCCACACATCCACACGAGCCTTGCGCCTCTCCATGTGGTCCCTGTCCAACTTGTTGCACAGGACAGTCATGCACTGGGTCATGTCTGTAATGCCAAGTGCCAGCGACTGCATGCTCTCAGAAATGTTTCCTATGCCCTTGCCTATGTCATCCAGCTTGTTGTTGGTGCTGCGTGCCTGCCTCGGAACACCCATCATTGCATTTGCCTGCAGGCGCTGGACCTTGACCATGGTGGCCTCCAGACCGCAGAAGACCCCCTCACCGTGATGCCCTTCAGCTGCCTCCCGTGACCTTTGTCCTCGGACACTGGCCCGCACAGCTCTAGGAGTGGGCTGCTGCTCAGCGTTGGCTGACTCTAGTGGATTGATGGCCATGTCACCCTCATCCTCTTCCTCCTCAGATGTTTCCAGTATGCGGGGAGGGGGCACATCAAGCCGCCTTGCCCTTTCCAGCACAGGGGACGGAGTTGTCGGGGTGGGGGACTGGGCAGCTGCTCCTGACTCCTGACTCCCAAACAAAAGAGGAGACTGAGGCAGTGGTGTGGTTGTATCCTCAGATGACTTGGCTGCCTGCTCTATGTCCTTCCCTCCTTGTACTGTGCTGGGACCAGCTTCTTCTCTCCTCTTCTCCCTATCCTTTGCTGTGCTGCGCGATGACTCTCCTGTGGACAGATATGGACATTGTGTCAGTGGAGTAGTTCACCTGTGTCTCTTGATTAAATCACACTACTACACATTAGCCTGTCCCTCATTTGCTTATGCTAGTAGTGTGTTGCATCCCTTGCTGTATGGTATGCTGACTGCAGTGAGGTATCTACCTATGACTACGTCTCCCATTATGCATTGCTGGGCATTACTAAAACCTGTTCTGGAGTGTGATGTAGGCACACAGAGTGTGGAAGGGGAATAGGTAAATGGGTTAATGACAATGTACATGCATCTTATCTTGTTTCTTTGCAGCTCTTGCGGAGCTGTCAGCGTCCCCAATGCCATGGATGGATTCAGGCTCAAGGGTGGATTCCACCAGTTCCTCAATGTCGGTGAGTCGTGGTGCTCGGTTTCTGCCTCCCCCTGTTGCTGCAGCTTCTTTTCGGTGGGCAGCTAGTTTCTTTTTGGTAATGATGCGAAGGTCATACCACCTTTTTTTTAAATCGTCTATTTCACGGTGGGTGACACCAATGGCATTTACCTTTGCTTGAATGTCAATCCAGGTAGTGCGCTTGATGGACTCCGCAACATGCAGTGATTATTTCCCAAAAATCTTGCTGTAATGTTTGACAACCTCTGCAACAAGCACCTGCAGTTCTTCAGGGCTGAATTTCAATTTTCTTCTGCGCTCTGCAGCATCCCTCTGACCATCCTTGCTCTCCATGGAGCTGTACAGGTAAGCTCAGGGAAGCCTGCTCCTCAGTCTGTCCTCCTGCTCTCCTGACTGTTGGTTTCTGCACCTGCATGGGTGTGGCCACTCCCAGGTACTGGGGAGGGGTGTTTGATTCTGATTGGTTGATTCCACTGTACCTTTGGTTTTGGGTGTGGTTGGTGTTCCTGATTGGTTCACAGGCTCACATGTTTGTCAGTTTCTAAATTCCGAATCGGTATTTACCGAATCGGTATTTTCCGATTCGGTAAATTCCGAATCTGTAAAACACATTCATTCCTATGGGCCATGGGCCCATTGGAATGTATGGGTTTTACCGATTCCGAGTGAGTCCGATTCGGTAATTTTTACCAATTTTTTACCTATATCTCATTTTCCGATTCAGGAATACCGATTCGGTATGAGTCGGTATTTTAGAATCGGTAAAATGATTTTACCTACATCTGGCCCTAGATCTTCAGTCACACAACGAGGAACAACGTCAGGATCAGAGGGGTGCCATCTAAAGCAGAAGAGTCCAGCATACGTGACTATGTCACAAATCTCTTCCACCATGTCCTGGGCCTTGCAGAAGATTCTACTATATAGCTAGACCGAGTCTCTAGAGTGGGCATAGAGAGATCTGGAAAGGGCCCCCTGGCAGACATCCTTGGGGGCAGATGTAGGAGGAAATCTTTAAGAAAGACAGAACCTCAAGTCCAGTTCAGTTCAAGGGCCACTCCCAGACTTTCTACCAGGTCCCCTCTAGGATTACGTTGCAAAAACGCAAAGACTTTCGTCCTGTTACACAGTTCCTCCAAAAGGCCAACATACCCTATGCTTGGGAACACCCTTTCCGTATTATTTTTCGCTATGAAGGGACACTTTACCACATCAGATCTCGCAAGGAGACCTGCTCCCTCATGCACATTGAGGCACAAGAGGGCACTGAGGATCAGCCTGCCCCCCCCTAAGCAGCAGCGATCAGCGTGGCAGAAGGTGACAAACATTCGCTGGGGGCCTGATCCGGCTACCATCACCAAAAAATGGCAGGCAGTCCTGCAGGCCCTGTCTGCAGAATCTACCCTCTCGATGGCCTCATAACAGGATGACGGCACCTCCCTGGTACAAGTCAGAGGGGCTGGTATGGACTCAGCGGTGGCTACGTTGGGGCTAGAGGACTAAAGATACTTGTGATATTCTGCCCACCGTCTGCTCAAGGGACACTTCCATGGCTCCTAAGAGACTCCTCGCTGGATTGGGTGTACTGTGGGCGGCCACATCCCACCCCACCACAATTGTTCTGACAGACTTTGGTCATATGATGTTCCTTCAGTTATATCCATTTTGTTTGACGTGGATTCTTTCTTTTCTCTCTCCCCTGCACCATCTAAGGCTATGTGAGGGCCACAAACGCACTAGGGTCTACGCAGCACGGCGCCCTTTCGCAACCCACCTGCTTAGATTGAGATATAGCAACTCAGCTCCTATAGAGCTCCCGAGCACTCATGGCACATTCCATCCGCCTAGTGAGCCTTAATGTACGCAGCATCAATAACCTGGTGAAGCGTAAATCGATCTTGAAGATTCAAACAGGGACATCTGCTCATTACAAGAGACACACCTACTGGCAAGAGATACTGACCATATGCGGACTCCCAGAGTCCCCGGACAGAACTGGTCTTCAGACACAACAAAAAAACTGGGTTGCCATACTGCTTGCCCAGAAGTTTAGAGGTAAATAAGATTCTCTATACAGTGGGTGATCTAAACCCATGATGAATATGGAATTAGACCGCTCTGAGTAACGATCTTCACAAGCAAGGGCTCTTTTGCAGACAGGTCACCAGTGGCTTATGAGTAGTTCCCTCACTTACATATGGAGACAAACACATCACCTAGATAAATTCTACACTTATTTTTCAGCTGCGCATAAATCCGATATGCGCATTGACCACTTTATAATCACAGATGCCTTAAGGGGATATGTCACAGAAGCAACAATTGAACCACGCTTTCTCTCAAACCATGCCCTGATCACACTATCGCTGAACCTAGGTGCCTTTCAATGACACCCATCATGCTGGCGCCTCAGGGATGCCATGCTTCAATCTGATCTGATGACAAAGTCAATTCAAAAACTGATTTCGGACTACCTTACCATTAATGGGAGGCTTTAAAATTAGTAATACGTGGTGAATTCATAGTGATATCCACTGGTGAGAATAGACTCCGAAAGGAACAGAGAAACCAGATAGAGACCGCTTTAGAAGAATTTGAATCAATACATAAATGTACGGGTGCTCCTCGCGTATGGAGAGAGCTAGACAAGAAACACCTGCTCATGCGTCGCCAGGACCTTAACAGGGCAGAATGTGCCCTACTATGACTACGGCACAAGTTTTTTGTTATTTGGGACAGATGTGGCCATATGTTGGTTCACAGGCTGCGCCAGTGTGAGGTTTCAGGAACAGTTCTGGTGATTCAAATTCCCTCTGGGGCAATAGTACACTCAGACGCAGAAATAGCAGATGTTTACCGAGCTTACTATAGCAGGCTCTATGCGGAGGAATACACGCCTAAGGGGGACATCAATGTATTTCTCCATGATGCACACCTGACCAAACTCCCTCCCGATATTGCATCTCATAGTGATCGTCCCATCCAAATCAATGAGATAGTGACAGCAATAGCCCACCTCAAAACTTCCAAGTCCCAGGGACCAGTCGGCGTCACCCAGCAATTTTATAAGAAATTGTGCCAGGTTCTTGCACCCTTATTGACGGAGCTTTTCAATTCTTTCATAGTGTCAGGGTGCCTGCCCGACTCTCTCTCTGAAGTCTGAAAGAGTTTCAAAACAGATTGGTTGGGTAAATGAGAGAGGCTGTGTGTGAGTGTGTGTTTTCAAGCCTATGGGGAGCAACCCATGTCTGAAACTGAGTCCCCATAAGGGGGATAGAAAAAGCCAAGTGGATAGGCTCTTATTGATTCATTCTCTCCAAGTGTGTCATTAAGGTGCCTCAGAATAAAGGGCACATACCTACGGTCCCTGAAATTAAGGACCAAACACTACCCTTCTACTGATTTAGCCGTATGGCCCAACCAACTCACTTGCCTGGCCATAATGATGTTATCAAACAAATTTATCTGGGACGAAGTTTTGCTATGGCACCAGTGGGCCGATATATTAATAAGGCTTTGACAGCTTTTGTGGTGGCCGAAGGGGGAGACGGGGGACTCCAATTAGAATTAGTATATAAGGGGTACAATCAGGTGGTAAGTTTAATATATCTTTTGCACCCTCCCCACTTGAGGGTATGTATGCTGAGTCGTTGGTACTTAGGTTTCCTTGTTGGGAGCTATCCCCATTTACAAAATAATGTCTCAACCAGTTTCTGACCCCTTGTCCCACCTTTTGGTTTTTCCTAGGGGGTACTATTTGCCAGGGAGTCTGATTGGGGGGATTAGCAGAGGGATTAGCAGGGGGGGTCCTCTTGGGGAGGTTCATCCATGTTAGAAATCCATGTTATGCTTTGGGGGCCATCCTATTATGAGGTACAGTTTCTATGCTGCTAAATGGAGTGGCCTTCTTCCTCTGCATGTTATGTGCTGTTTTCTTGTTTAAATCCCACTACATAAAGGAAAGCTGTTATTCAATGCAGCCTAGGTGATCAAAAATGGGAGCCAGCACCTCTGATACTAAGGGGCAGATTTATGAAGGCCTTGCGCCGCCGGTGCGTCACTTTTTCCCATGTTAAAAATGACGCACCGGCGGCGCAAGGCCTTCATAAATCTGCCCCTAAGTTGCTAATTTTTTCGGGAGGAATATCTGTTCTTTCAGATGTGGCTCCTCTTCCCGTGTGCCCTCATGTCCTACTCACATTGTCTGTAGCGGGCTCATGCCTGGTTCTTTTGACCATGGGTAAATGGCCCTTCAATTTATGTTAAGCCCCTACCACCTCTGTTATTTTCCTCTTTCCTCCTGCTACTTGTGGAGATCCATTCTTCTCCGTAGTGGGATTGGAATTGTGCTTATTTCCTTTATCATTGGTACGAGCTCAACCTTGTTCACAGTTGACTCAATGGGAGAGAGTGGTTGGGTCCTAAGCTAAGTATCAGTATCTGTCACAATAAAGTCTGCGCTGGGATCTGTGATGGCTAAAGGGGTGAGGCACTGGTGGGGACTAGCGAGAGTCTTCGCTCTGCCAGCTCAATTTCCTTGTTAGTAGACCGTATGGCTTTTCAGAGGAAACCATCAAAAGTGGTATCAGTGGATTTTAGGGTAGGCGTTATTTTTTACATTTCAAACCAAACACAAGGAGATGATGGAAGGAGCGCTGAAACTTTTCAGATACTCACCCACAGTCACAGATCTGGGTTGAATCCATCATCGTACTTCAGCTCACTTCGACACCCCAGTTCAGACACAGCAGTATGCAAATTAGTCTTTGCCCTGTGCTTCATGGGAACAGTCCAGCCGGAACTGCCAAGCCATGTGGCATCTTCTTGTTCCACAAAGCACTGCAATTCCAAAATCCAACATGGATGATTTCTCTCAAGAAGAGTAAGAGCTGGCTAAACCAACCCACAGTGTGGCTCATTTTATAACCTCTCCTCCCCCTGACTTTTGCAATGTCCTGTCCTAAGCCTGCCATCTGACTGGGGCACACGGTGTGGGGTAGGTATGCCTGCCATTCCTTATTGATCTACTCTCTCTTTGAGCTCAGTTTGATTTATCGGGCCCCCTCTCCAGCCTCATCCTCCTCAGCTTCATTGCTTGCTCCCTCGGATAACCTCTGCTTCGACCAGGCCACTTATCACCTAATCAAAGCAGCCTGGCTAAACCTGTTAAGGCTGCTCAAACATCGGAGACCACTAGAAGGCTGGATTTTAGACTTACAGAAGAGAAAATTCTATAACTTCTCTTCTGTACTAGTTATGATAAATTCAACAGTGGCAAGTTGTTGACTTATCAATACAGTCTTTTAAGTCCTTTTTTTAAATGTTTTTATGTTTAAATCTTTATTTAGACATCCGGTGCATATAAATACTTACAATACAGTAATAAAGAGAAAACAATCCAAAATATATGAGCAGGACGTCAATTTTTTATATCTGAAACCCTCCCTCAACCCCCACACAACCCCCCCACCCTCTTCCCGAAACCATAGGAGATCAAATCAAATTTACTTAAATGTAATCACCATATACACCATCATACGAATACTTTCTCCACAAGGACCAATTTCCATAAAATCTTCCTGTATCACGATGTTAGAACGTAGTTTTGTTGATCCAGATACTGATTGGAGACCATATATCAAACCCTTTTTTCCTAGCTCTCCGACCTCTTCGTTTGTGTATTGCCTCCTCCCAGCGGTAAGTAGCTAGCACTTTTCCCAGCCAGCAATGAACTGAGGGGGGTTCTTTATCCAGCCAAACAGTAGCCAAGCAAAGCCTAAAAACTGTCATCATATTGAAAAGCAAAGACTTCGTAGGAACTGTCATAACCTGGTTGCTTACCCCCAATAGATTTACTTGCGCTGTCAGATCAATCTCAAAATCAAATTTTTTTGATATAGTTACTCGTCTCCCCCACAAGTCCTATTAATCGTGGGCAGGTTGCAAACATGTGTACACTGTTTGCAGCAAGACATCCACAACGAGCGCAATGTATACCTGACGAGCCTCCCCACTTAAAGATCCGTGCAGGAGTGATATATAAGTTCAGCCAAGTTTTAAAGCATTGAACTTGTATGTTTGCAGATATAGTTACAGTTGAGCTCAGCAGTAAAGAGTCCTCACACACCGCCACCCCCGCTTGAACTTGGTCTTGCCAAATATCTTTGTGTTTAATGAGATCATCCTCCATTGTGTTACTAAGAAGTACATACAGCTTGGAGATAGATGCACATTGTGCTCCTAACACTGCCTCCAATAGAGGGATTTTGTGGTAAAAATTTGAAAAAGTGATTATTTCCCACCCCAAATTTTTCCTTGATTACATCAAACATGTGTATTGTGTTATCCCTTATCAAATCTCCAATATATCTATTACCTTTCTCCCTCCAAGATTCCATATAGCCATCATGAAAGATTTCTGGCAGGAGTGGATTATTTTTCAAAGGAGTATATCTGTGTATCCTGTTCAATTTAAGTTTTTTCCTAATAGATGTCCTTATCTTAAATGCCCCCAGTAAAACCTTAAACTTTACTCTTTTGAAGTAAGCAAAATCAATATGCTGCATCAAACACCCTTGGGCCTCGTCCCTGAGCAGAAGCCTATATATAGAAGGGGAGGCTACATCCTCAGCATTGGTCAATCCTTTTCCCAAAAGATAAGTCATCTGTTGTAGATTTGCAGCCCAGTAATAAATCTGGATATCAGGGACAGACCACCCACCCCAGTCCTTAGGTAGGGTCATATATTTCAAAGCTTTACGGAGGCGCTTCCCAGCCCATAAAAATTTAGAGATAGCTTAATTGAAGGCAGTAAACCAAGTTTTATTAATTTCTAGTGGGATGGCTCTAAAGAAGTATAAAATTCTGGGTAAAAACAGCATTTTTATAAAATTGCACCTCCCGAGCAAAGTCAGATGTAGGCCATTCATTCTATTGAAGTCAGTTTTAGTCTTAAGTAGCAGGGGCTCTAGGTTAGATTGCACAATTTCATCCACATTGGCGGAAATCTCAACGCCTAGATATCTAGCATTCCCAACTACCCTAGTGTCAACCAGGTCAACCCGAGAGTTTTTAACAATCATTGTCTTCTCTTTATTCAAGAAATAGCCTGAGACTTCGCCGAAGCTTTTGACCTCCCTTTCTACCTCCTTTATTGCCTCCGCCGGGCAAGTTGTTATTATGGCAAGGTCGTCTGCGTATGCTAACATCTTTGACTCGCCCCCCAGGGTTTGAACTGCCTGAATCCTGTTGTTCTCCACAATCTTCCTAATTAAAGGGTCTATATACAGTGCGAAAATAGAAGTGGGGAGCAAGGACACCCTTGCCGTGAACCGCGGGAGATTCGAATTATATCCGGAGAGGCGCCCATCGCCGTGATCCTAGCCACGGGATTCTGGTCATTACACCTAATAGCACAAATAAAACCCTTATCCTTCCCTGCCTTTCCATGATTGCCCATAGGAAGAGCCAGGAGACCCTATCGAAGGCCTTCTCTGCGTCAAGAAATAAGGCCACCATAGGGTCTCCTGAAACGCTTGCATGATCAAACAGTATAATTATGCATCTGATATGCTCTGTAGTGCCCCTACCAGGCACAAATCCATGCTGGAATGGAGAGACTAGCTTTCCGATAACTGGGGTCAACCTGTTTGCCAGAATTTTAGAATATATCTTCACATCGGTATTAAGCAAGGTAATTGGCCGTTAAGATCCCAGTCCTATAACTGGTTTACCTTTTTTAGGGAAAAAAATTATATTAGCACTTTTCCAAGAATCCGGCGTGGATTGACCAAGTTGCGCCCTTCGAAAAACTTACAGCATCAATGCCAGAAGCTGTTTTTTTAACTTTTTATAGAACTCCCCGGGGATTAAATCCGGGCCTGAAGCTTTGCCTGATGGGATATGATCTATGGCTGTTGCTAATTCGTCCATAGTAATTGCCTTATCTAGTCTGTCTCTTTCCTCTACTGAAAGCTTATGCACGACCACCCCCAGTAAGTAATTCTGGATTTCCCGGCTTCCAGCCTGGGTGTCTTCTGTGTAGAGGTTTTGATAAAATTTCTGAAATGCAGTGAGGATATTATGAATAAACCCTTATTTGATCACCCAAGAAATCCTACTGTGGGTACTAATATCCCAGAGGAAGAGTGGGTTAATCATTTTAGCTCTATTTTTAAAAATAAAGAGTTGCAGGCTGAAAACATTCCGGTTAAATTTAAAGAAAATTTGTTGCTCTTCTCAATAAACGAGGTTGTAAAGGGAATTGAAGGGCTGACAAGCAAAAAGGTCCCCAGGACCGGATGGTCTTCCACCGGACCTTTTCAAATCCTGTACATCACTATGGGCACCAGTTCTTACAGCCGTACTCAATGCGACTGTGGCTTGTGGTTGCCATAAGTCATGGGGGGTATCTACCATCGTGCCCGTGTTTAAAAAAGGAGACGTAATAGCCCCCTCTGCTATAGACCAATATCTTTAATCAACTCTGTTGCTAAAGTAGTGGGGGGCGTAATTCTAAATAGACTGGTCACATGGTCAGATGAAAATAATGTAATATCCCCAATCCGGCCATTCCACGATCACCCAATGTCTAAATTTATACCTAATTATAGGGAAGTACACCAAGGCCCGACAAGGAACAATTCACATGGCGTTCATGGATCTCTCGTCGGCTTTCGATTGTGTGAGCCGTAGAAAGCTCTGGGATGCTATGGCGAAAATGGGCGTGGAGCTGAACTTAATTAACCTGTTAGAAGACTTGCACTCTGATACGAGAGCAAACGTTAGGTACACACAAGATTTGAAAGTGACAAAAGACTTTGGAGTGCACCGGGGAGTCCGACAAGGATGCATCCTGGCCCCGTTCCTTTTTAATTTATACATAAACGAATTGGAGGAGCATCTTTTAAGTACAAACGCAGACTATCCTTATATTGGACGAAAGGGACTGCCGGTTCTGCTATATGCGGATGACGCAGTCCTTTTAGCCAGAACTGCTAACGGTCTTCAAACCTTACTAAACTCTTTTTTCACCTTTATGAAATCCAGAGATTTGAGTATAAATAACTCTAAATCTTTCGTAATGAAGGTCGGTCAGGGTAACAAAAAGCCAAATCGTTTAAACGTTAATGGAGTATCAATTCCTTTAACAAATACATTTTCCTATCTTGGAGTCCTGTTTGACCATCAATTAAATTGGGGACCCGTAATACAAAAAAAAAAAGGGAGAGGTAATCAGGACAAATGCGGCAATACTTGATTTCTCAAGAAAAATGGGCAACAGCCCAGTTGCTGCATTACTCCAACTTTACCAGGCCAAGAGTGTTACTACGGCATGTTATAGCAGTGAGATATGGGGATATGCCCCACTGGGAGCCCTAGAGATAGTTGAAAACAATTTCCTCAAGCAGCTACTAAGAGTCCCTAGGGGAACAGCAAATTTTTCTGTACATGAAGAGTTGGGTATCTCATTTCTATGTGATAAATTGGCAGTAAACCCTCTAGTATGTTGGCTAAACTGCTGGTTAAATGATGACATACCTCTCACTCAGCTTATACTGAGAGAAGCATTAACATGGGAAAAGAGGCTGAAGGTTCCCTGGATAAAGTATCTGAGTAACTGCTTTAATGATATAGGGCGAACCGAACTTTTCTTAACACCAAACTCCATTACGAAACTGGATGTTGTTCATGTGAAGAAGGCTTTTATTTCTTCCAGACTCATAGCCAGGGAGTCTGGTGAAATGAGGAAAAGTAGTGTACGAAATTATGCGCTAACAAAAACAACTTTGCTCACGAAACCGTACCTATTATGGCCAATGTCAAGTTATGATCGTTTTCTGTTGACAAGGTTCAGGCTGGATTTATTTCATTTACTTCTGGCTGTGCCTAAGGGATCTCATCGTGGACAAGTGTTGCCGGCTTGCGGCTGCGACGAAAAGTCTCCGCAAGACCTGGCACACTTCTTATTTTTTTGCCCTTTTTATAATATACCAAGGAGCCTATATTTAAAACCTTGCCTTAAAAAACTGAACTTTATGCAATTCAGACCGGCACTTTATTATCTCCAGCTGCTAAGTTGTGACTGTACCTTGTTCGTATGTATTTTGTTAAGACTGGCAATCAAATTTAGGAAAAGTATGGAAGGACAGTAGCACTGTTAATTGAAAGGTTACCCTTTTTATGCTCTTAGAATATTTCTATTTAAGAATCTGAATGTTTTAATATGCCTGTAACTTTTTGTGAGTGTTTCTTTGTTATGTCATTTTAACTGCTTTTCATGTAATTATGAGCTAATATGTGTATAGTGTGTAATGCTTTTATGGTTGTTATTTTAAACAACCGAATAAAGTTCCTTTGACTTGACTTGACTTGACAGTGAGGATAGTATTGGTCTCACTCACTATGCCAATACCCGGATCCCTGATTTCTCTGATCCGAGATTGCACCGTTCTCTACCTTGTACGTGCTGCTAATAGATACCCTACTCTCTCACTACTCTCGTAAGACCGACTTTTCCACGTCAGATATTTACCTGCTGCTTTCTTTAATAAGATTTGCGCGATTGCGGATCTGGCAATAGTAACTTTAACCTGACTTGCCTCTGAGTCGGCTACAGCTGATAATATCCCTATCAGTTGAGCCTCTGCCATACCTAGACCTTCATATAATGAGTGCAGCAAGGTTTTCTCTTCTCTCTGCGTCTCCCTGCCGAACCTGTTTGTTTCTCCTCTGACCCCAGCTTTTAATGTATCCCAAATGATGCCTAAGTTTGCACTTCCATAGTTCTTTTCGATAAACCTAGGTATCCAATCCTCTATTTGATGTGTGTACTCTGCTTCACTTAATAGAGCCCTATTAAAAGACCACCGTGACTGCAAGGATGGGAGCTCGATATCCAGCTCAGTCACCAAGGGATTATGGTCCGACATAACCTTAGGATATTAATTGATGGCACTCTTTGAAACAAGTTCCTGCGATACTAAGAAGTAGTCCAGTGTAGCATGTACTCTATGTGGAGCAGAAAAGTACGTAAAGCCTAAGTCGGTTCCCCTTTTCACAGCCCATACATCCTCTAACCCATGCAGTGACTTGAGTTGTGACAATGAATTATACACTTTGGGCTTCATGCCCTGATACAGCGCCTTCTTAGAAGCAACTTGGCTGCTTAAATTAATATTTAAATCTCCACAAAAGATCAAAGGTAAAGTCCATCCTACCAGCTCAGTTTTTAACCAGTCAAACAGAGCCGCATCGTTCAATACTGATCCATATACAGAGCAGAGAGTGAACATTTTATTTCCAATACAGCCTTGAACAATCACCCATCTGCCCATTTTGTGTACCAGGCAGCGAGAAAAACTAAGAGGACTACCCAACCCCTTCCGCACCAGTATAGCCGCCCCTTTAGTGCGAGTTTCTTGTGTTGTATTTGCAACAATTTGATACCCAGACATCTCCAAAAGCCATTTCCTACTTCACTCAATGTGAGTTTCTTGGAGTCAAAGAATATCAGCCCTTAAAAATTGAACATCCATACTAACCCGCCTCCTTTTTTGGGGGTTATTTAAACCACAAATATTAACAGATGCTATTCTTATTTTCTTCATTTTCAAAAAGATGAAAGGAAAAAACAAAACACAGAACAGCAAAACCAAAGCTTGCGAAGACCATTTTTATGGAGAGCTTCTTCTTCTTCTCTTGCTCCCATGGTTTCAGCCCTCCCCTCCCCCAACCCGCAACCCTACATCCCCCCCTCCCTTCAAAAAGGCAAAACAGGTCCCTGGACCCTTGTGATGCCTCCTGCGTGTGGCTGCACCCCTATCTGCCCCCTACCAAGACCAAGACCAAAACAAAACCCTAAGAAAAAAAAATTCAGAAAATGCTGCCCAATTCCATTTTGTAGCTCATCCCCTAGCCTATCTGTTAGTAAACTCTTGTAAATACTCCTGGGCTTGAATATCTGAGGTGAACACTCTGGTTGTACCTTTATTACTAACTTTAAGCCTAGCCGAGTTCATTAAAAATACTTCCCACCCCTTCTGCTGAAAGGGAGTAATTAGAGAGCGGAGTCTCCATCTCCTCTCCACCGTGGTGTGACAAAAGTCAGGTCGGACAAAAAAGGAGTGTCCCGCTGCAGATCTTCTTGCGTCCGATCTGGCCTTCTCAAAGATAGTTTGTCAAAGGAGAAAGTTGCCGAAAAACTATTAAGATAGCTCTGGGTTTTTCTTCTTGACCTGGCCTTTTTTTAAGCATCAAGGGGAATCTGTGCACCCTTTGTACTTCACTCTCCCAGTTCCAGTGAGCCAGTTCTGGAAAGTCCTCTTGCAAGAGTTTTAGAACAAAACTACGGATATCATCTCCTTCCGATTTCTCCGCAATTCCCAGTAGACAAAGGTTATTCCGTCGCTGTCTATTCTCAAAATCCTCCAGCTTCCAGAGGACGTCAGACATGCTGCTTTCATTAGAGGTGGTCTGTTTATCAGTGTTTTCAACACTTGCCTCAAGTTGTACTATGTGCTCTTCTAGTGCCGTGGTACGTTCGTTGATCTCCGTGCAGGCTTTGTTAACTTTCCGGACCGCCCCCTCTAGTTTCCTGGTTGCCACATGGGCCCTCTTATTATTATTATTATTATTATTTAAAACATTTGTAAAGCGCAGCTGTCGCCTTGAAGGCATCCTGGCGCTGAGATATCTCCAGAGGGGGGGAAAAAAAACACGGGTGCGGAAGAGAGTGGCCAGGAAGTTAACATTTAGGGAATAGCCAGGTTTTGACCTGTTTCCTGAAAGGGAGGAGTTCTTTCATTTGACGGATGTCTAGGGGCAAGCTGTTCCAAAGTTTAGCAGCCGCGACTCTGAAGGATCTACCTCCGGTCCTCACTTTTTTGAATCTCGGTACTGTTACAAGGCATGCCGTTGTGGAGCGAAGGGCTCTAGTTGGGGTGTACCAGTTGAACATGGCTTGTAGAGAGCAGGGCCCGAGTCCCTGCAGGGCTTTGAAAAACAGACAGAGGGATTTGAAGGCCACTCGCTGTTTCAACGGGAGCCAATGTAGTTCAGCCATCGCCGCTGTGGCAGATGATCTCCTAGACCAACCAACGGCTAATTTAGCAGCGGCAGATTGTACTCTTTGGAGTCTGTCTAACAGCATGGCTGGAGACTCGAGTAGCAACGCATTGCAATAGTCGAGGCGACTAAGAATAGTACACCTGACTATTAAAGCCCGGGCCTGTAAGGGAAGTAGTGGCAGGATCTTACGTAGGGAGCGAATGAGGGCCGAGCAGGTGGATACTGTTTTCGCAACCTGGGCCTCCATGCTGAGTTTATTGTCCATCATAACACCCAAATTGCGGACAGTGGTGACCGGTTGGGGTTTTTCCAAGAATTCAGGGGGCCAAAAATCCACCGGGAAAGGGCGAGGGATCCGACTACCAGCACAGAACAGAACCTCGTTTTTGGAGGTGTTAAACTGAAGTGAGTTGTTGTGTAGCCAGTCAGCTGTGTCTCGTAGACAGTCATGAAAGGATTCCAAAGGGATCGATTCCTCACCCTCCCAAGAGAGGATGAGTTGAGTGTCATCAGCGTAATTGATCGCCTCTAGCCTATGTGACTTTATTAACGTGATCAGTGGTTTGAGATATACTTAAATAAAATCGGGCTAATGGATGAGCCTTGAGGCACCCCGTGAGGCACTGGGGAAAAAGCCGATTGAAACGGAGGAAGGGACACAGCCTGCTTCCTATCCCGGAGGAAGGAGCGAAACCAGTGCAGAGCAGTGCCGCCCACCCCGGCCTCTCTCAGTCTCTCCAGCAGAGTCCCATGATTAACCGTATCGAATGCGGCAGACCGGTCCAGCAGAATCAAGGCAACTGCCTGGCCCCTGTCTGCACGCATTCGAAGGTCCTCCATGGCGGTGAGTAGGGCTGTTTCGGTACCATGGGCTGGGCGAAAACCAAATTGTATTTCGTCCAAGAAATGGTACTGCTCCAAATGTTTGGAGAGACATGAGCTCACCCAGCGCTCAGCAATTTTTGCAGGGAATGGAAGCAGGGAGATGGGTCTATAATTCTGCAAAGACTCAGGGTTTAGGGAGTTTTTTTTTAGCAATGGTGAAACGAGAGCCTGCTTCCAAGAAGCAGGGACTGAGCCGCTACCCAGAGATTGGTTGCAGAACCTGTGGAGAGTGGGAAAGAGTTCCTCTCCGGAGGCCTTCCAGATCTTGTGGGGGATGGGGTCCAGAGGAGATCCAGATGAAATACCGCGAGCCAGTTTATCAAAGTCTGCCTCAGTAATAGGGGGGAGCTCCAGCAGACAATCCGCAACTTTCCACCCTGGAATCTCAACTCCGATGTCTATAGTACTTTCCCCAGAGCAAGGGGGGCCAATCAATGTGGGGGAGGTGCTCAGGTTACGAATAATGGCTGCTATTTTGTCGTTAAAAAACAGCGCAAGGTTGTCGCAGAGGGCCTGTGTGGGAAGAGTCGATTTTTTTGAGCAGTCAGGGTGGGTAAGGCAGTTCAAAATCTGGAAAATGCTTTTGGAGCTGTTGGCGGCTGTACATATTGTGGAGCAAAAATAATCAGACTTAGATTTCTGGATCAAGGATTTATATTCGGAGAGTTTAGATTTCCAGAGTATCTTATTGGCATCGGAGTAACCTTGCCTCTTATGCTCCTGTCGGGCTACTGTCTGTATTTGTTTTAATGTGGCATAAATAAGTTCTATTGAGGGTTGTGGCAACTGAGATCCTGTAGCGTCCTTTGCACCGCCATGCCCCTCTGTGCTTTGATTTCTGGGTTCATGCTCTAGTGCTCCTTCAAGATGCGAGGCAGAATAGTCCCACTTCAGCTGGCTGGACTGGCTACCATCAGTGGTAAAGCCTTTGCCTTTTTACGACCCCCTAGTGCTCTTCTTCTTGCTGCGAAAAGGAATGCGCTTCTGGGTGTCAGGTTTCGTAAAAGGGCTGCCACCGTCTTCCGATGAATTCCCATCAATGCTATCTTTCCAGCTGTCCTCCGACAATTCTGATTCATCTGTCAATGAATAGAAGTTCTCGCCCTCTGGAGTCGCTGCGGGGGCGCCTTCTGCCTGACCCGGCAGCTAAAGTCTTTCCTTTACCGGTGTACATGGGGGACCTGAGCTGTTCCTGTCCCCGCCCTTTTGTGGCATGTCATCCTCTGGTAGTGCCTCCTCGTCGCACCCCTGTTGTGCGTTTTCTGGCGGCCTGGAGAAAATATTGGCTAATTCCACCGGTAAGCCATTTATCTCATCTACCCCTGGGCATGTTTTACCTAACCTCGCAGGACTTTCCTCAATCTTGTTATGCAGCCCTTTATCCACAATAGGCTTTTTTTTAGAATTATCTTTAACCGCTTTTGGGTTTACATTCAAATTTAAATTACTTGCGCTTTTGCTTAGGGGAAGTTTTTTTTCAACTTGCGGTGTAGAAGGCCCTCTCCCGGCAAACATTACCGGCACCGTTGGCCCCTTAGAGCGTGTACCTTTTTCTGTCTTTTGTTCACCAGCTCCGTTTACTGCTGTCTTCTCTTTTGGTGAGCTCCCCCTACCCAGGCCAGGCTGTGGAGCATCTGTGCTGAGATCCAGAATTTTTCCTTCCCCTGCACGTCGATTCACTGATGCAGCCTTGGTCCATCCAGTCGCGCTTAGATCTTTGCCCAGAGTTTTTCCCTTTGGAGGCATTTCAAAAATGTGTGACTCAGCACTGTACTTCTTCACGAAGCCTTCAATCACGCTCCTTGCACCAATGTATCTGTGAGCTCCTTTTCCTTCTCAGTGCCCCACACGTCTGGCTGCTGCTGCCACAGAAGGAAAGGCTATCAGCGCCGACGTTGCCAGGGTCACCGCCTTCGTGAAAAACCTCATCCGATTCAGCCTTGTTTGCCTGTTCGCCGTCTTGCAGTAGGTACGTTTTTCTTCCCCTTTTTCTTTTCCTTTTTTTAAATTCCGCGGATGAATCCTATAACGCTAGGCAGCCATCCTGTGTGCCGTGGTAGGGAGGCAGCCGACCACAATGCTCATGCAGCCGCCATCTTGCCTCTCCTCAACCCTAAGTTTCTGACTCATCAAAAGTGGTATCAGTGGATTTTAGGGTAGGCGTTATTTTTACATTTCAAAGCAAACACAAGGAGATAATGGAAGGAGCGCTGAAACTTTTCAGATACTCACCCTCAGTCAGAGATCTGGGTTGAATCCATCATTGTACTTTAGCTCACTGCGACACCCCAGTTCAGACACAGCAGTATGCAAATTAGTCTTAGCCCTGTGCTTCATGGGAACAGTCCAGCCGGAACTGCCAAGCCATGTGGCATCTTCTTGTCCCACAAAGCACTGCACTTCCAAAATCCAACATGGATGATTTCTCTCAAGAAGAGTAAGAGCTGGCTAAACCAACCCACAGTGTGGCTCATTTTCATTACCTCTCCTCCCCCTGACCTCTGCAATGTCCTGTCCTAAGACTGCCATCTGACTGGGGCGCAGGGTGTGGGGGTATGTATGCCTGCCATTCCTTACTGATCTACTCTCTCTTTGAGCTCAGTTTGATTTACCGGGCCCCCTCTCCAGCCCCATCCTCCTCAGCTTCAGTGCTCGCTCCCTCAGATAACCTCTGCTTCAACCAGGCCACTTATCACCTAATCAAAGCAGCCTGGCTAAACCTGTTAAGGCTGCTCAATCATCAGAGACCACTAGAAGGCTGGATTTTAGACTTACAGAAGAGAAAATTCTATAACTTCTCTTCTGTACTAGTTATGATAAATTCAACAGTGGCAAGTTGTTGACTTATTAATACAATCTTTTAAGTCCTTGAATGATATTTAATCCTTTCCCAGCAATAGCTATAACTAAATAAAATATTGCAATGTTAGCCTAATGAGCTAAATATCTACAATGGGGCAAACATTGAAATGGGCAGTTTTTCCCTCACAGGGCATATAAATCATCTTTTGTACGGTCCCTGCTCATAGTTACATGATCTCCCACTCCCGGAACACTTATGGGAGACCTTGGGGGTGCGTAACATGTAAGAATAAGTAGATTATCACTTTTAAAGTGCCCATGCCACCAAAGTCAATTTGCATACAATGTACTTTTCAAGACAGTCTGCAAAGCCAAGCTGCCTTTAAATTAAAAGCACACACCCAGCAGTGTACACATGCAAGTGCAGGAAATTTCATGGGCCTCTAAACATCCATGCCCAATTTAATACTAGGGACTTGTAAGGTCTGTCAATATCAATTGTGAGAATTTACTTTTAAAGACAGGCTGCAATGCAGGATTGCCTTTAAAAGGACAGCAGGCACACAGCAATGCACATATGCAAGTGCAGGAAATCTGCAGGGCCTCTAAACCTCCAAACCCTATTGTAGAGTAGGGCCTTATAGATAGATTGCACTCCCTGGCCCAAATATCCATTAGGGACTTATAGAGTCTGCCATTGTCAATTATAAGTGTAACCTATTGCATGTACGTTTTTAAACATAGCGCTGGCCCTGAGTCTGGTTAGCAGAGCCCAGGGTAGTCCAAGTCAGTAACCACGAGTATCATTCAGCAAAACAATGGGGGTGAAACCGGCAAAAGGATGACTTTCTAACAATAGGTGTGAGAAATTGGCTTTCTAGTTAGTAGAGGTATGCATCCTGTCCAAGCAGAAACCACAATCCTAGTCAGGCAAAGTCAGTCGCAAACTCAAAATTAACCTATGCTCACCCTCTGATAGCTTGGCTCAGAGCAGCCAGGCATAACTAAGAAGCAATGTGTGAGTATTTGGAAAACAACACGCAGTAACACATTAAAACAACACAAAAGGACTCCACACCAGTTTAGTAAGATAATCAATATTTTTATGAGTAAAACAAGACCAAGAAGACAAAAATCCAATAATATAGAATTTGTGAAGAATAAGCTATTTTGTAGTGCTTAGAAACAAATAGCACCAACCGGGGATATTTGTTCGTGCTTGACTTGGGCAAATCCAAAAGTTGTGGCTGACCACGGTGGAGCACAGGTCGGATATAGGACCAGTCTTAGCCCGCTAAACAGTATCTTGGATACATTGAAGTCGACGACATTGTGTGGAGCAAAGGAGGAGAGGTGTCACTGCCGATCTGGCAGATTGGGTGATGCGCAAAGTTGAGGATATGTCGAGAGTCAAAATGCGATGAACATCGGGGTGATGCATCAGTGTCAAACTGTTGGGCTGTAGGCGATGTGTGCAGCTCAAAGCAATGCATTGGCCCTGAGCCACACAATGTGGGAGATGTGATGGTAACAGATGTGTGGCGCTATCGAAAATGCAGTGTCCACGGTTCATGCAGCGATGCATCGGTTTCAAATGGAATGTATCAGTTCCATTCAGTGCAATGTTGTTGATGCATGGCTTTTTTGTTTGTAGCGCAGAAACACCAATTCCAAGGGCCCAGGATGGGTTGGCACCACTTGGCAGAGCAGGACTCCTAGCAAACAGGGGCGGCTGTTTGCAGGTTGCAGGGTGAAGTCTTTGATATCCCTGTGACTTCAGAAACAGGAGGCAAGCCAACAAGCCCTTAGATTTACTTTGGTTATGAGATGCGGAGATAAAAGTCCAGTCCTTCTCACTCACAGGCAAGCAGAATGCAGGCCAATGCAGCAAAGCTGTTCACCAAAGTGACAGTCCATCCAGGCTGCACAACAGTCATCCTCCTAAATTAATGAATCAAGTTTTGTATTGCGCAAAACTTTGCCCAAAGGCATCAAGGCGCATAAGATGGAACGGCTGAAAGCAGAGCGAAGACCAAGGGGGAAACTATGGGTATGCTTTAGTGAAGAGCCAGGTCTTTAAGGCTTTGCGGAATTGATCAGGAGACGCAAACCCCTTGAGCTTGTCAGGAAGGAGGTTCCAGAGCTTCGGGGCAAGAGCGAAGAAGGCCTTCCCTCCCCATCTAGCCTTCTTCATCCGAGGAGTGGACAAAAGGTTCTTGTTTGCAGAGCGCAAGGCCCTGCCAGGGGTGTCGAAAAATACAAGAGACCTGATGTCCTCTGCACCGGATTCATGAAGGGCAGAGTAGATGAGACAGAGAACCTTAAAGTCTATCCTGGACAACATCGGGAGCTAATGGAGATGTTTTCTTATGGCGGAGCCAGAAGACCTTCTAGGAGCGTTGACGACGAACCTGGCTGCAGCGTTCTGCACAACTTGCAGACGTTGAACCAATCTTTTGTTTATGCCTAGATAAAGTGCGTTGCAGTAATCTAGGCGTGAAGAGATGAGGGCCACCGCAAGTTGTTTTCTGGAGTCAGGGGAAAGATAGTTTGACAGGTTACGTAGGATCCTTAGGACCCCGCAGCAGGTGGAGACAGTTCTGCTTACTTGTTTATCGAGGGAAAGTGAGGTGTCAAGTATAACTCCTAGATTATGGGCTGCAAGGGAGAGCGTGGGGCATACTCCAAGGGCGGATGGCCACCAGTTGGCCGACCAGATCTCATGTTTGCCTCCGAAGACGAAAACCTCCGTCTTTTCCCAATTTAATTTGAGGAAATTTTTGGTCATCCATCCTGCTACAGCTTCCATGCAGTTCCTGAAGTTGGATGCTTCGGTCTCCACGGCTTGATTGAGGGAGACCATGATCTGGGTGTCATCGGCATACGATAGTACTTCCAATCTGAACGATCTTACGAGCCTGGCAAGCGGGGCCACATAAATGTTGAAGAGGGTGGGGCTCAAAGATGAGCCCTGCAGGACCCCACATTGCACAGGCTTAGCAGGAGAGAGGAAGTCAGCCAGTTTGACCATCTGCATGCGATGGCTGAGGAACGAGGCCAAGAGACTCACGGCGGGCCCCTCCACTCCCATCTCACTAAGGCGAGTGATCAAAATAGAGGGGGACAGGGTGTCAAATGCAGCTGAAAGGTCGAGCAGGATCAGAAGAGAGGTCTGACCACTGTCGACCTTAGCGCGGATGTTGTTGACCACCACTGTGAGAGCTGACTCCGTGCTATACGCCTTCCGGAAGCCATGCTGAGAAGGGTGTAGCAGGCAGAACTTATCCAGGAAGGCGCTGGGATGGGAGTTTAGGTGGGCCTTGAGCAGGTTGGCAGGAGCTGGGAGCAGGGATATAGGGTGGAGGTTTTTAAGATGGTGGGGTCTAGGGAGGCTTTTTTCAAGAGTGGCTTGACTGTGGCCATTTTCCAAGAAGCTGGGAAAGAGCCCTTGGAGATTGCTTGATTCATGATGTCAAGAAAAGGGGGCAATAGAACCTCTTTACCGTCCTTCAGGGTTTTTAAGGGACAGGGGTCAAGGGGGAGCCAGATTTGAGTTTGTCAAGGAGTTTATAGAGGAGCTCCAGGGTCAAAGGGGGAACATTTGTCAGACTGCCGCGAGGCGGGGACGTCAATTCCTGAGGGGGGGAATTACCGGAAGATTGGCAACATTGGTGTTAAGATTGCAGTCTTCTAGAGCTGTGTATATATCCCTGATTTTGGTGTGGAAAAAGGTGGAGATCTGGTTACACAGCTCTTGGGATGGAACAATGGGGTCAGGGAGGAGAGCCCTGGATAGGTTATCCACGATTTTGAATAGCTCTTTGGATGATCTGAGGGTAGCCGTAAGGTTAGTGAAGTATGACATTTTTTCTGCTAGGACTGCAGCCTTATATCCCTTGAGCATGTCCTTAAGTTTAGTTCTTTCATTTGGATAGAGATGGGACCTCCAAAGCCTTTCTTGATTCCTACAGTTCTGTCTGAGCAGTCTGAGGGAGTCGGTGAACCAGGGGGCCAAAGGGCGCTTTCTGGCAGAGTAATAGGGTTTAGCCGGAGCCAGAGTATTAATGGCCTTTGAAATGGAGTTGGAAAGCTCAAGGGAAGCCGTATCTATATCTGGCATAGATGAAAGATTCAGATTAGCGATAAAAGGGCCTAGGGCTTCATTATTCAGGCCCCTATAGTTCCTTTTAGAAAGCTGGTGACTGGTGGATTTATAGGGAAAGGCCGAAGGACAGAAGGTGAGCTCAAGGGGGACTGCCATGTGGTCCGCCCAGGAAAGGGGAAGGGGAGAGCCTGTATGTAGCCTGGAGTCGTTAGTGAAAACTCCATCCAGGGTATGCCCTGCGGAATGGGTGGAACCTTTTACTTCTTGAAAGAGACCATAGGATGCCAGAGAGTCAAGCAAAAGAATAGAGTCAGCCGAATTAAGGTTTTCTATGTGAAAATTAAAAACACCTAGAATGGTGAAGTTAGCTTTATCAATATAAGTCTCCATTAAGTCCAAGAGGTCGGGTGTAAAGGCAGCTCTAGGACCAGGTGGTCTATAGAGTAGGATGCCCGCGAAGGAGGCCTTAGGGGTGAACTTTAACAGGAAATGTAGAGCTTGAAAAGAGTCCAGCGGGGAGGAGAGGGGCTCAATCCGGCAGTTTATGGAGGATTTATGTAGGATGACAATCCCACCCCCTTTCCGCCTTTCTCTATCCAGTCTCACGAGGGCATAGCCCTCTGGGACAGCATTTGCTAGTTCAGGCCCAGAGGAATCAGTGGCCCAAGTCTCAGTAATAAAAACCCATGAGGGCATCATTTCCGAGATAAAATCACTGAAAGTGATGTTGTTCTTAACCAGCGATCGGGTGTTAATAAGAAAGCCAGATTCCTTGTGAGGGGGTGGGGAAGTTTTTAAGAGATTTTTAGCATGGGGAGCGGGCAGAATGTGATTACTCGGCCCCTCAGTGGTACAACAGTTAAGAGCGTTATGCAATCTTTGGGGGGTATACCTGTAATGACAGGGTTTCAAGGGGGGTCTTAGGGCTAGGAGGGAGTCCGGGGCGTAGATATAAGTCCCTAAGTCAGGGATAATTTTTCCAGTATCCTTACCGGCCCCCGGCGCCTCCTTGGCGCTGACGGGCGCAGACGGGCTGGACTTTGGCGTGACTCCGGCGCTGATACGGCGCGTCCGCTTATCGCGTCCGCTGTGCGGAGACATCACCGTCTCCTTAAGTAAGGAGGACTAGAGCGCTCAAGATCCTGGTGCCTCCCACCCAAGATGTCCGCTGTGTGAGCACTCCGCCCAGGTATCGATAATCAGCCCGAAAGTCGGCTGGAACCGTCCAGGGTGCGGGGAAGGGGAGCGAAAACGGCTGAGGGGAGCACAAGGAGAATAGTAAGTGAAAGGGAAGTGAAAAATAAAAATGTTTAAAAATCGGCAAATACAAGGTGCGAGTCGCGCTATTAATCAGCACAATGCACGATAAAGATTTAACAAAACCTGCCAGTGATCAGCGCAGTTCACAAAGTTAAAAACACAGTAGTCTACCTCCCGGCTTCCGCCTCAGGAGGGGTCCACCCTTACAATGCTAAGCTACAGAAATCTCGAGACTGCCTCTAGTGAACTCCTTAAGTAAGGAGGACTAGAGCGCTCAAGATCCTGGTGCCTCCCACCCAAGATGTCCGCTGTGTGAGCACTCCGCCCAGGTATCGGTAATCAGCCCGAAAGTCGGCTGAAACCGTCCAGGGTGCGGGGAAGGGGAACAAAAACGGCTGAGGGGAGCACAAGGAGAATAGTAAGTGAAAGGGAAGTGAAAATTAAAAATCGGCAAATACAGTGATCAGCGCAGTTCACAAAGTTAAAAACACAGTAGTCTACCTCCCGGCTTCCGCCTCAGGAGGGGTCCACCCTTACAATGCTAAGCTACAGAAATCTGTCTCCTAGTAGAATGTCCTCAGTTCCAGAAAAGTCAATCAGAATCAGAGGTCCAGTACTTATATCCAGTTGGGCCTTTGAAGTGGATGAGGCTTCAAAGAGATGCTTTGAAGTGCACCGAGTCCCTTTTTTCCTTGCCCTAGCTCCAAACTCACTACAGGGTGTATACAACTATTTGTGTGGGGACAGGACACAGCCCTTTCAGGTGTAAGTATCAGCTCCTCCATCCCATCCTGCTCAGGATAAACCATCAGTATGCAGATGGCCACTCAGTCACACTTACCCTTCCTTTGTGTGTGGGTGTCTAGAGGAAATGCTGGAATCCAGCTGTAACCCTCCCCAGATGTATATCTAGAGACAGATAGAAGGCACTAACTGGTTAAAGTAAGAAAATGTCAACTTTCTAAAACACCTTCACCCATCTCTATGTTCTGACCTAGCTTAAATTAATCATAATCATCTGAGCCCGCTTGAGCACCCTCACTGTGCACAGTCCAGGAACCTGATTATCCTTTTTAAACACAGCATTGTACGCACAATGCTGATAAAGGATTGTCTTTTTAATTAATCCACCCTGAAATTCTTCTTTTACGCCTCTTTTTTCCCACTTTATCAATTTCTTTGCAAGCCTTATGTTCTTCAGGCATGCCTTAATTTTGTCCTGATGATGATCCCAATATCATCGCAAAGGGATCGAAACGTCGTTGACTTGCTTGACACCGTGCACACAATTTAAATTGATATTTAAGTGTAACAGATGTTGTTTTCATTTTGCTTGTTTAATTGTTCACATTGCAAACATGCCCATCTTGCCCTGCCTGAATGTTTGTTTTTGTCACTGTCTGTTTTCTGTAATGTGTAGGACGCAGGATTGTGTCCCACTTTATTTGTTCTTTTCAGATCCTTAATTTGATATTCATTAAATCTCACTGTCCGGCTGGATAATAGTGATATAGTACTGACTCTAGTCTATATTGATTGTTTATTTATACCAGATCCTCACCAAGGACCACTGTTCCTATAATTTACCGATACCCAAGGTCATTGTATACCATATTGGGTCCCCTTGTTTTTATTTAAATATGTTGAGCGCATTTGCTGGATTTCAAAGGATATAATACTCGATTCCCCTTTTTCTAAGTGGGTCCCTCCTGCTTTCCCTTCCCCACTACTCATATGGAGACAATCCTTAAAATTTTCCATACTACAAAGTACTATGTCAGACCACGCACTATTATACTCTGACGAATACATTAAAAAGATACTTGAAGACCCTTCCTTGTTTACAGATTCAGTAGAAACCACCAGTAAAACTAATGTATCCCTCATTGATCAACTAAAAAAATGTAAAAAGAAACAGGTAAGGCTCCAACTAATGATCCGAATGTTAACTAAATATTGGCAAACATAATACCGGTGAGGTTACAGGTCAGAAACGTACCGGGGTCTTCACCAACAACCCCAAATACACTCCTAATTTTAGCTACATAGGTAATACTTGTTCGAGGCACTGAATGGTGCTAGGCATCGACACTGCCACTGGAACTCTAAAAAAGCTCACAGAGGAAATGAATGATATTGAAAAACAAATCAAGGAAACCAGCTCTGTCCCTTACTGTAAGAACCTGTTAGAACAGGTTCAAAATAAGGTGGCCGAATTTTACAGACTCAAGCAAAAAAAAAATAATCCCTAAAGTCAAGAAAGACATCAAAGCTTATGCCGTAGAGAGGACATACCCCTATCTGCAAAATTATATTTACACCAATCGCGCATACACAAACCCCAGAATGCTAGACCTTGGGGTAGATTTAATTAACAAAACAACGTGGTTGGTTTCTCTGACACCTCCGCTGATTCTTCTGATAACTCGGATCACGGCGAAGGTCCAAGTACCTCTCTACTTTTTTATACAGGGGTCAAAATGAACATCCAAAACGAGGGTGGGTGAAGCAACAGCAACGATGGTACAAGCCCCCGGGAGATGCCAAACTCGCCAGAAATGTTACCAATGGTAACTAATACCAGCAATGGTTCACTGAATTCACAGACAATACCCATCTGTAACCTCTCTAAGCACACTCTAGCTGACTCAGAACTATCACTTCTCAGCAAAGGCTTATTCTTTGTTCCCACCATCCACCCTAATTTTCTAGAACTCCAGACCGAACTACTCAGGTTCTTACGGCGCATTCACCTACATGCTTATTTTCTTCTCAATCCCTCACCAGCCATCACCTCCCACACACCGTTACACCCTCCATCCACCTTTTTCGCCACCTCGAATATGATCCCTGGCGAAATTGCAACTTTTGAAAAAAGGGTACTCAAAGATGTAACACTACTTGAAAATACCAGACGCTATATCCCATATATTTTGTCATTAGAAGAGGAAAAAAGCCATTAATACTTTTATAAACAATGATTCCCTCATCATCAAATCTGCTGATAAAGGCAGAGGTATAGTCCTGCAAGAGAGAGAATTATATAAATCTTAAATTTTACACCAACTGTCTAACACAGACCATTACTGTAGACTGCCCACCAACCACACTAATGTGGTTCTGAAAATCTGGATTCATATAATAGTTCTGGACTCAAGAATTAAAACTTCGTCGAAACATGACGAATTTGGTATCAAAAGACCGAGAATGACGAGTACATCATGTACATGTATTTTCAGCCTATTCGAGTGACGATTTCACCTCGAAATCGTCACTTACATTCTGACCCCTTCATTCCCATTTATGTGTTGCCCTTTACATAGGCCTTAATCCAGTTGAATTGAACTGCACAAGGACACATGCTCCTTAATCGACTTTTCCATGACCTGTACAAGTTGGAACCATTGCCCCAGGCCGAACTCGATAGGTCAGTTCCCCTCCCAGTGGCCGAGCAAGATAGCATCTAGGCTCAACAAACCATAAAACCATTTCAGCGCGCACACCTGCCATATCTCGCTCACATCTATCTCCACTCCTTTGCTTCACTTACTTTATGATGGGGAGGTGCCCGTTTTTATTAGGGGTCCAGTGATATCTGATGAAATGTTGGGCCTTGCCAAATGATTTGTTGTAGGCAGCACGAAGTGAAATATGGACATGTCATCATGACTCTGCTTTTTCTTTGTACTAAAAGTATGTTAACGATTTACTTTACAACCAAGAATGTTTTGCCTGGAGCCCAAAATTGTGTATAAGAAGAGAAGCCTGACTTTGTAAAAGTGTGCAGTCTCCTGAGAACATACCCGTATTGTACTTCTAGGACACCTGTTACCTTGGTTGCAGCCAATAAACTAATCTTTGACTTCACCTAGAAGACTCTGAGTTTCTGTGGTCTGGATCAGGAAGAACCCGAGGTCTCTGGGTGTTGATTCCCTGGCACCGCTGGGTTACCGGTTCTGTGCCGGTTCTTAAAAACCCAGTACCTCAGTTGGCGCCCAACGTTTGGGGCGATTCCAGTGGTACCAGTCAGCCTGAAGATCGTGAGGAGCTTCGTGTGGAAATTCCGGAGGACGGCCAACCACCTCATCGACCCCTGCATGTCGACGTGGTCCGAAGGTCTTTGCTGCGAGGTTCCCCGCTTCCCGACGGCTACAAGGACTGCTGCCCTGGCTATCGCCCTGATTTGGACCCTTGAAGTTTGGTAGAGCGAAAGACTGAGACGAGTCTTCTGGCGACGTCATTGATATTTCAGTTAAGTATAAGTGGAGCGTCTCCCAGTCCTTAGTTGGACTTAGTTTTGGGTATCTTTGGGATACAAAGTTTTGTATTGGTACTTGCAAGCACCAAAACCGAAGGACTCGTGTATTCACGAGAAATATCGTAATCGATAATCCTTTGAAGTTTGGAACTAGACTAGAGAGCGAAGATGCCTAGTCTTAGACTTGGGAATTTGTTTTGTCTTGGTAGTAATAATAGGGACTCCCGATTGGAGGACTCATGTCCGGTTCCTCCAGTTGGAACTCCGACTTATGAGCTATATGTAAAACATGGGGTAGGCCCCATCACCTACAACGAAGTATGGATTAAATACACCAGGAACGATGGTGTTCTAAAATGGCCCCAATATGGTAGCTTTGATTCTGAAATCTTAGACAACCTCGAAGTTAAACTCTTTAAAAAGAAAGCCCGGCCGGCGATGTTTGACTCTTTCCGCTTATGGCGTAAAGAAGCCAAACAAAAAGAAATTAAATTAGCTAAGGAAAATAAGAGAGAAGGGGGACTTTCAGTAATGCAAGCTGCTGTGCAGTTTAAAGATAATGAAGAAGAGCAGATGAATGAACAGTTGCACAGGCAACGTAAAATGGCAATAGATAAGTGTTATCCAGTTTTGCCATCTCTTCAGAAAGAGGCAGCAAAAGAGCATGAAAAAGACCCATTAATGTCGCATTTACTAAATTCACCACCCCCCTATGCGCAAAATGCCACAGCACCCCCTCAACCTTTAGTTGCACAAACTACGCCTCCTGCTCCTCCACAGCACCCACCAGCTGTTCTTCAGCTGGCTCCTACTTCTTCGGTGCAGCCTCCTTCAGGCCCACCGACCACCTCTGTTTCACCTGTGTTTTCTACGATTTTGCCTACTGTACTTTTTACGTCTCCTAATGCTCCCTCTACGATTTTGCCTAGTGCCCCCTCTATTTCCCCTGATACCTCTTCTGCTATCTCTACCCCTGCCTTATCTCACCCCGTTTTTCCGTCTGTTTGTCCTTCAGTTTCACCTTCCATTCGGCAGAAAATGGCCAGCACTGTTACTAATCTTCTTTTACCTCTTTTCGGGTCGCCTACAAAGACCCCTAACATGGGAAGAAGACAGTTGCGAAGTCAACTACCTGATTATCAAGAGAGAGATTCACTGAATAGTTTAGCACGGAAATGGGTCATGGACACCGTAAAATATGATGTACAGTCTGCATTGGAAGTCTTCCATCAATGGGAAGCAGCGACACAGAGATATGTTTTCGAACAGATGTGTGTTTTCCTTTGCGAGGATTTAGAAGACAATGATCAGGAATGCATCCCACGAGAAATGTGTCGTGTACGGTTTAGGTTCGGAGAGGGTATGATTGTAGGTCCAGATGTGGAAAAAGCAGTTGAAATGTTGTTATCATATCGGAGTAAGGGAAGTAGTTCTGGGTCACCATCTGAATCTAATACATCCAGTAGGAAAAAGGCGCGACAATACCCTATGAGAGAAGTTCCCCCACAATGGAGAGAGGGTGACACGACTGCTGTCCCATCTATTCTGCCACACTTTCAGCGTGTATGGGTACATGTCCCATGGAAGCGAGCTGAAGTTTTAGCACTCAAACAAACATTACCAGATCCGCGTAAAAATCCTGCAGGGTACTATAAAGAGTTGTCACAAACTGCTGGGTCATGTATAATGAATTTAGCCGATATCGATATGTTATTTGGGAATGTTGTTCCACAGCCTTTATGGGGTAAAATTCGTCATATAGATCATGACCAGGAATTAGGTGACACATGGGCTAATATTACTGCTGCAGATGCCCGACAAGTTGGTGGTGCCAAACCTGAGCCTTTGATAGCAGAACTCCCTGGTAAAATAGTAGATTACATGAAAACGATAATGCCTGCAATACGCGTAAATTGGGATAAGTTGTCTGCATGCAAACAGAAGAAAGAAGAAACAGTTTCAGATTTCTTCACCAGATTTGAAGAAACATTTGTTGACCACAGCGGTCAAGATATGACCACAGAAGGTGGTCAGAGATTATTTGTCGATAAATTCGTGCACAATCTGCTTCCAGAATTGTGTAAAAAATTTAAAGATTCAGAAAGTTCTTGGGCAGTCTCATCTTCAGCCCAGATATTGGCTACCGCACAATATTACGAGGATAGGGACAAAGATGAGAAAGATAAAGTGGAAAAGAAAACTAGAGAACTAAAAACGAAGGTTTTGCTACAGCAAGCCTATCCGCCACGTGGTGGTGGTAATCAAAATAATAATGGTCAAAATCACTACCAAAATACTTTTCAGCAGCCTCAACAGTATCAGAGAAACTCGCAAAGATTCGAGTATACTCAACCCCGTGTACCTGTAGGCCCCAACCAGTGTTTATATTGCAAACAAGAGGGTCATTACAAGTATAATTGTCCTGTTCTATTACAACGTGCAAATGGAGTTTCTGGTGTTAGAGGTCGTGGCAGTCAGCAAGCACCTAGAGGTAGAGGCCGTGGAAACGCCCCTCAGGACACACGTCCCCTTCCACCACAAAACTCTATGAACAGGTTTGATCAGCAAAATAACGTATCTGACAGGACAGCTCAATACTACGTTGATGATTATTACACAGAAGATGAGCAGTGGGAGAATAATGATTGCTAGGACAGCCATAGACAAAGAGAGGGAGTTGTTTCAGTTCCAGTAGATCAGAGTGGACCTTACGTTGAGGTGATTACATCAGGTGTGTCAGAACCTTTTCTGTTGGATACTGGTGCTACAAAGAGTTCTATTATGCACTCCAAACTCCCTGGCGCAATGAACGTTTCTGTAGGTTTTTCTGGCGCCCCAGTTAGAAATCCGATTTCTGACCCTTTATCTCTTTCTGTTGGTCCTTGTGAATTCGAAGCACCCCTTATTCTGACTACAGGTTGTGGTGAAAATTTGCTAGGATTAGATTTGCTAAAAAGATTGTATGCGACTTTGTACTGTTCTCCTTCAGGAGTACAACTTACTTTAGGTAAGAAAGTGGTTTCTCCCATGTATTTGTCGAGAGATGCACTTCCAGCAGAATTGTCACTTCTCCCAGATATTCTTTGGGCTACTGGTCCTAATGATGTAGGTCTTTTGGAAATTCCACCATATGTTGTAACATTGAAGGCCAATGTCAAAATGCCACGAATTCCCCAATACAAAATATCTAATGAGGGTGAAAAAGCTTTGCTAGCGATTGTTTATGAATTGATTGAAAAGGATGTGATTGAGGAAACACGAGGCAACGTTTGCAATAGTCCTGTTCTGCCGGTTTTAAAACAAACTCACCCTTCTCAGCCACCTGTGTACAGATTCGTGATTGATCTTCGAGAAGTAAATAAGATAGTTGTACCACAATTCCCAGTTGTCCCCGACATTACCACATTATTGACTATGATTCCAGCTTCTGCTTCGTGGTTTTCGGTGATTGACCTAAAGAATGCTTTCTTCAGCATCCCAATTGCTGAGGAGAGCAGGGATATTTTTTCCTTCAGTTTAGGAGGTCGAAGCTTCCGCTTTAAACGCGCTCCTCAAGGCTACTGTGAAAGCCCCTCAATATACAGTCAAGCTTTGAAAGCACAGCTTGACACGATTGTTTTACCAAAAGGTGCTACTCTTGTACAATATGTGGATGATCTGCTCATTGCTGCAGACACTGAGAAAATTTGTAAAAAGGCCACGTTGATATTATTGCATCATTTGTGTGATCTGCATCACAAGGTGTCACTTTCCAAGCTTCAATATTGCCGACAAGAAGTGACCTACTTAGGTCACCTCTTATCGAAGGAGGGAAGGAAACTGACCCCAGAAAGAATTCAGGCAATAGCGAAATTGAATGTGCCAAGAACACAGAGAGAAGTGCGTGCTTTCTTGGGCATTACATCGTACTGTAGACAGTGGATTCCAAATTTTTCGTTATTGGCCAAACCCTTGGTGGCATTAACGTGTAAAAATACACCCAATCCCATTCCTTGGTCTGAAGAGTGTCAGAAAAGTTTTCTCGAATTACGCACAGCATTATGTTCGGCTCCTGTGTTAGGTACCCCCAACTACTGTAAGCCTTTCACATTGTATGTCCACGAGAAGGAGGGCTGTGCATTGTCTGTGTTGACTCAGTTATTTGGAGGTAGACAGCGGCCTTGCACCTATTTGTCGTCAACTTTGGATCCGGTAGCACAAGCATTGCCAAGTTGTTTAAGAGCCACAGCAGCAGCAGCTGTTTCTATTCGACAGTCTGCTGGTCTAGTAATGAATAATACACTGATCGTGATGGTCCCGCATGCAGTAGACACATTGTTAAATAGGACCAAAACACAGCACTTAACTAGTGCTCGACTGTCCAGTTACGAATTAACGCTGCTAGCGAGCCATGTGCATATAAAAAGGTGCAGTATCTTGAATCTAGCCACGTTGTTACCAATTGCAGAGGAATCAGATGCTTTAGAACAGCACGATTGTTTCCTCACAACAGAGGAAGAGACAAAAGGGAGGGTGGATTTATTTGACACTCCTCTTGCTGAATGTGATGGTACATTATGGGTGGATGGTTCATGCTTTAAGCTCCCAAATGGTAACGTGACTGCAGCATATGCTGTCACGACTTTGCACACAGTCGTTGAAACTGCACGAATACCACATGGTTCAGCTCAAGCCGCAGAATTAGTTGCACTAACGAGAGCATGTGTATTGTCTAAAGGAATGAGAGTGACTGTCTACACTGATAGTCAGTATGCGTTTGGAGTGGCTCACAGTTTTGGACGATTGTGGAGAGAACGTGGATTCCTGACTTCGCATGGAGCTAAGATTCAGCATGGTCAGTTGGTGAATGAGCTTCTTGAGTCACTGACCTTGCCTCTGCAGATGGCGATTGTGAAATGTAGTGCTCACAAGAAGGTGACTGATGATGTTGGTCGTGGAAACGCATTTGCTGATGAGATCGCTAAAGAAACGGCAAAGAATGTGATGAGCCGAATGTATGTTGCAGGCCTTGAAAGATGGACTGGCGATGTTGGAATATGTGAGGACACGATAGAGAGTGTGAAGTCCATCCAAGCTGAGGCCACAGAGGAAGAGTTGAGCACGTGGAGAGAAAGTACAGGTAGAATGGATGTAAATGGTTGTTGGGTTGAATTGACAGAGCATCAGAGATGGTTGTTACCCGATGCATATGTGCTTGCAGTGGTTACAATGGCCCATGGAATGGCTCATATCAGCGTGAAAGGGATTTGCGAGTTGTTGGCCCCAGTATGGAAGAATGCAGGGATTCCCAAGTGTGCAGAGAATGTTGTCAAGAATTGCATGGTATGTCTGAAGCACAATCCTGGTAGGGGAACCCCAACTCCAGCTGGTCATTTTGCACCTCCTACGTACCCGTTCGAGGTTTTGCAGCTAGATTTCATACACATGGAGAGGTGCAACAACTTAAAATACGTGCTCGTTGTTGTTTGTGCTTTCTCAAGATGGGTAGAAGCCTATCCCCTAAAAGAAAATACTGCCTTGTCCACAGCGAAAGCCCTTGTAAAAGAGTACTTCCCCAGGTTTGGAATGCCTAGAATGGTCTGGTCTGACAACGGAAGTGAATTTGTGGGTCGTGTGATGAAAAGAGTGTGTGAAGGGCTAGGCATTAGGCAGAAGTTCCACGCTGCAAATCACCCCCAATCACCTGGATTAGTAGAATGTTACAATGGCACGCTAAAACTTAAATTGGCCAAAATCCAAGCGAGCACAGGTCTTAAATGGCCTGACGCTCTACCCTTAGCACTCCTATCCACCAGAATGACTGTGCATTCGCGAGTGAAACTCAGCCCTTACGAAATTGTCTTTGGCCGGCCAGCCAACATATGGGGAGTGCCTAGGCCCACGAAGTTCAGCGAGCTGCAACACCCTATTTTGCTTGATTACTTGTATGAATTGACGGCTAAATTGCGTGTTTTGCATCAACAGATCCACAACACCCTGCCTCCGGTCTCTGAGACTCCAGGTCACTCCATTGTCCCTGGATCCTGGATTCTCGTGAAGAACTTTCAAAGGACAAAGAACGACCAGCCCAGGTGGACCGGGCCGCACCTCGTCCTTCTTTCCACGAGGTCAGCCGTTCGAGTGGAGGGGAAGGCCAACTGGATCCACGGGGTCCATTGCAAGAGAATCCCTTCACCTCCGCCACATGACCAGTGGGTCCAGAAAGGTGTCACTGACTCAGAGCTTACAACTGTGCCACATGTCATACCTTTCAGCGATGACCGTGTAAAAGAAACTAACCCTGAATGTGAAAGCGAGAACATTTTTCAAGAGACTGTGCCACCATCAGAACGATTGAACTCTTCGGAGCCTGAACTCCTGTTTCAGGACCAGACAGTACCAGGGAAAAGACGCTACAATCTAAGACCGAGAAAAACAGACTAAAAAAGTGATTCCTTTTTATGATTTGAGACCAAGACCTATGGACAAATAAAACTATCTTTTTTTCCTCCCAAGTACCTTTTTGAAAGTGCAGATCTCCCATCTAGGTAACTTGCTTATTTTTGTTTTTCGAACCGCCATCCGGGTTCCGCTGCTAGGGCCGCGGTTGATTAAAGTCTTTTGGGTGCAGCTGACGACGTTAGGTCGGTGGTTCTGGTTTGTCCAAGGGAGTTGCCCTAGACTGACGGAAGCATCCTTTAGCAGAATCAACCTCCCACCGCGGGCAGCACCTTAGAGAGGATGGAGTTTCCTGATGTGGAGAGACCTGCCAAACAAATGAACTTTAAGCAGAGACTGTGTAACACGATGACAAAGAAAAGTTTTATAATATTGTGTATTTTTATGCTATCCAGCGTAATGATCTTTTTGATAAGTTATGTTTTATTCTCTTTCAATGTAACCTTTGCGCCCACTGCATCACCCATACCTCCTCCTACCATTTCTTCTCATTTTTTCCACCCTCTGCCTGACCACGAATCAAATAGGAGATTAGAATTAATTAATAACTCCTTCGTTCAGTTATTACACCAACACCAACTTGTAATGAACACAACTAACTGTTGGGTGTGCGGTCTCATGCCTCACACAACGGATAAAGGTATCCCCTATTTGGTTCTGCCATTTAGTCACAATGGTTCAGTATGGGCATATAGGACAATGTTCATATATGCACGAGAAGTCCAACCCCTACGTTCTGTAAAAGACAACCTCAAGACTAGCGCTCTAGTCAAAGGTATAGTTGACATGATCAAGGAAGTAACTTCTTATGAAGATACTCCGGATGATGAGATACTTGCATATGTAGGTTGGAACGTGACCGGATATGGCACTACTTTAAGCGAGAAACAGCAAGCCAAAAGATCCTCCCCCATCTGGATCGTACCCCATCAAGGTCACCTGTGTCTGCAAGGTATTGGCAAGAATCCCAGAGCTCAGCTAGGGAAAAGCATCTGTACAGAAACGTATGTTTTTGGATCTCAGACTTCCCCTGCGTTTTTAGCCGCTAAGGGTACTTATTTCATCTGCCATGATAGAGCCTATACATGGTTGCCCCCATGACTTCTCGGGCTCATGTTTTGTTTCATTCCTGTTGCCTCCCACCTACACAGCAGCGGCGGATTACCACCGGACAAGGGTAGTTAGAGGTGTTTTGAGTAAAGAAGACACTGCAGGTCAAGAATTTGGGGACTTTGCAAAGGGTTTTCTGCCGTTCTGGGGATCCATGGCTAACAGTAGAAACATAAGGCAATTAACAAGGGTAGTTGAATCCACCGTGACTGAAACTGCTGGTGCCCTTAGTAACTTGACTGCTGAGCTCCAGTCGGATCGACTTATGACCCTTCAGAACCGGGTCGCTTTGGATGTTATACTTGCAGACCGAGGTGGAGTATGCAAATTGATCCAATCTAGTTGTTGCATTTTCATCCCAGATAATGCTCCAACCGTGTACAGGGCCATCTCCAAACTACATAAGATTTCTGAATCTATTCATGTGGATAAAGGAGATTGGTTGTTAATGGGATGGTTCTGGGAACTGATATCTACCTGGGGATGGAAAATTCTGATGGTCATTGGGATGGTCTTAGCCATTCTTTTCCTGTTGTGTCTGTGCATACAGTGTGCTCCTGCAATATGTGGCCTCTGTGTTACATCATGTGTAAGGAAGCCTGTGTCAAGAGATGAACTAAGTACTAGAATAATGTTAGAGCAACATCTCAATGACTTTAGGAATATAGATCTGGACTCAGACTAACATGAGGATAGATTAATTGCCTATGTAAGGGCAAAAGGAGGGTTTGTGGTTCTGAAAATCTGGATTCATATAATAGTTCTGGACTCGAGAATTAAAACTTCGTCGAAACATGACGAATTTGGTATCAAAAGACCGAGAATGACAAGTACATCATGTACATGTATTTTCAGCCTATTCGAGTGACGATTTCACCTCGAAATCGTCACTTACATTCTGACCCCTTCATTCCCATTTATGTGTTGCCCTTTACATAGGCCTTAATCCAGTTGAATTCAACTCCACAAGGACACATGCTCCTTAATCGACTTTTCCATGACCTGTACAAGTTGGAACCATTGCCCCAGGCCGAACTCGTTAGGTCAGTTCCCCTCCCAGTGGCCGAGCAAGATAGCATCTAGGCTCAACAAACCATAAAACCATTTCAGCGCGCACACCTGCCATATCTCGCTCACATCTATCTCCACTCCTTTGCTTCACTTACTTTATGATGGGGAGGTGCCCGTTTTTATTAGGGGTCCAGTGATATCTGATGAAATGTTGGGCCTTGCCAAATGATTTGTTGTAGGCAGCACGAAGTGAAATATGGACATGTCATCATGACTCTGCTTTTTCTTTGTACTAAAAGTATGTTAACGATTTACTTTACAACCAAGAATGTTTTGCCTGGACCCCAAAATTGTGTATAAGAAGAGAAGCCTGACTTTGTAAAAGTGTGCAGTCTCCTGAGAATATACCCGTATTGTACTTCTAGGACACCTGTTACCTTGGTTGCAGCCAATAAACTAATCTTTGACTTCACCTAGAAGACTCTGAGTTTCTGTGGTCTGGATCAGGAAGAACCCGAGGTCTCTGGGTGTTGATTCCCTGGCACCGCTGGGTTACCGGTTCTGTGCCGGTTCTTAAAAACCCAGTACCTCACTAAGGAACTCCAACAATTGATTCTTCGAAACACCACTGATGCCAAATCACAAGGCTTATTGAGCCAGAAGGAATTTCTGTTCCTTAATGTCAATTCTCCTCGTACCCAGTGATATACACCATTCCAAAGATTCGTAAAAATCTCACAGATCACAGACGCCCCAGGACGTCCAATAGTGTTCTGTTGTGGCTCTATTTTAGAGCCTCTTGGTCAATATGTGAACTATTTTATAAAGAACTTTGGGGCATATTATCAAGGACGGGCGATACATTATCGCCGCTTTTATCGGCAGGAAACTGCCGATAAAGCGGCGATAATGGGCTTGATAATATGCTCTATGAATTCCTATTGAAGCCAATGTTAGATGTGATTATCAAGCCCATTATCGCCGCTTTATCCCCAAAACAGAATGCTATGTCAGAGACAGTATGGCTATGATTAATTTAGTTGAACACCACCCCTTTAACACCAGTTCAGACATCCTTTGCACAGTGGATGTCGAATCCCTGTATGCAAATATCCCACAGGTGAAGGCATTACTTGTTTTTTGTTTTTTTGTTTTTTTTTATTTCCTCATTCTGCAATCGAGTGTATTTGGAGTTATCGGGGACCCACATCTCTACTTGCTAGTCCATCACAACATCTGGAGTCGGGGGTACTCGCTATGTTTCTTTACAAAGACGGGTCCCCTTATGTCCATGACACTTTCAATACTTTTTCCGCGAAGTAGGGGAGCTGGCCACCCTGACCACTCATACAAGCATCATGCCTGTTGTATTGCCATTGCATAATCATTGGAAATGTATAGGGCTTAGCATTTCAGTGTTATCAGTCTCCCAATTAGTTAACAAATTGCGAATCTTCCCAAATATCCCAATAGTTGTATTTCCTGCTAGGTTTCCCTTTCCTATCCCACTTATTTACTCTGTTCACGGAGGCCACCCATTCTAAATGTGTGGGGGGAACTGTTCTTATCCACTTAATACAAATTTCCCTTCGTGCCAGCAGGATCAACATAAACAGCAAATTCTCTTCTTTTCTTGTTAAAACTGTTACCTCGTCTTGATGACTGACCCCAAAAATAACAAGATCTATACTTACTAGAAGTGGTCTTCGCAGTACTGCTTCTAAGATTTTACTCACTTCCTCCCATAAGCCATCAAGTTGGGGACACTGCCAGAACATGTGCACATCGTCAGCCCTTGGTAAACCACACTTGGGACAGGATTTCGTATTAGTGCCACTGAATTTGGAAAGACGCTTCGGCGTCCAGTAGGCTCTGTGGGAGGTAAAGAGGTGATTTCTCCTTGAGTTAGCAGATTTCACAATGGACCAACATTTGCTCATGGATACTTGCCACAGGTTTTGGAGGTCCAACGATGGAAGATCCTTCCCCCAGGTATTTTCCGGGATCCGCAGGTCCTCCTCCCTGGCTTCGATCATTGCCCAGTACCATAGTTTAATTTCTTTTCTCATTTCGGAAGTTGTTATCATCGATGCCTCTAAAGTGTTATTTCCGCTGCACTTCTCATTCAGCGTTCTTGCCCAACCAGAGAGTTGATAGTACTTGAATTTCGAGAGGGATGCATTTGTACTTGCACAGAGAGTCTCCCAGTCTATTAGAGTGTTCTTAGCTACTAATTGGCCCCATACCTGAAAACCTGATGTTTTAAGCGGTTTTGCCAAACTGTCTGTAAGGCACTCCGGAGTTCCTGGGGAGTCCCATATGGGCGCGAACTCACTATAATACGGGATATTGAGGGTACTCCTGATCTGATACCACAGTCTGGTTGCTGATTTTAACAACTTCAGTTTTATTTTTTCTAAGTACTTTGGGTGACCAAATTTGTACAGGAAGTGACCAGTATTAATGGTCATTGCTTTGAGATGTTCCGGATACAGATCTTGATTGCCAATAACACCCTAATATACTTAAATTGAAAGGCTCTGTAATATTCTACTAGATAAGGGCTAGCAATTCCTCCTTCTGATTTTTTTCTCCGAAGTTTTCCCCATGCAATACGAGAACTTTTAGAGGCCCAGATGAAGCTTGTTAATTCACCTTGTATTTTCTTCAGAGTGTCTCTCTTAAATTCTAGGGGGATTGCACTAAATAAAAATGTAAATTTCGGGAGAATAGCCATTTTAATCAAATTAGATCTGCCCAAAAAGGTTAGAGGGAGGCCTCCCCACGCCTTCAACTACTTTCTTACTTTCGCTAGTATCTTGTCCAGATTTATCTTGGTTATTTTATCTAGGCTTTTAGTCAACTCTATCCCTAGATATCTAATTTTCTCCCTGGTATAAGTGCAATTTACTTGGGAGTTCCAGCTCATAATCTCTGTTTTTGATTGATTAGTTTGATATCCGGATATCCTACCAAAGTCATTTAGAGTGTCCTCAATAGCTTTAATGGATCCTACGTAATTATCCGTGAAAATCATCAGGTCGTCTGCATACAAAGCTATTTTCTTTTCCCATCTGTTATATTTGGACGGGGTTATTTTTGGAGTAGCTTTAAGCCTATGCGCCAATGGCTCAATGTATAGATTAAACAGTAGAGGCGAGAGTGGGCACCCTTGTCTAGTCCCTCTGTTTATATCTATAGTCTCTGTTAACCTCCCATTTATTAAGATCTTAGCTTTTGGAGATCGATACAATTCTTTAACAGCTTCCTGAAAATTTTCACCTAATTTATACTTTTCTAGCGTTGCGTTTAAGAACACCCATTCACTCTATCAAACGCTTTAGCCGCGTCTAGCGTTATTATTGTTAAGGGGATTTTCTCGGTTATCGCTATGTCTATTGAGCCAATGAGCTCATGAGTAAGATCCTGTAGATGCCTACCTCCTATAAACCCTTTCTGATCTTCTTTGATCAGTTTACCTGCAATTTTACCGAGCCTTTTTGCTAAAATTTGAGTGAAGATCTTATAATCACAATTAAGTATGCTTATAGGACGATAGGATTCGCATTTTGCGGGATTTTTACCGGGTTTGAGCAAGATACTTATCGTGGCATCATTCCACGATTCGGGAAGTCTCTCCTTCTCTAGATAGATTTTGTTTAGCAAATTTGTGAGAGGGGAGGATAAAACTTCACTGAGTTTAATGTAAAGTTCCTTTGGGAGAGCATCCGGCCCTGCTGCTTTGCCCCTCTTCAGGCCTCTCAGTACATCTTCTACCTCCTCCTTCATAATTGGGGCATTCAATTCTTCCTGTTCCTGATCTGATATGACTGGTAAATCCAGATTTTCAAGGTACTTATCTAACTCCTCACTTAGTGGGGCAATATCCTCAGTATAAAGCAGGGAAAAAAAATCTACGAATTCTCTCCTTATTACTACATCTTCTGAGCTAATATCTGAACCATCCTGTGGTAAGATGTTGTATATCTTATTTCTACTAGCATCTGTTTTTATTTTCCACGCAAGCAGCTTGCTGCACCCCTCCCCATACTCATAGTGTGCCAACTTGCTTGCCTCCCATCTCTCTCTGAGTCTACTCTCTAATTCTCCTGTTAACTGTTCTTCGTGCCTCCCCTTATCCTCTTCCAACTTCCATTTTGTTTCGGGATCTGCCTCTTCATCTATTAATAGCTCTAGGTTTTTGATGTTAGTTTCCAACCTTCCTATCTTTTGTTTTGATTTTTTTGTTTTGTATGCAGACAAACCGAGAATCCTCCCTCTTATAACCGCCTTATATGCGTCCCATGTGAGCTGCGGGGATACTTCCTCCTTGTTATTCTCAAAGTACTCTGTTGATTCTAGTTTAAGTTTCTCAATGTTTTGGGGATCACTAAAGATAGTGCGGTCCACTTGTGGAATTTTAGTTCGAGTATTGAACATCATCTACGCCATCTTGCAGACCCACGTACGAGCATACACGGCAGCCATTTTAGGTACCATGGTCTCCCTGTTCACGATCACTCATCAGCGCACTTCCCTGACCCTGCAAGCGTTCCCCATGCACCCTGACTACCCCCGCTCTCTCATGCACAAGTCATGAGCCCTCCCCTCCCATGACTCTGTCCCAGGGAATCGCACCCCGCGCCTGAGCAACACCTCCTCTCCGTCCATGAATACCCCTCCTTTGATGACCCCTTCCTCTGAGCCTGAACGTCAGCACGGACCGCTGGTCATCCTCTAGCCCGAGGATACAGTTTATTGCCCATTACTGTATGCACTCGCCTTTCCTGAAAGAAGCCACTATTGATCACGACCCTCCACCCCCAGAGATTCGATCAGGCGCACACATTCCAGAGAGATCGGCAGAACACTCAGCTGCGTGATAGCCCCTCCCAATCATATGAGGGGAAAGGGTCTCTACTGTTGTCATGTGTTGGAATGGGCTGGAACTGGGGGGTGACAGGGATATCGTTCTGATGTCATTCTCATGCTCTACAATGTCCCTGTTGTAATAAAGGACGTTCACATGTCTTGAACCAGTGTATAAAAGACCAGGTCTCAGAGAGGTTGAGAGAGCACCTCGAGACGATACCTTGTTGTCCGATCTGACGTGTTCTACTCCGCCGGAATAAAACTTGTTTCCTGTCTTCCAGTCTCCAGCGCCTGCCTCTTTATTGAATAACTTCATATGGTATCAGAGGCGTTTTTACGCCGGGCAAATCTAACTTAGGAAACAACTACTGAAATTGCCTGACCATTGTAAATTGATCTTTATCAATTGGCGCCCAACGCGGGGCCCATCAGCGACACGTGGATCCAGTGGGAGAGGTCCCAACGACAGAGTGAACGACTGCAACGATCAGAAGAGCTCCTGTCCAATAGACCCTCGTCTGACAGCCTATCATCTGAACTTCACTGATTCCGAGCAGACCTCTCCCGAGTGATCTACGGTCCTGACTGGGAACCACCAGGAGTGCCGCGATAGCAACAGAGAGTAGAGGACGATCGGGCGCTGGAAGCGGAAGACGAGAAACTGTCCATGCGGTCCGGGTAAGGTCGTGACACACGACAAATTGCGAAATTGATTGATTGATTGATTGTTTGATAATACTAGTATTTCCTATTGATTGTTTCTGGGAGATTCTCTATTTGCAAACAAACACAGAATCGCCATACTCTGTTTAGTCTTTGCAGATAGTGAAGGGTAGGCAACGCAAAACTTTAACACGTCGTGCCTATTTTTTTCCTCCCCATTGATTGATTGATTGAATCGAGCATTGAATTGTTCGAAGTTGGTTCTCTTAGGAATCTTCTCTGCCTGCAAACGGGAAGAATAGGAATATTCTCTCTCCCTTTGCCGATAGTGAAGGGTAGGTAACGCAAAAATTTAACACGTCGTACCTATTTCGTTCCTTCATTGATTGATTGTTTGCCCAAACATTGACTGTTTTGGGGAATTGGTTCTTTCTGGAGGTATTCCCTGTTTGCAAATAGCGTAGAATAGAATATTCTGTCCAGTCTTTGCAAATAGGGAAAGGATAGGTAGTGCAGGCTTTTGCCCCCCATTGTAATCCGTCATGCCTATCTTCTCCCCATTGGCTCATAGTTGGGTCAACCCGGACCGCTTATTAGAGATGGACCATCCAGCTCCACTGGAAGGCACCCCTAATAAGGACATGTTTACTAAGCAAGGACTAGTCGCTATAGCTTATAGTAAGTTATGGCATAAATATACAAAAAGGGATCCTAAAAACCAGTGGCCACTGATAGGTTCTTTTGATGAAAATAAAATAAAAACACTAGAAGCAGCTGTAAAAATAAATAAGGTAACATCCACTATGCTCGATAGTATCGGCATGTGGCGCAAAGAAGCAGAGCATCGCAGGAAAAAAGAGGAAGCAAAAACAGTGAAAGAATTACGAAAAGCAGCCCATCTGGCCGCAAAAGAACTAGATGAAGAAATAAGAAGAAGAGAGGAAGTTAAACAAACGCAAGAATCAGGACTGACAGGCCAATGCCCTGTCAGGACCACCTCTACGCTCTACCCGGAGATTCCCTCCAAACAGCGAGCAAATGACGAGTTACTGCTCGGTCCTCCAATGATCTACATGCCTCCTCCTTATGCTCCCTGCCAGCCTCTAGCACAACACTCACCAGTCCAGAGTGCAGTCGAGGGTAACCCTAGCGCTAGTGCCCCGACTCTTACGGCCTTCGCACCAGCCACATTGGTAACAACACCAGATGAACTTGAGACTGGCAAACAGTTAACAACCAGACCAAATAGGTTGAGCAATGATGAGTGGGATGGAATCGACCAGATAGCAAAAACCCTGGTAGAACGGAAGGAGAGTGAAGAATATACGATGAATATGCACAACTCACATGCCGGTAGTCACAGACGGCATTTTATTTTACGGTTCAGCTACCACACCCTGAACGCGTATGAGGATAGGTACCAGACTAAAGGTCCTGCTAAATTGACGACTATATAAAAGGGTTGATGTCGGAGATGGGGCTGAAAGTGATGTGACGGACCTCTTCATGCAAACGCTTGAGGTCTTCCGCCACCTCGCGGAACAAAAACCAGAGGTCAAGATCACAGTCCCTGAGACGATGGAACACTCACTAGAAGCAGCCAACACCATGATGCCTATCAGAGAAGCTGCCCCCTATTGGGTTCCCCCAAGAGGTCAGGGAACAAACGATGATATCAACCATGCAGATGCCAAAGGGAGGGTTGTGTACAACTGGGTTTACCAACCATGGGATCGGCAAGATATTTTAACTTTTAGACAAACCCTGCCCGACTTAAGAAAGAACCCTACAGCATTCTATACCGAATTAGGCACAGCCTTGGGCTCAACCATAATGACTCTAGCGGACATGGATTTGTTTTTCGGGTTGTGTCTGCCGGCTGATGTGTGGAAGCAGATCCGGAGATCCGACCACACAGATCTGTTCGGACACACCTGGACAAAACTCGATGAACTAGATAGGCAGCGAGAGCCCGGACAGAAACCTGTAAAAGACATATTGGAACTCCCTGACAAAATAGTGCAGAAGCTGAAAACGTTGATCCCAGAAAAGAAGGTAGACTGGTCGATAGTCACGGCCTGCCGCCAGAAACCTCAGGAGGACGTATCAGAATACTTCTCACGATTTGAAACAGTGTTCTCCGACTACAGTGGCCAAGACATGACCACCGCAACCGGACAACACCTATTCGTGCAGAACTACGTAAAGGGGCTATCGCAAGAGGTCTCCCAAAAGTTACAGACTAGCGAAAGTAGTTGGGGAGCCTCTAAACCTGCAGCTATCCTTCAGATGGCTCAGTATTACGAACACCAAAAGAATGAGAACGAAAGGGCAACTGAGAAAAAGAAAAAGGACCTAAAGGAACGAGTAATGATTGCACAACTACAGGGAGTGACCACAGGGAGGGAACGGTATAGGGGGAACTACCAGTCAAATGCCCCTAGGAATTCGGCCCCTAGAGACCGCAACCCCACCCCTGGCACTCCACGAACCGACCTTGATGAGAACCAATGTGCATTTTGTAAAGAATTTGGACATTGGAAGTCTCAATGCCTAGCCCTTCGGGAACTGATTAAAAATAAAGAGACAAGGGACATGACAAATGGCCCCAAAACTGGAGGGCAGGGACGAGGACAGACTCACGACACCACCAATGACCGATCTGGTAGATCAAACACATTTGACCGCCCCCGACAGAATCAGTGCCAACAGTCCGATGGCTACAATGATCACGACTCTGCATAGGACTGCCAGGGGCAAGGGAGGGATCCAGTCGAGCTCTGTGTTGACCAGCAAGGTCCTTATGTCACTGCTAAGGTCCTGGGTACAAAGTCTCCATTTTTGGTAGACACTGGAGCGACACGTAGTGTGTTATCAAAACGACTGATTCCAAGGGCACCCTTGTCTGGCTCACACATCACCTCGATAGGTTTCGATGGGACGCCCTCCACTAATCCCCTGTCTGTACCTATCTCCTTTGACCTAGGAAACAATCCCACTGACACGACGTTTCTGCTCTCCTCCAACTCCCCTGACGCTATTATGGGTATTGATTTACTGAAACATTTCCGAGCTACTATTAGGTGTTCCCCGGATGGAGTCCGAGTCATCCTGTACGACAACCCGAGCATGTCCAGACCCTACCCCGCACGACATATGTACGCCATAACCGATGCTGACCTATCCTTGCTCGATTCGCTACCCCTGCACCTATGGGCCAGAAACGACTCGGATGTAGGACGAATGATGATCGATCCTGTACACATAACTGTTCGACCAGATGCAATACTCCCGAAACTCCCACAGTACCGGATATCGCCCGAAGGCGAGAAGGCATTGGTAGCGATTATTCAGTCCTTGGTAGATGCAGGAGTGGTAGAGGAAGTGGTTAGTAATGTCTGCAATAGTCCTATCCTACCCATTGTTAAGAAGCAAGGTGAGGGGGATGAGAAAGCGTACCGCTTCATCATCGACCTACGAGAAGTCAACAAAGTGGTGGTGCCACAGTACCCTGTAGTCTCAGACATCGCCTTTATGTATATAACCCTAGGTATTCACTAAGAACATAGAGGAAAAGATGAGATCGTAATATGAGAGAACAAACAAGGCACGAAATTTCTTTAAAAGTCAACTTAATTTTAATCTACGTGAACATATTAAAAACAATTCATATCATACAATTATAATCAAAATTGATAATACACAATTGATCATATAAGAATTCATACACAATTAAAACAAAACAATAGTTCTAAAATCAACTAGTGGCATTAGTTGGTCTCTACGCGCGTTTCGGCGTCAAACAAAAAGATGATATAATACAAAGTGGAAATACCAATATAAAGACGAATCCAATCTTGAAGCTGTTGTTGAACAGGAATTTGTACATAAACGGTTGTTAGAGTTTTTTAGTTGAAATACTCGTGGCTCCTGAAGAAGGCGTTTTGTTTGACCCCGAAACGCGCGTAGAGACCAACTAATGCCACTAGTTGATTTTAGAACTATTGTTTTGTTTTAATTGTGTATGAATTCTTATATGATCAATTGTGTATTATCAATTTTGATTATAATTGTATGATATGAATTGTTTTTAATATGTTTACGTAGATTAAAATTAAGTTGACTTTTAAAGAAATTTCGTGCCTTGTTTGTTCTCTCATATTACGATCTCATCTTTTCCTCTATGTTCTTAGTGAATACCTAGGGTTATATACATAATTGCTTTCCCTGTCCTAGGAAGTGTATTTACTTTCACAGGGGGTCCTTGTTATTTTCATATTGTCTCAGACATCGCCACCATTCTGACCCTCATCCCGTCCACTGCCACCATCTTCACCGTTATAGATCTTAAAAATGCTTTTTTCTCTATCCCCATCCATCCAGACAGCCGTTATCTCTTCGGCTTCACTTTAAAAAACCGTTCATACCGATTTTGTAGAGCTCCCCAGGGCTACACTGAAAGTCCCAGCATTTACAGCCAAGCCCTGAAAAGGCAGCTGGACGCTGTCCAGCTACCAGATGGAGTAGTGTTGATCCAATATGTCGACGATATCCTTTTGGCTGCCGACACCACTCCACTTGCAATCACAGCCACTATCCAACTCTTGCACTTTCTCGCGGAAAATGGCCACAAAGTCTCCAAAAAGAAACTACAGTTCTGTCAGTCCCAAGTAACATATCTAGGTCATCTCCTGTCCAAAGAAGGGAGAAAACTTACACCCGACAGAATCCAAACCATCCTAGACACCCCTATTCCAAAAACACAGAAGCAAGTCCGTTCATTAGTAGGCCTTACTTCTTTCTGCCGACAATGGCTACCAAATTTCAGTCTCATTATAAAACCCCTACTTTCCCTGTTGGCCAAAGATGTTCCGTTCCCTCTCCCGTGGACCCCCGAATGCCAAGCATCCTTTAAGAAGTTGCGAGATGCCCTTTGCTCGGCACCCGTTCTAGGAACACCAGATTACTCCAAGCCCTTCTCCCTCTTCACTCACGAAAGGGAGGGATGCGCATTGTCCGTTCTAACTCAGCCCATCGGCGCCAAACAGCGCCCTTGTGCCTACTTCTCTGCCACTCTTGATCCAGTCGCCAGAGCTCTACCAGCCTGCCTTCGAGCAGTAGCTGCTGCTGCTGTCTCTATCCGACAGAGTGAGGGAATTGTACTTTCGAACACTCTCACAGTATTAGTACCCCATGCAGTTGACACGCTTTTGAACCAGACAAAGACTCAACACCTGACTAGTGCACGACTGACAGGATACAAATTGACTTTACTTGCGCCCCACATCACCCTGAAGAGATGCACGACATTGAATCCTGCTACACTGTTACCCTTGCCCGAAAATGACCCCGATGTGCCCCCTATACACGACTGTGTGACCCTCACGGACGAGCAGACTAGGAGTAGAATTGACCTCCGAGACATTGCTTTCACAGATCCTGACGGAGAACTATGGGTAGATGGCTCTTGCATCAAACTCCCAGACGGCACCACTTCTGCTGCCTATGCGGTACGACTGCTCGAACAGTAGTTGAAACAGCTTGCATCACACAACGATCCGCACAGGCAGCAGAACTAATTGCCCTCACACGAGCATGTATCATAGCAGCAGGAACCACGGCGAACATTTACACAGACAGCCAGTACGCCTTCGGGGTAGTTCATCATTTTGGGATCCTGTGGAGGGAAAGGGGATTCCTGACGTCCCATGGTACACCCATCCTTCACGGAGATTTAGTCTCCGCCCTGATTGAAGCAGTCCTTCTCCCCACACGATTAGCAGTGATCAAATGTCAGGCACACAAGAAGGTGACAGATTTAGTTGGACAGGGAAATGCACTAGCCGACATCACTGCCCGAACCACAGCCGAGAATAGGGCCACGTCACGCATGTATGTGACCAGGTCACAAGCAGAAAAATGGACGAACGCTAGGGAAACGATCAGGGATATCCAATCGACCAGCACACCACACGAACTGACTGAGTGGGCACGGGTGGGTCTAAGGGACGATGAAGGCTGCTGGCGAACAAAGGACACAAACAAATGGTTGCTGCCTGATGCATACTTGATTCCCATACTGACAATGGCACATTCCCCTGCTCACATAGGTTCTGCCCCCATGATCGAACTCATTTCCAAAGTCTGGCATAACGGCAAGATCCCCGACTCAGCCAAACGCCTAGTCCAACAGTGCCTTATCTGCTTACAACACAACCCCGGGAAAGGAACTGTGGTACCCCGGGGAGGGTTTGGGATCCCCGACCACCCCTTTGAGGTCCTCCAGATGGATTACATCCAACTAGAGAGGTGCCAAGGCTTGAAGTACGTATTAGTCATTGTATGTGCCTTCAGCAAATGGGTGGAAGCCTATCCGACCCGTGATAACACTGCCATGACTACTGCCAAAGTACTATTGAAGGAGTTTTTCCCTCGCTATGGCCTTTGTCGAATTTTATGGAGCGACAATGGCCCCCACTTCATAGCTGAAGTTATCCAACTTATCCTGAAGGGGTTGGGGGTCAAACAAAGGTTCCATGCGGTCTTCCACCCCCAATCCGCTGGCCTGGTTGAACGACACAACGCCACACTGAAACTGAAACTGTCAAAAATAGTGGCCACCACAGGACTTAAGTGGCCAGATGCCCTTCCACTGGCATTACTATTGATGCGCTCCACCCCCACTAAGCACCACTTGACCCCCTACGAAGTTGTGTTTGGGCGGCCTATGAACCTCTGGACTGCCCCCAAACCAACCTCCATTCATGACGTCCCCGACGTCCTGCTGTCAGATTATTTGTACAAGTTAACTAAAACGTTGTCTGTCATTCATCAACAGGTGCAGCAGGCCATCCCCGATGCTTCCAGGGGTCCCGGTCACGATATCCAACCGGGCGACTATATTTTGATCCGGAACTTTCAACGAGCAAAGAGTCTGGAACCCCGGTGGACGGGCCCCTGGCAAGTACTGATCACCACTCGGACGGCTCTTCGAGTGGAGGGGAAGAAGCACTGGCTGCACGCCCATCACTGCAAAAAGATTTCCTCGACCCTGGCCACGACAGACAACGTCAGCACCCAAGAAGAGCTCCTGAACAAAGACCGACCTTCAAACCAAAGACAATCGCTTTCTTCATTGTCTTCCTCTTTTGCCTCCTCCTCATGACTTCCTTCTGGATCCTGGAGGAAAACACACCCGCTCACCAAATGTTGCCAACCACTGTCCAGCCAACCACCGTGAAAGAGCACCACCTGATCACCCTTTCACCTCAGCTTCGAGAAAGGCGTAGGGAATTCTGGAACAATTCCTTTGTACAACTGTTGCACCAACACAACCTTGCTGCAAATGCCACCAACTGCTGGATCTGTGGGTTGCTCCCACATGCTACCGGACACTCCATCCCCTTTATTCCTTCACCTTTCTCAGTTCACGGCTCTTGCCTCGCCTGGTTGATCCTCATGCAAGAAAGCCACAAAGACAACGCCACTTCTGGTCAGACAGTGTCGCACTTCTACTATGGGTTCTGGCCGAACAACACAGGAAAGCCCTTTTGTCCCGCAATTTCAGGTTCAACCTTCCTTGCGAACATCCCTGCCAAAGAAAGGGTCGAAATGCAGGTGCTCCACAATCCAGCCAGATCCACCTTCTCCCACCTGCGCAAACAAACGGCTGCCACTCTGACTGCGGCCCTGTCTGTCATCAATGTCACAGGATTAGTATGCCTCGAAGGACAAGGAACGCAACTGGTGGGTCACAGTTCTTGCCGCATCACCAAAGCATTGGCCTCAGCTGACCCCCCCTCCTTTGTTGCTTCCCCGAATATGTACTTTGTTTGTGGCACCAAAGCTTACACGTGGCTCCCAAAAGGCTGGAAGGGTACGTGCTACATCGCCTTCATTCTTCCTCCCACGTATGTGGCTCCAGCCAACCACCACCGGCAAAAGCGCGCTGGAGATGTTGAACAAGCCGACTCCACCGGAGCACAGTTCCTGGATGCAGCAAAGGGACTTGTTCCTCTGTGGGGACCAATGGCAAATAGCCGCGCTATCCGACACCTGACTCAGGCATTAGAAACAACTATTAACATCACCGCTGGCGTCCTCGCCAACAACACGGCTGAGCTTCAGGCAGTCCGCCTGGTGGCTCTTCAAAACCGTCTTGTCCTAGATGTGGTTCTGGCCGACCGTGGAGGTGCATGCCGCATCATCGGCTCCAGCTGTTGCACCTACGTGCCAGATAACTCACCTTCAGTCTACAAAGCAATCGAACACCTCCACAGACTGTCCTCGGAGGTTCACCAGGAACAGGAAGGATGGTCGCTTGGAGGCTGGTTCTGGGACACTTTAAAGAACTGGGGATGGAGACTGTTCACGTTTTTGCTAATACCAATCATGATACTATGTGGGTGTTGTTTAGGTATTCAATGTTTACCATCTTTATGTGCACTCATTTCCAACTGTATGTGCCCAAAGACTTTGAACTTTAAACCTGAGCACATGAGTCCCCTATACGAGTTAGAGGTGCGTGGTCTCATGGGGATTGATCCGAACTGACAAGCTGGCGAGACATGTTAAAGGGAGGACTGTGGAATTTTAGTTCGTGTATTGAACATCATCTACGCCATCTTGCAGACCCACGTACGAGCATACACGGCAGCCATTTTAGGTACCATGGTCTCCCTGTTCACGATCACTCATCAGCGCACTTCCCTGACCCTGCAAGCGTTCCCCATGCACCCTGACTACCCCCGCTCTCTCATGCACAAGTCATGAGCCCTCCCCTCCCATGACTCTGTCCCAGGGAATCGCACCCCGCGCCTGACCAACACCTCCTCTCCGTCCATGAATACCCCTCCTTTGATGACCCCTTCCTCTGAGCCTGAACGTCAGCACGGACCGCTGGTCATCCTCTAGCCCGAGGGTACAGTTTATTGCCCATTACTGTATGCACTCGCCTTTCCTGAAAGAAGCCACTATTGATCACGACCCTCCACCCCCAGAGATTCGATCAGGCGCACACATTCCAGAGAGATCGGCAGAACACTCAGCTGCGTGATAGCCCCTCCCAATCATATGAGGGGAAAGGGTCTCTACTGTTGTCATGTGTTGGAATGGGCTGGAACTGGGGGGTGACAGGGATATCGTTCTGATGTCATTCTCATGCTCTACAATGTCCCTGTTGTAATAAAGGACGTTCACATGTCTTGAACCAGTGTATAAAAGACCAGGTCTCAGAGAGGTTGAGAGAGCACCTCGAGACGATACCTTGTTGTCCGATCTGACGTGTTCTACTCCGCCGGAATAAAACTTGTTTCCTGTCTTCCAGTCTCCAGCGCCTGCCTCTTTATTGAATAACTTCATATGGTATCAGAGGCGTTTTTACGCCGGGCAAATCTAATTTAGGAAACAACTACTGAAATTGCCTGACCATTGTAAATTGATCTTTATCACACTGTCCATCTTACTTCCGGCTGCAGACTACCCATTTGGGTCTTTAGTAGCACGGCTGAGTGGTCCGACAATATAGCAGGTAAATGTTCAACTTTGAGAATTTTATCTGCCAGTACTTTATCCGTTAACAAAAAATCGATTCGAGATTTTATTCCCAATCTTTTATTTTTGAAGGTAAAAGGGTATTTTTTATCCCCCTTCTCCTTCCAAATGTCCGCCAAACCCAGATCTCTTTTATAAATCCCCAACCACTCTCGCATTTTAGGAAGATTAACCTGTTTCATGGGAGGTTGACGATCTACCTTAGGGTCTGGAATCAGATTAAAGTCCCCTCCCAAGATCACCGGGGATGCACACGATAAAAGGTGGGTATACAAGCTCTGTAAGGGAGAGGGGTCATCAGAATTAGGTCCATAATAACCCGCTATTGTATAAGGTGTGTTATAAATTCTTACCCTAGTAATTGCCCATCTACCCTTTTTATCAAGTTCAGTCTTTTCAATTTTTACTTTTATGGATTTCTTGAAGAGTATCGCTATTCCCTTTACCACGCATTCCTGATCTATACATACATAACAGTCCACCCAATTCAATTTTTTTATGATATCCTCCCATTCCATCTTCAACAAATGCGTTTCTTGTAGAATTATGATCTCACAGTCTGCCACCCTCAGATATTCAAGAATTCTTTGCCTTCTACTTGGAAGCCTTAGCCCATTCACATTCCAAGATAGTATGTTAACATTTTTCCCCAACATATCTTCTTTTTCTCACATGCTGATTTTCCATGTCCTCCCTAGACCTATACTTCGCAAGCCCTAATAACTCCTTTTCTGCCTTCTGAGTTTTTTTTTCATTTTTTTCCCTAATTTGCTCCCCACCCTTGTGCATAATTTTATATTTTTGAAATTTGTGTGATATAAAAACAACCTCCCTGGGGAAGCCTCCCTTCTTTTCCTCCTGGGCTGCATTATTAGCCCCTTTTGAGCTCCGTGACTGCCCGCTTTTTACACAAAGTGCTCCCTTTATCATTTCTGTTAAGAACAGACTTGGATATAGTCTCCCATTAAGCTAGTTACTGTTTTCTAGACCTCCTTATTTTCTATAGTACTAATGATTCTCCTCTCTCCTGCAGGGATTAAGAATCAGCTACCAGACCTAGAACTAGACCCGAACTCCGGCCCAGACTGCATTCTCACTTGATCCTTCATCTGTTCCAGGAAATGGGCCACTTCATCAGGCTCCCTTATATTATGCATTTTATTTCGCCACATAATTCGAAGTGTGGCGGGGAACTTAATTTCTACCGTTGCCCCTAGGCTTTTCAACTCCTGCATATATTGACCTAATTCCCATTGCCTATCTTGAGTGGCTTTGGAGATATCAGAGCGGATCCTAAATTACCAATCATCTTTGCTATGCGGGCCGCTTTTTAACGCCTCACTTAGGATTCTCTCTTTAATGGTATAGGTTTTGAAGTTTATCAAGATTTTCCTTGGGTTCTTTTTTTCTTTATTTCTACCGAAGGGGTCTCGATGTACTCTTTGAATGTCTTCAACTAGTCCTATCTCCCCTGTCCATGGAAAGTTTTCCTCGAGTAACTGTACTATAAACCTTTTTACGTCAGTTCCCTCTCTCCCTTCTGGAATATTCAGTATTCTCAGATTGGTTTTTCTAGCCTGGTTTTCTAAGGATTCCAGTTTATTATTGGTACTTCTGCCACTTTCTTTAAGAATCCTTATATCTTTTTCATTTTTTTCCACTTTTTTTGAGAGACCATCCAGTACTGACTCTACAAATGTAACTCGATCACTTAGAGCGATCATCTTATTGTCTAGTGCTTCACATACTTCCTGGATTTTGCTCTGATTTGTTTCCGACACAGCAAATTTTGCCCTCATTTCCTCTAACATTTTTCCAGAATCAATTCTGTTGAGGTTAGTTCCAGCACTCAGGTTTGAGATCGCTCTCTTCCTGACCAGTCTTCTTTATGCAGTGAACTCGATTGATCTATTGGTGGGTAAGGTTGTATGGTGTCTGGGCCTTCCAACCCGTCAGTTATTAGGTCTGCCTGTACTTGTATTGTGTTAATCGTCAACTTTTCTTGCGTAGGATCCCCACTTCTCCCATCTATTATAGAAGGGGAGGGTATATGGTCTTGTAGAGCCGACATACTTGGTATTGGTACTGGTACTGTGTTTAAAGACCCGGCCATCGGTGGATAGGATTTAGGGAGCGAGATAGGAGCGATTCTTTCAGATAGATTAACCTCTTGGACCCAACTCAAGGCATTACTTGTTATTGAACATATACCAAATGCAAGACCATGTCCCCATGCTGTCCCTACGATCTTCATTTTACAATTTCTCAAACTTTGTCTTACAAGAAACTTCTTTGCCTTTGATAACGAGTACTACCAACTTGTGAAAGGCACATCGATAGGGGCTGTCTTCGCCCCCAACCTGGCCATACTTTTCACGGACCATTTAGAAATTACCAAAATCCTCTCCCCAAATAATCCTTTTCACTCTGGAAAAACTCTCTGGAGATGTTGCATTGACAACATTTTCCTGATTTGGCATGAGAATGAAGACACACTAAAACAATTCCTACACTGGCTCAATCATAACTGACAAGGACTTAATATCACCCTCACATGTGACAGAACCTCCATCCCTTTTCTTGATCTAACCATTCCCCATTCCAAATGTGAATTAATCACAAGTTTATACAGGAAACCCAATTAGCGCAACACCCTTCTTCGGTATGAGAGTAATTACCCATCTGCACTGCATGACTCTTTGCCTTATTTGCAATTTTTGTGGATCAGACGCAACTGCTTCCTCAAAGAAGATTATTTCCGTGAAGCTTCTACCCTCTCCGCTAAGCTGCTTGCTTGAGGATAACCTAGGCGGCTTGTGTGTACTGCATTCAAAAGAGCAGGGTACTGCCCCAGGGAGATTCTTTTATCCCCCATTCTTAAGTCCAACAAAAAACGCATAGTGTGCGTTACCACTTTCTCACTAGTCTCTTATACCATCTGGAATTGTATTCTCAAACACTAGACCATCCTTACCGCAGGGACCATGAAAATCGAATGCCCACTTTTTGCATTCTGCAAAAGTCGAAATATAAAAGAGCACCTGATGAGAGCAGCTCTTTCTAACCCCAGAGCCCCTGCTACACTAGATGAACATTAACGCCTAGACCCCCTCATGCAAAATGTGGCAATTGCAGTGTATGTGATTTAACTATTGAGGGTAAGAAATTCACTTTTTATAATCTTAAAGTAAAGGCACAATTTTTTTCTATCTGAAATAAATGTAATGTGATTTATGTGATCCTATGCCATGTACTAAAATTTACATCAGACAAACTACTGGAAAAGCGAGAACCCGGATTTGTCAACACCGCAGCCGAGTCCCCTATAAAACTCCAGATGCTCCTCTCGTTGAACACTTTTCTACTGCAGGCCACAGCGACGATGACATCAAATGGACAATAATCAGTGTAGTGAAACCTCCACCAAGAGGTGCAGACATTGGACCACTTTTAAGTAAGGAAGAATTCAAATGGATCTTACGAACTGGCAGCATAAAAAACAGATTGAATAGAAATGAAGACTGGACAACTCTATTGTAAAGTCCTAGATTGGGCTGCTTTCACTTCACCACTATCCCAGAGTGTGTTGCTTTCACTTCTCCTGTTCTCAAGCACACTATCTAAACTCTTTTCATTGCACTTATTTCCAATTGTCGCAGTGCATCTTTGTAACTTAATCACAACCAGTTATCGGTAACACTGTGTATGTTTCCAGACCTTATGTTTGACAGGTAATGGAACCTTAACCCTTTCTGTCCCCATTTTCTCTTCGTGGTTTTCCCTTTACTACAATTTTCCTCACTGTAGAAATATCTTTCTTTTCAATGTATCTTTGCAGGTTAATTCTTAACCGCCTCCCCTTCTTAATCACTGTCAACATTTATTGCATGCACAGCATACAAACCACCTGGTTCTATATGTTCCATCGCTTCTATCATGGTTGCTGCCTCATCCTGTCCTTCGTGCGCACTCCTCCTCACCCAATATGGTCGCCATAATGCGCTTCTCCATTTCTTGATCACGTCATGCCCCACACACTATTTAACCTCGTAGACCTATTCCTCCAGCTTCCGGAAACGCAGCCATTGAGCTCTATGCCACAATACCTTCATGTAGGTAAGCTGCCGTCCTCCGCCCTGTCTTAAGCTCTCTCCCTCTCCCCTTGCCCCCTGGCATAATCCATCTCTACTCTCTGTAGGTTCATGCTTCATACAGGCCACACCATTGCGGACCGTTAATCCATTGAATGACCTTATCACAGGTAAGCGTCAAATTCCACCCAATGCACTCTCAGCTCCCTGCTGTTGCTCCCATGCCCCACTAACGTAACTTCCTTCTACCGCAGTCACCAACTGCTCAAGTTCACCTGATTGGCCAACTGCGGTTAACGGTCTTGGACCAGCCCAGGATTTTGTCCAATGCCGCTTACGGTTTTCGCAGACCAACAACTATCCCCTTACCAGCACCGGACCACTTCATTCGAACTTTCAGAGGTAACCCTTCATTACTCTCACCCCCACTGTCCCTTCCCGGCTCCCACCTACTCAGTGGTTGATACCCTTATTCCTTTCTCATGCTTCTAATTCGTGTCATCACCCCCCACTGAATTCTGGCTGGTTAAGGCCTCACTGCCACAATATCTGTGGTAAGTTCCTGCGCAATACTTCACCATCACCACCAGAGCCACTTATTGGCAGAACTTTACTGTGTTCACGCGCATAATCCGCTCTCTGCTTTTTGGACACCCTCGCTATCTCTATTTCAAAACACCTTCACCCATCTCTACATCCTGACCTGGTTTGAATTAATCATAATCACCTGAACCCGCTTGAGCACCCTTGCTGTGCACAGTCTAGGAACCTGAATATCCTTTTTAAACTCACATTGTCGTACGCACAATGCTGATAATGGATTGCCTTTTTAATTACTCCACCCTGAAATTCTTTTATTTCCCCACTTTCTCAATTGCTTTGCAGTCCTTATGTTCTTCAGGCATTCATTAATTTTGTCCTGATGATGATCCCAATATCGTCGCAAAGGGATCGAAACATAGTCGACTTGCTTGACACTGTGCACACAATTTAAATTGATGTTCAAGTGTAACGGTTGTTGTTTTCCTTTTGCTTGTTTAATTGTTCAGATTGCAAACAAGCCCTTCTTGCCTTGCCTGAATGTTTGTTTTCATCACTGTCTGTTTTCTGTAATGTGTAGTACTCAGGAGTGTGTCCCACTTTATTTGTTCTTTTCAGATCCTTAATTTGATATTCATTAAATCTCACGGTCCAACTGGACAGTAGTAATATAGTATTGACTCTAGTCTATATTGATTGTTTATTTATACCAGAGCCTCACCAAGGACCACTGTTCCTATACAATACAGATACCCAAGGTCCTTCTATACCATATTGGGTCCCCTTGTTTTTGTTTAAATATAACTTTCTAAAAGTGGCATTTTCTGAATTGCAATTTTAAAACCATCTTCACCATATGTTGTGTATTTAAATTATGGTTGCTGAGACACCAAATTTGTGGGTCTCAATTGGAAATGACACGCATAAAATGCAATAAGGCAATCCCAAGGTTATCATATGATAGGTTTTGAAGGTGTTAAGGAAAATACAAAGTGTGAGAAAACTTCAAGCAGACAAGAAGGCTCACCTTCGGAGACATCAGCGGGGAGCATTGTAGCATTTTATGTGATTCAAGAGAGCAGAAGATGAGCTCAGTAAGTTCCATAACAGAGAAATATAACTAACAAACCTTGAAGAATTTAAGGTCATAGCACATAAAGCACATACCTCGATTCCCCTTTTTAGTAGACACGTGTTTCTTGGGAAATGTGTGGTCAAAAGGACAGTTTGAGTCAGCAGTACAGGTAACCAGAAAAGATAGATCCTGAGAGCAATGGAATGAAAAATACACCCTAGAGGAAGAGGTTAAGGGTCAATTAGCTTCAAAGCTTTGTCAGGGTTGCAGGATAAGGGTTACTGATCACATGGAGATACAAAGTCACTTATGCAGGTGGTGAGGGGTATTTGGAAATATATCATTAACTTGTCCCATTCAGTGACTTATTTATTATGGTTTGTGTAAGATAAGATGCATGTAGTCATTGCGGGTTTTGTGAATAAAACCAGCTGCTTGCGCACAGCAAGATGAGACAGTTTTCCGTCATACGGGTTTGGCGGTTTCCTGGCCGTATTTTGAGTAACCTTATTTTCCTGTTGCCAACGACGTGTGGTTTTGATTTTTTTCCTTGTTAATACAGTAGTGAAAAACAAATGTAAGAGTATTTTACTTTCAGTATATGTAACACTTAAAAGTATGTGTCCTACTCCAATGTTATCATGTTTTATGTAAAGAGCACATGCACTTTAGCACTGGTTAGCAGTGATAAATTGCACAGATTCCTAAAACCAGCAAACACAAAGTCATCAAAAACAGGAGTTCAGAAGGCAAAAAGTCAGGGGAAACCTCGCCATGGATGCCACATCTAACACATGTTCGCCCAAGCAGAAAGTGGAGAGAGCTAACTGATCGCTTAGGAGTTCGCTTCACTAAGAACCTGGAGAAACCATGAGTATTGGCATGGGCTTTTCCAGGACGGCGTTTCACTGTAAAATCCATTCATTGTAAGGAGTTGTACTACCTTAACAGCAAGTGCCAAAGGAAACCGAACCTCCAGCAGACGCACTGAGAGAGACGCTGTCTTTTCTCTTGCTGAGAAATCCAGCTCCAGTGTTTCCAAGCTCCCCTTGTGGGGTGTTGGGAAATCGAGTCCTGAGACTGACCTCCTTCATTCTAAAACCAAGGTACGGAGCTGATTAGACCCTAAGAGAGATCTTGGTTAGATTCTTGGCAAAAAGAATACTAAACGTATGCTACACTGTAGTATTTGTGAATAAGAGTGCAGTTAAAGTTGCAGTTCCAAAGTTGATTTATTAGGTATTGAAGTACACAGCGACATCAGAGAGCATCAGGCATAAACTGCCAAAACAGTCGACATTCCATACCAAAACCCTAGAATACCCATAACGTAAAGTTCTACCTACAAGTGCCTGTGAGGCACAATACAAAATACTACATTATCCTCTTTCTTATAAAACAAAGGAAAAGAACCTAGGAGGAAGAGGAAGAAAGAATGCAAGGAAGAGAAAAGAGAAAAGAAGAGATGAGAAATACAACAAGGAAAAGAGACAAAACATACAAGTCATGAAAAAAGAAAACAGAAAGCTAGAGAACTACCTGAACCTGGCAGGAATCCTAGACACTCTCAAACTCCTGCGAAGTTCTGGCAACAAGTTATCATCATTGCAACTGTTATCAATATTAACGGTATCAGAACTAGAACCAGACACATGGTTATGATTGTCTGAACCAACGTTCTCGCCATTGACCTTAACAACTTTACAAACATTCCACCAATGACCGTTTTTAACCTGCACAGCATTTCCACAGACCCTGTCAACAATTAAAGGCTCAGAGAATTTACTTCTTCCTTTGATGACATGAACAGGATTCTTAATGCGAACAACATCACCAGCACAAATATTATGTGGAACAGCCCTTTTCCTTTCATCAAAATAAACATTTTGCTTTGTTTGTGCTTTGGTAACATTGTCCCTCACAAAACCATCAATACCATCCATGACATTCATTTTGACCCATTTGAACATCCAACCCGGACAAATTTTGGTAGATGGTTTTCTCCCTCTTAGAAGTTCAAACGGGGACACACCAGTTGAAGAATGTGCTGTGGTGCGATAGAACCATAACATGGAACGTACACCATTCTCAAGCACACACTTGCTAGCAATAGCCCATTGCACACAATTGTTCAACACACGGTTCATTATTTCAACAAAGCCATTGGCCTGGGGGTGGTAGAAAGAACTCTTCTTGTGAAAAACTCCACCTTGTCTAAGAAAACACTCAAATTCAGAGCTCACGAACTGCACTCCATTATCTGTCATAACAACCGAAGGAAAACCTTCCCTAAGAAAAATATCCTTTAAAAAAAGAATAACATTAGCTGAGGAAGGTTCACTAATAAACCGAACTTCCGGCCACTTGGAGTAATAATCAATGGCAACTATGGCAAAACGTGACGAAGAAGGTAAGAGATTAAAAGGACCAACTAAGTCAATCCCAATCCTTTCCCATGCTCTCTCAGGAAGTTGAATAGGCTCCAAAGGAGGTGTTCTCACTTTGTGGCTCTTGTCGGAAGATTTACAAATAACGCAACCATCAACTAAAGTATCAACACACACATCCATTTGCGGCCACCAAAACACATCCCGCAACCTACGTTTGGTGAACGTTTTCCCTAAATGACCTTCATGCGCACCATCAATGAGACGTTTCCTTAAACTCTCAGGAGGGATAAGCCTACCGCACCGCAAAAGAATACCATCCTCAACTGTCAGTTCGTCGGCAACCTTAACAAAAGTCTGAAATTGTCCTGAGACATTTTTCTCCTTGGGCCAACCAGATTTCAAATAGTTAATGACTGGAGCAAGTACTTTATCTTTTAACAACTCCCTTCTCCACTCAGCTTCGTTGACAGCACACATTCCCTCAAGATCTGAAGCAGCAACAAAACAATCCTCCTGGTCATCTTCCTTCTCAAAGTCAGAATCATTACCAGAAATAGGAAAACGTGAAAAGTAATCCGCCCTGACATTCTTCATTCCTGGTAAGTAGACAATATCAAAATTGTACTGAAGTAACTTAGTAGACAGCCTAGCAATCCTCGGGGTATGCTCCTTAATCTTCTCACCAGATAAAATAGAGACCAAAGGACTATGATCGGTGCGTATCACAAAATGACTGCCCCAGAGAAAAGAGTTGAATTTCCTCACGGCCCACCAGCAAGCTAAAAGTTCTTTCTCAATGACAGAGAAATTCATCTCAGCACCACGCAAAACTATCGAAGCATACGCAATGGTGTTGTCAACCTGACCACTCTTTTGAGTGAGCACAGCTCCAAGACCAAAACCACTAGCATCCACAGTCACAACACACTCTTTATTAGGATCAAAAGCTTTAAGAATACTGTCACTCACTAACTGAGATTTGATCCATTGAAAAATTTCTTGACAGTTCTTGTCCCACGCAAACGGCACATTCTTCTTTAACATATTTGTAAGTGGCTGAACCTTTGATACATGATCTTTTATAAATCTAGAGTAGAACTCACTGAGTCCTATGAAAGATTTTAAACCAACTTTATCAACAGGACGAGAAGCATCCACAATGGCTTTTACCAAACCAGGACGTGGTTCTACCCCATTGCGTGAGACCACATGCCCAAGAAATTCCATTTTCTCCTTTAGGAAAACACACTTCTCACGTTTAAGAACAGTACCTTTATCTTGCATAATTTCCAAAACTTGATTCAAAGATTTATCATGACCCTCCTTGTTATCACCAAAAATTAAAACATCGTCCTGGAAAACAATTACACCAGGGGTATTCTTAAACATTTGACTCATTAGTCTTTGAAAAACTGCTGCCGCCGACGCGAGCCCGAACGGCATTCTGCAGTACTGAAAACTCCCAAAAGGAGAGACGAATGCAGTCAAATGTCTGGAAGATTCACTCAACACCACCTGATGGTATGCAGAAGCTAAGTCTAACTTCGTGAACCATTTTGCGCCTCTGGTAAGAGATAACAAATCTGTAATTTTTGGCAAGGGATGCGAGTCAATCCAGATGTTTTTGTTAAGGCTGCGCAAATCAACACAGACGCGCAAATCACCATTCCTTTTCCTGGCGACAACAAGAGGAGACAACCACAAGGATGACTCAATAGGTTCAATGACCCCTTTCTTGCATAACTCGATCAGTTCAGCTTCTAGACTATCCCTAACACTAAAAGGGACACCCCTGACTTTATGTTTAATGGGAATGGCTCCATCTTTCACTCTAATTTCGTGATTAAAACCTTTAATCATTCCAAGCCCTTTCCCAAAAACAGTAGGAAAACTGTGAGCTAAATTATCAATGTAGTCATCAGATTCTACTACAGCTAGATTTTCAATACAGTCATTAAATTCTGCCATACCAACCTGTTCTTTAGCGCCTGGTCTGAGAATCAACCGGAATAAACCCCCATGAAACCAACGCAAGATATTCAACCCTTTAATTGAAACATATATCTTTCCAAAAATGTTCCTGCCCCTGAATTGTAGGATGTCTTCAAAATATCCAAGCAAGGCTATGCTGCGTCCCTCATATGAAACAGGGGCTCTATCTGGAGGTTCAAGTTTCCTCTCAGGCCAAGTTTCATCAAATAATTCTTGGGTGATCATAGTTACTCTTGCACCTGAGTCTACTAACAAAGAAATTACTTTGTCACCCACACCAAAATCCTCATAAGGATCAACACATTCGGAGGGATCCCCAGTGATGACTCCATCTTCTCGTACAGCTACAACCATTTCCTTAATGTCACTTGGGATGTTATTAATACACTCAGAATGTTCTCGTACTACTACTACCATATCTCTAAGGTCATCTTGAATGCTGTTAATAGGATCTGGACCTTTGTCCAGAAACTCAAAAACATTTCCTACTCCAGCAATATTACTTCGATCCTGAGACTTATTGACAAAGTTTAAATTACTCTGCCTAGTATTTTGGCAAATTTTTGCAAAATTACCATATTTCCCACAATTGCGACATATAGAACTCCTTGCAGGACAAAATTTGTTATTCTTATTATGTGACGGATTCCCACATCTATAACAAATATCACTCCTGGAAAAGGAATTTCTTTCAAAACGTTGGGAATTGGGAAAACTGTTCCTCTCTAAACGTTGACTGGAAGCAGTTTTATTCTCCTTGTTTTCCTTAGCTCTAACTATAGATACCGTTTCTTCACTTTTCTTCTTAAGTTAAAAATGTTCTTATGTTTAAAATCACACCGGACTGTAAGGAATACGCCACCAACTTCTCAAACTGTATGGCGGCAGTGGCCACCTGGATGGACGATAATTGTCTACGTCTTAATGGAGAGAAGACTGAGGTATTGGTGGTGGGGAAGGAAACCTCTATGTGGTCCGATGCATGGTGGCCCTGTGAACTTCCCAGCCCTGCAAAAGCGGTAAAAAACTTGGGAGTCATGTTAGACTCTGACCTTTCGGGCAAATCCCAAGTGAATAAAACTACAGGAAAGTGCATTGGCATACTCAAAATTCTCCGAAAAATCATTGATTTGATCCCCATAGGAGCTAGAAAAACAATAGTCCAAGCCTTGATAACGCCACACTTGGACTATGGAAACGCCCTCTTAATAGGCCTTAATCACAAAGGCCTACACCAGCTCCAATGTATTCAAAATGCGGCTGCACGACTGGTGTTAGGTCTCTCGAGAAAGGCCTCCATTAAATCTGCCTTAATCAAATTGCATTGGCTTCCTATTAAGGAGAGAATCAGATTCAAAAGTCTCTGCTATGCCCACAGGATAGCCCATAACAAAGGCCCCATGTACCTTAGAAGTCTCCTGACTATACATCGTCCGATTAGAGACCTAAGATCATCAGGAACAATGCAATTCAAAATACCCCGCATTAAAAGAGCTAAAATGGGAGGTAAATCCTTCCGTTCCCTGGCTGCTAAACATTGGAACGATCTCCCCCTCCAATTGCGGATGGAACCGTCCGAAAGGATATTCAGGGCAAAACTCAAAACTCTACTCTTTCCCAAATATTCAGCTGTTATGATCCCCTCCATGTTCTCTACCTTGTTGGTTTGATTTATAAGCAGTTAGCGCGGGACACACAGTTTGTGTAGCCAGGCGCTTTATAAGTGTTTTATTATTATTATTATTAAGTTCCTTAACTTCTTTCTTTGACAACTCAATACTTTTGGCAGTACGGATTGTTTCTTCAAGTGTAGGGTTTCCTAAGGTTAGTAATTTTTGTTGGTTCGACTTGTCAGTGCATTTACATATATATTGATCTCTGATTAATTGTTCTCTGAAACCTTCAAACTCGCATTCTGCACTCAATTGTCTTAAACTGGATACATAAGTTTCAACATCTTCTCCAGGCAGTTGCTCTCTTTTGAAGAATTTATGCCTAATCACAACAAGGCTAGGTTTGACATCGAATCTTAACTCCAGTTTCATCCTTGTTTCAACATATTCATCCACATCTTCCTCTGCGTTGTTTCTTACTAGAGGAGGCAAATGTTTGTAAATTTCTCTCCCTTCGAAACCTAATGAATGCAATAAAAGACACTTCTTCCTTTCTGCGCGATATCTTGACGCGCCAATTGCTCCCAAATAAGTTTCAAAAGCGTCAAACCACTTTTTCCAAGTTATTGGTGGATTACCAGGTGTTTCCAGAAAAGGAGGGGGAGGAGAAACTGATTGCATGATGCACTGCTTAACATATGAATAGAAGAACTAATCCCAAATTAAAACTTGTTTTGTTGCTGTGTTAACATGAAAGAAATTTGGGATGAATGAAATTTAACTTGTATATTCAGTTGTTATAAAATTGTCAACAATACAACTTTATGAGGAACATAGCAAAACGATCAAAATTAATGTTCAATGAATCTGTAAAATAGGAACTGTCTTTCTCTTCTTTATTCACCCAAAAACAAAGAATTTTTTTTTTTTTTTAAATGGTCAGAAAATGGTGCAGATAATATTAGACAGTGCTGCCAATTGACGCGTGTGAAAAACGAAAAATTGGTGTGTCTGGTTTTTGAACAGAAGTGTAGAAGGCGTTGAACAGTAGCCTAGGTAACTGCGTAATTGTCTCAGGGAAAGCCTTGAAATGGCCGCCTGCGACGTCAATAATGCGAGGTCACGTTGCCAACCAGCGTATTCCTTATTCCAACCAGGCTTCGTGAAAGGAATAGATCGGCATAAAATGGCCGACTGCTGTGTCAATAACGTGGTATTGCGCTGCCAACCATACGTGCCTTTTCTCCTGCCAATCACGAGAAAACCGTCAATTTCCTTTCCACTTCCCAGCGGACACACAGCGTCTAGTATATGAAAAAAAAAAACGAAGCGGAGCACTTATCTGCAATTTTCCCGTTTTCAACAGTTTTCGAAATCAGTCACAAGTCGATCTTCGTCCATCCACGCAGCTTTAGAAAGACGAGACTGAAGCAGATACGAGGTGAATCATCGGGTTCTTTGTTTATCCTTGAGTATCGTCGCCAACAATTTTGTGTTTTGGCAGTTTATGCCTGATGCTCTCTGATGTCGCTGTGTACTTCAATACCTAATAAATCAACTTTGGAACTGCAACTTTAACGCACTCTTATTCACAAATACTACATACACCACAGTTACTTCTTCCCTCATACTAGACTTAGGTTAAGTACATCGGAGTAGGCGTATTTTAGAAGCACCAGTGGAGTACTTTTTAGCCTTTGTTATTTATGTATGTATTTATCTATGGTCTAGGAGCCATACAGTGCTTTTACAGTATCATTTTATAATACTCTTCCTACAGTACGCATTATACTTGGCTACCAGTATTACGACTGTAGCAGTTCTTTTTTTCTGCATGAGAAAGAAGACTGTTCAATAAATACCTTTTATTGAAAACTGCTGTCTCTCTATTTCTCTGCACCTATGGTGAAATGAAGCATGCATGAATGACTAAGTAAAATACCTATCTATTGTTTCCACGACTCTGAAGATCAGTTTTATCTTGGCGAAACAAAGTTGTCATGTTTATGCGGTTGTCAGAAACTAATCCTTTCTTAATACTCGAGAAAGTTTCTAGTGACCACTGAGCTAGCTGGCACTCACAATTAAGTTTAATATATTCAATAGAGACCTAGTGGACATAAGTCCTACGTCACATCTATAGGATATATTATTCCAATGCCCAGAGCCTATTGGGAATATAGGAACTACACTACACCAGATGACACCAGGTGGTAGTCATGCTGGCTCCTATGTCTCTCGGAGCCTTCACCCTTGGCCCATTAATGGTGACCCATTGCCTGTATTTTCTAGTATTACTAAGCATCTGCGTTCTCTGCTCTATCTCTCCATCACCCAGGGACACTATGGTAACATCAACTCTGTCCCCACCCCTAGCTGAGAACAATTCCTCCCCAAGTGCTGCACTAGCCAACCCCAATGATTGCCCACCAATGAGGGGTTGTGCCCACTTCTAACACAAGGCATGCCCCTTGTAGTGCCCTTCCTAATGACACTCATAACAATTAGGAAGTGCCTTCCCTGCAGACGTACTGTCAGGGAACAACTTTTGTTCTTCTCAGTAGGGGTATGGGAGTCTTAACCTGTGGAACTAGTATGGAGCACTTTAGAGAACGACTTCCTTTCTTGTTCCCCCCTTCTTCTGGTGTGGACCCAGCCCAGCCATGTAGTAATCCCCCCAGATACTTTCTTATGGACCCTTGTGCTGACCCAGTGGTCTGCCTCCTTAGCAAGCTCCATAGTGTCAGAGAAATTACTATCAATCAAGTGCTGGAACAGAGACTAAACATGTGTTATTTTCCAATGAGGTTATACAGCCCTGATCATTTTTAGCATCACTTCCCTTCACCCAACCATCCAGTGCCTTGCAAAAAAAATATACACAATCCACCCCGGTCAGTGGGATTAGTTTCATACAGTCCCTAAACTTCTGCCTGTACTTCTTTTGGGGGTCAAACAATATTTACTGATTAGGGCTTCCTTCATAAAGGGATACCTCTTCTTGTCACTCCCCTCTAGGGCCAGAAAGTTTCCCTCAACTCAGTAGGGATGTGGTTCCATAACCTAGCCCCCTATCCACCTTGGGGATATTGTGAATCTGTAAAGCAATCTCATAAGCCACAAACCATATGTTTATGTCATCTCCCACTCCATAATCAGGCAACAGATCCTTAGATATGTGCACTCTCTTGTCAGAGGACACTGATGATATGCTGCCACCAACTTGACTGGGCTTTCTCAAGGTCACCTCTTGAGCCAATCTCTTCTCCTCCAATTTAAGATTAGCAAGCTCCAATTTAAATTTGCCCTCCTCCCGCCTGTACTCAAGCTCCTCTGGAGACAGGCCTTTGCTCCCTGCCCTGGGGGGACCATTTCTTCTCTTGGCCCCCTGCCCCACAGGCACTACCAGATTCTCCAGTGAATCCTGGTCCAGTTCCTCATCACCATCCAGTACCTCATCCTCTTCCTGGTCCACAGACCCATCTTTGAGAGCTTTTGCCCAGTCCCTCAGCGCATTTTGCAGCTCCACCTTCCTGGTGAAGCCCTTTGTAGAAAGCTCAACCTCCTTGCAGAAATCTTTGCACTGGGCAACAGTGTAGGTCTCCAGCTTGGCCAGCTCAAAATCCATTTTTGAAGGTTCTGATGCTGCTTCTCCAGGCTGAGACAAAGGTTTGGGGAAAAATTCAAAATGGCAATCAGGGAGAATTTAAAAAGGTTCTAAATGGTCTGAGATATGGCTAGTAGTGTACACCAATTACTGCATTTATTGCACAAATACAAGTCCTATCCTCACCGATGAACACCATTGTTAGAAATTGGGTTTCTGCTTTGCAGAGGTGTTCACCCAGTCCAAGTAGGAACCACACACCTAGGGCCCGATTCACAGAACTAACTTAAGACAAAATCCTAAACTTACTACCATTTTGGTATTCACAGAAGGTACTTACTCATTTTGGTATTCACAGAAGGCACTTACTCATTTCGGTATTCACAGAAGTTAGGAGTCCTAACTTTAATACTCTTAAATGCCTTCTGTGAATACCGAAAGACTTAAAGTTAGGATTTTTCTCAATTTAGTAGTAGTAAAGTTAGGACTCCTTACTTTAGAACTCCTAAATGCCTGCTGTGAATACCGAACGTCTTAAAATTAGAATTTCTCTCAATTTAGTAGTAGTAAAGTTAAGACTCCTAACTTTTGGACTCCTAAATGCCTTCAGTGAATACCGAAAGTCTTAAAATTAGGATTTTTCTCAACTTTACTACTACTAAACTGAGAAAATTCCTAATTTTAAGACTTTCGGTATTCACAGAAGGCATTTAGGAGTCCTAAGGTTAGGAGTCCCAACTTTACTACGACTAAATTGAGAAAAATCCTAATTTTAAGACTTTCGGTATTCACAGCAGGCATTTAGGAGTTCTAAAGTAAGGAGTCCTAACTTTACTACTACTAAACTGAGAAAAACCCTAATTTTAAGACTTTCGGTATTCACAGAAGGCATTTAGGAGTCTAAAAGTTAGGAGTCTTAACTTTACTACTACTAAATTGAGAGAAATCCTAATTTTAAGACTTTCGGCAGTCACAGAAGGCATTTAGGAGTCCTAAAGTTAGGAGTCCTAACTTTACTACTACTAAATTGAGAAAAATCCTAACTTTAAGACTTTCGGTATTCACAGAAGGCATTTAAGAGTCCTAAAGTTAGGACTCCTAACTTCTGTGAATACCGAAATGAGTAAGTGCCTTCTGTGAATACCAAAATGAGTAAGTGCCTTCTGTGAATACCAAAATGGTAGTAAGTTTAGGATTTTGTCTTAAGTTAGTTCTGTGAATCGGGCCCCTAGTCTGGGTAGGTAAAAAAAATTTAAATCCAGTACTTGTATAGCGCACAAACCACCCCCGAAGGGGTCTCAAGGCGCTGGGGCCGTTGGAAAGATTAAGCAAGCTATTGCCCAGAGTCGCATGGTGCTGGGCAGACCCCTTCCGCCGGAGCAGGGGATCAAACCATGATCCCCAGCGTCCAGCGTCAGTCACCCTGGTAGTGGCGCCACACCTCTCCCCAGCATCAGAACCTGCAAACATTTTGAGCTGGCCAAGCTGGAGACCTACACTGTTGCCCAGAGCAAGGATTTCTGCAAGAAGGTGGAGCTGCAAAAGGCGCTGAGGGCCTGGGCAAAAGCTCTCAATGATGGGTCTGTGAACCAGGAGGAGGATGCGTCAGAAACAGTGGACAATGTGTCACCCTGTCAGCGATGCGGTGCAAGTGGTTCTTGCAGCAGCAGTGATGCATCGGTTTCCAAGGAAATATGCCAGCTCCAATTGGTGCAACGTCATTGATGCATGGATTTGCAGGGTTGTAGCACAGAAAACTTAATTCCAAGGGCCCAGGACTGCCTAGGCACCACTTTCCAGAGTAGGACTCACAGCACACAGAGTCCAGGTGCTGGTTGCAGGTTACATGGTAAAGTATTTGATATCCTAGAGACATCAGAAACAGGAGGCATGCCCTCAAGCTATTGGAGATACTTTGGTTCTGGTATTTGGAGATGCAGGTCCAGTCCTTATCCCTCCCGGCAGGAAGCAGCAGGTAGCAGGCCAACATAGCAAAGCAATCCAGTAAAGTGGCAGTCCCTTCTGGCAGCACAGCAGTCCTTCTTCCTGTTAGATTGTCCTCAGTTCCTGAAGTGTTCTGGTTTGGTGATGTCAGAGTTCCAGTACTTATACCCAGTTAAGCTTTTGAAATAAGGGAGACTTCAAAAAGATGGTCTGAAGTGCATAGAGTCCCTTTCGTCCCTTGTCTTGCCTCCAGACTCCATACAGGGAGGCATGCAACCCAGCCCTTTCAGGTGTACCTGTCAGCTCCTCCCTCCCATCCTGCTAATGATCACCCATCAGCATTCAGATGGCCACTCAGTCACACCTATCCTTCCTTTGTGTCTGGCTGGCTAAAGGGATTGCAGGAAGCCAGATATTGCCCAGCCCAGACATGTATTCCAGAGACAGGCAGAAGGCACCAAATGGTTACAGTAAAAAAATGTCAACTTTCTAAAAGTATATATACACACTAGGGCAACCCAATATTTACCTAGGGAACTAGGTAATAAGTGTACAACACAGATTGTTCCTAGAAAGGTTATTTCACTAACACTTCTGAGTCTTATTGGTCCACAGTCTGGGTTAGAAGAGTTCTCTGCTTTCCTGTTATCCTTAAAGAATTATTGGATATATTGTGTCATTGGATCATGTGGGCTACAGCGGTCTTTTTTAATATTGATGCTTTAATTCATACATTGTTTGTTCTAGATATTGTATATATTGCAATTATGAATGCATAGAAATATATTGTGTTTATGAAATCAGGATGTCTGTTGTTTGAATCATTGTGAGAAATATGTTTTTGAATACATGTGAAATCATTATTTTTGATATTAGATACATTATTGGATTCATTTACCTATAAGACTCAAGAGTGATACTGAAATAATCCCTCCAGGAACAGTTTTTGTTGTAAACGTATTAAAAGTGGCAGTTTCAAAATTGCAGTTTAAAAACCATCTTCACCATAAGGTGTGTTTTTAAATTCTGATTCCAGAGACATCAAATTTGGGGGTCACCTGTTTTCCTAATTGGAAGTTACACTAATAAGGCAATTCCAATGTTATCGCTGCAAGAGATAGGCCTTGCAGTAATGAAAAACTGATTTAAGAGTATTTCATAAATCAAATATGCCAATTGTGGATAAACTAATGTTATAATGTTTTAAGCAAATGTACTTTAGGACTAGAGTGAAGCGAAAGTTGCGGGACAGGAATTTGAAATATGCCCTGCTGTTCCCTGCTCGTCTCAAAATACTGTACGAGAATAAATCGCACTTCTTTGACACCCCTGAGGAGGCTGCGGAGTGGATGGAGGTGACTCTCATGCCGCCGAATACACAGGACCCATTTGAGGAGGACCGGGGCGGAAGGCCCTCGCACCAAGAGGATCATCAGCAGAACAAAGCGAGGGATGAGCAAGCGAAAGACTCGTCAGTGGGAAGGAGATCAGGATCAGACCGGTCTGGGAAAAGGTCGAAAGTGGTCCAACTGACGGAGGCAGCTCTGGCCGCCCACGATGCAGGAGGCATGGCTGAAACGGGCAGCACTTCGGACACGCCTACGGAGGTGTCCGGCTCTGCGGACAGCCTGCCGCTCTTCCCCAAGATCACGGCACAAATGGCGGATCATCATTGACTGCACCCTTGGCGACTACAGGTGGTAATGTATGAAACTCAAGCTCAGGGACGAAATTGGGTAGAAGGGTAATGGGGACACACCAGCCTAGGGCATGCTGTGGCAACACCAACAGGTACCTGGCAGGTGTAAATGGACAACACCCCCCCAATGTATAGACATGTTTTGGTTTGACTTCTGCCCACGTTGGGTAACAAGGTTTGGCCCTCGGGTTTTTCTGCTTGGGGACCTTAAAGTTGGGGGGTTACACGTTTTAATGGCACTCAGATCATTGCATACCTTTCACATGGCCTTCCGGCCTCGAGGCTTGATGGATACGCCCACCGCAGACAAACATGGGGACCCTTAATACCTACAAACTATGCACCTGGAATGTACGGGGCATGGGGTCTATCCACAAGAGACACAGACTATTGGCACAACTTAACCGGAGAGGTATCGGGATAGTCTGCCTCCAGGAAACTCATCTGAACAATGCGGAGAGCGCTAAACTGCTCAAGAAATGGAAGGGACAGCTGTTTGCTACCTCTTACTCTGTATTCTCGAGGGGGGCGGCAATCTGGCTTAGGAATTCAATACCCTTTAAGGTTGTGGAGAAGAGGATCGATAAGGAGGGCAGATATGTCTTTGTACGCGGTTTACTGGATGGCTCCCCTGTTGTGCTTGGCAGTGTGTATGCACCGAACTCCGGTCAATCTGACTTTTTAGCTAGCATGAATGGTGTGTTGGCAGACTGGGCGGAATGCAAGTGGATTATAGGCGGAGATTTTAATGCAGTACTGGATATATCACTGGACAGGTCACATCCACCTCTACACGCCACTGAGAGTAGAAGGCAGGCAGACGCACTAGCGCAGTGGGCAGAGGGATGGGATTTAGTGGACGCATGGCGTAACAAACACTTGTTGAACAGGGAATACACTTTTTACTCTCCGCCCCATAGATTGCACACTAGAGTAGACCAAGTTTTCTGTACCAAACCCTTGTTGGAGGCGGTTCTCACAGCGGAACATATGGGTAAGACCCTCTCTGACCACAACCCGGTGGAAATAGCACTGCAGTGGGGTAGGGTCCCGACGCCAATACCGACATGGCGCCTCAATGCGGAACTGCTGGAAGACACTGTCTTCAAGACGTCACTTGCAGATGCTATTACGTCTTACTTCACCATAAATACAGGTTCTGCCAGCTCCCGGCAAGTGGAATGGGATGCATTTAAAGTGTCGATAAGAGGGGAGGCAATGGGCGCACGGATGGGCAGGAGACGTGATGTGATAGAAAGCCTTCGGGAGGTAGAGGGCCGCCTGGCAATGTTGGAAAGTGAGGCTGCGGGTACCCATCTGCCCTTCACGCCGCTACAGGAGGCGCACATACGCCATGCTGAACTGTTAGAGGAACTGCGATTACTGGACTATAGGGAATACACCTGCAAGCAACACGCACAAGCAGAAAGATCGGGGCCTTTACTGGCCGCATCATACGTGATGCCCCTGCACACTTGCCCATACTAGAGGTTACTGATCAGGGGGGGTCCACGGCCACGACTCAAATAGACATTAACACTGCTTTTAGGGACTATTATGCCACATTGTACGGCCCACACCAGCAACTCTCGACAGAGGCATTCGAGGAGTTTATGGAGGGACTAGGCCTGCCACAACTTGTAGACCGACAAAGAGACGACCTGAAGCGCCTTATTACGGTTGTGGAGGTCCGGCAGGCCATACGCGCGCTCCCAAGGAATAAAACCCCTGGGACTGACGGCTTGCCAGCAGAGTTCTACGGGGCCTATGCCGACCTTCTTGCCCCGCGCCTACAAGTGGTGTATCAAGAGGCGCTGTGCACCCAGACGCTGCCGCAGTCATCCCTACAGGCGCTGATAGTCTCCCTCCCGAAGCCGGGGAGAGACGGAATGCACTTAGCTAATTACAGACCTCTATCCTTACTGAATTCGGATTATAAAATCCTGAGTAAGATCTTGGCAACGAGACTAGCTCAATACATCCCTCATTTGATACACCCTGACCAATGCGGGTTCGTGCCTGGCAGAAGTACGGCCATGAACCTGCGGAGGTTAGGCCAACTCATGCTAGACGACCAAGCAGTCAAGGGAACAGAAGGTTGTATTTCCCTGGACCTGAAGCAGGCCTTTGACTCCCTTAGATGGGATTTTATGTTTGCGACGCTCGAAAAATTTGGGATACCGCCCGAGTATATTGCATGGGTCAGGCTGTTGTATACCCGACCTACAGAGGGTGTACGTACGAACAGGTGCATCTTGGTGCAGCTGGACATTACGAAGGGTACCAGGCAAGGCTGCCCGCTGTCCCTGCTCCTATTTATCCTAGCGCTCGAGCCGCTGCTATGTAAACCTCGGAAATTGGCACATCACAGGGCTATACACAGAGCCGGAGCAGTTCACGTGGTGTCTGCATATGCGGACGATAATATTCTATACCTGCGGGATCTGCGAGGTGACCTAGACCCCATGCCTAAACTTTTTGAGAACTTTCGAACGTTGTCGGGCCTCACCATTAGCGAGCCTAAGTCCTATGGCTACTGCTTCAACGCTGCTGGTGCGACCACCCCACTGTCCTTTGCGCTTTCCGGATGGCGGAAACAACCTTCCGTTACTTGGGGATTCAAGTGTATAGAGGAGCTGAGGACATGATTGATGGCAACCTGGGAAGGGCAATAACAGCACTGAAATCGCAAGTACACTTCTGGACCGCATTGACACTGTCTGTGGCGGGCAGAGTGGCCATCTCCAAGATGGTTGTACTACCCCGCCTGATCTACTACTTCACGAGCTTACCGTTCGTGATCCCGGCTCCAACGTTTAAGGTGCTGAATACAGTCCTAACGGAACTGGTGTGGGGCTCGGGACGGAGGCGCATTGGCTTGTCCAAGCTGCAGCTCACCACCGGAATGGGCGGTATGGGAGTACCGGACATCCGGGCATACAACTATGCGGTCTGGTCAAAGGGGAAAGTCCATACACTGCTCCTACCTCGTTCGGAGGTTCCTGTGTCGACGCCCCCGCTGCTGCGACTCGCGATTCACTATTGGAGGAAAGCAGTGAAATACACGTTACCTGCGTCCTCCTACGCTCCCACAATGCCACTTCTGGGAATCCCGCTGGGGACGGGGCTGCTGTTGAACCAGGCGCTCACAGCGTGGCACGATGCGGGAGTGACACAAATCGGGGATCTGTTTGCAGATGGCCGGATGATGTCCTCAGAGGACTTTCGCAACACACATCATACCCCGGGAGGACTGTTCCTCCTGCATGCCGGAGTGCGTCGGTATGTGGCGAAGACATGGGCGCCAGATGGAGAAGAACCTCTTACTAACCCGCTGTTGACGATGCAATACCTCATGGGAACGGGCAGCCACCTGACTAAATGACTTACGAACTGTATTAGAACAGGGAGGGCGGTATCGTTACAGCCCCTAGGAGCCAAATGGGAGGGGGACATCGGCAGACCGCTCCGGGATAAGGAATGGGACAGAATCCTTAAATTTCCAAAGAAAGTGTCAAGAAACCCGAAGTTTAGGTTCATACAACTGATGGTGCTACATAGGGCATACCTAACACCTCACCGCCTGCACGCTATGTTCCCCACCGCAACTGATAATTGCCCCCGTTGTGGTGCGGATGACGCACGGCTAATACATATGATATGGGACTGCCCGAAGTTAGGGTACTACTGGAAAACGATACATGAGACGCTGCTTGCTCTAGCTCCTTCCAGGCCGATAGACTCCATAGAATATGCCATACTGGGACTGGGGCCTGTGGAGCGCAAGAAAAGTGGAGCTACACGATTCACTGATCTGGCCATGCTGCTTGCGAAACGCACGATCACAATGCGGTGGAAGTCGGCTCGACCACCGGACCCGGAGGTATGGAGGGCGGAGGTGGTGCGCTGGGGAAAAGTGGAAGGCGAAACACTGCAGCGCGAAGAGCGCAAGGGTCTCGGAAGACCCCAATATCCTTAGATTGGTATGCTATGTGATGGGCGTTTGAAGCGAATGGAGACACAGAGTCTGGCTCGATATCCACCGCCGGATAGGACGAGGGTAGCGTGCCTGTAATATGTGTAGATTAATGTACAGTTGGTGCTAACTTACACTCAGATGGGAGAATACATTTCTAGGTGCACTGAATGGAAACCTTACGTAACTATTGTATGTAGTCCCTGTGTGGTCTGTGATGGGGTGTGAATTGGAAATTAGCTGTGATAAGAAGAGCCATGTATCATAAAGTTTTGCTACAAATATTTACGAGTGCTGGGAGAGGGAGGGGAAGGGAGGGGGGAGTTTAACATCGAATTCTTTGGATAAAAATGAAAATGTCTAATTGTTGCAACTGATACTGAGGATATGTGTACACATCAGACTGTAGAACATATGACTGTGAGTTGATACCTGCAAATGCACTTAATTATCCTGCTAATAAAAAAGATTTTCAAAAAAATTTACTTTAGAATTAGTTAGCAGTGGTAAAGTACACAGATTCGTACAGGCAGCCATAACAAAGTCAGCAAAAACAGGAGGTCAGAAGGCAAAGGATCAGGAGAAAGCACGCCAAGGATGCCAGGTCTAAAAATAGGTATTTAGCTTATAAGATTATGGGGCATATTTACGAGAACACGTCAGAGAGCGGAACTGTGCAAATTTGGCAGCGCGAGCTCCGACATTTTCAAAACAGAGGGATGTACCATATTCACAAGAATACAGCACACCCCAAAGTTTTCCCTAGCGCTGGCTCTAAATTTACCCACCATAGTACAAGGGTGCCTGTGTTGCAGGGAATTATTGTTTACGCGCAGGTAGGTGCTCCTTCCTGTCCATAAACAATCACTAATGGTGATTTGTTACTTCTATGTGTGCTGCAGAACGCAGCACGCATTGAAGTAGCAAATCGTCAGTATTTAAGGATTGTTTATGCGCAGTAAGGAACACCTTTCTGCACAAAAACATTCATTAATGGCAGCACAAATAGAAAAAGCAAAAATGAGGAGAAATAAAAGTATTTCTCCTCGTTTTTGCCATTCTAAAGCCTGCTCTTGCATGGCGTTTGTTTTTGGTGCTGCCTCAGGTTTACACCTCCTTGTATATCTGGGGCAGCGTCGAACACACTGGGTTTTGTGGTTGAACACCCACAGCAACACACATTGCATGCCTCTTTCAAGCTAAGTGATGTGTGTAAAGGGACCATATTTACACAAACACAGCTATATAAATATGGAAAAGGGCATAGCACCACCAGAAAGTCACTAAAAGCGATGTTCTGGTGGTGATGGCCTCTTGTAGATATGCCCCTATGTGTCTAACCTGCCACACATAATATGCAGTAAAAAGATGACACTCACAGGAAAGCTCCTATGTAATGAGGTTTGTGTTTGAAGTGAAGTGTCTGTGATCCAGTTTCTGGCAGACATATCCATTTCATTTTATGTCCCAGGCCAAAAATGTCTACCATCACCAGGCGGAGCAAGCAATTCATGGAACAAAAAGTCTTGGAGAGCCACAACAATGTTTTAGATTTTTAAGATATCCAGCCCTCATAGGTGGGGCCAGTGATGCTGGAACAATTTTCCAGAGTGGGAGTGCTGCCATTAGTGGTACATCACTGAAGTCATACAGATCAAAAAAATCCAAGCGTTGCGCAAAAAGGAAGTGCAAAAGCCATTCAGCAAGAGAGGGGTATGTAGCTGGTGGTGCATTTTGGAGTACTCCTGAGAAAGTGCACTGTCATTTATTGACAGCACATTTTCTATTAAAATGGCCAAAAAGTACACACCAGTTTCGAATAAGTATCAATTTGTCAGAAGACATAGCCTCACATTTCCTTTGTCTTTTAATGCGCAGAAAATGTGCCTAGATAAACAAAACATGCCTTAAACCCAGATCAGTTAACTAGGCTGGGTGTTTGATTTGTTCAAGCGCTCCATCCATTATCCCCTTTGGAATCGCTTTGTTCGCCCTAAGTTGGCAGGGTATGCCCAGTCATGGGTCCCTTGCTCATTTTGCCAATGGACTCAAGCTAGCCTGGCTGATGATGGCTGATTAGCCATAAACTGGTCCCAGGATGCTTGTTTAGCCAGAAACTGGTCCAAGGATGAGTTGTTTCCAGTCCAGGGAAGAAGACATGGCTTGGCAGTTTGGGCTGAAATGTTCCCAGGAGGCTCATGGTCAGACTGATGTGCATATGGCCATGTCTGAACTGGGGTAATGGAGTGAGCTAAAGAATGATGATGGATTAAACCCAGATCAGTTGACTGTGGGTGAGAGTTTGATTTGCTCAAGCGCTCCGTCCAATATCCCCTTTGAAATCGATTTGTTTGCCATAAATTGGCAGGGTATGCCCAGACGTGTGTTGCTTGCTCACCTTGCCATTGGATTCAAGCTAGTCTGGCTGATGACGGCTGATTAGCCAGATACCGGTCCCAGGATGCTTGTTTCTGGTCTAGGGAAGAGATGGCTTGGCAGTTCGGGCTGGACTGTTCCCATGGGGCACAGGGTCAGACTGATTTGCATATGGCCATGTCTGACTGGGGTGGTTGAGTGAGCTAAAGAATGATGATGGATTAAACCCAGATCAGTTGACTGGGTGTGAGTGTTTGATTTGCTCAAGCGCTCTGTCCATTATCCCCTTTGATATCGCTTTGTTCGCCCTAAGTTGGCAGGGTATGACCAGTTGTGGATCCCTTGATCACTTTGCCACTGAATTCAAGCTAGCCTGAGTGATGACGGCTGATTAGCCAGAAAGCGGTCCCAGGATGCTTGTTTCCGGTCCAGGGAAGACATGGCTTGGCAGTACGGGCTGGACAGTTCCCATGAGGCACAGGGTCAGACTGATTTGCATATGGCCATGTCTGAACTGGGGTGGTGGAGTGAGCTAAAAAATGATGATGGATTAAACCCAGATCAGTTGACTGGAGTTGAGTGTTTGATTTGCTCATGCGCTCCGTCCATTATCCCCTTTGGTATCATTTTTTCGCCCTAAGTATGCCCAGTCGTGGGCCCCTTGCTCACTTTGACACTGGATTCAAGCTAGCCTGGCTGATGACCGCTGATTAGCCAAAAAGCGGTCCCAGGATGGTTGTTTCCGGTCCAGGGAAGACATGGCTTGGCAGTTCGGGCTGGACGGTTCTCATGAGGCACAGGGTCAGACTGATTAGCATATGGACATGTCTGAACTGGGGTGGTGGAGTGAGCTAAAAAATGATGATGGATTAAACCCAGATCAGTTGACTTGGGGTGAGTGTTTGATTTTCTCAAGCGCCCCGTCCATTATCCCCTTTGATATCGCTTTGTTCGCCCTAAGTTGGCAGGGTATGCCCCGACGTGGGTCCCTTGCTCACTTTGCCACTGGATTCAAGCTAACCTGGCTGATGACGGCTGTATTAGCCAGAAACCGGTCCCAGGATGCTTGTTTAGCCAGAGACCGGTCCCAGGATGCTTGTTTCTGGTCCATGGAAGACATGGCTTGGCAGTTCGGGCTGGACTGTTCCCATGAGGCACAAGGTCAGGCTGATTTGCTTATTGGCTTGTCTGAACTAGGGTGGTGCAGTGAGCTAACGAATGATGATGGATTAAACCCAGAGCAGTTGATTGGGGATGAGTGTTTGATTTGCTCAAGGGCTCCGTCCATTAGCCCCTTTGGTATCGTTTTGTTTGCCCTAAGTTGGCAGGGTATGCCCAGACTTGGGTCCCTTACTCACTTTGCCACTGGATTCAAGCTAGCCCGGCTGATGCCAGCTGATTAGCCAGATACCGGTCTCAGGATGCTTGTTTCTGGTCTAGGGAAGACATGGCTTGGCAGTTCGGGCTGGACTGTTCCCATGAGGCACAAGGTCAGGCTGATTTACATATTGGCTTGTCTGAGCTAGGGTGGTGCAGTGAGCTAACGAATGATGATGGATTAAACCCAGATCATTTGACTGGGGATGAGTGTTTGATTTGCTCAAGCGCTCCGTCCATTAGCCCCTTTGGTATAGTTTTGTTTGCCCTAAGTTGGCAGGGTATGCCCAGACGTGGGTTCCTTGCTCACCTTGCCACTGGATTCAAGCTAGCCTGGCTGATGATGGCTGATTAGCCAGATACCGGTCTCAGGATGCTTGTTGCTGGTCTAGGGAAGACATGGCTTGGCAGTTCGGGCTGGACTGTTCCCATGAGGCACAAGGTCAGGCTGATTTACATATTGGCTTGTCTGAGCTAGGGTGGTGCAGTGAGCTAACGAATGATGATGGATTAAACCCAGATCATTTGACTGGGGATGAGTGTTTGATTTGCTCAAGCGCTCCGTCCATTAGCCCCTTTGGTATCGTTTTGTTTGCCCTAAGTTGGCAGGGTATGCCCAGACGTGGGTTCCTTGCTCACCTTGCCACTGGATTCAAGCTAGCCTGGCTGATGATGGCTGATTAGCCAGATACCGGTCTCAGGATGCTTGTTGCTGGTCTAGGGAAGACATGGCTTGGCAGTTCGGGCTGGACCGTTCCCCTGAGGCACAGGGTCAGACTGATTTGCATATGGCCATGTCTGAACTGGGGTGGTGGAATGAGCTAAAGAATGATGATGGATTAAACCCAGATCAGTTGACTGGGGGTGAGTGTTTGATTTGCTCAAGCGCTCTGTCCATTATCCCCTTTGGTATCGCTTTGTTTGCCCTAAGTTGGCAGGGTATGCCCAGTTGTGGGTCCCTTGCTCACTTTGCCACTGAATTCAAGGTAGCCTAGCTGATGACGGCTGATTAGCCAGAAAGCGGTCCCAGGATGCTTGTTTCTGGTCTAGGGAAGACATGGCTTGGCAGTTCGGGCTGGACTGTTCCCATGAGGCACAGGGTCAGAGTTGGCAGGGTATGCCCAGTTGTGGGTCCCTTGCTCACCTTGCCACTGGATTCAAGCTAGCTTGGCTGATGACGGCTGATTAGCCAGATGCTGGTCTCAGGATGCTTGTTTCTGGTCTAGTGAAGACATGGCTTGGCAGTTCGGGCTGGACTGTTCGCATGAGGCACAGGGTCAGACTGATTTGCATATGGCCATGTCTGAACTGGGGTGGTGGAGTGAGCTAAAGAATGATGATGGATTAAACCCAGATCAGTTGACTGGGGGTGAGTGTTTAATTTGCTCAAGCCCTCTGTCCATTATCCCCTTTGGTAATGCTTTGTTTGAAAGTTGGCAGGGTATGCCCAGTTGTGGGTCCCTTGCTCACTTTGCCACTGAATTCAAGCTAGCCTGGCTGATGACGGCTGATTAGCCAGAAAGCGGTCCCAAGATGCTTGTTTCCGGTCCAGGGAAGACATGGCTTGGCAGTTAGGGCTGGACAGTTCCCATGAGGCACAGGCTCAGACTGATTTGCATATGGCCATGTCTGAACTGGGGTGGTGGAGTGAGCTAAAGAATGATGATGGATTAAACACAGATCAGTTGACTGGGGGTGAGTGTTTGATTTGCTCAAGCGCTCCATCCATTATCCCCTTTGGTATCGCTTAGTCCTGAATCTACAGCATCCTCTTTTATCTACTGCCAGACACTGCCTGCCCCTTTATATACCTCTCTTAGTTCCCTGCTTTCTCCCTTGATGACGGTTTGTCCGTCTTTCTTTTTCCCTTTCCCACGTGTGTTTTTCATTTTCTTGTTCTTGGGAAATGACTGATAAGTAAAAATAAGTGCAGGTCCCTAAAATTAGCACCTTTGGTCCCTACTGGCAACCACCAGCATAAAATAAAGTAATGATTGTAGGAAGCTGGCTCTTTATATAGTTCACCAAAACAAGGTACACTGTGTAGAGAGTCCTGGCGAACCTTATTGATTTAGAATGGGAAAAATGATAACACTAAGGGCCATATGTATGAACACATTTTCCCTTAGAAACAGAATGGGTAAAACCCTTTGAAACATCTGGCACTAAATGCTCTCTCTTGTGGTAGTGTGGGCAAGCAGTTTAGGCTCATCAGACAGTAAGGCTAAGTACGTGTTGTATTCACAGAGGCAATATATGAGAAACAGACTCAAAGAATAAATCTGAGACCAATTTAGAAAATGTTTATATTTTTTATATACATTTTTATATCAAGAGCTACGTAAGGATGTAATCATTTTTAAGATATCGAATTTCACAGGTAAGTAATTTGTTCACTTAAATGTGTATTCACCCGTAATGCCTTCCTATGGGAGAAAGACACATATACGATAAAGAGATATTTGCAGTAGGTTTTTTAGGGTCCCCTTCAGGACTTAATTAGGAGGGGGGTAAGGCCGAAAGTACCACCAGCAGTTATAGTTTACCAGTCCTGGGGCACCCAGGTGCAGAGGTGCTGGTCAGGTTGGTAGCCTTATGTGCTGCAACAAAGGGGGGGCACCTAAAAACAGGGGGGATGGGCCCTAAAAACGGGGAGGTGGGGATAAGTCTGGGAGCACCCAAAGAGGTGCTCTGTTCACAAGGGTTATGGGACCAAGGCAGCACAGACGGTTCTTGAGTGTCCGGACAGGGGTGCTCGGGTGCAGCAGGGTGTGGTCGGATGGGTTGGTGCATAGCAAGTCCTTGCGGTTGTCCGTCTCGCCGGTTGAGAGTGCAAAAATCAGGACAGCTGGGCCACTATGAGAGTGGGACTCTGCAGTGCTGACTTTTCTCAATGGCTGCTCGATCTCAGGGTCATTAGAGTCCCGATTGGACTCCAATGGGCTTTGGTGGCTGCAAGCAGTCCGATACCCCATGTATTGGTGGTGTATGGCTCTTGTTGGTCCTGGCATCTTCTCACTTGTTGGGGAGACAGATCCGACTTTCATGGGCATAGTGATCTCTTCCTGGGGGGGCTGCTGTGCTGACCCAATCAGGGAGCTACAGCATCGTAAACCGGATTATGCTGTAATGGTGCCTGCGGACTGCAGGGGAAAAGGTCCTCTACTCAAAGGTAGATTGCTGGCAATTTGCGCAGGGCTGGCAGTTTACTGGGGTCTTGGAAGACACTCTACTGCAGGATGAGTTGGCTTCTTGTCGATTGTTGAGAATGGTGCAAGCAGGCAGGATTTTGCACCAAAAAGTCCACAGCAAGTCTTCAGTTCTGCTGTAGGGATGACTATCATCTATTACATGCAGTGTCTGTAGGCATGGTACACAGGAGGTGCGCCATGTTGTTTCTTCACTTTCAGGTGCACAATGTCAGACAGCCTGTAATGGCAGTTGGCATGAGTGTGGTAAGGGGTCCCTTAGGGTGACACAATACATGCTGCAGCACTTAGGAACTCTCTTTAGAACCCATGATCGTACCATTTACAAGAGACTTGCAGTGGTGCCAAAGGTTTTGCCAATTGGTGGAACAATTGTACAGTTGTTGGGAAAAAGATTTGGCACTGGGGACCTAGATAGCAGGAACTCAGGGCACTTGTGTCAAAATTCCATCAATTACCAGGCAAAAAGTGGGGGTGACCATGTCAAAAATGGGCACATTCCTACACTGATTTTGGCTTATTTTTCACAAAACATCTATGGTGGACATGCACTTTATAAATATAAATGCCAGAGCATGACATTGATTCTCATCTTTGGCTCAGGCCAGTAACACTTGAGTGCCCTTTTAGTGGGTGGTATAGCCAGTGGCAGCCCACTATGAGATTGTGTGAATAAATGTAAACTTACTTTGAGGCCCCTACATAATGACAAGGGTATAATCTCACAGCTGCATGGACCAATATGTTACCAGTCAATGGAACATATGCAGGGTCAGGAATGCAAGCAACAGTATGATGTGGTCACAGTATGATGTGGTCAGTGACCAACAGCCCACCGTGAAAGAGCAATGTCCAGTAGGAGAAACACTTATTAACTGTTGACGATGTACATTAATATCCCTTTGTCTCTTTCAACTTATTTATAGGAGTTAGAAGACAGGGAAAGATGAGCATGTATGCATATAACATATTCTCTTCTCTTTAAGGAAAAAGAAGTGGTTGTTCTGAAGCAAAACCAGGTCCCAATGCAGACAGAAATGAGTTTCAATAAATATGAATTTTAAAGTGTGACTTATGCTTTGACAAAATAAATATAATTTAAAGTAATTGCTGTAAGAAGTTAGCATTGGCAATACCAGTTGTTTTTATTCGTGCATATTGAAAAAAAGTTTGTGAACTTGAGAAATACACAGTAGAGGGAGTATAAGGATCATGTTGTACCTAGACTGTGTTTGTGAGGAAGATGCTGCCACCTGTGTGTCTAGGATGGTAATATGGCTTTTGTCCAAGCTCTAACTGTGTTGTGTTGTGGCGTTGTTAACGCTGCTTCAGTATACTAACAACTATTTGCAATGCAATAGGTCTCGCATTCACGGGAGTTTGAGCTATTGCTGTTTTAATGACAATGCCTTTTATTTATGTTTCTGGTTTTAAAACATTAATAAAAAGGCATTGTCATTCACAATACTAATAGAGTAAACTCTTGCAAATCCAAGACCTATTGCATTGCAATAAAGGGCCTTCTCAACTGCTTCTTAGGTTGTAAATATCGGAGGAATGGATCGGCCTGAGACGTCTTCAAAGTAATGATAAAGAGAGCAGTGAAGTAGATGTGTAAGTGTTGTAAATTACGCAGACACAAAGTGTGAGTGAGAGTTCCATATGATCCGCGCTATAAACACTAAAAAAGCGCTCCAACACCTTTCGCACTGTCACGGCTCAGGAGGAAGATTTGAGTGTGCAGTGTGGCATTGCGTAATGTCATTGCTATCTTTGGCCTAATCAAAAACACTCCAGCTGTATTAGGGCCATAGCTTCACCTCCTGGTACAGGGCGGGCTGTGCTTTATGGCAGGCATGGAGGGAGGGAGGAAGGGAGGGTCTCAGCTCGTGCTCCGGCCTCGTACAGTGCCCCTGCTATTACTAGTGAGCGAGAGGTGCTGAGGTGGTGGTATTCGTGGTCATGGTATTGGTAATGGTGGTATTGGTGATGGTAGTGGTGGTGGTGGTATTGGTGGTATTGGTGGTGGTGGTATTGCTGGTGGTGGTATTGCTGGTGGTGGTATTGCTGGTGGTGCTATTAGTGTTATTGTTGGTGCTGTTATTGGTGGTATTGGTAATGGTGGTATTGGTGGTGGTGGCATTGGTGATGGTGGCATTAGTGCTATTGGTGCTGGTGGTATTGGTGGTGGAGGTGGTGGCATTGGTGGTGGTATTGGTGGTGGTATTGGAGGTGGTGGTATTGGTATTGGTGGTGGTGGTATTGGTACTGGTGTTGGTGGTATTGGTGGTGGGATTTGTGGTGGTATTGGTGGTGGTGTATTGGTGGTGGTGGTATTGGTGGTGGTTCTGGTATTGGTAGTGGTGGTATTGGTGGTAGTGGTGGTTCTGATATTGGTGGTGATGGTATTGGTGGTGATGGTAGTGTGGTATTGGTGTATTGGTGATGATGGTATTGGTGGTGGTATTGGTGATGGTGGTGGTATTGGTGGTGGTGGTGATATTGGTGCTTGTGGTATTGGTGGTGATGGTATTGGCGGTGGTGGTAGCAGTGGAGGTGGTGGTATTGGTGGTATTGGTGGTGGTGATATTAGTGGTGGTGGTATTGGTGGTGATGGTAGTTGTGGTGGTGGTGATATTGGTTGTGATGGTATTGGTGGTGGTATTGTTGGTGGTGGTAATGGTATTGGTGGTGGTGTTATTGGTGGTGGTGGTGGTATGGGTATTAGTGGTATCGGCGGTGGTATTGGTATTGGTGGGATTGGAATGGTGGTGGTGGTATTGGTGGTGGTGGTATTGGTGATATTGGTGGTGGTATTGGTTGTGGTGGTGGTTTTGGTAGTGGTATTGGTGGTGATAGAGGTGGTGGCATTGGTGGTGGTAGTATGAGTATGTGTGGTATTGGCGGTTGTATGGTATTGGTGGCGGTGGGATTGGAATGGTGGTGGTGGTATTGGTGGTGGTGGTGGTAATATTGGTGATGGTGGTATTGGTGGTGGTGGTATTGGTGGTATTGCTTCTGGTGGTGGTGGTATTGGTGGTATTGCTGCTGATGGTCGTTTTGGTGGTGGTATTGGTGGTGATGGAGGTGGTGTATTGGTGGTGGTATTGGTGGTGTTGGTATTGGTGGTGGTATTGGTGGTGGTGGTATAGATGGTGATATTGGTGGTGGTATTGATGGTGGTGGTGGTATTGGTGGTGGTGGTATTGTTGGTGGTGGTATTGGTGGCGTTGGTGGTATTGATGGTGGTAGTGTTGTTGGTGGTATTTGTAGTACTGTTGGTGGTATTGGTGGTGGTGGTATTGATGGTGGTATTGGTGGTGAGTGTGTTGGTGGTACCGGTGGTGGTGATATTGGTGGTGATATTGGTGGTGGTGTTATTGGTGGTGGTGGTGGTATGGGTATTAGTGGCATCGGCGGTGGTATTGGTATTGGTGGGATTGGAATGGTGGTGGTGGTATTGGTTGTGGTGGTGGTTTTGGTAGTGGTATTGGTGGTGATAGAGGTGGTGGCATTGGTGGTGGTAGTATGAGTATTTGTGGTATTGGCGGTTGTATGGTATTGGTGGTGGTGGGATTGGAATGGTGGTATTGGTGGTGGTGGTGGTAATATTGGTGATGGTGGTATTGGTGGTGGTGGTATTGGTGGTATTGCTTCTGGTGGTGGTGGTATTGGTGGTATTGCTGCTGGTGGTCGTTTTGGTGGTGGTATTGGTGGTGATGGAGGTGGTGTATTGGTGGTGGTATTGGTGGTGTTGGTATTGGTGGTGGTATTGGTGGTGGTGGTATAGATGGTGATATTGGTGGTGGTATTGATGGTGGTGGTGGTATTGGTGGTGGTGGTATTGTTGGTGGTGGTATTGGTGGCGTTGGTGGTATTGATGGTGGTAGTGTTGTTGGTGGTATTTGTAGTACTGTTGGTGGTATTGGTGGTGGTGGTATTGATGGTGGTATTGGTGGTGAGTGTATTGGAGGTACCGGTGGTGGTGATATTGGTGGTGATATTGGTGGTGGTGTTGGTGGTTGTGGTGGTATTCAATCAATTAATCAATCAGAATATTTGTAATGCGCACTACTTACCCGTGAGGGTCTCAAAGCACTGGGGGGGATGCTGCTACTGCTCGAATAGCCAGGTCTTGAGGACTCTTCTGAAGGTCAGCAGGTCCTGGGTCTGCCGTAGGAGGATGGGAGGGTGTTCCAGGTCTTGGTGGCATGGTGGGAGAACGATCTACCACCTGAGGTCGCTCTTCGGATGCGGGGGACTGTGGCGAAGGGTGAGGTCGGCAGAATGGCGCTGGTGGTTGGGGGTGTAGAAGCTGAGTCGTCTGTTGAGGTATGCTGGTCCGGTGTTGTGGAGTGCCTTGTGTGCATGGGTGGAGAGCTTAAAGGTGATCCTCTTGTTGAAGGTGAGCCAGTGCAGGTCTCTTAGGAGGGGTGTGATGTGGCTGCGGCGAGGGATGTTGAGGATCAGGTGTGCAGAGTCATTCTGAATGCATTGAAGTCGTTTTAGGAGTTTGGCCAAGGCTCCTGCGTAGAGGGTGTTTCCATAGTCCACCCTGCTGCTGACGTGGGCCTGGGTGACCGTTCTTGTTTTGGTGGGGATCCACCTGTAGATCTTGCAGAGCATGCGGAGGGTGTTGAAGCAGGAGGATGAGATGGCGTTGACCTGCTTTGTCATGGAGAGGGTAGAGTCGAGGGTGAAACCTAGGTTGCGTGCGTGGTCGGTGGGTGTAGGAGCGGGTCCCAGTGCGGTTGGCCACCAGCAGGAGTCATCCCAGGCCGAGGGGGTGGATCCGAGAATGAAGACTTCCGTCTTGTCCGAGTTTAGCTTCAGTTGGCTGTTCTTCATCCACTAGGTGACGGCTTTCATTCCTTCGTGGAGGTTGGTTTTGGCGATGTGGGGGTCCTTGGTGAGGGAGAGGATCAGCTGGGTGTTGTCAGCATAGGAGATGATGTTGAGGTCATGCAGTCGGGCGACATGGGCGAGTGGTGCCATGTAGATGTTAAACAGTGTTGGGCTGAGGGATGAGCCCTAGGGTACACCGCAGATGATCTCGGTGGCTTGGGAGCGGAAAAGGGGAGGCGGACGCTCTGGGTTCTGCCAGAGAGGAAGGAGGTAGTCCAGTCCAGGCCCTTCTCTTTGATCCCAGCGTTGTGGAGGCGTGTGCGTAGGGTGCGGTGGAAGACCGTGCCGAAGGTGGCTAACAGGTCCAGGAAAGTTGAGGGCTGCGGCTTCTCCGTTGTCTACAGAGCACTGATGTCATCCATGGCGGCGATGAGGGCAGTTTCGGTACTGTGGTTGCTTCGGAACCCGGACTGGGACGGGTCCAGGATGCTGGTCTCCTCGAGGTAGCGGGTCAGTTGTCTAGTAACAGTCTTTTCGATTAACTTCGTTTGCGAACGGGAGCAAGGAGATGGGACGGACGTTCTTGAGGTCCTTGGGGTCAGCCTTGGGCTTCTTGAGTAAAGCGTGGATTTCGGCATGCTACCAGCTCTCAGGGAAGGTTGCTGTCCCAAAGGAGGTGTTGATGGCTTCCCGGAGATGGGTTTCGATGGTGGCACTGGCTTTGTTGAAGATGTGGTGTGGGCATGGGTCTGATGGAGATCCGGACTGGATGGTGTTCATGATTTTGATGGTCTCGTAGTCGTCTATGTCGGTCCAGGAGAGCAGGGTGGTCAGTGCGGATGGTGGCCGTGGGGGCAGGGGTCTCATTGGTTGTGAGGGTGGTTGTGGTATTGAAGCTGTCATGGATGTCTTCAATCTTGCGATGGAAGTAGGTGGCCAGGGCGTCGCACAGGTCTTGCGAAGGTGGGATGTTGTTGGTGTTGGAGCTGGGGTTGGACAGTTCCTTCACGATGTTGAAGGGCTCTTTGCTGTTGTGTGTATTGTTGTCTAGGCGGTCTTTGAAGAAGGCTTTTTTGGCAGATCTGATGAGGGGATGGTTTCTTCTGGTGGCGTTCTTGTGGGCTGCATAGCTGGCCGGTGTCTGTTCATCTCTAGTTCTTGGCAGGTTTGCTTGGAGGCCTGGAGGTCTTCAGTGAACCAGCTGGCTTTCTTGCTGGTGTGACTGTTGGAAGGTTTCTTGATCGGGGAGAGGGTGCTGGCGCAGTCGTTGATCCACTGTCTGAGGTTGCAGGCAGCGGTGTCCGGGTCGGTGGGGTAAGCGGGTGGGCTCCTGGCAAGGGTGATAGTTAGCTGGTCTTCGGTGACTTTGCTCCAGCAGCGACGGGGGATGGTGGGTTTCCGGAAGGTGAAGTGGATGCTGCAATGGTCGGTCCAGTGGAGTTCGGTGGTGTGGTTGAAGGAGACGTGGGACCTTGCGGAGAAGATGTGGTCAAGCGTGTGGCCGGTGGAGTGGGTGGGTGTAGTGACAAGTTGTCTGAGTTCGAGGTTGTTGAGATTGGCGTGGTTGTTGATCAGGGTGGTGGAGTTGATGTCGTTGTTGTTCTCGAGGTGGAAGTTCAGGTCCCTGAGGTAGGTGTAGTCTGTGAAGGCGAGGGCGTGTGTACTGACAAAGTCGGCGATGGAGTCGCTGACTTGTGGTCGGGATCCGGGGGGTCTGTAGATGAGGGTTCCTCTGAGGGTGGTGTTGGGATTGGTGTGGATCTGGAAGTGCAGGTGTTCGGCGGTGCTGAGGGTGTCGTCAGTGTTGGTCGAGACTCTGAGGGTGTTCCTGTGGACGATGGAGATTCCTCCTCCTGTTCCGTTGGTGCAGTCCCTGCGGGTGATCTTGTAGCCGTCAGTGATGGCTATGGCGATGTCAGGTGCCCAGGAGGGGTTCAGCCAGGTTTCTGCCAGGAAGGCGACGTTTGGGGAGGTTGAGTCGAGTAGGTCCCAGAGTTCAACGGAGTGTTTGCGTGCGGAGCGGGTGTTGAGAAGAATGCATCTGAGGTGGTTGGGTTCTTTCCCGGTGGCTAGGTTGGCAGGTCGGATGCTGGTGAAGCTGCAGTTCCGGCAAGAGAAGGGTCCTTGGGTGCGCTTCGGGGCGGCCAGGGAGCAGGTGTGTGATTGTCCGTTGTTGAGTATGTGGAGGGTGCTGGCATCGTAGCGGTGTCGGAATTACCAGAGCAGGGACACAAATGTGTGTTCCTATACCTTCCTACCACTTTCAGAAAGTGCTTTCGACCTACTCGATGACTTGTGAGCACCTGCATGTCTGTGCCACAAGTAGGTTTTGGACCCACTCGCTATAATTATGGGATAAAAGATGATCATTAAATGAATAATTGCATCATAACACATGGCTCAAGATCTTACAACTTCTACCCATTTCTTAATAGCAATATAATTCTCTAAAATGCTGAATAAATACACGTAATGAAAGTATCATTATAACTATTACTGCAGCTTATACATATAATGAAAACCTAACTTGTCTAACAAATGGCTAACAAGTGAGTTCGTCCTTCAATGTATTGGAATGGAAAATTATGCTGTATACTGTATGTTAAATCTAAATCAGAAAAAAGAACTAATCAATCACACTGAGATGTCATCAATCTGTACTCAAGCTAGTGTGACATGCTACTTGAACGTGGGTACAAAACATAAATTATCCAGTACTTGCATTACTTTCAATAACAGTACATAGAGTCCTAGTGGTGCTAAGGGCCAGAAGTACAACCCTTTTTTGTGGCCATTTTGCGACCGTAAAAAGGGTTATGGCATATACAAATGCTATTTTGGGAGTCAGTGACTCGCAAAATAGCATTTGCAACTCCCGCTATTATGAAGGGGCTTCCCTTCCTAATAACGAGTCGCCATGCACAATTGTTTTGCAACCGCATTTGCGGCTGCAAAACTATCGCAGTTTACCCCCTACTTCAAGTAGGGGGTAAACCACTCGCAAACGGGAGGGGTCGCTAGGGGACCACTTCCGCTTTGTGAGTATGTTAGAAAATATTTATAAGAGGGGGCAGTGATCCCAGGGACCAAATTGGTGGGTTGCACATCTGGCCCTTAATCCCTTAGTCCCACTATGCTCAAATAGGAGGAGCCGAAAGTAAACCGTTGTAAATCCCAAAGGTGCGTCTGTTTGGTACAGTCTTCTCACAACACGCAATGCATTTCGGTAGCCATGTATCTGTGCTAGTTTCCACCTAGCGCTGTACAAGATTTGTCACTTCAGGCTTTCATCAGTACAACTGGCTGGTAACAACAATTGAATTACAAAGTTTTTTTTTTTGCAGATGGTAACACATGATTTCTATAAAGAGAAGGTAGTTTTAATAACATCGTAAACTTCTACATGATCCTCACAAGCTGTCAATCATTGTAATTTGCTGAATGTAGCATTTTGGTAAGGAGAAGGTTAGAATTATAATCAGAAACAAGGACAGGAGTTAGAATAGGGCTAGGGGGGTGAGGTAACAGAAAGGAATGAGAAGGCAGGCTCACAATAGTTGTTGTGAACACTCTAGAATTACCCATACTCAAAGTGAAAGCAGCCAAAATAATTGCATATTGTCAAAACCTTGGGGAAATGTAAATGATTTGTCATGCAGTAGAGTGCAGCAAGTAGCGTAGCAAGCGGGAATGGATTTTGGGGGTGGCGATTTCACCCTCCCCTTACCTGCTGCTGTTGGAATCGCCAGCACCCTAACTTCTTAGAACGGCTGCCGCGGGCAGCAAATGCAGGGGCCACCACGAGCAGCATTAGGCCTAACTACACTACTGGCTGCACTGCGTGGAAGGGAAAGGGCATGAATGCGCCATAAGTAAAATAATACTGCACATTCCTGCCTTTTCTCCTGCGCTGTCGTTGTTTTGGTTGTGGTGCAGGGGTGCCTGTGTTGCGTGCAGCATTGTTTTTGTGCAGGAAGGGGCACCTTCCTACACAATAACAATCCTGAGATGCATATTCCTCTGTCTATGTGTGCGGCAGGATGCAGCACACATAGAAAGAGGAAATAAGGTGGAGAAATAAAGCTATTTCTCTTTGTTATACCTCTCCTGGGAAGTCATATCTTTTTGGCGCATTCCGTGGTTCACCAGTATTGGAATGCATTAAAAAATGGAAGTTATGGGGAACACCCATGCAATGCCCATGGAATGCCTCCCTAGTGCATTGCTTTATTTGAGATTTATGAAGCCTATTAGGGCCACACAGGGTGGCCTTGTGTGGCTTCCTAAATCATAAACCATGATGCATGGTGCAAGAGCAACACAAGAACAACACAACACGGCTCATAAATATGACCCTGAATGAAAAGCATGGAATGCAGATGTATAGCTGAATTGTGCACATAGAAAGCCAAAAGCTTTTCAATTCATATAAATGGAGAGGGTGTGTCGGACCTGAGGTACCTTGGTCAGGTAGTGGTACCCAGTACCTTTTTGCTTTTTCCACCTGGGTTTTGCTGATTTTCTTATGTGGCCTCCAGGCTTTGGGTTCTTTCCCACAGCAACTATGGTGCGATAGTGTGCACGCCCTTCCTATTTGTCCTGGGTAATGGCGCTGATCCCATATTCTGAAGCACAGGCCGATCTGTCATTGGAGACCAATGGGTGCACACTGGTATGTATCATGGATAAACTCATGAGCAGCTTGCTAGTGTAGGGCGCTGTGAGTGTGCACCCACACTTATTATGCCTGTGATTGCATGTGCCGCCTGCCAACGCAGATTAGTGCATGTGCACAGACACCCAAATTGGCTAAATCAGTATCCAATCTACAGTGCTGAGTAAGGTGTGGGTGCACTACCACCACTGGTATTGTGAACTATGTGTCCCTCCTGCCATTGCAGGCCAGGGTGAGCAATGGCGCACGTGCACCCAGGTAGTGAGGAATACCTTTATGTGTTTTCACAACCAATGCGGCCTGCTTTGCCCATAAGTTAATATAGGAAAGTTGTTGACAATACTTCGCAGTGCAATGGTGGACTGTAGTGGAATCGCCTCATGATGTTTCATATCTATGGACTCGCAATTTCAAAACCCTTTACGTTGGTAAAGGAGGTTTTGGCATAACTCGCTTAGAAATGCCAAAATTGACATTTTTATGCTCCAAGAGTCTAGGGCCGTAGTGTGTGGCTCCGGTGGACACCAGGGGTCAGGGGGAGCATATCTGTGCATTCCCCAATCAACAGTATATATATCACATGGGCATCTCACGGGAATGGCAAATCTCTGAGGGCCGAATGGGAAAGATTGAAGATAGAGGTTGTGACATTTAGCCTCTAGGGGCTGAATGATTCCCCTACTAAAGATTAAGATCAGCCTTCAAAGGCCCCTTGGCAGACAGGCCTACAATTTAGGGAGACATATGTGGTTAAATGGGGAACCCCCTACACTACCAAAGTGGTGCCATCCTCCGACAGAGGGGGAGATATGCTTGTGGGGACGTGTGACCAGAGAACCCGGACTGCATGGTGCACATTGTCAGAGTACTCTGTTGTGCACATGGAGGATAACTGTCCAAATAGAGACTGGCCTAGGTCCAGGACCTACTGAAGTGTGGCTCTCTGAAGTGCGCTCTCCAAGGGCCCGACGGTGGGCCTCCTGTTCTCCTGGAGATCTCAGGGACGTCAAAGATCTCCCCCGAGGGACCTAAATCATCTATCTGTGACATCTGGAGAGCGATGCCCTCTCAAGTGCCCTCCTCAGCTACTAAATCCAAACTGGTAGTGATGTGTGGGCGTGGACTTAAGACTTTTGTCTGGAGACCAGATTGCCCAGTGCGGAACCCCAGAAACATTGCCCACATCTGAGGCTTGTGGTTCCTGTACTGTGGAGACAGCGCCACTCATAAGTGTCTAATAGCGGTGAGCAGATTCACTGGTCACTGGTTCCCGTATGGTCGGGGGTTGGCGATCATGCCGCATTTCTCTCGTGCGAAACACCGATTGCCTGCTCATTCTGTATGGTGTCCGATTCACTGGGTGTGAGTACCCTGAGTAGTGCCTCATTCCACCTCATGTGATTCTGCTGAACTTGCGCTAGTTTATGTGCAACCGGATTGGTGTGTTGAAACCTGTACCATCATGCACCAGACATTGTGGTTCATTTCCATGGAGGTACAGAATTGCAACTATGCACTGTACGAGTGACTGGAATTGCCTGGTGCAACCCAACTCGACGTGCACCGGTCATTGTGTCTCCTTACCAGGGAGGTGTGGAATTTGCAACTCATTTTGTTTGAAATCTGAAGGGCCTGTTATGAATCATCCCTACGTGCACCAGTCGCTGTGCCTGGATCACATAGGCACGGCCTGGATCATTCTGTACCGATCGGGACGGCTACCCTGTGTTACTCCACAGTCATCAGTTATTCCCTTGTTGACCCCCATCACGGCTTACCAACTGTCCTCTCCACACCTAGCCCCACCCAAAAGATATCTTGGCACCAGGTCGTAGTGAGAGGGATTGACTGCTTTGAAGAAATATTTAGAGCCAGTTTGGAAGTGGGTCAAGAGACTGTGTGACTCCTTTGTGTTTTGAGGCCTGTGGGTAAACTTCCTGACTGACAGCTAACCTCTCCCTTGCTTACGTCTACCTCCTAATTAAAAGTGTTACATATTCCAGCCTGCTTCCTGTGGACCGAGACTAAGTGTGACTACCTCCGTGTGTGGCCCAGTGTACGGAAGACGAGGCTGGGTATCTTCAATCTGGAGGTATAGGACAATAGGGGTGAGCTTGAGGGTGAGGGGAGACTTGTGCCACGTAGTCTGCAGAAAGTGAATCATATACCTGCTGGGTACCAGTGGCACTGCATTAGGGTGCTGAGTGCGTATGTGTATGTAAGACCGGGCCATATGGACTGGCTGATACCTGTCGCACTGTGTAGTGTTAAGGAGTGATTGTGTGGGAGTGGAAGTGATCGTGTGCCTGTGATTTCCGACACTAACTAGTGTTTCCACGTTATACGTTGATTGGTGCCGAAAGCACAATACCTTTTGACATTGGGTTTATCCCACGTGGCTTCGCCACGCGGTGCTGCAAAAACAATTTCAATGTTTTGTGTATGTGCATAATCTTGATATCATGCACCGCATGAGGGTGTTCTCTCTCAGATGGGGAGCAGTTAGATTAGGAATTGACCATAGTGTGCAAACTAGTCAAATCATAACAAACGAGTGGGCCTAGTACTGCTAGTAATATTTCCGATTTTGTTTAATGCCAAAAGTATATGATGGTTATATTATAATGATTGACTATGTGTGTTGAATATAAACCTTTGTTTTGTCAAATTTCTCTTTATTGAATTTTGCATATCACCATCACCAGCAATACATAGAATTGAGCAGACATATTAGGCATTTCAATAGTTATTACTATACAGAGCCTCTGTCAGTAAATAGGGTGCCTCCTGAGGCTGAAGTCCAATTAAAGAATCACCCACATGACGGGACAAACCCTCCCCGAAGTTACCCTCGCAGAATACTACCCTCCTTATCCTGGTCCCTCCCTGTTCCTTGTTAATAAAAATTTAGTATAGGCACACGTAAGAAACAGTAACAAAACAAAAAGAATAGAAACACAAATTAGACACTTTAGGGGTCACTGTACATGTTATAAATAATCTTGCATGCATGTCTTTTCACAGTTCAAAACTGGAAGAGGTGTAGCGCTTACACCTGCGGCCCCCACACATATTAAAAGTTTTTTAAATCATCCCTAAAAATATTACTCACCCTTTCCATTATGAGTTCCTGCCATAGAGATGTGTGCCACTGTGAAAAAAGCTGGTGCCTTCCTTCTCCATGCTGCTGCTATTGCCATTTTTGCCGCTCCAGAACATGGAATTAAATGGACCCACGGGGCTCATGCCACAAACTGAGCAGCAGTTAATTAAGAGCTGCTCAGTGGGTTCTTGATGACAGTGAGAGTCATTGGGAGGATGGCAAATTGACAAGGGGGCAAAGCACCAGGGTGGTGACTTCCTGCTCCCAGTTGCCATACTACCAAATCAGCAATCAAAACAAATAAAACCCGGGTTGCGGCCGAGTCTCATGCACTCTTCACACCTCAGCACCCTCTGTTACTTAATTTTCTTATAATTCCCTAGTAAAATGCACTACCTTAGCCCAGGGCCAGTAAATTACTGTTACTAATGGGCCTGAGAACTGATTGTGCCACCCACTTTAGTAGCCCTGAAAATATGTCTCAGGCCTGCCTTTGCAGAGCCTGTGAGTGCAGTTTTAAACTGCCATTTCGATCTGGCAAGTTCCCCTACTTGCCAGGCCCAAACCTTCTTTTTTGTTAGATGTAACTCTCCCCAAGGTAGACCCGAGACAGCCCTGAGGGCAGGGTGCAGTGTACTTAAAAGTAGGCCATGTACTTTTTAATTTTTACATGTCCTGACAGTGAAATTAATTTCTCACTACTACAGGGCCTATCTCTCCCATAAGTTAACATTGGGACTGCCTTCTAACATTTCAAGTGTAGTTTTCTGCTAGGACAAGATGTGAAAATCAAATTTGGTGTCTCTGGACTCACAGCTTCAAAACAAAACTTATGGAGAAGTTGGTTTTTAAATTGCAGTTCTGCCACTTCTGAATATCACTTTTAGAAAGTTGACATTGCCTTACTTAAACCATTTGGTACCTTCTGCCTATCCATGAACACATGTCTGGGGATCGTGACAGCTGGCTTTCTGAATTCCCTCTGGACAGCCACACACAAAGTCAGAGTAGGGGTGACTGAGCAGTCATCGGCATGTTGATGGGTCATCCTCAGGCAGGATGAGAAGGAGGAGCTGACACTTGCACCTGAATAGGGTTGTGCCTGTCCCCGCACAAAGGGTTGCATACCTCCCCCCGTAGTGAGCCTTGGGCCAGTGCAAGAAAGGCAGGGCCTTGTGCTCTTTACAGCATCTGTTTGATGTTTACCTTCTTCAGAGGCCAATTTGGGTATAAGTACTGGAGCTCTGACACCAAGAATTTAGCACACTTCTGGATCTGAGGACATTCGACCAGGAAGAAGAGCTGCTCTGCTGTAGGAGGGACTGACACATTGCTACCAGCTTTGTTGTGTTGGCTTCTTGCCTGGTAGTGAGAAGGACTGGACCTGCATCTCTACATCCTTCAAGAATGTCAGTGACAAGGGCTTGCTAGCTTGCATCCTGCTTTGAAGTCTCAGGGCCATCAAAGACTACCTTCAACTCTACTTCAGCTGCTAGACTCTGCCAACTATGAGCCCTGCCCGGCCAAGAGGTGCCAACCCAGTCCTGAGTCTTGAAATTGGGTTCTACAACTGCTTTTATATAACAATCGACACAGTGATAACTTTTTGCCAATCAAAACCAATGTAGTGCCCTTCAACGCTGATGTTGTGCCGATTCAAGGACACACCTGCACAACTCCCGACAATGTGGGACCCATCTGCGAGGTTCTATGATGATGCAGTGCTTGCATCATAAGGGGTTCAATGATGAAAAGGGACCAGACTTCAAGGATGGATGACGACACATCCCCCAACTCTGAGGTCGGAACCCATGCATCGAGCCTTCGATGCCAACTCTTGCTCCATCCAAACTACTTTTTCAGTGCTCTCTGTGTGGGTCTTGTAGTTGGCATGCCCTCCATTGTGTTTGGCCTGAAATATGGATTTACTCTGGTTCAGCAGGACCTCAAGTAACCCCTAGGTGCTATTGGCTTTTAAGCACTAAATTGCAGTTTATTCTTTAATCATTGTTTTAGGCCCAGATGCATCAAGGTAAAATCCGCTCGCAAAGGGGCAGATTCTCAGAATCTGCCCCTTTGCGACCGGTATTTTTGCATTTGGGATGCATCATCCCAAATGCAAAAAAGGCAAATTAAGAATTCGCTAAATTGCGATTACTTGCATTTAAGGAATCTCAAATTGAGATTCCTTAAATGCAATGCATCAAAGTAAAAAAAATTGCGATTTTGCTAATAGGAGTAGCAAATTACCATGAAGGTCAACTTCATGGTAATTTGCAAAAACCTTGAAAAATGCACTTTTGTGCATTTTTCAAAGTTTCATGTTGCGCACACAACATATATGCACAGATCAATTTCAGGGATGCAACAGCGTGTCCTTTGGACACCCCTGCACCCTTGAAATTGCATTCTCAATTTGCGATTCGCTAATTGCGATTCGCAAATTGAGAATGTCTTCCCATTCATTCCTATGGGCCTCGACGCCCATAGGAATGAATGGGAAGGTATTCCTTAATTGTGACTCGCAATTTGCGAGTCGCAATTAAGGAATTTTAAGAAATCGATATTTTTTGAGCGAGTTCTTCTTGCATAGCATTTTGCGATTCCTTATTTTTCACTAATAAGGAATCGCAAAATGGATGCTTGATGCATCTGGGGGCAAGTCTTGTTTTACTCATACGCATATTCTTTGTGTGGTGTTTTCACTGTGTTACTGTAAATATAAGTTTGCACAAATGCTTTACACATTGCCTCTTAGGGTAAGCTTGACTGCTCTGGGCCAAGCTACCAGAGGATGAAAACAGGTTAAATTAGCGTGCATATCTGACTTATTCTGACTAGGGTTTTGGTCCCAACTTAGACAGGGTGCAAACCTCTGCTAACTAGAGACCCAATTTCTAACACTGGGATTAAGGAACAATCTTGTGGTGCTCCGAGAAGATCTGCAAGAAGATAGTCCGGAAGTTAAAAAAAAAACTGAACGAGTTAATTGAGTACTGGCAATTAAAGAATGCAGTAACATCAAAGAGGATGAACTGGAATTTTTCTTGTGTGAAGTATCAGACCTTCAGACCTCTAACCTAGGACATAAAAGAACAACATAAGAAAGAGAGGTGTGCCAGTCGAGCAGAATGGAAGCAGTTTGAGAGAGTCTTGTTCAAAGATAATCCAATCTTTTCCAGACTTAAGCAATTCAGAGCCTATACAATGGGATTTCATCCACACAACAGCTTCTCTATGACAGCAAAGCTGCAACATAATAAATAAGAGTGCATCACAGGGGTTTTACTTTTTGTACATCCCAGAATTTTCTTAGGGTGATGAGAACTGTCACTATCTAGTCCCGAGAGGTCCAAGGAAGATGTTATTTCAGTGTCTGGTATCATTTATGTATTCCGATCTAGCTTGTGGGTTAATTGGGAGGGCTGGGGCACCTTTCATTTTGTGCCGAAGTCACTAAGAGCAGCATTCATGAACCTCACTGGTTTTACCAAATCTCAGGGACTTCTCTAATTAGCATTTAAGATTCTCACCAATAAGATCTCTCACATAGGTAAGCACAAAACTATTGAATCATATGACATAAGAGGTGAAAACGCTCCTTCCCAGAGAATTAGGGTATTCAAGGCCTGAAAAGGTTGCAGGTAAAATTAATTTAATTCAGGGACCTCATCTCCTTGCTAAAGACACCTCACAGCTGAAGGCATGATATTTACCACAACAGTATTTTTCCCCCTCAAAAAATAAAACTACGGGTGTGGTCATTGTCATAACCTTTTAATAAGGCTTAAAGGATTGTACAATTATTCTGAGCTTCTCCCTTTACAGGTGGACCTACTTCCTGTAACACACTTGAAAAAGGTAGGGGGTGAGGGAATAGCGAGAGAGCGACACTTTTTTCCAGCAGGATGCTTGTAAAAAAACTGAACTGCAGTGTCTGCAGTGTCTGAAATATAGGATAGCACAGAATTGCAGATGCACAATATGACTCACTGTCAAGAGAAGAAACAGAAGGCTGCCAGCAGTGGCTGCTCCTCGAGGGAGTGCTGCGGGGTGGTGGGGCAGGGGAGGGGCAGGGTGGGGATAGTAAACTCCATACGGCTGAATGGAGTTAAGTAAATAAATAAATAAAGAAAACGAATTACATTGCGCACGCTGCATCGCCCACCCCACTGTCCGCAGCACTCCCTCGAGGCGCCGATACTTGGCTGCCAGTATCTGATAATGGGTTCTATCTGAACCCCTTTTTGTGGGCCACGGGGCAAGCAGGAACTACTTGGCAAAAACCATGGGAGTTGAGGCATTTTACTCTTGATGTCCCGTGGCATGACCTACTATGGGTCCTGAATAACTGGGACATGTACCCCTTCAGCACTTGACTCTCAGTGGTAGTGCACTGCAACCACCGCGCTTGTGCTACTTAACTCCTGGCAAAGGCAGTAGCCTTTCACCGCTATGAGGGTAGCGATTTGGGTGCCCCTTCCGGTTTAAGAAGGCCGCAGTCTATGAGCCACAACTATCTCCTGGCACACACTCATGATATGTGTTTGCCCAGGACAACAAAAATCAGCAGCAGGATCCTGACAACATTGCAGCTGGGGCATTCAGGGCAGGGGTACACGCCTGTCACCATGCAGGGTTATTTTCCATCTCAACAGGTTCTATAATAGGTAATGTGAGAAAGTGGATTATTGGTTGGGATGGATGGGCGTCCATCATAAGTAATAATGTCACTATTCTTGTTAGGTCCAGTAAAGGTTTCAAGAATTTAAACATGAACTCAACCCATGCTAGCTGTGGCGCATAGCACTCAAGCTTAACTTAAGAACATGCCTAAAGCATTTAGAAGTACCAGAACAGTTGAAAAACCAAAAACACAACATAATAAAACTCCTAATCCAATCGATAAAGACAAAGAAGACATTAATGAACAAAATGATACAAAAATCCTATGAGGGGAACCAGAGATATGAGTTTTTAAACATAGCACCAAATAGCATTAAATCAGCTGCTTGCACTTGACCAGGACCTAGGCACTATTTAAGGTCGACCATGATGGATTTAGAGGATTATTTACAAGTCCAGTGTGCCACTGGAACATCACATTTTATGACGTTTGGGTTGCACATCGGACTTACCCAAATCTTCAAGGCCATGTAAAGCCACCCTGCATCACTTTTCATGGTCTCATAGATGTGGCGTGAGGCAACGCAGTGCAAGTCTCTGCATTGCCTCACACAGCGATGCACTTTTCTTTTGATGTAGGGCAGTGCAGCAGGAAGGCTTGTGGTGCTGCCCTATGCCAAAATTTGTAAGTCAGCCCCCTGGTCTCTGAAATGGAAGTCAGAAACCCCCAGCAGGGTAAGGCTGCGGAATATGGCCAAGTAGGGCTCCATGAGGTATCGGATAGCTTTCGGACGAGCTAACGGTGAAGCTGTTGACTTTTGGCAGGAAAGGTCTGAGCAGGAGAAATTCAAAATTCACACCCAAGGATGGTACCTTGTCGGCGAGATACTGTTGCTGCCTTTCCCCGTCAAGATTTCTACATTATGACTTAGACATATTTTTGGAGTTCAGATTCCTACAGTGAGGCAAGACTGCAAGCTGCGGCCGAACAAGGCTTCACTGGTACAGACACTCTCTCCATGACATCCCACTGAAGTTTATTTGTTTCTGAAGGAAAGCTCTGAGTAGGAGAAACCTGAATCCTTACCCAGCTACTACGCACCTTCGTTGGATTGACTTGGCAGGCTTGTCCAGCTCCTCTGGAGGTCTTTGGAGACAAAACGTTTGTAAGTGTCAGCTTTTTTGGGATGATAAGAGGAGTACACTTTGACACAGCCAAGGATTCCAGGACCTCAGGAACACCACTAGGGGTCAAGACTCACTCCTGCAGCGGTCACCAGCAAGATTCAGGACAGATCCAGTTGGAGCTGGACTCTTTAGGAAAAGGGGATTCTTACCGCTTGTTATGTCCCTTTAGCTTAATGGAAGGTCAGCAAACTGACTCTTGGAGTCCACTTCTTTGACATGGGTACACATGGGGCAAGGTAGAGCCTTTCATGTCCTCCTGCTGGTCTCAACAGCAGGAGCAGTCCTTCTTACACTGGTCTAGTTGGGTTGTGAAAGGGGGTGTCGAGCTGTGCTACATTTATGTCTTGCAGTAGCTTATGGGTGGGGTGACTCAATCCTCTCTCTAACCAAGAGGGAAAAAGTTCCCAGCAGTGCCGGTTTCTCTTAAGGAGCGTAAGGGGCGGGGCACCTCACCCACTGTGAGCCGTCACACACTTCTGGTATTATATATGGTCCATGATGAAAAAGGCCAGGCTTAGGGCGTGTCTGCCCGGGCGTCGAGGCTAAGGGTGGAGAGGACAAGGGTAGTTGCCTGTTTGGGCCTGTTATGGGCGGAGAGGACAAGGGTAGTTGCCTGTTTGGGCCTGTTCGAGACTGATCGGGACTAGGGACAGAAATGCTGCTCTTTTTCTCATAAAAAAAAACCCTTCACTCTTTTATCCCTCCACTATCCTTTTTTTCTATAAAAATTAACAGACTAACATGTTCACTTCTCAAATTCCATGTTCCATATTCAACTATTCTAATATACTGCTCAAATAACTGAATAACATATCTACTACTCAAATTACTTCATATTTATACTATACTAATTTTCAACACTAATCCTTTATGGGTACCGGAGTGGCGTGCTACTCGCCAAAAAGCGCTTCAACACCCATCCGGGGTAACAAGTGCTATATGAATGCAAATCTTTCTTCTCCTTTTATCCATCCGCTATCCTTCTCACTCCAAGTAACAGACTAATATACACCACTGAAATTACCTCATATTTCATCTATCCTTCTGCTATAATTCCAAATCCAAATAACTGACTAACCTATCCACCACTTAAAATGTACTTGCATGTTTCACTATACTAATTCAACACTAATCCTCTGTGGGTCCCGGAGAAGCGTGCTACCCGCCGAAAAAGCGCTTCGACGCCTCGTCAGGGGTAGTAAGCGCTATATAAATGCAATTACAATACAATACAATACTAAATAGCCCATTTAGCTGACTGTAGTGAGGAACTGTGTGCGCAATATTGTAGGGCTAGGAGGTGTGGCCCTGTCACAGTGCACCATGTGACATAATTTATCTGGTTGGCTGCCTGGTGCTGTGAAGTGTACATGTCCGATGACCGCTAGCTGACATGTGTACATTTGACCTCTGAGAGAGTGTTGCTTTCAAGCTTTGAGTTGAAATACAGGCAATGAAAGCAGCACTGTGACTGGCTGTGTTTCTAGTAACTTCTCACAGCTCTTTCCCCGCCTCCACACAGGAGACACTAACTGCGCTACCCACATGGGCAGAGTGAGCAGAGAAAAGGGAGATTAACGTTTCGAAACTCCCTCTAGAATTTCAGTTGTCCGGCCAACTGAGGGAAAAGTAGGGTAATTTTGTGAACTTATTATTTAATCAATTTTCAGGCCTCACCACTTTTATATTTCATCAGCCGCTACTGGTTCGTATAGTCATCCTTCCCACTTTCGCAGCAGTTCCCATGTGCCCTCCTGCAAACAATTCCACAGTGCCCCTCTCTGCCCAAATCCAAGATGGTCAAACAATTCTTCCCTTGTGCAGACCCTGTGGGCCCACCCCACAGTCTTGGAGAAGCTTCTCTCCCACTGGGATTGATACCTGCCTGACTGGGGGGAAAAAGAAGGGCCCTGCCCAGGTGTCAGTTGACATTTGTCTGTGAGATAATATCTCTCTTTGAAGGTACTAAGGTTCCTGGTCACAGCCGAGATAGTCATTTTTCCCAAGGAACAGAAAACCTTCCCACACCCAAGACCTTTGCTCAGCTCTGGGAGCAGTTTTCTTGTCTCATCAAATGGGCTCTTGAGCTACCAGGTGACATTTAGAGCTCATGTGTCACTTCTGAAAACATTGGCATCTCACAGGCATGCCAGTCCTGATGCTTGCATCAGTTACTGAGATGCATCAACAGTTGAGTGTACCAGTTTAGCACCATACCATAGTCACTGATGGAAAGGCTAAGAGTGGCAAGGGTATTTTATGCCCTTGCCCACTTCCCTCATGTGGTAGGTGCCATTGACTGCACCAATATTATACTTAAGCCACCTAACCGGGCCGCACACCTTTTCTGCAACAGATACAGCTGGCACTCCATCAATGTACAAGCTGTCTGCAATGCGAGGCTCTGCTTCACAGATGAGTATGCTGCCTTTCCTGTTAGCACACACAACAGCTACACCTTCTGTCAGTCCCTCTTGCACATTGATTTGTTGCTGGGGATTTTGAAGAATGTGACTCATTAGTAACAATGCCTCACACTGGGACTACATGTCCATTTGTTGTAGTGTCTCATTTGTACTCATTAAACCCTACAATTCAAAACACACACATCAGCTTTACACCCACTGTATGTATGTTGGCATAATGTACTACATTGAAAAAAAGAGGCTCCTTTTAAAAATAATTCACACTCTTTGTTGCAGGTGATGCTCTCTCTCTTCCAGGCTCATAGCACCCTACAGATGATAAATCACACTATGTCAACAGTGCAATATTAGGGCAGACATATGTACACAAGCCATTTATGAAAGTACTTTTGGCATCCTTAAGCAATGATTCAGATGTCTTGACTGTACTAAAGGTGCGCAGTCTACTCCCGAGACATTTTGCGCACAATTATTGTGGCCTGTTGTGTGTTACACAACATTGCCTTGCAACAGGGCTTACATCAAATCTTGACCCTGGTCTATGCCCACATCCAGGTACCAATGGTGGGGTACAGAATAGAGGTCAAGCTAATCAGGTTCTGAATCGGCTACTCAGCTCATTAGTTTCTGCTCTTAGTTTGGATTCTTCATTTCTGTGTTTGGACAGTTTTTGATGACAAACAGTGAACTAGTATTACATACTTTGACTAGAGCATATTATATTTGTTGATGACATCATATTGATTATACAAAGTTGTCTCAGGATGGTGTATGGAAAATGTGGTAGTAGTGTAACAGTCATCATTGACAAGCGACTGTCCAAGCACATAAGTGGAGCAACCAAACTAGCATTTCAAGAAAAGAAGTTAACTAAATGATCCCGCACCTGAGCAACAAATTATGTATCCCATCTCGGGACTTCAATCAGGGTCAAAATCTGTATGAAAGCCCCATCGTGTGGTGATATTGTGCAACACACAATAGGTTGTAAAACAATATTGCATATATCACCTGTATGGCCAAGACATTTGAATTTGGGCTTAAGGATCCCAACAGTGAGTTCAATAATGGCTTGTGTGTGTATGTGTGCCCTTTTGTGTTTAGGTACTTTGGTTGGACAGGTGTACGGTCTGAAAATATGGGGAGTGCATAACTGGCATCAACTTCATCAAAATTTTTATTCTTTTTAATGGACCTATTTTCTAAATCCAGCACCTTATGCCTACATACATGCAGTGGAGGTGAGGATAATGTGGGTGTATATTGTGTTACAGGTACTAATGCCTTTGAGATATTGCCCCCAGATGGACATGTGGTCCATCTGGGGGCAAAATGTTGTTGGTCAATATGGTTGTTGGGCAATAGGTTTTGTTACTTACCAATCAGCCGCATGTTATTGCAATCCCTACAACCAAGCAAGTTGTAGGAGGTGACTGACAGAAAATGTAGCTGTTGTGTGTGCATCCAGGAAAGACAACATATAAATCTGGCAAGCAGCCCCTGGCTTCACAGACATATTGTATGTTGATGGAGTGCCCGAAGTATCTAATTAAGAAAAGGTGTGTTGTTTTGTGAGGTGGCAGAATGCATGTGGGTGTAGTCAATGGCACCTACCACGAGGGTAGTTGCCACCCTTTGCCTTTCCACCAGTTAGTGTGGCATGGGGATAAATAGGTGCACTCATCTGCTAATTCACTCAGTACCGGATGAAAGCATTGAGACTGGCTTGCCTGTGAGATGCCAACTTTGTCAGAGGTGACTATCTAGAAAGATCCAGTGTTCATTAAATGCAATGCACCCAGTTTTCTGGCATAGGCAGGGCTAGCCTGCAAACAGGCTGTTGGTGAATCTAATTCATACTCCCAGTCTAAAACCATGTCAAGTGTCATATCAGGTATGAAATGGTATCTGGTAATCACTCTCTCTTGCGCATACCAAAAATGTTGACCGTTAGCCTGTAAACAATCTCCTCCTCAAATAAGTAATGCTTGAAATGAGGGTCAAAACAACAATCATGTTCACCAATATAGTGAAGGCAGAAGAGTTGTTTGGTGTCTGAGTTCATTTTTTATGAGGTCAGCATGGCTGTGAATGGTTGGGGTTGAAATATTTTTCACCTATATTTGTATGGTGAAGCTCTGAACAATTACTCTCTTCATTACGAGACATGTCACTGATGTTGCAAGCCTTGACATAAAATGCCCCAGGATTTACTTTCAATGAAATAAAGTTATATCTTATGAAAAAAATAACCATGGTATGAAATGCGAAAGGTTTTAATTTTAAGACAAATTAGATCTTAACTAACCCCGGGCGTAGCAGGCAGAGTTGCTTTACGCAGCGCTCTACAGAGTTGGCAAATAACTCCGTGGAGCTCCGAGCCTGCCACACCCCGCAAAAAATATTTTTAAAATAAAATTTACAATTAAAGTAAAATAAAAGTGCACTTACCTTGCGCAGTCCTACCATGACGTACGTCTGACGTAGGGGATTATGGCGAGGAGGCGGAGGGCAGTCCGGGATGCCACGATTCATGCAACAACTCTCATCCAGTATCATAAAGTAAAGTGGATTCCCAGAGATTTGATGATCTATGTTTGACTTATGTTGTTTAAATTCAATAAACTATTCAAGACAAGATGGTATGCTATATTTAACAAGTGTTAGCTTGATCTCATATTGTTAATCATCGAGGAATTATCCAACATCCTCTAACAATTGGCCAGGAAATTCAAGATTTGAAAACAGAATTGGAAATAAGGATGAACGCAGACACTTGCGCAAAACCTCTTAATGAGATCAATGAGAAACTAGAATAGCATGCCAAGGAAATTCATGAACGTAAACTAAGAAAATTCAAGAGAGATACAATAGATGAGGTTTATACATGGGCAGATGCCTATGCCCAATGATGCACATTCAAAAAACCAGAGGCATCATCTTCAGAAGAAAGTATTGCAACGGATCAAGACACATTACCATCAGGTCCTCCATTATCAATAGCAAGCACATTGTCTAAGGATTCTTTTTTAGAGTCGGGTCAAACATCCAATCACTCTTTGGAAGAAAAAGGGTCTGGATAAACAAACGAACAAGGAGGGGACAAAAGAAAAAATGCAGAGTGCCCACGGAGGAATTCAAAGAGGACCTAGTCATGAACATTTGAAAAAAACATATTCACGCCATTGGAACTATCAATATTGAAAAAAGGAATGTCATTTGTTCCCACATATTCAACCAATTCCATGGAAACAGAGATATCTTTATTTAAGTTCATGCGTAAACTTCGATTCCGCTGTTTTTTTCACCATTTAATTCAATTTACAGATACAGCAGCGCACACAACAGAGAAAGTGTTGAAACCTAGAAGTACATTTATGCCACCTACATCTCATAAATCTTTAGATTTGTTCGAACTACTGGTGAAGAAGGATTTGGAAAAGCTACAGGTGTCTGCGTACACTCACAGAAACTTGATAAACAATAAATTTCGTACGTTTCGAAAACTAGCGGAAGATGAGAAGCTAACATTCCAGTCGGCGGATAAGGGAGGAGCCATAGTGGTCATGAATTCATCGTACTATGAGAAAAAGGTACAGGACCACATATTCAACTAAGACACTTATATTCACTTGAAATCGGATCCTACGGTTACTTTCCAGAATATTTGAACAACATTCTCGCAAATCAATCAATCAATCAAGAAATTTGTACAGCGTGCTACTCACCCGGAGGGTCTCACGGCGCTTGGGGGAGAGGGGTCCGTTACTGCTCGAACAGCCAGGTCTTGAGTTGCTTCCTGAAGGAGAGGTGGTCTTGGGTAAGACGGAGGTGGATGGGGAGGGAGTTCCAAGTCTTGGCTGCCAGGTAGGAGAAGGATCTTCCTCCCATGGTGGCTCTTCGAATGTGTGGAACGGCAGCGAGGGCGTGGCTGGTCGATCGTAGCTGGCGGGTGGGAGTGTAGAAGGTCAGGCGGTTGTTGAGGTACCTGGGGCCCAGGTCGTGGAGGGCCTTGTGTGCGTGGGTGAGGAGTCGGAACGTGATTCTCTTGCTGACGGGGAGCCAGTGCAGGTCTCTCAGGTGTCCGGAGATGTGGCTGTGTCGAGGGATATCCAGGATGAGTTGTGCGGAGGCGCTCTGGATGCGTTAGAGTCTTTTCTGCTGTTTGGCTGTGGTTCCGGTGTACAGGGTGTTTCAGTAGTCCAGTCAGCTGGTGACAAGTGCCTGGGTGACCATCTTCCTGGTTTCGGTGGGGATCCATCGGAAGATCTTTCAGAGCATGCGTAAGATGTTGAAACACGATGATGAGACGGCGTTGACTTGTCTGGTCATCGAGAGGGAGGAGTCCAGGATGAAGCCCAGGTTGCGCGCGTGGTCCGTTGGTTTGGGTGCGCTGCCCAGGGGGCCACCAGGAGTCGTCCCAGGCAGAGGGTGATGATCCAAGGATGAGGACTTCAGTCTTGTCTGAGTTCAGTTTCAGGCGGCTGTTCATCATCCACTCGGCTACGTCTTTCATCCCTTCGTGTAGGTTGGTTCTGGCGGTGGCTGGGTCGTTGGTGAGGAAGAGTATCAGCTGGGTGTCGTCGTCGTAGGAGATGATGTTGAGGTTGTGTTGGCGTGCGATGGCTGCGAGGGGGCTCATGTAGACGTTGAAGAGGGTGGGGCTGAGTGATGATCTTTGTGGTACGCCGCAGATGACTTTGGTGGCCTCAGATCTGAACGGGGGAGGCGGACTCTCTGGGTTCTTCCGGCGAGGAACGAGATGATCCACTCTAGTGCCTTCTCTTGGATTCCAATGTTGTTGAGGCGTTGTATTAGGGTGCGGTGGCAGACAGTATCGAACGCTGCGGAGAGGTCCAGGAGGATGAGGGCCGCTGTTTCCCCGTTGTCGAGCAGGGCTCGGTAGTCGTCAGTGGCTGCGATGAGGGCGGTCTCGGTGCTATGGTTGGCTCGGAAGCCCGACTACGAGTGGTTGAGGGATCCGTTAGTCTCGAGGAAGGTGGCAAGCTGTCTGTTGACAGTCTTCTCGATGACTTTTGCAGGAAACGGGAGGAGCGAGATGTGGCGGTAGTTCTTGAGGTCAGTGGGGTCTGCTGATGGTTTCTTCAGGAGGGCGCTGAGTTTGGCATGCTTCCAGCTCTCCGGGAAGGTGGCGGTGTTGAAGGAGAAGTTGATGATGTCCCGGAGTTGGGGTGCGATGACGGAGTCTGCCTTGTTGAAGACGTGGTGGGGGCATGGGTCGGTTGGCGATCCGGAGTGGATGGTGTTCATCGTGTGGATGGTGTCTTCGGTGCTGACTGGGGTCCAGGCGTGGAGGGTGGTGGTGGGGGGCGTTGGTTCTGTGGTTGGGTGCGTGGTCTGTGCGCCGAAGCTGTTGTGTATGTCTGCGATCTTGCTGTGGAAGAACGAGGAGAGTGAGTCGCAGAGGTCTTGTGAGGGAGTGATGTCGTTGTTTCCGGCACTGGGGTTGGAGAGCTCTTTGACGATGCTGAAGAGTTCCTTGCTGTTGTGTGCGTTGTTGTCTAGTCGATCCTTGAATGCCGTCTTCTTGGTGGTGTGGATCAGCTGGTGGTGTTTGCGGGTGGCGTGCTTGAGGGCGGTCATGTTGTCTGTAGTTGGGTTTTTTCGCCAGGCTTTCTCGAGGGTACGGCAGTTCTTCTTGGAGTTCTTGAGGTCGTCGTTGAACCAGGAGGTTTTCTTGCTGCCGGGGCTGCTGGGGTGGTTTTTCAGGGGTGCGAGGTCGTCAGCGCAGTTGGTGGTCCACTGTGTGAGGATGTTGACTGCTTAGTTGGGGTCCGTTGATCTGGCGGGAGGGTTCTGGTTCAGTGATGTGGTGAGCTGGTCGGTGGTGATCTTGTTCCAGCTCCTGCGGGGAACCTGTTGCGGGTGGTGGTGAGTTGTGGTCCTTCTGAAGCTGGAGTAGACGCAGCTGTGGTCTGTCCAGTGGAGTCCGGTGGAGTGGCTGAAGGAGATGTACTTGCTGGAGGAGAAGACTGGGTCAAGCTTGTGTCCGGCGTAGTGGGTGGGGGTGTTCACCAGTTGCTTGAGTCCGAGGTTGGCGAGGTTGTCTAGCAGGGTGGTGGTGTTGTTATCGTTGTTGTTCTCAAGATGGAAGTTGAGGTCCCCTAGGAGGATGTAGTCAGCGGAGGGGAGGGCATGTGGGCTGATGAAGTCTGTGATGTCTTCGTTGAATTGTGTGCGGGGTCCTGGGGGTCTGTAGATGAGGGTTCCTCTGAGTGTGGTCTTGGGGTCAGTGTGTATCTGGAAGTGAAGATGTTCGACGGCTGTGAGGGTGTCGTCGGAGTTGGTCGTGATGCGGATGGTGTTCTTGTGGACGATGGCGATGCCTCCTCCTGTCTGGTTGACGCGGTCCCTCCGGGTGATCTTGTATCCGTCCGGGATGGCGATGGCGATGTCGGGCGCTGAGGAGGCGTTCATCCAAGTTTCCGTGAGGAAGGCGACGTCTGGAGATGTGGTGTTGAGTATGTTCCATAGTTCCACAGCATGTCTGTGGACGGAGCGGGCGTTGAGCAGGATGCACTTCAGGTGGTTGCTGCTGGTGCTCGGCTTGGCGGGTGCCGTGCAGGTCCGGATGCAGGAGAACTTGCAGGATTGGCAGGTGAAGGGTCCGTGGGTGCATCCTGGGGTGGCTCGGTGGCAGCCGGGGATCAAGCCAGTGTTGAGTGCCTTGAGGGTGGCGGCGTTGTACGTCCGCAGGTAGGATGGCATCTGCGGGGGCCAGGGGGTCTGGCTCTGGGCGCGGTCCAGGCACGGACGGGTGCAGATGGGCTTGCCTTAGGCGCGCCTTCGGTACACAATCGGCGCACCCGCTGCGCGTACGCGCGGCCTCTGCCATAAATAGAGAGTGGGGGGGCGGAGCGAGGGAGGAGCAGCGGGGTGGCGAGTGGGGAGGGGAGCGGTGCGGTGATGCTGGAGGGAACGGGGGTGGGGCCGTGGGGGAGCAGCGGCAGGGAGCGAGGAGGAGCACCGGGAGAGAAACGGCGGTGGAGGCACACAAAAGCAAACAGGGGCACAACAGAGGACGAGAGAAATACAATTACTGGCACAATACAATTACTGGAAAAGTACAATTACTGGCACAATACATTTACTGGAAAAATACAATTACTGGCACAACGAGATCAGGGGCACAACAGTGAGGCAGATACGAACGGGTAGCGGCGGCAGCAAACGGAGACCGGGCACACTAAGGATGGGCCACGCGGCGGGTGGAGCGACCGGCTCTGACCAGGTCAGGTCAGGCAAAAGCCATGGAATTAGGTTGGACTGATGCAAAACACAAAATAATTCTTGATTTTAGACCATCCCCAACTCCCTCACATATACCTGCTACCAAAGATGCGTAAAAATCGGTACGACCAGCCTTTCAGACCGATTGTAGCAGGATGCAGATCTATATATGAGCCGGTAGCCAGGTATTTAGATCACTTTTTGCAACCATTAGTACATTCATGGGCATCAAACAATCAAAACACAACAGACTGTTTAAACAAATTAACTAACACACAAGAGGCAATAGATGAGAATACCTGGTTGTGCACGATTGATGTATTGGCACTTAATACATCACTTCTCCACCCAGAAGGATTGGAAGCAGTAGAGTGGATGCTACTTAAGAACAACTATGAGGATTCCCAGTACATCTTTATACTTGAGTTATTACATTTCAGTTTCTATCATAGTTATTTCTCGTGGAAAGATCATTTCTTTTTGCAATGCACAGGGACATCAATGGGTTTATCAGGGGCACCCACGTATGCAAATATTTTTATGGCACAAGTATGAAAGACTAATATTCTACAAGAGAAGGAGTGGCAAGGCAATTGATGACATCCTTCTCTTATGGAAAGGCCTGAGACAACAATTGGAAAAATGCATCGAGATCTTGAACAGACCCAACCCTCATATTAAATTCACACACCAGATGAGTCAGGAATTGATTAACTTCTTGGATATTCTAATTGAATTGAAACAAGGCAGTCTAAACACTAAAGTGTATAAAAACAAATGGATAGGAATAATGCTTTGCAGTTCCATTCCAGAGTTTCTATCCACCATCTTTGAAGAATCACCTACCACTAGCACAGTTCATCAGGATCAAGAGAATTACGTCCGATGCAAACATATGTGATCATACTATTGAAAAAGTATCACGATAATATCAACAGCGAGGCTACCCGCTTGAAGTTCTGGGAAGGGCAAAACAGAAGGTTCAACACATGCAGCATGAGGAGTTGTTAAAAAATGATTGAAGCATAATGACAAAATTTTCCACAGCAACTCCAGCAATTAAACAGAGTATATTACGAAGATGGGAGATAATTGAACAGGAATCAGACTTCAAGGAAGCGTTTATTTCAAAACCTATGTTCACACACTAGCGATCAAATAACCTTAAGGGACTTTTGAAAAAAAGACCATTAAGCGCAACTGTAACACAAGCTATGGGCATGTGTAAATGTTTTACCTGCAGTCACTGTGGCAATGTGATTACTGTTTACAGGCAAGAAATTCATACACCCAAATACTGGTAAAAAATCAAACTGAATGATACATCAGATTGTAATTCCGAAATGGTCACTTATGCTATTAAATGTCTGTGTGGATTAGTGAATGTTTGCAGAACATCCAGAAAAGTACAAATACAACTCACTGAACATAAAAGTATGATTAGAACAGTCAACACAAATTCATACATAGCTGCCCATTGGACCGTAAAAAAACATACAATACCCAAATTTATGTTCACCATTTTGGAAAAAATAAATATAGCACCACACAGGAGACAACAACCAACAGCTAGTGCAAAGGGAAACATAATTGATAAGACATTTAAACACTCTGACACTATTTGGTTTAAACATTGAAATGATTTGCTTTTTATAAATCTGAATATTGTATCTGTTATCCATGCTTGATGTGTTTGCACTAATTACTTCAAGATTAGACAAATGCATGTGTATAACTATATCTCATGTATAATATAATTACTGTATTAAGCAGGGAATCTATGACATAATATCGACAGACAGAATATCTACATACAAAAATATCGACACAAAAATATCGAAATCAAAAATATCGGAGTCATATCTTTCTTCATAAAGGTAAGTACAAAAATATCGAAAAATTAATATCGTAGTACAAAAATATCGAAATTAAAAATATATTTTTTTTAAATGTATTAATAATAATGTAAAAATAATTTTAAAATACATAAAATTTTACAAATATTAAATAAAACATTAAAACATAATTAAAAATGTTAAACTAATACATACACATTTAAAATAAATTAAAAACTCTACATATAAATTAACGCAAAAACTATTAAAACGCATGTATTTACAACGCATGTTTTTACAACGCAGGTACCTTTACAACGCATACCATTACAACGTAAGTATTGGAAAGTATATATTACTTTTTTTAATTTAAAAAAATTGAAAATAATATAATTTAATTTAATATAATTTAATGTAATTTAATTTTTTTTAATTTCATTTAATTCATTTAATTTAAATTTAATTTTATTTTATTTGTACCCTGTACCGCTGTACCCCAAAAACCCAAAACTGACCCTGAACCCTAAAAATTCCCCTGTACCCCAAAAACCCAAAACTGACCCTGAACCCTAAAAATACCCCTTTACCCAAAAACCCAAAACTGACCCCGAACCCTAAAAATACCCCTTTTCCCAAAAACTGAAAACTGACCCTGACCCCTAAAAATACCCCTTTACCCAAAAACTGAAAACTGACCCTGAACCCTAAAAATACCCCTTTACCCAAAAACTGAAAACTGACCCTGAACCCTAAAAACACCCCTTTACCCAAAAACTGAAAACTGACCCTGAACCCTAAAAATACCCCTTTACCCAAAAACTGAAAACTGACCCTGAACCCTAAAAATACCCCTTTTCCCAAAAACTGAAAACTGACCCTGAACCCTGAAAATACCAAAAACCCAAAACTGACCCTGAACCCTAAAAATACCCCTTTACCCAAAAACTGAAAACTGACCCTGACCCCTAAAAATACCCCTTTACCCAAAAACTGAAAACTGACCCTGAACCCTAAAAATACCCCTTTACCCAAAAACTGAAAACTGACCCTGAACCCTAAAAACACCCCTTTACCCAAAACCTGAAAACTGACCCTGAACCCTAAAAATACCCCTTTACCCAAAAACTGAAAACTGACCCTGAACCCTAAAAACACCCCTTTACCCAAAAACTGAAAACTGACCCTGAACCCTAAAAATACCCCTTTACCCAAAAACTGAAAACTGACCCTGAACCCTAAAAATACCCCTTTACCCAAAAACTGAAAACTGACCCTGAACCCTAAAAATACCCCTTTACCCAAAAACTGAAAACTGACCCTGAACCCTAAAAATACCCCTTTACCCAAAAACTGAAAACTGACCCTGAACCCTAAAAATACCCCTTTACCCAAAAACTGAAAACTGACCCTGAACCCTAAAAATACCCTTTTACCCAAAAACTGAAAACTGACCCTGAACCCTAAAAATACCCCTTTACCCAAAAACTGAAAACTGACCCTGAACACTAAAAATACCCTTTTACCCAAAAACTGAAAACTGACCCTGAACCCTAAAAATACCCCTTTAAAAAACTAAAACATATAACATTTAAAATATAAGTATATACTTACCTATACTTACGTTATAATGGTATGCGTTGTAAAGGTACCTGCGTTGTAAAAACATGCGTTGTAAACACATGCGTTGTAATGGTTTTTGCGTTGTAAAAATGTCGTTGTAATGGTAGTGCATTGTAAAAGTTGCATTGTAAAGGTTGTTTCCCCGTTGGATAGCGTTGGGGTAAAAATTACTATTCCCACTCCAGAGGGTGCAACAGTAGGGAAAGCGTTGGATAGCATGGGGGTAAAAATTAATTCCCACACTACTCCCCCTTTAACACACAACACACTACACATATAAAAAAGACAATTAATATAAATTTCAATTAATCAATTAATAACAATTAATATTACTAAATTGATGTAATTATAAATGAACTAAATAACACATATTAATTACTAATTAATTAACAATAAATACCAAAAAAATACAATCTCTTTAATTAATTACATTTAATTATATCACACCCTATCCCCCTATAAACACACAACCCACTACACATAAATAAATCATATCATTTAATCACTTAATAATTATTAATTACCAATTAATTATTATTTAACAATAACAAAAAATTAAATATATTAGCACATTAACTCTAAATAATTTAATTACATAATTAATATTATTTAATTACCAATTAATTATTAATTAACAATAACAACACATTAAATATATTAGCACATTAACTCTAAATAATTTAATTACATAATTAATATTATTTAATTGCCAATTAATTATTAATTAAAAATATGTACAAAAGTATATTAATTAATTAACTAATTAATATTAATTAATTACCAATTAATTATTAATTAAAAATATTTACAAACATATATTAATTAATTAATTATTATTAAATTACTTCCCACCCTATTCCCCTATAAACCCACAACCCGCTCTGATACTAAAACGCAAAATGTAAACAAATTTACAAATTTTCAAACATACATTACAAAACATGTTTAACAAACATATAAACAACATAATAAAATACATAACACTAAACAAAATTTCGATATTAGTAACATTCGATATTAGTAACATACATACCTTAAAAAAACGATATTCTGTCTGTCGATATTTTGGACATCGATATTCTATACTATCGAAATTAAAACATCGATATTATTGTATGTCGATATTTTAAGTTCGATATTTTGTCTCACTACCTTAAGCAGGTACCATTAAATGTTCTCACGCTGTTGCACACAAGACAAACTGCTTATTTGATGCTCGGTGCACCTGACATTTATTTATTTTTTGTTTATTTGTTTTTAAATATTTTTTAGAAAAACAAGGGAGGATAGCATCTTTTTGATTTACTATGTCTCGATTTTTGTTGAACAATCTGTGGTATGCGACATTTACATTATGGAGGGGCACGTGCAACTCTTATGCACTTTACACTAATTTTTTTCTGTGTAGAATCGATAGGTTGGAGACTTCATACGTGTAGTACAAGAGTTTAAGAGACAGAAATTGGACTTCCAAAGAATAGAAGGCAAACAGGTCCCAAAACTGTCTTACGCAGACGACACAGTTTTGATGACCTTAACAGCCAATAGCCTCCAAAAATGTCTGAATGCGTTTGCCAAATATATGCTGTCCCTGGACCTAAAGGTAAATTTTAGCAAATCATACATTATGGTATGTGGCTCCAACCAAACAAAAACAAGGACATTTATTGTAAAGGAAAAAGTCATTGTAAAAGTGTCAAATTTTACCTACTTGGGTAACAGTTTTAAAGATAAATTAAAATGGGAAAATCTAATTGTGGCTAGGATTCATCAAACCAGCAGAACAATAGAGGGGCTTTTTCGTTTTGCTTGTGTGCTGGTCATAAACCGGTAACTGAAATTATAACTTTCTACAAACTAAAATGCTTATCTGTAGCTACCTTTGGTGCAGGAGTATGGGGTTACCATAAAAGTTCCTAGATTCAAATTCTAGAAAATACATTTTTAAAGAGATTACTGATGATCCCCTGTAGCTCTCCTACACTTTTTTGTCACTCTGAGGTAGGTTTTAATTTCGTGAAAGATAGAATAAACATTGCCCCACTGATTTTATGGGGCAAAATCTGGACTTCGGAGGACCTATCAATTTCAAGGAGTATCCTTAGAGACTGCATGAGCCTTGATAATGGAATGTCACTCCCCTGGCTCATTTATGTCAAGGACACTTTCTATAAACTAGGCCTGGAAAAATATTATGATAACACCGATGGTATCCATTCAAACATGAAACATGTTATTAGAAACGCATTCCGAACTGAACTAGGTATTTCCAATCAAGACAATGGAATCTCAGCTGATGAGCCTCAGAGCCAACAGCAATTTTACTTGTCTTTTACCATGCATGTTCATTCGCTTTTCCTTATGACTAGATTTCGTCTTTGCACACTGCACTTTCTTGTGGCTTTTCCCAAACAGGCGTGTTGGTGTGAGATATAAGCAACAAATTTAATGGAGGGTCCGAGGATAATTGAGATTACCGACCCTCTAGTATCCTATCCTATGTTGGTGTGAGAGCCTAACCCTCGTCCTTGTAATAATCTAGCCCATCAGAGTACAATGAACTTTATGCTGTTTTGCACACTTTATAAAGACCCATGGGCACGTTTTATCAAACCCATGTCAAAGAAAATTCGTCGCTGCTCTCATCAGGAGGGCTTTAATTATCTGTGGTCGCTTTCTACTGTTGTTATATGTAGTGTTGTACTACACTTCCTTAGAATTGCTTTTTTAATCAGGAAACACTACGAGTCCTAAAATAAACTCAAATTTGTATAGATTTTAGGTTTTTTTTATATTTTGTATTTTGTATAAATGTGTTGCAGAATGGTATAAACCTCTTCCCCTTTGCACAAAATTGTCTCAAGTACTTTTTAACTTATTGTTTAATGAATGTATGTAAACTTTTATGATTCGACTGAATCGAATAAAGTTATTTGAACTGAACTGATACATCATATTGTAATTCCGAAATGTTTACTTACGCTATTAAATGTCCTTGTGGATTAGTGAATGTTGGCAGAACATCCAGAAAAGTACAAATAAGACTCACTGAACATAAAAGTAAGATTAGAACAGCCAACACAAATTCATGCTTAGCTGCACATTGGACAGGAAAAAAAATACCATACCCCAAATTAAGTTCACCATTAATATAGCACCACAAAGAGACACCAACCAACAGCTAGTGCAAAGGGAAACATACTAGATAAGGCATTTAAACACTCTGATACCAGTTGGTTTAAATGATAGCATTGAAATGGTTTGCTTTTTATAAATTTGTATATTGTATCTGTTATCCATGATCATTGTGTTTGCACTAATTACATCAGGATTAGACAAATGCATTTGTACAAATATATCTCATGTATAATATAATTACTGTATGAAGCTGGTACCATTAAATATTCTCACGCTGTTGCAAATAAGACAAACTGCTTGTTTGATCCTCGGTACACCTGACATGTATTTATTTTTTGTTTATTCGTTTTCACATATTTTTTAGAAAAACAATGGAGGATATCATCTTTTTGATCTACTATGTCTCGAATTTTGTTAAACAATTCGTGGTGTGAGGCATTTACATTATGGAGGGGCACGTGCCACTCCTATGTACTTCACAGTAATTTATTTCTGTGTAGAATCGATAGGGTGAGGACTTCTTACGCGTACTACAAGAGTTTATGGTGAGCGCATTCGCATCGTCTCACGGCACATCTCAATTTTTGTTAATGAATGTTTGCATGTTTCTTTTCAACACAATGCAAAGGTCACCATCCACCTCATTCAATGTCTATCATGCCGGGAAGTCTGTTTTCAGTGGTTGTGGCAGGACGTTCTGTGCGTGTAACAAGCATACAATAATTTATAAACTATGACTCGTCAGGTAGCGTGTTGAACGCTGGTGTAAGGGCGAGTCAGGATTCGTCAGCGGATGGAATTTAAAAGTAAGTGTGAGACAGGATACCAGGAAAAGTTTTGGACACATTAGGTTACGGGACCATTGGTGATAGGTTTCCCTTCACAGCTGCATCGTCCACGGCCCCTAGTTTTTCTCACTCAGACAGGGCTCTCATAGACTGAGAGATCACACAGATGTTAGCGAAACAAGACATCATTCCCTCTCTCCTGCACCCCCAGGGCTTTCTGATCAATCTTTTTCTGGAGGAGGTGCGATGGTCATCACCTGATTACTAACCTAAAAGAGTTCAATGGGTGGTTTATCACCATTTGAAAATGGAGGGGATTCACCTCCTGCGAAATCTACTACGCTCGGGAGACTGGATGGTGCGTCTTGATCTCAAAGATGCATACTTCTTCATTCCGATCTTTCCTCCTCATCGCAGATTCCTGCAGTTGCAAAGGAAAAGCCAGGTATTCGAGTTTACCTCTTTCTTATTCGGCTTGTCTTCCGCCCCTTGGTGGTTTACTAAGAACCTCAAACCTGTCATGGAACATCTGCGAGACTGCAAAGTCTGCCTGATTGTTAATTCAGATGCCATTCTGTTGATGGAGCAATGCGCTCAATGTCTTTGGGAGCACTTGCAAATGGCTGTGGATCTGCTCAAATCACTGGGCTTCATCATCAACCCAGAAAAATTCCATCTTCTCCTGACACAGTCTCTTAATTTCCTCTGCTTAATCATAGACTTGGTTGAGACTTCACTCAGCTTACCCTCCAGGAAGTTTATGAAGATCAGACGGGTACTCCACAAAACTCTGATAAAGAACAAAATGACATTGCAACAGGTGGCATGGAGAGTGGGCTTCCTCTCTTCATCAATACAGGCGATCTTCCCAGGGCCCCTGCACTATCTGGCTGTACAACATCTGAAGACCTTCCCTCTTCACAGTGGTTTGTCTTATGAGGAACTGGTACCCTAACTCCAGACATCAAGGAAGAGATGCATTGGTGGCTATCTCACATGGACTCATGGAATGCCAGGGCCATTTTTGGCTCAAGTCCAGACACTATCGTCGAATTGGATGCCAGGATGACAGGTTGGGGCTCCCCCAGTGGAGAATTATCCACAAGTGGAAGTTGGTCTTTTCAAGAAAAGTCCCTACTCATCATTTGACTGGAAGTACTGGCACATTCCTTTGCAGTCAGATTTTGGACCAAGGACACAATCCAATGTTGTTTCATTCTGAAGATGGACAATGTTTCCGCAGTACATTACATCAACCATCTGGGGCAAACAAGGTCCAAAGCCCTGTTAAATCTTGCCAGTGACTTTTGGGAATACTGCCACTCACACAAAGTCTCAGTGACAGCGAAACACCTTGCAGGCTCCTCCAACACAGTTGCGGATTGGAACTCCAAATCATTTCAGGATTCCAGCATGTGGAAACTCGAGCCAAAGATTTTCCTAGCCTTAACCAGCAAGTGGGGTCTGTTTTCGATGGATCAGTTTGCATCCTGTCTGAACTATCAGCTGGACTGATTCTTCAATTGGAGTCCAGAACCAATGGAGATAGCGACAGGCGCATTCCTGCGGTATTGGAGCTTGGAACAGAGGTATGCGTTTCCCCCGTTTTCAATGATTACTCAGCTGATGGCACACATCAGAAGACAGGCAGCGAAGTGTAGTATCCAGGTCTGATAGAATTTTTTGGGGATTTTCCAATCCTTCTAACCCTATAGCTGACCCTCTAGAAAGATTCTTCTGGCAATCTCCACAACATGGTGGTGGACCAATCTCTCTGCCTCATGGCATGGCGGATTACCGGAGATGATGGCAAGTCCCAGGCCTTTCTTAAGAAGGTCAAGACCTCCTTGCACGTGCATGGGCCTCTTTCACAGTACACAGATATAAATCTGTTTGGTACAGGTGGTCACGTTGGTGTGTGGAAGAGGAACTAGATCCTGTGGACACTGGAATTGCCCAGTGGTTTAATTTTTGGTAAAATTAGCAGTCAAAGGAATGGCTTAGAGGTCAGCAAATTATTTCTGCTCGGCAATCTGAGCTGGACATGACCCTATTGAGAGCCTCCCTGAGGGAGAGCATCCACTTGTGCAGAAGCTGTTACGGAACGTCTGACAGTCTGTTCCTCTGGAACCGAGATATTAATCGTTATGGGATGTTAACAGAGTGCTCAATCATTTCTTATCATGGCAGAGTAATAAGTATCTCTCACTAAAGGAACTTTCAGGAAAGTTGGCCATGCTCCTTTGCTTAGAGTCATGTCGTAGAGTTTTTGATGTCAGAGCTCTGGAGATTAGAGGTAGGATTTTTACCCAGAATGGGGTTACTTTTCATATCTCTAAGTGCGCTAAGACATGTATGAGAGTAATTTCTTACCCTGCTATTCCAGATACCCCCACAATTTGTGTGGTGAGATGCATTAAAGCCTATGAGGCAATGGTAGAGGAGATGAAACCTCAGAGTGAGCGTCATCTTCTGATTTCACTCCGTAAACCTTTTAAGGCAGTTTGTTCCCAGACCATAGCCCGTTGGGTCAGGTGAGTGATGCAAGAAGCAGGTATTGATACATGTCTGTTTGGAGCAAATTCGGCGAGAGGCACTATGGCGCCTAACTCATTTGGGTTGGGTGCCAGCTTGGAAGATATTATTTTCGTTTTTATTTTGATGGTGATTTGCAATTAGCAGTCATATACAATATAGCATTGCATTTCTCTGATTGAATATTTCCATATGTATTTTCCTTTATTTTTACTATCTTGAATCTGTTTTATTTATTTTTTGTTCTCTACGTATATAGGTGCCCATCAGGTCTTAGTTGCCCGACCTTTCCTCGTTACTATCCCCCACTTAGGGACAATTTTTTGGGATAAAGCTTTTTATTGAAAATAAAATAAACACAAATCAATATCAAACAAAACAGATGCAGTCACAAATCATGAATCTATCAATGAAAAATAAAAAATTACATTCAAAATAACGCATTACATTGGGTCAAAAACAGGGCAATTGTATCCTCTTCCCATGTGATAGAGAAAGCCCTAGAGTGTCTCGCTCTCCACTGTATCAGAAGGCGCTTCACTAAATGGAATACAAATAAAATCTCTACTCTCATTCCAGGGGCCCCATATTTTAGTCCATTTACCAGGACATCCCCTGCTTTCATACACCGCTCTCTCCGCTTGCATACACAAATCCATATTGGATTCCCAATCAGTGTGTCGCAAATCATGTAAGATATTATTAATGCTGCTGACTGCTTTTGTGATTCCACCTTTAAGACCTTCTATTTTAAGCCAGTAATTGATATGACTTGATTGTCGGTGAGTAAGCTTTAAATTAGCATAATCTTCACCTCTGGTCCTGACACAGAATATAATTTTTCTTAGCTATCTTAAAGGAAAGTTTCCAATTCTATTTAGGACACAGAGGTGAGGAATATTCCCACCCACTCGTCCGAGAGGGGTATTTCCATCACAATGCTTATTGTGTTTCAAATTAGATATTTGTTCAGAGTGAGGACTGATTTCTAACGATGTTGTACAAGTTATGGGATGTTAAAGTTATTGTTTTAGATGTCCTATTACTTATGATTCTATGACGCAGTTACTTGTATGTTTATACGAATCTGTTTATATTGGTGGTACTCCTATTTAAGCACTGTTCTTTTCGCAGATACAGATTCCTCTAGAGACTAGGATGACATTCTTATGGTCACGCAAATAAAGAGGGAGAATGAATAGGGACAGAGGACTTTATTATCGTGGACTGAGATGTTATTGGCTGTTACAACAATGTTTTTCATTTCTACCTTCCCAGGTCGTTTTTATGTTGTTATGTGAAGCTCCTTATGGCTGCTGTTAATAAACAAGCATTTGCTATGTAATCGGTCTCGCCTTTGGGACCTTATATGTAATTCGCTATGCAGCACATTAGCCTGGGTGCTGAAACATCTACTGTTCTTTAACATGGAGGGAAAGTATGCACCAAACTGCGTAACATGCCAGGTATGGGAACACATGGAGAAAAATATTGCCTTTCAGCGGGAACTAGTATAGTCCAAAGCTCTGTTTTTAATATAAAATCCGGGCCTTTGGTGGTCATATCTCTGAAAATACAAGATTTGAAAATATGTTATTGTCTATGGGTGCTCGTGGAAGACAATTTCTATGGACTGGAATCTAGAGAATGCTAAAGTGATTCTGGTATTTTACTGACCACTGCTGGTCGTTTTCTATCAAGAAAGTTAAATAGAGGAAGATGAACAGAAAATAAAGTCTCTAAGTGGAAGCAGCCAATTCCAAGGGCTGATCTCCAGATCCCACAAAGTACATGCAAATTTATGTATATACTAAAGTATATACAAGAGGTCTCGAATGCTGGACCTAAAAAGTGAAGAAGGAACAGCATAATCTTCGAGTCCATGTCCTTAATGGAATTTAAAACTTTCCTTTATGAAGCTAGGAAATGTTATATGGTTTGTCTGGAATTTGTATTTTCTGTTCCTAAAGGGTTAAAGAGAATCTCTGATACTCTTTTGTATCATATTGATATTTATTTGCTTTCTATGTGAAACATCACTGTCACCTAAGCAAGATGGCCCAAGGCAATGTTACCTCTTTCTCGTTGTGGCAGATTTCCCTCAATTATATTTCCCTCATCAAATCAATTGCTCTATTTAGATATGCAGTGAATCCTACAGTAATTGAAAGAGTTATACAAATATATAAATTGCCAGTTCGGCATCAAAAAATGAAACAGTAAGCACAAAGTACAAAATACACCATGGTAGGTATCTTTACAAAGTAAAATGTGTAACAAGAAGCACTGTTTGGAGAACTATCAACCTCAACCATCAATTTGCCTGAGTTTTTGAATGTGTGATGCCAAGGAGTGTACCATTCTCCACATTCTAAGATGTATGATATATAACCAAGTGATGAAGGCACATTGGAACGTCTTTGCCATTCATGAAAATGTCAATCATGAGAGGCTCAAATAAGCCCCTCCTATCCAAAACTGAATTTTTTACACCGACTTGAAGGATGATGAGCGCAGGTGGCCGTAGCTCCCTGCATGCAATCTTCTCTGCCAAATGTCGCTGACTGCTAAGGCAAAATCTGCCAACAATGGCCAAGTGCATATGTAGCCCTGCTTCAGTTGCTGGCCTTTGGTAATCCCCATGTTTATAATCACCTCAGCTCATGTCACAAAAGAATGACCAAGAACCCATATGCTGGCTATGACTATGTGCACCTAACACAAAGAACTGAGAAGGGAAAAGAACACGAGAACAACCTTCCTGTAATGCACTTGGTTAGATTATATTGAGGTGAACATAGCATTTGTAACAATTCAACTTCTACCTCACAATCTTTTTGACTGTGCCTGGGTCAAGGACCAGGCCTCTCGCAAATGATGCAGCTCCAATTTTGAAGGACTGGGAGGTGAAGTTGGAGCTCTCTATTTCTAATATATGCATCACCATGGACAACACGGTACTGAATTGTAACCTGATTAATGGGCCCCTATACTGTACACTAGCAATGCGGTAGCCTGGCAAACAAGCTGAAGGCTTGCTTATCCTTTTAGACCCCAAGACCCCCATACCGCAAGACAACCCTGTCACCCCTATGTTGTTGCCCTGTCTCAGAATAGGGGAGAGTGACCACCAAGTGTCCAACCAAACCAAGAAATGTTTCGGAGGAACATTCTTCCATGGATGTTCGTTTTGATTCTCCAGCCAGTTTAGGATTCTGAAGGCCTCATAGAATGAAGTGAAAAGATTTGCAAAATAACACTGCCTCATAGTGGGTTACGTACCGTGGACAGAGCCCCAATGTCTTTCCCTAACATATCCAGATCAACAGGACTCATTTATCAGATGTTGCCACTTCTAATCTTTTCCAAACTTTAAGGATCTTCTTAATGGTGAAAAACTGAGAATCTAGAGTTGATATGCTCCTCCTTGCCAAAGCTGCAAACCTACATTCCTGATGCAATTACTCAAGAAAACTTACCCAGCTCTTTAGCAAGAAATAGTTACTGTTAGAAATCGGGTCTCTAGTTGGCAGAGGTATTCACCCTGTTCAAGTAGGCACAACAATCCAAGTCAGAGTAAGCTAGATACACACTAAAATATTACCTGTGCTCACCCTCTGGTAGCTTGGCACGGAGAAGTCAGGCTTATCTAAAGAGGCAATGTATAAAGTATTTGTGCAAGGCACACACACACACAGTAAAACAATGAAAACACTACAAAAATACTCTGCACAGGTTTGGACAAATAGGTAATAATTTTATGATTAAATCAAGACCAGAACGACAAAGATCCAATCAGTAGAACTGGCTTTATGAATTTTTAAAGAATAAATCAAAACGTAGTACTTAGAATTCAATTGCTCATAGGGGTTACTTAAGGTCATGCTGACGCTAGGCAAATCCAAAGTTCCAGCCGAACGCGATGGAGGGCAGGCCGGCTACAGAACTCACGCAGTTCCTGCTGAAAAAGTACCTTAGATGGAACAAGACGCGATACGAGGAGTCACCACGTCGGCATCGATATCGAGGTTGGGGGCGAAGCTTCGGAGCTAATCGGTGCAGTCAACAAATGCTTTGTCAGCAAACCTCTTTACAATGCAGGCACTGCATCGTCATTGAGCCATGCTGTCTGTCGTCATCCAACTGCACAGTCTGTCAAGATGATGTTGTCAATTGGCTCCTGCTTCTACGTCGAAGAGCACTATGTCGGTTCTAATCAGTGCAAAGTCATCACTGCTTTGATTTTGATGGTTCTAGACAGCAGAAATCACCTTTCTAGGGCCCACAAATGGATTGGCACCGCTTGGCAGGGCAGGACTCTCAGATGGCAGAATCCAGGTGCTGTTGCAAGTTGTTAAGAAGTCTTTGATCGCCCTGAGACTTCAGAAAAGTGGGAAAGGCAGCAAGCCCTTGGAGTCACTCTGGGTTTAAGTGAGATGGGTCCAGTCCTTATCCTCAGCAGGGCAGGGATCAGCAGGCAGCAGGGCAGCAGGGCAACTCAGCAAGGCAGAAAGCAGTTCCTTCAGAACAGCAGTCAGGCGAAGGGGCATTCCTTGTAGCATAGCAGCCCTTACTCCTGGCAGAGTTCTGTTTTGGTAGGATCAGTTCTAATTCCCAAATGTACCTTTGAAGTGGAGATGACTTCAAAGTAGGCATTTGAAGTGCACAGGTCCCCTTTCATCCCAGCCCTGTCTGCCAACCTATCAGTGGAGAGGTAATCAACCTTCTGTGTGGGAAACAGAACACTGCTTATTCAGGTGTGTCAGCCCCCCTCTCTCTTCCTGCTCAGGAACAACCATCAAAATGCAGATAAATGCAAATTCGTTTTCTGCCAAACCCACTCTTCCTGTGTTTCTGGCTGTCTAGAGGAATGCACAAAGTGTAGCTCTCACCCACCCCATCTGTGTATTGGAGACAGGTTGCAGGCACACAGAGCTAAGTTAAGAACAGAGAAATGTCCACTTTATAAAGTGGCATTTCTAAAATAGTAATGTTAAATCCATCTTTTCCACTAAAGGGGATTTCCCCCTTACAATCCCAAAGATATGATACATGATGCAGCTACTACTTCTAATCAGGAATTACAGGTTAAAAGTGGTTTAAGGTATTCCTGATGAGAGGAGTATGCCTCACAGTAGTGAAAAACAAATGTAGATGTTTGTCACTACAAGGACATGTAAAACTTACTAGTACACGCCTTAAATTTTACTTACACAGCACCCTCCCCTTGGGGCTACCTAGGGCTAACCTTAGGGGTGACGTATGTGTAATAAAAGGGGAGTTTAGGGCTTTGCAAGTGGTTTTAAATGCCAAATTGAAGTGGTAGTAAACTGCACAAACACATGCCTTGCAATGGCAGGCTTGAGACAGGTTTGGAAGGCTACTTGTGTGGGTGGCACAACTAGTGCTGCTGGCCCTCGAGCAGCACTTATATCACAAGGCCTATGTATATGGTATAGAACTTTACAAGGAACTTATAAGTAAGCTAAATATGCCAAACATGTATACACCAATGCCACCATGTTTAGGGGAGAAGTACAGGCACTTTAGCGCTGGTCAGCAGTGATAAAGTTCTCAGAGTCCTAATTCCAACAAAAACATACAGCAAAAAGAGGAGGTAAGCAGGCAAAACGTTTTGGGGGAAGACCACTCTAAAGAAGGCAGGACTAACAGTTACCCTGTGTTCGACTCCCTGCAAATGACAAATAGAGCTGAAAGGCTCTTCCTAGGCCATCTGTGTTTTGAATGGGAGACAAGCTGAAACCAGGACAAGTAGGACTGAATAGCAAGACCCCAAAGTTGGCATGGAAAGGGGGTAAACCCTTCCAGCGAGTCCTTAAAATTTCTCAAAAGCTCACACAATTGTGTTCATGATTAATTACATTTCCAGACTCTACGTTGGCCATAGTCCAATTATGACGGACTGATACATTTGAAAACCCTTAATCCAATTATTAAAAGCCTCATCAACTTTTCACATCTTTTGCTTATAAATGCACTCTTTAGAACACCTGAATTTTCAATGATCTCTTCAAAAATATCCAAATAAATCCCCTTCTTAATTGTATCCCTTACTTCCCCAATCAAATGCAGAATCATGTGGTTTGTTAATTGCCAGCACGTACTCACCTGTACTTCCACTGACCCCTGTGATAGCTGATGGAACTGGGGGCATGATAGGGGCTAAGGTTGCCATACCAGAGGGGCAAATCTGAGATTGTGGGCCCACAGCTTGGGCATGTATTGGTTTTGCACCTGGCCAGTGGATCCTCTCTGGGTCTGCGTGTCGCCCTGACAACCAATAGGAACTGTATTCGTGTTGGAGATGATGGAGTAAATCACTGATTCACTCTGACGGACATCCCGTACCCCAAATATAGAGATGTCTGCCAGCCCCATGGCATCTCTTATCGATGCCAGGAACCTCTGCCCTGGCGATTCCTACTAAAGTTGTAAAAGTTGTAAAAATGGCTCTGTCAAATAGGACAACCCTCTGTCAAAAACAAACTTCCAAAATGGGAGATCATTTTTATAAAAAAGTAAACCAATGACTCATACACCATGGGAGCATTCGCCTACGGTGTGGGGATCATTTTTTAGGTCGAGCATCTGAGACCTCTTGTACATACTATAGTATATACTTTCCTTGGCTTAAAGCCATTCCCCCTGCTTTTCATAGTTTGTTACAGTGTCCTCTAAAAATCTGTACTTGCTAGTGGTCAGTCCTGCCTCTTTGTCCCTCCTTTTGTCGTTTCATTCCTCCCACAGAGCAGGCACTAATTACCAAATGTTTACGCTTTGGTTCTTTTTTAGTTCTTTGAGGGACTATTTTCTTCTTTCTTTCCTGCTTATGTTACACTGTGGGTGCTTATTCGGCTTCAGGCATGTAGCTGAATGAATTTTACTGCAGCATTCGTGCCTCCCACACCCTCCCATATCCCAGACATTCTTCAGCATTCATCTAGGTGTTGTTCTTCTCACATTGTGGCTCTTTGAACATCTGCTCCCCCATTAAACCCCAACAAAAGACAGCTCCCAGCCTCGGCTGGTTTTCTTTTGTTTCAGGCCAGACCAACTTCAGGCTGTTTTTGCAAGCAAGCGCTCTGTGTTTTCACTTTTGTGAAAACAGGGTTGTAGCTCACTGAAACTAGCAGAGGAGCCAGGCTGCCTCCTTCTGTTTCCAGCAAAGCATGCTTCCAAGAGGGCAGGAGAGCACCTTTCCTTGTCTCTTCCTTCCTTCTCTTTTGATGAAACTTGCAGTCACTCTGGTTTTTTTTTTACGAAATGCAAGAGTGCATGTTTTACAATTGTCTCCTTTGTATGCTTGATACTCCTGCTCTGTGTCGCTCTCAAGCACTGTGTGCTTCAGTGCACCCCACGCTCCATATTACTTTTTCTCTTTTGTGATGCTAGTCCCGCCCCAAGCCTGTACTTTGCATCCTGAATAATGTGGCAGACAAGGGAGGCCACCAAGGCACCTACAGCTCTAGGGCTGTCCCCTGACTTTGCCTTCACTTCCAGACACAGGCGGCAGTGTATCTTTACATCGTCTCCCCCCTTCTGTATGTCCTAACAGCACGCCAAGACCACCCCTCTTCCCTCGACTTCCCGCAGCCCCATGCCCAGAACAGGATGACTTTTATGCTGCCAGCATCTGTTTTTCTTAGGTATGTATAAATTATGATACTAGACAGTCATTTAGGACTAACCATTTCCTCTTCTCAAAAAATGCTCCTGTAATTGTGTGTTTGTTTTCATGTATTTGCTATGCAAATACTAAAGACGCGTTGTACTAGAAATGCGCTCAAACTTTGTTTAAGGACATGCAGTGGCTAGAAGGCAGTTTAATTTACAAACATCAGATAACAGTCCCCCAAGTGTCAGGGAAGGAGCAGCACGGTGTGATATTAAAAGAACACATATAATAACTCCTAACTCACGGAGAATACGGACATACAGGGATTAAAATGCTATTTTTCGAATCAGTTGGGTCTGCATTTACATCTTGCTATTGGCCCTCTACTCTACGGCACAAGCAGGCTAATATTTCTTAAAGAGCCTGAAAAGCCAAGAATTTCGAGTTTCTAGGCCCAGGTAGCCTGAGAACCTCGGAAGTGGGGGGGGGGGGGGGCGGGGGGGCAGGTTTCATGGCTAGATCCACATTTAGATGGTACATCCTTTTATTGGTCTCGCGCAGTCAGATCACTGGACTGAGCAGTTCAGGTATGAGAAACAAGGACAGTGCTGGTTTTCTGTGAAGAGTTTCTGCAAGTAAAATATTGCCAGGAAACAATGTTCAGTTTTTATTGATGGCCCATCAGGTTAAAACAGTTTAGCATTTTCTTTAATAGCCCAGCTTTACACAAGTTAATCCGGATCACTCCTCGACCCACTATTAAAAAGTATTGAAACGGGTAAATATTATTATTATTTCCAGCACTCCTCCTGCATACTTCAATATGCTATGATAGTTAGGTCTTAATAAAGGTAAAATAACATTCAACATTACACATCTGGCAGGAATTGGAAGCTGTACTATAAAAATATATTTTTTTTTACATCGCACTGTTTTACTTCACAGCTTTAAATGGGAGTGATTTTAACTATTTTTCGGTTTCGGCCTGCGAAAGACAGCGCACATGCGCAGTCTCGCTGGTGAGACTTAATGGGGTAGAGTGAACATCACTAGCAAGGTTAAGCCCTGCCCCTCTTCTCCATTGGCTGGCCTCCTAAACGGTGGCCAGCCATTGAAGAAGAGGTCCTAGTGATGTTCTTCTTTCAATCTAAGCCCCATCCTTTTCAGATTGGGGGGCGTTTTTTTTAACTTTCTTTCTAGGCTGTAAAAAACACGCCCCCCAGTCTGAAACGGACGGGGCTGAGGCTCTGGGTATAGCTCCTCCCGCACACAGCACACCACTAACTCCTCGTTTGTTCTCCTTCGCCTCCCAGGCCTCGCTTCCTCCTGGATCAGCGCGGAGGGTGAAGCCATGAGTTTTCAAGCCCTCCCCCACCACACGCCCTCCTCCCGCACACAGCACACCACTAACTCCTCGTCCCCCATCTTACCTCAGCCAGCGCCTGTCCAAGGGGTGCCCGCGGGATAGTAGGCTCGGAATTAGAGCCGAGGGGGAGCGGTGCCAGGCCCGAGAGTAGATCCCGGTGCTGCGGAGGGGGAGAAACCCCAGGGCCCGCGCGGAGGAAGGGGACCAAACGAGGCTCCTGGATTCACTCGGAAGCGTTTCAGCCCCTTTCAGCGTCGGACACCGGAGAAGCGAAGGAGAGTCTTTATTTGTGCCATACGGGGGGGAAGGGCGCCCCCCACTGCCTGGAAGCAGCAGGGCCGGCTGATGCACGGCTGAGCAGAGCTGGGGCTGCCTCCTCAGGGGCCACACCAGCGGCCTCCTCACCCTCCTCTGCTACGGGCATCTCTATCGGGCCACGGTCCTCTCTTTACTGGTAGAGTGAGTCAGTCGGGAGGGGCCCCTTCCCACACAGAAGGGACAGGGGCCGCACAGAGGTGCAGGCCCGGGCAGAGCTGGGACTGCCTCCTCAGGGGCCACACCAGCGGCCGCCTCACCCTCCTCTGCTATGGGCATCTCTGGCGGGCCACGGTCCTCCCTTTACTGGTAGAGTGAGTCAGTAGTCTTATGAGGATGTGGAACAGGAACTAAGGAATGCATTATTCGATGCAGCTTCAATCAGAGGTCTCACGTTTTCCAGTACAATGCTAAAATAGCTCAACTAGTCCGGATTTTTTTATTTTAGCATTCTGGGATTTGTAGTCCTGTTTCCCCTACAATTAAAATCAAGACTACTAGTCTCAGAATGCAACGCAAAATCCGGGATTCGCTCATCTAGTCATGCAAGATCTCAAGAGACTTGAGATCTCAATTTGTGTAAATGACCTTCAAAGAAGTTTATATAAGAACCGTTTTGGACAATTTTACTCCCTACGATTATTCTCTTTACAAAAACAGGAAGTCCATAGTTTGTCAGATATGCGAGGGGGGAGGCGGGGTGGGCGAGCAGGGGCTCAGATTCACAAGATGAAATAGAGCGCTGCACTGTACCTTTACTGGCACCTCCGCCGTCCGCGGGCGACCCTTGAATCCATCACGCGGTGCTGTTAAAAGGCGTTGCACACGAGTTTCTGCACGTTTTCTATGGTGCAGGGTCCGAAGAGGTTCCGCATGCAAGCACCAGCCACGTGACATTGGGTGGTATTGCTAGCCCTAGGTGTTGTATTCGAGGATGGTGTGTTGAGCGAGTGAGGTTTGCAGATTTGGTTAACTTAACAGGCTCTTTGCTGGATTGTTTAGTGCCCGATAACGGCATCTAAAATACTTGCGTATAGCATCTTGTGACCCCCCCTTCACCTGCATGTGCGTTGTTACTTCTCCCTACGCCAGTGTTTGTGACTCGACGCCGATTGAGTCAGCCTGAAAGTAGACGTGTGCTGCCCTCACTGTTCCGATCTCACCCATCCTCTGCTTTCCAGGGATTGGAGGGGCGGGTTAGATGCTCAGGCTGCACTTCTTTTCTGACTGCAGACCTCCTAAAGAATCTTGCAAAATACCGACTGCTGACAAAATGCAGTGGCAAGCCTTTTATTCAATGTGTTAAAAAAATGCACCCGCTAGTTATGTTTCAAGGATCACGGCTAGAGTCAGGGCACTTGCAGGTTATGTATTTTTATGCAAGCAAGAGCTCTGATTGTTCAATTTTCCCAATTTGTTTTGAAAAGCTGCTGTTATTTCCTGTTTCGCATAATACCTCTGCTGTCCTTGGGCATTTTGCTTTTCACCTGCATTGCTGTCGCACGCAAGCCACTTCTGGAGAATGGAATATAAACAAACCAACCAAATCATTAGTTTGTAGAAATGGATTTCTTTAAATGCAGTGTGTGTTTGTGTGTGTGTGTGTGTGTGCGCGCGAGCTCGCGTCATGCATGTGATCAGCATTTAACTCATCTTACGTAACGGAAAGGAAAAATGTGACTTTCTTATGCATAACATGCCTTATGAATCAGGAACTGCTTCACAATATTTGATTTATGAGATGCCTACAGTCCTAAGGAAGGCACTAGGCCCCCCTAGAAGAAACACGTGAGTGGCAAAATGTGCTGACAGAATAGAGAAGCAGGGCCGGATGCACACCCCTCCGATTTTTCATCTTGTGGTAAGAAGATAGCGGTCAAAACTGTTTTAGTTCACCCATTCACAAATTTATGGAGGTCTGACGGTTAAACAGAGGTAGAACAAGATCTCTGACCTCCTGGTCTGAGACCTGCTCTCTCCCCAGCAGCTCCTCTGACTTTGCCGCTGCTGCTGAGCCCGCCCACCTCCACCTGGTAGGTGTTCGAGGCCGCGGTTCTCCGTTTTGCATTGTGCCCATTTTTTCTGCTGTCTCGTCAATGCCCAGTATCTGATCAATGTGCCTTGTTCTGTATCTGTTTTCCCGCTCTGCTCTGGTTTTGTTTTAATCAATCAATCAGTCTACTTGTAGAGCGAGCTACTCACCCACGAGGGGGGGGGGAGGGTGCTGCTACTTTTTAAAGAGTCAGGTCTTGAGGAGTCTTCTGAAGGTGAGTAGGTCTTGGGTCTGCCGCAGGAGGATGGGCAGGGTGCTCCAGGTCTTGGGAGTGAGGAAAGAGAAGGATCTGCCGCCGGAGGTTGCTCGTTGGATGCGAGGAACAGCGGCGAGGGCGAGGCTGGCAGAGCGGAGTTGGCGGGCGGGGGTGTAGAAGCTGAGTCTGCTGTTAAAGTAGGCTGGTCTGGTGTTGTGTAGTGCTTTGTGTGCATGGATGAGGGGTCTGAAGGTGATCCTTTTGTTGACGGGGAGCCAGTGCAGGTCTCTCATGTGGGGGGTGATGTGGCTGCAGTGGGGATGTTGAGGATCAGACGGGTGGAGGCGTTTTGAATGCGTTGTAGTTGTCGTAGGAGTTTAGCTGAGATTCCTGCGTAGAGTGCATTGCCGTAGTCTAGTCTGCTACTGACTAGGGCCTGTGTCACTGCTCTTCTTGTTTCGGTGGGGATTTACTTGTAGATCCTGCAGAGCATGCGGAGGGTGTTGTAGCAGGAGGAGGAGACTGCGCTAACTTGCATCGAGGGAGGAGTCGAGGATGATTCCTAGGCTACGTGCGTGGTCAGTGGGTGTTGGTGCTGCTCCCAGCGTGGTTGACTACCAGGAGTCATCCCAGGCTGATGGGGCTGGTCCAAGGATGAGGATCTTAATCTTGTCTGAGTTCAGCTTCAGTCGGCTGCTCCTCATCCATTTGGCGATGGCCTTCATACGCTTGTGGAGGTTGGTTTTGGCGGTATGCAGGTCCTTGGTGAGGGAGAGGATGAGCTGGGTGTCGTCGGCGTAGGAGATGATGTTGAGGTCGTGCTGGCGGGCCACTTGTGCGAGGGGGACCATGTAGATGTTGAACAGTGTCGGGCTGAGGGAAGTGCCCTGGGGTACGCTGCAGATGATGTCGGTGGCTTCAGAACGGAAAGTTGGGAGGCGGATGCTCTGGGTTCTGCCGGTGAGAAAGGACATGGTCTAGTTGAGGGCCTTCTCTTGGATTCCGGCTTCTTGGAGGCGTGTCTTCAGTGTGTGGTGGCAAACCGTGTCGAAGGCGGCTGACAGGTCCAGGAGGATGAGGGCTGATGTTTTGCCGTTGTCTAGATGGTGCCTGATGTCGTCTGTGGCGGTGATGAGGGCTGTTTCGGTGCTGTGGTTTCTTCTGAATTCGAACTGGGACGGGTCAAGATGTTGTTGTCCTCGAGATGGCGGGTTAGTTGTATGTTGACGATTTTCTCGATGACCTTCGCCGGGAACGAGAGCAGGGAGATGGGCCGGAAGTTCTTGAGGTCCTTGGGGTCCGCCTTGGGCTTCTTGAGAAAGGCGTTGATCTCAGCGTGCTTCCAGCTTTCCGGGAATGTAGATGTCTTGAAGGAGATGTTGATGACATTCCGTAGTTGGGGTGCGATGGATGCATCTGCTTTGTTGAATACGTGGTGTGGGCAGGGGTCTGATGGTGATTCTGAGTGGATGGAGTTCATGGCCTCGCGTGTCTTGTCGTCGGTAACGTTGGTCCAGGAGGTCAGGTCGTTGATGCAGGTGGTGTTTGTCGGGTGGGTGCGGCCTGTCGTTATTGGGGCGGTCGGGGTGTTGAAGCTGTCGTGGATGTCCAAGATCTTGCGGTGGAAGAAGGTGGCCAGTGCGCCGCACAGTTCTTGTGAGGGCGGGATGTTGTTGGCGCTGGGGTTGGAGAGTTTCTTCACGATGCTGAAGAGCTCTTTGCTGGTGTGTGCGTTGTTGTCTAGGCGGGATTTGAAGGAGGATCTCGTGGCGAGTCTGTTGAGGTGGTGATGTCTGCGGGTGGCGTCCTTGTGGGCTGCGTGGCTGACTGGTGTTTGTTCATGGAGCCATTTCTTCTCCAGTTTTCAGAATGCTCGTTTGGAGGTCTGGAGCTCTTCGGTGAACCAGGTGGCTTTCTTGCTGGTGAGGCTGTTGGAGCGGGCGAGGGTGTTGGCGCAGTCGTTGATCCACTGTCTGAGATTGCGGGCGGCGACGTCTGGGTCGGTGTGATCGGTGGGTGGGTTCTGGGCAACGGTGTTGGTCAGCTGGTCCTCTGTGACTTTGCTCCAGCAGCGGCGGGGCAGCTGTTGGGTGCGGTGGTGCGTGGTGACCTTGTTGAAGGTGAAATGGATGCAGTGATGGTCGGTCCAGTGGAGTTCGGTGTTGTGGTCGAAGGAGACGTGGGTGTTGGTGGAGAAGATGGGATCAAGCGTGTGGCCGGCTGCGTGGATGGGAACTGTGACGAGTTGTCTGAGGCCGAGGTTGGCGAGGTTGGCGATCAGGGAGGTGGAGTTGGCGTCGTTGTTATTCTCGAGGTGGAAGTTCAGGTCCCCGAGGAGGATGTAGTCTGTGGAGGCGAGAGCGTGGGTGCTGGCGAGGTAGGCGATGCGAACAGGAAAAAAGCATCGCGAACAAACAATTCCACATGTATGCTGAGTTTCTGCATGTTCGCAGAGATTTTTTACCGTTTCGCGAAGATTTGCATAACGCGATTACGCAAATTCCGCCCACCTCTACTTCATACTCATTGGAGATTTCAACTTCCACCTCGACAACCTCAGCAACCCCAACTCCGCCACCCTCCTGGACAACTTTGCCAACCTCAGACTGAAACAACTCATCACCACCCCCACCCTCAAGGCAGGACACACCCTCGCCTTGACCCCATCTTTGCAGGAGATAACAACATCCAATTCAGCCACACGATGCAACCCCATGGACGGACCACCATTGCATACAATTCCATATTGACAAACCAACAGTGGCCAAACCTGCATCCCCCCCGCCACAAAGAAACTGGAGCAAGAGCACCAAGGAGCAGCTCAACTCCACTCTCACCCGGAATGCATCCGCCACATTGAACAACGCCAAGCCCATAGCCAAAGGGATCCGCAAATGGATCTTCAACCACGCAGACGAGCTTGTACTTCCTGCGTAAATCTGACAGACCTCCAAGAATCCAGATGCACCTGCAGACGTCTCAAGAAGAACTGGAGAAACAGCAAATCCCCAGAAGACAGCACCACCTACCATAATGGCATGCCAGAATACCACCAACGCATCGGATCTACCAAGAGGACCTTGTTCCAGAACAACATCCTCGCAAACTCCAGCAATTCCAAGGAGCTCTTCAGCATCATCTACGAATTCACCAAACCCCCCAGCTTAGCGAGGGACATCAGCCCCTCCCAGGTCCTCTGCAACAAGCTCGGATCCTACTTCCACCTGAAAATCAAGGGTCTCTGCGACAACTTCAGCGACCAGACACACAACACTGAAACCACCTCCTCCTCCAACAACGCTAACCAGCCCACCCTCACCACCTGGACCCCAGTAACCTCTGAAAACACAACATCGATCAAGAAAGCTCCCACAGGTCTCTGCCCACTGCATATTTTCCACAGAGCCCCCATCACCTCGGAACTACGGCGGACAATCAACACCACCCTTGAAACTGGCATCTTTCCCGATGACTGGAAACGTGCAGAAGTGAGACCCCTGCTCAAGAAGCCCTCAGCAGATTCCACCGACTTCAAGAACTACCGACCCATCTCTCTTCTCCCCTTCGGGGCAAAAGTCACAGAGAGGACCGTCAACATCCAACTGACAAAATTCATGGACGAAAACTCCATCCTCAACCCCTCCCAACCCAGATTCTGCAGCAACCACATCAGTGAGACTGCTCTACTCACCGCCACAGATGACATCTGCACCCTCCTCGACCAAGGACACACAGCAGCTCTGATCCTACTCGACCTCTCTGCAGCTTTTGACACCGTCTCCCACCACACACTCACCACCAGACTCCGCGAAGCCAGCATACAGGGAACCACCCTCGACTGGCTCTGCTCCTTCCTCAGTGGCAGAACCCAAAGAATCAGACTCCCACCATTCCCCTCCAAACCAACAGAATTCAACATTGGAGTACCCCAAGGATCGTCGCTCAGCCCCACACTCTTCAACATCTACATGGCCCCCCTCGGCGCCATCGTCAGACAACACAGACTCAGCATAATATCCTACGCTGATGACACCCAGCTCATCCATGGACCCAATCACCACCAGACTCAACTTCCACAAAGGTATGAAGGATATTGCATTCTATATGAGCAACAGCTGTCTGACCCTCAACTAGGAGAAGGCAGAAGTCCTCGGACAATCCCCCCCTCGGCCTGGAACAACACCTGGAGGCCCGCCGCCCTTGGCAGCCCCCCACCCTCACCACACCCAAAACCTCAGCATCGTACTCGACTCCTCCCACTCCTTGACCCGACAGGTCAACGCTGTTGCCTCCACCTGCTTCAAGACCCAACGCATCCTCCGAAAGACCTTCAAATGGATCCCACCCGAATCGAGGAAGACCGTCACCCACACACTCATAACCAGCAGACTACAGACCATACAGCAGCACACTTTCCCTGTTTGCGCTTGGAGCACCGATTTAAAGGTGCGCTGTGGCGCAAACAGGGAATGTGTGCCGTATATGTAATAGGGCCCCGATATGGACACAACAACTGAATAAACTTAAAACCAGCCAGGACTATTGTCAACTGTTGTTAGCTGTTTAATCGAAATAAGTCATACAAGAGGTGATGGGAGGAATGCTTGCAATTTGTCTAAACACTGGCAATCACTCGTGGTAGCATTCCAACCCATTGTTCTTTTGCTCACCATGCCACCTTAGATTGCACCCAGCCATATGCAAATCATTCTTGGCCCTGCTCCTCATGGGAAACGTCAAACCCAAACTGCCAAGTCAACTAGGGTGAAACTGGTCCTGGGTTGCTTGCATTCGGGTTCAAAGAGGACCTGGCTTGGCAGTTCGGACTGGACTGTTCCCATGAGGAGCAGGGTCAGTACTAATTTGCATATGGCTGGGTCCAACCTGTGGTGGCATAGTGAGTAAAGGAATGATGGGTTGGTATGCTACTGCAAGCAATTGCCAGTGGTTAGACAAATTGAAAGCATTATTCTCATCACCTTTTGTGTGTTTCATGTACCGCCCTAAGTGGCTTGGATATGCTCAGACATAGGCCCCATGCTCACTGTGTCACTAGAACCAGGCTGTACCTGACTGATGAGCCCATAACAAGAGCAAAACCGGTCCTGGGTTGCTTGTGCTTCAGTTCAGGGAGGACCTGGCTTGGCAGTTTGGGCAGGACTGTTCCCATGAGGAGCATGGTCAAGACTGATTTACATGTGGCTGGGTCTAAACTGTGGTGGCATGGTGAGCAAAAGGATGATGGGTTGTGGTGCTACTTAGATCGATTGCCAGTGGTTAGACAAATTGCCAGCATTCCTCTCATCACCTTTTGTGTGTTTAATGCAAATGAATAAAAACAATAACAATTTAGTAAATCATTTATATTGAAAATGTTTCAATTCTGAAATTGTGAGACTGTGAATTAAGCATTCTTGAGGCTTGTGGAAAGAGTAGTGGTACAGAGTGTCTCAATCACTCCTGTTATGTCAACTTAATTTTAGATATGTACACCCTTTTTCTCTCCTCATATTCTCCATCTACATATTTCAGACCTTATCTCTTTTCTGTTCACGGCGGTGGTTCTTCCTGTAGAATGGAGGGGCGTCACCCCACCTGCTGCAAGCGCAGCAGCTGCATGAAAACATTATTTTTTTTAAAAATCATTTTAGTGCATTTTGCTTATGAGGGCGAGACAGGCCATTTCAACATGCAGACAGATGCCTAAATAGCACATGTCAGATAAGCCGGCAGTCCTGCCATGGCCAACCTGACATGAGCACTTCAGACCGCAGCAATCTGTGAGCTGTATAACCTCCCGGAGGACTGCAGCCACAGGCTCCTAGCCTGAAAAGGAGCGCTGCCTTAGGCTGCTCCGACCAATCATGGTGCTACTCTCATGCTGAAAAATGCCTGAGCAGCTCCAGAATTGGTTAAGCTTGTTTGCTCTATCCATGGTGGTTTCAGGGAACAGTTCGGGCTGGCTGTTCCCATGAGGAGCAGGGTCAAGACTAATTTGCATATGGCTGGGTCCAACCTGTGGTGACATGGTGAGTAAAGGAACAATGGGTTGGTATGCTACTGCGAGCAATTGCCAGTGGTTAGACAAATTGAAAGCATTATTCTCATCACCTTTTGTGTGTTTCATGTACCGCCCTAAGTGGCTTGGGCATGCTCAGACATAGGTCCCATGCTCACTGTGTCACTGGAACCAGGCTGTACCTGACTGATGAGCCCATAACTAGAGCAAAACCAGTCCTGGGTTGCTTGTGCTTCAGTTCAGGGAGGACCTGGCTTGGCAGTTTGGGCAGGACTGTTCCCATGAGGAGCATGGTCAAGACTGATTTACATGTGGCTGGGTCTAAACTGAGGTGGCATTTTGAGCAAAAGGGTGATGGGGTGGGGTGCTACTAAGAGCGATTGGCAGTGGTTAGACAAATTGCCAGTTTTCCTCTCATCACCTTTTGTGTGTTTAATGCAAATAAATAAAAACAATAACAATTTAGTAAATAATTTATATTGAAAATGTTTCAATTCTGAAATTTTGAGACTGAATTAAGCATTATTGAGGCTTGTGGAAAGAGGAGTGGTCTTCAGAGTGTCTTAATCACTCCTGTTATGTTAACTTAATTTTAGATATGTACACCCTTTTTCTCTCCTCATGTTCTCCATCTACATATTTCAGACCTTATCTCTTTTCTGTTCACGTCGGTGGTTCTTCCTGTAGAATGGAGAGGCGTCACCCAACCTGCTGCAAATGCAGCCGCTGCATGAAAACATAATTTAAAAAAATCATTCTAGTGCACTTAGCGTATGAGGGCAAGACAGGCCATTCCAACATGCAGACAGATGCCTAAATAGCACATGTCAGATAAGCCGGTGGTCCTGCAATGGCCAGCCTGACATGAGCACTTCAGACCACAGCAATCTGTGAGCTGTATAACCTCCCAGCGGACTGCAGCCACAGGCTCCTAGCCTAAAAAGGAGCGCTGCCTTAGGAAGATCCTACCAATCATGGTGCTACTCTCATGCTGAAAAATGCCTGAGCAGCTCCAGGATTGGTTAAGTTTGTTTGCTCTATCCGTGGTGGTTTCTGGGAATAGTTCGGGCTGGACTGTTCCCATGAGGAGCACGGTCAAGACTAATTTGCATATGGCTGGGTCCAAGCTGTGGTGACATGGTGATAAAAGGAACGATGGGTTGGTATGCTACTGTAAGCAATTGCCAGTGGTTAGACAAATTGCAAGCATTACTCTCATCACCTTTTGTGTGTTTCATGTACCACCCTAAGTGGCTTGGATATGCTCAGACATAGGTCCCATGCTCACTGTGTCACTGGAACCAGGCTGTACCTGACTGATGAGCCCATAACTAGAGAAAAACCAGTCCTGGGTTGCTTGTGCTTCAGTTCAGGGAGGACCTGGCTTGACAGTTTGGGCAGGACTGTTCCCATGAGGAGCATGGTCAAGACTGATTTACATTTGGCTGGGTCTAAACTGAGGTGGCATTTTGAGCAAAGGGATGATGGGTTGGGGTGCTATCTAAGAGCGATTGGCAGTGGTTAGACAAATTGCCAGTTGTCCTCTCATCACCTTTTGTGTGTTTAATGCAAATGAATAAAAACAATAACAATTTAGTAAATAATTTATATTGAAAATGTTTCAATTCTGAAATTGTGAGACTGAATTAAGCATTATTTAGGCTTGTGGAAAGATGAGTGGTCTTCAGAGTGTCTCAATCACTCCTGTTATGTTAACTTAATTTTAGATATGTACACCCTTTTTCTCTCCTCATGTTCTCCATCTACATATTTCAGACCTTATCTCTTTTCTGTTCACGTCAGTGGTTCTTCCTGTAGAATGGAGGGGCGTCACCCAACCTGCTGCAAATGCAGCCGCTGCATGAAAACATAATTTTTAAAAATCATTCTAGTGCACTTCGCGTATGAGGGCAAGACAGGCCATTCCAACATGCAGACAGATGCCTAAAGTGCGCATGTCAGATAAGCCAGCGGTCCTGCCATGGCCAGCTCGACATGAGCACTGCAGACAGCAGCAATCTGTGAGCTGTATAACCTCCCAGCGGACTGCAGCCACAGGCTCCTAGCCTAAAAAGGAGCGCTGCCTTAGGAAGATCCTACCAATCATGGTGCTACTCTCATGCTGAAAAATGCCTGAGCAGCTCCAGGATTGGTTAAGTTTGTTTGCTCTATCCGTGGTGGTTTCTGGGAATAGTTCGGGCTGGACTGTTCCCATGAGGAGCACGGTCAAGACTAATTTGCATATGGCTGGGTCCAACCTGTGGTGACATGGTGATAAAAGGAACGATGGGTTGGTATGCTACTGTAAGCAATTGCCAGTGGTTAGACAAATTGCAAGCATTACTCTCATCACCTTTTGTGTGTTTCATGTACCACCCTAAGTGGCTTGGATATGCTCAGACATAGGTCCCATGCTCACTGTGTCACTGGAACCAGGCTGTACCTGACTGATGAGCCCATAACTAGAGAAAAACCAGTCCTGGGTTGCTTGTGCTTCAGTTCAGGGAGGACCTGGCTTGACAGTTTGGGCAGGACTGTTCCCATGAGGAGCATGGTCAAGACTGATTTACATTTGGCTGGGTCTAAACTGAGGTGGCATTTTGAGCAAAGGGATGATGGGTTGGGGTGCTACTAAGAGCGATTGGCAGTGGTTAGACAAATTGCCAGTTGTCCTCTCATCACCTTTTGTGTGTTTAATGCAAATGAATAAAAACAATAACAATTTAGTAAATAATTTATATTGAAAATGTTTCAATTCTGAAATTGTGAGACTGAATTAAGCATTATTTAGGCTTGTGGAAAGAGGAGTGGTCTTCAGAGTGTCTCAATCACTCCTGTTATGTTAACTTAATTTTAGATATGTACACCCTTTTTCTCTCCTCATGTTCTCCATCTACATATTTCAGACCTTATCTCTTTTCTGTTCACGTCAGTGGTTCTTCCTGTAGAATGGAGGGGCGTCACCCAACCTGCTGCAAATGCAGCCGCTGCATGAAAACATAATTTTTAAAAATCATTCTAGTGCACTTCGCGTATGAGGGCAAGACAGGCCATTCCAACATGCAGACAGATGCCTAAAGTGCGCATGTCAGATAAGCCAGCGGTCCTGCCATGGCCAGCTCGACATGAGCACTGCAGACAGCAGCAATCTGTGAGCTGTATAACCTCCCAGCGGACTGCAGCCACAGGCTCCTAGCCTGAAAAGGAGCACTGCCTTAGGCTGCTCCGACCAATCATGGTGCTACTCTCATGCTGAAAAATGCCAAAGCAGCTCCAGGATTGGTTAAGTTTATTTGCTCTATCCGTGGTGGCTTCTGGGAACCGTTGTGGGAGAAGTTCACCAGGACTGAGTGTACGGTTAGATTTCTTGCCACTTCCTGCCTCTCACTGTGGCTGCCCTCCTTTCACGAGCATTGCATGTTGTGTGTGCCTGAGAGGAGCAGAGAGCGTCCCCCTGACATTGGTAAGTACATTTGTTGTTCTCACGCCATATGGTTTGTAACTTGGTAAGTGCTCCGCAGCGCACCCTTGCATTCAGTGTTGTGTTCATATTCATAAGGCATCTAACCTGCATGGCTATTATCTGAAACTATGCTCTGAATTTGCAAAGTGTGGCGGGGGTATAAACAATCATTGGGAGACCTTAATGGCTCACTTGTTTTCAACCCCACTAACATGATTCACATGACTGACCTTGCTCCGGTCCTGCCAACTTTTAAGAGCCAATTAACAAATCAATTACTAATTAATTATTAGATGAAGGGTTAGCCACGTGACTGATATGTTGGTGTCTGTCAGATTTTGCCCCAGACATACCTTTCTTTCAGCATGGAAGCCTGACGTGACTGACCCTTCTCCAGCGTTACATCTTATTTTATCGACCTCCAAAGGATGAAGGCCTTCATAGGATTCAAACCCCTGGGCACACCATTTTTTTGGAAGAACTTGCATTAACCTGATGAGCTGCACCAACTTATCAGAACAGCAGGTGACAGCAGTACCCCTTGACTCCGGTTCTCGAAGCACTACCCGTAAAATACCATCCTTGTTTGCACTCCAAGCATGCCCTGATTAGCAGTGGTGGCTAGTGACATATGAAAGTGGTTGCCGTGAGACCTGAGTACTGCTGCTGCTTTGCCCCACCTCTTTCATAAGTCACTAGCCACCACTTCCTGTTCGGCACCCTCTTTTAACTCTCTGCTGATTGCACTTCCTTGCATCACCTTCATTTCATCCAGTGCTTTAAAGGGAAATATAGAAGTGCATGTACTCTTTATTTAGAGTACCTGTTCATTCCTGAGAAGGTATCATCCATTGTATGGATTCTCATCCATTGTAATGTATTACAGCACTGTTGAGAAGAGTAGGTGCTGTCCCCTTCAAATTAAAGAGGTGCAGGTACCTGCCCATTTAAAAAACTGATTATCATCACCCCCCCCTCAAACACACAATGCACCCACTTGTGTGTAAACACTGCATTTTGTTTAACCTTTGCCTTAGCAACTGCATACCTGTGTCACACACTTTTGCACAGAATAACGATTGCAACTGGAATATGGCACTATTTTTCTGTGCCCTCTGCAAAGAGGCCAAGGATTGGATGATCATTAATTCTGCCATACTTTTGGATGCACTGGCAGGCACAGTGAGAAACTCGCACTGTCCATTATAAATACCTGGAGGTGACTCACAGGAAATATGCACTATACGAGAGTGCTATGATGCTTGTAAAAGTCACTCCAAGGGAATCAATGTAAAGCAAAATATGTGAAATATAAACCAGAACAAAATCGCTGACATCAATGAATCAATCATGGATTTGTAGAGCATGGCAAACCACCTATGAGGGTCTCCAAGTGCTAGAGTTGCTTACTGCTTTGTGGTGATCCGCTCATTCGAACAGCCCGGTCAAAAGTCCATTACTAAATTGCTGGAGCGATGAGGTGGTCCTGAGTTGCAGGGGTAGGTTGTTCCAAGATTTGGCCGCTAGGTGTGAGAAAGAGGGTCCTTCTCTGTTCCCACGGATCTGGGGGGGGGGGGGGTCAGCAAGGAAGGGACATGGATTACCTTAACATTTATAACATTCAGTCTTTGGAAATAGACAAGCATGTTTGCCATTACAGTTAAGGACATGAATATACAATGTGATTGTTGCAAAGTCATCCTGTGTCCTGGGCACCCCCCAACTTTTTGCTGACTGGAACTGGTGGTAACTGACTCTGACTGACCCGGGGCTCTGTTTAACCAGGCCCAGGGCCAGTGTCAAGCTGTAAGGAACACATTAGAATACAGTTAAGACACCCAACATACACTAGGGTACACTGTGATATGGTGGGGTACCCCTGTATTGGAATAACCTACCCCATAATCCCCTAGTATATAATTAGGGCTCCCGGTTTTATGGTATTTATTTTTTTGCCATTTCCGTCTGTATTTATCCATATTTATTTTTTGGGCATTTTGTCTGTATTTATCCAAATTTATTTTTGCGACAAGCAGAAGGCAATGCTGCAGCTAATATTTTTCCATATTTATTTAAATTGACAATGCACACATGCATTCGGTTGTTATTGGTCAACACAATACATTCATCGGAAAACTTGGCCATTCGCAGAATGGCCCAAATACGCTTAAAAGTGCTATCACAAGCCATTTGTCTCAGAGCCCTGCAGTTTCTGTCATTGGCACAGAGTGCTACATCCTCTCTTCCACTGAACACCATCCTTCCCCACTGAGAGAAACTCACACTCCCTTCAGCTACAACCCAATTGTGCCCCGCTATAAACTCCTAGAAGCAACTCAATTCACACTATCCACTAGACAAGAGTAATTTGCTGCCTGAAAAAAGTAACAACATTCTGGCAAAATTAAACACTCATAGGGAATACAACTTGAAGCGTTTACACTCATTATTCAGAAAGCTAAGGACATGAAAAGAAAAATAGTGCTTGACTGGAAAACTCTGTAAGGTGGCGCTAATGTGTTTGGGTGTGAATAAAACCATTCATAACTGCCGCCGTCATGGAGGCGCTGATTCCCGTCATCAACAAACTGTAGGATGTCTTTAACACAGTGGGGGCTGATGTCATCCAGCTGCCACAGATCGTGGTGGTGGGGACCCAGGTAAGCGCACGCGGCCCCGTGGGCCGGGTGATGGTGGCCTAGTATGGACACACTGTTCAAAGAGACACAGGGGCATATTATCAAGAATGGGCGTTACATTATCGCCACTTTTATCGGCAGGAAACTGCAGATAAAGCGGCGATAATGGGCTTGATAATATGCTCTATGAATTCCAATTGAAGCCCATGTTAGATGTAAAGACATCTAACATAGGCTTCGATTGGAATTCATAGAGCATATTATCAAGCCCATTATCACTCTGACACTCTTGACCCAGAGTCAGGGCTAGGCTTAAGGAATGTATGTGCAGAAGGTAGGGGCCATACAAATAAGCCATCCCAGGGGGTGTGTTTAGCCAGCTCTTACCTCCTTGCTGGAGAATCAGCCATTATGGATTTGGAAGATGGGTGCACTCTGGGATAAAATAATGCCACACTCTACACAATGTGGTCATCTCTGTCGTCCTGGTGCTGCTAGATCTATCAGCAGCGTTCGATACTGTCTCTCATAAAATCTTGATCGAACGACTGACTGTGAATGGACTGGGTGGCAAGGCGCTGGACTGGATAAAGAGCTTTCTCTCCGACCGTTCCCAGAGCATCATCATGGGTGAATATCGGTCGGATGAGGTTAAGATCACCAAGGGGGTGCCACAGGGCTCTTGCTTGAGCCCTACTCTTTTTAACACCTATGTGGCCCCCTTGGCTGACATAACGACAGCTTTTGGTTTCTGTCCAGTGTCCTATGCTGATGATACTCAGCTGCTTTTTCCATTTAAATCTTTGACCCCGGAGGTTAAACAATCTTTCTCTGAGGGGATGAAAGCAGTATCCCAGTGGATGTCTTCCAACTTTCTTCAGTGTAATGTTGGGAAGACTGAGGTGATGCTTTTCGGTGAGGCCAAGATTTTATGGTCCCCTGACTGGTGGCCATTAGATCTGGGACCAGTGCCTGAACCAAAATTAGTTATCAAGAATCTTGGAGTTCGTCTGGAGCCGGAGTTGACAATGAAACTACATGGTAACAACACGGTGGGGTCCTGTTTTCATGTGATAGGACTCCTCCGTAAGATATTCCCGCTCCTTCCAAACTCCATTAGAAGAACTCTGGTCCAGGCTTTAGTGATCAGCCGGCTCGACTATTGTAATGGACTCCTGGGATCTGCCAACGAAGAAGTGTTGGACCGCTTGCAGGTGATTCAGAACACTGCAGCCAGGTTGGTCCTCAATGCCCCCCCCAGGTCTCCATCTAAACCTTCGCTTCAGGAACTCCACTGGCTATCAGTTCGCCAGAGGGTGAAATTTAAGACATGCTGCATAGTGCATAAGGCACTACATGACTTGGGGCCTCTTTATCTGGCAAATAAATGTGTTCCTTATCTCCCCATACGTACCCTCAGATCAAGCGATCAGTTGCTGTTGAGAGTACCTAAGATTAGAAGGTCCAGACTGGGTGGTAAGGCTTTGTCAGTGGTGGGTTCTATTTTGTGGAACAACCTTCCTTTTCAACTCAGACAATGTTCTAACCACTTTACCTTTAGAAAACAACTTAAGACTTTTTTGTTTCAGGGTTAATAAGTCAGGTTCTTAGCCAGTTAATAATCAATGGCAATAAGAGTATCGGTTGTGTATCTTTTTACTTTTTTTCTGGTTCTTGCTACTGCCGTCCACAGCGCGGAGATACTCCTCTGGGAGTTTATTCTAGCGCTTTACAAACCCATAAATAAATAAATAAAATAAATAACTATGAGGAGTTGCCCTGCTCTCATTGGTCAGAAGTGACCTGGTGCTTGAACCAGAGAATTTTGAATAAGTATCTGAGATGGCAGAGCCCTCCAGATCTGCTGCTTGAAACTGAATGAATCAAGAAGTGCCCTGCTAAAAAGATTTTGCCGTGCAACGAACTCTAAGGCCAGACCTATGAAGACGGCACCATCTGAAACTTCAGCTCTGTGCATTATCTTGTTGGAAAAGAACTAAAGAGTAGACTCCCTGAAAGCTACAGGTTAAAAGAAGCTCAACTGGAAAATCACCAACTAAATCTACACCTTGGAGACCCATCAGTGGATTTGTAAGGGTTGTGTTCAAAGGGATTGCGGAATTGAAGTTTCACACTTTCAAGGACCCTCTTGGATATTCCAGAACCTTGGATTGTGTGTTGGATACTTTAGGACCCTCAAGCAGAACTTCAGGAAGGAGTTCTAACTGGGCCCGCCTGCTGGAGAAGGCACAACACATTTGGTGAGATTCTCCAGAACCATGTTTAAAGGTGTCCCTGTCAGAGAAAACGAAATGACTAAAAGGGGCACTGTTGGTCTCTAAGAACTAGAAAGTGACTAATCTTTAAAAATTCATATCTCTGGTTCCCTACAGTGGATTCTTTTCGTTTTGGTGTCATTTAAAAGACAAAACTGAAATTGTGTTTTTAAATGCTTTACATACCTGTCTTTGAAGTTAAGCCTGTCTGCTCACAGCCACGTTACCAAGGGTTGAACATAGGAATAATTTTTTAAGACCTATGCTTGGTCCTACCATGTGTTAGTGGCCCTATTGCCAGGGTCAGACCTACATTTGCCCCTACCAATAACCCACTTTCCAACAGTGATGGAGACCCGTGTCAATGTCTGTTTTTAGGTCAAGGCTAAAGTCAGCTCGCAAGCGCTGTTCCGGTGAAGATCTTCTGTAGTTTAGTATGTGAGGGAATCCCCACTCACTCCCCCGCCCATATTTTTCATTGTGTCTATGTCCTTCATAAATTCTGCCTTTGGATTCATATGTAGGCTTGTTAGTCCCTTCTTATTACAGCCATGTCGGCATTTGTATCCTCCCATGGTTATTGGCCCTTTCACTTCGAGTGTTATACTGTACGTGTTATTTAGACTGTGAGCACTATTTTCTTTAATGAGGTTCTCTTACTGCCTTCTATACTCCCCCTCCCTCGCATTGTCCGTGCTGCCTCACCAACCCCCACCTGCACTCACGTTGTACGTGCCTTCTCGTCCCCTTCTCCCCCACCTGCACTCCCGTTGTACGTGACTTCTCGTCCCCTTCTCCCCCGCCTGCACTCCCGCTGTCCGTGTCTTCTCCCAACCCCTGTCTGTACTACCATTGTCCGTGCCTTCACCTCCCTCACTCTCGTTGTAGGTGACGTCCCCACCCGCCCTCCCTCCCATTGTCCGTGATGACTACTGTTTGCAAGGCAATAGGTCTTGTGTAGCCCTATTGCATTACAAATGATTGTTTAAGATCCCGGGATAAGGAGCAGAGACGGCGTTGGCTCCTTCAGCTCTCTTCACTCCCACATTGCTCGAAGAATCCCATCACAGCTGTTTACTTGTTTCTGATCTGTTGATTCTAATCTGTTTCCCATTTTTCCTGCGGCTCAAGCATTTCAGGAATTCGTTCAAGTTCCAAGAGGGCGGTCGTGGTACTGAGGAGGCTGTGCCCAATAGAAGCACGCCGCTGGACGTCATGTCGTGCTGCCGCGGGCTACAGTTAACCTTGTGGGAGACCAGCAAATCATGGCAGCGCTGGTGTGTCTCTGCACTAAATTGAAATCAATGACCCAGCGACCACGGGACCCAACACCATGGACCCCGGTGGCCACTGGATCCCACACTGTGCAGCTCCGCTGTTCCTGCTTCTGAGCCTGAGTGAGTGAGTATGATGACCGTATGATGCACGTTTGTATCTGTCAGTGAAACAGTACCAGACTCAGCGTTTAAATGTTAACCTAATTTGGATTGTAGTGCTTAATGCTCTATCACATGCCTGCTGGTTAATGTAGTTTTGACCTTGTCACTGATGCTAGTGTTGGCAAGTGGCTGTAGCTTTTAAGTGTGCACCTCAGCTGCCTGTCAGGCTGTCCTACCAAATTCAGTGATCATGGATGATAGGACTAGTTTGCACCGAGACCCACCAACCGACTCCACCGACACCGACACAGCTGCCCGCAACTTCAGGCAATGGATCCACGACTGCCCCAACACTCTCGCCCCGATCAGGAAACCCTCAAACAGATGCACCAACACGAGGGCCATCTTGCTCACCACTGACCTCCAGGCATCCAAGCAGACTTGCTGAAGACTCAAGAAGAAGTGGTGCCATGAACAGACTCCGGACAACCATGCAGTCCTCAAGAACGCCAGCCGCAAGCACCACCAACTCATTCAAACCGCCAAAAGGACCTTGTCAAACCCAGCTCCAGCTCCAACGACAGCCCGCCTTCGCAAGATCTCTGCGACTCAAACACCTCAGACTCACCGCCCCCCAACCACACCGGCCTCCTGCTCTCCTGGAACCACGTCATTGACGACGACACCATCAAAATCATGAACACCATCCACTCCAGCTCAACATCCGATCCCTGCCCTCACCACATCTTCAGCAAAGCGAGCTCCATCATCCCACCACAACTCCGGAAGATCATCAACAGTTCCTTTGAGACCGCCACTTTCCTGGAGAGCTGGAAACACGCCGAGATCAATGCCCTACTCAAGAAACCCAAGGCGGACCCAAAGGACCTCAAGAACTTCCGGCTCATCTCGTGCTCCTTTTCCCGGCAAAAGTCATCGAGAAGACTGTCAACAGGCAACTGACCCGCTTCCTCGAGGAGAACAACATCCTGGACTCATCCCAATCCAGATTCTACAGCAACCACAGCATGGAAACCGCCCTCATCGGTGCCACCGAGGACACCAGGGCCCTGCTGGACAACAGTGAAACCGCTGCCCTCATCCTCCTAGACCTCTCGCCGCCTTCGACACCGTCTGCCACCACACCCTACGCACAGGCCTCCACGACGCAGGGATCTGCGACAAAATCCCGGACTGGATCACCTCCTTCCTCACCGGCAAAACCCAGAGAGTCCGCCTCCCCGATCCGAAACCACCAAGATCACCTGCAGCGTATCCCAAGGATCATCCCTCAGCCCGACCATTTTCAACATGTACATGGCACTGTACTGTGGAGTAGGATCTGCTTACTATGGTTACCCCCACTTTTGGCTGGTGTTTCACTGTTTTTCGACTTTAGTCTGGCTGGGTCCCTGCTATTCAGGAACCCAGTCTAGCTGATTCCTCTCTAGATTGATTGCATGTACTTTAGGTACACTCCAGATTGGTTACTGGGTTACCCTTGTGAGTCCCTAGTATATGGTACCTTAGGTACTAAGGGCATATGTACCCCAGAGGCCTACCAGGGGCTGAAGCATGTATTATGCCACCCCTGGGAAGCCCTCCAAAATGGCACGACAGATCTGCTACTGCAGCCTGGGTAAGGTGGTGCATGCACCCCTTACTAAGATATAGCTTACCTATATCTACCTTTAATCAGTGACACATATAAACCTAGAAATCACTCCTATGGCAGGCCTTATCAATCCTGAAGGCAGAATGCGTGGTTTTATGTGAGAGGGTGCCCATGCATGAGCAGGACACCTGTGCAGCTTTCGGAAACTATTCTCTGAGGCTGTTCTGTGATGGAGCCAGACCATATACTCTTAAGTGCATTATAACCTCGCTGTAAATGCTAACTTTGGAATGGCTGCATGGAAACATGTCGTGTTTGGTGTCAAACACTTTGGAATCCTACCCCCCTCCCCGCCAGTCCTGGGTGCCGGGTAGAGTTCCACCGTTCTAGAGGGAGAGACATGTACACACTGGTCTAACCGGTAATATTTTAAAAGAGCCCTGGAATCACAAAATGGATGCCAAAACGACAGACACAAGTCTGACCTCCTGGTGCTGGATGAAATTCTGGCAAGGGAAGGGCTGGACAATAGGTTTCCTGTCATAGGGAGGTGTAACCACCGCCCAGACAGGCTTTAGTGTATTGGGGCTGAGTGGGTGCATTCCGAGAATGCTTTTCATCACTTGGTGTCCCTGTACATACCCCAGTTCAAACCGGTTACAGGGGCACTCAGCCCCTGCTCTGGCGTGAAACTGGACACGGGGAATGGGTGTAACCGCCCCTCTTCCCTGACCCTCCCATAGGTAGGTCCCCAGAGTATGTCCAAACCCCTTTCTTAGTATAAGTATGGGACCCCAGTCCTTAGGACTTCAGATTACACCTGGCCAAACCTCTGCAACATATATCCTGGAACTTCGACATTCTACACGACTAGAAGATGGAAGAATCTCCCTTGGGGTCAAGGAGTGACTCCCCTGTTCAAAGAGGCGCGAAAGAAGCATCTTGCCAGTCTGCATTGCCAAGGCTGCCGCCGGATCCCGATAGATTTGCGACTCAGGACATGGACTTCCAGACTTCTCAGAGGCCGACACGAGATCCCAGCAAAGCTGAGATCCGCAGCCCTCACGAGTGACGTGGAACCGGAACTCCTGGACACTGTGCACATTTGCAAGTGGAGCTTTCCCGAAGTTGTGCTTTGGGCTACTTGTAGTCCAAGCCCCAAGCACCATTTGCACTGAAGATTGTGGGCCTACACTCCACGAGTGTTCCATGAGCCCACTTCTAGCATTTCCGCTCGAGGCTCCTTCGCGATCCCTGGTCCGTTGACTGGTGGGTCCCTGTGAGGCAGCGACCCGGGCCCCCCTAACCCAAAAACGCCCCCTTCCACCTGTAGTACCTTCCGTTCCGCCAGGACTACATCCTCGCGAACGCTTCCCAATGACAGCAACAGGAGAAGGCGAAACTCCCGTGACCAACAGAATCCCGCCCTCCTCTCTCTTGCAGGAGCCAACCAGAGACCTGCGACCAGAGGAAGGACAACCCTTTGACACCGGAAATACCACCCCCGTGGCAGCGTCAGAACAGGGAAAAGCCGAGACCTGGAACCAGAACGTCGTTGGAGTATCGTGGCAGGACACTCGAACTGGAGGCATGGAAGGAGAAGACGAGACCGAAGAAGACGTGTGGACAGAGGACTGGTGGAGACCCAAGGAGGTGGCTGGAGAGCGGCCGTGACTCAGCGGAGAGTCACGGCGGACCATGTGAGTAACCGTAATCCCCCTCAGAGCTCGCTAGGTGCTCTTGATAGATCCCGTGTAAATATCTCCCTTCTAGGCACGTACATAGTCGTAGGAGCACTGTAAAGATTGTAAAGCACCCTCACTTTTATAAGTATCCTTCCCCCCCCTCACACCCTTACCTGACACGCTCTCACCTTGCCCTTCCCCATCCGATTCCTCCCCTCCTCACAGTCACTCCTTTCTCTCCCGCACGTCCCGGGTGGCGGTGGCAGGGTTCTCCTGAGAACCCCGGTGGGACTAACAGGTCTCTTGTTTCTCTCACTTACCTCCGAGGTTCCTCCCCGACGTCGGACCCGCCAGAAGACCCGGCAGCCAGGAACCGGAGACAAGTCCGACGCAGAACCCGGACCCTAGAACAAAGACTTTGTTCTCACGTTCCCGCTCATATTTCGTTGTCATAAACATTAATAAACACCGGCATAGCCCACTATATCCGGCCTCCTTGCCTGCTTTTCCGGCCTGCGGTCCGCTCACCCTCACAGTCCCCACAAAGGTAACTCTTCTGTTTCTTGGGCTTTCCTGGTTGCTCCAAATGTGCCCTGACTCTCCACCAAGTGGTGAGTCCCTCAGACCTTGTTGGTCTGCACCAAAGCCAATCTTTTCTTTCTGCGTGGGTTGCTGTTGCCAAGGCGTGTTGGGTCCAATCCGGATACCGACACCGTAGCACTCGACATCCTTTATGGGCCAGCTCGAATCCAGCTCCTGGTTGTCGTCGACGCTTCCTGGTCCTTGTGGCTGAAGAGTCAACCTTCACCTTCTTCACCTGAAATCACGTGACATCAGTGGGCATCCGCTCATCGCCTTCCTGTGTGCTAAATAGGTTTACTGATTGTACTTTTGCCTCTAGCCTCATAAAGAGGCTAGAGGGATGTGTTTAGAATAAATACATATATTTTATATATTTATACCTGGTGTGGTTCCCTTTCATTTGGTCATTCATGAGATTATAGACTTGTAAAACAAGCTGCTTTACATTCCTTCAAGACTTAGCCTGAAGGCTGCTCTCCACATCTACCACTAGGATAGCTTTCTATTTAGCTTGTCTTTAAACCTACCATCAATAAGGGTTGTTTGGACTGGTGCAAGGTGCTCACCAGAATAGTGGACCGCATATGCCAGGCCAACTTCTCACAAGCACCGCTCGCCAACATCGTCCGATTGCACGACCTCAACAGCATCTCATACGCCGACGATACCCAGCTGATCCTCTCTCTCACCAAGGACCCCGCCACCGCCAAAACCAACCTCCATGAAGGAATGAAGGCCGTCGCCGAATGGATGAAGAACAGTCGCCTGAAACTGAACTCAGACAAGATGGAGGTCATCATCCTCGACTCCACCCCATCCGCTGGAGACGACTCCTGGTGGCCGCCCGCGCTGGGAGCTGCACTAACTCCCACCGACCATGCACGCAACCTGGGGTTCATCCTGGGCTCATCACTCTCAATGACCCAGCAAGTCAACGCCGTCTCCTACTCCTGCTTCAATACCCTCCGCATGCTCGCAAGATCTACAGATAGATCCCCACCGGAATCAGAAGAACAGTCACCCAGGCCCTCGTCAGCAGCAGGCTTGACTCGGCAACGCCCTCTACACGGGAACCACGGCCAAACTCCAGAAAATACTTCAACGCATACAGAATGCCACCGCATGCCTTATCCACGACATCCCCCGCCACGGCTGTGAGAAGTTAGCCTGGCATTTGATGTCTACTAGTTCTAGTGGACACCTTGCACCAGTCTAATCAACCCTTATTGATGGTGGTTGTAAAGTCAACCTTACAGAAAGCTATCCTAGGGGTAGCAGTGATGAGCAGTCTTTGGGCTAAGACTTCAGAGAGCAAATTAAGTGAGTTGTTTTACCAATTATAATCCCTTGAGTACCAAATGAAAGCACACCACACAAGGTATATTTCAAATATATATGTATTTATTCTAAACACAACCCCTCTGCACTCTTTATGAGGTCAGAGGTAAAAGTACAATACAAGTCACTTAATTGACATACGATAAGTTGCAAAATAAGGGGCAGATTTATGAGTTCTGGCGCATCTCTGCAAATCAGCAGGGATGCGCCAGAACTGATGCGTCACGCAATTCCCTCCTTGCGGCACCACAGATGCGCCGCATTTACAATGCGGCGCACCATGGTGCAAGGAAGGGCAGATGCGTGATGCATCTTGTGGTGTACGGACGGCGCATTGCTGGAGTAGCGTCGCAAGTGCGCCGCAACTCCTGCAATGTACAGAGGCCACCCATACATAACGTGGTGCGTCACTCCTTACGCCTGCTTCAAGCAGGCGTAAGGATTTGACGAAGCAGCGTCGTAAGACTGACTCAGTGAAATCTTGTAGATTTCACTGCGTCAGTTTTACGAGGCTTTCCTACGAGGGAACGCCCACCCTGCGACAGAACGCCCACATGAAACCTGACGCAGGTTTCATGTGGCGCAGGGCTTTACAACGTGACGCATCTGCCTAGATGCGTCACGTTGTAAATAGGTCGCAGGGATGCGCCACGTTTCCGGGCTGTTGCGTCACGCAACGGCGGTGTAAACATGGCGCAAGTCCAATATAAATCTGCCCCTATACGTTTTGCCCTAGGGGCCTCACAAACCATATACTAAAATAGTGGTATAAGAACCACGTGAGAATTAGAAAGCAGGTCTGGGGTTTGTGGAATCGCTGGGGCTAATCTAAACAACCAAAGGTTAGGATGTAGAAGGCCCACGGGAGACACGTGCAGTGACTAAACACAGCCGCTGGGTTACCATTGACTTTATATGGAAAACTAACAAGTTACAAATTTACAATTTAAGGACACTTCTACATAAACTACGATGGAAGCCTTTTGGACTTAGACACTAGGAGGGCCAATACCCTCAAGACTACCAGAGTACGTGGATTTCAATGGAGATCTGCAAAGAAGTGCTGCAGGTGACCAGAGGAAAAGTGTCCGGGTGGATCCAAGGGTGGATCGAAGATCTGTAGAACCTGAAAGCAGAAGGGACAGAGTCTGGTTCACTTGCCAGTGACCAGGGCGGCGATCGGAAGATGCGACCAGATGTCGGGTGATTTCAGGTGAAAAGGGGAAGTTTGTCTCTTCAGCCACGCGGACCAGGAGGTGTCGACGACAACCAGGAGCTGGATTCGAGCTGTCCTACAGAGGATCTAGTTGACTGAAGTGTCGGTATCCAGATTGGACCCAACAAGCCTTGGTACACGCAACCCACGCAAGAAGTCAAGATGGGCTTCGGTGCAGACCAGAAAGGTCTGAGGAACTTTTCCTTTGCAGGGATGTTGGAGCAAGCCTGGAGCAACCAGGAAAACAAGTTAGATTCAAAGAAAAGTCTTCGGTGGGCTCACTAGCTGCAAAGATGTGTCAAGCTGAAATGCAAAAGCGGGGCCCACGGGGCACTCGTGGAGTGGGGGCCTCTGAGCTTCAGTACAAATGGTGCTTGGGGATGGAGCTTCAAGCACCCTAATTCACAACTTCGAGATACCTCGTGAAGTAGGTGCAGCTTGCAGAATGCAGGATGTCCAGGAGTTCCAGTCCCACGTCTCTCGTGTCCGCCATGGATCTCGTCTTTGTTGTGAGCGAAGGTTGGGGTCAAAGAAGTCTGGAAGTCTGTGTCCTGTGTTGCAGATTCTTCGGGATCAGGCGGGAGCCTCGAAAATGCAGACCGGCAAAGATGCTGTTGGTGCCTGTTTGAACAGGGTGGTCACTCCTTGACCACAAGGGAGATGTCTTCCATCTTCCAGTCAAAATGGAATGTCGAAGGTCCAGGATTTTTGTTTCAGAGGTTCGTCCAGGGTAATGTAAAGTCCTAGGGACTGGGTTCCTATACTTATACTAAGTTTAGGGGTTATACTACCTTTAAGGTCCCTCCTGTGGGTGGACCTGGGAAGGGGGTGGTTACACCCCTTTCCCTTTGTCCAGTTTTGCGCCAGAGCTGGGGTAGAGTGCCCCAGCAACCAGTTTGAAATGGGAAATGCATGGAGCACCTTGTGTGCCCCAGGCAGTGTCCAGAGAGCATTCACTGAATGCAACCCTCCCTGCCCCAACACACTAAAGCCTGTCGGGGGGGTGCCAACACCTCCTTGAACAGGAAACCTATTGTTCAGGCCTCCCCTGCCAGTGTTTCGTCCAGCAGAAGGAGGCAGACTCGTGTCTGTGGCAGCAGCATCCATTTTGTGATGCTGAGGCTCTGTTTAACTTTAACCGGGTAAACTAGTAACTACATGTCTTTTCCCTCAAGAAGGGTGGAATGCTACCCCTGCCACCAGGACTGGGGGGGGTAGTATTTCAAAGTGTTTGACACCTTACACAACATGTTTTGATAAAGCCAAACCAAAGTTAGCATTAACCGCAAGGATTATAATGCACTTAAGAGTATGTGGTATGGCTATATCATAGAACAGCTATAAGGAGATGTTTCCGAAAGCTGAAGAGGGGCTCAGCTCATGCTATGGCACCCTCTTACATAAAACTAAGCACTCTGCCTCCAGGATTGTTAAGTCCTGCTATAGGAGTGACTTATAGGTGTCTATATGTATATATAGATAGAGGTATACTATATCTAAGTAAGGGGTGATTACACCACCTTACCCAGGCTGTGTGTACAGACCTGTGGTATCAGTTTGGAAGGCAAACGAGGGGTGGCACAATACATGCTGCAGCCCCTGGTAGGCGGAGGGTGCACCTATGCCCTGGGTACCTAGGGTACACTATACAGGGGCTCTCAAGGGTGACCCAGTAACCAATGTGGTATGTACCTAAAGTACATGGTATCAATTTAGAGAGAGAACAGCTAGGCTGTGGGCCTGATTAGCAGGGCCACAGTCAGACTGAAGTCGACAAACCAGAGAATCACAGCAAAAGTGGGGGTAACCATAGGAAGAAGACCCTACTCTCCTACACAATACCCCCCCCCCCCCACCGCAGGGACATTAAACTAACCTTGACCAGTTGAGTCTTCATGTTTTAAGTGGAAATATCTGGAGAGTCCATCTGCATTGGCATGTTTACTCCCAGGTATATGTTCCACTGTAAAGTCCATCCCCTGTAGGGAAATGGACCACCTTAGAAGTTTGGGATTTTCACCCTTTATCTGTTTCAGCCACAAGAGGGGCTTATGGTGTGTCTGAACTTTGAAGTGAGTACTAAACAAGTATGGCCTCAGCTTCTTCAGGGCCCAAACCACAGCAAAGGCCTCCCTTTCAATAGCTGACCAACGTTTCTCTCTAGGGGTCAGCCTTCTGCTAATAAAAGCTACTGGCTGGTCGTGACCATCTTTATTCAAAATCAAATCAAATCAAATAAGACTTTATTTCGGTTAATATTTCAAACCATAAAAAGTACATACATTGATTACTTTATCAAATTGCACATCACTACATTATTAAAAAACATTATACACAAATATCATTAAAATCATCATGATTGTTTAGTTAGCAAAAAAATGGCCTGCTGGTCCTGACAATGTGCAATATCGCTTAAAAAAGATCATAGGTCTAAGCAAGTTCTTATTCTCAGTGCAAGTTTTAAAAACGACAAAATATGGAGTACACAGTCCTGGTGCAAAAGCTGCAAATAAATGAGGGCAGGTCTGATTTGTTTAAAATCCAATGATCTCAGCAAATCAACAAGAAAGTAACGTCTGGGATAATCATAAAATCTACATAAAAATATAAAATGTAGCAAATCCTGGGGAGACTTCCCGTCGCAGCCACAGGGAGCTACATGTTTACTAAAAATGTATGATTTGGGTCTTATTAAAAGCTGCTGAAAAGTGTTAAATCTGAACCTAGTCAGCAGGAACTTTTCATGTGAGCTGAAGGCACAAGCCAAATAGGGCTCCATTCCACCACACGACTTTAGCATGATAAACTTTCTAACACTTGGTTTCAGCACTTCCACACTTTCTCTGTCCGCCATTTTAAACTTGAGATAGGCTCTTTTTACTGCTATTATGTCCCCCTTCACAATGCCACTCGGATGGGAAAACAGTTTAGGGCACCCCAGCATTTCAAAGCAAGATTTCAAGTATTTGAGCCAGGGGATGCGCATACAGCTGTCCTGAGATGTTACATCCCGTACAATCTGGTGAGTGAGTGGTATCTCCTTGTTAAGCCACAGCGAGACCCAGCAGGTCAGTGGCTTCAGTGCTAGGTTATCGCATAAAAACGGTGTCCCCAACTCCTCGTGCACCACAAGGTTCGGGGTACTCGCAGGGACACATAATAACCGTTTAAAGAAGGTGTTTTCGATAACCTGTAATTGAGTATTAGACACATAGCCCCACAGTTCACTGCCGTACACCGCCGTGGCTACAGACTTAGCATTATATAACTTAATCATTGCTGATATTGGTTTCTTTCCTATCTTTTTCGCAAGATTAAGGATGGTTCCATTAACCCTCAACATATCATTCTTCTTCTTCACCAGATGAGGGGCCCAACTTAACTTCGAGTCAAATAGCACACCCAGATAGGAAAAAGTCTCTGTGACCGGAATGGGACTATCATCAAGCTTGAATACAAAGTTCTTTCTTGGGCGTTGGCCAACCTGCATTATATAGGACTTAGAATTATTGACCATTAGGTCCCTATCAGACATAAAAACATTAAAAGCAGTTAAAAGTGCCTGGAGCCCCTTCTCTGTGCGCGAAATTAAAACCGCGTCATCCGCGTATAACAGCACGGGGATGCCCCTTCTACCTACTCTGGGGCAATCCACCTGTATAGATTGTAGAGCTGCATCCAAATCGTTAATATAAAAATTAAAAAGAAAAGGGGCAAGAATACATCCCTGACGTACTCCTTTATTTATCATAAACTTATCAGTGGTGTCCCCATTAGATGAATATCTTACATTGGCACTAGTTTGATGGTGCATATCCACCAGGAAGTCGACAATCCCAGTGTCGACTCCCCTCGCCCTCATGTGCTGCCACAGCCTCCCCCTGTTGACACAGTCGAAGGCTGACGACAGGTCCATGAAGGCGAGGTGGATCGTACCCTTCTGGGCTACCGTGTATTTGCTGAGTATGAGGAACAAATTAAGACACTGAGTTATCGTGGATCTGCCCTCGCAAAATCCATATTGAGATATGGACATGACATTATTTGCGGTTGCCCAACTGGTTATTCTCCTCAACAGAACTCTCCCGATAACTTTAATCTTTGAATCTATTAAGGAGATTGGACGGTAGCACACTGGGCTACCCCTATCTCCCTTTTTGAAAACCGGGACAATGGTTGACACCCCCCAGGTCACTGGACATCCTACCACTGTGGCAGCGTTAAAAACCGCCTGCAAGATAGGAGCCCAGAAATGTGGTCTGGACTTAAATAGATCAGGGGGGATGCCATCTGGGCCGGGGGCTTTATTTGATGTTAAACCTTCTATGGCTTCAAGCACTTCGCCGCACTCAAACCTGAGTACTCCTTTAGATTCACTAGGATAGCACACACCATTTCCAAGATCGGCTGAAAAGTACAGTGATTCAAAGTGACGAAACCAATCCTCTTTCATTATACAGCACTCCAGCCCATCCCCCGGATATTCTGACAGGAATGGTTTTTTTACTAACTGCCAGAATTTCGTGCTACTATTTAGGGTCTCGGGGTCCAAAAGCTCATTCCAGGCCTCCACACGCAGAGTATCCTTATGTGTTTTAAGGGAAGACTTATATGCTTTGCGGCAGAGACGGATTTTCTCCTGATTCCGCGGTACATCTGCCAATGCCGCCTTCAGGTTACGGGCAGCTTTCGAGCACTCTTGGTTAAACCACCTTGGCCCGCATTTCTCTACATTTCCCTTTGAAGGTTTCGTAAGTAACCCTGACACTTTCCCCGCCAAAGCTTGAAAGGCATTAAGCACCCCCTCCGAATCTAACCCTGTACACTTAACAATTTCATCTGCACAGGAATCCTCTATATTTTTATACAGAAGGTCAGGGGTAATAGTTGACCACTTTAAACGCCGCCTCCCATCGGTCGTTGTCAGATTGCCATCAAGACGTGAGGGCATGACATCTGAGAGGCCAAAACCCCTGAGACAAACCACAAGGGGGTTGTGATCACTGAACTCACTTTTGTTAATATCAAAGGATTCTAGGAAAGGCAACAAAGCTTCAGAAAATAGCATGTGGTCAATAAAGGTGCCTCTGCCATGCCCTTTAAAAGTCGGAGTGTCAAAGCTCTTACAGGGATCTCTAATTTCCATGCCCATTGTTAAGACTAAATCATTCATCATGGAATTGCAAAATTCACCCTCTGCTGTATGTACAAAATGTAGCCCATCTGCTCTATCGCAGTTTAAATCCCGTATACACTTCCTAAGGGGATCGCCACAGAGGTGCACGTTGAAATCTCCCATGACCATTAAATTAAGGCTGTGTTTCCTCATGGAGACATTAATATATTCATCTAATACACTTAGATCATTAGATGCTAGGATGGTATTAGTAGCATTGTAAAAATTAACCAATCCAACCCTATTACTTTTGGCAGACATAACAATACCCTGGGCACATGAACGTTGTACATTAATGGTGAGGATGCTCGAGGTAATCAAAACAGAGACAAAGATCACCAAACCTCCCTTTGGTCTTCCTCTATTAGATGGAGTTGCTGGCAGAGAAAACGCTTTATAACCTTCTAAAAACATTTCACACTCCACATCCCAAGTCTCTTGGAGGCAAATAACCTTATATTGTTTAATAAAAGTAACCCATCTTTCATCTGTCATTTTGGTTGCTAGACCCGCAACATTCCAAGACACAATGTTTACACATTTATTGGGCTCCTGTGGGTTGGTAGAGTCAGTAATGCATGTTAGATCAGCTACAGTTAATCCATCCTTACCGACAGGTACTTTATGTCAGTCACACATGTCAAGACCGGACAAAAGTTCGTATCTGTTATGTGTGTTGACGTTATAGCCCGTCTGGCGTTGCCCACCAAGATCAAGTCTGTTCCCTGGGTTAGTTGAAAGGCCTTGCCCGCCAGAGTTAACTACATTGTATGTAAATTGCATCCCATTACTCCCAATGTTCGGGGTCAGAGTATCAAACCGAGGTGTTGGCCTACTCAGTTGTGGGGGCGCCGTGCAAAGGTGAGCATAAAAATAACCCAGAGGACGAACACAGATACTACCCTCGTTGTAGGCCAGAGATGCAGCTCTCAGGAGTACAGTTGCCACATGTTGGGGGTGTCTAAAATTAGCCACAATACAATCCCCATTACCCACTTTATTAGAGGGCCCCACCCAGTTTACCCTTCTAACTAGCGTTATCTGATCTGAGTACCCAACGGGGAAGCCGCAGTTCTTATTTAGCCATGAGACTGTCTTGTTTTTTAGCGAGTCATATGACTCGCCATATGGAGATGCCGGATGGGTGCCAACTGCAGGGACATTTGTTAAGACCACCACAAAAGGCGCACAATCCGGGGGAAGATTTAGATAACGATTTCTTCTGTCAGGTCTAGGGTCTATTTTATTACCTGTAGTTGGGAGTGAGCCAACACGTGGCTGCAGATATCCTGCTTCAGATTGGGGGGAACTGACAGGTGGTGGCCGCTGGGGTCTATTCCCTAAAGCACTCTGTGCTCCTGCCGAGTTAACTGCTACTGGCACTTTTTTCCCCTGTTCAGCTTGGGTGGACCTTATTTCTTTTAGTATAGTACTAGTATCTCCAGCAGCCTTTTGCTGCGCGGAGACAAGCCCCCCAAGCCTGTCTACTTCTTTTACAAGGGAATCAATTTTATCCACAAGTGGTTTGAGAGCTTCCTCTATCTTCGTTCCCAGGCTAGTCTCCATAATAGAGATTAAGGCAGTGAACTGCTCAATAGTAATATTGTTACTTGCATTCTGCTTAGGGGGGCCTGAATCAGCTCCCGTAAACACAAAGGGATTGTTAGCTGCAGCCCAGATGTTATCGGTAGTGTGGCTAGGATTTAATACCGCTGAGTTGCTAGTTGGTTGTCCCCCTTGACGTAATGCCGTCTTTCTACACTGCCTTACTGGCCTCTTCTTGGTGGGTACCCCCTCACTCACTTCATTATTTATATCGGGTTGCTCCCTCTCTCCTGTGTGTACCATTGCCTCAACATTTACAGAGAGTGGTGTTAGTGTCAGCATACATGTCGAAGGGCTGGCTGATAGCGGGTCGGGAGACCTCAGAGAGGACATTTCCGAATTGGACAAACTAGCCCTATTAGTATCCTCTGTATCTTGCTCAACAACCAGAGGATCATCCTGTGAACATACTGTGGTATCTCCTTTCCCTAGTGAGGCACGTCGATCGCAGTTTATTTGGGCGACCTTTTTTACCATGTAGTTCTCGATGGCAATCTGCCCCAGAGGCATATTGCCTACTTTAGCCTTTGACATTGAGCTTAGAACGGATAAAACGGATAAAACACACTATAGAAAGAGAGCAGAAACAGAACTATACCAAATACAGGCACAATATTTAAAATGTCTCAGTTGCTACTAAGAATCGACATACAAAAAGGGCCTACCCAGTCCGAGCAGCGGTTCTGGCCCAGACCAGACTCCTCAGGCCTCTGAGGGCCACAGAGGGCCCGCCCTTGTCCCGGGCTTAGCCCGGCGCGGCTCCGCGCGCGCTCCCGCGACGCGGGAGGGGCAGCTGTTACTTATGCGCCTCCTGGCGCGGAAAGCCGGACAAGCAGGAAGTCGGCGTCCCAGGGGATCCTGGGAAGTGTAGTTTCCCTCCCGGCGGCCGCGTTGCCCTGCGGCGTCGGGGATCGGGGATCTGCACACTGTGGTCCGGTGCTCTGCTCCACTCCCCAGCTCCACTTAAGCCCCGCTCTGCCGGAGGGGCAGCTGTTACTTATGCGCCTCCTGGCGCGGAAAGCCGGACAAGCAGGAAGTCGGCGTCCCAGGGGATCCTGGGAAGTGTAGTTTCCCTCCCGGCGGCCGCGTTGCCCTGCGGCGTCGGGGATCGGGGATCTGCACACTGTGGTCCGGTGCTCTGCTCCACTCCCCAGCTCCACTTAAGCCCCGCTCTGCCGGAGGGGCAGCTGTTACTTATGCGCCTCCTGGCGCGGAAAGCCGGACAAGCAGGAAGTCGGCGTCCCAGGGGATCCTGGGAAGTGTAGTTTCCCTCCCGGCGGCCGCGTTGCCCTGCGGCGTCGGGGATCGGGGATCTGCACACTGTGGTCCGGTGCTCTGCTCCACTCCCCAGCTCCACTTAAGACCATCTTTATTCAATTGTGATAGCACAGCCCCTACCCACAACTCAGAAGCATCTGTTTGAACAATGAATTCTTTGGAGTAGTCTGGACTTTGCAGAATTGGTACAGTGCACATGGCCTGCTTCAGGTCATCAAATGCCTTTTGACAGCTGACTGTCCACTGAACATTCTTAGGCATTTTCTTGGAAGTTAAGTCATTAAGGGGTGTCACAATAGAACCAAACCCCTTGACAAATTTCCTGTAGTACCCAGTCAGGCCCAAGAAAGCTCTGACCTGAGTCTGGGAGGTTGGAGCAGTCCAGTCCATTATGGTCTAGATGTTGCTCTGCAATGGCTGAACCTGGCCTCCACCTACATGGTGGCCCAGGTATACAACCTGACTCTACCCTATCTGGCACTTGGTAGCCTTGACAGTTAGGCCTGCCTTTTGCAGGGCCTCCAAAACATTTTTCAGGTAGATCAGGTGATCTTCCCAGGTGGAGCTAAAGACAGCAAGATCATCTAGATAAGCTGCACAGTAGTCATCCAGGCCTGAGGACTTGGTTCACCAACCTTTGAAATGTGGCAGGTACATTTTTCAGACCATAGGGCATCACCACAAATTGATAATGTCCACCAGGGGTTGAAAATGCTGTCTTTGGCTTTGATCATCAGCTAGTCTGATCTGACAGTAGCCAGCTGTCAGGTCAAATGTGTTCAGAAATTTGGCAGATGCCAACCTATCTATGAGCTCATCCGCCCTGGGTATTGGATGGGCATCTGTCCTAGTGAAAGCATTGAGACCTCTGTAGTCCACACAAAACCTTATCTCACTCTTACCACCCTGGGTGTGAGGTTTAGGCTCAAGGACTACTGGACTGGCCCGAGGACTCTCTGTAAATCTTACTTTTAACAGGAAGACTGTCCCCAGTGTCCACTTCATGAGTGCACCAAGTAGTCTGACTTGGAGTCAGTGAGAAACATATATCTGTCGACCTGCAGAACTTGTCTGCAGTCATTCTGCTGTTGGCCAGTGAGGCTGCCTGCCAAGGATACACCATCAACTGAACAGTCACAGGATTATGGAATAATGGACCAGTTACCTACCAGGAAAAGGAGCTTGTCCCTCACTTTCACTGGACCCACATGTCAGAAGACACCAAGGAGTTTTGTCTCACATATTCTCTCACCCTCACACCCCCTCACCCTCACGCCCTCACCCTCACACACCCTCTCACCCTCACACTCCCTCATCCTCACACCCCCTCACCCTCTCACCCTCACACTGTCACACACCCTCACCCTCACACACACGTCTTTCCTGGACCGGAATCAAGCATCCTAGGACCGGTTTCTGGCTATCAGCCATCATCAGCCATGATAGCTTGATTTCAGTGGGATGGAGAGCACGGGACTTACGTCTGAGCATACCCGTCCCACTCCGGATGACAAATGCAAAAACAACAATTGATGGACGGAATGTTGAACAATGGCAAAACATTCGCCCCAGTCACAGATCTGGGTTTAATTCATCGTTATTTTGCTCACCACACCACGCTGTTTCAGACATGGCCATATGCAAATCAGTCTTGACCCTATGCCTCATGGGAACAGTCCAGCCCGAACTGCCAAGCCATGTCTTTCCTGGACTGGAATCAAGCATCATAGGACCGGTTTCTGGCTATCAGCCGTCATCAGCCAGGATAGCTTGATTCCAGTGGCATTGAGAGCACAGTACTCACATCTGAGCATACCCGTCCCACTAGGGGTGACAAATGCAAAAACAACAATTGATGGACGGAATGTTGCACAATGGCAAAACATTTGCTCCAGTCACAGATCTGGTTTTAATCCATCAGTGTTTTGCTCACCACACCACCCCAGTTCAGAAATGGCCATATGCACATCAGTCTTGACCCTGTGCCTCATGGGAGCAGTCCAGCCCAAACTGCCAAGCCATGTCTTTCCTGGACCGGAATCAAGCATCCTAGAACCGGTGTCTGACTATGAGCCGTCATCAGCCAGGATAGCTTGATTCCAGTGGCATGGAGAGCACGTGACTCACGTTTGAGCATACCCGTCCCACTCGGGGTGACAAATGCAAAAACAACAATTAATGGACGGAATGTTAAACAATGGCAAATCATTCGCCCCCAGTCACAGATCTGGGTTTAATTCATCGTTATTTTGCTCACCACACCACGCTGTTTCAGACATGGCCATATGCAAATCAGTCTTGACCCTATGCCTCATGGGAACAGTCCAGCCCGAACTGCCAAGCTATGTCTTTCCTGGACCGGAATCAAGCATCCTAGAACCGGTGTCTGACTATGAGCCGTCATCAGCCAGGATAGCTTGATTCCAGTGGCATGGAGAGCACGTGACTCACGTTTGAGCATACCCGTCCCACTCGGGGTGACAAATGCAAAAACAACAATTAATGGACGGAATGTTAAACAATGGCAAATCATTCGCCCCCAGTCACAGATCTGGGTTTAATCCATCATTATTTTGCTCACCACACCACCCCAGTTCAGAAATGGCCATATGCACATCAGTCTTGACCCTGTGCCTCATGGGAGCAGTCCAGCCCAAACTGCCAAGCCATGTCTTTCCTGGACTGGAATCAATCATCCTAGGACGGCTTGCCAGTTCGGGCTGGACTGTTCCCATGAGGCACAGGGTCAAGGCTGATTTGCATATGGCCATGTCTGAACTGGGGTGGTGTGGAGTGCAAAAAAATGATGGTTTTAGGCCCAGATCTCTGTACTGGGGTGAATGTATGACATTTTTCTGCATTCTGTCCATCAACTGTTGTTTTTGCATTTGTCACCCCGAGTGGGACGGGTATGCTCAGACGTGAGTCCTGTGCTCTCCCCACCACTGGAGTCAAGCTATCCTGGCTGATGATGGCTGATAGCCAGTAACCGGTCCTGGCATGCTTGATTCCAATCCAGGGAAGACATGGCTTGGCAGTTCGGGCTGGACTGTTCCCATGAGGCACAGGGTCAAGGCTGATTTGCATATGGCACTGTCTGAACTGTGGTGATGTGAAGTGCAAGAAAACGATGGATTTAGGCCCAGATCTCTGTACTGGGGTGAATGTATGACATTGTTCTGCATTCTGTCCATCAACTGTTGTTTTTGCATTCCTTTTTGGTGCAATCACTGGTCCTGTGAGTATTACTTTTACAAACTTTGCACCATGGTTTCTTTTAGCCTTCTTTCTTTTTAGATTGCTGGGACCCCTCCCCCCTCCCCCCACCCCCATTAGAAGCTCTTTGGGGACCTTGAGAAGACTTCTGGTCTTTAGATTTCTCCCCACCCTTTTGGTCATGCTTCTTCTGGTCACCACCTTGGTTCTGTACCTTCTGCTTCACCCTGGTTCTGACCCATTTGTCTGCCTTCTTACCCAATTTGTGTGGAGAGGTCAAATCAGAGTCAACCAGGTGTTGATGCAACAACTGGTTCTGACAATTATTAAGAATCTGTTCTCTCATTATAAGAGTATACAATGCTGTATAGTCACTTACTTTACTGCCCAGTAACCAGCCTTCCAGAGCCTTAGTAGCATAATCTAGAAAGTCTGTCCAGTCCTGAGTCTGGGTCTTCTGGGTGTGTCTGAACAGCAACCTGTACTGCTCAGTGGTTAGGCCAACCCCATCTATCAGAGCACTCCTCAGGACAGTGTAGTTGTCAGCATCCTCTTCTCTAACAGTGAGGAGTGTGTCTCTTCCTTTGGCTGCAAAGGAGAGCCACAAGATTGCTGCCCACTGACTCTGGGAAACCTGTTGTACTTTGCAGGCCCTTTCCAAAGCAGTTATCCACTTGTGGATGTCATCCCCAATCTGATAGAGAGGGACAATCTTGTTCAGGTTTCTATGGTCATGAGACCTTTCCCTACCACTAGGGTTGTTGCTGCCTCCAGTGGGCTCTAGCCCACACAATTTTCTCGCTCTTTCAAGAGCCAGGGTCTCTTTGGCAAGGGCAATTTCTTGCCTCCTGATCTCAAGCTTGACTTCTTTCATTCTAGCTTTGTGCTCTCTTCTTGGGGGTAAGTCATTCTCCTTTGAGCTTAGGCAGAGGACCCTAATGATCAGTCATAATTTCCAGATTCATCTGAAAGAGATCTGTTTCTTCTGGGCATATCATTAGGCCTACGTGGAGGGATAGAGGTAGGCCTTCCTAGGCCCTCGCCCCCCTCTGGTAGTCCTGTTTTTCCCAGGTCAGGTTTATTAACCTCATCATGGTCTTCATCCTTATCAGCATCATTTTCCTGGTGGGGAACCCCACTAGTATCCTCTTCTGATGGAGGATGGCCCCCCTCTCTACTACCCTGATTACCTGGATCTGATGTTTTTGCTACATCATCTATCACTAAGATATCTACCAGGTGTTGAAAGGTTGGACTATGTCCTTGCGTTAACTTTCTTATGACACACAAGCTTCTCAGTTCTTGAAAAGTGAAGGAGTCATATTTAGAAGGCAACCTTGGGTTGGAATTGAGTTTGAATATACATTTAGTATTGTACAAGTTTATGTCTTACTGTTTTCTGTCTCTATGTATCAATCTTGCTGGTCAATATTGAATGTCAGGTATTTTTTATTGTCATTTCCTTTTAAACCTGTGTCAAGTGGTTTTTGAATTGTCCACTTTTTTAACTATTGTGTAATCAATAAATTGTTTTTTATATATACATATTTTGTAACCGTTTTCGTCCCTACATTTATTGTGTTTTATAAATTTTATCCGGTTCAAGGGAACCTCTTCTTTTCTCAACGATCTGATGTTTTTGCTACATCATCTATCACTAAGATATCTACCAGGTGTTGAAAGGTTGGACTATGTCCTTGCGTTAACTTTCTTATGACACACAAGCTTCTCAGTTCTTGAAAAGTGAAGGAGTCATATTTAGAAGGCAACCTTGGGTTGTCTCCTTGCAGAGGCACACTAGGCCCTGCATTTAAAGCCATGACTAGTGAGTTGTGGTGTGTGCACCTACCTACACTAATTGTTACCTACTAGAACCTCTCTAGAAGTTGTAGTCAGGGTATGCTAAGCCCTTACCACCTACAACTGCTAAGTTCAGTAGAACGTATGTATTATAAGACTTGATTTATATGTACCTACAGGTACTTTGAAGAGATTTTTCAAATGATATTCTCAAGATTATTAGGTAAAACAATTCAAGCTCTTATCCCATCCACTGCACACCAATGTGAGAAGTTAGCCTGGCATATGATGTCCACTAGTTCTAGTGGACACTTTGCACCAGTCTAATCAACCCTTATTGATGGTGGTTGTAAAGTCAACCTTATAGAAAGCTATCTTAGGGGTAGCATTGACGAGCAGTCTTCAGGCTAAGACTTCAGAGAGCGAATTAAGCGAGTTGCTTTACCAATTATAATCCCTTGAGTACCAAATGAAAGCACACCACACAAGGTATATATCAAATATATATGTATTTATTCTAAACACAACCCCTCTGCACTCTTTATGAGGTCAGAGGTAAAAGTACAATGCAAGTCACTTAATTGACATACGATAAGTTGCACAGTATACGTTTTGCCCTAAGGGCCTCACAAACCAACAACTTAAGGACACTTCTAAATAAACTACGATGGAACCCTTTCGGTCTTAGACACTAGGAGGGCCAATACCCTTGAGACTACCAGAGTACTCATGTTACCTCACCCACCACCCACGGAAGCCGGGTGCATAGGTCTCTTTTGGTGTCAGGTTTTGTCATCGATTTCAATGGAGATCTGCAAAGAAGTGCTGCAGGCGACCAGAGGAAAAGTGTCCGGGTGGATCCGAGGGTAGATCGAAGATCTGTGGAACATGAAAGCAGAAGGGACAGAGTCTTGGTCACTTGCCAGTGACCAGGGCGGCGATAGGAAGATGCCATCAGATGTTGGGTGATTTCAGGTGAAAAGGTGAAGCTTGTCTCTTCAAGCACGAGGACCAGGAGGTGTCGACAACAACCAGGAGCTGGATTCGAGCTGTCCTACAAAGGATCTAGTTGACTGTCATGTCGGTATCAAGATTGGACCCAACATTCCTTGGCAAATGCAACCCACGCAGGAAGTCAAGAGGGGCTCTGGTGCAGACCAGCAAGGCTTGAGGAACTTTTCCTTTGCAGGGAAGTTGGAGCAAGCCTGGATCAACCAGCAAAGCAAGTTAGATTCAAAGAAAAGTCTTCAGGGGGATCACTAGCCAACAGGCAAGGAACTGCAAAGATGCGTCAAGCTGAAATGCAAAAGCGGGGCCCACGGGACACTCGTGGAGTGGGGGCCTCTGAGCTTCAGCGCAAATGGTGCTCGGGGCTGGAGCTTCAAGCACCCCTATGCGCAACTTCGAGATACCTCGTGAAGTAGGTGCAGCTTGCCAAATGCAGGATGTCCAGGATTTCTGGTCCAACGTCTATCGTGTCCACCTCGGGTCTCAGCTTTGCTGTGAGCAAAGGTCGAGGTCAGAGATGTCTGGAAGTCCATGTCCTGTGTTGCAGATTCTTCAGGATCCGGCGGGAGCCTCAAAAATGCAGACCAGCAAAGTTGCTGTTGGTGCCTGTTTGAACAGGGCGGTCACTCCTTGACCACAAGGGAGATGTCTTTCGTCTTCCAGTCGAAATGGAATGTCGAAGGTCCAGGATTTATGTTTCAGAGTTTCGTCCAGGGAAATATAAAGTCCTAGGGACTGGGTTCCATTAATTATACTAAGTTTAGGGGCTGGACTACCTTTAAGGGGATGTATGACGTTTCAACGCACACTTTTACAACGCATACCGTTACAACGCATTTTTTACAACGCAACATCCATTACAACGCATTCCATTACAATGCATGCCATTACAACGAAATTTTAAAAACTACTTTTACAACGCATTCCATCACAACGCATACTACCTTTACAACGCATACCATTACAACGCATTACATTACATTGCATGTTTGGTAAGTATTGGATAGTGTAGGGGTAAAATTTACTATTCCAACTCCAGGGGGTGCAACAGTAGGGTAAGTGTTGGATAGTGTAGGGGTAAAAATTACTATTCTAACTCCAGGGGGTGCAACAGTAGGGTAAGTGTTGGATAGTGTATGGGTAAAAATTACTATTCTAACTCCAGGGGGTGCAACAGTAGGGTAAGTGTTGGATGCTAATGTTATGCGTTGTAATGGTATGCGTTGTAATAACTGAGTTGTAATGACATGCGTTGTAGTGGTGTGCGCTGTAGTGTCATGCGTTGTAATTGTTGCGTAGTAAATGCATGCGTTGTAATGGATGTTGCGTTGTAAAAGTTTCGTTGTAATGGTAGTGCGTTGTAAAAGTTGCATTGTAAAGGTTGTTTCCCCCTTTAAGGTCCCTCCTATGGGTGGAACTGGGAAGGGGTGGTTACACCCCTTTCCCTTTGTCCAGAATCGCGCCAGAGCTGGGGCAGAGTGCCCTAGCAACCGGTTTGAACTGGGAAATGCACGGAGCACCTTGTGTGCCCCAGGCAGTGCCTGGAAAGCATTCACTGAATGCAGCCCTCCCTGCCCCAATACACTAAAGCCTGTCTGGGGAGGTGCCAGCACCTCCCTGGACAGGAAACCTATTGTCCAGGCCTCCCCTGTCATAGTTTCGTCCAGCAACAGGAGGACAGACTCGTGTCTGTGGCAGCAGCATCCATTTTGTGATGCTGAGGCTCTGTTTAACTTTAATCGGGTAAACTAGTAACTACATGTCTTCTCTCTCTAGAAGGGTGGAATTCTACCCTCGCTGCCAGGACTGGCGGGGGGAGGGGGGGTAGTTTTCCAAAGTGATTGACACCTTACACGACATGTTTTGATAAAGCTAAACCAAAGTTAGCATTAACCGCGAGGACTATAATTAGGGCTCACGTTTTTATGGTATTTATGTTTTTTAACATTTCCGTCTGTATTTATCCGTATTTATTTTTTTGTCATTTTATCTGTATATATCCGCATTTATTTTTGGTGCAAACAAGATAAGACTCTGGAGCTAGTATTTTTCCACGTTTATTTAAATAGACATTGCACACGGTTGTTATAGGTTTAGCTATATTTATATATACACCAAATTAAGTAAATACAATACATTTGTGAGCTGCTGCTGTGTTACAATATTGAAAACACTATGTCACTAGCCATGATTATTAGATGTAAACACATTTAGAATTTAGAAGAGTGCATCTGTGCACTGTCAGTGACATGGCCAATTAGGGCATGAAAGAGCTGACAGCATTCATGATAATTTAAATATTTTGGGTGCCTCCTTGCTGTTATTGCCAGTTCCATGCTCCTTTCTGCAGCATGCTCTGTGGTGCAAGTTGCTATCCACAGCTGAGCGAGCAAACAACTTTCTTTAAGGCAGCGGGCTCTTATTTCTGAGCACCAAGGATCTTTAAAGTGTCATGCCAACACCTTTGTCTCATCTCCGCCTTTCGCCACAATCGCCCATGTGGACAGGTCAGTCTTGAGAATAAACCATCTGACTGAGCAGAAGCTGAAAGGAGAACGGTGGTGCTTGCATATCTAGCACAGTACGTCATAGCGATCGACTGGATGTGGCCAGTGTTAAAAGTCTTATGCTTTTTCAGTTTCTTTTTAGCGCCCGTTGCAGCCACAGAGTCCTTTAAGTGCGAGGAGCTCAGGCTTGGACAATATATTTGCAAAGATCCAGAAATAAGTTACACAACACAAGAACCAGTTAAATGCACAAATTATACAGTATATGCTCCATGTTATCCAGCTCCTAATATTACCTGTAAGGATCCAAATGGCAATGAGACACTTTTTAGGGGGGAAGAAATTAGATTTTACGGGCTCATACCGTGCCGTAAATGGTTACTGTTAGACCTGACATCATTGGCGTGAGTCTCCCTTCCATTTTTGTCGGATTGCCTCCTCTGTTTCGACATATTTTTGCTGGTTGTATGTTTTGGGCCCTGTGCCACTGCTAATCAGTGCCACAGTGCAAGTGCTCCCTATGTTAAATTGATAATAATAATCCACATTTGTAAAGCGCACAATCACCCGTAAGGGTCTCTAGGCGCTGGGGGACGTCGGGAAGATTAAGCAAGCTATTGCCCAGAGTCACATGGTGCTGGGCTAATCTGCCGCCGGTGCCGGGGATCGAACCGTGATCCCCAGATTCCGGAGTCAGTCGCCCTGGCCGCGGCGCCACACCTCTTGGTATACTGATTGGATTCCATGATTGCCTTATTTGATCTACTGTCAGCCCCTAGTACAGTGCACCGTGTGTGCCCAGGGCTTGTAGAGCACATGCTGCTGGTGGGCTTGCAGCACTGGTTGTGCCATCCACAGAAGCAGCTTGTAAAGTGTGTCTCAGGCCTGCCATTGCAAGGCCTGTGTGTAGTCTGTGACTACCATGTCGACTTGGCCAAGTGCACCCACTTGCCAGTCCCTAAACCTTTCCTTTGCTTCATATTAGACACCCCTATGGTAGGCCCGAGGGCAGGGTGCATTGTAAGTATAAGGTAGGACATGCTCTGGTGTGTGTAGCATGTTCTAGTAGTGAATGACAGCCATTTTTGTTTTTCACTATTAAAGGCTACCTGTTCTCATAGATTAGAATGGCAGTGAAGATTGTTACATACCTACAATCCTAACTGACTCAGGGAACATGGTAGAAATTCGAGTTTAGTATGCCTGAACTCAGAATAATAAAACACATCTTTTAGTTAAGTTTATTTTAATATTCTGTGTTTGCAAATACCACTTTTAGAAAGTAGGTATTTGCTTGCCTAACCATTTGAGCCCGCCTCTGCTGACTTGTGTATTCCTTGTCTGGGTTTGTGTGTGGCAGGGCTGGGGAAATTCCAGGAGACAGTCTGGGACAGCCCAGTGGTGATTAGGGAGATTTACCTCCAGATGGGAGGGGGACAGTGCACCTGGGACCTGAATAGGGCTGGGCCTTCCCTCCACAATGCTGGCTCCACCCCCTGTGGCTTGTCTGATGTCTCTGCCCTGCACAGTAAAAGGAGAAGGGGAATCTTGTCAACAGAGTACTCCAGAGCTGTATCTTCCCTCCCCTGTGCTGGCTCCACCTCCTGAGGAGTGTCTGATGTTTCTACCCTGCACAGTGAAAGGAAGAGAAGAGTCATGTAAACACAGTGCTCAGGAACTGGTTTAAACTAGGCAGAGGCCTCTCTGCCTTCAGAGAACAAAGGATTTTTTGGTATAAATATTGGGACCCAGTCCCACAGACTTTAGATCACTTCTGGAACAAGAAACCTTTCTGCCAAGAAGAAGAACCAAGGAAGCTGCAGGAGTTTGGACTGCCCCTCTGCCAGTGTGCTGTTTGCTGGATTGGCCTGCAGTGGTTGCTTCATTGCCAAGGGAAAGGAGAAGGAACTTTGTAAGGACTTTCATCTACACAATATTCTCCAAGGGCTTGAACTGTGCTTGCCTCTGTAGTGTAGTTCCTATTATCCCAATAGGCTCTGCGCATTGGAATAATATCTTCAATAGTATAGACGTAGGACTGTGGTTAACTAGGTCTTCTACTGACGATATTAGACTTAAAGTTATGTGTGCCAGCTAGCTCAGAGTTCACTAGAAACTTTCTCGAATAGGCAAGGAGGAGTTTAACCTCCCTGGATAGACAAGTAGGGATTTAGTTTCTGACAACCATAGAACATGACAACTTTGCTCTCCCCTAATCAAGAGTATATCTCTAGAGTCGTGTGAAAACAAAAGACAACTATTTTACTCAGTCAGTACGTGCATTCTTAGTTTCACCAGTTTGTAGAGAAATAAGAGATGGGCGTGCTTCAATAAAAAGATGTTATTTATTGATCAGTCTCTTTTCTCATACAAGAGAAATGAATCGCTATTATTGCAATACTTATAGTTAAGTAAAGTGCATACAGTAAAAACAGGATTATAAAATAATACTGTAAAAGCATTTATATGGTTTCTTAGCCATATGATACTTAAAATGGATAAAAGATATACATACATATATACATTGACTAATCGTTCTCAACTGGTGCCTCTAATTACGCCTACCCCGGTGTACCTGACCTAAGCCTAATACTTGGGAGGGAGTAAGTAAGTAGCAGTTTAAGTTAAGTTTGTTTTGCCAAGAATCTGACTCAAGAATTCTCTGTAAGGGGTTAGTCAGTTCAGTACCTGGGATTTAGAAGGCTGGAGGGTTGGTATCTCTGTCTCAGGACTCGATATCCCAGTTACCCGCGAGGGCGGCTGGAAACGCCGGAGGCTGGATTTTTTGGCAGGAGAAAAGGCAGCGTCTCTCTCAGCGCATCAAAAGGGAGGGGCAGCGTCCGTGGGCTTTTCTGCCTCAGCTGGGCTCTCCGGCAAGTAGCGCTGCTCCAAGCTCGTAACCACCGTGTCTTAGCTTAGGGCAGCGTCGGTATATTTATACCTGAAAGGTGCCGTGGTTGACGTAAGGATGGACATAAGACGTCAGCAAGAATGTCATAAGGACTGGTCGTTCTTACATTCTTTGCAGGAGTTCTCGAGCGAAATCAAAACAATAGCTGCGGGGGATTTCCCAGGTCTGTTGGAGGTTTGATTTGTTTTGAGAACTCGGTGTGCTTTCTAGGGGGCTGAAGGGATAGTGCTTGCTTAATGTGACAGCATGCGCTATGACCTAATCTGAAAACGGGTTTCTGTGCCGGTGTATGGACATTAGTGAATTAATAACCGGACAAGGGTCAGAAATAGGAGTATCAATATAGGTACCTAGATAAACACACTACACCCACTCCACGATTTTATGTACATATTTACTAACCTAAGCAATAGTAAACATAACTAACAGTGCATGTGTATACCGAACCACCCCAAAAACATTTTTTTTTGTATTTGAAAAATGGTGTATGCGAAATGCACGAAATGAGTATAGGTACTGTATGCATTCAAGCAGTATAATCATTCAATAAGGAGATGCATATTTTATATCAGCATGAATGATTTGCGAAATTACACATGAAATGGCTCTTGATACAGAAAAAAATTGCGAGACCATCTCATCACATATAAACACAATTAATTGCATATAAACTAGAGGTTAAGGTAATGTAATGTCTTTAGTATTCCTAAGAATAGAAGTTCTGTTCTCTAAGAATAGTTTTACTTTAAGCAGAAGATAAGTGCCAAAAAGGTAAATATTTTGAAATTGGAAAAAAGTTTTCGCTATTCAGGGGAGAAGAGAAAAAATAGTTCACAGTCACTTTGTTTTCAAAAGACTGAAGGCCAAATTCAGAGTTCAGGGAACGCCGTGTGCAAGTTTGTTTAAAATCATTCTCTCTGTTCCGGTGAAAACATCATTTCAGACAGACTCTCGAAAAAACAGTCTACAGCTTCTGGTGAAAGTTCGACTAGGTTCGAAAATGTCGCTACCATGCAGTCATGCGCATGATTGCTTTCAATGATGGTTTGATCAGAACTGCTTACAGAAGGTCGTACCTGGTTGATGCTGCTTTCATCTTGTACTTCACTACCCTTCAATCGTAGTGGTGAAGTCTCCACGAATGCCGTCATCAGTATAGGTAGCCGCTGGGGACAGCACAATGCATGAGCCTTTACTGGACCCAACAAAGTATCTGCATCCAATGGTACGTCTGATTGTAGTGTAAGACAGGTGTCCAACACGCATTCTTCGCCGCATAGCATGCACCTTAATACAGGCATAACACAATTCTGCCAGATGGGTCTGAATGAAAGAAACCAGGTCATATTTAGATCTCGTAGCCGGGCTAAGCCAAGGACTTTAGTTATGCGGTCCCGGTAGCGGATAGCTAGGATCGTTTCTTCCATTGTTGCTGGAGTCTTGTCTGTGACATGGCTTGCCATAACGAAGCAAGAGTAGCAAGAAAAAAATGCCTGCTACGAGTCCCAACAGGAGTGGAAGTCCGCCAAAGATGGAATGGACGAAATTTGGAAAAATACCCAGGATCGCTTTGAATGGGGTTAAAGCGCCTGAAAAAACTGTCTTAAATACACTTGCGATACCACTTGTATCAGAAATATTTAAGATTTCGTTCAGTATTTCTGCGAAGTGTAGGGGGCAATTTGTTGATAACATTGAATGAATCTCTGCCGTTGTCCTTGCAACTTGGAGATCATACGTTTCTTTTGATGACGTCAACTGGGTTGGCGTCTGTAGGAGCACAGTCTTCATTCTGCTTAAAGTATCAATTCGAATAGAAGAGATTTTTAAACTGGGCCATAACCTTCCCTCCCTGTCTGGAGCATCATTCGGGAACAATACTCTTTCACAGCACATGACCCTGGAAGTCACGCTTACAAGATAAGGTTTTCCTGGCAGCAAGCCACAACATCTGTGATCTACAATTAGAATGTAACTCCCGTTCGAAATACCCTGACACAGAAGTATGCCACTTAGTGATTTTTCACAATTATTACCACGAAGAAATACACTCTGTCCGTTATTACTGACACATGTGTGTGTATAGGGCAAGTTCCATGTGGACTTAATGTATCTTTTACCCAACCTTTCATACTGGCCTGCCTGTATATATTTTTGGCAGTATTGAAACTGGAAAGTTGTTATCGGTATATTTATTATCCCATGTATTATCCATTCAATGACAGGTCGTTCTGACATTGTCAATGGTAATCTCTCAAGTTTTTCAATGCTCAGAATTGTATAGTCAGCACCCTTTTGTGCCAAACTGATTTGTTTATCAGTAAGGTTAAAGATATTAAATAGTGACGTTGTGTTGATTAAACGCCAAGGCACATAGCCTGAACGTAGATTTTGTAACGTCCAGCCAAGCTGTACAATAGAACGTAATTGAGACTGACCGTGTTGCAACATCAGTAAGTCTTGTTCTATTATACCGATTGCAGAAGATACAATACTGTCCAGTGAATATATTCTGGAAGACAGAGTCATTAACCCATTGTCCACAACAGAAAGTGATTTTTCCAAATTAACACGGTCAATTTCCCGTATTTTTTCTGCTGTCTCAATTTGAGTTACTTTCCAAGCTTCGTTGTAAGCTGCATATATAGAGGCCGCTATGAAACGTTTTAGACGCTGTTTGCGTGGTCCCATGATGAAATCACGCAAGTCAGCACCTTCTTTAAGTAAAGTTAAGTGTTGCTTAATTTCTGACAGTGTGGATGTATGTAGCCATTGAAGGCAGAGTTTCCCCACACTATAAGTAGTTACAATCCCTGGATGTTGTCTCTGGGAGTATCTTGGGTCTGGCCGGGTCAATGTGAATTCCTGTATTTTGTTCAGGAATCTGTCTTGACAGTTATTTGTGTCTGTGGGCCAGATCAACCATTGTTTCCAATCAGCATGTGTTCTGTTTTGGTTTAAAATATGGGATACGTCTATCTCAACCTCCGTAGTGCTATTACTGTTAGGTGTTGGTTTTGGAATAGACGGTTTATTTAAGTCTTTAATTTTGGCTGGGCCAAGACAGGATGTCTGTTGAATTGTATCATTCAAAAATATAATTTGTTCTGGGATCATGCAGGCTCTAAATAATGATTCTATACCTTGCCAATCTTTTGTGCCCCAGATCGTTTTCGTTTCAATGTTATTGTTCCAGAAATCAAAACCGAATGTATTCATTTTTTCAAAAAATGAGTCTGAATATATCAATTTTGTGTTTGTAAGCATGGTTTTCACTCCTGTCTTATTTAACAATTTGAAATAAAATGATTCTGCATTACTTGTGCTGAACCCTGAAAAGTATGAATATTTATCAAAAAATTTCTTTGAACTGCCTTTTGGTGGAGTCGCACAATGTTCCCATTGGTTAAATTTTAAAACATTTCTAGGTTGAGTAGATTTATGCAGATAATGGTTACCATAATGGTTGTAACAAAACATTTGATCGTAATTAGATGAACCTTGCAAATAATCATGTTCTGTAAATTTAGCTGACATTACTAGATCAGACATCATATCATTAATACTTTCAAAGTCCCAATCATCAGCAAACGTGCTTGGTTTTACAAAGTCACTTAATGAAATCTTGAATTGATGAGGATACTTCAGGAGCTCAACCGGACCATAGATTTCGTAATCAGTTTTGTCCCATGCTACCCCGCCGGGTATAGGATTGGCTGTGAAGTTTACTGAAGAAAGTTCTCTTTTCTCGATGTGTGAAGACTTGTGTGGTTTCAGGACCAAGTTGATGTTCTGCCTTGCTGTGTCCATTGTAGCATATTTTCCCTCAATGAAATGTCCCAAGCATAGTACCATGATGAGCCAAAGTATGAGGATGAATACTCCTAGTGCCACCCAAAGTTCAATCCATGGAGAAATCAGATATGTTTCTTTTAGTTGATGAAAGAGTTCCTTTGCTTTGTCTTTAAAAGTTTTTGTTGTCGGCTGTTCCTCAGGTACACTCAGATCTTCAGAAAAATCATCGAAGTTGATGAAGTAGCCTGATGCTGTTCTGCAATTGTTTCAATTGCTTCTGGATTCCTTTTCGTTTTTGGAATTTGCTTTGTTTCATTAGCATAGTCTGTGGTTACATCATTGTAGACTGATGTTTCTTGATTTAAGATTTTAATTTGGGTTTCAAGAGGTTTAAGTTCCATGGCTTTGTTGCATAGTCCTTGTTGTTTTACTGTAGGTTTTTCAATTGTGATTAGTCTTTCAGTTTGAACCTCTGTGTTTGTAGCAAACTTTGGTGTTCTGCTACTTCTTGGGAGTCCACTTGGCCTACTACTTGTTATCGGCCACATGATTGTGGTTTAACCAGGTCGATGGATACAACTCGGTTCTCCTTTTTACCGGCAAGGGACGGTAGTACTACTGATCTTGTCCCTTTGACAGACAAGACAGGAACTGCTTTTCTGTAAGAAGGCCCAAATTCCTTCTTCACCGCAATCTTCTCTCTGACCAGATCCCCGATTTTTGGAATTCAGACAGGCCTTGCTGGGACAGGTGGTTTCTCTTCAGTGGTTATTGGCTGCTGTTTCAATTTTATGTTGCTCAGGTCTTTTCTTGTTTCGTTTAAGTCCTGTAAAATAGCCAAACGATCTTTGATATCAAAGCATTTTTCTTTAACCACTGAAGTTTGACTATCAAGGTCCTGGATTAACATTCTAGTCCCAAACAATAGTTCGTACGGACTGAGACCTCTCAGAGAATTTCTTGGCAGATTATTAAGACTACGTTGGACACTTATTAAATGTTTGACCCACCCAGCTCCCGAACCTAATACCTTTGCTGTTATAGATTGCTCTATGCCCTGGTTTTTTCTTTACACCATCCCGTTTCCCTCAGGAAGGAGGTGACAAGAGTACTGCAATGCTATGCCCATGCCGGCCATGTCCGCCTTATAAGCTCGAGAGCTAAAAGCAGGACCCTGGTCAGAATGTAGCATGCCAATTGCGTATATGCCATTATAGACTCGCAAATCTTTTTATAACAGTTCAGACGTCAGCCGAGAGCTGGGGGTCTACATTATAAGTGAAAATAGTCTCTATATGTTAATATGACGCATTATTCATACTGGGTATTTTATGTCGATAGCCTAATCTTTTATTTAGCGAAAAGCCATGGGAATACACCATCTCGGTCACCACTGCGGTCTCTGTTGCAGTCTGGACAGTTTTTTGCAAATATGTGATGTTGCAGGCTCATTCCTGGCCACCAGTATGTTGATTGTGATTCTTCTAGAGAATCCTTAAGTGTAAGGTGTCTAAGACCCTCACCCATATGTGCGTCTGCTATTAACAAGCCTCTCCTATCCATGTTTGGAATCACTCTATCCCCCACTCCAGGGATTCGAGCAAAAGGAACGGAGTTTGCATCGATTATGTATGTATAATTGAGTGGATACATGAGGGGTAGCGCTGAGCAGTCGCCTTTTGATGACGTTTTTACCGCCAGCATTGTTTCCCCGTCAATGTATTTTACTGAACGCTTTTTTGTAGCTACGGAAGCCGATTTAGTTGTTTCCGCTGTGGCTGTCTCAGCCAATGAATTCCCTGCAATGTGAACGCCATCACGCTGATGACTCAGTGTATGTATCACGTGAGTCTTTGGTAGTTCTTTCTTTAAAAGAACTATTTGTTCCCAAAGCGATTTTTGCTTTATTGTTGCAGCTGTGTCATCTTTGTAACCGTTTTGAATCCATTTCTTTAAATCGTTATTGTATGATTTGACGCAGTAATACGAATCGCACACTATTAGTGTCGGGAATTCGCGATCGGCATTATCTAGCGCCATTTTTAATGCTATTATTTCAGTTTGTTGTTCTGAATTATTTTCCACTGAGTGTGTTTTTGAAAACAGAGGTTTTAATTTACCCCCGCGCCACACGTCTTTTGTAATCTCGCATGTGGCGTTATAAGCTTGTTCTCCCCAAACTGAGGGCTGAACATGTCTGTCTGTATGTATCACACAGGCGTACTGTCGTATGGGCAGAATGTCGATTGGCAGAGGATATTCTCTTTCATATTCTAGATTTTTTAATTTTGTCATTTCTGGATCAAAATAGTATTTCACTCTGTCTGTAGCAAGAGAATCTTCCCATTGTTCCATTTTGGATTTAGTGCCATTGTAGGTAAATTACATGGGCTTGTTAATGCCTCAAAGGCCGATTCTGCTGTTCTGACTGTAATCTGTCTGCCGTCAGCATGGTATCTTTCTCTTGCTACAGCTGTTTGAACCGCGTGAACAATGTTTTCCTTACTGCTGAATGTTTTTTCAGCTTCTGTGTACAAATGTGATTTGTATGCTATTGGTACCTTTTCTCCCTCATTTGAGGTTAGGTATGTGAATCCGCATCTTCCTGGGATGACTCGAATCACAAGGTTGTGTGTGTTATCGCGTGTTTGCAGTTTTGTTTTAACTAACATGTCTGTTTGTAAAGATCTCAAAATTTCTGTGTGTTTTTGAGTCCAATTGATTCTTTAAAAATCTGGTTTTATTAGATCACAGAGAGGTTTAACCCTCTCTGCATAATTTATAATGTAAGTTCTTCCGAAATTCAGGAAACCTAGAATTGATTGCAAGTTTTTCAGTGTCCTAGGTGCTTGGATTACAGCACATTTCTCTAGGAAATCGTCAGCCAGGCTTTTGCCTTCACTTGATAATTCATATCCTAAAAATAGTCAGATGGGCAATTCTTGACTTCTTGAAGTTGAATTTGTAACCCTCTGCTGCGAACCCAAGTATTATGGTGTTCACTCTTTTCAAGTGAGTATCCAAGTCATCGTCTGTTAGATAGATGTCATCGACATAAGATAATGCCTCATCATCATATATTTGTAGTAACTCTGTTACTCTCGCTGAGAAAAATCCTGGGCTGTTCTTGAACCCTTGGGGCAAACGACAGAAATTTTTCTGCGAGCCATTTATTGAGAAAGCGGTCAAATATCTGCTTTCAGGTGCTATATTTTGACCAAAGAATCCATTAGAGATGTCTAATGTTGTTTTGTATTTTTTGCGCACTATGCTATTCATTAGTGCCGCACTGTGTGAGTTTTGTACTGCAAACGTTTTGCAGCATGAGTTAAGGTGTCTGTAGTCCAAAACTAGATGATATGAATCATCTGGTTTGGAGACAGGAAACAAAGGATTGTTCATTTGTAAGGTGTATGTTTCAATCGCCCCCTGGTATTCAAGTTGATCTAAGATCTCCCTGACCTGTTTTTTAGCTTCTTGCTTAATTGGGTACTGCCTCTGTGCAGTCGGTTGAGATTTTAACTGGATCTTGTGTGGAGGAGAGTCCTCATCCCATCCCACATGATTTTTATATAGTGCAGGAGCCTGGGCTACTGCCCACTTTCTTGCAAGTGTATATTTTTTATGAATTGGAATATGATTTGAGAAGGCAGGCATAATCATTTCTTCGCCATGAGGGCACTCCCTGACAAACTCTGGTGGCCAGTCTTTTGCAGCTAGAAGGATTTCATAGCCCTTGGAGAGATTATCCCAAAATAGACCCCTTATTTTCCTAGTCTTATCTCCCTCTATACGTAAGGTTATTTCATATATTTTATGAGGTTTGCTAACTCTGGCATCTGCAGTTTCCACCTGAATGTACTCATTCGTGTCCACTGTCTCCAGATGATTCATCAGGATCTTGCGAGCTATGCTCACTTCTGCTGCGCTGTCTAGCATTGTCTGAGCCCACTCTCCGTTTTTCAGCTGAGTCCTCAGGATCCTCGGCATGTTTGATGATTTTAATGCTGGCTACCTTCTTCTTTGGAAATTTTAACTTTTTACTTTGATGAGCAGGTTCTTTGTCTTTGGACTTGACGTGCTCTTCCCTGTGTTCTGACCGTCCTCTTCTTTCCGAATTCTGCGAGGAAGTCTGAAAAGATCGAGAGGGACGTGTATCAATATCTTGATATCTATCAGGTTTCTTCAAATTATCCCTATTTCTAAGGTTGTATTTTTTCTCAGAGGGCTCCCTCTGGGGAGACTTGTGTATTTGGTCCGGAGATCTTTCTCTCTGCCGAGGAGACCTTCCTCTGGACTGGAATCTTTTTTCTTTGGGAGTGGATTGTTTATTCCCATCCCAGTTCTTTTTTTAAGTGTTTGGATTATTTTTAATAAATACCTTTTCAGGATTTTCTATTAGTTGGGGTTTCACTGGTTTCCCACCCAAACTATCTCTTCCTAGTTCTTCATAGGATTTTTCTATGATTCTGGCAAGTTCAGATGGTTGGTCTGCTATATCTGTTTCCTTCAATCTTTGGCGGATCGCCACATTTGCTGCTTCCCCTTTTATGTTTGCTAGTAATATTGCCGAGACCTGCTTGAAGTCTTTCAGTAATTTCATACCCAGAGTTAAAGCAGGTTCTGGACCGTATTCATTTTGAATCTGTTTTAGCACCTCTGGTATTACCGCCATGGATGGAACACCATGTGTTTTTGTGTAAATGGAAGCAAAGACTGTACCCCAAGTGTCACAGTCCTCCACATGTGGTGCGATCCCCATTGGGAGACAGATAGTCAGAATTCTGTGTTTCTCCACAGGGGTGGTATCTGGAAATACCACCTCTGTTTGACTGATTTTCTGTGCTAACCAGAATGGAATTTGTTCCCTTTTAATGGGTACTTTACCTAGACAGGACTGTATGTTCTGTGGTGTGATTTTATTTGTGTTCCCCTGATGAGGGGTCAGCTGTGGAATTTTAATAGCTGGGTGGACTGTTGAAGTCCGCATTACATATTGGACTAGTTGTCTGTGTATTTTAATCAGTTGTTTTAACTGTGTTAAAAGTTCTGGTATTGACATTTTTTCAATGTCTGGATGTGGTGTGTAGCTGGCTGGAACCGGCCACGTTGCTCCTGGTCTACCTAGTGGACCGAGCCTGGTGATGTGATCATTATGTTTTAGGGCGCCTTTAAACCAGAGCAGGTGCTCTTGGTATTTGAGTGGTATTTCCACCTCCTCGAAAGGGGTGTACTCATCCGTAGGTTCCTCTATCTTGTAATAATGGAACTCCTTTGTTACAGCGTTTGCTGCTGGAAAATTTATCCATGAATAGAATACCTCTGTCTGCCGATATTCGTGTGCCTCAATTACGAATATGACTGTACCACCTCTTGGTGTCAGTCCATTTTCTATAAGTTTTAAGGTTATAGTTTTTCTTATGCTGACCGGGATGAGTATTGCATCCGGGTCTTGCTGTACGAGACTTGTGTCTTCCGCTAGGAGTTGAGCTGCTACTCTAGCTGTCTCCCTTTCTTCTTCAGTTTCTGACATTTTACTGTCAAGAAGGGTTTTTGTTGCAGATCTGGTTTCCACGGAAACAAAGATTAGATGCACAATATTTTGGAACACTGTATCCTTCAACGTTGAATAAACCAAAACCATACATAGGAGTTTCCTCCTACTAAGTTTGGCGGATTTTAAACTTTCACCCACTCCAGACGTCTTTGGAGTTTTATGGGAAAAAGGGTCTGTGTGAAAAAGCACGACTGAGTTACTCTAATGTCTTGCGTTAGATTTATCGCCTATCCAAACCGTTGGGCGCCATGTAGTGTAGTTCCTATTATCCCAATAGGCTCTGCGCATTGGAATAATATCTTCAATAGTATAGACGTAGGACTGTGGTTAACTAGGTCTTCTACTGACGATATTAGACTTAAAGTTATGTGTGCCAGCTAGCTCAGAGTTCACTAGAAACTTTCTCGAATAGGCAAGGAGGAGTTTAACCTCCCTGGATAGACAAGAAGGGATTTAGTTTCTGACAACCATAGAACATGACAACTTTGCTCTCCTCTAATCAAGAGTATATCTCTAGAGTCGTGTGAAAACAAAAGACAACTATTTTACTCAGTCAGTACGTGCATTCTTAGTTTCACCAGTTTGTAGAGAAATAAGAGATGGGCGTGCTTCAATAAAAAGATGTTATTTATTGATCAGTCTCTTTTCTCATACAAGAGAAATGAATCGCTATTATTGCAATACTTATAGTTAAGTAAAGTGCATACAGTAAAAACAGGATTATAAAATAATGCTGTAAAAGCATTTATATGGTTTCTTAGCCATATGATACTTAAAATGGATAAAAGATATACATACATATATACATTGACTAATCGTTCTCAACTGGTGCTTCTAATTACGCCTACCCCGGTGTACCTGACCTAAGCCTAATACTTGGGAGGGAGTAAGTAAGTAGCAGTTTAAGTTAAGTTTGTTTTGCCAAGAATCTGACTCAAGAATTCTCTGTAAGGGGTTAGTCAGTTCAGTACCTGGGATTTAGAAGGCTGGAGGGTTGGTATCTCTGTCTCAGGACTCGATATCCCAGTTACCCGCGAGGGCGGCTGGAAAAGCCGGAGGCTGGATTTCTCGGCAGGAGAAAAGGCAGCGTCTCTCTCAGCGCGTCAAAAGGGAGGGGCAGCGTCCGTGGGTTTTTCTGCATCAGCTGGGCTCTCCGGCAAGTAGCGCTGCTCCAAGCTTGTCACCACCGTGTCTTAGCTTAGGGCAGCGTCGGTATATTTATACCTGAAAGGTGCCGTGTTTGACGTAAGGATGGACATAAGACGTCAGCAAGAATGTCATAAGGACTGGTCGTTCTTACATTCTTTGCAGGAGTTCTCGAGCGAAATCAAAACAATAGCTGCGGGGGATTTCCCAGGTCTGTTGGAGGTTTGATTTGTTTTGAGAACTCGGTGTGCTTTCTAGGGGGCTGAAGGGATAGTGCTTGCTTAATGTGACAGCATGCGCTGTGACCTAATCTGAAAACGGGTTTCTGTGCCGGTGTATGGACATTAGTGAATTAATAACCGGACAAGGGTCAGAAATAGGAGTATCAATATAGGTACCTAGATAAACACACTACACCTCCTGCTGAAGTCTCAGGGCCAAAAGACTTCACCTCCAGCTCCCTCCTGAATTTCCTTGCTGGGAATTCTGACTCCAGTCACTTTTGTGCCACTGGGAGCTGGAAGCGCGACGCATCAAGAAGAAGGGTGTCGCCGCCGCAGCTGAAATCATCGCAACGCCGGAGAAGCGAGAGTTCGTCGCATCTCCCTGAAAGCGTGTGTTCATCGAAGCTGTCTGCTGTCGCATCGACGGAGAAGCGCGACGCATCGAGAGAGCTGTCATCGCATCGCCGGAGAAGCGCATCGCAGAGCCTGTCGCGGCTCCAAAGTACAGAACCGTTGCAAGGCTGCCAGGGCGTCATCGCATCGTCATCGCATTGCCGCATCAAGGGTGCCATCTTCTCGCATCGCAACTGGATCATCGCATCAGCATCGCCTCGCATGAAGGCGCCATCTTGCGCACCGCAACAGGTCGAGAATCTACGCATCACCTCCGCACCGGTAAGGCTTACGACGAGTCCCCTACTCTGCCCAAGCATTGAGGAAGGACGCAACCGTTCCCCCGGGTCACGGAACCGACACATCTCCCCTTTTGCGAGCCTTTTGTTCACTTTGCGTGCCGCATCCAAGAACTTTGTTGAGAACTTTGTCGCATTTACCATCAACTTGAATTTAGAGACTTTTATCATCTTTTAAGTAACCTTTAGTATAGTATTGTGGATTTTTGTCTTTTGTGGTCTTGTGTTTAAGTCTATATAAAGAATACTTATTTTTATAAAACCTGTGTTGGGTCCATCTGTAGTGTTATCACTGTATTACTGTGTATATTCACAAATGCTTAACACACTGCCTCTGAGATAAGCCTGTCTGCTCGTGCCAAGCTACCAAGGGGGTGAGCAACGGTTATTAAAGTGAGTAATCCCCTGATCCTGACTTAGAAGTAAGGGTCCCTATTTGGACAAAGGTGATAACCATTGCCAACTAGAGACCCCCAGATCTAACATTGTTGGTCAGCGGTGAGGATTTGGACTTTGCATTTGTGTTTCATGTACAGTAATTGGTGTACACTACTAGTGAGTGCAGACCAAACGCGACCACATACTTTTTTTTTTTATAGAATCCTTCCTTTCCTTGGAACTGTTATTTTTTCTAAAGACTCCCAATTCTTACTACCATGAGTAAACCAGCATCTGTTGCATCTATGGATCTTGATTTTAAGGAAGAGAGGTTGGAAACCTACACTGTGAAACAGCTCAAGTATCTCTGCAGGAAATTGAAAGTTGCTACACCAGGCATTTCTAAAAAGGAAGCCTACCAAAAGGCGCTGAGGGCCTGGGTAGAAGCCAGAAATGTCCATGATCTTGTTGTGGAGCCTGTTGGGGATGCAGATGGGCAAATTGATGGGCTAGAATTACCAGCCAGGGGAGGGGTGCCTTCCCCACCTGGCAGCAGCATCTCTTCCAAAGACCTGTCCCCCAGACAACTGGAAGACAGGGAGAGAAATAGAGCACTGAAGCTGGAGTTGGCTAAGCTTAAGATGGAGGGTCAGAGAGAAGCAGAGAATAACAGGTTGTCTTTGGAATGAGAGAGAATGAGAATGGAGCATGAGAGAATGTTGAGAGAGTTAGAGATCAAGGCCAAGGGCTTAGAGATCAATTCCTCTGGTGGCAGCACACCATCTGTGCCTTCAGAAGGCAGGGTACATATTCCCAAGGATGTCATCAAAGATTTTCACAAAGGTGAAGATATTGGTCAGTGGTTTGCAGCCTATGAGATAGCAATGTTGGCCCACCGGGGCCCTGAGAAGGATTGTGGAGCGGGGTTGTGGGGCCGCTTTGTCACTGAAGGTAGGGATACTTTGTTAGACCTGCCCAAAGAGCATAGGATGTCTTATAACCACATGAAGGAAGCACTGATGACAAGGTATGGGTTAACTCCAGAGCTCTATAGACAGAGGTTTAGGAATTGTAAGAAACTGGAGGGAACCACTTGGGTAAAATATGTGTCTTTCTTTTGCAGAGCCATGGATGGTTGGGTGAGGGGTAGCAATGTTGATAATTTTTCAGCTCTCTATGATTTGATTGTGAGGGAGCACTTATCTGCTAATTGTTTTCCAGAGCTACGCCAGCACCTTGTTGACAGCAAGTTGACTAGTCCTAGAAAGCTTGCTGAGGAGGAGGACCGCTGGGTCAGTACCAGGGTCCACAAGGGTCTTGTGGGAGACTCCGCCAAAGGTGGGCAGGGTCCCCAGCAGAAGAGTGGGGGGGGGACAAGGGTAAACAGAGGGAGTTCAAAAAAGGTCCCCAAAGTAATTCCCAAGGGAACCAGAGTAAGGGTTCCCAGACTCCCACTGAAAGGAAGTCAGGACCCCCAACAGGTAAACCTGTTCATAGGGGACCTGTTACCTGCTTTCAGTGTAAGCAGGTGAGCCACCGTTGGTATGATCCCCAGTGTCCTCAGAAAGGACAGTATTCTGCCACCCCGTGCACCATCCCATCAGGTGGCCAGGGTAGCCCTGGGTGGGGAGAAGATGGGTGCCCAAGGTGGGTGGGCTCCCGCAGAAATGTCCCTTGTCTCATTAGGAGATTTTGAGATGGTCCCTAAAACTCAGCTGCCTGATAACATTAAAAAATACAGGCAGTGGGTGACCATCAATGGCCATAGAGTGGAGGCTCTCAGAGACACATGAGCAAGTGTGACAGCTGTCAAGTGTCACTTGGTCTCTGAGGAGCAGGTAGTCCCTCATGCATTCTTCCCAGTTGTTGCCGCTGACAACAAAGAGAGCGATTGCAAGATGGCTCAAGTTCCCTTTGTGTGGGGGGGGGTCTCTGGTACTCTTCAAGTAGCTGTGAGGCCATCCATGCCTGTTGATTGTCTGTTAGGCAATGATTTAGAAAGCTCCCCTTGGGCTAAGGTGGAGAGGAAGGCGAATTTGGAGATGTTGGGTCTGTCTGAGTGGGCATGTGTGACCACTCGGTCTATGGCAGCTGAGGGTGTTCAAGAGACACTGGAGCCTGAAAGTATGGCCCAGGGATCTGCCTTAAAGAGAAGAGATCAGGGGCATGGGAAACCAGCCCCTATTGTTCCCATGGTCCAGGAGGAGGTAGACCCTGAGGGGGATGCCCTGGAACCCACTGGCGAGCAAGTTTCTGAACTGGAGAACCTACCTGAGCTGACCCATTGGCAGCAAGAAGGGGGTCCCTCCAGGGAAGAATTTTGTGAAGAGCAAAAGAAGTGCCCTTCTCTTGTAGGTTTGAGGCAACAGGCCACAAACCAGGCAGCAGGTGATCAGTATGGATCACATTAGATCAACTGGGAGAATGGTCTCCTGTATAGCGAGCCTAAGGTTGCCGAGCCTGGGTCAGCCCGTGTGCTGGTGGTACCCCAGCGCTTCAGAGCCTTCCTACTGGGTTTGGCTCATGATGTTCCATTAGATGGTCATCTGGGGCAGAACAAGACCTTTGAAAGGCTTGTCTCCCAAATTTATTGGCCCCAGATGAGAAAGAGTTCATATACTCATTGTAGGACTTGTCAAACTTGCCAGGCAAGTGGGAAAAGTGGAAGGAGGCACAAGGCCCCTCTCCAACCTTTTCCCGTAGTCAGTAACCCCTTTGAACGGGTGGGCATTGACATTGTGGGGCCACTGGATCCCAAGACAGCCATGGGCAACAGGTTTATCCTAGTCTTGGTGGACCATGCTACCCGTTACCTGGAAGCCATTCCACTCAGGACAGTGACGGCCCCCGTGGTGGGACGTGCACTGATGGGGATTTTCTCCCGTGTGGGGTTCCCCAGAGAGGTTGTATCTGACCGAGGTACAAACTTCATTTCCAATTATATGAAGTCTCTGTGGAAGGAGTGTGGTGTTACCTACAAGTTCACCACTCCTTACCACCCACAAGATAATGGGCTGGTTGAAAGATTTAACAGGACCCTTAAGGGCATGATCAAGGGTCTTGAAGAACCAAGGAGGCGTAAGTGGGACGTCCTCTTGCCATGTCTTCTGTTTGCCTACCGGGAGGTGCCGCAGAAGTCTCCAGGGTTCAGCCCCTTTGAGCTTTTGTATGATCACCCGGTAAGAGGACCTTTGACCTAGCTCTAGGACACCCCCGCGCCGCACGGCCACCAGCTGCTGCGTGTGCCTCCCCTCCTTGTGCCTCGCTGCCCCGGCTCCGCCGCGTGACCACGCCCCTTGCCACCGAGCGGCGTGGTCTGTGCTAGCTTCCTGGCCTGTGTACCTGTCTCTGTTGTTGCCATTCGATTTGTATTGATTTGTATTGACTTGTAAACTGTTCTGTTGATTTGTTTTATTCCCCCATTTGTGCCTGTTTCGCCTTCGTTCTTTGCCGTCCCCGTCTCATCCCTCCCCGCTGCCAGCTTCCCGCCATCACCGCTAGCCCCGCCCCTTTCTTTGTGTACCCTCCCCGCTCCCGCCTCCCAGCTGCTCCGCCCCCCCGCGCACTTCGCCATATATGGCGACCGTGCGAACGCGCAGCGGTCACGCGCAGCGGGTGCGCCAAAGGTAAGCCCATCTACGCCCGTCCGCGCCTGGACCGCGCCCAGTGCCAGGACCCCTGGCCCTCGACGACCCCTGCCCACCCGCCTGACGTACACCGCCGCCACCCTCAACGCACTCAACACCGGCCGATTCCCAGGATGCTACCAAGCCACCCCTCGACGCACCCACGGACCCTTCAGCTGCCACGCCTGCAAGTTCTCCTGCATCCGGACCTGCCTCGCACCAGCACCCGCCAAGTCGAACACCAGCAGCAACCACCTCAAGTGCATCCTGCTCAACACCCGCTCCGTCCACAGACACGCCATCGAACTCTGGAACCTCCTCGACACCACAGCCCCAGACGTTGCCTTCCTCACGGAGACCTGGATGAACGCCTCTTCAGCTCCCGACATCGCCATCGCCATCCCAGAGGGCTACAAGATCACCCGGAGGGACCGCACCGCCAACCAGTTGGGAGGAGGCATCGCCATCATCCACATGGACACCATCCGCATCACGACCAGCACCGACGACACCCTTACCACCGCCGAACACCTGCACTTCCAGATCCACACCGACCCCAAGACCACCCTCAGAGGCACCCTGATCTACCGACCCCCGGGACCACGCACACAATTCAGCGAGGACATCGCCGACTTCGTCAGCCCGCATGCCCTCCCCTCCGCTGACTACATCCTCCTGGGGGACCTCAACTTCCACCTGGAGAACAACAACGACCGCAACACCACCACCCTGCTCGACAACCTCGCCAACCTGGGACTCAAGCAACTGGTGAGCACCCCCACCCACCTCGCCGGACACACACTCGACGCCGTCTTCTCATCCAGCAAAGACATCGCCTTCAGCCACGCCACAGAACTCCACTGGACGGACCACAGCTGCGTCCACTTCACCTTCGACAGAACGACGATCCACCACCACCAGCAACAGGTTGCTCGAAGGAACTGGAACAAGATCACGGCCGACCAGCTCGCCGCCTCCCTGAGCCAGCACCCTCCTGCCAGCTCAGCGAACCCCAGCCAGGCCGCCGACAACCTCGCGAAGTGGATCAGCAACTGCGCGGACGAACTCGCCCCTCTGAGGACCCCGCCCAGCAGACCCGGCAGCAAGAAAGCCCCATGGTTCACCGACGAACTCAAGAGCTCCAAGAAGAACTGCCGAGCCCTCGAGAAAGCCTGGAGAAAAGAACCTACACCGGACAACATGACCACCCTCAAGCTCGCCACCCGGAAGCACCACCAACTGATCCGCACCGCCAAGAAAACTGCATTCAAGGACCGGCTGGACAACAACGCACACAACTGCAAGGAACTCTTCAACATCGTGAAGGAGCTCTCCAACCCCAACGCAGGAAGCAACGACATCACCCCTTTGCAAGACCTCTGCAACTCCCTCGCCTCCTACTTCCACAACAAGATCGCGGACATACACAACAGCTTCAACATTCAACCGACGCACGCCACGACCACAGCAACGCCGCCCACCACCACCCTCCGCGCCTGGACTCCGGTCAACACCGAAGACACCGTCCGCATGATGAACTCCGTCCACTCCGGATCTCCGACCGACCCCTGCCCTCACCACGTCTTCAACAAGGCCGACGCTGTCATCGCACCCCACCTACGGGACATTATCAACACCTCCTTCGACACCGCCACCTTCCCCGAGAGCTGGAAGCACGCCGAACTCAGCGCTCTACTCAAGAAACCCACAGCGGACCCCACCGAACTCAAGAATTACCGCCCCATCTCGCTCCTCCCGTTTCCTGCCAAAGTCATCGAGAAGACCGTCAACAAACAGCTGGCCGCCTTCCTCGAGACGAATGGATCCCTCGACCCCTCACAGTCTGGTTTCCGAGCCAACCACAGCACCGAGACCGCCCTCATCGCCGCCACCGACGACATCCGAGCCCTGATGGACAACGGAGATACAGCGGCCCTCATCCTCCTAGACCTCTCCGCGGCATTCGACACTGTCTGCCACCGCACCCTAGTGCAGCGCCTCAGCAACATCGGAATCCAGGAGAAGGCACTGGAATGGATCATCTCCTTCCTCGACGGAAGAACACAGAGAGTCCGCCTACCACCGTTCAAGTCAGAGGCCACCGAAGTCATCTGCGGCGTCCCTCAAGGATCCTCGCTGAGCCCCACCCTCTTCAACGTCTACATGAGCCCCCTCGCGGCCATCGCACGCCAACACAACCTCAACATAATCTCCTACGCCGACGACACCGAGCTGATCCTCTCCCTGACCAACGACCCCGCCGCCGCCAGAGCTAATCTGCACGAAGGGATGAAGGATGTAGCCGAGTGGATGACAACCAGCCGCCTGAAACTGAACTCAGACAAGACGGAGGTCCTCATCCTGGGCTCCTCGCCCTCCGCCTGGGACGACTCCTGGTGGCCCCCCGCCCTGGGCACCGCACCCAAACCAACGGACCACGCACGGAACCTGGGTTTCATCCTGGACTCCTCCCTCTCCATGACCAGGCAAGTCAACGCTGTCTCCTCGTCATGCTTCAACATCCTTCGCATGCTACGGAAGATCTTCTGGTGGATCCCCACCGAAACCAGGAAGACCGTCACCCAGGCCCTCGTCACCAGCCGACTGGACTACGGCAACGCTCTCTACGCCGGCACCACCGCCAAGCTCCAGAAGAGACTCCAGCGGATCCAGAACGCCTCAGCCAGACTCATCCTCGACATCCCACGAACCAGCCACATCTCCGGACATCTGAGAGACCTGCACTGGCTCCCCGTCAACAAAAGAATCACCTTCCGTCTCCTCACCCACGCACACAAAGCCCTACACGATCAAGGCCCGAGCTACCTCAACAACCGAATCAACTTCTACGCTCCCAAACGCCACCTCCGATCAGCCAACCACGCCCTCGCCGCCGTCCCCCGCATCCGAAGAGCGACAACAGGAGGAAGGTCCTTCTCCTACCTGGCCGCCAAGACCTGGAACTCCCTCCCGACTGACCTGCGCCTGACCCAAGACCACCTCTCCTTCAGGAAGAAGCTCAAGACCTGGCTGTTCGAGCAGTAACGGCACCCCCCCCCCAAGCGCCTTGAGACCCTACGGGTAAGTAGTGCGCTCTATAAATGTCTTTGATTGATTGATTGATTGATTGATTGAGTTTGGTAAAGGAAGGCTGCGAGCATTCTCCCAGGAAACCTCCCCAGGATGTATATTGCTACATGCTAGCCATCAGAAACCAAACCAGGCGTTTCAGGGATCTCGCTCAGGCGAATCTGGAAGCCAGCGACGAAGAGATGAAGCGGTGGTACGATCAGAATGCCACTCTGATTGAACTTCAGCCTGGACAGAAAGTTTGGGTCATGGCCCCTGTGGAGCCTTGTGCGCTCCAAGACAGGTGGACTGGTCCTTATGAGGTCGTGGAGCGCAAGAGTGATGTCACCTATCAGGTGAACTTTCGGTCTCCAAGGAACCCTTTGAGGGTCCTTCATGTTAGCCGCCTGAAGCCCCACTTAGAAAGGTCTGAAGTGGGCATGCTCCTAGCGACAGATGATGGAATGGAGGAGGAGACTGAGCCTCTTCCTGACCTCCTGTCTGACACAGAGCAAGATGGGTCAGTGGATGGTGTCAGCCTCTCTGCGCCACACTGCCCCTGATCAGCAGCGAGATTGTCGCCAACATGTTGGGGCAATTCTCTGATCTATTTTCCTTGGTTCCTGGTGTCACAGATTGGTGCGTGCATGATGTGGACACCGGTGACAGTCCTCCTGTGAAGCACAAGGCTTACAGAGTGACTGGCAAGGTTAGGGCTTACATTAAGGAGGAAATCTCCAAGATGTTTGCTTTATTTATTTTATTTTATCTTAGGAAATTTGTTAAGCGCACAAATACCCGAGGGTGTCTCGGCGCTGAGTGTCCATTATACTTGTCCATGAGTGATTATTGTTTGAACAGCCAAGTCTTTATATATTTGCGGAAAGAAAGAAGGGAAGTACAGGCCTTGATATGGCTTGGAAGACTGTTCCAAAGTTTGGTGGTGGTCACTATAAAGGACCTGTCGCCCCAGGAGACCTTCTTAGTCCTTGGGACCTGCATAAGACCGGCAGTAGAAGATCAAAGAGATCTGACAGGATTGTAGGCACAGAGTGCATCCTTTAAGAAGGCAGGACCTTGAGAGTGAATTGCCTTATATGCAATGCATAGTGCTTTAAACTTAGTTCTTTTCTTAACTGGTAACCAATGAAGCTGTTCAATGGTGCCAGAAATGGAGGTGTACTTGGGGGTGGTCGTGATCAATCTGGCCGCCGCATTCTGCACCAGCTGTAGCTTTTTTAAAACTCCTTCATGAGCGTTGACTAGGAGCGCATTACAATAGTCTATTCGAGATATGACTAATGCACTGACCAAAGTTCTGGCCATGCTCATGGGGAGGTATGGTAGGAGTTTTTTAATCATTCTCAAGGTGTAAAATGAGGATGATACTACCGTCTTTACATGGTGCATAAAAGTGAGTTTAGTGTCCAGTAATACTCCCAGATTTCTTGCCTTGGTCACTGGGAGAGGGGGTGGGCCCAGGGCGGCAGGCCACCAGGTGGGTGACCAAGCTGGGGAAAGATTGCCAAACACCATCACCTCCGTTTTGTCGGAGTTAAGCTTCAAGCAATTTGTGGACATCCAGTCGCTTATGGCTAGCATTCCCTGATTAAAATTGGAAGCCACTTCATCTCAATTTTTGTTAATGGCTAAGACAATCTGAGTGTCATCAGCGTAGGATGTCAACGCCAGGTGATGGGATTTTATGACCCTCGCCAAGTCCGACACATAGATGTTAAATAGTGTCGGACTTAGCGAGGATCCCTGGGGGAAACCTAGGTGTCATTGAGTCTTCCAACAGTCCTTGGGCCAGCCCAGTGGTCTTGGTCCCAAAGGCTGCCTCGCCGGGTGCCACACCTGAACTCCGGTTCTGTGTGGACTACAGAGGGCTCAATTCAGTCACCAGGACTGACGCACACCCCATCCCCAGAGCTGATGAGGTGATTGATCAGCTAGGAGCTGCACGGTAACTCAGCACGTTTGATTTGACGTCTGGGTACTGGCAGATCACCTTGACCGATGGGGTGAAGGAGAGGTCAGCATTCTCCACACCAGGTGGTCACTACCAATTTCGAGTTATGCCCTTTGGGATGAAGAATGCCTCTGCCACCTTTCAGAGGTTGGTCAACCAGGTGTTGTCTGGACTGGAGGATTTCAGTGCCACCTATTTGGATGACATTGCAGTGTTCAGCGCCAGTTGGGAGGAACACTTGCAGCACCTCTGGGAAGTGTTGATGGCACTGCGCAAGGCAGGCCTCACGATCAAGGCAAGTAAGTGTCAGATCGGGCAGGGCTCCGTTGTATACTTGGGTCACCAGGTAGGAAGCGGCCAGGTGGTGCCCCTACAACCCAAGATTGATACCATCCTAGCATGGGAACCCCCAAAGACTCAGACATAGGTGAGAGCCTTTTTAGGACTCACTGGGTACTACAAGAGTTTTGTCAAAGGGTATGGCAATATTGTTGCACCTTTGACTGAGCTGGCTTCCAGGAAGCAGCCCAAGAAAGTGAACTGGACCGACACCTGTCAGAAAGCTTTTGATGCCCTGAAAACTGCCATGTGCACAGCCCCCGTGCTTCAGGCACCCAACTTCTCAAAATAATTCATTGTACAGACAGACGCTTCAGAGCATGGTGTGGGGGCTGTTCTATCACAGATAACTGAAGAGGGATTTGACCAACCTGTAGCCTTCATCAGAAGGAGGTTACTTCCACGGGAACAGAGGTGGAGTGCAATTGAGCGTGAGGCATTTGCTGTGGTTTGGGCGCTGAAGAATGAACATTAGATCCTGAGCTAGAGAGAAATAGTTCAAGTCAAGATATCAAGTCCCAATTTTTGTAAGTTTTTTCGTTTTATTCTTCTTTGGTCTTTTAGTAGAGTTAATCCAATCTTCACACGTACAAAAACAACCGCTGCCAACACGTGTCTCGTCAAGGTCATCAAAACCAAACGACTTCGTCAGGGCCTGGAGATTTCATGAAACTGTTATGTAGAAGTCCGGAGATAGTAACTCCAAGTTCACAATCTGCAACAAAATTAGGCATGCACCATATGACGTATTAGTCAGTTCCAAGGGTGTCCTGTCCTTCCAAGCAAAGAAAAGCAGTTCATGTCCCAAATATCCAGGGACTAAGTCGCTAATATTTCCACGATAGGGTAATTACCTCCGTGTGCAGAGACCAAACAGGAGCAAGTTCCCCAATGTAAACCGGCGTGCTTCCCCATCCTTCAAAGAGGACGCCGCACCGCGGTCCGCGCTACCGCTCCCGAACCAGGACCTCTCTTTGAATCTGCCCGCATCCCCTGCCGGAACAGAACCGATTGCCCTGAGAGTCCAATTGCCCCACTATTTTGAGGGTCCTCCCCTCTGTCCTTCTCTGACGGGGAACCGACTCGACCTACAGAGCATGCGAAGACCTAATTTGAACCCCTGAGACCTCTGATCTGGACCTTAAACCCCTGGGGCGGCCTTCAGAACTAGAATGACCCACAGAAGTTAACAAAGAGCATCTACTCAGAACGGAACCTTTGTACAATAAAGGATTTTTCTCTGCCCGTGGAACACCTGGCTCCTATACCTTCTCAGCCTAGGACCACCAATCTCACGGGCCCCCTGGAAATTGGAAGCGCCTCCCTGAAAAAAACCAACCGGAGGATGCACCACAAATCTGCATAGTTATTTCCTTGAAGCAGTTACTCCACGAATCCTGACCCTTCAATGTAACCTTCCCACATAGTGTGAAAAATTATGCACCTGTCCCTGACCCCCCTGGCCCTCCTCGCCCTGATGAAGGTGAAGCCTAATTAGGCTCAGCATCGACATGCGCGTTGGCGTGACTCACATGGATGGCATCTATGTAGCTCATGTTTTACCATCTTATTTACCTTGTATTGCCTCCATGTTACAACTTCAGCTCTAGCGGCTATTGGAAAATCTTTCCTGCAGGCTGCCATGTATTTCTATAATTGTCTATGTATGAATGTTTAAATACTGTATTGATTGAGGTTGTGAGTGAGAGTATCTGCAGTGGATGACTGTGGGAGTGTGTGGGACTTGAATAAATGTATGTTATTTTAAATGTTTTATGGCATACTGTATATTAGATCCAAAATCAATTGGCGTTTTACATGTTTTTCTAAGCACCTATGTGGAATTTTCTATATCAAGTCTAGCCTAATCAATGATAAATAAAATATATATTTTTCCATAAAAAAGGTGTATGGTGTATGAATCTATGTGATTCTGTGTCAGCTCTGATATGTAACCTCTTGTCACCTATTGTTTAAGTGTAAGGATCCCCCAGTGGGACCTTGAAATCGACCCTGGCAGGGTTTCTTTCTTTTCTTTTCAGCAGCCCTCAGATGGCTGATGCAGATGAGGGGTGAGAACCCAAAGTTGTTGAGGTGGTCCATCTCCCTACAGGGTATGGACTTTATGGTGGAACACCGCCCTGGAACAGAACACGCCAACGCTGATGGTCTGTCCAGATTTTTCCACCTTAGTGAAAAGAACTCCCAAGGGGAAGGGTAGTTCTCCCCACATTTCAGCTGGAGGGGACATGTGTTAGACCTGCCATCATTGGCGTGAGTCTCCCTTCCATTTTTGACGGATTGCCTCCTCTGTTTTGACATATTTTTGCTGGTTGTATGTTTTGGGCCCTGTGCCACTGCTAATCAGTGCCACAGTGCAAGTGCTCCCTATGTTAAATTGATATACTGATTGGATTCCATGATTGGCTTATTTGATCTACTGTCAGCCCCTAGTACAGTGCACCATGTGTGCCCAGGGCTTGTAGAGCAAATGCCGATGGTGGGCTTGCAGCACTGGTTGTGCCACCCACAGAAGCAGCTTGTAAAGGGTGTCTCAGGCCTGCCATTGCAAGGCCTGTGTGTAGTCTGTGACTACCATGTCGACTTGGCCAAGTGCACCCACTTGCCAGTCTCTAAACCTTCCCTTTGCTTCATATTAGACACCCCTAAGGTAGACCCAAGGGCAGGGTGCATTGTAAGTATAAGGTAGGACATGCTCTGGTGTGTGTAGCATGTTCTAGTAGTTAATGACAGCCATTTTCGTTTTTCTCTATTGAAGGCTACCTGTTCTCATAGATTAGAATGGCAGTGAAGATTGTTACATCCCTACAATCCTAACTGACTCAGGGAACATGGTAGAAATTCGAGTTTAGTATGCCTGAACTCAGAATAATAAAATACATCTTTTAGTTAAGTTTATTTTAATATTCTGTGTTTGCAAATACCACTTTTAGAAAGTAGGTATTTGCTTGCCTAACCATTTGAGCCCGCCTCTGCTGACTTGTGTATTCCTTGTCTGGGTTTGTGTGTGGCAGAGCTGGGGAAATTCCAGGAGACAGTCTGGGACAGCCCAGTGGTGATTAGGGAGATTTACCTCCAGATGGGAGGGGGAGAGTGCACCTGGGACCTGAATAGGGCTGGGCCTCCCCTCCACAATGCTGGCTCCACCCCCTGTGGGTTGTCTGATGTCTCTGCCCTGCACAGTAAAAGGAGAAGGGGAATCTTGTCAACAGAGTACTCCAGAGCTGTATCTTTCCTCCCCTGTGCTGGCTCCACCTCCTGTGGGGTGTCTGATGTTTCTGCCCTGCACAGTGAAAGGAAGAGAAGAGTCATGTAAACACAGTGCTCAGGAACTGGTTTAAACTAGGCAGAGGCCTCTCTCCCTTCAGAGAACAAATGATTTTTTGGTATAAATATTGGCACCCAGTCCCAAAGACTTTAGATCACTTCTGGAACAAGAAACCTTTCTGCCAAGGAGAAGAACCAAGGAAGCTGCAGGAGTTTGGACTGCCCCTCTGCCAGTGTGCTGTTTGCTGGGTTGGCCTGCAGTGGTTGCTTCATTGCCAAGGGAAAGGAGAAGGAACTTTGTAAGGACTTTCATCTACACAATATTCTCCAAGGGCTTGAACTGTGCTTGCCTCCTGCTGAAGTCTCAGGGCCAAAAGACTTCACCTCCAGCTCCCTCCTGAATTTCCTTGCTGGGAATTCTGACTCCAGTCACTTGCGTGCCGCTGGGAGCTGGAAGCGCGACGCATCGAGAAGAAGCGTTTCGCCGCCGCAGCTGAAATCATCGCAACGCCGGAGAAGCGAGAGTTCGTCGCATCTCCCTGAAAGCATGCGTTCTTCGAAGCTGTCTGCTGTCGCATCACCGGAGAAGTGCCACGCATCGAGAGAGCTGTCATCGCATCGCCGGAGAAGCGAATCGCAGGGCCTGTCGCGGCTCCAAAGTACAGAACCGTCGCAACGCTGCCAGGGCGTCATCGCATCGTCATCGCATCGCCGCATCAAGGGCGTCATCTTCTCGCATCGCAACTGGATCATCGCATCGGCATCGCATCGCATCAAGGCGCCATCTTGTGCACCGCAACAGGTCGAGAATCTACGCATCACCTCCGCACCGGTAAGGCTCACGATGAGTCCCGTACTCTGCACAAGCATTGAGGAAGGACGCAATCGTTCCCCCGGGTCACGGAACCGACGCATCTCCCCTTTTGCGAGCCTTTTGTTCACTTTGCGTGCCGCATCCAAGAACTTTGTTGAGAACTTTGTCGCATTTACCATCAACTTGAATTAAGAGACTTTTATCATCTTTTAAGTAACCTTTAGTATAGTATTGCGGATTTTTGTCGTTTGTGGTCTTGTGTTTAAGTCTATATAAAGAATACTTATTTTTATAAAACCTGTGTTGTGTCCATCTGTAGTGTTATCACTGTATTACTGTGTATATTCACAAATGCTTAACACACTGCCTCTGAGATAAGCTTGTCTGCTCGTGCCAAGCTACCAAGAGGGTCAGCAGGGGTTATTAAAGAGAGTAATCCCCTTATCCTGACTTAGAAGTGAGGGTCCCTATTTGGACAAAGGTGATAACCATTGCCAACTAGAGACCCCCAGATCTAACAGTTACTACTGAGCAAGACTTAATCAACTGACTCTTACCAACGAAACATTTAGAAAAACACAGATGTATCAGTGAAAATCCAAACATGTCTAAGGATAAAAGGGTCACAAAACCACACGAGCGTCTCGACAGGAAAATGGAAGTTATTATGGTTGTTACTTTGGCAGAAGCACTCGGTGTGCAGAAATTATTTGTTGTCCTTTTAAGGAGGAGCCATTGAAAAAACTTTACTGAGGGCTATTGGTAGAATATGAAATTCATTTTCAAAATGACGGTTTCAGAATCTTTAAGAACTAATGCCATGCCAAATAATTGTATGTTTTGTTTGCAGGCTTCCACTCTGTCAACTTGAACAAATCCTTACATATCAGTTACTTCATTGTATGAGCTCAAGCATAAACATTGTTTATTTTAGGGTGTGGGAAGCTACGACCTTACTGAACAATGCTATGAATATGAACATAATTTAATGTACGATCTTTTTGTGTAAATATTGTTTATAGGTGTTAACTTCTATATTGTATATTGCTTTTAATAAATAAGATTTCGAGACTCAGTGACCATTTGGTTAATTACTTATAGTTGCCATACTTCCAATAAGCAGTTTAAAAAAAAAGAAAATAACTGAAGCCACAGATAGGAGAAATGATTAAAAGAGTTTTTGAATGCTTTCTCGCCCTGCCGATCCTCACAATCTCTCCTGCTATCAACTCATTTCTACTGGTCTTGCGTTAGCTACTTAGCGCATCGGCAGCCTACATAAAGATCAAACAGTGAAACAAAAGGGCTATGGAGAGCAGGCCAGAGGTCAATACAAGACCCTCATAGGAACGAATTTCCAGCGCGTAACCAAAGATTAATGGCCCAGCAGGTGTTAATGTGGGCAGGCAGACACTAAATCAGGAAGAGCGGCTCGGCGAGGCAACCACTTGGCTGGAGCACGGATGGCCAAACAATTCTCTGATTCCGGTTTGGTCGTATTTTTCCATTTTTATTTATAAACACAGACGGACGAAAAATATTTTTCCGTCTGTATTTATGTGTAAAAATCAGTTTAAACGGAAAACCAGGAGCCTTAATTATAATGCACTTAAGAGTATATGGTATGGCTATATCATAAGAACAGCTATAAGGAGATTGTCCCGAAAGCTGCAGAGGGGCTCAGCTCATACTAGGGCACCCTCTCACATAAAACCAAGCACTCTGCCTCCAGGATTGTTAAGGCCTGTCATTGGAGTGACTTATAGGTGCATATGTGTCTATATATATATATATATATATATTCACTGAAAAAACCATAGGTTATAGACCATATATAGTTAGGAATTAGCATTTACAAAACCTTGAAAATTCACTGAAAAAACCATAGGTTATAGACCATATATAGTTAGGAATTAGCATTTAAAAAACCTTATTTTACTCACACAAAACCATTGAAATTCCATATATAGTTAGTTGTACTAACTATATATCGCGCACCCGCAATCCACTGCTGATCATGTCACATATTACATCATTCATGACATGGTCAGTGACATCACTGATGACATCACTGATGACATCTCAAATGACATCACTGATGACATCACTGATGACATCTCAAATGACATCACTGATGACATCACTGATGACATCTCAAATGACATCACTGATGACATCACTGATGACATCTCATTTGACATTACTGATCACATCACTGATGACATCATTCATGTGATAATACGATGAACCTCTTCAGACTCTAATATAACCTTAGATACACTCAGTTTAAACACAGACTCACAGATTGTCATTCATCCATGAAGTTACACACACACCTAGTCAGTCATGCAAACAATCAATCACACCTCCATTTTCCCAACTATACAGTTATACACACCTTACTTATTCAAACATATACTAAAACATATTTACTCTCTTATACAATCCTGGATACAAGTTCACAATGATGCATACAGCCACTCACACATTCACTGGCTCTTATGCACAGTTATTTATATATGTCAAGTCTCACATGTACTGTGTTTTACATATGTACTTACTTTGACATGTAGCACTGAGATATCCATTCACTCACCAATACACTGATGCACACAGTCAACCGCCCATACAGCTGTTTCCACATGCACTTTTGAACCCATACATCTAGTGAATCAACTGCTCACACATCTATGCACAGTCATACACCTGCCAGCCACCCACACACACACTCAGTCTCCCATACAAATACTTGGGCAACCAATCAATAACCCATATAGTTACTCATATAGCTACTGAACAACACATGCAGCAGTTTTCAGAACAACAGACATAATGATGCACAAATTAAGACAGTTTAGTCACTAACCCATGCACTCAGTGAGACACATTTAATCACTCACTCATACAGTCAGTCATGCACCTACTAAATCCTTCATCCAGACACTTATACATCCACTCAAGACATATTTTAACTTTACAGAAAAATACAGTCACTGGATGTTGTCATCAGTGATGTCATTGAGATGTCATCAGTGATGTCATCAGTGATGTCACTGACCATGTCATGAATGATGTAATATGTGACATGATCAGCAGTGGATTGCGGGTGCGCGATATATAGTTAGTACAACTAACTATATATGGAATTTCAATGGTTTTGTGTGAGTAAAATAAGGTTTTTTAAATGCTAATTCCTAACTATATATGGTCTATAACCTATGGTTTTTTCAGTGAATTTTCAAGGTTTTGTAAATGCTAATTCCTAACTATATATGGTCTATAACCTATGGTTTTTTCAGTGAATTTCAATGGTTTTTTAATAGCAAATATCATAAGCTGTCGAATGTCAAGTACGTGGTAAGTAAAAACATTTTCGTGTTTATGCACACTGATCTGCTTTGAATGCTGCCCCCCCCCTCATTTTTATTAGGAGTACTCTCTCTTTGCAGATAGTGAAGGGTAGTTAATGCAGGCCTTTGCCCCCGTTGTAATCCGGCGTGCCTGCTTCTCTCTCCATTTCATTGATTGTTCTCTTTGGTTCATTCTCTATTTACAAACAAGCACAGAGTCGCAATACTCTGTTTAGTCTTTGCAGATAGCGAAAAATCGTCTAAAAAAACAAAAGGAATCGAGCAAAATCAAAAGGCCACTAATGGGATCTCTTTTTGACCTGGCTAAAATAGAAACATTAGGAACAACCTGTTGAAAATAGCAATGTGTATGTACATAAGCGGCGTTCATTTGTGTTCACAGTACCCCTTGTTGATTGTTTGAATCGAGCATTGAATTGTTCGAAGTTGGTTCTCTTAAGGATCTTCTCTGCCTGCAAACGAGGAAGAATAGGAATATTCTCTCTCCCTTTGCAGATAGTGAAAGGTAGGTAACGCAAACCTTTAACACGTCGTGCCTATTTCGTTCCTCATTGATTGATTGTTTGCCCGAACATTGACTGTTTGGGAATTGGTTCTTTTTGGAGGTATTCCCTGTTTGCAAATAAACGTAGGAAAATCTTTGCAAGTAGTGAAAGGGTAGGTAATGCGGACCTTTGTCCCCCGTTGTAATCTGTCATGCCTATCTACTCCCCACTGATTGATGCACCTGTTTCACCCGGACCATTTACTAGAGATAGGTCATCTGGCCCGACCAGAGAGCACCCCTAGTGAAAAGGACATATGCAATAATAACGAAGTGATCACTGTATCCTGTTAACAGAAACTTTAGCATGAAACAACCTGGAAAGAAAGGAATAGGAAAACGAAAATCAGTAGGCCACTGATGAACTTTTTATTAAATAACAAACAAACAAACGATAACAATACGTAATGATAAAACCTATTATTGTCCTAGAAACAAGAAACGTTAGAAGTAAGCCCGTAATAAGAAACCTGAAAACAGTAAGAGAAACCAAGTGTGACATTGCAACGGCCACAAGGCAACGAGGCTTCATCGCCCCTCACTGCCCCAAAACGTGTCTGTCCCACCGCCTGCCACGCCCAAATAACGGCAAACTGGGAAAGATACAAGTCAGCAGACATCCGCCCCATTCTTTATCGGGATTGTACTTGATTGAGTGTGATGTCACAAACATTTGTGCGGATCTAGATTGTGTTAAGGAATACAATAGGTTAAGAAGAGAGTATGCGCCACATTTGCCTTAACAGCCTTTGTTTGAGAAACAGGTTTCCGGCTACGCCCAGCCGGAAGCAACACATATAAGGCGGGTCCTGCTGCCAACCGTCGGCCAGGAGATCATCACGTAGGGTGTAGCCGGAGGAGAGGCCGAGGCCAGCGGGACCCGGCCAGGGGGATTGCTACGACCACCCTGGAGAGTTGCAGGGGGGGGAATGTCCGTGTCCTCGACCCTCCCCTCTCTCTCCCAGTCCGGCCACCATCAACCAGAGGCCGAGGCCGACGGGATCCGGCCGCGGTGGCGGTAACCCTGGAGAATTGCAGGTTAGACCCTCTCTCTCCCAGTCTGGGCCAGCATCCATGGAGGGCCTGAGAGTGGAGAGGCCACTGCACGAAAGGCCCAGGAGAGGCACCACACGCCAAGGCCTGCCCCACCGGATGAGCCAAGGAACCCGTTCATGGGGCCAGAGCAAAGGGCGTCCGGCCGCCATCCACCGGAGGTCCGGCCCAAAGACGGACGGGACATTTCTTCTTTCTTTTATAATGGCTGCGACAACACTGGGGGGGGATGTCTTGCACATGCCTCCGACCCCCCCCCCCCTCGTCCTCATCGCCTGGTCCGGCCATAACAAATGTCAAGCGAGACGCCGTGGGGTGCACTGGGTGGGAGAGACGGTGCGAACAGGCCTCTCCCGCCTCCCCAGGTGGAGGCTTCCCAGCTGCACCCTCAGCGCTCCAGGCGCCCGGAAAAGGGTTCTTCCACTGTGGCGATGCTGCAACGTCTCGCCCGGCAGGGTGGAGCCCGTCCGCTCATTTGACCCCGCGATCGCCAGTAGCTACCGAACTCTCAAAATGGCGGTCGACCTGGCAAGAGCGGGCCCAGCATGAAGAAATGGCCCGGTCACTGGTTGACTCCACCACCGTAGTCCTCCACGACCTTGAAGATTCTAGAGGAGCCGCGGGAGTCCCCGACCCCCGCAGACACCCCCGATGGGGAATGACTGCCATGATCGCCCGTGGAGTGACAAAACTGTAGCCGCGGGACGTCGGCGCTCCCATGCTGGCGCCAGCCTCAGTTTGAATGACTAGAAACCTGCAGACCTCAGTTCCGGTGAAAGCACAGTGTGACCCGGTAGGAAAAATTGTTGCACCCCCTCTCCTTTTTGACTGATGGTTCAAACCACCGATCCTTTCCTTTGCCCTTTTAACGGAACTTTGGACTGCCCCCCCCCCCCCGGCGCCCCACGCTGTTATTTGCTGGGCGGCAACTTACTAGACATCACCTTCGTGCCATCCAGATTTCAGCGCGTTCTGCTGCCTTGGAACTATTCGCACAACAGACCGCTACTGACAACCCACCCCCCGGGACGCCCCACGCCGGATACCCAAATCAGTGCGGCACCCAGGCAACATCTTCTGAATTTTCATAATTTGAAAGAACTAGTAACATGTCCTCATCAGGAATTTCCTCTTCAATCATCTCATCAGGAATCTCCTCATGAAAAGTCTGCAATGATGATTCTTGTAACTCTATGGTCTCCAAACATTCGATAAATTCGCCATCTAGAGATTGATCAAAAAAATCATTCAAGTCATCTCCTCCTTGTGAGAATATTTCATTATTGGTGCTGTCAATTTCATTAAATGTAGTGGATAATTCAAAAGAAATTGCCACGGTCTCTTCATTGTTTAAATGTTTTTACTGTTTTTGTTTTGTTGTATATATTTATAAGTTATTAAAGTTTTATATTCCTACTACTTTGTTGGAGTGCTATATATTTTTAATGTGACACACAATTGTAAAAACTTTGATGTACAAAGAGTCATCCCTGGAATCTTCCGCTTCAGGCTCGGTCCCCTCCCCAATCACAATACAGGATGGTTTTCAGATAGTAGGAACGCGTGTGGTTTGACGGATCTCATCGGGTGTGGGCCTTGATCTACTATAACTCCTTTGAAGAGGGGTGATTCTTTACAGCTGGGGCCATAAACTACATCTGCAGGGCTAGCTGATAGCCTGGACAATCGGACACAGAGGAAGAGGAGTGTCAGAGGGTGCGGTAGTGAATAGGGCGAAAGGGAGGTGTCGGGCGGGCACAGAGTGTGATTCTCAGGGAAGAGCAGCGCAGATGGGGGGAGGTTTATTGCCGATGCATAAGACAGAGAGCGGGGGTGACCAGTGCCTGGGGAAGATGCTTGCGAGGGTGGGGAGCCATGCTACGGATCAACAGCGTGCAGAGAGTGGGTCTGGTCAAGGCATCTAAAATGGCTGCCGTGCACGACAAAAGTGTGGCATTTCAAAAAAGGCAAGATGGCGCAGACAATGTTTTTCAACACTTCCTCATTTCCTTCGAATCGAACGTTAACAGACGTTGGTGCATATTACCAAAGTTAAGCGATATTTATCGCTAACGATGCTTAGCAACGAATTTTTTACCGCTAAGCATCGTCAGAAATTATCGCAGATAAACCTTGCTATTATCAAGGTTTATCGCAAATGCGATAAAAAACGGCCGCAATGCATGAATATCGCTAAAAAGTCAGCGATATTCATGCATTACCGAGCTAATGCTCTTAGCCATGTTATCCACCTCCCATTGGATAACATGGCTAAGAACTGCTCAGGGCAGGTGTTAGTTTTTGGAGATATTCGCGCTTAGCGCGAATATCTCCAAAAGTTGGTAATAGGAGATAGATATCTTGCATGTTGTAATGCAAGTTATTGTGGTATATGGAACTCATACCATAATCTCTCAGGAAAACAGAAACTGATCCTTTTGGGACCGCCTGAGAAGGCCTAGGGGGTGAGGGGTACTCTACTTTGCCCCCTTTTCACGTTCCGAACTATTTTATTTTACTCTCTTCTGTAATTACACAAAATGGCAGCGATAAGATGCATCAGACACAGACAGTGAGAGAAAGGAGGCCGGAGATGAAGAAGAGATGTCAAATACACATTGGAGATAATATAGTGGGAGAAGGAAAGTAAATATGAGTAAACTTACCATGTAACATAAAAATGTTGCACTCTATACTATAAGTCTCATTTTATACTACAATCACTTCGCTACAACCTCATAAATTAAAAATAAAAATGAATAATGTCTCAAACAATTTTTGATTTCTAAATATAAATTTATTCTTCTGAATTTTCAAAATTTGAAAGAACTAGTAACATGTCCTCATCAGGAATTTCCTCTTCAATCATCTCATCAGGAATCTCCTCATGAAAAGTCTGCAATGATGATTCTTGTAACTCTATGGTCTCCAAACATTCGATAAATTCGCCATCAAGAGATCGATCAAAAAAATCAATCAAGTCATCTCCTCCTTGTGAGAATATTTCATTATTGGTGCTGTCAATTTCAATAAATGGAGTGGATAATTCAAAAGAAATTGCCATGGTCTCTTCGTTGTGAGCCATTTTATTTTGAAATTGCTTGCTGTAAGTTGCAGGAAAAAATAATCACTTTCATTTATCGTTTTTAGTAATACATAATATAAAACTAACTTTATCAAGTATTTAGTATAACAGAAGGACTGTAAATAAATAACAGAAAACATTTTTCAAATTATCTTAAAGTGTACAACATAGTTCCCCTTACAAATTAACAACTCACCTTTTTAAAAGTAGGAGAAGTGTTAGTACTGTGTAAATCAAACACCAGAAATTGAGCACCAAAAATTCCTCACAAATATACCTCAGACAGTAGTATCACAAAATGGCTGTGGTTTCCTCTCATTTTAGATATATACATAACCAATTAACTTTCATCACACACAAATACAAAACCAAAGTAACATTTTAATTGGTTCTAAATTTCAACACTTTCAAATGTGTTTTCCCCATGCAATTTTCCATAGGACATTTAGATACGTCTACAGCCTGAATGGCTGAACGGAATTACACCAAACTTGGCAAAATGGTACATCAAACCTAAGAGGTCAGGGAGGATCTACTATGCCCCCTTATGGTCATTTGCCCCTTCGCTTTGGCCTCCTCTTGTCTCTCGATCCTACCGAGAGACAAGATGGCGGCCGCTACGGACTGTTTGGAATGTTTACAGACGCCGGAGAACCAATCAGCTTCGCAAAGCTCCGTAACGCGAAAAGTACGCGAAGCGGAGCGCTGTTACAGATATATATCTTTTTTTGAACGTTAATTTCTCAAAATCCACTGGAGCACATATATTGAGACCTAGCAAAGGCACATCGGGCTACCAGTCCCTAATATTTTGCCAAGTTTCGTGCAAATCCATTCAGCCGTTCGATTATTATTATTATTATTTTTTTTTGCCCCGCGGGGCCCTTTTAAAACCTCCACATCAAACCTAGGGGGTCAGGGAGGATCGACTATGCCCCCTTATGGTCATTTGCCCCTTCGCTTTGGCCTCCTCTTGTCTCTCGATCCTACCGAGAGACAAGATGGCGGCCGCTACGGACTGTTTGGAATGTTTACAGACGCCGGAGAACCAATCAGCTTCGCTTCACAAAGCTCCGTAACGCGAAAAGTACGCGAACTGGAGCGCTGCCCGGTCCGCTGTTACAGATATATATCTTTTTTTGAACGTTAATTTCTCAAAATCCACTGCAGCACATATATTGAGACCTAGCAAAGGCACATCGGGCTACCAGTCCCTACAATTTTGCCAAGTTTCGTGCAAATCCATTCAGCCGTTCGGGCTAAAAGTGAGGCCAACCGCCCTATGGAAAACTCAATGTTAAAAACACGTTTTGGGACCCCCCTTTTTTCTCAGCCCCCCCTTGACAAACCCCCCCCAAATTTTCAGTGGCTGCTCAGAAACAAAATGTTCCATTTTCCTGAAAATTTCAGCCAATTCCGTCCACAAACGCCAAAGTTATTAGACATAGAATTTTCAAAAATCCCATAGAGAAAAAATCCTAACTATATATACCTACTGGCGACCGCCAGTAGGTAATATATATATATATATATATATATATATATATATATATATATATATATATATATATATATATATATATAGATAGATAGATAGATAGATAGATAGATAGACAGATAGATAGATAGATATAGGTATACTATATCTAAGTAAGGGGTGATTACACCACCTTACCCAGGCTGTGTGTACAGACCTGTGGTGTCAGTTTGGAAGGCAAACCAGGGGTGGCACAATACTTGTTGCAGCCCCTGGTAAGCCTAGGGTGCACCTATGCCCTGGGTACCTAGGGTACACTAGACAGGGGCTCAGAAGGGTGACCCAGTAACCAATCTGGTATGTACCTAAAGTACATGGTATCAATTTAGATAGAGAACAGCTCGGCTGTGGGCCTGATTAGCAGGGCCACAGCCAGACTAAAGTCGAAAAACAAGAGAATCACAGCAAAAAGTGGGTGTAACCATAGGAAGCAGACCCTACTCTCCAACAACGGCCACATCACTGCCCACCTGAGAGACCTGCACTGGCTCCCCACTAACAACAGGATCACCTTCAAACTGCTCACCCACGCTCACAAAGCACTCCACAACGCTGGACCAGTATACCTCAACAATACCTCAACAAACGACTCACCTTTTACGCCCCGAACCGCCAGCTTCGCCCGCTGACCTCGCCCTCGCCACTGTTCCACGCATCCACCGAACGACCACCGATGGCAGATCATTCTCCCACCTCGCCACCAAGACATGGAACACCCTTCCCATCCACCTGCGACAGACCCAGGACCTGCTGACCTTCAGGAAACTTCTCAAGACCTGGCTGTTCGAGCAGTAGCAGCACCCCCCTCCCCCCACCCCCCCTTAGCGCCTTGAGACACTCACGGGTGAGTAGTGTGCTCTACAAATACATTGATTGATTGATTGATTTATTGAGCATGTCCCTTTCACCTCAGCAATTACTGCACTGCAGGAGAACGATACAGGGTGTTGTTTAACGATGCCAGAGAGAGCCCTATTATTACTTTGCTGTGTCTCTCCCAGCTGGCCCACCGAAACTGATTTTCGCCAGTCTGTAAACTCATTTTCTGTAGTAATTAGTTTCAGTTAGGGGGTGGGTGCTCTGGTTGGCATGGGGGTAGCCAGGCAAAGAGCACTCAATAATAAGAGTGCCACTGCTACAGGCCAGTCAACGTGAAAAAAAGCAAAACCAGTTGCTGTTTGGGAGTCTCCGATGTTTGCTCAGGTACAACCTTTAACAGGGGCCTGATATTGCAGCCCGTGCCCCCTCAGCCCCCCGTGCCAACCAACCATAGACATTCAACCCCAAGACGCACCTCAAGAGAATCCAAGCGGTAAAGCGCCCAGCCTGGTAGAATACACTCCCCTAGCACTGTAGTGGCAGCAGTCAGGCGAGTCATTCACGCATTCTCAGTCTACAGGCTCTATGTAGCATTTGCTTAACAATACTAGGACGCAATGCCAGTTAGTTTACATCTGCTTAGGAATGTTTCTTTAAATTATAGTTCAGACTGAGCCAGGGAGTTTACTTGGTTAACGCAAAGGATGAATTATATTAATGTTGTGAGTGTGATGAATGATGTCGGGCAATGTCAACATATAAGGCAGCGGGAAACCAAAGGATAGTTAGAATTGAAGCCACATAGTTCTCAATGTTAACTTTGAACCCTTTTGTGTTGTTACGCATCACAAACTGAGCAGGGGTGGGAAGCACAAACTAATAATAATTTCAAGGTATTAAAAAAAAGTGTGGATACAAACCATCGAACAAATTCAGAGGGAAGTATAGTAAAAAGATTGACTATGAATTGAAGTCGTTAATTTCAACATAAAATTTAAAATGTTGTACTTGTTAAGAGTAGCAACATCGAGAAAATGATTGCCTCTCCTGCAATTGGATAGGAAAAAGCACACGTCATGAACTAATTTCGCGAAAAAAACAATCCCAACATTTTAACAAATACCTGACATGATTTTAACATGCTTCTGGCCTCTTTAGACATGACACTCTCATGGTAGATCTGGTAATCATGGGTAGATATTGTTCACGTGAGGAAATAAATGCAAGAAGTACTGATTGAGATGAAAAACAGTTCCAGGACTCCTTGACCGCATAGCTTTTACAAAACAGCTAACGAGCAAAACTGAAGATTATACAGGGATTCTTTGTAGGCACTAGGTAGAGTTGGGCGAGCCAACAAATTAATAAAGAAACACATTAACATGGCATTACCGTTACAAATGACAATGTCTTTTATATAGGTGTTGCTTCGAAAAGCATGTAAATAAAAGGCATTATCATTCACCATGCCAATAGCTTAAAATCTCGCTGTTGCGAGACCTATTGTATTGCAAATGCTTGTTTAGTTAGTAACGGGTCTATGGGGGGCCCCAGCCCACATAAAAGTCCTGGGCAGAGTTTGCACAAGAGTTCTTGTCACACATTACACTTCCAGAATCCTGTTTCCACAGTAAGGTAAGGTGGTAAAAGGAACTCTGAGCAAGCACCATTTTAATATTTTAATACAGCCAGTTTGACAACTAAAAGAGTTTTGATATTCGGCCAAGGAAGTCTACTCTCTTAGATAGTTCTTCGGAAATCCAAGTAATATGTCAAAGCTGTCTGTGATAGGCAGGCTCCCACGAGGGAGGCACGCAGAGCGTGACAGGGCGTGGATGATGTTTTCTGAGTCCCTAAAGGTCGTTTGTTTATCCGAGGAAGAGAGGGACGATGCTTTGGCAGCCGGCCGGGAGCGGAGCACCAACCTTGAATTATTAATGAAAAGGTCCAGGGGGGAGGGAGGGGTTTGCCGCGCTGCTATAAAAGCTGGGGGAGGCGCCTGTTTGCGCAGTTCTCTCCGGAGTCTCCGTGACTCAGACAGGAAGCCGAGTCACTGCAACCTTCACTGTCCGACCTGCCTGCCCAGACAGACACACACCGCTACCATGCGCCTCCCGGGGTCACCGCTGCCGGCCCTGCTGCTGCTGCTCTGCACAGCCGCCCCCCGCTGCCTGGGCGCCACAACCGACGAAGCAGGTATATCTATACACGAACGATGCCGCCTTTTCTCTTGCCGGGGGTGAGGGCAGGGGGTACCGTACCGCCGCGCCCCCTTCTCCACGTAACCCTCATCGCCTGGTATAATGGGGGAGGGAACCAAGGGACCCCGCTGCGCTTCCTGTGTCACTCTACATGCGAGCAAGGTGTGCGAGCTGACCGCACCACCGGGGTAGCCGCTTCCTGGCATTTGACAGGGAGAGCGATGAAATAATCATGCCACCTCACATCCGACCTGTACCACTTCACATCCGACCCGTACCACTTCACATCGAAGCGGGCACGAGGAACTGTGGAACTTCACAGGACGACAGACAGCAATATAACCACCACGCCGTGCCGCATATAAAAGAGGCATACCTGGCAGATGACAAGGAGGAGAGAAGAAACAGCCAAAAGAAGGCACTTGTCAGAGAGAGGGTATAGGTCATCTGAGGTCAAAGGGCGAGAGGTAACAGCCGAAACATGGCCCTTCATAGAGAGAAGTATCTGTGAAACTATCTCAGGTCGAGAGGTTACAAACAAAGCTAGGCTCTGTACAGAGAAACCAGGGATGGATGCAATTCTGTCGGGGCGCTGGGAGACACTCTAAAACCAAGATAAGGCACTTCACAGAGTGAAGAAAGTATCTCTACAAGTCTGGTAGGCCACAGAGGGAGAGCTAACAGCATAACCCTCGCACTAGGCACACTCCTACCTGTACATGCATATCACATATCATTACTCGCATACATTTTTTAAAAGTTTGCCAGACAGATGTCTTGTTTCTCGAGGTAAATGTTGGTCGCAGTTAATTCTTTTAACATGTATGAAATACTTGCATCCTTTTATATGCATCACAGTATCCCGTCATAAATCAACCTGACGGGCCATCAATCAACGGCATGGCGTTATAAATTACTTTTGACGAGGGCATAAATCATAAGCTTGACAGGTCATAAATCAATCGGCTGACAGGTCATAAATCATTTGCTAGACTCATAAATCGTGTGTGGCCACTCATAAATCACCCATGGATGACAATCCTAAATCTTCTCTGACAGATCACAATCACTTTTTGTTATCTGTTTGTCATATTTGTGACACCTTTTTGATTGTGTATGCCATCATACATGCCATTTTATGGGGTCATAAAATTCCTTGTTAGATTTCTTCCGATTGCGTGGGGGGGATGGCCTCTTACTGAAGTTAGGCCCCAAAGTGCTACCTTGTCTGTCCATTTCGTGCCCTGCCTTCCGGCGGTGTAGGCTGTGAGTGCTGCGCTCCACTTACTTCTCCCTTTTGGCCTACTCACTCTGCCGGAAGACATCCCCAGGTAAGTGGCCTTCCTCCTGCACACACCCCTGCCAGTGTGCCTCTTTATCCAAAAAAAGTACCCCTTTGAATCCGCTTACCCTGCTGTCCAGCACTGCAACAATGCTGATTCTGCTCAGTATAGGTGGGTGGGCCTCGAATTGTAGATCTGTGCAATGTCTCTGCTATTGAAAATAGGCTGTGCAGTGGAGCGTGGTGTTTATAGCCAAAATAGCCTGTGCAGGGGAGCGTGGTGTTTATAGTCCTGCACTGTCCCCTTCCAACATGTGGCAGCGCCCCCCATTGAGGGGTTCAAAACATCACCTGGCCAGCTACTGACCGGGTATTTTTGCGCCAACTTTGGCGTAAAGCCCTGACCTGGGGAAGGAGTGGTGGTGGCCGAAAGAAGCCTGTGCAGGGGCAGCACAGTGTTTATAGCTCCCCATTGTCCCTTTCCAGCATGTTGCGGCGTTCACCCATTGGGGGGGTTAAAAATATCACCGGGCCTGGTATTTTTTTGCCAACTTTGGCACGCAGCATTGACCTGGGTAGGGCGTTGGGGCTGCTCCCCCCCCCCTTGTTGTTAGACACACGACAGTGACCCATACCAGTATTTGTGGGTCCACTGCGGTCGTTATGGCGCCAGTCTCCTTCAGGGGCAGCCTCTACTAAAAACATGGCTCTTCACCAACAAGGGTGGCCTATATACAACTGTACTAGGTGATAGGCAGTGCTTTAAATGGCCTGGTACTGAGTACCTACACTTGTTCATTTTGAGAAGGCTAGTCCCTGCACTACTTTTAATTTGAGTACCTGCACTTCTCAGAAACAAGCAGGTACTCTGATACAGAGTACCTGCAATTCTGTTTTTCCATTTCAGGCACTGATCCTATGCATAGAGGTAGCTGTTAAAAATGGCACTTCAGGTAGGTGGGCACACAGATGCCAATATTAGTGAATAGAAAAGAGGGAGATTTTGAAGAATCAAGGAAATGTAATTTACCTGTGACAATTGAATTGAACCATAGCGAGTTTAAATCGAATGGAAGTTAAAATTAAGTCATTTTGTCTTGCAAATTCGAAGACTATTATTGCATTCGTCGGGGTTATGGCAGGTATGTTGTTGGCATCAATGAATCTAGAGAAGTGGCAAGAATGTAACTATGTCACGGGCAGCCGGGGAACGTGTTTACAATGATACCCCTATCTGGTGTTGCAGGGCTGGTGCTACCCACGGGCAGCTCACCAACAAGGGTCCCGGCGCCAGGCCACAGCGGCACACCTGATACACGTTCTGCAGGTTCAAGCCCTGCTTCTCGTTGGGAGGCAACAAGGCGGCCATTTCCCAGTCTAGCGCTCGCAGTTTTAAGCCATTCAGATGATAAGTAACTCTCTCACCTCCACCCGTTGTGAGATGTAAAAGTGTGGTGCTGGTAGTTGGTTTGAGAGGAAGGGACTTCAGCCCAGAAGGGGTGTTGGGGGAGTGGGGGGGGGGGTGCACAAAGGAGCTTCAGGCGCAGCGTGATCCATTTAGATGCAAAAGGCACTGAATGTGTTACTTTATATGCAGATTGCTTGAGGGCCCCCCAAAATCCTAGAACTCGCACTGTTGTGTGTGGGGGGGGGGGGCTTCAGTGAAATAGGGGGCAACAACGAAACGCTGTCATCTCAGAAGTAAATGGGGCATAAACAGTGCTTGAAATGGACAAGTAATAGAAGTGCAGATATTCAATGTCATAGTACCTACTTGTGTGTGAGAAGTGCCGGTACTCTCCAATGAAAAGTATTACTTTTTTCTTCAGAAGTGTAGGTACTCTCCCTCTCCAAAATGTGCCGGTACTCAGTACCGGCGTATTTAAAGCACTGGACATAAATGAACTAAACTATATTGCATTGGCACTGGGGAAAGAAAGGTAAAAAGAGCAACACATAAAGGATGGTACCCCGGGGGGACACGGAAAGCTCACGTCGCTGCTATACCAGGCATCTACAGAAAACTTATGAACGAAGGCACCTTTGCAGCATACAGTCCATGCAGGAAGGGGCAAGCCATGCAACGGGAAGTTTTTCAGGTGTTTTGGGGTGAACCAACACTGAAGACTCGTTGAAGGGTAAAGAGGGCACCCATAGGGCCAGCGCACGTCAGAGAGAGAGAGAAATAACCCGTGCCACTTGGCAGCGCCAGAGCCTGGTCTCACGAGGGTAACTCTCGGAAAGCTCTCGGGATCACAGCGCGCGCCGCTGCTCTCTTCTCAGCTGATGCCGGCTGCCGCGGCCGCCCTCTGCAGAGTGTGAGGACAGACCGAGCACCCCGCCGACTGCAAACAACTCCAATCCATTATCCTTTCCGGGATCTACTTTCCGTCCTGTGGCTGCTTGTGTTTCCGAGGACCGGGCCATTTTGTCCTTGGAATGCGCTGCGACCTTGCAGCATGGCGGCATTGTGCTGTGGTTTCCGAGAATTAATCGAGATGCCCCCCCCCCCTTTAGTCACACTGTGGCTCACATAAAACATGTATGACGTTCATTCCACCTCGTGTTCTGATGGTGTTGAAGGTCACCTCTGAGGATTAAGTGTATCGGGCCCACCCAGGTGTCAGCCCCGGATAAATTAAAAACTGACTTTAAATCCGGCACTTATCGTATTTTATATTGATATACAGGGAACATATTGATCAGTTCATCAACTACGACACCTTAACAATGATTGTTAAGGCGATTAATCATGTAATCCATGCCAGTGAGGTAGCTCCCGTTTACATTTCGTACTTAATTTGCCACTCTCAGAATGTTAGCTTTTCCCAACATGCTGTCAATCCGTTGTTTTTTTCATGTAATATATTAATCTTGTGTTGTGCATACTGTGAACAGCTTTGTATGTGTGAGTTCAGATTCTGGGTGTTTATTGTAGGCCATGATTGGTGGCTCCGGGGTTGAGGCTGAAGGCAGCGTGAGCATCTCCTAGTTCCTGTCCATCAGCAGTAAAGGTTCAAAATACGTGCCCATCCAATCCTTGGCATCTGAACAGAGTAATGGGGACATTTACCAATTTAAAGTATACATGCCATTGTGTGAAGGGGCCTCAAAGCTGTTGAAATATTGACTATGAAAGTAAAAGAAAATTAAGTACTTTCAGGTGAATATGTGGAGGATGCCGAAGTGAAGAAAATTCTAGGAAATAGGTGCAGAAGGAGAAAGTGAAAATACGGTCTGGGTGAGGAAAGAAATGAAGGGTTAAATATGCAGATGGAGGAGTTCAGAAAGATTTGCTTTGAAAAAGGCGGTAAGTGTCTTACAGAGAGGCTAAGGAGGAAGGTGGTGTGAAAGGCAGCACAGGAGTGATTGGGACACTCGAAGACCAATAGCAGCAGGCTCGCCAAGAGACACTCAAATACTATTCAGGGTGTACACTGTATGAAGTAGAGGATTTTAGTTTGCATGCTTTAAGCCATGCACTTAATTACATAGAAAACCTCTCTTGGAAAGAATTCCCTCGCTCTTCCTTGACCACCCTCCACCTTTAGACCCCCCTGAACTTTCCCATTCCCCTTAAAGCCCAGGGTCACCCAGCCCCTCTCTGTTTCCATCTCATTCCTTGCACTTTGTCCTTCTCACACACATGCACGCCATCGAGGCCCGTCTCTCGTTTCCTTATCTCTCTGCTAGTCTGTTTGGCTTTCTTTTCCATCTTTCACAATTTTGCGGTTTTGCCCACTTGTTTTGACTGTTGCCGAGAGTCCTTAGATTTCATGACATTCGGTTTTTTTCTGTGTGTTTCTAATCACCAAAGGCCTTGGGCCTCGAGTTCGAGTCCGTCTGTAAACGATCCCTAGGTAACCATTTTGAGGCTTAAATATAGATTTTCTTTTTTTGGTCGGGGGCAAAGGAACCAGATCACCTACAGATGGGAGTTTTCGAGGACAGTGGTCTAAGTATATCATATTCTCTTTTCCTCAAAGCAGTTAGAGCCAAATGTTTTTAGGAAAGATATAACGCATGCCAATTTTTCCTTTGTATATTCTTTGTAATGTATGCATTAAAGCATAAAAGTACATGTGACCAGTTGGCGATAGTCTGCTTGGCACCTGTGCTGGATCACTTTGCCTTTGAGCATATCGAGTTTCCCCGATTTAAAATGACGCAAAATATTTTCCATTGATTGTTGCTTATGTACTAACTGGGGCCAGACATTTCTAATTGTAGAGCTGTTAGAGAAGGCTTAAGCATTGTCACGGATCTAATGAAACCCAACAGAGCAGCACAGTGTCTTACCCTCTCTCCCTCTGGCTGGTGTAAGCTTGGCCAGTCCATCATCAACAGCCGCCGGTTGACTGTGACAGTCATTCAGATTCTCACTGTTGCACAAGTATGTGATGATTGCACCAGTGCAGAATCAGATGTGTCCATGTGGAGAGGTTCTGTGGCTACACAGACTCTACATCCCTGCAGCCGTGCAGTGGATAACCCTGTGCATTGTCTGTTTGTTGGGAGCACTGGATCGCGCTCCGCCTCGGTGTCTTCCTATGGACAGATGGGGTGGAATGCAGGCTGTTCATGTATGGTGCAGGTTTAGCCGCGTAATCAAAGTGCAGGGTGGGGAATGAAGTTGAGTAACAGTGGTGGGGTGGGTAGTGGTCTTTGTTGCATCTCAATCAAGAGTCCTCCCACATGCAAAACATCAGCAAATTCTCACATTTTAAAATACTGAATCTAAAACCTGCAGTAATTTAATGGTGTGCTCAGAGTGGTAACTCTTAAGACATCTTTGGGTGTTAAGTGGCCCCCATATTGGAATAGTGCATTCAGTTTAAAGAGATAGAGTGGGTTGATATTGTCCTTTGCTATTCTGAATGATCGAATGAGGGGTTTGAATAGCGCAGGACTCACCCCTTCAGGGGTATCTCCGCGCTAGCAGGGAAACATAAAAACAAGGAGGTAGAAAGCTAGTCTGGCTAAAAAAAGTTTGGTTTTCAGTAGTTTTCTGAATTTAGGCAAGTCAGGACACACACATAACACAAAGGGGAGTTTGTTCCAAAGGCGCGGGCCATATAGGCAGAGGCTATGCCACCCGCACGGAGCTTATTAATCCAGGGTACCACAAGCAGAGCCTTTCCACAAGAACGTAACTGCCTGTTGGAATGATAGGGGACAAGACTATCGGTCATGTACCTGGGTCCACTGTCATTAAAAGTTTTGTGAATCAAACAACAAATTTTAAACTTGATTCGACTCTGACTAGGAAGCCAGTGTAGGCTTTTTAGTAATGGCCGGGAAGGAGTTCTGGGTGGTTCATTTAAAGCCAGTGAACCTGCCGTGTTCTGCACTACCTGGAGCCTCTTTAGTGTCCCCTCTTTTGCAGCACCCAAAGGTGCATTAAAATAGTCCAGTCTGCTAACTACCTAGGCTTGGAGCAGATTCTTGCGTGCTGAAAGGGGGAGAAGATTAAACACTCTCCGTAGGAGTTTTAGTAAGCCCCGAACCGCCAGCTCCGCTCTTCCGACTTCGCCCTCGCCACCGTCCCCCGCATCTGAAGAGCAACCAACAGCGGCAGATTGTTCTCCCACCTCGCCGCTAAGACCTGGTCCACACTACCCATCTTCCTACGGCAGACCCAGGACCTACTAACCTTCAGGAGGCTACTCAAGACCTGGCTATTCGAGCAGTAGCAGCACCCCGCACCCCTCCCCCCCTCCCAGCACCATGAGACCCTCATGGGTGAGTAGTGCACTTTACAAATGTATTGATTGACTGAGTAAACCAAAATGGACACGGCTGCCACCTGCTCCTTCATAGCTAGAGAAGGGTCCAAATACGCTTCTACCTTTTTAGCCTTGTTGATAGGCACAGGAGCGGGGCCTAATTCTGCCTGCCACTACTCTGGGGACCAGAGAAGTTGAGCTTTGCCAAAGAGGAGGACTTCGGTTTTGTTAGCATTCAATTGGAGAAAGTTCTTTTACATCCAGTTGGAGATGATTGCACACATGTCCTCCGCAAAATTCTGCTTTGTAACATCCGAGTTCTTTTCAAATGAAAACAGGAGGTGCGTGTCATCTGCATATGAAACGGGGACAAAGCTGTGATCTCTGATGATCTTTGCCTGGCGAGCCACGTATATATTAAATAATGTGGGACTAAGGCACAAACACTGTGGCACCCCTTTATTCAGAGATTTAGCTCAGGAGTGAAAATTCCTCAGGTTCACAGTTTGGGTGCGTTGTTCCAGGAAGCTGGAAAACCACTGAAAGGCAGACCCCCCCCCCCCCCCACGCCGATTTCCGTTCATGTTTCTAGCAGTCTATGATGTGCCACAGTGTCAAAAGCTGCGGATAAATCCAGCAGCACTAGGGCTATAGCTTAGTCCTTATCTAGAGCCAGCTTAATAATGTTTGACATCAAGCAGGGCCGTTTCGGGCGAAAGCCGAATTGTGAGGGATCCAAGCATGGCTGAGCTTCCATGAATTTCATGAGCTGCGCATTGATATGTCCCTCCACAAGTTTGCTCATAGGAGGAAGGAGAGGGGTTGGGCAATAGTTGGACAGTTCTGAAGGCGCTAAGTTGCTTTTTTAAATAATTGGTAACATGTGTGCAGCTTTCCACGCCCGGGGTACTGTGGACTCACTCAGTGAATAATTAATAAGTGAGCCAATGGGAGAAGCAAGAGGCCATACCGATAAGGCAAACCATTTTGCTGACATACCACTGGGAGAACCTGATTTTGCTTCTTTCAGCAATTCTTCTACTTTGGAGTCCTGTAGGGGAGAAAAATAGGCCAGCACGTTTCCTACTCTGGACTCTATATGGGGTACAGTGAGAATGTCACTGACGCCTAGCCTACTACGAAAAGTATCATAGATTTTTATAACCTAATAATTTAGAAATATTGCTGCATAATGTCTGGGAGGCAGAGATACGATTATTGCAAGCCTCAGGAGAAGTAAAAGATTTGATAATAGTGTGCAGCTGTGTCCTTGAGTTCCCAGCTTCAGTTAATTGCGCCAGGGTGTATCTTTTTTTTTGGATACATATTGGATGCTGCCTTGAAAATTTGTTGAAATTAAAAAAAAATATTTCTTTCTCTGACTGGAGATCAGACTTACGCCAGGTTCTTTTAATTTTTTACAGAGCAATTTTTCTCTACATAATTCATGGGAGAACCACAATGCCTGTTTCCTTTCCGATTTCTGAAAGTACCAATTGTATTCTTGCACGACCATCATCCAGTGGTGCTGTTACCATCTTGGAATGGTAAAATACCCAATAAGGTGTTCAGGTGTCCTTGTGTTGGAAAATACTTTGCAAACTTCGGAAATAAGGTGTTTGATGCCATGCTTGGAATAGAAGTAGTGCTGTGTAAAAGTTCAGACAATTTTTTTTGTTGCTATTTCTCAGCGAGCTCTAAGAAGAGGTCTGAAGGATATCAAGCATAGTCGATCAAACTGGGCAGAATAATGATTTATGATGCAATTTTTAAAAGTGTATCAGGGTTCACCCTTGTTCCCTGCATAGTTTGACGCTAATAAATGAATTAAACCATTGTCTCCAGTTCTCCAAAGCCTCCTGCTTTTAATAAAGTGAACTAACCCACCATTCCCTCTACCCAGTTTCTGCTAATCAGTCCACTTAACCAGCATGTCCCAATATGTGTTGTGTCATGCAATGTGTTACCTTTGGGTTCCTTGCTTGTCATCAATCCGTGGTGTTTGTGTCCACATATATATTACTATTAATTGTCTCATCTGGTAGGGCTACTTTGTTTAATTTTACGTTTTAGTAGCTATCACAGCTCTGTCAGTTTCATTGGGGTGTACCAAGAGATTTAGATGTTTGTAATTGCGTATTTCAGTTTGTGAAATTTGCTCACTGTTTTTATCCGATCTGCTACTTTTTTTGCTTTTTTTAGATTTGAAAAGTTGTGTTTCAAGCTTTCAATCTGCGGTGCCTCCTTTTCCTTTTTCCTCTCTTGTCTTTGTTGGTTCGACTTTTTTGCCTTTACCTCTCTCTTCCCTTTACTCGCTTCTTTCTTTATGCGTTTTTCTAACCCACACCCTCACATCCACACTCTCCCTTCCCTCCCTTTGCTTTGTTTTACACAATTAAAGGATAATCTGTGACCTACAGGCAGTATCAGAATTATGTTCAGATGGTGTGATTTGTGACTCAGCAGAAATTTCGCGACTTAATACGTTTTAGCACTGGCAGTACGTCTAGTCCTATCGGATTCAGCAGTATTACTGCTTGCTTTCCCAAAGAGAACATTCCATTGTGGAAACCGGTTTGTACAGCATTTTTCTTTCAAGCTCTTTTTCAAAAGATGATGCAACAACAAAGCATGAAGCAGAAGCTGATCACACAAAGTTTGGTCCTTTTCAGATTAAATACTTAAATATGTGTAAGTAGTTGTTACACATGTTTTTAATTTAATAGAGCACATGGTAACTGAAGATGGAATCTTCATTTTAGCTGATAGCAAATCTCTCCCACAAGCCATCAACACCTTCCTCCATGTTTTCATTGGCCCTCACCTTGCTTATGTGGGTTCATGCTCTGCACCACTTAGTGCCTATTTGTATGCAATTTAAAACTTTAAAGCAACATATTTTTATCTCAGAATTGGCAGAGAGCACAGCCTGGAAACTGAGCAATGACTGCCTGCAGCTCATGCATCCACATGGAGAAATGTTGAGTTAAAAGGAAGTGCTCTTGATGTGGAATCCCATAAAAACAGGTGCACAGCTGTGCCCTTTGTGAGGGCACACATTCATGATATTCCGTATATCGGATCACAGTTCTATGATCAGACACAGCTGTGCCGTGCATGAGGGCGCAAATACATGATACGCCCTGTGTCCGATCATAGTTTACGATCAGACACAGCTGTGCCCTGCGGGAGGGCACTCATTTGTGATACGCCCCATGTCTGATCACAGTTGTCTACGATAACACACAGCTGTGACCTGAGGGAGGGCACACATTTATGATACCCTTCAAATCTGATCATAGACTACGATCGGACACAGCTGTGCCCTGAGCAAATGCACATATGCATAATATCCTTCTTATCTGATCATAGTCTACGATCACACAGCTGTGCCCTTAGTGAAGGCATACCTTCATGATACGCCCAATATCTGATCATAGTCTCCTTCGATTAGACACAGCTGTGCCCTTCATGAGGGCAATCATTCATGATATGCCACATGTCTGATCACAATTGTCTACAATAAGACACAGCTGGGCCCTGCACGAGAGCACCCATTCATGATACCCCTCATATCCGATCATAGTCTACGGTCAGACACAGCTGTGCCCTGCACGAGGGCACTCATTCATGATACCCCCTGTCTGATCATAGTTGTCAACGATAAGACACAGCTGTGCCCTGTGCGAGGGCGCACATTCATGATACCCTTCATATCTGATCATAGTCTATGATCAGAAACAGCTGTGGCCTGCAGGAGGGCACTCATTCATGATACGTCCTATGTCTGATCATAGTTGTCTACCATCAGACACAGCTGCACCCTTCCCGAAAGCAGACATTCATGATACGCCCCATGTCTGATCATAGTCTTCTTTGATTAGACACAGGTGTGCCGTGCTTGAGGGCACACATTCATGATACGTCCCATATCTGATCTTATTCTTCTTTCATTAGACACAGCCGTGCCATGCGTGAGGGCAGACGTGTATGATACGCCTCATATCTGATCATAGTCTACGATCAGACACAGCTGTGCCCTGCGTAAGGGCACACCTATATGATACGCCCCATATCTGATCATTATCTACGATCAGACACAGCCGTGTCCTGCGCGAGGGCATGCATTTATGATACACCCCGCATCTGATCATAGTCTACGCATAGTCAGACACAGCAGTGCCCTGCATCAGAGCACACATTCACGATACTCTCCATATCTGATCATAGAAAATCCTTTGTACGGGCAATGGTAGCACCCAGTTTGAAGTAGGGTAATACCAAGAGATGAAGAAGCAGGATTTATTCACAGGGCTGGCCTGAACTCAAGCTTGTTCTACTTGGCTTTGGTAGGGCAAACGTACCACCACCCATCCAGTCACTTGCGTCCTTAATATCCCAGTGCGCCCCCACACCCAAGTACAACAAGACATTTCTGTATTTCTGCATTTCTGTATTTTTTCATCCGTTTCTTTAAATGTGGACCAGGGCACAGCTTAATAGCACTTCACAACGATTGTGCTTTTCAACACTGGAAGTTGCATGGCAGTAACACCAAGAAAAATAAATATAAAGAGTAAATAACCAATATTTATATCGCGTAAGTACGTAGCTCTCAGTGGTGCTCTGCTGATACAGTTCTTCTGCTGATGAGGACGCATATTGGAGTTTTTGGAATTGGTGGGCAGGGTGAGAGCTATTGGGGTAACTATTCTGGTATTACTGAGAGATTTAGCAAATCATTTTAAGGGTGCTGCTAAAATGTTCAACACAAATAGGGACAAGAGTGAAAAACTAGAATTGAACATTTACTGCCATTGCGGAGAGTCACCGACATTAATTTACTGGGATGCAGTGGTAAACATGATGATTTGCTCTCGAATGACACCGATGCACACAAAGGTCTTGCATGCGTGCAGTGTTTCAGTTATATAGCATTACATTCCTGCCTTTATTTTCCAAGAGCCCAACCCAACATCTCGGCTCCGCAAATGTGTGGCAAAATGTAGTAAGGTTATTTAACTCGTTCCGCTAACTTCCAAGTGGACCCTATTTTGAGTTTATTCATCACCTCGCTGCCCGTTGTGAGGTGCATCTCACGCCAAGATTTATGCTCACTCTTTCTTACTAACCCCCAGATTCATCATTGTCCCGTTTTGCGAGTCCTTAATAGCGATTATTAAGGAATCGCTATTAAGGACTCGCAAAATGGGATTCATGTAGAAATCGCAATTTTATCTGCGATTTCTACAGCTTCCTTATTTGCGATTAGCAAATTGCTAACAGCAAATAAGGAATGACTTCCCATGCATTCCAATGGGCCTAAAGGCCCATTGGAATGAATGGGGAGTCATTCCTTATTTGCGATTAGCAATTTGCTAATCGCAAATAAGGATGCGATTTCAAGGGTGCCAGGGGTGTCCAAAGGACACCCTGTAGCACCCCTGAAATGTAGACTGATGTTGCGCACACACATGTCCAAAGGACATGTGTGTGTAACATACAACTTAGAAAAATGCACTAAAGTGCATTTTTCTAAGTGTTCGCTATTTACCACGAAGTCAGACTTCGCGGTAAATAGCGGCCAAAAATAGCGATTTCGCAATTTTTAAAAGGTTCATGAATAGCATTTAAGGAATCTCAAATTGAGATTCCTTAAATGCGATCGCAATTTGAAAAATCGCAATTATTTGCGATTTTTCAAATTGCGAGTTCATGAACCATTGAATCTCAATTGCCATTTTTGCGGGCGCAAACAGCCGAATTTTGCGATTCGCACCGTTTGCGCTCGCAAAAATGCTTGATGAATCTACCTGTAAGTGTTATTGCGAGTATAGAATCGCAATAAAACACACTCAGACACAGTCACCGCTGTGACCCCCATGCTCACAAACAGTATCGCAATTGTAATGTTTATATGCACACGTGCGATATCACTACTTTTTGTACACGCACACACGTACATACACACGCACAATAACACCAGCCACTGTGATCAGTAATTGCCCCAAAACACTCATTATCACAATTGTATGATGTAAATAGGAAAATAGTAATAATGGAATTATCTCACGCCCTCTTATGAGCATGTATCTAAGGCAGAGGAAACGTGTTCTGCTACGTGCAGGATGTGGTATTATTGAAGGATGTGGTCGCAAGGGGGGATTCACGATATGTATTTTGGCAAAGCCATCAAGTCATTGTAAGTTAACAATCCTGGGCTCCCGTAGCGCACCTTGGCTCCTTTTTGAAGTCTCCGGGAAAGCATTGAGAAAACACTCTTCATCTTCATTATTTACAGTTAACAGCGGTGTTATTACAGAGGCGCGCACGTTATATAATGACAGCACGGCGCTCCGGCGTCGGTGGTCATTGGCTGACTAGAAAGGGCTATTGTTTAGGGCCGCTCGTTGAACTGGGGTGTCTTTGAGTCTGTCTTCTCGGCTGATCTTATCATCTTACACCAAACAAAGGCTTGTTTTTGAAATATTATACCTCCCGTTGTGTGCATTGTTGTAGCACACAAGAGCATGGTTTTGCTCTCTGCTTGACACTCGCCTCTCCGCACTTCGAAAGAATAGCGTGACCTGGGCAAGTTAAGAACACAACCTTTACTGAACTGAAATGTCACTATTTAAGCTTAACATTATTTTCATAGGCAGGTAAGACAAGTGGACTTTGATTTTCTAAATCTATCCAAGGTAAAAAGTGAGTGACAATAGCTGCCAAGGTTTCAGATTGCTATGTGTGACATTTTCATAATTTCAGTGTAATTATGAGTGACATTTCAACAACTGAGTGACAGTGTCTACCGACCAAAATCAAGCAATTTAGACGATTTCGATTTACCACCCTTTAACAGTGACCCACAAGTCTCCATACCCACTCTCTCTCACATGCTTTTGTTTTGTTTTTTAGAGCTACTCATACCAGTGAAGGGTGTCAGAGCACGTTTCATCACACAGAGACAATGAGTCATATGTGTGTGAGGCCGTGTATAGGAAATGTTACATAAGAGGTGGAGGAAAGGAGTCATAGGTCATTTATACTGGGTATAGTATAAGAGTGCTTGATCGGGAGACGCAGAATCTAAGAATTTAAAATGTGCCACCATGGTTGGGGGTTCTCTTTACTAATAAGTGATTTCTACCCATATGAACCCTTTTTGCAATATTGGGGAGAAATCAACTCTTAAACCTATACCTTGCTGTTTGCATGTAGCTGTTTGATAACAGTTTATAGCTCACTGTGCTACATTAGGATTTTAATTTATACATTTCAACTATTAAAAATCTCCAACAAAAGGAGTAAGGCACTGAATTATTTAAATTATATGCATTTCTGTGAGCTGCAGGGTGCTCAAGCTTTGCAGCAATGCCAGAAACCAGTCCTTGGAAGCTTGTTTCCGGTCCAGGGAAGGCATGGATTGGCAGTTCGGGCTGGACTGTACCCATGAGGCACAGGGTCAGACTGATTTGCATATGGCCTTGTCTGAACTGGGGTGGCAGAGTGGGCTAAAGAACGGTGATGGATTAAACCCAGATCTGTTGACTGGGTGTGAGTGTTTGATTGGTTCAGATGCTCCGTCCATCACCACCTCCTTTTGTACCGCTTTGTTCACCATAAATTGGCAGGGTATACTCAGACGTGAGTCCCTTGCTCACTTTGCCACTGGATTCAAGCAAGCCTGGCTGAAGACGACTGAAATGCCAGAAACCGGTCCTAGGAAGCTTGTTTCCGGTTCAGGGAAGGCATGGCTTGGCAGTTCGGGCTGGACTGTTCCAATTAGGCACATGGTCAGACTGATTTGCATATGGCCATGTCTGAACTGGGGTCGCAGAGTGGGCTAAAGAATGGTGATGGATTAAACCCAGATCTGTTGACTGGGTGTGAGTGTTTGATTGGTTCAGATGCTCCGTCCATCACCACCCCCTTTTGTACCGCAAGCTTTGCAGCAGGCATATTAACCCACTTTGTAAAATTTCCACTAGACAAGACTCTATCGATCCCCAGACGGCCCATTAATCACCAGAGTTATTGTTTACTTGAGATTTTTATTGTTGCTTGAAACTTGCTTGGGGCAAGGAACATGTCAGGTGTCATTGGAATGTGGCAGATATATCGGTGAGCGTGGGATATTGGCTGACATGAGGTCAGTGGCCCTCACCAAGGCCAGCAAATGTGCAAAAGGAGGTGGGTACATTACCACCAATCACCAAGAAGACCCGGGTGGCCTGCAGGGATGAGTCTGCAAGACGTCGGTTAAAACTCTGGTCAAATCAAATGGAGCAATCAGGTGAGCACAGAACAGCTGTGCACACTGGTCATGTGTGACAACGTCTGTGTTCAAACCTGCTGCCATCTTTACCAAATGTTGCTCCATTTGTGTAATTTGGAAAGGGGACTATGTAAGAAAGTGGCTCTGTATATACTGCACCAAAGTAAGGTTCAGTGTGCACAGAGTCCACAGTCCCATGAGGTATCGCAGAGGCTAAAGTTAGATATAACCTTACACTCAAAAGTGGTCGCTTGGTCGAGCAGTAAGGCAGTATCAGAGGACAGTGTAAAGCATTTGTTGTACACACTCAGTAAGCAAATGGTCTCACACACTCAAGAACTGAACTCTAAGCCGATTGTTTTGTATATAAAATATATAGTTGTTTATTTTAGAACCACAAGTAGGTACCATAAATACTCTCTCTCAGAGTGAGATGTTGCAATTGAATACTTTCAAATAGCAGTTGACTTTTAAATGCAATAGTTAGTTATTGCGATATGCAACACAATTCAAACACAAAATAACATTGAGCTCAATAGGAAGTAAATGCAATAAAATCACTTTACAAATGTTGTTCTTACTCGGGGCTGGATCCTGGATTCAGCCCTGGTGCATTTCCTGTAAACAGTTCAAAGAAATCATTTTTGTTTCACAGGCGATTTTTAAGGAATATTTGTATGTTTTGAAAATCAACACTTAAAAGATATTTTGGTGAAAACCAAGCAATGCAGTCCTCTGAAGCAAAATCAAGTTAACAGTAAGTTACAGTAGTAATTACTTTTCAGGTTCAGTGCTGGACTCAAAGGTACAGCACTGGGATCTCTCCTGGTAACAGGTGGGTAATTTCGTTTTTGTTGATCGGCTGATTTTTAGTGAATATTTAAAAGTTGCAAAACTCTACACTTAGAAGAAATTCTGATTGAAACCCAGGCAATGTTACCCTTTGGACAAAAGTTATCAGTCTTTGGGTAAGTACTCAGCTGGCAGAGTTAAGGTTCTGGGGGTAGATTCAGGGGTCCCTCAGGGTCAGGTAAGTACAGTTGTTACACCCTCAGCGGCACCGGGGCAGCCGGCTGCAGAGTGAGTAAGCCCAATGTTATCCTATGGAGGATAGGGGGCCTTCGGTTGGTGGCTGCTAGTAGGCAGCCCCACACAGCTGTGGGAGTTGAGCTCCTGGTCACTTACACAGGGCAAGTGGGGAAGTAGGGTAGGACAGATGCTGCAGTTCCAGCGGTACCTCTGCGGCTGGGTGCAGTGTGCTTTTGGGCCGACGGGCGCCCAATGTATTTCAATGGGAAAGCTGGATGTTGAACAAAGGCTGCAGACTCGGGTACAGAGATTCTTCAGGTGCGACCACCACTTCGAGAGGTAAGTTGGAAAGCCATAGGTTTGGTAGCCACCCAGGAGTTGGGCACAGGGGGCCATGGGGGTGCCGGGTGCAGGGGTGTCTGGAAATCCTACCCTCAGCTGGTCGCGGTTGGAGGGATCCCTGGTTGTGAGGCTGCAGGCGTAGTCAGGAGCATCAAAGAGGGTCCTTGGGCAATGGATTCCAGGTCACAATCGCCGGGGGGGACGTCCTCGTGGTCTTTGTTCACTCAGGAACAGGCCAGGCTCGGCGGGTGCAGAGTGTGCTGGATTTGCGGTTCCTGGCTGGCACCAGGGGTTGTTGCTGTTTGAGCAGAACCACTACTCGTGGGAGTCCCAGTCTTTAGATGAGCAAGGCAGTCTGGTCCTCCAGGGTTTTCAAGGTTGCTGACCACTGGAGACACCGGGGTTTAGCAGGAGCAGGTTCAAGGATCAACAGTCCAGTAGGGCTGGGGCCAAGTCAGCTGGTGTCATCCTCTTGTTAGCAGCTGCATGGCAGGTCTTCTTTCTTTTTTTGTTCTTCTTCTTGTTTCGAAATCGGGATCTGAGGAAGGAATGTACAGGGTGCCCCTAAATACAAAATTTAAGGGCGTTACAGGTAGGGCAAGGGCAGGGACCAATGGGTCCCTGTCCTGGGGGAGTACACCCCCTATCCTGCCACTCTCCAGTGGGAGGGGGGCAGGAGCCTAGCTCTGATTGGGGTAGGGCTCCCCATTCTCAAAATGTCGAGAGCCCGGAGCTGTGCTTTACCTCACCCCCCCACCTGAGGGGTGGGGTTGGCAGAGGCTGGCACACCCCCTTTCCCTTTGTTTTTCCCGCCTGTCTTCCTGCCAGAGTGGGGGTCAGAACTGGTGGGGTCCAGTTGTTGAGTACAGCAAGTGGCCTGTAGAAGCTCAAAAAAGGCGCCATGCATTTGAAGTTCCCCCTGCCCATCCTGGGGGAGGAGACCTAGCACCTCGTCCCAGGATGTGCATTGTTGCAGGCCCAGGAGAGCGGATGGCTCTCTACTCAGGGGTCCAGCAACATGTCTGCTGTGTGGCAGCCTAGGCAGCCACTCAGTCAGGACGCTAGTTGTGGGTTAGTTTCAGGGGGCTACTCTAAGTTGCCCTCTGTAGTGGATTGTACATTAAATCCCACACTGGGTTCAGTGTGGGTTTAATGTGCTGAAAAGTTTGATACCAAATTTCTCAGTCTTCAGTGTAGCCATCATGATGCTGAGGAGCTTGTGATGATGACCTTCCAGCACCATTTTCTCTTAAGTGGCAGCATTGCACTTACAGTGCTCATGAATGGACCTGGGTGCGGTAGGGGTACAGGGCTCATGCACCTGTACCCTCACCACTGGCATAGGGCACCGAGCTAGAGGGGTGACTAAGGTATGGCAGGGCAGTGTTTTGAGGGCATGGCACACAGGTGTGCCATGTCGACTCTTTGTTTTGTTCTGCCCCCAGACTGCAAAGGCAGTGTGTGTGTGTCAGGACACAGGGCCTCTAAGGGTGGCATAATAAGTGCTGCAACCCTTACGGCCTTCTCAGGTCACAGTGCCCTGGGTACCTAAGGTACCATTTACCAGGGGGTGACGTGGCCAGAGATGCCAATTGGGTTTAGGCTTTAGTACAGTTTTTAGAGAAGGAATACAGGCCCTGTGTACCTGACTGGGAGGGACCCAGGGCACACTGAGGAAAAGTGCATCAGTCGTCAGGCAAAAAGTGGGGGCTTACTGCAACAGAAACCCACTCTCCTACCCACTAGAGTTGTTTAAATGACATGACCCTGTGCCCTGCAGTGCGTTTGTTGCTGTGGTTAACCCCTTTGGGTCTGTACCCATGGAGGCAGACTCTAACTGCATCTTCAGTTTTCAGCTCAATGCTGTTTCCTCTGCCACCGACCATGCCCAGTTCCCTCCCATCTTCTCAAAGAATGCCCTACTGGCCAATGCTCCATCCATCTACCAAATGCAGCGCCTCCGATCAGCCTATACTTACAGCGGATCGAGCCCCTGCACCCTTTGTGTCCATCTGGACGTGGAGAGGCTAAGTAAGTAAGGGTGACTTTACTGTTGGGCCTCACAGCTCGGACCTCCTCCTTCTTTCTCCCTTTCACTGAACTGCTGCTCTACAAACACACACTAATCTCAATGGCTCCCCTACTGCTGATCGATGCACCATCTGTCTGCCAGCGCCCCTCCCCCCCGTGACGGGCCCTATGAGCCTATATGAATACAGCGTTGGGTCAAAAGTGCCCCTCTCTGCCATCCCTGCTGCTTGGTGTGCTTCCCTATTGCATCGAATTACACTGTGATCACTTGAAAAGCAGTTACTTACTCACTTTCCGAGGTGAGAGTAGCGCAGCAATTAGGTAGGGCCCGCCTCCTGGCCACAACGACTCCCGTGGCAAACTTCATCCGTTCGGGCATGATTCAAAGTGACTCTCAGCAACAAGAGAGTTCCATCGGCTGCCGCTGTAATGTAATGTATTGTAATGTAATTTTATTTTTGTAAAGCGCAACTTACACTCCACGGACCATCTTGGCGCTGACCGTTTGTGCCTAGGAGGTGTATGGCCAGGGAACTAGTCGTATGCCAGTGTGACAGAATGGCGTTTCTAGGGAATTGGTTTAGATCAGGGACAAACATGCTGAGTCAGTAAGTTTAAAAATCCATGTTTTTAGGGCCTTTCTAAAAAGGTTCTCTATCGGAATCTGGCGTAGTTGAAGTGGTAGTTTATTCCAGGCCCTAGCGCCCAGTACTCCAAGGGTTTTTCCTCCTTTCGTAGCTAGTCTAAATTTGGGAATGATCAGCAAGTTAAGGTTGGAGGATCTGAGTGAGCGGGAGGGCACATATCTTCCAAACCTTTTTGACAGGTAGGTGGGGCCCAGCTCGTAGTAGGCTCTAAAGGTGGTTACCAAGATTTTGAATAGTATCCTTTTGTGAATGGGCAGCCAGTGTAAGGTCTTGAGAGCTGCTGATGCAGACGACTTCCTCGGCCATCTGAGCACAAGGCGGGCGGTGGCATTCTGGACCATCTTAAGTCTATGCAGTACTGCTTTGCTGGAGCCTGCATAAAGACTATTACAGTAGTCCAGGCGAGATGTAATTAGAGCCACCGCCACTGTCTATCTCGCTGTCAGCGGGAGAAGGTCGAAGAATCTTCTGAGGCCTTTGATTATGTTAAAGCAGGACCCTGCCACAGCACCCGCTTGTTGCCTAAATGACAAGGCCTCGTCGAACCTAATCCCGAGATTGCGGGCCGTAGTGATGGTGTTGGGGGGACTTCTGCATCTTGTGGCCACCATGATTTGGGGAAAAAAAGGTTTTGTTGACCGAATGGTAGGATTTCGGTCTTGCCCGAATTACATTTAAGGTGGTGTTTCCTCATCCAGTCGAATGTTGCAGCCAGACAATCTCTCAGATTTTCCTCTGCCTTGGTTGTGTTGCTATCTAACACAAGGATGAGCTGAGTATCATCAGCGTAAGATATAGTGCTGATGTGGAACGAGGTGATGAGTTCTATCAGGGGGGTCATACAGGTTAAATAGTACTGGGCTTAAGCTAGAGCCCTGAGGTACTCCTGTTTTTAGTGCTTTCTCCTCTGAGTGGTATTTCCCTAGTACCGTAACTTGTTTCCTGTGGCTAAGAAAGTTTTTTAGCCATTCAAGAACAACTCCTGATATTCCTGATTCTGCTAGGCGGCCATTAATACGGAGTGTGAGACCGTATTAAAGGCCGCCGATAGATCAAGCAGTACCAGGACAGCCTTTTTTCCTTGGTCCATAGCTGTCTTCAGGGTTTCTACCGTATGTAGTAATGCTGACTCCGTGGAGTGTTTAGCCCTGAAACCCGCCTGGTTAGGATGCAGGATATCATTTTCCTCCAAATATCTGGTTAGCTGCTTGTTCACTGCTGCTTCCGTGAGTTTAAAGAGAATTGGGAGCAGTGAAATAGGACGGAGGTTTGAAAGTGTGGTGGGGTCTGCTAGGGGTTTCTTCTGCAGAGGTTTAACAGCGACCAATTTCCATTCCGATGGAATGGCAGCGGTAGCCAGGGAAGAATTTATGATAGCATTTATGCTCGGATTTACTGTGTCCACCAGAGCATGTAACAGTAAAGGGGGGCAGGGATCAAATGGGGAACCGGATTTGCTGGATAGAATAGCCTGACGGGTTTCTTCCAGACCAACATGGGTGAATATGTTAAACTGGGTCTTACCATTGAGAGGTGTTAAGGTTTCTGCGAGGGGGGGGTGAAGGTGGGTCTGGGAAATCCTTGGTGAGGTCAGATATTTTCTGTTCGAAGTAGTTGGCGATTGAATTACATAGTGGAAGCGAAGGAGGGATCTCCTGTCTAAGAATCCTAGGATTCATGAAGTCATCGACTATTTTGAAGATTTCTTTTTGTTTCTTTCTGTCCGCGGTCAGCTCTGGGCGGTCGCGGGTATCTGCATTTTCATTTATTTCAAAATTTACCACGGAGTTGAGTTCTGCCTGCCATTGCTAATGCAGCCTCCCTCCCACAACCACCCGCTCGCAACAGCGCCCTCACTGATGTCAACTATCAGGAATGTCGCGCGGGTAATGTTACATTTTTGCTCTGCAGCTAGCCAGTCCCCAAGCCTGCCAGAAGCAGCGTTGTGCATGGCGCACTGCTGCTAAATTCAACGCTACTTTCAGCCCGCATAGATTATTGGTTCTTGACAACTGAGGCGGCACTATTCATTTGTGCGTGACTTTCCATCTCAGTGCGGTGATGCGGATCACCACACTGAAATGCGTTAGTCTGACGCCTGTTGCGTGATACTTGGCAGGGCTGAGTGACCCGTAATTCAGACAACACAACAGTAGCGCATTTTAATTTTAGTTTTCCAGAGCATGGAAAAATTCGAAGGGAAATTATTATCTCTCCTACTGAAAAACAAACAAATGACCCCCCTTTTGGAGGAGAAATGTGTATCTTGATAGAGGGTTCGGGTCACAAAGTAAAGAAAATGAGTGAACATAAACCGACAGGTTTATAAACTCTCACCTCAGAAGTTCACAAATTTCAGGTTTCAAATCTGTAACCCTGCCCCAGTTGCTGCTTTCCACACAGAACTCTGGAAATGTGAATTCCCTTTTCACTTGCAAGCATATAGCCACAAATAAGCTTACTAACATTCTTACCCTTTCTATCTGTATGGTGACAATATTTTCCTGTGGAGAAATCCTTTCCTATACATGTAAGTCTATTTTTCAGGGTATTCCTCAACCCCCCCCCCTTTTCCCAGAAAAATGTTTCACCCCTATCTTTACCAGGATCAAATCTCTGACTGTTTATAGGGTAGTAAAAGGCCAACAGCGCTTTGTGAAAACTCAATTACCACTTACTTTCCACAGGAGTAGGTTTTCTATACAGAAACCTATTGTGTGAGTAATTCAATTTATGAACGTACAACCAACATTTCTGAATTTGAAAAGTAGGGTTTTTACTTTTGTAAATAAATACATTTGTGCATGCAAGGTAGATTTAGTACAATAGCTTCAAGAATGAGTACTCACAGATTTTCTCCTAACATTTCTTTCTTTTTGGGGATTTACGAAAACCCATAGAACTGTGCACAGAAATCCGTACAAGTAGGAGATTCACATGTATATTTCTCCAGTAAAAGTAGGAGATTCACATGTATATTTCTCCTGTCCTGCATTCCTCCTGCGCCTTACCATTTGATTTTCTGCAAATAGGTGCTAATGAGTGAGCTGTGTTATTTGTTAATTTTTCTATTAATTTCTGCACTTCTTTACTGGACCATAATGATTGGTGATGACCTGATTATGTCATTTTGGTTTATCCCGTTTTTCTAGTTTATCAAGGCATCCTTTGTCTGTTGCGATTCTGTCTTTTTTTGATTTTTAGTCTGGTCCACGTATTTCTGTTTCTTTCAAAACTCTGAAACCAATTCCATTCAGTAGAAATAACTATCTAGTCCAGTACTTGTATAATGAGCACACAGAGGACTGAGCCTACTTGTGTGAATGAATGGAGGACCTTTGCTGGAGGATTTAGTTACAGGCCCAATAGTACGAAGTCACAATAGTTCATGCTTGACACTTCACTAAACAGGGTGGACCAGGCTGCCTTGTTTCATGTGAGTGAGCTAATTTTTTTTCCTTTCATTAGTAAAGCTCCTTATTTGCATTCTTTGTTCAGCTTGCAGTTTCTTTTGACTGCCTGCACTCAGGCGTAGATTTCTAGCATTTTGTAAAGTAATATACCCTACATAGTGAGAATACATATTCCAGATTAAAATAAGTATTTTTCTCTGTGTGTTCTATGCACAATGGGCCCATTCACTAACCCATTTAGGAGTATTTAGGGCAGCACTTAAGGAGTAATGCTTCAGATACTTATAAATGGCTTTCTGAATTGTCCCCAAAATGTCGAATTCCCAATTAGTAAAAGCTAGCAGAGGGCAAAGTTCTTTCTATTTGTACTAATTGCATATTGTTAGAAATTGGGTTCCTGGTTGACTGGGGTGGATTAATTTTCTCGGACCTATTCTGAGCCCAATTTTGTGTTAGTTGCATTATTGCCAGTGGTAGATGCATATTTACCTCTACTGATAATCAACTTTCCAACAGTTTGACTGTCTAGAGGGAAAAAAGCCCAGTTGTCACCCTCCCAGATGTGTATTGTAGACAGGCTGCAGGTACACAGCGTTAAGAGCAGGAAAATGCCAACTTTCTAAAAGTGGCAATTTAAAAATTGTAAAGATAAATCCGACTTTACCTTTTAAAGAGGATTTAACATAACAATTCCAAAGTTATAATAAACATGATAGACCTACTTCTTCTCAATTAGGAATTACAGTTTATTAAAAATAATAAGCAATCCCCAATTTTAGCCTATGAGAGTGGTAGGCCTCACAGTAGTTACAATCAAATTAGAGAGTGTTTCACTACCTAGACATGCAAAACTTAAAAGTACATGCCTTTTACTTACACAGCACCCTGCCCTATGGGTTACAAAGGGTCTACCTTAGGGGAGACTTATATGTAGTAAAATGGGAGTTTAAGACTTCACAAGAGGTTTTGAATACCACGTCGACATGGCAGTGTTAACTGTACACACAGGCTTTGCAATGGCAGGCCTGAGACATGTTTAAAGGATTATTTAAGTGTGTGGCACAATCAGTGCTACAGGCCCACTGGTAGCATTTAATTTACAACAACTCGTAAGTCACTCGACAAGGGACTTACAAGTTGTTGTAAAGTCCCCTGCCTTTTTGCTGCTAGATGTTGTGGTAATTGATCTGCAAGTGTGCAGGGTCCTGCTAACAAGGCCCAGCACCAGTGCTCTTTCCCTTAAGCTGTAAATGTGAATTGGGACACCCAATTGAGAAGTACCTTTACACCCATGTAAGGCCCTAGTATATGCTATCGGTGGTACCCAGATCTTTTGACTGAGGGAGAATGTTTGCATTGTCAGCCATCCATCATTTGTTTGCTGTAACACTTTTTGCCCTAAGTGGGATGGGTATGCCCTGGCTTGGGTCCCTTGCTCACTATGCCACTTTATTGAAGCTAGCCTGGCTGAAGAAGGGTGACATACCCTGAAACCTGTCCCAGGATGCTTGTTTCCGGTCCAGGGAGGACCTGGCTTTGCAGTTCGGTCTGGACTGTTCCCATGAGGCACAGGGTCAAGATTGATTGGCATGTGGCTGGGTCTAACCTGGGGTGGCATGGTGAGCAAAAGTACAATGGATGTAACCCAGATCTTTTGACTCGCTGAGAATGTTTGCATTGTCAGCATTCTGTCCATTTGTTTGCTGTAACACTTCATCTTAAGTGGGATGGGTATGCCCAAAAGTGGGTCCCTTGCTCACTGTGCCACTGGATTCAAGCTAGCCTGGCTGAAGAAGGGTGACATACCCTAAAACCGGTCCCAGGATGTTTGTTTTCAGTCCAGGGAGGACCTGGCTTGGCAGTTCGGTCTGGACTGTTCCCATGAGGCACAGGGTCAAGACTGATTTGCATATGGCTGGGTCTAAACTAGGGTGGCATGGTGAGCAAAAGAACAATGGATTTAACCCCGATCTTTTGACTGGGGGAGAATATTTGCATTGTCAGCATTCTGTCCATCATTTGTTTGCTGTAAAATTAGTGGTACCCATAGCAGTGGTACCTACAGCAGGACTGTAAAAGGGTGACCTGAGTAAAACCGAAGTCTTTAGGTCTGCCATGTCAGCCATGCACAACGCGCTTGCTGCTCAAGTTCGACCCTGCACACCATGTGTGACAATCACTTCACTGCATGTAGGCAGTCCTCTTATAGCCCAGGAGGCAGGGTGTATTGTATTATATGTGTGGGAATTTATATGTCAAAATGTATTGCCCTGTGGTAGCATTCTAAATGCAATTCTACTGCAAGTGAACCGTGATCCATCGGATAATATGGGCTAGCATATGGGCAATACCAATATGACCAGCTCCCTGATGGCCTGGCTGATTTCTTTCATGTCTGGTGTTAAACACAATGCTTTTTAACCCCCCACACGATGGTGGTGTCGAGGTTTAACAAGCATGTATGTAGGCGGCACTTTAGACAGTGTCTGCCAAATTAACCCAGTGTTCTCAATCCTCGGCAGGTTTTTTCTAAGGTTTGCCGCCAAGATAGAAGTCTGACCTTATGCTGGTGGGTGTGTCCCACTCCCAGAGGCCACAGGCAAATACCTTGTGAGCAGGAGTTGACACCTTTGTTCACAGAGGATGTCTAGTGATCAGACCGGTGCCGCTGTGAGCTTCAATGGCTTCACTGGTGCCACTGGACAAAGGATCTAGTCCCCCCCCGCTCAAGGACTCAGCCGCCCCCTGCCCAAGGCACTGTTTTTTGCAGGCAGATGGGAAATTAGCTATGGAGAAGGCGTCCACATTCACTAGGCTAACCAATCAATCAAAGACATTTATAGAGCGCACTACTTACCCGTAGGGTCTCAAGGCGCTGGGGGGGGGGGGGGTGCCGCTACTGCTCTAACAGCCAGGTCTTGAGCTTCTTCCTGAAGGAGAGGTGGTCTTGGGTCAGGCGTAGGTCGGCCGGGAGGGAGTTCCATGTCTTGGCGGCCAGGTAGGAGAAGGACCTTCCTCCTGTAGTGGCTCTACGGATGCGTGGGACGGCGGCGAGGGCGTGGCTGGCAGATCGGAGGTGGCGTTTGGGAGCGTAGAAGTTGATGCGGTTGTTGAGGTAGCTCGGGCCTTGATCGTGGAGAGCTTTGTGAGCGTGGGTAAGGAGGCGGAAGGTGATTCTCTTGTTGACCGGGAGCCAGTGCAGGTCTCCTAGGTGTCCGGAGATGTGGCTGTGTCGTGGGACGTCGAGGATGAGTCTGGCTAAGGCGTTCTGGATGCGCTGGAGTCTCTTCTGGGTCTTGGCGGTGGTTCCGGCGTAGAGTGCGTTGCCGTAGTCCTGTCGGCTGGTGACGAGGGCCTGGGTGACGGTCTTCCTGGTCTCCGTGGGGATCCACCAGAAGATCTTCCGAAGCATGCGCAAGATGTTGAAGCACGACGAGGAGACGGTGTTGACTTGCCTGGTCATGGAGAGGGAGGAGTCCAGGATGAAGCCCAGGTTGCGTGCGTGGTTCGTCGGTTTGGGTGCGGTGCCCAGGGCGGGGGGCCACCAGGAGTCGTCCCAGGCGGAGGGCGAGGAGCCCAGGATGAGGACCTCCGTCTTATGAGTTCAGCTTCAGGCGGCTCGTCGTCATCCACTCGGCTACCTCTTTCATCCCTTCGTGCAGGTTGGCTCTGGCGGTGGCAGGGTCGTTGGTCAGGGAGAGGATCAGCTGGGTGTCGTCGGCGTAGGAGATTATGTTGAGGTTGTGTTGGCGTGCGATGGCCGCGAGGGGGCTCATGTAGACGTTGAAGAGAGTAGGGCTCAGCGAGGATCCTTGAGGGACGCCGCAGATGACTTCGGTGGCCTCAGACTTGTACGGTGGTAGGCGGACTCTCTGTGTTCTTCCGTCGAGGAAGGAGACGATCCATTCCAGTGCCTTCTCCTGGATTCCGACGTTGCTGAGGCGTTGCACAAGGGTGCGGTGGCAGACCGTGTCGAAAGCCGCGGAGAGGTCTAGGAGGATGAGGGCCGCTGTTTCTCCGTTGTCCATCAGAGCTCGGATGTCGTCGGTGGCGGCGATGAGGGCGGTCTCGGTGCTGTGGTTGGCACGGAATCCGGACTGCGATGGGTCGAGGGATCCATTCGTCTCGAGGAAGGCGGCCAGCTGTTTGTTGACGGTCTTCTCGATGACTTTGGCTGGGAACGGGAGTAGAGAGATGGGGCGGTAATTCTTGAGTTCGGTGGGGTCTGCTGTAGGTTTCTTGAGTAGAGCGCTGAGTTCGGCGTGCTTCCAGCTCTCGGGGAAGGTGGCGGTGTTGAATGAGGAGTTGATGATGTCCCGCAGGTGGGGTGCGATGACAGCGTCGGCTTTGTTGAAGACGTGGTGAGGGCAGGGGTCGGTCGGAGATCCGGAGTGGACGGAGTTCATCATGTGGACGGTGTCTTCGGTGTTGACCGGGGTCCAGGCGCGGAGGGTGGAGGTGGGTGGCGTTGCTGTGGTCGTGGCGTGCGTCGGTTGAGTGCTGAAGCTGTTGTGTATGTCCGCGATCTTGTTGTGGAAGTAGGAGGCGAGGGAGTTGCAGAGGTCTTGTGATGGGGTGATGTCGTTGTTTCCGGCGTTGGGTTTGGAGAGCTCTTTCACGATGTTGAGGAGTTCCTTGCAGTTGTGTGCGTTGTTGTCCAGTCGGTTCTTGAAAGCCGTTTTCTTGGCTGTGCGGATCAGTTGGTGGTGTTTCCGGGTGGCGAGCTTGAGGGTGGTCCTGTTCGGCGTGGGTTCCTTTCTCCAGGCTTTCTCGAGGGCTCGGCAGTTCTTCTTGGAGCTCTTGAGATCGTCGGTGAACCATGGGGCCTTCTTGCTGCCGGGTCTGCTGGGCGGGATCCTCAGAGGGGCGAGTTCGTCCGCGCAGTTGCTGATCCACTTCGTGAGGTTGTCGGTGGCCTGGCTGGGGTCCGCTGATCTGGCCGGAGGGTGCTGGCTCAGGGAAGCGGCGAGCTGGTCGGCTGTGATCTTGTTCCAGCTTCTCCGGGCAATCTCTACGGTGTAGCAGCTGAGGCGTACAGTCGAGGATGGTAACGTCCATCTTAAATTTAGGTTAGAGCTCAGGTTTTGAATAGTTTTAGTGACATATACCCATAGGATGTCGTCGCTACTGGGGTGGATTAGCCGCAGGACTAGATGCCTATTTGCTACTAGTCCTCACACCCACTGAAACCCCCTAGATGCAGGATTTAAGGGGCACCCCACAGCCACGGCCGGCAGTAGGTGTAACTGCAGGGCGGTGACGTGGGGAGGGGCGGAGCAGGGTGGGGGGCTTTAACAGGTAAGTAAACATATAAATAAATACAACTAATTTCGTTGCGCGCACTGCATCGCATTTAGTGATGCAGTGCACACAACAACATTTGTTTTATTTATATGTTTACTTACCTGTTAAAGTCCGTAATCCATACATTACTACCCCCCACCCTGCCCCGCCCCCTCCCCACATCACCGCCCTGCAGTTACACCTACTACCGGCCGTGGCTGGCACCCCAGGCACCAGAACCTTAGATTTGACATGATAACAAGAAAAGACCCATTTCCACAAAAAGGCAGGACTCGATGGAGAGGCGCTAAGCTCTGCACCTGTGGCAGCCAGCCTGTACCCACCGGATTTTGACTCGACCAAGGCAACAGGCCAGTTCCAAAAGGAAGGTGAACCCCTCTGCAAACTCCAGACTACAAAAGATCTCCATTGGGCTAGAGGAACTAGTCCCTTGCAGTTGGCAGGCACAAGCCGCTAAGTCCACAAACTTTAAGTCCTCTTCCCTAAGCCATCCGGCATGGTGGTTCAAAGTCCTTGGACAGGTGGCTTCTGGAACTGTAGTTCAGACTCTCCTCAAGGCTCCACATTCTAAAACATTACTTTGTCCTCTGGAGGAAGATTTCCTCAACCAGCAGTGCTTAAAGGTCCCAAAATGTTTGTGGTCAGTCTCACTACAACTTGCTTAAATCAACGCCTTTAGAGAAGTGATTCACCTGCACAAATGATTAACCACCCCCGTGGCTCCATTGTAAAGATCTTGCATTTGTTTTTACCCTCTCTTGGCACGCTTGCCAGATTCTCTGGCTATGGATCCTGTTCAACTCCATGGATGACCAAGAGCACCTCTGTACCCGAGTCCCCCGAGCCAGGTAGATCGGATCTGCCTGGAGACTCATGGTCCAGGGAAAGCTCCTTGCTTAAGTTTCAAAGGGTTTTACTCATTTCTCCCAGGAAGTACTTTTTTGTTTATGTAACCATTTCCAACACCGTAAGCCTAATTGACAGCTCATTTTGACAGCAAAGTGCACCTCTGCATCCTGCTCCCCTGAGCCATGTACAATTGTGCTAGCTGTTGCAAATTGGTCTAGGGACTCACAAGACCTTAACTCCAAGTGGGTTCTGTTGAACTCACTCTCTAAGTAACCGATTGCATATATGTGTTTTTCCCATTGAACGCAAAGTGAATTGCACAGTACTTTCTGTGGTGTGCCACTTACTGCCGGCAGTTGCCACATTTTGTCCTATTTCTGCAATGTGTACTCACCTCATTGATTCCGGGCTGAAGAGTCTTTTTCTGTCCAAGCACAGCCAGTGCCACCTGGAGGCAGTCGAGGAAAACCACACTGATGTCAGTAATAAAAAGAGAACAGAAACTCAGTTTGTGAATACATTTTGCTTTGCCATTTACTGCAAAACCTAAGCCCCAATTTAGCTGTGGGAGTAGAGGGGTTGGAGAAAGTGGGGGTGGAGAATATTTTATGCAACATCAGAAAGAAGAAATGAGTATGCAGAGTGTTACTCCTCTCTCAATCTTTTTAACACCCCCTTGGGAACCAACATTAAAGTGGAACAAATGGAAAAAATCTTTCACAATTTTTCCATAGCTTGTGGGCTCAACTGGGGTATAGAGAGGAAGATAGCACTGCTACAACATTGTTTAGGAGCAGACGGGCTAGACATACTAGACCATCTACTGAATCTGAGTGCTGATGAATCCAGGGGGTTAATTGAAAGTGAAATAAGAATAAATAATTTAGATAATCATTTCCTTCCTAGGATCAGTACAATCATGGAGCGTTACCATTTTGGGAAGCGCTCGCGAAAGGATGTAGAAACAGTAGAGGAATTTGTGTCTGAGTTGCATAAATTGGCAGCCTCATGTAAGTTTGAAGCAACAAATGACGAACGCATCAGGGACCAATTTTTGCTTAATTGAAAAATTGAAAGGATACAGTCGGAACTTTGGCTAAAATATCATCCTCCCTTGGGCGATATGTTGATTGTGGTAAAACAAGTAGAGTACATGATGAGACGTGTGAAAAAAATTAGGCATGACACCGATGGTAAGGAACATGTACTTTTAGTTGGGGTGAAAAAAATGAGGTACAAATTATTAATGGTGCTCCTATAACACGGGACAGGAAGAGTGTTGGCGCTGTCAAGGGGCAATACTACATACGTGAGAGGGTTGGCCACATGGCAAGCAGAAAGGAATGCCCAGTGATGAAAGCTGTATGTAATAAGTATGGGAGGAAAGGACATTGTATGGCATGCTGCAGAAGTAGCTGTGGTAACAAGAAACCTGAGAAATAAGGTGTGTCTGAGGTGTGCAAAGAAATTGAACTGCTGATGACTGATGGAGGGTCTAGTAACCCCCAAAGATTTGGTAAGGGTAGAAGACCTCTAGTTTGATTCATGCTTTAGACTAATAATAATTTCGGAGTAGGTATTTAATAAATTGTTCAAGAAACAATGAGGCTACACAAAATGGATATGCATCCAGAAGGATATATACCAGGCCAGCTTCTCACACCATGCGTCCTGAAAAGGAGGTTGATTTTATTAGAAACTGTTACTGCAGTCCTTGAACTGTTTTGGCTGAGACACTGGTTCTCACTAGATTTTACTGCTAGCAATTACACTGTGTCTTCATCGTTTGAAGAAGTCAAACAAGAATTACTACTTTTCCACTTGGCATCTTGCTTTACTGCTGAGCCTGTGGCTGTGCAGGTATATTTTACTTGTTTGCATCACCTTAATTGCACATCATGGCTCTGGTGACCTGAACACTGTTTCACCTTGAGACACCTTTACATTAGGTACAATATGCACAATTGCCATGCACGGTCAAGGACAGTACTAGTTAACAAGACCACTAACTGCTTGGTGATATTGTTGCACATCATCTGTTCAGTTCCACAAGTTTTTCTAGTGAAATTCCTGTATCTGCGCCACTATCAACTCCAGGATCCCATGTACTGTTTTTGCTTAAGGAACATTATCTCAACAATTAAGAAATTCCTCTGACTCCTTATCCACAGTAATTTAATTTGATTACTTCTCTGCTCCTCCTTGTAATAGAGAACTATCTATTTATGCCTTAATGAGGTCTTCCAGGAATTTTGTCAACAATATGTAGGTGTGAACCCTGGACCTAATTTAGAAGACCGGTTATGGCTGCAGTTACACCATATTTATATTGTCGAAACATAAGGCTGTTTGCTTTGTGGGAACTCCTTCATCGCTGCTGCTAACCCGCCAATGTGCAGAGGTTACTCCAACAACAAGCACTGGCAATTCCAGTAGGTGTGGCTTATAATTAAAGTGCCTCTTCTGTCACTGATGGTTTGGGCACTCAGAATGTCATTATGCATGTACTCTGTCACTGACCTTTGCACTCATGCATCCACTCATCCATCTACTGACTCTTTCTTGCATTCTCCCACTAACACAGCCACAATAAAGCACACAGAGATGAACAACTTAAGCAAGATATATTAAAAGAACAAAAGTTGAATAAAGAAAACATGCTGTCTCTGACACATGGCAGGCTAGCGATAGCAAATACAATTCAACATAGAAATGGGTGGCCGTCTTATAGTGGTATAGTGCATACTATATCATTATTAAACACTTTTAGTATTGCTGCCACATTTAGAACCAACTTGCTGACCATTTTGGTATGATACTCTATGGACAATACCATTCCATGATGTATGCTCTAAAAAGTGAAAATAAAAAGAGGAGGAAAGAAATGAAACGTGATGTATAAACGGAGATCATGGGCAACTGAATGAATTGCCACATTCCAGGCTCTAAAACATACTCCTTTTCATGCAGATATGCACAGGTGTTCGGGCAAATGTGGTCACAGGGCAAGAGAATGTCTAAAGTGGGATGACACAGTGCCCCATGTTGTGTGCTAAGATGGATAGAAGCAGAGTGTAAAGGACATTCATACAGTGGCAGAAGAGACCTGAACCAAAGACCCTGTATATAAGTATATGTATACACGCGCGCACACACATACAGGTATGAATTTGTGTATATTTTTCATGATATTTTATTATAAATTACGAGATCCTGGCAGACAGCTAAGCCTATAAGGCCTTCCAAAGAAATTCTAGTGAGAATTATTGCAGTGTAAATCTTCTACCCCTAGGGTGTGTAAAGGAGGTAATCAACACCATAACCCTTGCCTGTAAAAAATAAGTTGTGGGATTTAATTTAATAAAATACCTGTGTGTAGGCTTTAAAGCAATGCAAAAACAATCACCCTTATAGGCATACTGTCTTTAGCACGTGCTTCATAAAAATAAATCAGATCTACTGCCTTTGTTGTAACTTTTACAATAAACAGAGTAGATCTATGTTCTCTGCAATAACTTCTCCCAAATGGATCAATCAGGTTTATAGCCTTTATCATTGATTTGTTACCATAGCCACCTCATGCCTACAGTATTGAGTATAAGCTTTCCCACAAGGCAACTGTTTGGTCTACTGTAATAAAATGACAAATATGTACGCAATTACATTTTTCAAAACAGTATAGAGGGCCCAGTAAGGATTATCTTTGTTACGAAGATCTGAACAAATGCCTAGACCCAGCCTACTGCAGTAATCTTTAAGATTCCGTGCAGCAAAATACTTGCTTACAGGCTTTGCGTGGTGTAATAACAATTCACCTACTGCCAGTGTTTCTTACAATCAGTAATTCAGGTCTAATGGCTATATCATAATTTTTTTATTAATACATCTTTCTATCAGCCTTATTTGAGCTGTCTGTTTCCTCAGCATTCCGCCCGGCTCCCCCATAACTTATGGAACTTTCTCACCCATCTGTGGGCTTTGTACACAGTTTCTTCTGTGTTGGAACATGCATGCATTCCCCTGTGCCCATCACATCTCCTGCATCCTCATGCTATGTGTCTCTTGCCACCAGTAGTCCGACTCTTAAGAAGATCTGTGAGCTCCCTGGCCCCTCCCAACTACCCATTATTCCGAATAGAGACATTTTAGGGCCAGCTATCACTGGTTGTCACAGTAACTGCCCTTATACATGATGGATCTTTAGCCAATAGTATGCAATCCTGGTGCATTCCCTAACTATGTGAAACAAAGAGTCATATGTGTGTTGGCACTTTGTACAACTGGGGTTGGGATCTTTGACCATCTGCCACAAACTTTGTCATATTTCTCATAACAAATCAAACATATAGATTATGACATATGTTTTCCCAATGAGCTGATAAGGCATATAGCGTTTGCCATTGGCTTGATATCATAACCAGCACAGGCCTACTGAAATGTGCATAAGCCGGCTACCATCGTGCATACAATTACAAAGATGTACACAATAACTGTTGGCAAAACAACTAAAACGCTCTTAAAAAGGCATCATCCCAGTGAAAATCGTTTGCCCGCAGGGTTTGTCTGAGTGGGTGACCAACACCAAAACCCTTGCATACTGCAGTAATCTGTGATTCCATTTGACAAAATACCTGTCTACAGCCTCTAACACAGTGTGGCAAAAATCCACTGTTGGGAACCTACTGGTTTAATCAATTCTTTTCACAATAAATAAGTCAGGCCTTCTGCCTTTGCCATTACACTTCATAATAGACAGATCAAACCTTTGGCATTGACCATAAGTTTTCCCTGTGAACCACGAAAGCTGTTAGCCTTCATCATTGTTATCTTACAATATCCAACTCAGGCCAACTGTTTTGAATGTAAGCTTTCCCACAACGTGAGCATCAGCTACACAGTCTTATAATTACAAATGTATAGAAAGTTACAGTTGGCAAAGCAAAATGCAATTTCTCCAGTGAAGACCTTATAAGAATAATAAAAATAAAAATATTCTATCCCGATGGTTTGTCAGCTAGGATAACCATTACCAAAACCCTTTCCTATTACGGGATTCTGTGAGATTCCATGTAGTAAAATACCGCTCAACAGGTGTTAATACAGAGCAATGACAATCCACTCTTAAATGCCCAATGATGTAAACATATACTTTCCACAACAAATTTATTAGGCCTGCTGCTGTTTTTATTGTACCTTTCATATAAAAGTATCTAGACCTGCATCTTGATCATTGGCTTGCCACCATAACCAGCTCGTTCCTGCTGTATTGAACATAAGCTTTACCACGAGTCAAAAAGTTCAAAGCAAATGCTCTTTTTTTTCATTGGAAGCACACAATTTATGCCCAATCAAATTATGTACTCAATGGGACCAACATGTGGCAAAACATTAGTCCCTTTCTCAGTAGTACTTCTGAAAGATCATTTTCATCTGATCCCATAAGGTTCAACATACAGATTTGCGGTCATGCCAGACGTAAAATAGAGGTTCAGCCTCTTATCCTAAAGTGATTGATCTGCCACCGTTTTTGATGGAGGTTATTCAGTAAAAATCTGCCATTCAGCTGGTGGCAGACATTAAGTTAATGATAAATACTCTTGTTATGCTTGAACACACCCATAATGTTAGGGAGACTAGAAATTGGGTATGGATACTGTTATTCAACCTTTTGGGACACATTGTCATTGCCTTTTGTTGCTGACGTATGTTGAGAGAAGTAGTGGACTTTGCTCATCATGTGGAGCATTTCTTTCCCTATCTGCCTTCTCCTTGGGCAGATTCAGCCAACTTGCTGAAATACCCTCAACTGACTTGAATCTGGTAGACTTTCTTCCACTGCTTTGGTGGCTTATTGAAATCCTACAAATTCGCAGGTGAGATCTACCACCCAAACTCTTTCTTTATGAGCTTATCTAATTTCAAACAGAGTGCATTGCAAATCAAATTTGTGTAGAGTAAGAATATTACAGAGGCATATTCCTAGAATATACTTGGAAACACATATGCATTCCAACAATAAACAGGTCTGACCTTTGGCATCTGGAATAACTTTTTCCAAATAAACCAATCAGGTTTATAGCCTTTATCATTTGTTTGTCACCGTAACCACCTCAGATCTACTGTATTGAGTATACACCTTCCATCAAGGCAATCATTCGGTCTACTGGTATAAAATGACAAATATGTACACAATTGCAGTTTGGAAAACAATACAGAATCCCTCCTTAGAGGGCAAAAAAGGATTATCCTAGTTCAGAGCTGCTATCTTTTAAAATAAAAATAAATAATATATCTTTATTTTCTGAACAAATTAGGAAATATAAACAGGCAAAATAGTGCCACATGCGTGTGGCAAAGATTTAACACTTTATGAAAAATTCCTACTAACCAATATAATAACATAATGCGTACACAGCAGCGCAGCCGTTAGCAACTCAACCCCAACTCCAGCTCCTTTTTAGGGCGAGGACCTAAAGGCTGGGCTTGCGCAGTCTCCGGTCGGAGATTTAATGTCTTTGAGTACGGGGCTTGAACCCGCCTCTCTCCTCCATTGGCTGGCTTCCTAAACGGAGGCCAGCCATTGGAGGAGAAGGGAGTCACTCCAATAAAGCCCTGTCTCTTTCAGATTCGGGGGCGTGTTTTTGGCGTTCTTTCGCCGTGTGACTTCACCCGTCACTCAGAACGCCAAAATACGCCCCCAAAAAAATCAGAGCTCTGCGGCCGCCATTTTCCTGTTCCTTAAGATGAGGTAGGCCGCTGCTGTCCTCATTCCCCTCCGTGTCTGTTTTGTGCTGTTCGCCTCGCTGCTGCTCCTAACGCGCTGTTTCTAGCTGCGGAGACGCTGACTTGCTGGCGTTCCCTGCCTCTGCGGGTCCTGCGCGCTGTGCACGCAGTTTGACAGGTAGGCTGCCTTTGCCCCGTGCTCCATTTCGAGCAGCTGCTGTAGTAATGTCTCCACACGCGCTGCATTGGGTGTTGTTTTTTTTTAGCCCGCAGGTGGATTGGCTGTAGCTGTGGCCGCTAGCATACCTCTGGCCTGATGCCACTACACCTGCTGCACTGTAGGTGGCTACGCCCCTACTCTGAAACTATCCTTGCTCACAAACACCCGCCGTGCCATCCCTGGAGCTTGGCTCCTCCATCCGTTCCGCACGATGGTCTCTTCCCAGCTCTCCTCCCGGTCTCTCCTTCTGCTCCCGTCTGTCACCTCTCTCCCTCTCCCTCTCAGGGCTGCCCTGTCCCTCGTGCAGCCTGCACCCACCCGTCCCCCTTTTGGTCGCCTCTTCCGTCCAGCTTGCAGTTTCCCTCTCTCTGCAGACTCCCACCTCCCTACTCCCTTTCGCTCTCACTCGTCCATAGCTCCCTGCTCCGGCAAGCTCCCTCTCGGCGCTTCTCGTCCTGTGCGCCCCTCTGCCCTGTAACCTCCCACCTCCCTACACTCTCACTCCTAGCTCCCTCCAACCAGTGTCCTCCTCCCTCAGCTCTCCTGTCCCCAGCAGTCTCTCTCAGATCTACCACTCCTCTCCAACCTGCAGCTTACCACTCGCTCCCAGATCTCCGCCCTCTCTCTCTCTCTCTCTCTCTCTCTCTCTCTCTCTCTCTCTCTCTCTCTGCCTTCCGTCTCCCCTCCCGTCCCCTGCAGTCTCCGTCGCCGGCTTCCAGTCCCCTCTTCCCCGCAGCGCCCCCCCGCGCTCCCTGCCAGCCGGATGGTTTTCTCCGGGGCCGGAGGAGGCTGGCCCGGCATGCTCCAGGGATGATGCTGGGCTCCGGGCAGGCTCCGGACAGCAGCAGGTTCCCGCTGCATCACCTGGTCTGGAGGAACCGACCCCTGGAGCTGGAGAAGGAGCTCAGCGCGCGGCAGGTGGGTGAGCGTGGGGGGAGGGCGGGGCACGGCCACAAGGCATGGGGGTGGTGGTGGGTGGGGGTGGAATACTTGGGAGGGTGAGTGAAAGCAAATCTGGAGAGGGTGAGGGTGTGGGGGTAAAGGGATCAGAGGGTATAAGGAAAACTAGGGTGAGGCGTGGTGTGGCGAGTACAGGTGTAAACGGCATAGAATGTGAAGGCATGGGCAGGAGGGGGGGGCAGAGCCTGGAGAATAAAGTCAAGGGGTGAATACGATGACTGTGCTTCCGTGCCCATGGGTGGCGGTGAGGACATGGGCATCAAAGGCACGAACTGGGTGAGGCAGAGGCTGCAGCGGTTCCAAAGACATGTCTTGGTGCACATCTGGGCTGGGAACACACCTCCCTACACTCTCACTCCTAGCTCCCTCCAACCAGTGTCCTCCTCCCTCAGCTCTCCTGTCCCCAGCAGTCTCTCTCAGATCTACCACTCCTCTCCAACCTGCAGCTTACCACTCGCTCCCAGATCTCCGCCCTCTCTCTCTCTCTCTCTCTCTCTCTCTCTCTCTCTCTCTCTCTCTGCCTTCCGTCTCCCCTCCCGTCCCCTGCAGTCTCCGTCGCCGGCTTCCAGTCCCCTCTTCCCCGCAGCGCCCCCCCGCGCTCCCTGCCAGCCGGATGGTTTTCTCCGGGGCCGGAGGAGGCTGGCCCGGCATGCTCCAGGGATGATGCTGGGCTCCGGGCAGGCTCCGGACAGCAGCAGGTTCCCGCTGCATCACCTGGTCTGGAGGAACCGACCCCTGGAGCTGGAGAAGGAGCTCAGCGCGCGGCAGGTGGGTGAGCGTGGGGGGAGGGCGGGGCACGGCCACAAGGCATGGGGGTGGTGGTGGGTGGGGGTGGAATACTTGGGAGGGTGAGTGAAAGCAAATCTGGAGAGGGTGAGGGTGTGGGGGTAAAGGGATCAGAGGGTATAAGGAAAACTAGGGTGAGGCGTGGTGTGGCGAGTACAGGTGTAAACGGCATAGAATGTGAAGGCATGGGCAGGAGGGGGGGGCAGAGCCTGGAGAATAAAGTCAAGGGGTGAATACGATGACTGTGCTTCCGTGCCCATGGGTGGCGGTGAGGACATGGGCATCAAAGGCACGAACTGGGTGAGGCAGAGGCTGCAGCGGTTCCAAAGACATGTCTTGGTGCACATCTGGGCTGGGAACACAGGGAGCTGGATAGTCACACAGAGCAGAGTGACTGGTGTTAGAGCTATTCAGGACTAGGTTTCCTGGGGCTGAATGTCTGCTGTGGACTGGGCTAGATGAGAGACTGGCTTCCCCGGGTGGGTGTGTCCGGCTAGATGAGAGACTGGGTTCCCTGATGGGCGGGTGTCTGCTGAAGATCTGGCCAGATGAGAGAATATTCCCTGGTAGCTGTGTGTCTGCTGTAGGTGTGCCAAGATGAAAGACTAGGTTCAGAGGCTGTTTTCTGTAGGTCTGCCTAGAAGAGAGGTTAGATTCACTGTGTTTGCTGTAGATTTGGCTAGAGAGACTAGATTCACGGGTGGGTGTGTTTGCTGTAGATGTGCCTAGATGAAAGACTAGGTTCAGGGGATGTCTTCTGTAGGTCTGGCTAGATGAAAGACTAGGTTCACGGTTGGGTGTCTGCTGTAGCTCTGGCTAGATGAGAGAGTGGGTTCACGGATGGGTGGGGGTCTGCTGTAGAAATAGTCCATATGAGAAGCGGGGCACAAAGTGAGAAGCGTGGAAGGGATTTGCTGGTGTGCACAATGATCTGCGTGCTGCTGCCTGGCAGGGTGTCGGCCTAGAGCTGGGGTGTCTGAGACACTGTGCACAGCGGGCTGGGGGTGCGGTGCCTGCCGTGGAGCTGGCCTGTCTGAGCGGCTGAGACCAGTCCCAGTTGCGGTGCTGGAGGTCCGGTTCCGTCTGGCATGGGCACGGATGCATGGGCGTAGAGAGAGCCCTTCGGAGCGCACGTGCGCAGGGGGCGTAGATCCGCACGGTACTAAGGACCGGCCACGCATCTAAGTTTATTTACTTATTTATGCATTTTATATAGCGATAACTTTACCCAAAGGCGTCAGAGCGCTTCACAATAGAACCAAGTACTTTACATGAGCAGAATGTTACAAATGTACATATTAAAGAAGCAAACAAGATACAAGAGGTATAATATAGCAATAGATGGCACTCACTCAGAATCACAAAAAACACACTAGGATGACACTTGTAATTTGGGATGGGATTTGGTGTATAAAGCTCTCTGAGGGCCTGGCTGCTGAGCTGTGGTGTGTGGATGTAGACCGTGGAGCGGCTCATACGTGTGCGGCTCGGTGCCTCTGGTGGGTTTGTGCTGGTGTGACACTGGCGGGAATGATGGCTCGGTGCAAAGCAGGGGTGCGCGGGTGTCGGGTGATGCCTGCTTTGTGTCCGAGGCTGTGTGCATCTTGAGGGGGTACTTGCCTGGTACAGAGTTGGTCAGAGGGCCTGGGTGTGCAGCAGCAGTCTGTGGAGTGACTCACAGAGACGGGCAGTGTGTGGTGCTGTGTGCAGACGTGTGTGTCCATGTGCAGCTGGCCTCTGTGAGGCCCTCCGCAAACAGCCAGAGTGATCGACCAGCGCAGCCCTCCTCCGTGCGGCAGGGTGTGTGCACCGCTGGTGTGTGTGGGAGGGGTGAGGTTTAGAGGTGCTCTGCATAGCTCAGGGAGTGGGTGTCAGATTCAGGCTTCTTTGTTTGGACTCTTATATCCCACTTAGATCCGGCGTGTGGCTGAGGCAGAGCGTGCAGTGTTGGGACCCGGTGCACACCTGCTGCAGGTGGGCAACAGGCTGCCTGGCACGCTGGTGCACAGCTGGGATGGATGGAAGGGTGGGGGTCTGACATAGAACAGTCTGACACGCTGGATGAACTGCTGGAGTGAGTGGGTGTCTCGTGTACAGCAGGCTGTATGACTCACAGCTGATCCTGGTGTGTGTGTCCCCCCCGTGTAGAGCCAGCGAGAAGCTGGGTCCACAGCTGGGGTCGTGTGTCTAGCATAGAGCAGTTTGAAACAGAAGCCGGATGAACAGCTGGGATGGGTGGGTCTCTAGTGTAGAACAGTTCGAAGAAGAGGTTGGGTGCACACCTTGGGTGGGTGGGTGACACACAGGCTGCAGAGCTGACCTGGGGTGGGTGTGTGTCTGGTGTACAGCAGGCTGTATGACACACAGTGTGAGTCTGGTGTAGAGCCAGTGACATGCCGGGTCCACAGCTGGGGTCGTGTGGAGGGTGTGTCTAGCCTAGAACAGTTTGACAGAGAGGTTGGGTGCACACCTAGGGTGGGTGGGTGTCTGGCGTAGAGCGGGTTGTAAGAAAGGTTGGGTGCACAGTTAGGGTGGATGTCTAGTGTGGAACAGTTTGAAGGAGAGGTTGGGTGCAAACTAACGGTGGTTGGGTGTCTGGTGTAGAGCAGTCTTGTTTGACAGGTGTCTGGTGTAGAGCAAGATGGGTGCACAGCTGGCGTGGGTGTCTGGTGTAGTGCTGCCTGTATGAGAGGCTGGGTGCACAGCTGGCGTGTATGTGGGTGTCTGGTGTAGTGCTGCCTGCGGCGAGGGGGCTGCTCCCTCGTTGGCATGTGGGGACAGCCGGGTGCTGGTTGGTTGCAGGGCGGGTCTCTTGTGAGTACCTCAGCGCTACATAGCGGGACCCCAACGCCAGAGGGTGCAAGACTGTACCTGCCTCACATACGTCTGTAAAACAGTGTCTTTTGTCACAATAAACTGACTAAAATGTGTTTTGAAAACGAAAAGTTGTTAATTGCAATCAGTGATGTAACACTAAACGATGGGACCCCTGCAGAATGTGATGAGGGGCCCCTGAGTCTCATTTGTCTCAAAACTATTAATTGACTTTGGGCTAAAAGGGGCACACTTGAAGTGTTTTGGGGTGGGGGCAGGGGTGGAAGGATGGGGCCTCCTTACACCACAGGAGCCAGCGAACTATGAAATTGCGAGAAAAGTTCAAACAGTAACAACAAACATATGCTTTTTAGGTCGAGGACCGAAGGCTGCGCTTGCGCAGTCTCCGGGAGGAGATTTATTGGCAGTGTAAATGACAATGCCATTTATTTATGATTTACAAAAAAAAAATGAGCTATGCCAATAGCTCTACCTTTAATAATGCTGAGACCATTGCATTGTAAATGCTTGTTTAAGCTATCTGTTTCCTCAGCATTTCGCCAGGCCCCTCATACATTATGAAACTTTCTCAGCCATCTTTGGGCTTTGGATACAGTTTCTTCTGCTCATCTGATAAATCAAAAATCAATCGAGAAGAGACACCGTTGAGACAAATCCCTGGGATTTAAAGGCCTTAGAATGTGTAATACTATGAACCAAAAGCAGAGATGCCCAGCCTCAGGAACTGAAGCTGATGAACTCTGGACCTTTTTATTAACCATACAATCAGACTCAGAGCCTGCTCTCTTTCTGTGCTTTACTCATATCTTTTGTAACTACATCCAGTGTTCTCAAGTAGCCAAATGACTATCTGTAGTGCTTTACAATCCTCTTCTTAAATAAGCACTTTTGTAACTCAGAATACGAAACCTAAAGTGGCGGATCGTATGACTTTCCATGGTCTGCAACTATAAAGTGTCTTTTTGAATTTCAAGTAAAGAATGCCAGTCACCTGAATACAGGTCTCCTAGAACTATGTACCCTCTAAAGGCTGTCATCAATACTACTGTTCTCAGATACTTTGTTGTGGGCAAAAACTCTGCTTCATGAGACACTGTTGAAGATATTTATCTGATCTTAAAGTTTCTATTTCACTATTGGGTATGCTGCTAGGACTAATCTTGGTTTCCAAAATCAACTGAGAAAATGAAGTTTACAAGCAATATAAATTATATAGAGGCAACATCTACAGCCATAATATGTACATTCTTGTGGCCATAAGAGCCCACAGATGTTCTGGTTGCAGCAGCCTCCCAACGCTTTTATGGAGCAGCCAACGTCGGAGTCAAGGGAGTGTCAACAAGTTGCTTACATTTTTACGGTCATGTACTTCCAGTGGTCTTTCAGTTAAATGCACTTCACACATTTTCAGCACCCTGCTTCTGTGAAAATATTCTTTGTAGATACCTGCAGGCGATCACATGGGCCTGCATTTTACTCAGCTCTCCGTGTCATTTCTCCTTTCTCTCTACTGGAACAGAGTCCATTTCTGGTATGTGTGAAGGACAGTAATGACTGTGTGAAGAAGGGCATGTTGAAGATGCCACCTTAGACAATTTGCCAATTTTAACAAAGAGCAGAAAAAAAATACCATGTTATCTCGTGTCTAATCCTTAACTGGAGTGTAACGAATACTCCAATATGACAGTCTAGACAACTCCAGAGGCCATCTTAGTGCAGGGGACATCTTGTTTGGGTTTTTGATGAGTGTAAATAGCATGGCCATTTTGCTGTAGTGATTTTAGTTTGTGGTCATATCGCTAGGAAGTGCTCGTACCATGTAGTTTTCTATGTTGTAACGGTTTCATTTCATCTGCAAGTAAATGAGGCACATGGGCCCAATTCACCCTTTTACGTGGCAGATATTAAATTTGCCAGTGTGACAGAGGCATCGCCTTTAATACCTTTAGAATTTGGAGTTTCCCTTCTCCTGTAGGGATTTCCATTACGTCCCCACAATCACTAATCAAAGACACACACTGAAACCATGCCCACCACTCTTCTAAGCACAGGAGCTTAGTATAGCTTTATAGCTGGCTGCCGAGGGGTTTACTGGTTGTTAATGCCCTGAACCCAAGTTATAGGCCCTCACCACAGGCGTATGATGAGGGCCTTTAACAACTGGTAAAGGGCTATAAGGATATTAGAAAATTCCCCCCCTTGAGGGTAGAATGTCCTACATTAAAAAGGGAGAAACCTGAAGACAATCAATGGAATGTTGGAGCTCTGAGCTTATACCAGCCATTATAATCCTGGAGCTACTCCATTATATTCAATGGAGCGCTCAACATTCCTATGATCTAATATAGCCCACCGTAGCGGACTATACTGGCCATTAAAGGCCCGCTCCAACGTGAAAAGCACAAGCTGAAGGCGAGGGCCTTTAACAAGGGAGCAGGCATTTAATGGCCGGTATAGCCCAGCTACAGCATACTATAATGCTATTAGAACATTCTGCCACTAGAATGCTCCAACAAAATAAAACAAAGACCGCAGTGAGCCCCAGGGGGTTTAAATCCCCTGCAGTTAGACTAGTTCAGTACTTTACATAAATGTTGAACTGCCTCAAATGGCATCACATTTTAATATTTCAGGTGTGTGTGAGGCAAAAACTTTACACAACACCTTTAAACCAGCAATATTCAAACTACAAAACAAGGCTGGAAATGGGGCAGATTGTATCTTGGTGCCTTACACAATTAGTGTTTTAGTAATTTCTGCCAAGGGCTTTCTGTAAACTCAACTTAATATATGGTTTTCCAACAATAAACTAGTCTACAGATAATTACACGTACATGTCAGCAGTTTGCTTAATTCGAGGTTGCGCTCCTAAGATTCACTTATTATTACAGTTCTTCAGTTGCTCACAGAGATGATCTTTGTATAATATCTACTTGAGAGCTCTTTTCCTAAACTGGGTAAAGTTCATTACTGAGCAGGAAACCTTTTATGAGTGTCATAACCGTCCATTTTAAAATTGCACATGAACTGGAAAGCTGCTCTAGGCGACATGACAAAATCACATCAGAGCATGAGGTGATCACATGATATATCCAGTTACGTTCCACCAATGAGCATGAGTCCTAAATCTGTTCAAATTTGCTAAGGTGAATTTGCAAAGGCTGTGAGGAGAAAAATTCTGCACCCTCAGCAGTGATGTACTTAACGTTAAACCATTTCCAGTTACTTCATCCCCATCATTATGTAAATCACATGAGTGCATATAGGCTGGCCATGGTCTACTTGACCCTTGCAAAACAGTTCCATTCCTTGGGTGTCATGCAAGGGGAGTCAGGAGTCCTTGAGTGAGTCCTCTTCTTCCAGACGAAGATAGAAGTGTTCTTTCAGCAGGACCTTTGTCTTCAGGTGAAGTCTTCCAGGTCCAGGAATTTTCTGAGGGGGTAGTGGTTGAGGTACCATTTCTATCCTATGCACTAACCACTGAATGGAGAATTTTTACCACCCAATCCTATTTCCTCACAATCCTCCAGTCCCACTTCTGCAGCACATTCTTTTACTCTTAGTATAAATGGTCAATGAAGCCGCTTTTTCAAGAAGGCAGAACCCAGTTGCCACCAGGCACATCTGTCTTTAGCTCCTTCGACACAGCATAATTTCGAGATTTCTTCCTGACAAAGGTAAGACTGTTTTTTCTCCCCTACTGTGATTGGAAATTGGTTGTCTCGGAGGATCCTGAGACAAAATAGGAGAATCCCTTCTTGACATCTCCAATCAATAGAGGTAGTGCTAATGCTTCCCTTTGTTTTTCAAACTGTTCTATATACTAGCAGATATCTAATCCCTGCTAATTGGTCATCAATAATACCCATTTGATCTTCCTGGCTTCACATACCCTGCAGCCTAACTCCCTGGCCCGATTTCGGCCCCAGGGAACCTATCTCCTGGACCAGGCCATAATGTTGAGGGGCATGCAGTCCCCCCTCCCTGGGCCAATTTAGCCATGGGGACACCATCCCCCAGGGCCCTCCACCTTTTAAAGGGAGAGAGGGCACACAGTCCCCCCCTCCTCAAGCCAATTTGGCTCAGGGGTACCCCATCCCCAGGGCCTGACCAATTACTAGAGGGGATGAGGGACAATTCAGCCCCCTTCCCTGGGCCACTTTCGGCCCCGGGGGCCCAATTTTACAGACCCGGCCAAGAAATGGAGGGTGCCCTGGAGCCCAGCAGGGGCACCCACTGCATTTTCAAAGGAGTCCCGGAGCATCCAGTGGAAGCCGGCAATGCTTCTGCCCGCAGGGAGCACTATTCAGATATGTTTCCCTGCCCGCATCAAAAATATGTAATTTCTCCTACTTAGGTTTTTAAAAAAAAGTTTTTTTCTTGGGACTGGAGTGAGTCCGAGTGGAAAGTATCAGGACACTATTACATTAGTGTATACGAAAGGTATATACATAAAGTGTATCCATCATCTCTCCTCATGATGCCATGGACTTCGTTGAGACTCTAAGCAGAAACATGTTGCTGTCATTGTGGAGTTGGGGGTACTTATTCTCTGTTAGGCAACACCTAATTTTTAATCAAAAGTGATACTCTACACAGTAAAAACCTTACTAGGATATCAATTGTTTTTAATCTATTTTCACAGATCCTAGGCTAGAATCAAGTGCCTCCTTGATCCCACGGTGTAGACCCACTCTCCATCAAACTAAAGTTTTTGGAGAGTGTGGGGATTTCCTATGATGAAGCATGACGCCTGGTAGGTGTGTGAGAACATGCCGTCAAACCTTTTGTGTGTTTAAGAATTGGCTGGTAACCATGCAATTACAAAATGTTGTAAAATTGTAAACCAATAAAATCTTTCTTGGGTGGCTTTGTGCGTGAAATAGGGTTCGACTGGAGGCCAGCTCACCCTTGAGGCCATATGTTTTATGTTCCCCACCATGGAGATTGCCCATGGCTCTTGTAGTTTGAGGTCATGCAGTCTAAGCACCATTTTCAATGGACTTAATGGAAGTTTAATAGGCCAAACGGGGTGAAACCAATTTAACTACTACCATTTAGGGCCAGAGGTGGCAGGGTCAAAAAGGCAGTATCCTAATACTAGAACAAACAGGGTCCAGAAAGTGGCAAAACATCTGGGGTGACAATGCAGACAAGGCACATTTGCTACCCAAACTTTCTTAATACCTTGCCAAGTACACGCATTTACATAACTGTAAAGGCAACTTTTCACTTCTACTGTGCTCCTTCTTTTATTGCTTTTCAGTTCTTCAACTTGAATTTATGGAGTGGCACTTTCTCTTGGTGACGAATATTTCTTGCACAAACCACCCCCGCAGTGCTTATTTGTGTCAGTTTCAGGTGAATGGCAATGGCACTCATTTTTTAAGATCGGGACTTAAACTTTCATCACAAGGCTTTGACACAGAGCAAGAGAAAAGGAGAAAAAAGAGAAAGAAAGAAGAGAAGCTAAGAAGTCAGTTGTAGGAATGGAAAAGGGACAGAAATGAACCTTAAAGAGTTAAATAGAAATACTTCATGTAGTGTGATGATAGACATAGTTATGGATTGGAATCAAAATGAGGCAACCTATGTATTCAACGTGCATAGCATTTTGGGGATGTGCTTTTCAGACAAACCTTCGGCCTCTGTACCAGTTTTTTTTTTCTTTAAAAAAAAAACAAATTGAGCATTCTCGATTGTGATATTGGTATGTGGTGGGCGGGGTGAGGGTCAGAACTATCACATCCATAGTTCTGTATGTAAACACAGCTGTCATTCTGCTCTAGTGTACATCATTTGTCATCTACAGTGACTGGAGTCTAAGGGGTGGACTTACAGTTTAATGGATGCTGTCATCTGCCAAAAGGAGGCAGAATTCTCATATGCCCTATATATTGTTCATAGATATCTATGCATTCTAAATAAGGCAGACGAGGCATCTGCTGTGTTTTGACTCATGCTCACATCTGCCAAACTCTAAATCAGGTCCTAAATGTTATTGTCTTATAATCGATTGATTTTATTGTGGAACAAAATGTAATAAACGTGGAATAATTTCTAGCATATACAACAGTTTTAATTAACTGTGCCCGTGTTCATTTTAGAAAAATGTAATCAACCATTGACAGTTTTTTTTTCTTAACAGATCCAAATGTTTTGAGACCCGGTGACCATCAGAAAACTTCTGAGTTGACTACAAAACATAGTGTAACAGGTAAATCGATCAAGAGATTTTTTTTTTAAACAAAATGATTACTGTTTAACTTAGTTCATATTGTTTCTTGCTGCTGGATGTTTTACCAATGTATTGATGCAGGAGGGTGTTTTAAAGCCCATATTTTCTGTGCTTTGTTTGTTTGTTCTTATTGTTGTTTTTTCTTTGTAGATAGGTCTCATAGAGTGGTCATTTTTTGATTGCAGGGCTCTAAGTAGAGCTTCATTCTGCTACAGTGAATGCCACAAACGATGACTCCACTAATAAGCGTACTCTACGTATAAGAGCATCATTTGTAAGTCATCACATATTTTGACTTATGGCATTGAGTCGTGATTATAGAAAGATACAGCGGAAGAAGAAAATATATTCTGAGTGTGATTGGAATATTGTTAGAATAGTTTGTTAAAAATACAACATTTGTGAACATTGTAAAGCTATAATTTGTTGTATAGCCGTTTAAATACTTGTTGATGATTACAAGATAATGTAGGACAGGGATCTCCCAACATTTCTGTAGTGAGACCTACTTCTGATCAGTAAAAATCATTGTGAGCTATTGAAGGCCAAGTTACTCCTGCATTGTTACCAGATACCCCCTTGCCCAGCTTCATTGACTTTAAACCTAATGTCCCTGGAGCCCGATACTATGGTTTGAACATACTACTGTGACTAGGGTACTATGGCAGGGCTACCATGTGCGTCAGTGAGTGCATGGTCTGTGGGGATGTATGAACATGTGTGTGAATGAATAGGATATATGTATATGGGTGACTGAGAGCCTGTGTTATGTGTACTTGTGGCACAGGCCATATGTGGCATCGTTACATGGACAACACAAACATACAACCATTTATTTTCTAAATGAGAGCAACTTCAGGTGCAGAACATTTTTACCTTTTTGTGCACCTGATGGAACTTTTTTTGTGCACTTTCTCCCATTTAAAAAACAAATTGCTGTATTTTTCAGTTCTAAATATGGCAGAGTGTCTACCAGCCACTGGGAACAAGATGCCTGCTTTGTATAAATGTAACACTTTGAAATGGAAGAAAATTCATCTGAAGAGTTAACTTTGTTTATACTTAGTACATACAACTCATCTCTTGAATTTTCTCCCATGTCAAAGTGTCTTTACAAACAGCTGGCATATTGCTCCCAGTGACCTGTAGATAGGGTGCCATATTTATAACAGGAAAATACAATCATTTGTTAAAATGTGAGTAATTTAAACTGAAGAAACATGCATCATAAAACATTAGGACTTTATTGGATTAATTTAAAGTAGAGAAAAAAAAACATTAAGGCAATGTTTCATAGAAAAACATTTCTTCACTTTGAAGTTCTCCCATTTAATAGAAAATGCCTGTAGTTTTCAGTTTCTAAATATGGCACTGTGTCTACCACCCACTGGGTGCAAGATGCCTGATGTTTGCAAATGTGACACTTTGAAAAGGGAGAAAATTAAGTTAACTCTTCATTTTAATTTTGTCTCATTTAAAGGCATTCACAAATATAATTTTGTTCTCATGCTCCAATATTGAGTTGAGAAACTTTTATTTTAGAGTTAACTACTTCAGTGCTTCAGTTGTCACCTCTGTGATCCACATGGGTTATAAATCTTGAGTGGAGCACTGCTCGCTATCAGGCTCTGCTGTCTGCAGCCTAAAAATAATGTAAAATAAACATAGCCTACACTTATTTATTGCAGTTATTAATTAAAAATGAACTCAAAACTGGAAGCTACCCTGAAGGTTTATGTGAGCTACTGGTAGCTTGCGATCAACTGGTTGGAGACACCTGACCTAGGAGTAAATGACATCTGTTGTTTCTTTGCATTTAGGACTAGTTTTAACAAGATTAGCATTAGGCAATGAAAAACGATTGCCACCTTGCAATGTTACATGAGATCTCTTTGACCTTATTCTTTCTGACCTGCATGAAGTGAATCTGGTGCTGCCTTAAGTATTAGTTTGTGAGTGGACCAGCGCCTCATCAAAAGATAATTGAGAAGGTCATTGTAATCCTCCTTACATGCAAGCATTTCTAAATGCTCAAGTCATTTATTCAATTGTTATAGTGCAAGTCCTAGTAGGTGAAGGCAAACAGGCATGGTCTACTTCTGAGCCAGACTAGGAATCTCATCAAATAAATTGGAGTAAACTCTCTTTCTTGTTTTTTCCTTTTGTCTCTCTGTGTCTTTTTCCCCTCATGTTTTTGCACTTTTCTGCCCTACTTTTTGTCATCTCTTGCTTTTGGTCTTTCCTTTTGCACTATTACCTCTACCCCCTCACTCCTTTTGAGCATCCCTCACCATGCTCACTGCTCTCTGGATCTCCTCCCCTATTTCCGAGGCCTTAAAATGGCAGCCTCAGCGTGGACAAGCATTTGCAGAAGGTTTTCTGACCCTTGCCTGACCCTTCTGTCTAGTGGTGCTTTTGCCCCACCCCATTTTTCTGACCAAGACTTTCTGGCCCTTCCTCTCGGGACCCGCTCACCCCACCCACCAACCTCTACATCTCCTGCCCCCTCCTGAGGCCTTCAAAATGGTGGTCGCCTTGTGGACATGTGTAGCAGGCTCCCCGCTGGTGCACCAAATGCTTACCAAGGCTAGCATGTCGGCGTCCGTCTGCACCACTACTGAGTGTAACCCCAAGACTTCTGGCTTTCCATCCAACCACCACAACCAAAGATGCAATGAATCGTCCGACAGTCCTAGATACTCACAAGCCCAGGTGCTCATTCCTGCACTGCACCCAGACCTCCCCCACCATGGCGAAGGCACATTCTCATGCCCTGCATGCCGCTTCACATGTCATACCCCCAACGTCAACATCAACAACACTTACCTCGCCTGCAACAAACCCTATGCCCAGCGACACCTCAAACAAAACATACTCCACCCTCAGGTACCTGCTTCTCAATACAAACACACCATTGATGTCTGGGACCTCATGCACAACCTCTCTCCAGATCTCCTATTCTTCATAGAAGCCTATCTTAACTCTGCATCGACCTAGACATAGCAGTGATCACCCTACCCAGGTACAAATTCCCTGGACAAGACTGGAATAGCCATTTTTTTTTTTTATAGAGTTTTAGATGGCGTGAACTTGACCCAAATCGGGTATTAGAGTGCTTTACATAGCAGCAGTTGCGTTACGTGAGGACTCATTCATTTTTGTTAGGCACGGGGAGATTAAGTGATTTGCCCAGAATCACAGGATGTTCAGTGTCCTAGCCGAGGCTCAAACCCCGTTCCCCAGATTCGAGGTCGACCGCCCTAGCCGGTAGGCCAACTCCTCTCCCCATCATGTACCACAAAGAAATCAACTACACTGTCAGCGATGTCGACACCGGCAGTTGGCTGGGACACCTAGCATTCAAAATCATTACTCTGCTCACCACAACCCCAAGGGGAGCCCAACTATACCGCCCCTTCTCCATCCCTAGACCCAGATTTAACTTTAGCTTCTCCCTCACATGCCTCATTGCTGCTCTGAACTGTAGCGTCCTTCTAATTTGTCCTGCTTAGCAACCCAACTTTCACTTGAAAGACCAGCCTCTTGAAATGACCTCAGCATCCTATGACTCACCCAGTGGGAAAACGATCACACTTACGTGGCTCGACACAACCTCAACCCTATCTTCGCCAGCTTCTCCAATATCACAATAGACCAACCTACCATACTCACCTGGACTGACTACTCCCTCATCTTTTCAACATCCACCTGCCCAATCAACCCAGAACCACCAAAACCTAGACTTCCTGATGCTAATGTAACTAATTCCCAAAGGATAAATCGATCTCTGAGCTCTGTCACTATGCATCTCATCTACCAACCTATTATGTGTTATCTTTAATATTAACAACAGGGAGACCTACTTGGTCCGCAGGTCTACGGGTTGCACAGCCGTGTGCACATATTGTATCCAAACAGTGATGCAATTTAATCCAAACTGTTCCATTTTTAATCCATGTTTATTCAAGTTTTTTTTACTTTTCTCATCGGTAATCCATCCTTTGTAATCTCGTCAAAAGCAGAACTATTATCACAGTTGTTTGGTTGTTAGTAATTCAATGTATTGCCCATCCAGGCCTATACTTGAACATTATGCTGAATTCGTTTCCACTTTAAAACATGCTCTTCAAACTCAATGCATTTCGGTTTTAACAACCTTCTTCAGGAGTATCTGTAAATGTTTATAAAAATATACACATTACATTTCATTTGCATCCCTGATCAAGTGTCACATAATCACCCCACTTCGTTGTGCCCATTTTGTTCAACATTCTATATCGCTCATGTGTACGTTAGAACCCTGTCTCCACCCACGCCGTGAATCTCTTCCCTAATCTGAACCAAATCATAAAACCCCAAACATTCTCGTGCTCAAACTTATCCAGTAATTGGAACAAACCATGTCCCCTCTCCAATCTATCGTCAGTTCACCACCTAGTCCAACCCCTTGCATACCTGATTTTAGCATCGCAGCATTTAACCTCCTTGACATCCTCCTAATCGCTACTGATGTGTATGCAGCTCGTCCCAGTTTCAAATAGTTGTAATACGCCCCACCTCTACTGTCATAGGTTCAAAACTGCCCACGTGTCCTCTCACCACCTCCCGTTCTCACTCTGTAGTTCATTTGCTACCGCCGAACTCATCATTTCAACATCCACCTGCCCAATCAACCCAGAACCACCAAAACCTAGACTTCCTGATGCTAATGTAACTAATTCCCAAAGGATAAATCGATCTCTGAGCTCTGTCACTATGCATCTCATCTACCAACCTATTATGTGTTATCTTTAATATTAACATATGGGCAACATCCAGTGCGGAATCTCTGGCCCCTCTGAAAACCACCCAGAAACCTCACTGTTAGCCTCAAGCCACTTAGTACACCAAGGACTTCCGACTCACAAAGCGTTGCTGCAAACAACTGGAGTGACGTGTGTGCCACTCCCAAGACAACACTGAAAAAACGTACTACAAATCCACCTTTCAGATCTACCACCAGTGCCTCCAAACCATCAATAATCTGGTTCTCTCTGACTGGATTTGTGACAACTCCAACACCGCCAAAGAAATTTTTGACATTGTCAAAGCTAGCCTCTGTTGGGAACTACACTCAACTATCCAACTACGTCTCAAAGAAAATCAAAACCATCCACAATAATTTTGTGCCTCAACTGGACCTTTTTTCCCCTCGACTTCCTCCACATTAAGTTCAGCACCACCTTAGAAACCACCTTGACCTTGTGGCTTTTGACCTCCAACACATATACCACCATCGCCATGCACCCCATCCTCTTGGGAGTCCTCTTGGACCCATGCCCCCACTACGTCTTTGCCAAAGGTCCCAACCCCATCTGCACAGCCCTCATCCCCATATGTAACTTGCCACTCACCACAGTCACCTACCTGGGTTCCTGAAAACACACCATCACCCTATGCTGCTGTAGACACTAGTGGCAGATCCCCAGATGATAAGCAACTACAGAACCATCTCCCTTCTTCTTTAACTGTCCATAGTACTGTAGAAGCTCATCAGCTCTTGCCTGGCCATCTCAGAATACTCTTCCACCACCCAAGCCAACTTTATTAGGTGCATGTCTTCAGTAATAGATCGGAGGAACAGGAACAACCTCAAATGTAGCTGCTACAAAACCAAAGTAGTTTTTTGGGCAAAGACACATTATGCTGGCTCCTGACATGGCACCCTACTGAGCCAGGACTGGTCACCCTCCCCTCCCTTTCCACCAGGAACTTTGGAATCTTAATCGATCACCAAATCTGAATGGCCAAGTGGTCAATGCAGTTGCATGGACCTGCTTCTACACCCTCAAACTGCTCCGGAAAATCTTTAAGTGGTACCCATTGGGACACTCACAGGACACCCGTCCGTGATGCAAGCCCTCATCACCAGCCAGCTTGACTTTGGCAGTGCCCTCTACATACGTATCACAGCCCAGCTCACCAAAAGGCTCCAATTGGTTCAGAATGTCACCGCCAGATTCACACTACCTCACTAAAGTCACATAAACGTGATTCTCAAAGACCTCCATTTGGTCCTGTTCCAGAAACGCTCCCTCTTCAAGCTCATCACACACACCTTTACAATGTTGTACACAACTTAAGCTCCACCAGCCACTTCCGCTCAGCCAGCTTCTCTTAGGGTTTATAGGACAATAGCCCAGTTAAATACTATCTCCATCTACCTATGGATTTTTCAAATAATTTTTACTCACTTAAATAAAGGACATCTTCTTGTTTCAAAGTAGGAGACTCATATTTTTTTTAGGAAAAAAAGCTACTGGAGCATGGCCCGTGCCCTGCATAACGGTGCACTGACGAGTGGACAAGGGTTCTCTCCCCCCTAAGTGATAGTTACAGATACGCCCAGGGACTATGTCTGGGATGATAACATTAACGATCGATTTGATATGTTACCACTGTCCAATGTATAGCCACTAGCCATGAATTACTGTATTTTTCTCTTGTCTTTATCATATCTTGAACTGTATACACTTGCCAGAATAATGGTTGTAATGCAATATGAACCTTCGATAAAAACATTTAAACAAACAAAAAAAAGCCACTGGAGCATCGAGCTTTAGACAAATGTCCCAGTCTCTCTGAATTATGGTGTGAGAAGATGGGACTACATACACTCTTAAAATTGCACGGTCCTTTTTGTATTAAAATCTGCATGAGAGGGTAATCTGCTGGCTGTTTGTGTCATTAAGATGGTTTTCGTGCCTTAACATTCATTGTGAATATTTGTCTTCTTTGCCTAGAACAAGTTAGTGCCAAGGTGAATGAACTAGCTTTTAATTTAGATTTAAGAATGTTCTGCTCCCAATGAAACCCTTTAATCGGCTTTATGTCAAGATCTGAATGAAATAATGTAAGCATATTGTATTTAAAAAAGTTAAAACGAAAAAGATCCACCTTTTATGTGTAGGAAATATGAACATCTTTCCCATTTTTCTTGAAAAACTATATTGACATGCTGTAGTTCTGAGAAACTCTTATAAGTGTTATTATTTCCAATAGAATTCTCGTCTTCAGTGAACTCAAATGTAGTTGTTGAAAAGCCAACTACAATTGAACTTTCTTGTGAGCTCTCCGGTTCAGAAGCCAAAATCAAGCCCCCAATTGAAGTGATTTGGATGCATGGTGAGGAGAACATTAATAGCACCGAGTTTGCCATTAACAACACAGAATCAAAATGGCACACTTGGTATAAGTGAGTATTTTACTACTATGTCTGGTAGGATTATATGAATTATTGTAATTAACTGTTAGATAATTACTTTGTATCTTACTAATTCAAGGCACTTTACAAATATAAGTAAAACTGTATTTATAAGTGTAACGATGGACACAGGAGATATCCATGGATGGATAAGAATTGTTTGAATAAAACCAAGAAGAAAGGGAGGAAAACAATTGTAATTTCTACAGTCTAATTTAAGGAATTAGGAATGGTGGAAATTAACGTTCCTATGGTGTGTGTATTTATAAATGATGAAATTCCATTGGTATGGTAGAATTGACCCATGGCACCTCTGTGTAAGACACACACTGCAGCAAATGGTGAACAACCACTAACTGGTAGGCATGTGAGTAAATGTTTCTCTCTACGGAAAAGCATGCATATATATATACTCCTGTTAATGACAGATGTAAGTGCCTTTCTGGGATGGTACGGTGTGGCACCGTTCACCCCTCCATATTTACTGTCGGTGTTGGGGAAGGGTTCTTGTTAGATGTGAGACCTTTGGGTGGTAATACAGCCAAACGTTTTGCCTTTACCCCTCCTCTTTTGCTGAATTAACTTTTGTTGGCTTTAAGACTGTGTGAACTATACCACTGCTAACCAGTGCTTAACAGCTTGTGCTCTCTCCCTAAAACCTGATCAAATTGGCCTACACCTAATTGGGACATTTAATTTACTTGTAAGTCCTTAGTAAATGGCGCTACCTGTTCCCAGGGCCTGTAAATAACTGACTAAGGGGCTTTCAGCACTCATTGTGCCACACACTACAGTGGTACCATAAAACATGTCTCCGGTCAGGCAACGCACCCTGTATTACAGTTCAAATACTACTTACACCTACAAAATAAACCTTGTTGGGTAGGGTCAAGACTGATTTACATATTGTTGGGTCCAAACTGAGGTAGCGTGGTGTGCAAAATAACAATGGACTGGTATGTGGCCCAAGTATTTACCAGTTGTTGAGATTAATTCCAGCATTCCATCTGTCACTTTTATGTATACTTTAATGTGTCATCCTAAGTATGACCGGTATGCTCAGATGTGGGTCCCGTGCACACGGTCACTGGAACCAAGCTTTACCTGGCTGAGCCCCAACCAGGGCGAAACCATCTCTGGGTGATTGTGTTCCAGTTCAGGGAGGATCTGGCTTGACTATTTGGGCTGCATTGTTCCCATTGAAGCAGAGTCAAGACTGATTTGCATATGGCTGGTCCAAACTGAGGTGGCATGGTGGGCAAAATAATGATGGACTGCGGCCCTAATAAGTACCAGTGGCTGAGATTAATTCAAGCATTCCATCGGTCATTTATTTTTTTGCATAAAATAACCATTTTGCCAGGCATTGCATTGACCTGTGACGGATGTTTTAAAAATGTAACATGACAGGTTACATGTGCAAGCATCGTATAGCAATATCTGAACAAGATGAAAAAAAACAATGTTCACAGTCCCCAAGCCCCCTAACACTCCACCTCTGCCCCCTCCCTCAGATCTCCATCTGCACTCACCCCCAAACGAAGTCTAAAAACAATCAGTAACCTTCTTTTTAAATAAATATAAATTACCCCTAAGGTAGGCTCCAAAGGCTCCTAAAGCAGGGTTTCTGCTATTTAGAAAGTAGGACATGTGGGTTTAAGTTTTACATGTCCTGGCAGTGGAAAACTCATTTATCCATTTCACACTGGTGTACAGCCTATCTGTCCCTTAAGTGTTAACTTTAGATTTTGAGCAAATAGAGAAATACTTCTTGAACTCTTCTGAATTGTAATTTAAAAACCTCTTCAATGGTAAAGTCAGATTTAAAGGTACAATTCTAATAATGGCACTTTTTTTTTTTTTTTTTGTCTAGCCTACTGGGCCTTTCTTCTATTAGCCACGGTCACATGACTGTGCCTGTCTCTCCTGTGATGGGTTGTTGATTCCTTCCAGAAATGGGGGAAAAAAGGGGGATTGGTATGGACAGGTTGGGCCATCCTGCCAGGATTACTAGGGAATGGTTGTACCTAGCCCCACTATCTGGATCTGCATGATCCTTGCTGCTGTCCTTTGCTGAAGTTAGTCCTGATTGCCAAGAGAAGTCCCCCAGGTGATGGATCCTTCGCTGGAGTCAAAGTGTACTCCTTCCAGCACAGCTGAAGGTTTTTTCGGAACTGACACAGTGCGATGCAACCTGACCTCACTGTACAGCATCTCACAGCTTCTGATCGGCGACTTCATCGGAACCAACGAGTGAAAGTGCAACCTCACTCGAAGGACACAAAGGTTCATCTCCCAGCGGGCCAAACTCGGTCCTTGTCCCATCGTGGGAGGTCTGAACTTGTGACTTTGTCCCGGTACAGCGCAACCAGATAACCACCTTGCTTTTTGGCACTATTCTCTACAAACTACAAACAATCATAACTTTGTTTCTACTGATTGGAATTAATTTGTTTTTTGGTGATTTTTATCTATTAAAATACACCTAAACTGCTTTAGAATTTTCTTGTGTTGTGTTTTCACCTGTTTTCGGTTTATGTGTTGTATAAATACTTTACACATTGCCTCTTAGTTAAACTTTACTGCTTTTGTGCTAAACTACCACAGGGTTGACCACAGGTTAATTTAGTGGCTGTTTGTGGTTGATCCTGACAATGATTATTGCTATTGCTTGAGAAGGACTTCCAACCCCTCAACTAACAATACAATTTCTTAGTTATCTGTATAGGAAAATGTATTCAATGTGGAGAAATAAGTAGTGTTTGTGAGAAAGCAGATTATTAGTTGGGATGATTGTGAGACCTCATCAAGTAATAATGTCACAATTGTTTATCAAGGCCACTTAGGTTACTTTAATTTAAGCCTTAACTCTGTCTTGGGTAGCAGTGGCAGTCTGGCATAACTCGACGGAAACAAGTGCAAAGCATTTATCAGTGCCAAAGTTAATATGTTGAACACAACACAGTAAAAATCCCACTCCAATTTAGAAAGTAATATCAATTTTAATAAACAAATGGACACCAAAACAACACAAATCTGATCAAGGGCACCCAAGATCCGATTTTAGACTTTATAAATCTTTCTGGTGCAGTATCTGGTCGTGATAGACCAGGGCCAAAACCAAAAGTTATGGGAGACCGTGACAGACTGCGGGTCAAATATGGCGATCAAGTTTGTCCCAGTGAAAAGTTTACCTTCTGACTTACTCATTTCTCTTGAGGTGTTTTCTAGTCAGCAGTGCAGGGTGCTGGCTTGAGGGGACTGAGGGCTAGACATTGGCAGGGATCCGCTTGGCGTTGGTCCTGGTAAAATCCTCCACTTCGACACATTTCTGGAATTAGAGCTGCTTTCAGCAGGGCAAACCAGCAAGTTGAATTCGATTGGCAATGCGACGACATTGGCTATGGTCTGGCGGGCAGTGGTCCCATGGTAGCCTCTTTTATAATAAAGTTCAGAAAAAGTTTCTAACTGCCTACTTTTGCAATCTTGAAGGGGAGAGAGTACACTCTAACACCAGCCAAGGGTCCAGGACCTTGTGTGCACAACTTGGTAAGTTAGGACTCAATCGCCCAGAAGCTAGCATCCGGGCCAACAACAAATTCCGTTGTAACTGGTCAGCTGGGCTATTCTATGTTTCAGGCTTCTTGGAGATTTTGTGTTCCTAGAGCTAACAGGGGTCTAGCCAACTACCCCTTTGAGCCCAATGTTCTGTCCTGGGTTCAGTTAAGATTATGTCCTGCCCTTGGGATTTCACTCCACAGGTAAAGCAGTAGGCTCAGTCCTTCTTCTGAGTTCCAGTCCTGTGACAGAGGCTGCCCTTTTGAAGCTTACACAGTTGGTGACCATATGCCCAAGGCCATCCTGAGAGGAGTAGGGCACACCTCCATCTAGCCAAGGCCCTTTGTTTCCTTCACTAAGAGCAATTCCCACCTCCCAGCAGGCTGCCAGGGGATAGTTGGGATTATCTCTGAAAGGGGTACTAGAGGCTTTAGGCATGAACATGCCAACTTTCTAAAAGTGGCATTTTAAAAGCAGTCATTTAAAATCGGACTTTTTTTATCAGATGGGATTTTAAATTTCCATTAATTTGAGTCCTTGAACCATGAGTCTTGCTATTCCCAAACTGCAGTTGTATATAAGGTGTTGCTTTTCTTGGTAGAGCCAGCCTTACTAAAGTTTAGATAGTTTTTGAAAAGTAGTTGTAGCAGTAAACAATGTGCTGTGCCCTATTGGTATTTAGGCCCCTATTTTGGGGGTGACTTTTAAGCATTAAAAACAAAGGTTGGGGCTCGGCAAATGTTTTATTTTGGCAAGTCGAATTTGCAGTTTTAAAACAGCAGACTCTGGCTGCAGGAGCAAGCCCTAAGATATGCCTAACGCTGTCAGTTTAGTGATGGTACAATAGGTGCTGCAGTCCACTATTGACATTTAACTTACAGGCCCCGGTGCCCAAGGTGCCACATACTAGGGACTTACAGATACGTTAAATGTACCAATCAGCAATTGGAGGCTGACATCAGTACCCCACTGTTCAGTCAGTAAACCACACTAAATCTAGCAAAATGAAGAGGGACAAACTATCAGGGTAATCCTACAAAAAGGGCATTTCCTCCGAGTGTTCTTATACAGTAACACAAGCAGAATTTCTCATACAGTAAAAATGTTGCTCATGGATGGGTTGCATACTGGAAGTAGTTCAGGAAAAGTACACATGGTGTAGACAAACTATTGTACTCTTTAAATTGTTTGGATTTACAGATTTTAAAACATTTCTTTCTTTTTCTAACACCTTTTATTATTTTGTATGTTACCAAAGAAAAGGAGTCATACATCATATGTAAACAACATGCCCCAACCATCCATAGCAATTAACAACCCCACTTCTATGATCATCAAATCTCTCCTCCCTCAATGAGAAGATTCACTTTGTGTTACTGATCTGCATTAAAGGTAAACATTTCTGTGAGCAGGGCTTCTAACCACAGAGCTCAAATAAATGTTCCCTTATAATAACACTAGTCTTTCCAAATCTTTGGGTGTTTCTTCCTGCATTCTCTTGCCAAGGAAACAGTCCTTTTAAGAGCTCTTTTCCCATTCTACAATGAAGGAGTCCTTCCAACATTTAGAAGTCTGTCTTAGTTACCAGGAGACCAATCCATAATAATGCCATTTTATATCTATTGTCATCTAAATCCACCACTATGTAAAAATAAATCATTTTTGGGGTCTGAGGGAAGTCACCATCCCACCACCCGGCCCAACAAGGAGAGCACACCCCTCCCAAAAAGGAAGCAGTCACCTCACAACTTCAAACCATGTGAACAAGATCCCTGTTTTACTTCAGATATCTCAGACAGAGCAGTAAGTCTACCAACCCCATTCTAAACAGTTTATCTGGTGTAAAATAGGCGCAATGTAAGTATTTTAGTTTTATGTGTCTAAATTGTGACACTATAAGTAATTCCTGCAGGGAAGCCTGTGCCACCATCCAGTCCTCAGTAAGAGGACCTAAATCCCGTTCCTAAACCTCTTCTAAGAGAGCAGCAGAGTCGGGGATATTTACCACCAACCATCAACAGACTAGTAAGAATAAGTGGTTTTGTAGTTCTTCCAACAACTTGGTCTTCTTGTACCCCATAGCATAATGGAAAACTTGGATAAAAATTCCCCTCGGTAGAGGGGTTGGGGGGGAGTCTGCTCTCTGGGAAGAACAAATCACATGCATACCAAGTCCCTCTCCATCCATCCCTTCACTTCCTTTGTCTGCAGTCGGAATATCACATCATCATCTTTTAGGTACTTCTGCAAAGATCTATAGAATAACGTCCATAGTGTTGGCTATAAGTATCATGATGATAGGTGTGAAGGGTCATTGGGGACTGGGGTCACACCCTCCATGGCAGAACAGGGTGATCTTCCCTCAATCCCATCCCATCCTAAATTGTGCTGGAACCAAGTGACGCTCAGTCAGGCGGGGATTACAGATGGAGTGGTTGCATCTGGGTCCTGTGATACTCATTCCCCAAAGATGGGTGGGGAGGTGCTAGTGCCATCGCTTAAAGTGTTGCTCCTCTATCGAAAAAGAAAGTATGGAACTGGAAAATTACTTTTAGTTTCACTTCGGTTCATGATTCCCAGGTTTGTCTTGGCCTCTTCAAAAGATTTGCATTGCCGTTGCACAAGTCGTACATGGTCCAGGAAGATCATGGCTGTCTTGAGTCATAAAAAAGTTACTGTCCCTTGTAAAACTGAGGATTTCATCCATATCTTTATTGTTCAGGAATCGGGCAGGCACAGGGCTGATTAGAACCCCATGGCGAAACTCTTTGCTTGATGGGTGCTTTCAATCACGAAGAATGTAGAAGCTTTCCTAGGGAAGGAGTATTGATTGCAGCCTTCTTTCTATTAATTGTGCCGAGGATGCCCTTTCACAGTTTTCTAGAAACATGACTAATCACATTTTATTTCATCAGGTGCACCCCTATATGTCTTTTGCTCTAGCTCCGAGATTCCTGGTGGCGTCTGAGAACCTGGACATCTATTGGTGCAAAGTTGTAGCAATCTCCTCTGTCTCTGATATCCGTTCTCCAACTCTGTGGTCCTGTCAATTGCCGGGAAAAACTCTTGTCTCTTTAGGGTTGCATCTGAACCCATTGCTCCCATTTTTGCCTCCAGCGCTTCCCTAGATGCATTGATGACCTGCAAGATGGTGGCTTCACTAAAGTAAAAGACACTGCTGGTCCACGCTATGTTGAAGACCCCTCAGGTGCCATCACCGACTGTGCTCGTCCAGTTGAACCGGATGGTGGGTGTTTATCCATGGCCATAAAAAGTGTTCGGCCAGCCACTTTCCCAACAAAATCTCAGGAGGTCCGGGGCTCCTCAGCAGCCCTCTCCTAATGTTGATCCTAGACTTGACTAGTTTTGAACCTATGAGGTGGCAGTGGAAGTGGAAAACCTCCTGTTATGCCCTGGAGTTATTAAGATCTCAAAAGTGGTCGTAGGGAGAGGGGAGGACTAGCCTGCAAACAATATGTAGGTCTACTTTGGCCTCACAATATGCAGCTTCATAATAGAGGCCAGTGTTCGGTCCTCTAATTCATAAAGGGCGCAGTCTCTGGTGCAAGTGTCTCCAATTCCCTTTTTATGTATCAACCACGGACATCACTGCACTCAAATCATTTCATGAAGGTGCGGAGAGATGTAGGTCTTCGTCAGCGCCAGTCTGCTGTCATGCTCACAACTTCAAATAGTGGTTCCATCGTCACCTATAGTATTCCAGGCAGGGGTCAAGCAGTCTCCTGGGGCAGTGGAGAAAAAGGGGGCGGACCAGAGAGTGCTCCCCTAGGTGATCCAACAATCCTGTGCCCCCCGAGCAGCAGCACTCACCCATGGCTCCCCCTGCCCGGGCCAGTTATTCCCTCCAATCCTGGCCCACCGAGTCCAGCCAGTCATTCCTCAATCCGGGCAATGATATCACTCTGGACCACTAGGGACAGAGGCCTTTTTTCACATTCCACTGGAGTGTCTGCACTCAGTGATGCATTCCAAGGCATCCCTGTCCTGGCTGATCTCTCCTGCAGGCCATTGCTTCTCTGCTAGGCCCAGAAGCGGCCTCACCCACCAAGGCCCAGCATACTCAACCGGTACAGGTCAGCCACTTCTCCAGGGGTCAAGATCTGAGCTACAAACCTTTCCCACAAGAACCACTCGGCTCATCTCAGGGCCTGGGACTATGCACTGCTCAATGCTCTTCCCTTGCAGCAAGACCCAACTTAAGACTCCTCCTCACCGTCTAGGCTGCTTTCTCTATAGCTCCAAAGTCCGACCCGGGGAGGTCCTGCTGCACCCCAGTCACTCAAAGTGCCTCCCACAAAAGCATCACTCCACAGGACAGCTTTTCGGGATCATGCAGGATTCGGTTTGGCCGAGCTGCTTTCGACATCTTTTGGATGCGTGCCACTGTCAACCTTCCCTGACCCCAAACTTTTCAATTGACATTTTGTGAATTCACAATGTGTATTATTTAGGAATTAATAATTTTTCATATACTTTGAAAGACTGTAGAGCACCTAATATCCAGATTCATTAGCTCTGTGTATGGCTCACATACAGACTCCACAGATGCATACATGTGTACCTTTTAATCAAAGTACAAATTCATAAATTTCAAAGATAGCAAATTTGTTTCTTGGTACGACAGAGCTATGGACTTACAACATTAACAGTTAACACTGAAAGCTCATGTCCTTAGAAGACAGGTTCTGTGTCTGCAGGACTCAAAACAAACCCCAGGCCCTTTTGGACGAGTATTCCAAGGTAAGACAAGGGCTCTGAAAGATGGACAACCTTACTGTTAAATACCACCTACAGCAGGGGTACTCATAGTACGGCCCGCAAGCCTTTCCTGGCGGCCCGGCAAGCCTTTCCTGGCGGCCCGGCAAGCCTTTCCTGGCGGCCCGGCAAGCCTTTCCTGGCGGCCCGGCAAGCCTTCCCTGGCGGCCCGGCAAGCCTTCCCTGGCCCGCGGACCTTGTACACATCATACGAGTGATTTACTTTTTTTTTTTTTAAAAAGAGTGTCTGCAAACTAAGTTACAGCAGCACTACTCCGAGGCTCTGCTGCTCTGTGGGGGCCGGCCGGGCGATTCCTGCCATAGTTAAAGTGGAGCTGCAGGGGCACTAAGAGGTGAACAACACAGCCTCATTAACATTCTAATGGTCTTTTAAAGACCTGTTAATGCGCTCGGTGCAGCTATGTGTGTGTGTGTGTGTGTGTGTGTGTGTGTGTGTGTGTGTGTGTGTGTGTGTCAGCCCGGGCTGACACAGAGGCAGGGTGAGATGACAGACGGAGAGGGAAAGAAAGGGAGACAAAGTGACGAAGGGAAAGGGAGACCGGGTGAGGGAGGAAGAGAGGGAAGGAGGGGGAGGGAGGAAGGGAATGGGAGGGTGAGGGAGGGAAAGGGAGTGACAGTGAGGGAGGGAGGGAAAGGGAGATCGGGTGAGGGAGTAGGAGAGGGAGGAAGGGAAAGGGAGGGGCAGGGAGGGAAAGGGAGTGACAGTGAGGGAGTGAGGGAGGGAAAGGGAGACCGGTTGAGGGAGTGAGGGAGGGAAAGGGAGACAGAGTGAGGGCGGGAAAGGGAGACAGAGTGAGGGAGGGAAAGCGAGTGATAGTGAGGGAGTGAGGGAGGGAAAGGGAGACCGTGTGAGGGAATGAGAGAGGGAAAGGGAGACGGAGGGAGGGAAAGGGAGACAGAGTGAGGGAGGGAAAGGGAGTGACATAGTGAGGGAGTAAGGTAGGGAAAGGGAGACAGAGCGAGAGAGGGAAAGGGAGACCGAGTGAGGGAGTGAGAGGGAAATGGATGCAGGGAGAGGGAGGGTGAGGGAGGGTAAGGCATGGAGGGTAAGGCATGGAGGGTAAGGCATGGAGGGTAAGGCATGGAGGGTAAGGCATGGAGGGTAAGGCATGGAGGGTAAGGGATGGAGGGAAAGGGATGGAGGGAAAGGGAGGGAGAGAAAGGGAGTGAGGTAGGGAAAGAGAGACAGAGTGAGGGAGTAAGGGAGGGAAAGGGAGACAGAGCGAGGGAGGGAAAGGGAAATGGATGCAGGGGAGGGAGGGGGAGGGATGGAGGGTGAGGGAGAGAAAGGGAGTGACAGAGTGAGGGAGTGAGAGAGGGAAATGGAGACAGAGTGAGGGAGTGAAAGAGGGGGAGGGAGGGAAAGGAAGGGAGTGACAGAGTGAGGGAGTGAGAGAGAGAAAGGGAGAGTGAGTGAGGGAGTGAGAGAGGGAAAGGGAGACAGAGTGAGGGAGTGAGAGGGAAATGGATGCAGGGGGAGGGAGGGTAAGGGAGTGACAGAGGGAGGGAGGGAAAGGGAGACAGAGGGAGGGAGACAGAGGGAGGGGGCAGAGTAAGGGAGAGTGAGAGAGGGAGGGAGACAGAGAGAAAGAGAGAGAAAGAGAGCGAGAGAGAGAGATGTGTGTATGCCGGGTCTGGTGGCTCAGTGGACGAAAGTGTCCGCTGCAGGGACCAGTGATCAACCTCATGGTCAGTTTTTTTGTTGCTCTAACCCGGCCCCCCGCCCACTGACCCCGCCCCCACCGGTGCGGCCCTCGGACACAAACCACAGTGTAAATTTGGCCCCCCAAGAGAAAGTTTGAGTACCCATGACCTACAGCGACAGAGGAACCTGGAGGCAAACATCGGTAAACCTACAATTTCAAGTGATAAATGACTATATTGCGAAAGGACAATAATTAACTTCAATGTTACTCCCCAGTGAATATAATATGAATGTTCCCAAAGCCGTCCACACGCAGCAAAAAGGAGAATGCGCTCACTCCAGGTGTCTTTTCTCAGTTTGTGTTTATTTCCTCAAGAAAAAAAAATGTTCGCAGATGCTTTTCGGCCGAGCACAGCCATGTTCACGACATTAACTCGTTGCCCTTTCACAAAACAGTTCATGAGACATTCGGAGAGAGCACATTCTACAGCTTTGAGCAGCTGAAACCTCCGGGTTTCCACATTCGACACTGCGCTCATTTAAACAGCCTGCATATAATTTATCCATGTTTTGGCCACCGCAGCAAGAACATATTGTCTTTATTCTATATTTAGTTTAAAGACCAGTGTCACGTTGTGTGAGTATTACTCCCAATTAAGACAATCCTTATTTTGATGCAGATGCACGTCCAAGACTCCTTTCCAGTGGCGTAACGAAACTTGAAGGGGCCCCCCTGCTAAGTACATGCTAACGCGGGATTACTGGTTACTAATTATCTTACCAAATCCCATTTCCTGTCGACTGAATCGTTGGTACCTGTCTTGAGTAAAAGGTAATCTCGCAGTAAACAATCAATTTAAGAACTTACACCACTCTAAATGACCACTGACCAAAATTAAGTTTTAAAGATTTAATATAAAGTCAAAGATAACTGAAGATACAAACTTCTCAAAATGAGATTAAGAAGATAAATCGGTATCACTATGAACATGAACTTTTTGAATAATCTGAGTCTGAAAAACAGAATAATAAGTACAAGCTCGAAAACCATCAGGGTTGCTAAAATGGATACAAGTTGCAACCTCAAAGTCATTACAGAAAAGAAAAATTAAGGTTAGTCTGTCCCTACACTACACTAAATGACATCCCTACTTAACAAGATCTTTACCCTCTAGGTGTCAGCCGTGGTGATTTCCGAAGATCACGCACTTCTCTTTGTCTCTTCTCTGATAATGGGTCTCTCCTGATCAGCCTATCTGCCTACCCATCCGCTTCCTTAGGCTCCCAAAATCATCTGCTCTGCCCTCCTCCCGGGTCACTTTCCCTAATACCAAATCACATTTCCAATAGAAACGCCCCTTGGGACGCCCCTCACGTGGTACATCTTTGCGCGGTAAAACTCCATGATGGTACTCTTGAAGACCCTCGTTATAGTTGACCTTGGTTCCCAGGCTCCTTCTTCCGTGCGCTGATACCCCCTGAAATTCCTGGAAACTCCTACAGGCCTGCGCAAGGCGCCACTGAACAAAGTCCCTTTCATTCGAGCTGATTAGGACCCTCGCACCTGCATACAGCTCGTCCTGCAGTGGGCCTCAAATTCCAGACTTCACCATATCTTAGGCCATAAAACACTCTCAGAGCTCCATACTGGACACCTCACGACCTCTCCTCTAACGAGCACATGACGATTTAAACTACATGACATTACCTGTTCTGGCCTACTTGATTTACATGCAGCAGGTTCCTGCACTCTTAAAACGTTAACTTGATTTAAACAGCAAACATTCTTAACTAGCATACGTTTCTAAAATAACACATCTATAAAGCATATACTTTTAACCCTAAGTTCAATAGTACATTCTGAAAGAACCATGTCAACTTTATCTCACATTATTTTAGCAGCACGTTCAGGTTTGCTGTGAATTGCCCTAAGGCCTACACAAAATACTGGAATCCAAAATTACATTTAATTCGGACATGACTCTTTTAACATGAGAGAACCATGAGGTTTTCACATATACTCCAACATTTCTACATTTAATCTCACACCGTTATAATTATGGTTACTCTACTTAACATTCTATACATTTCGCTATTGAATATAAAACACTCGTGTGCAAAACATGTTTAAACTAACTACGTGCTTGTAAATATGGCGTACTTATACATTTTTTCAAACTTGTGCTCTCTCATACATACAGGGGGCCCCACACTCCTGATAAAGTCGGAAGCTCTCAGGCCACGGGTCTGCCAGTGCTGGAGGGCCCCCCCCCCCGCGGAGCTCGGGGTCCTCCCACACCACGGGGGCTGCAGGGGCCTTTGTTATGCCACTGCTTTTCACCATTGTCATATTATGCCAGGAACTCCTCAGGCATTTTAATAGAGATAAGTTGAATCGCACGCTCTCAGAGTCGGAGATGGAGTCAGGCGGTCTGTTCTGCAAGAAAAGAGTTTGTACCTGCACTGAGAGAACTATTTTTAGGCTTTACCTAGAAAGGACATGCACGGTCTCTGCGCGACATATTGTTTCACACAGTAGGCTTACAATGCCCCCCCCACCAATAGCTTACCATTTGTTAGCCTGAGCGTCGTTCTCATTTCCTTTGTACATATGTGTCACATCATGCAGGCATTGTGTCTTCTTCTTGAGTTTGGCCCTCCCCTTGAGCACAGTCCAAGTATTTGTGTACATCCACTGATTACGTTTATAGGGCTACTTTTTTATTTGTGCTCAGGCACTCCGTATGAGTGTTTGTATTTTCAGTCCGTCTCCAATATCACCATCCATGTAGCTTTTATTCCCGCCATCAGTTCCCCTTCCCGCAATGCCCACCTGTAGCTACTTAAACCAGAAAAGACATCACATGGCCCGGGTCATAGACATCCTCACAGGGAGTGGGAGGAGAGGGGTGTGGAGACCTTGAGACTATTCAGAAGGGGCACCCGTGCCATTTTTTCAATGCAGAGAGGGCACTGTGTCTTGTGATTAGGTGTCACCTGTGGAACCAGCGCACCGAAGTTCTCATCTTAGCTATCAAGCCATGAAAGCGTGTGACAGGGCAGCCCCCAAGAGAGTAAAACATTTGCAGCCCCTACTCCTCTGCGCAGGGCTACTACGGCAACTACGTGACCTACAGTGCCGAGGCGCCTGCCTTCTACTCTCTGGAAAGTGTGAGGGGTGTGTGCCCAGCTCCGGGCAAGGCCACGGGGTGTGAGGATGCCGGGCACGCTCGAGAGAGAGCCACAGTGCCCCAAATCGGAGCATAGCTGCCAAGGTTTCAGATTGCCATGTGTGACATTTGAACACCAGCCTCGTGGTCCATGCTGATAGAACCCCTGTTATTGCGTTTTTTCAACTTTTCTCAGATATCTACGCCCCTGGTAATCGACGTACTTATTCAGCCCATCTCGAGGCGAACATCGACAGAACTATCCGCAGTGTGCGATTTAATCTCTACTCAGGCTCCCAACGTGGTGCATGCTGGTTTTATACAGTCCTTTTTGAAGCGGATGTTGACAGATTTTCTTGTATAGCGCTTTTTCACTGGCATTCAGGTACCACCTTTCGTGGTGTACAAAGCTATTATCCAGCCCATTTTCAGGGGTCTTGGCGGCCAACTGAGAACTTTTTTGCCTCCACGGTGCTTTCATAACGATTTTGAGGGCCTCCTATTTCACTGGCATTTCCATCTTTCTACCCCCGGAATCCACCTTTATCACGTGGACATATTTATGTTTCCAACCAGCTACCTATCTAGGTGGTACATTTTCATTGTTCGGTCTGGCTGGTCTTTCCTCCTCATCTTAATCACATTGAATACTATTAAGAGTACACTACCTGACTTTAACATATCTCCTTTCAGTTTCAGTGCAATAGATGGTAACCTGATGACGGCCCACATGCTGAAACGCGCATAGTTCCTATCTACCGCATTGCCTCCATCCAAATGCGTCTATGGTTAATTTGGTTGTTTTTAATATGTTCGAGATCTATATATGAATGTCTACAACAAATATCAATTTTTGAGATCAAATTTGTATATTCATGTACAGTATGAGGTCAATACTGACATCTATGACCCATAATAATTATAAAAAATTACTAATAAATAAAATGAATATATTTTCTATCACGTATGTGTGACAAGTCTGATCTATGTGGGATACTAATTATCTACATTTCTATTTTTAGTACTTAGTATGTTCCGCTGTTAAATATCTGACTGGCTTAGCTAAAGACCTTTATCTAAACTTGACATTTTTATAATTTCAGTGTAATTATGAGTGACATTTCAACAACTATGAGTGACACTTTCTTGCGAGCGCAAGAAAATCTAAGAAGATCTTAACACACCAGAAATGGCACAAAGCTGCAAAGTACCAGAAAAGAAAGGGCACTCAGTCATGGCACGATATAGCCTCTCATTGTATAGTAGATGGTTATGTGCTGTGTGTATCCCTCCCTTCCGCAGAGGAGAACGGGCCATTTCTAAGCCCCACCATCCTTTGAAGATTCACACCTGCAGGGCATAGAAACTGCACCACAATAAACATGGCGCAGCATACAAAATCCCTGATGAGGTATCAAAGTGCTTTTCGAGGAGTAGCAAGTTACTCCAGACCCAAACAGGATTAGTAGGGAATTAGTATAGGGAGATATGAAATTAATTTGAGCGGTGGAGATGTGAATTTTTTAGTTGCATTGAAAAGGTTAGTGGCGGGAACGGCCTAGAAAGTATTTGGAGATTACAGCAGCAGGTTTGGGATGAGTAGAGGGGGTGAGAAGAGTCAGGGGCAATGTGACAGTGGATGTACAAGGCACCTTTTGTGAGAAACCTTCACATAACCAAATGGTGTTCATAGGGTTTATGCTGCACTTGAAGTAATGAGGAGCCAATTATTGGTGATGGACCTTTAATTGGATGTTCAGCACTGTGTGCATCTGCTTTCTTCTTCTATATCTCATATGCTAAACAAGACGGTAAAATGTCACTTGCGTTATACAGCTAGAATGAACACCTCCCATATTGTTGTAACTCATGCTTCACTATACCCCCCATTAGCCTGCATCACTCACCTGCAGCATCCTAAAGTAACTCCTGACATTAGTAGAGCTTCTCCTAGCACTGGAAGGACAGCTTATCACTTTGGAAGAAGACTGGGACAAAGGCAAGGAATGAGGAAGAGCAGGGCAAGGAGAAAGCACCAGGAGAGGGAAGGCGAAAAATCATAACAAAATACAGGCAGATGGGTGGAGAGAGAGGTCGTGGGAGATGGTAGCACCATGGAAGGTAAGAAGTATAGAATGGGAAACCGGCAAGTGAGCAGGGGCACCAGATAGAACGGTACAAGCTCCATCTATACCTGCAATGTGCAGGTGCATGTGTGTGGCACCATCACTGCATACACCAACAATTTTGGCCACAACAACCTGTGCTTTCTCTGAGGCAATGGTCTACTGCTGCAAGAGAGTGAAGCAGCTATTTGCATAAAGAAGTCCAATGTGACTTGACTAGATGTGGCGGCACGTGAGCTGTGGCACCCTTAATTATTAAATCACATAATTGAATTATAACAGCCTAATGTCGGAAAGGAAAAACGGAAGGGAAAACAGTGACAAAATGCCAACCCACACATTTAATTACAGAGAAAAGATAATTGTATTACTGGTTGTCAGTAACCTTTCTTAGTAGTGCAACAGAGATCAACTAACCTACAAAAACGAGCAATATGATTAGAATATTAAAAAGACATAAAGGTTTTATCATCTTATGCGTAGTAACAGCGCAGAACATTTCAGTGACTGTTTAGGTGTCTTCATTTACTGACCCTTGTTTTCCTGTCACTCTGGACTTAAGTGAACTCTGTGCAAGGGAAAGTTTACCTCCTGGATGTATTCTTGCATCCTAGGCTATGAGTAAAGGAAGTTAGACAATTTCCAAGGCAGGAACTTGCTTCCACAACGGAGAACACCCAGACCAACCTGCGGAAGAGGCGATACTAATCTGCATTAAAGCCATATTAATGACCTGGTGAGAAACAAGAGCGGGCCTCAGGGTTTTCAGGCCTACATAATGCAAAATAGCTTTTTAGCGGCAGAGTGATCAGCTAGTTGTTGCAGGGTCGGTGTCTGGACTGGAGTCTCATTTTCCGTTTTACATGAACCATGTAAATAAAAAGAAATGAGACTTCATTCCAGACACCGAGGAACTGCAGGCAGCTGATTGCGCTAAAAAGTTAATATGTGGATTGGATTAACACTCCGCTCGCTGCACTGTCTCACAGTGACCGTCATTGTTACTTACTTGTGAGGTTTACAGGACATGAGCTGCCGTCCGCAGATTCTTCTGGTCGCGCTACAACAGTCACTTCTCCTCAGGCTACTCTCCTCCAATACTGACCTGCGGGGCTGGAGAGGCCATGCACATCGCTGCCTGCAGGCAGGGGGCATCAAATTCCAAACTTTCTTTCACAGGCCTGCGGCGGCAGAGACAAACTGCGCACTATCTACTTCTGAAAAGCCTCAGTGCGCATGCGCACCAACTATTTAATAAATGAAGAGGCCGTGGCCTGCGCACACCACTTAATTCATGAGTGAGGGGGCCACTAGAGCGTGGCCCCCCTGCACAGAGGGGGCTGCGAGGCCCCCCCTCACTGCGGGGGCTGCGGGGGCCTGTGTTACGCCAGTGCTCCTTTCTTTACCTTAAAACACTGATTTCGCAATACAATGACACTTGAAGAAACAACACTACAGTTTAGGAGTCGACAATATCTTCCCTGCATGCTAGAAAAAAAGCTATGGAGGTCTAGTCAAAATATTCAATGCATTTTGTTAAGGAGCATTAGAGCGAGTGTTGCACTAGTTAGGTTTCACAAATAATGACAGCTAGCTCCGTCATAATAATGGAGTAGCATAGAAACAATAAGGAGCAGCTGCTAGGGAAATGTAGTGGTGAGGCTGGGGGGTGGGGGGTTATTACAAACAACTAAAACATAAAGAAAGTAGTCTCCAGGAAGCAGGCTTCACAACACTGCTGTCACCAGCATGACAGCAGCGTTGGGATTGGTCTGAGCACCCAGGTTCGGCACTCAGACAGAGACTGGTACCTCGCAATACAGCCGGGTGGAAAACATGCGAAGTGCACATGACTGTTGTGTCAACAAATTTAAAGGGACAAAGATTTTTGTCACAATTGTTAAACAATCACAACCATACAGTGCTATTAACAATTTGCTCATTTTTGTAAAATAAATAATTCCAGTATAGTTTGCAAAGCCAATCGATCTGCTTTCACATCATTGAAGCATGCAAATTTGCCAGCATTAGCACACTAAATCTAGAGCTATTGGCTTTGCTTGTGCTTTTTTATTATATTGGGTAGCTGACAACATATGTGTTTGATTATTACTCTGGTAAAATTTCAGTGGGTCAGTGAATAGATCATTTTCAGTTTCTTCAAACACTTTATCATGAAGGTATTTTCTCCTATTGCTTGGAGTACGCATTTTTTACATTACTTAGCTATTTAGAACATATCTCAGTTTGTCTCTCAGATAAACAACAAAGTTAGCGAACAGAGGCTCTGATTCTGAAGCTTTATTTTCTTTTAATATTGTTGTGATGAGTTTCTTGGAATATGCCAGCATCAACTATAGATGTTTATAATAGCCCTAATCCTTAACAATAAAACTGCAAATAGCTATTTATTTTACCGTCGTGATTTTCTGGGAGTATAATATAAAATGTTTATAGCTGTGCCATTTACATCTAAGTGCATTTCTTCAAATACCACATAGTAGAACATTGGCTATGCTAGCATATGACATCTTCCATTTGCATGGTCAGTTGAAACATTCTTTTTTGAAGTCCAGAGTTTAAATACAGTACATTGTTCTCCGTGAACACTTACAGTGGTTTGAAATGCAACATCAAACTAATGGGAAGTTATCTAGGGCCAAAATTACAAACTGCATTTTGTAGTGTGTAAGAAGTAATGCAGTAGTACTACTCATGTACTATAACATGCACTTCACACATTTTTGGCCGTAGACCTCTGCATCACCTACCTTTTCTGTGCGGAGATCACCACCACAAGGGTGGAGATCGCTGCACACAGAAGTATACTACTTTGTAGTAATGTGGGAGAGACCACAGGGAGTGGTGGGAAAATAGGGAATAAATACTCACAATGAGTTGGGTTACGGGACGTTTTAGAAGGCATTTGGGAGGGATTTACTCATGTGTGGGTGTCTGTTTTGTATAAGCAAGCCAATTGAGCTTCACAAAATCTACTTCTACAGTTACCACACACCTAAAAGTGTCAGAAAAAGTATAAATGTGCTCCAGTCTAGCCTTGGTGTAAATCAAGCACCACAAATTGTCAACCACCGGTACTGCAAAACACTTCCATAGAAAATATTTGAGGCAGGGATTTAAAATAGCCCCCTATAAAAACAGCTGTTAAATTATTTGAAAAAGTTAGACATTTAAATTATGCATATTATCTAAAATATGGATTATTGTTTTTGTAATGAATTAAATTGTGTTAAATTTAATTTAAATATATAATTACACGAATGAATGAAGGAGGATTTTTAAAGCGCGAACTAAGCCCAAGGGCATCAAGGCGCTAAAAATATTGAATTGAAATAATTTTTTTAGTACGGTTGGGTAATTATCTAAAATAATGTTTCAAAATATGTATACATTATTTATAAATAACATTAATATAATTAAATTATTTTATTATTGAATACACAATTTGGTTTAAAATGTGTTTTTAATGCTTTATGTTATTATTTTTATGTTAATTTTTCATATTTTAAGTTCCTGTAAAATTATATTGAACAATACATTATTTTTCAATATAAAAAAAAATAGAATTCACTAGTAACAATTTTACTCTTAAAAATTGTGTTGTAGAAGGATCCGCCTACTAATTTCAGGGAATGAAGACTTGTAAGGTTACACCTAGATATACATCTCAGCTCCTAAATGGTTACGCCTAGGTGTAGGAGTAGATCTACACCTGAATCTATATACACATGTATATTTATCTTTGTCAATCAGGACCTTTGTCTGATATGCCTTGTCTCTTCTTATTTTAATGTGCTACAAAGCAACTTATTAATAGACGTGTGATTCCTGTTTTCATAGGTTTGATGTTAGCGATAGCAGCAAGCTTGGTAATTACACCTGCATATTTAAATCTACATTGGAGGCCAAGGCAATATTTAATTTGAAAGGTAAGCACCACTGACAGTGTTTCTTTTTCAATACGTTGTTCTATAATTGTGAGTCCTCTCCATATATGCATCTAAGAGCAGTAGACCAAACTCTCCTGTAATAAAGTGGGTTATTGGAAAGGATGTGAGTCCTTCACAAGTAATAAGTCTGCACCCTTCCATCTACTGGGAACCACGTACCCTGATGTAGCACTTGACTCTCTAAGTAGGAAGGCAGACCAGTCTAAGGCCTACTCAGGAGAGGTGGCATGGACTAGTAGTGCAGGCCCACAACAAACACCCAATAATTAATTAATTAGTTGTTCAGTGCCTTTACTTCGGAAAATGAAAATGACTTCATTACGAACAAACTACTCAGTAAGACATATTAATTCACAAATATATATGTGAAGGCTGTTTGAAATACCTATGTTGACATAGTCTTAAAAGTTTGCTCCATTTGCAAGCCCTGAAACCTATAACCACAAAACATTTCCACATCTACTAGACACAATATATTGAGGTGCTGTAGGATTTCAAATCATTAATCAAAGCAGACATATGTCACACTAAACTAATGCACCATCATTAAATCACTGAAGATGATACCATCTTACAAGGACATTCATTAATGCCTGTGATGTTTATATGCATAGTAAAGCTTCGTTTTTCACCAGGAGTAATTTCTTCAGGGTTCCTGGCCTCTAATTTGTGCACGTCTTGGAGAGCCTACTTTTCACTGCACTCCCTGTTTGCACATGACCTGTTGCCTGTCTGGATGCCTGGCACTTCGCCTAGGCATGGAGTCTTCCTCAGCAGCTCCCCCGAGCCCCCAAGGCTGTGTGCCCTCCATGTCTTTCCTCAAGGCAGTGTGCCCTCCATGTCTGCACGCTCATTTTCCTAAACCCTCCTTTGGAAACTTGCAGAGCACCTGCAAGATAGCGGAAGTTAGGAGCACCCTCCTTTAGATGTCACGCTCATGCTGACCCAGTCCACAGAAGATCCAGATGCATCTCTTTGCAGTACCTAGTTCTAGTGAAATCAAAAGTCCTTAAGTTTATCTTTGCTGTGGGGTCGGGTGTTACCCCATCTCCCACTAGGCAGTCATCTGGTGCTGCTTACCCTGGGCCACACAGTTCTCCAAAGTCTTTTTTTGTGCTGGAGTTTTCAAGAACGCGTGTACATTTTCAGAAACTAGGCCCCTTTGCCCAATCCTAAGGGGACACCACCACTCCACCCATGCCTCAACTTTCCTGCCTAGCATTGAGAGAGTTTCTCAGATTGTACTGTCAACTGGTCTGTTGAAACAGCTTCTATGCCCCCAATTGCCACAGATGCCTGGTACCTTACCTTCCAAATTTCAAAGGGCTGCCCTTCCTGTGGCTGGCTCCGGATATTTGGCTACCTGCCTTTGTTTCTGTGAGGTTTAGCCTTTCCAGGCCACATGCAGTGTTAAAAGTAATTAGAAGATGCAGATTCCTTTCACCCTTTCTTCTGTCAGGAGCAGACTGCTAATGGCTTTTGATCCTCCATCTGGCCAGCAGAGTAATTGAAGTGGCCCATCAGGGTGATTCAAAGTCTCAAATCTAATTAGGATCTGAGTCAGAGAAAAGGGATACATCTTGAAGGGTCACATGTAGTGAAGATATGTGAAAATGAATGCCAGATCTGCATTCGATTTTCCTGATTTAGAATTGGATTGGGGTGTCACTCTTGTCCATAGGCCTAACTATGGCAAAACTGCACTTTGATGCAGCTTTTGCCTGTAGTGTATAATAAAGTAAAGCACTTGCCGTAATTCTCTAAGCACTGCAGATGTGCATACTCACACTATTTATGCCTATTCATATTATAAGGTCTGCACAGGTCAGAACCAATCCATGAAATGTTCCTTTTACGTCAGGCCACCTGTGCGCAAATGCCAAGTTGAGTTAGATTGTAGTCTCATACACTCAGCCCACACTCGCATGCGCACATGTTTCCAAGCAGCCAGCCCAGTTCCTCTTACCCTGGTTGTTCAGCAGCGGACCTTATCTGAAAAGGCGTACATTGGGGATTAGCACTTTCAATCCATTTCAACAAGGCTTACAGTCAGTGAGACTCAGGTAGAGAAACCTACTCACAGTAGTCATTCATAATTCAGGTGGTCCAAAAAGCAAAAGATCCAGGGGGATTAAATGGCTAAGAACCTATTTTGCACATCTCCTTATGTAACTTTTGTGTTTGGTCAACGTAGGATCATACCATGAATATACGTTCAACTGTGAGAAACTCTATTATTTCAAATATTTTTTTAAGCTTTAAAATGCGAAGTCCTACACTTCTGATATAACCACTAATCTATTCAATTGGCCTGCTGTGCATGTATATGATCTTTGCCTTCAGTTATATACATTTAACAGATATTGTAGGTCTTAGTCAATCCAGGTTTCAAATCCAATTTTGAGCTAAATGTTTTTCTTTCACAACTAACAATCCTATATCATTTCCTTCTTAGTCATTGTGCCTATTTTATATGTATTAACGTATGCACAATATCATATTGTTACATAACTGCTCACTGTTTAATATGTTCCATTATTGCCACTGAGGGGTATGGCAACATCATGAAACCTAAGACTAAAGCCTTGTGATGTGTAAATGTAACCACAACCCCAACATGGCAATATATAACCATATACATCGTTACTCTTTATGTATTTGTATATTACAGGTATGTTTTAGGTAGGTGTGCTGAAAGGTGTTAATTAAAACAGTTAAAGTTTATTATTTAAATAGTAATTAACATTCTAGATTGTACTGTCTGGGTATCTGAAGTAAAAAGAAGAGAACAATACTTAATTCTGCAAAATTTATCATTTGAGAAAAACACACCATTTGTTAAAAAGCAATGTATAATTTGTTTTCTTCATAACTGATTTAGTATAGTGCAATCTTTTTACCATTTCTTATAAAAGTAAACCGTGTTGTCAGAATTGGATTGCATGTGTAGCTCTGCCATTTCCAAAAAGTATAGTAAGAGCAATTAAATATTTTCTATATTTAATCTCAGCCATTTAGACATGTACCTAGAAATTACTCATTTTGTAATACACAAAATCAAGCAAAAATATTACTTTATTTACAAACATATGTTACTGACTTTGGGGCCGTATTTGAGCTCACCTATTAATTACCATTCACAGAAGGAGAATACCTGTTTTTAAGGGGTCAAAGAAATTGGATCACTGTATTCACAATATACTGTTAATTCTAAATGGTGCAATAATTTCAATGTATGGTATTGCAAGGGTGTTGTCTTTGTTTGGATTCTATGTGTAGTAGCCATGCCAGGATCACTTAGGTGAAGTTATCGTGATATTGGGCACGGTGCCTAGCAGTGTGATGGATGAATAAGTGTCAAAGATAGGTGTGCAATTTATGATTTTCAATAAGCTGAAAGGGTTGAACAGCTCTGCAGGTAACTGTATGGTATTATTTATGATCATAGTCCATTTAGCTGGATACTAAACTGGGTTGTCCATTCTAAGGTATTTTGTTTAAAGTGTATGGTCTTTAGAAGCTATACGTTGGAGGGAGGAATGGTAGAGATCTGCTGGGATGGACTTTTTAAAATTTCATTAAATATCTGAATGCCATTGTGAGATGTCACGAAGCGGACATAATATGCATGCGTGCACTGGTATCAAGCAATATAAGGGAATTATTATGTAGGCTGCATGAACTACAATTGACTGCCTGACTGCTGAATGCTATGGTTTTAGTACCAGTGTGGCCAGGGGATTATATAATTGTATTGTAATCGTATGTATATGGCACATACATCTGCTTGGGTATTGAAGGGCTTTATGCCTGGCAGCATGCCTACAGTGGTTACGCTGATTATTGGGATTAGTCTTGTGTTTTTAAGGAACCCATTGCATGCAGTTACTCCAGTTTCGATGTACTAGTCTGATTTTCTTTAGTGGGGGAATAGGTAAATAGATGAGCTACAGAAGATATGGTACTATTATGTTGGAGGGGTATGACATGTAAAGGAGTGGTTGTGATCTTTGAAATGAGACATGGGCAATGTTCAGAAATACAGTAATAAGGATTAAAGAAAACATGCCAGTGACTTAGAGTAGGTTCTGCTCAGAGAGATGAGGCATGGAGAGGATAGAAATATGGAGATTTTCATTTGAAAGAAGAGAATCCATAATTGAAAGTCCAAATCAGTTTTTCTGGACATACAGAGACTTTTTTGAGATTGTATGCAATCTGAGGATGCAAAACTGTAGAAAGAAACACCATTATTTGTATGAGGGATAGTGCTTTATCAGGCAAATAATTTATCCCTGTTGGACCACAGATTTAGCAAGAAGGGCTGACCAGATCAAGGGCTGGAATCTTAAAGTTATAGCTGAAAGTATATATATTGAAACATTGAGAGGTTTAGGCTATGCGCAGTAACCTCATTCTCATAGCAGTGTGGTAGTGTACATGGGGTGAAAAATGCAGACATTGAAAATTAGATTCCACAAATGCTTGAGTGAATGTCTTCTGATGTTCACCCTTAAAATGTGGCCCACTGCAGTAATTACAACATTTAAGTGGGATTCATGTTGGATGCCCCTTGTGGTGGCATGGCACAGATAGTGGAAGTGTATTGCATGCAGTCCTGTGGCTGGAAGGTGGAAACAGTCAGTGAATGAGGAGGACGTAGTCATGGGTACTTTTAGAAATTTTGCAAACTGTTATCAATGGCTTCTACAAAGTTTTTCGCAAGCACTGCCAAGCTGACTGTACGTACATGCCACTCGCCATTTGGTAGGTAGGATGGGTAAAGGGTAAGACTGTAGTTCCTGTTGTTCAACATGAGGAAGTTTCTACGGCAGATCTGCACTTTGTCTATCCCTGTCCCCAATTGCTGCTTCATAATGTCAGACAATTAAGGATTGGCCCCGATAGACAATAACTTCTCTCCAATTCCAAGCCAGGGAGTTTCTTTATTCAGGATTTGTTTTATTCTGTATTCAGCAACACTTGAGAAGTCCAATGGTGCAGGGGGTGTTGTGCTTGGAATAGAGAGTATGTTATATACCCATCAGCTTGCATTGGACTAAAAGATACATTATAGCGAGACAAAGGAAAAATATGAGTTTTCTGTACTAAAGGTATTGAAATGGTGGGAGGTGGGTCAATGGCATGTATATTTCTTACAAAAGGAATTAATACTAACCTATTAGTGCCTGATGCAACTCTGTTTTTTATACTCCTGTTGAACCCCCTCTGCTTGAGCCCCATCCTTACCTACCTCAGCACCAGGCCTCCTGTCCCCTAGGGCAGCACCATGCAATGCACACATCTATGGATAAGGTTAGTTGTCATATTGTGTTGTGCATGGATCTGGGTGCTAAGTACTACCATTAGAAGAGTCATTATGATTGTTTCTTTCCAAGCCCTTTCACCCCAAACCCCTTTTTGTTTTCTTACCGAATATGATATGACCTGGCTTTGTCCATTTCCAGTCCATAGACTTATCCATCGCTTATTCTTATGTTGCCTCCACTAGCCAGACGTTATGTCCCAACAACAGTTCGTGGATTTCATTGCCATTTGCACATCTTCCCAGTTGTATGCCTTCTGGCAGAAGAGGAGCTAGAACTCCTTTCGCCTGACTTGTAAGCATGCAAACTGTCCCCACCTGCATTTGAAAATCACATTAGACCTACAAGAGGCAACCTTCCATTAAAATACACACTTGTCTTTCCTTCATGGCAGAGAGTGAGCTAACACAATTCTAGTTTGACAGTGTTCTTAAACATGGGAGCGCAATATAGTTATTATAATAATGGACAGTGCCCTCTCAAATTGTTCAATATTTAATTAAAGATCTGGTTTCCATGTTTAAAGATTCATGCAGACAGAAAATCATAGATATCAATTTTTTGATTTATTTTATAAAATGGAAAAAAATGGAAACTAGGTGAACAAACTTCCTTGAAAATGCTAATGAAAGTATTTGCAAGTTATTGTGTCCCTGTTATAGCTGCTTAACAGGTCTATGCACTGCAGTTATGAGAACCTATCTTCTTTCTCAAAGTAGTACCAAATGTCTTGGGGACTACTTTCAAAGGTTTCCTTCCCCTGTTTTGTGTATGTATCTTGGTCTTCTTTTATGTGGTTAAACCTTGTTTACTTATAGATTTAACCCTACAATGTGTTTTTGGTATTGAGGGATATGCTGTGCATTGTATTGCTGTGTCACTGCTGGCTTTTGAATTGAGTAGTTTAGAAAGGAAGAAAATACTGTGGCTGTCACCAATAAGCATGTATGTAATGATACTTTCTTACGACGTCCGTTAGAAACCCATACTACTCCCACTCCTCTCCATTTCATCTCTATTTTATGTTTTCCATTTAGAGTTTGATCTATTGCAGTTTCACTGAAAACAATTATTGCAGTGAAGATGGATAGTCAAGTTGAAAGTTTGATGAGAACTGAATTATTTTCAATGGCTTTGCCATTTGGTATTGTATTGTAATTGCATTTATATATCGCTTATTACCCCTGACGAGGCGTCAAAGCGCTTTTTCAGCGGGTAGCATGCTACTCCGGCACCCATAGAGGATTAGTGTTGAATTAGTATAGTGAAACAGACAAGATGATGGACGGAATGCCGCACAACGGCGAAACACCCACCCCCAGCCACAGATCCGGCTCCAATCCATTGCCACCCTGCCCACCAAGCCACCCCAGCCCAGACACAGCCACACGCAAATCAGTCTTGACCCTGTGCCCCACGGGAACAGTCCAGACCGAACCGCCAAGCCACGTCTTCCCTGGACCGGAACCAAGCCTCCCAGTACCGGCCCCTGACCACCAGCCGCCCCCGGCCAGGACAGCCCGACTCCAATGGCGCAGCGAGCACGGGAACCACGCCTGGGCACACCCCCACACAGGGCAAACAGCAAAACACACAAGACGATGGACAGAATGCCGCACAATGGCGAAACACCCAGCCACAAATCCGGGTCCAATCCATCGCCATTCTGGCCACCAAGCCACTCCAGCCCAGACACGGCCACACGCAAACCAGTCCCGACCCTGCGCCCCAAGGGAACAGTCCAGACTGAACCGCCAAGCCACATCCTCCCTGGACCGGAACCAAGCACCCCAGGCCTCAAGATGTTTCTCACAAAATACTATAAACATCTGAAAGCAGAATCTCTTTGAGCAAGCATTTGGCCAAGAATGAAGAGAACTTTCTAGTCTGCAGTGCTCCCCCCGCCTTACTCAAGCAGTACATTAAAGCATACACTGGTTGTACAAGAACTTTAATAAAATAAATAGAATACACAAAGAATACATAACCTCCATTTCATGTTTTGAAAAGAGTCACTATTGGAACTGATTTCACAAACTAAGCTGAGAAATAAATTGCTTTATGGCATAAAAATGTGCAGTATACAGAAAATAGGCCACTGAACAAAGTTCAGTGCCTTCAGACAAATGTAAGTGAGATTTAGAAAAATAGTTTTATTTGTGGATTTTTAAAGTTTCCTTTATTTCCTCTTAGTGCCCAAGGTAAAGGGAGGAGATAAGCCAATGGTTAGTTATGAAAGAGATACTGTTGTAATGAAATGTGATGCTGCAAAACACAAACCTGTGGAATGGATCTGGTATCGGAATGAAGAAAACAACAAGGTAAAATATTATTAACTATGAATTAATAATGAATGTTTGTGTATATACACTAATATTTCCTCAGAACAGCATATGATTTAACTTACAATTTCAGAAATGAAGTGGCTAACCCTCATTTGATTGTGTGCTTATCAATAATTTCACAGATTTCATACTATCCTTTCTCCAGAAGATCAAAAGGTAATATGTGAATCTACCTAAAACTTCTGACTCAGCAGTGCAAACTCCCTCTGCCTTCTGAAATAATCAACATACCTTATCCGAGTCCTAACTAATGTTAGATCAAGCCAGTTAATGGAAAAACATCCAGACCCAATTATATGTATTGCTAGATTCCCCCTGTAGAAAAAGCAAACACCACTCCCATAGGTGATTCTTCTACCCATTCAATTTGAATCTACTCTCCACTGCCAAAATATACACCATGGGTGAGCTCACTGCATTGATTCAGGGAACCTTATTGTTATTTTATAACCAAATATTTTAGTGAGTTTTATTACAATAAAAAAACTTCTGTTTTGATACATAGGGGAACAAATAGGGTACCGCCCAGGGCAGACCCGTAAAGTGCTGTAAGGCGAATACCTGGATAGGAGATTATGTCACAGAATACAATAAGACAGGAGACAGTATTCCTGCTGACCTAACCATTTCCCCCACATTCAATCATGCTTTGATGGACACCCTCTGGCTTCAAACATATGTCTCTCTTGCTGTGCATGTCAGTCCACCCCATGTCACCACTGTGACATTGTAGGGGGAGAGGAGCAGTGATTTTCCATCGGGCTGCTATATCACGCTTAGCCACCATAGTTTCCAAGAATGCCCAGTCTGCCCTCGAAAACCCCTGAGCTCTCCAGGACCCTTAGCAACCTCAAAGGCAAGATTTGCACCTGCTAGCTCAGCACTTCCGTCAGTTCTTTCACTGTGGCAGTCCAGTATCCCTAAATCACAGGGCACAGCAATACCACACGATAGAAGTCGACGGGGTGTGGTAACAGCTAGGAGAAGTAGGGTCAGGAAGAAGGCCTGCCCGTAGTAGCTTGGCCGTAGTAAGGTAGACACAGTAAAGATAGGTCTGGACCAGGTGCAATCTGGAGGAAATATTTATGACTCGAGGTGCCATCTGAACGTTGCATCAGTCATCATCGTTAAGGGGGCCCAACCATCCCTCCCAGCATGTTCTGAGATGGTCTAGTGTGCCAGGGGCATTGATGTCTAGGGTACGATAATCTGAGAAATGCCTCCCCTGCCCAACATGCCCTTGAGGAGTTTCGCCTCCATAGGGTTAAATTCAGGTAGATGGTTGACATGTGGTATATGGGTGTGTTGTGCATGTCGTAGTCGCAGATATTTGAAAGATTGTGAGGCCGTGAGTGCCAAGCGTGACCAGGGGTTGTGCCAAAGGAATGATATTGCCGGCTTATCCAGTTCCTGGAACCATCATTGAGGCATGAATATCAGATGATTCTGGAAAACATAGAGGAACAATCAAGTTATGCAATATCTGTTATGGTCTGCGGGTAGACAGACAGCACAGGCCCTTGAACCGGCATTAACAACCAGGGTGTTCAGTGTCTTACAGTGTTAATAGGGAAACAGACTGGCCACATGTGGACCCAAGTTTGAGAAGACAAGGCGCTTTAGGGTGTCCCCACCACATGTGCAGAGCCAGCCCCATGGAGGCCCATGCACAGCCTCAGGGCCTTGGGGCCTCAGGGCATCCAGATCTTGCTGTTGTAGTTCCAAAGGATAGGATTAGGGGCCACTAGGAGTCTCAAGGTCAGCAACCTCCATGAGCTCGGTTTCTATATTGCCTGTTGAGGGGCACCGCAGGTGCCAATTTAACTGCACCTTGGGGGCCGTCCATCACCAGTGGAGCAGAATCTTATGCTTGGATTGCCCACTTGTTGTCTCCATCGGCAGTCCTAGGTGAACAAGGCCGAATGCCACTGCACAGCCTACTAGACAGAGCCCTAGATGAGGCCGGCAAGAAGGCTGCAAAGGCCCCAGGACCTGACCAGCCCACCACACTAGGATGCCTGTCGGTACCCAGCACTCTTTGGCTCAGGGATCCCCTCTCAGTCTCCGAGGCACTCAGGTGTCCAGCTCCTGATTACGGGCGAGGCCATAAGGGAGGTCGGTCTCCACAGTAGGCCCAGCAGCCCCTCTCCAAAGGATTGGGCCAACCGCAGAGACATCCAACGCAGAACACACTGGCCCCCTGACAGGTATGCGCGAGGTCCCATGGAGGCAGGGAGCAATACTTTAGGTAGACGGTGGCAGGGACACCCAGGTGGCAGCCCCAGTTTATGCATTGTGACAAGCCCTCAGACTGCGGCGTTCATTATGGCTCTAGTGATGCAGCAGCGCATATCCCACATGGGCTTCCATCTTAGGCACTCTTAGAGTGTAACCGCCATCTTGACACCTCATGCCCACTAACGGAACTTTATTATTGAACACACTACCCTGTGGCATCAGCACATTGATAGTCACCTGAAAGATAAGCTGTTCATGCTGCTATAGAATTACAATTCCATTTAGCCATTCAATAATTCTTTCAGACAGTGTCCCCAATCATGGATGACCCATCACAATTAAAATACTTCTGTAGAATTGTATATCTTTTCTCTAAGATTTGAACTAACTGAAGAGTCTCCATGGTATTGGCTAAAGAAAGAGGTTTGAAATGTGTCAGATTGACAAAAGTTAAAATACAAAAGAGTGCATCATGGAATAACTACATCCCATACATTCCTTTAAAAATTACGTTGCGTGTATTATCTGTGATCTTAAGCAATCCATCAATTCCTGGGAAATTTATAAAGTTGTAGACTCATGTATTGTGGTGTTATGTAGAAAATAACTGTCAAGGGGATACACACAAACAACTCCCTCACTATCCCAAGGGTCATAACCTAACTATTTTGAGATTGTTACTAAAAATGCATACATAGGTTTGTTGCACACCAAAAACAACTCCATTACGGAGTACGGACCACAATACAGAACAAAAATTCTCAAGATGCATCAGTACTCTTAGTTGGCTGATGACCTAATGTTCTTATTGTATAACTTGTCAGTTTTTAGGTCTGCTGGAGGATGTTAATGCTAATAAAATTTATAAAAGCGCACGAATACCCTGAGGCGTAACAATTATGCTTCCTTTTTCTTTATAGCAGCCACATTAATTGAAATGGTTACATCTTATTTGATGTTATATAGAAAAATAGCCAAGTTGTGTTTCAAGGACTTTTACATGGCAAAAAATTGATTTGCAACAATCCTGTAAGATTATCTTGTAGGTACAATTTGACTTGTGGGCTGTCAGTATCCTGCATATCATATTACCTTGAAGGTAAGTTGAGGTAGCAAAAAGAGAGGATTTAAAGAGTCTTGTGGAGTGGGTGAGGGTGATTAAGGATTCTTGCTATAAGCCATCGCCACACAAACGTGTTATATGATAAAAGGTTCTTGCCATGGATCCTTAATCATCTTTATCTTATCATGATTGCATGAAAAGTGAAAGCAATCCTTCATTTTATTTTTTCACTCCATTAGGTCTTATTTTTCTTTTCTGATCAGGACTCGCATGTGAACATGGCTTTCAAATGGCCACCCTCCTGGGCTGTAGCAGTCACAGGCAACCTGGTCCCAAGATGGCTGATCCTAAGTCGCCTAATGGTTTCACAATGGGACTTCACAAAGTCTAGCTGTAATCCGACCTTAGGGTTATCCCTATTTAGCCATTAAATCAATTTTTGTTTGCCACACACATCCTGCCCCATAAGGGCAAGTTTCAGCACCACTATTGTGCTCATTGAGCCATCCTGCTGCATATGTAAGACATAATCCTCTGCAGCAATTGTGTATACTACAGGCTGTGCACCAGGGAAATTAAATTTTATGAGATAACTGCAAATACGACTTGTTTTTCACTTTTATTTGGCTTTGTAAAATGTACTTGTTTATTACCTTTCCCTACTCTGTGAAAGTTGGAGACTATACATTACCATGCCACAATTGTAGAATATGTATATATGTTCTATAATAATACCTCGCAACCAGATCTCCGGCACTCTGAATTGGTGGGTACTATGCTCACTTGTGCAGACTTCAGTTTAATAAAAATCTATTTTGTCACACAAACCAACGAAAGTGAATGGAGCATGCTCTCCTTTGATGCAGTGATTTATTACCAAGATGCATTTTGGCTCGATCCACGCCTTGATCACTTACAAAGATACAAATACATCAGCAATTTCAGTGATGTCCTGGTGAACAAAAGTGAAAGGAAACTCTAGAGCTGCAATGTATTTAGACATAAAAAACATGTTTTTGTGCTAAAGGATAAGCGACTATACAGAGTAACCGTGTCCTGAAATGGCGGCCACAATATTTCTCTTTATGTTGAGGCTGGCCAATCAGAATGCGGCTCAGTTTTTCTAAAAAAACTACTGAACGGATTTACATCAGATTACAAAAAGCACACTTTATGGACTGAGATCTAACTTCCTGCACAATTTAGTGTAATTGTGTTTGCTGAATCACGCTGCAAAAACAGTCTATGAAAAATGCATGGGTAAAATATGGCACCCTTCCCCCCCCTCCCCGCACCCCCCTCCCCTCCCTGCACCCCCCTCCCTTTTTCCTCAGACTCTGCTTCACGGATCACCCCAAAACTTTCCAAGACGGAGCTGAGACGGATGAACTTTTCTTTTGGAATTTTCTGTGAAGATTTTGTCACCAGAGTTATTAGCGAACCACAAAATTCTCTCCCAATGGAAATGCAAACCCAACCATAACTACCCGCTGATGGCCACCAGTAAGGTGAATAGTTAGACCTGACATTTTTGGTGTGATATTCCCCCAAACCTTTGCCCTTTACCCCTCCTATTTGCTAAATTCCTTTTTGTTGCCTTAAGCAGTCTGTGCACTTTTAGGTCTTTAGCTGTATGGCCAGAACATTGTGTTTTTTACATTTGTATGTGTATGTGTATATATATATATATATATATATATATATATATATATATATATATATATATATATATATATATAGTATTCATAGATCGAGGTTCTTTTAGCCAGCGCCCATCATCCATTGATTTCTTTAAGTGTCGGCCATATTTTGGTTATGACCACCAGAGCCTAAAGCATGGGCCCATGGTTTTCAGCCCACTTCATCCATTGGCTGCCACTGGATTGAGTGACTGCATTTTGCCCTTGCATAATGTGCTTATTCAGTATTAATGTAGTCCTATTCAGGGCCATTCAAATTTCCTTTAGTTGAGGCTTCATCTGCCCTGTAGTGCAACTGGCTTTGAGGTTTCAACTCAGCATCACAGCCTTTGCACACAGTCTAACGCTACAACGGTGCACATAGGAGTTGGCAAGATCAGCCCTCTATTTCTGTGTGCCAGTCGGCCATAGTGATGTCATTCTCCTCCAGCAGCTTTGCCAGATTGGGCTATTCCCCGAGCAAATGGGTGGCATTTTCCCCATTTGTGCAGGAAATAACTATCCTGGTGGGTTGCACAAATTTGGGCTTTATTTGCCAATTTGTGCTCAACATTTGGGGATGAGGTGGTGCCTCTGGGGAAAATGTTCCTCAGGCAACTGTACCCAGATTGGAAGTGGCGTCAATCATTGACAGCATAAAATCGCTACCTGTGACGACCATGCTACTGGCCTGTCCCTAGAGTGTGTGGACCAATGTGTTCATGAGGGCTAGGACTATTATTCAATTTTTTGTTATGATTGGCCCAGCCATGGTCTAGGCAGGGCCACCCACGATGCACGCTAACTTAGCTTGTGCAGGTCCCTTTCGATCCCAAGCAGACTGCTGCTGCTTGGAGAAAGCCAGGTGAGCGATGCCGTAGGCGTTGGATTCATGGCAGACATAGCTGCCAAGTTTTCAATTTGCTCATGTGTGACATTTACATGTTTTAGTAGGTGTATGTGTGCCATTTCAGTTACTATTGTGTGACACTTTTTCGAGGGTAAAACAAAGCTGTAATTTGTATATTTCCTTCTTAAATGCAAGATTGTAGACCAGAGTGCCTTAAAACAGCACCAAGAATCCGTTTCCATGTTGGTTATATAGTTTTTCCACCTTTAATTTGAGTCAGTGTTAATATTTGGAAGATGAAATAGAACAGTCGTTCTGTTTGTTAGCTGCACAGTGTATGTGCCATCTCCAAATTTGGTGGTTCACAATCCCATAATGTTACTTGTGGGAGGTGCGACTGCTGAAAAAGACTTTAGACTCCAGAATCGTCTCAACTTTGACCGTTACTGTTGCTAAAGTACGAGCTTGTAGCTTCTCGAGGCGTTTGAGCATACTGTGTGCACATTATGAAGCGCATGCCATAAGCCATAAGGGAGTTTGACCACATCAATGTATGTAGCAATATGTATTAAAAAGACATAAATACAGGACTCGCTTTGAACAAAACCTGTAACCCCACCAACCCATCCCCCTAGCCCACGGGGGTGTTCTCTAATGCACTATAATGGTATCTTAATGCAGAATAATCCACACCACGATGTAAGCAGTAGCCTGCCTGTAAGATGAACGAGAATGTGGGAGGGAGTTCATGTGGAGGAGAAAGGAAGTTCCCCCAAAGTTTGGGAAACGTCCATAAAAGCTGGAGCATTGGTTGAGTGGGACATAGCGTCCTGAAGAACACAGATATACAACAGTGCACTGGGCTTTCGCTAACTTGCTGGCACCTGCGCCACATAATGAGCTCCGAGAGTCCTGCTCTCACTTCTGCAGAAAAACCATGGACCCTTCTGGGCAGGTTTCAGTGGGACGGGATCAGGTGAGCCTGAAATCTGAGGTGACTGGGCCTATTGTACTACGCAAACCAAAATTGTACCTGCTGGTAAAAACAAATGATGTGTTTTTTTTATTTTATTTTACTTAATGTATGAAGAGCCAGTTTAGAGGACACGAGATGTAGGATTTGCCACTTTTCCCATGGAAACATTTTCACTTTTTTAGATTCTTCAGAGGCAGAGGTGTGACAGTTACATAGAACTTTACATAAAATCCCCTGTCCTTTTCAACATGGCTTTTCTGTCCTTTTATATTCTAATTATCAGTTAAGGATCGTTAAAGCAGCTCTTCAACAAATATTAAAGTGTTTCCTGGTAATGTTTGCTTTTTAAAGTATGTACGGATGAGGGGAACATTTTCTGGCACTTGATGATTGTATACAGGCTGCAACCTTAAAATACTGCCCATGTCAGTAACAATCAGGCCAGGCGGCAAGCCTGCTTGTTACATGCAGATTTGTATTTTATGTAGATTGCTTAGGTCGGTTTCTGATTTTGTCTAAGAGATCCTGACGTTACTTAAAGTTAATAAGTTACATTCTTCCAATATAGCTCATTTAGTTATGGACCGGCATCACGGAGCTTCATGAAAGCGGCAAGGCAAAGTATTAGAACCTTAGTTTTTTCTAGATTTCGTTATTCCCAGGTTGCTAAAAAACAGGTTATTTTGGTAGAAAAACGTGTTATTAGCACAGGCAACTATTGGTTTATGCTTTTGATCCCGACTTTGTTCTCCAGACCAGGTGCTCGTCACATATAATGTCTAACAGTTATGGATGCTATGTGGCTCCTATACCTCCTACCCCTCATTGTCTTATGTAAAAATCCCATATACATTGTTTACACACTTGTACGATTCAGTGTCTCTGTAGAATGTTTGTGTAATATAAAGCTCTCTGAAACACTTAATAGACGAAATAGCGCTATAGGAGCAATGTATGTAAAAAAGTAAATTAGTAAGTGGTATTCACATCATTAGTGTTATGTCTTTGGGACATACAACCATCCTTACTCTCTGCTGATTGCTGCTATCAAAGTAAAGCGAACAAATTACCCAGAGACAAATTCAGCATATTGCACTGATACAGGCCCCGATCCTGCTCAATAATAGCTCTTATTCTCTCATGTCCTGCACTGATTAAAGAAAATATGTACAGAAGTAGAGAATGGAAACTGGTGCTGAAGAGGAAAGAGGTGACATGAGGTATGCAAATGGGAGATTTCAAAAAGATGTAGGGATGAGAGTGGCCTTAAGTTGCCCAGATGGGTATGCAGAACTGGCCATGATCGAGCTTCCTGATGCACACATGCAGTACTAATTTCATTTGCAATTGGCATATATGTGACCATCGCTCTGTGCACAACACACAGAGGCCCACGAATTGCGTGTGCATTTAGCCCGAACACCTTAAAGACCCACTGGCAGGCACAGTGAGAAACTGGTACTTCTTTCTGCCTTAGGACTCTCAATGATGCCCATCATAAATGCCCCCCCCCCCCCATCATTTGAACACACCCAGACACCAAGAGGCGACTCAGGTTATAATATGTAACCTGCTAGTCACATTTTGCATTAAAATAAAAATACAATAACACAACATCTGGAAAAACAAATATTCATACATATAACAAGCTATAACTTTATTGCCAATTTATGTTATCATGTTGAAGGACTTTAAAGTGGAAGAAAGGGAAGGAGATTGATCAGAAGAAGTGACTTCCTTTTTGACATCTTCATTCTGTGTACTTTGCAATGCAAGCAAGTATTGGATGTAGTCGAAATCCCTTAATGACATACTGATAGGCACTGTGAGAAACTTCGCACTGCTTTCAGCTGTAGGACCCAGTCGTGCTCCGTAATATATACCGACTGTTAGATCTGGGGGTCTCTAGTTGGCAAAGGTAGGTACCACTGTCCAAATAGGGACCCTTGCTTCTAGTCAGGGCAAGGAGATAACCCTCTGAGAACCCCTGCTCACCCTCTAGGTAGCTTGGCACGAGCAGTCTAGGCTAACCAGAGGCAATGCGTAAAGTATTTGTACCAACACTCACAGTAACAGAGTGAAAACACCACAAACTGACTCCACAACAGTTTAGAAAAATAAAGGTATTTAATCCCAACTACACAAGACCAAAACGACAAAAATCCAACATACACAGTTCAAGAATATGGTTTGAAAAGAGTTCTTAAGGTTGCGGTAAAATTATTTAGGTTGCGATAGAATTCTCTACGTTGCGATAGAATTCTCTACAGATGCGTGAAAAGTTCACAGTTGCGTCACGTTTACTCACAGTACCTTTTTGTTGCAACAAAATTCCAAAAGCAGAAGCTGGTGCGATAGAAAACAGGCGACGCGTTGCTCCTGAGACCCTGGGGAGGCGATGCGACAGCCCCGCTGCAGCAGCGGGCGTGTTGCGATGAATCCGGTCTGTATGGGGAGGAAGGCCACTTGTATGGATTCCGGTGCGTAGGTTCCGTAGGAAGTCTGTTCTCCCAAAGGCACGATGCGACGATCTCGTAGGGGCTGCGACGATCTCCGGGGCGACGATGCGCGGTCCAGCAGTGATTCTCTCTCTCTCTCAGCTCCTCGATGCGATGGTTCTGCGACTATTCTCGCAGCGACGTGATGCGGTCCGCAAGCAAGCGGTGCGGCGATCTCACCCAGCGACGACAGGCTCTGCGACGACACTCGCAGCGATGTTCGATTCTCCCGCACCGGTCTGGTGCGTCCCGCAAACGAAGGATGCGACGTCTCTGGCAGCGGCGTCAGGCGCTGCGATGATCTCTACCTCCGTAGCGGCGGGAAACTTCTCGCACTGTCGGGGATGCGCTCCGCAAGCGAGCGATGTGACACTTTTCAGTTTCAAAAGTCTCTCAAGCTTAGTTTCAAGCTTCCCAGCACAGGTACAACTTCCAGAGGCCCCACAACTGGATCAAGCAATCTAGGAAGGACAGAACTCTCTCAGCAGAGTTCAGGGAAGCTGGGGGTGAAGTCCTTTTGTTCCTGGGACTTCAAAACAGGGAGCCAGCTCTACTCAGGCCCTTGGAGATTCCTTCAAGACAGGGGCCACAGCTCAGCAGCAAAGTCCTTCCCCTCACCTTGGCAGCAAAGCAACAGGTCAGTCCAGCAGAGCAACAGCAGGACAGTCTTCCTTCTTCAGTTTCAGCTTTCTCCTTGGCAGAGGTTCCTTCTTGATTCCAGGATGATCTAATTTTCTGTTGTCAGGGGTCCTGTACTTATACTCCTAAAGTCTTTGTTCTCTCTGCATGTGGGCCCTGAGCCCGGTCTGAACCAGTTCTGGGTGTTTCCTGAGTACTTTGTTTTGCTGTCTTCTTCCTTCCTTTCAGAGTGAGGGGCAGGGTCGTCAGCCGCCCAGCAGGAGGTGGAGCCAGCATTGTGGAAGGCAGGCACAGCCCTATTCAGGCCCAGGTGCTAACTCTTCCCACCACTCCAGTTGCAAATGCAGTCATTCAGCCTTGTGCTGACTCATCCAGCCTCCTGGGGAATCCCCCAGCCCTTGTCACTCTCAAACCAGACAGTCAATACACAAATCGACCCAGGCACACAGAAGGGTCAGACAAGAGAACAGAAAAATTCTAAAAGTGCTGTTCTCAAACACAGGATTTAAAAACAACCTTTCCGAAAAGATGTGGTATTAAATTCTGAGTTCAGGGATACTAGATACTTTTGTCCTATCTTGTTCCTTTGGGAAGAAATGCTGATAACCACTGTAGCCAGCATCCCCCATGTTAACCTATGGAGCAAGATAGCCTTACAGTAGTGAAAAACGGAAATGGCTGCCATTCACTACCAGAGCATGTCACCTGCACTAGTACATGCTCTACCTTTTACATACACTGCACCCTGCCCAGGGGGGTACCTTGGGCCTTCCATAGGGGTGACTGATGTGCACAAAAAGAGAAGGGTTAGGCCTGGTCAGTGGGGACACTGACCAGGAGGACACGGCAGTTCTAAACTGCACACAGGCACTGCAGTGTCAGGCCTGAGACATCATTTTAGGGCTACTCCTGTGGGTGGCACAATCAGTGCTGCAGGCCCACTAGTAGCATTTGTCATCACCAGCCCTGGCACACCCAGTGCACTTTACTAGGGACTTCATGGTGATACAAATATGCCAAACATGTATATCCAATCAGAATAACAATTTACACAGGGAGCACTTACACTCTGGCACTGATCAGCAGTGGAAGAGTGTCCAAAGCATTTAAACCAGCAAAAACGAAATCCAGCACAGCATCAAAAATACAGGAGGTAGAGGCAAAAAGATAAGGGAAACCACGCCAAAGATGCCAGGTCTAACACCGACCATATTCTGAACTTATCTAGACACCTGGAGGTGACATAATTCACAATGTGCACCATACAAGAGGCAGCAGCATATGAATCTAAAAAAAGCAAATACTCTTAGGAAATGAAGAATGACATGAAAATGAAGGGACTTGTTTGCTGACATGGATTACCTTATGTTTTTTTACATGCACCACAGAGAAATACATCCATGCTTTTGCCTTAAAACGTAAGGTTGTGAACATAGGCCCCCTTAGGTACCTATTTAAAAGTTAGTTTTAGGCCCTACCTACCCACTTAAAGCCAAGGTGGGTGATAGGTGTAAATGAATTGTTTAGCCTAATTTTACTGCACATGTCAGTGGTAAAAGTGAGTGGGACAGTGCTAACGAGGAACGGGAATGAAATGGGATGGGGTAAGTGGAGAGTTGACGGTGTCTGCAGAATTGAGGGAACATTAGGGTTGAGATCTTGGGGAGGGCTTCACTAAAGGTGCTGGGAAAGGGGTCTTCATGAGTAATTCATTGTGAGAACACATTGCCAATGCACCCACACACTACCATTATTCTAACACAATGACTTTGGTCTCTCACATTGATACTTAGACTTCACTGCACTTAACCTACTTACTCCCTTTCCTGTCAACACATGTCCTTCACCGCTTTATCTATCTAATGTCTCACCCATTTATCCATCCATTCAGCCAATGACTCAGTCTTAGATTTACTTGCATCCACACCCACACAATCTTGCATACAAACAAATCATTAAGCAAGCATTTTCACTTATGAAAAAGCCAAACAAATTGACATTGCCAATGCTTTTGGTAAAAGACACCTTCCATCTTGGAGCGGTTTATAATAATAAAGTATTGTAAATCTACTCAATGTTCGCCCCTCATACAGGTAGACCTCGCTGAATGTTTTCTGCAATATTTTAGAATGTGAAACCCCATTTTAAGATGGCCACGTACATCGCATTGGCACAGCTAATACCTCCGTGGGCGATAATAAAGGGCAAACGTCTACTGGCTTTGCTAATGCTTGTTTACCATTGTAACCAAGTGCTTGTGCTCTCTACCTAAAACATGGTGATTGGCATATTTAATTTGCTTGTTCACCCCTGGTGTGTGGTACTTCATGTACCCAGGGCCTGTAAATTTAAGTGGGCCTGCAGCACTCATTGTGCCGCTCATTAGACTTGCACTTTAAAATATGTCTCATGCCTGCAACTACAACCTGTAATGCAATTTTAAAACTGCCATTTCGACCTTGCAAAATATGCCTTTTACCTGGTCTATACCTTCCATCTTAATACTTTTAATTCACCCCTCCGGTAGCCCTAAGAGCTTTTAAGGGCAGGGTGCATGGTATTTAAAAAGTAGAACCTGTGGACTTGAGTTTTACTTGTCCTGCCAGTGAGACACTCCTGAAGTCGTTTCTCCATTCTGTAAAGCCTATCATTCCCATTGGCTAACACTGGGTTAACTTATCCATTTAATAAGTGCTAACTTTGGATTAGTAGCAGATAGATATGTCATGTTTACATTCAATTGAATTGTAATTTAAAAAGTGATGTAATGACTGGGATTTTAAGTTGCAGTTCTGCCAAAAGACCTGGGTTACATGACTGTGAATGGCTGATGGAGTTTGTGTATTCCTACTAGACAGTGACACAATGGGAACTAGCTATGGGTAGGAAGGGCCATCCTACCAGGAGGGCTGGAAGCTGGGCTGTGCCCTGTCCCAATTACACTTCCAAGGACCTGTCTGTAGCACACACAAAGGAACCAGACACCAGACTTTTGTCACCTCAGAAATGTTGGAGTCTTGATAGGGGTAGGGTAGAACTTTCAGGAATAACATGTTGGGGGTTGAGCAGGGTGTACCCCATACACAGAGGTTGCAGTCAATGGTGCAAAATATGGCCATTTACAGGGCGGCTTGTCAGCCTATTTGTCCATAACCTGCACACCCTTACCACGTTTTCTGCATTCTGCCACACCAGCTATGAATGTAGTCAGTTATCACTTCTTCCCAAAACAGAACAACTGAGATAACAATCATCAATGTTTATATCCATCCGAAACGCAAAGCTTATGCCACACACCAGCTGGTAGATCAGCTTACGAAATTCATAAGCGACAGAGAAACACCGAATAATGCCCTCACATGGGACCTGAATCTTCACCTGCTGGACTCCTCAATGGTTGACGCTGGAATAGTCTGAACCTCAATCTGGGTCAGGCGCAAGGACAAAGCATACAGAGCCGCCTGACCAAAACTGGGACAGGCCATTAGGACGATCTAGACCACCTCAATTTAGAGCACTTAATAGCAGTTTCAGAGAAGATAACCCACCATGGCATCTTACTAGTCCTCACCACCTTGCTCAACAATAGACTAAACCTTTGTTTCCCTTCCACTGTTTCATTGTGCGGTCTCATTTCAACTGGGAGACAAAGGTGACTGTGACCACACGCCTCAAGAGGCAACTTTAACAACTGTGCCCACATTCCACTGGACGTTGAGGGCTCCGTACACATCCTTCATGGTCAACTATAAAAGGATAAAGTATGCTCAGGAAGCAATAGAACATTTGTCCCAGTCTGCTATGGCACATACTGCAGCAAAGAGACTGAATAGTCTGGCGGATACCTCTGCTGCAACTTTTAACCGAAAGCCATGCCAATTAGCCAAGGAAGTGGGGTGCATCCCAAAGGCCCACCTAAGCCTAAATGATACCCTAAGGTCTCCAACAAAATCTAGAGGATATCTCTTTGCAAACATCACTACGGCAGCATAAAACCACTCTAAAGAAGCTCAAGCGGACCGCAAATAGAGCACAAGAGTATAAAGTTTGGGTAAAGCTTTTTGCTAACATCAAACATAATGACAATGCACGATTCTGGAGGATGATTAACAAGTTAAAATACCCATCACATGGGGGCATCTCCTGCCACATATCAGAAGAGTACTAGGCAACATAACTGGGGGACCTCTTCAACCAACACAGTATCGCACTCTCTACAGCCCTGAAAGCAAGTATGATACCAACAAACTGCCTACTCAACACCTCTCTAGAGAAAGGGAACTATCCAACATCTTCCTCTCTGCTAATAAATGGACCTGGGAACTCCCCTAGGTCACAACATGCAAACGTATAAGACAGCAAATTGGCAAAGGCAGGAGAGAAGGGCATCCGCCCCTGGCGATCTTCAAACGCGTTTTTCTGGGCAGACGCATTAGTACCACTCTTCTGCGAAATCAGGCTGAGTGTCACAATCCCAGATTCCTGGAGAGGATCATTAATATCCCAATATACAAAGGCAGGGACAAATCCTCTTAGTTGCCCTTATTGTCAATGAGGCAAAATATTTTTCGGAGACACTACTGGAGGAGCTGTTGATGTTGGCAGCTGACAAGTAAATAATACCACTCAACCAAACTGGGTTTTCAAAAACCTCTGGCACGACTACTAACATCAAGGCCATTGCACGTCTAATAGACAAAGCGAAAGCCTTGAAACAGCCACCCCACCTATGCTTTAATGATTTAAGGCAGTATTCGATCATGTGAAGCGGGCCAGGGTGTGGACAAACTGGCTCACTGCCAGATCCTCTGACTCTGCTGGACATTCTAATGACTATTCACTCAGATACATGGATACATCTGGGCAAAGGGACGCACCTATTCAGGTGAATAGCAACAAGCAAAGGGTTAAAGCAGGGGCGTGCCCTGGCCCCCACCCTATTTAATCGATTCCTGGCTGACCTTGCACATGCACTTGATGGTTGCAACTCCCATGCCCCAAGGCTGGGGTGCCTGGTGCTGGTGGTCTTCTTATACGCCAACGATGTAGTTTTAGTCAGCCACATTCTGGTTGGCTTAAAGCATTTCCTTAATACAGCGCAGAAATATTCTAATGAAAATTAACTGAACGTCAAGTTTGACAATACATACACTACGTCCATAAACAATAACCGGAAAAAAGTCATGGTCTTGTTCTGGGGGAAGATCTGAATCCTGCAGGTAACAGAATACAAATATCTAGGCTTGGTTGTCGATAAAGAAGGTAACTACGCACGCCAGAGAGAAACAATAAAATCGAAAGAGCTGGCACTGGCAGTTTCGCTAAAGAACATAAAATCAAAGCTGTAGGGGCCAATTCTTACCCCCCACTTCTGGGTAGTGCAAGACAAACTCTTACCTACCATAACATACGGCAGTGAACTCCCAAGGGACAGGGACGTACAAATCTTGTACAGCATCCTATTAAAACTTTCAGAATTACCTTCAGCCTGCCAAAGTATATTTCACTGGCACAGATCAGACTGGAATTCAGTCTGCAGAAACCATCTCTGGCACAGCAAGATGCCTTCTCCATTTTCTTGGGCAAAATCAGGAAGGCTGAGCCTGGCACTCTTACTTGCCACTTACGGTGGGAGCTGCAACACAGAGTAACAGCCCCTGCTAGATCTTGTCTTAAGGATTCCCTATTATCAGAATGGGTTTGCCCAGTTGTGGAAAAGCCCGACCACCCACTCCGTGTTTAAAAAACCAGTATGGAAATCAATAAAGCTTCAATCGCTGGTGGAAGTCAAAGCAACTTTCTTTGTAAGAGCTCATGCCTGGATGGTATTAAACACCTATACCACACCTGCACCCCAGAAATACCTCCGTCTTAGCTTTTCCAGAACCTCTAAAGAGAGATTTGTCAAACATCGTCAGGGTATGCTACCTTGTACATTGCATCTTCCTCATTGGCAGAGAGTTTCTACAATGAATGCCTCCCGGTTAAGCAGGGCAGGCACTGCTGTGCATCTGGAAAGAGCTGCTAAAGGAGAGGAAAGATGGCAGCTCCTTAGAGCTCCCTTAATCAAAGAGGGATCTGCTCCCGGAGACAGGCATTATTGCTGCACTTCACCCCTGACCATCCACAGCTGAATTGTCGTCTTGTAAAATTTCTTGCACTTGTGCTTAAGGTAATGCCAAAAGGATATACTGAGCCACCTTGACCATGACTTTCCTGGAATCCTGCTATAGCGGCATTTGTTCCTTACCGTCAAAACAGAAGCAATGGCTATGTGTTTGGTATCCCTTTACGGACTTGCACTCTGCACTTTCTGTGCTCTGAGGGGGTGGGGTGGCTTCTGGTTTTCAGAAAACCGATTGGTTCCAAGTATTGCTTAAAAGGTTTTTATAGATCTCTGCACTTGGCACCTTTTGCACTTGTAGCAATTTTGTTTGGAGCCTAAACTTTGATGTTAAGAGATTTAGCCCACAGGATATATCTTTTATTCTTCTTTATATTTTTTAGGTGTGCATTATATGTATTTATTATATTTATGGTTTATTGATTTTTATTATTGCAAATATTTTAAGTAACTATGCAAATAAATTTAAACTTGAACAACACTGCGTAAAAGCATGGTACGGTGATAGTGTTTCAGAGAATGTGCACATGAGTAGGGGTACACACCAGTAATAGTGCAGGAGCATGCAGGGTTCAGTGTCAACCACAGTATTTTCAGGATCTAGCTAGCTAGTAAACTAGGTGCTTAATAAATCAATCAATCAGAGGTTTGTAAAGCATGGATACTCAGCCTTGAGGGTATCAAGGCACTGAGGGTGCTGGAGTGCAATCGACGGGTGCATTAAGTGAGAAAACAGAAATGGATAGAAATAATAATGGTTGTTTCTAAAAAGGATGAGCATACCAGGATTTGTTACTACCATCTCAACTACACATGCAGGATTTGTCTCTCAGTAGATGATCATTGTGAGAAGCTGGCTTAGTATATGGTGCACACTTATGTAAGTGGGCATCCTGCACTAATTCATACAACCCTTGAGGTGATTTTAGTCATCTTAGACAACCTTAGAAAGATCTCTAACACGTACGTAGCTGTGGAGAGCAGCCTTCAGGCTCAATCCAGAAGGAGCGTAAAGCAGCTTTTTTTTTTTTTTACCAGAACATAATCTTATTCGTAAAGATTAAGTGAAAAAAACCCACACAGTGTATTTATAAAAATAGGTATTTATTATAAGACACTCACTAACACATACAGATATTTCCTAGCCAGAAATATACACAATGCACACAATGCTTTTCAGGATAGTAGCATCAATGCAAAGTGATAACCAGAGGGAGACCAATCCATATACTACAATAGTGGTATGCAAACCACAACTCGAGTCAAGACTATACCCAGAAGACATAGAAGTGCCGGGTACCCAATGAACCACCCGAAGTAAGTAAACAGGAACCCCACGGAGGCTGTGTGCAGAACAATACAAGTCAATGGGTAAGTCACTGTTACAATTTTAAAGAAGGACCTGTCCCAGTGGACCCTGAAGAAACCCGGTGGAGGACATAAGGTTGGAGAGCCATCCCACCTGTGGATACCCGACGAACCAGGATACCTACACCAGGGAAGCCGGGTGCATAGGTGTGAAGCGGCTTCGGAAACTGCCATCATACTCAATGGAGGGCTTCAGGAAGATGCCGCTGCTACTGAAGGTGAAAGTGTCCAGCAAAACCCAAAGGTGGATTCAGGATGAGAAGTACCTGCAAGTAGAGTGGACAGAGTCTATGCCACTCAGGAGTAACCAGGAGGCACTGAAGATGAATTCCCACCAATGTCGAGTGTTGCAGGAGAGCTGACTTTGACCTTTGAACTGCAGCTGTGAAGACCAGGCGATGCTGTGGAAGACCAGGAGCCGGGCACGAGATGTTCCACATTGGATGTCGAGAGTTGAGGGGTCGGTGTCTGTCAGGAGTATCAATAAGCCTTTGCAACTGCAACCTTTGTAGAAGTGAAGTGGGTGCAGTGTCGGGACCAGCAACGTGAAGTTGATTCACCACAAGCAGGGGCGTCAGAGCAGGCCCAGAGCAATCAGGTAGCCTGCTGAATTCAAAGATGACCCACAGATCGGAGGCACTGGAGTCACAAGAGGACCTCTAGCAGCTCACCAAAGCTGCAAGCCCAAGATGGGAGTCATTTGGTGAAGATGAAGATCTTGGTCAATGGAGATGCTGGAGGTTAGGGCTACTTGGAGCCCGAAGATCTTGGAGGAAGGAAGCCAACAAGCCTTTGCAACGGCAAGTCAACGCGGTGCACAGGAGTTCGGTTCCTGTGGCTCCGATGAAGGATACTGGCCTCAAATTTGGTGAGAGGACTGGGCATGCCTCGAGGGATGTGAAGAACCACCACCTGAGTTGCTGAGCCTTTCAGAGTCCGTGAGAGCTTGAGATCAGCAGACCAGTCTGCTTCTTTGCGGTACCTGCAGATGCAGGGAAGTGACTCATTCATTTCAAGGGAAATTCCTTCAGGTGTTTTGGATGTCCACAGGCTTTGGAAGGTTACTGTATGGAGCACAGGCACAGACGTTGCAGCAGTCATGCAGGGCAACGAGACAAGGAGCAGCAGGAGTCTTCCAAGTTGCTTTCTTGATGCCCAGAGCGAAGTCAAGAGTGCCCGGACGTGAGATGAAGAAGTGGGGTCTTGAAATTAATCTTGTCCCATGAAGAGTCTAGGGACCCACCTACAGGTAAGCCCTTAAGTACCTTAAGGAGAGGGTTGGGACGATTCAGGGTTCCCACCTAGGGGAGGGGTTTGACAGTGGGGAGGATACTCCCATGTCCTTTGTCCAGTTTTACGCCAGAGCAGGAGCCAATGGCTCCCTGAGCTGGTTTGAAATCGACTATACAAGGAGGGCACCAAATGTGCCCTTTATGCAGAGTGAATGGCACTGGCAAGCGCTCTCACCCTGACCCAATACAAACCTGTCTGGGAGGTGGGACTGATAAGGGTACATCCGTGTCCAATCTGGGATAAACCTAAGTACTTACTATACTGATTAGCAGGATTCCAGTCAGACTAGTCCGAAACAGTATAGCACCAGACAAAAAGTGGGGGTAACCATAAAAGCAGATCCTACTTTCCTACAATCCTTAACATCAGTGTGCAGCACTTTGGCTCCATACAAAGGATTGCAAAGTATTTCACACAGCTCGAAGCCAAGGAAAAATTCACCGCAGGATATCGCCGCTCATATTCATAAATATGGGCTTGAAGCCACTGCCCAATCACTGTCTAATGCTTTCCACACATTCTAGAAATGCAGACTCGTTCTTCATCTGGAGGAGCTTGGGATACCAGGAGCCACTACGTATGTGCTGAGGATCCATTTCACCCCTCCAAGGGCACATGAGGTTATAAGCTTTTTGATTTCCTTCAGACTACTTGAAACTAACGGAGAGAAGATGATGTGGGGGATTGAGTTGCCCCCTGTGAGCAGCATTCATCCCCCAATTTCCAATTACCATTCATACTATATGATAATTGTTTTCCTCACTTTTAGGTAGGTCTAAAAGCAGGTGCTTTCATTATCTTATTTTGTGAACCGTAATATTCCAGTGATGGCTATACATAATGTTTGCATCTGGACTTGATCTAACATGGGGAGGCCACTTGATGTAATCTGAGATTTCTCAGGCAATCACCAGATTAGCTTTTGTGAGGGGTCCCAAGAGATTAGGGACCCACCAACCTTTCCAAAAACACATAAAATCCTATCCTGGAAAAGCACTAGAACTAAATAGAAAATAGAATGGCACAAATGCAGTCCTGGTGCTGGACTTTCTTCCATAATGCCACAATAATAATAACTGTTATAAACCTCCATTGCGTAGAAAGATCTTTATAACAAATCAGGTTAAATTTGAAATGATAAAAGTGGTCCAGTAGATGAGTAATCATGTATAAATTTTATGCTAAAGGTTTACTGTGAAAAGTATTTTGTTAAAGCGAGCTAAGCTGTGGAGGTTTTTGTGCCATAATTTGTCAAAGGATGTTCTAACTACAGAGAAGTTAATAAATAGGATTCTTGTGGTGACTAATTGCCATACGCAATTTTATTTGATATTCTGAATTGGGTTTAACTGTTTACGTGGCCATTGAACAACTGTCCAGCCTGTATAGATTCTCCACCAGTCCCTAAATAGGTGATAAAAAATCTAGGCATCAGGTTAGATAACTCCCTTTCTATGAACCAACAGGCAAACAAATTAACTGGTATCTGTTTCAGACTATTGAGAATGCTCAGGAAGATTCTAAATCTTATTCCTGAGCAGCTCAGGAAATCTGTAATTCAGACTCCGATAGTTGCCCGTTTGGACTACGGGAACTCTCTCTACTTGGGCTCGCCCAAGTATGTGATTAAGCGGCTTTAAACGGTACAGAATGCGGCAGCCCGGCTCCTACTTAAACTCCAAAAACATACATCAGTGAAAGAACCCCTGAAACAACTGCATTGGCTCCCAGTCACCGCAAAAGTAACATTCAAAGCCCTTTGCATTGCTCAGAGGGCAGTTAACAATAAATGTTCAGAAAAACGTAGACTCATGATCTTTGCTCACACCCCGACTAGGCTACTGAGATCCTCCCACACACCACCAGAATAAAAAGATCTAGATGGGGAGGGAGATCCTTCTCACATCTGGTTCCCAAGTTGAGGAATGAGCTGCCTCTGGAATTAAGAAGTCAACAAAATGAGCTGGGTTTTAAAAAGGGACTAAAGACCTGGCTGTTTTCTGGAAACTGCTAGATGGCTCCCCTCTTGATCACGGCTCCTGTCGGCAACGCGGGTAAGCCTCCGGACAGCCATGCGCTTTAGAAATCCACAAATCAAATCAAACGTGAGTTACACTAGCTAAAGTCTGTGCTACACTGGGTATAATGTGGCTTAAACCGAAATAAAACCACATTTTCAGTTTAATTAATTTTATTTGCAGTTTATTAGAGGGTGAATCCACCTTGAATCAGTCTCATCAAGTACTCCCTTACAATCTGAAACATTGACAATTTGGTATAGTGACCATAGGCAGACCCTAGTGGGAGCAAGTGAGATGTTAAAAGAAGCATAGGCTAGCCATACCCTTCAGAGACGTGTAGCAGAGTCTTGGAGTATCTGCACTATGCATGGATGTATTCCTCTATCTAAAACCAATGAGAGGGAACAATATTTAGGAATAGTCTGTAATGTCAAAGGATTTTTTTTAATTACACGTCTAGCCATTACCACTTTTTATGTAGCAAGGTTGTATTGCAAATAGTACATGGAAATATATTATCAGTATCTGCCCTTGATTTCATGTTAAAAAAGAGGATATGGTACATGTTTTGCTTTTTTGCCTTTATTATAGGTTATAGGTAACATACATCCCAAAAAATTAAATTAAAAATTATATTCTAGTTTTTTAACTGCTTTTCAGTCACATGGCTATGCAACATGACAAATTTCCTACAGCACATGTTAACCCTAACAGAGGTTATTTTAAAAACTGACAGAGGATGCATTCAATTATAATATCCTAATAAGAACGGAGCTATTTTTGTGTCTTTTTATTAGTCCATTGTTAACTTGTGGTGATCCGGTGATGAATTTGCAGTATTTACACTAATAGAAAAGATTTTGAGGCTTTGAGGATTGTGAGAACTTGGGTAATTCTAGAATGCGTTTGCACACATTATGGCATTTGATTCATGGCTTTAACCAAAATTAACATATTTCCAATTGAAATTGCAATTGCCAAATGCAATTTTTCTAAATAGGTAGGTAACTATCAAATCTATCTTCATCACAAAGAGGCATTGCTCCTATGTGTTCCATCCTAATAATATGCAGGCACAGTGAAATCAGCACAAATATCACTCCTATACCACTGTGAGTAATGAGAGCTCACATTCTCGGTCTAACTTATCATGTCGAAGATGGGATACTAATAGATTAGGTGGATGGAAGAGAGGAGAAGGGATTACTGTCTGGTGTTGTGTGAATTATTGCTCTGTGTACGCACATGAATGTTGATGAATATTAAAAGATTGCAGGATGTGAAGTGACTGCAAGTGGGCATGTAAAGCGTCGTTGTAAGGAACTATGAGCGACTTCTATAGTATTTGTTTTAAAAGAGCCTCTGTTAGAGAAAGATAGCACAGGTGTGTTTTGTAGTGATAATATGTGTTGCACTTATTCTCTTCTACGATATATCTTGAAAGCACATGGCCTGATTTTCAATCGTCTTTACAAGTGGGTAAATAACCAGCATTCTGATCTATGTTCCATGTAAATCAGATGATTAATTTGTTTAAGTTACTAGTTGTAAAGTATATGCATTGATAAGAATGTTCAGTGGTCTTATTGCACAACCAGAAACTTGAATGTGAGGCAGGCAAAGACTAAATACTTTTTGTAGCTCAATAAAATAACCATTAATGAGTTGGTTAACGTTAATTAATGCCTGTTTTCCAGTGCCTAGTGGGAATAGAGTTTGTTGTGTGGACAATATAAGCGTAGGTATTATTTATAATGATAATTTAGTATATCTGTTGGTCATATAAGAAGTTCTAACTTAGCTTATATAAATTGACTTATGCTTTTGTCAGGAAAACTGAAATTAATAGGTAAACAATAGGGATCTATAGGACAGTCTTATAGGACTATTTAATTAAATCCTCTATAATTGTACTAAATGTATTGGGACAGTTGTGTGTAATGTCAGCCACTAGAAAATCCTGTGTCCCATAATTTGTTAGTGGCCTATAGGAAATGACCTTAATTAATTTTCTAAGGATTTCTTGCAAGTCTTTTACTTTGTAATAGGAAACTCAGTACAATTGTGTATGGGACAGTAAATAGTGGAAAACTTCTTTAGGACCAGATAGTAATTAAAATATGCTTGTAACTGGATTGTCACTGCAGTAGGTTTAGAGCCACCTCTGTTTTAAGATCACTATTAATCATTCAGTACTTGTATAGCATGGCTTATCTTCCATGAGGGTATCCAGACGCTGGGCTGCCAGTCTCAGTCGAAGAGGCAGGTCTTGATTCCCTTCATGAAATCTGTCAGTGATGGTGATGTTCGAAAATGGAGAAGAAGGGCATTCCAGGATTTGGCGGCAAGGTGGGAGAGGGATCGTCCTCCACTGTGGCAACCTTGGATGCGTGGTGTCTGTGCGACAATGAGTTGAGCGGAGCAGAGGTTTCTGGCTGGTTAGTGGACCTTTAGGTAGTGGTTCTTGTATGCCGCTCCATGATCGTGGAGGAGTTTGTAGGCATAAGAAAGAAGCTCAAATTGGCATCTTTTCTGGATAGGAAGCCAGTGGAGGTCTCTCAGGTGCTGGGTGATATGGTTCCCTTTGGGCAGGTAGAGGATCAGTCTGGCTCCTGCATTCTGGATCGTCTGGAGTCTTCTCATGAGTTCGCTGGAGGTTCGTTGACTGCCATTTCATGGTGAGTTTGCTGTCCAGCATGAAGACGAGGCTACGGGCGTGGTCTTTCGATGTGGGCTTAGGTCTGAGTTCCAGTGGCCACCAGGAGTCATTCCAGAGGGAGGTTTGGCTGCCACAAATCAGCACTTAGGTTTTGTCTGTGTTGAGATTCAGGCAGTTGTCTTTCATCTAGGCTGCGACGTTCTTGTAGCTGTGGAAGTTGGTTTTCATCATCGTTGGGTCCGCTGAGAGGATGAGCTGTGTGTCCGCGTAGGAAATTATGTTGGTGTCATGGGTTCTGGTGATGTCTGCTTCTGGCTTAATGTAGATGTTGAAGAGGGTGGGGCTGGTGGAGGAACCTTGCAGGATGCTGCAGATGATGCACTTGGGCTGTGTGGTGAAGGGAGGGATGCAGATGCTCTGTGTGCCTCCCATGAGGAAAGATGCCATTCATCTAAGGGCGTCGTTTTTTCATTCCAATCTGGTGTAGTTGGTTGAAGCAATTGTGGTGGGAGATGGTGTGGAAGGCTTCAGAGATGTCGAGAAGGATCAAGGAGGCTGATTCTCCTCTTTCGAGTAGGGTGCGTGTGTCATCTGTTGCAGCAAACCGGGTTGCCTCAGTGCTATGATTGGCTCTGAATCATGATTGGGAGGGGTCTAGAAGGTTGCTTGTCTCCAGGTGTTTGGTGAGTTGGTGGTTGATGGTTTTCTCCAAGACTTTGGTGGGAAACTGGAGCAGTGAGATCAGATGGCAGTTCTGGAGGTAGCTGACATCTGCGGTGGGTTTCTTGAGGAGTGGTGTCACCTCTGCGTGTTTCCAGGCATTGGGGAAAGTGGCTGTGATGATCAATACATTGATGATGGTGGTGAGCTGGTGGCTCATTGCGTCGCTTCCAAGGTTGAAGAGTCAATGGGGAATGGGCCGGTGGACTCTCCCATGAGGCTGGAGTTCATTAAGGCTGTGGTGTTAGATTCATGCTAAACACAGATGTTTGTTCTATATTCTTACTAGAGAAAAGATACACAAATCAAAGGCTACGTTGTCTAAGGTAGCCATGAAATTATGAGTGCAATTTCAAGGTGGGATATTAACCTGGTGACATATTTCCTACTGCTTAATGCTTCCCAAGACTGCATGTGAAATATGTTGAAGGTGATGACCATAAAGAAAATGAGGATTGTCCAATTTATTTGGTGGGTGTTGGTCTGTTGAATAGGGTAGAGGAGATGCTAGTGAGTGCTGCACAAGAGTGACAATTGATTAAGAATTTTCTAAGGTGTTGGATTTAGTGGTGTATTGGGATTGCAGAACTATTGGCAGGTGACTGGCAAGTTATCAATTGACAGCACTGTTTAACTGAAAGAGGATATATTCATGTCACCTGTTAGTGTCAGGAAGAAAATTATAATCTGCAAAAGACCATCTTGTCATGATAGTGACAAAGAAGAGATTTAAGTGCTGATATTTGGTAGCCTACCATAGATGGAGATGTGAAACATTTGTTTCTGGACCGTTGTCTTTGGAGGATGAGTGACTGGAATATGGTTACTAGATTAACCCAAGTTTGAACTTTGAAAAAGTTGCCATACATTTATTGGAGCTATTTTAGGTTGTGTTAAGATACTTAATCTTTTCCTGTCCAAGAGATGTTTTTTAACTAAGTGTGTTTCATACATCGGTATTTAAGGCAAAGTGGAATCCGGACACATAGTTGCATTGAATCACGGGCAGGTGAACACTCCGGCCAAAAATATTAGTAGTGGTGGGAATACTTTTTAAAGATTGAGAGGCGTAATATAAAAAAAGCTAATCATGAGAATGGACATTTGTTTCATGAGCTTCTACAGAGTAGCTTCTTTTCTCATTTTTGTAGTATGCTGGCTTGATGTACAAGTGGAAAGAAGGAAATGGGGAGGTAATGGAAGTAGGCAGGATGGTGAGAGAATTCTGCCTAGTCCAGACATTTGATCTTTCAAGTACTTATGATAAAATCAAATAAAGCCCAAGAGCTTCGTAGTGTGGCACTGGCTGTATGTTATGGATCCTAATTTAGTGAATAAAATCAACCTAAAACTATTACTTAGGCATGTTTAATGCATGTACCAAACAGAAATTAAATTACAGATAACTGAAAGCCGGGTCAAAATAAACTGGATGAACCACATATTCTCACAAATAATCTGTTTACTCAACAGCTTTGCAGGAAACATTCCTAACAAAATGTTCACCCACAATGACCAACTCCCTTCCAGTCTTCTCAACTGATCTTACTATCCCTTCATTTCTTCCAGTTGTCTGATACAGTTATCCGGCAAATCTCTCATCACAGCTCTTTCAAGCTTCATTTACATGCGGAAAAGTCAATTGTTTAATTCAAAACCATCTCTTTTCCTTGGCGCACCCAAAATTCTACTAGAGGTCCACAACTATAGCTTGTTCTTTATCACAAACTACCTATTACTATGGAAGCAAATTGAAACCCAGAAAGTTGTAACTATACACCATCTGACCTCAACTTTTTCAAACAAACCATTGTCTAAGCAGTCCTATTTTTGGGATTGGTGTGGTTATGAGTTCAATATAGAGATGACTATACAGCAAACACCACCACAAATTCTTATGATACATAAGTATACTCTTATGGTTTACAGTATACTAAAACTTAAATTCTTATAGGTTCTTAAACTAACAAGGCAAAAGTCATCAGATGTAGTATTTAAATCAATCCATAACCAAACCTGATTTGAGTATCGGCCAATTCCAAATTCTCATCTTTTTTTTTGGGCGGAAAGATTTGTATTGCCATTTTCAAAATCACTGTTGCATTAGTTACCTTAGACATAAAAGTCCCCAAACTACAAGGAGAAACATCTCATAAGTACCTTTCCTCTGGCTATAACATCTGTGTGACAAATTCTCATTTTTAGCATAGATCTGATTCAGCAATCATGAATAGGTTAAACACAAACAGGGGTTGCGACAGAAGAATATTTAACAGAGTTAATAACCTGCCCATCAGGATGTAACTGCCTGATATAATGTTGCATAATACTTCACATCCCTGTCAATTGATCTGAAGTAATAAAAGGGGACACATAGCACTTTATGAAAGTTTTTATTAAAAAGTAAAAATAGATTAATATTAAAAGTTAACATTAAATGAAGGTTTTGGTCTCAGATTGCTAACTACTGGACCAAAATGTATTAAATGATTTTCGGCTTTTTTCAGGATTCCAGTTAAGCACATATCTTGTTGGATATTTTGTCATAAAAAAATGTTCTGCTTTCTGTGTGACTGCCATTGGATTTCAGGGGTGATATGTAATCTAGACACCCTGGTCATCATTATGAGTGATCAAGTCCATTTTCGATTAAAATGGCCAAAATGGGATTACATGTGGTGTGGCATTACCATACCTTGTATTCCTGGGTGCAGTAATGCCACATATTGTACTGGGGAGAAATCCTCCAGGTCATACTTAGATGCCTGAAATTATGAGTTCACAATCATGTGTTAATACCTATTGTATAAGGGACTGCAGGGGTTTCATTTGTGACCCCCCCCCCTCCAAAGTAATACTGGATCCTGGTATTACAGCAATCTCTGGTATCCATAACATTACTGGGTGTGGTATAACATCGGGCTAGTCATAATGATAGCATATGGGGAGAAAGAAGGCACACTATACCATTCTTGAGATTAGCCACCAGTCATACAAAGCACAACCACAGCAGTGTAGATGCTGGGAGTGAGCTAGAGAAACACATTTCGAAGATATGTGCATGGCAATATGTGTGCTGAGTAAGTGATTTGCTTGATAATTGTCTGAGAGCTGAGAACACTGCCCTCGGAATTATTATTTTACATTCATAATGACCTCTTGTTCTACTTTCAGGTTGCTCTTAATGACTCTCTGATGTCTTCCAAGTATGAAATCACCAGAAAACATGCCAATGAAAGCAAACTCCATATCAAGGAACTTTCTGGAAATGACAGTGGACTCTACTCGTGTGAAGCAGTTTTCCTAGTTGGAAAAAGCCAAGGAAATATCAATCTAAGTGTTCTCAGTTACATGGTGCCTCTCAAACCCTTTCTTGTGATTGTCGCTGAAGTCATAGTATTAGTATCAATCATCTTAGTTTATGAGATGCACAATAAAAAAAAGAAAGCACGCGCAGGTAAGAATTTTCACATTTTAAAGGTTAGTCCTTTTTTTGTTATTCTATTATACTGATACAGAATATCTTACAATCACGTCCAGCCTAGCACTGTTTGCCTGAATGACCTCAATATCACTAGACAGTATCCACTATGCATCCAACCACAAATACTTTGGCTGGCCACTAAACATTCTGCCACTGATCACCCACCATTTGATTAGAATTTCCTGTTACAATTGCCACACAGATTACTTTCACTAAACTAGGATCCATAATACACAGCCATTCTCATACTCTGAAGCTCTTGGGCTTTACTTCATTTTATCATAACTACTTTAAAGATTAAAGAGGTCATTTCGATGGTGGAGCTACCGCCACCAACAGGTTATGGGTGGTGGTCTACCCGCCATTGGAAGGCCATTCCCCACCTGCCACAATAGAATGGCAGGCGGTTCCATGGCAGTCAAACTCTGACTGCCTTGCAACCTACAGGCTCCTTGAGCCTGACGGTGCGGCGGAGGGCCTCCCGATCCATTGGTGGCGGTGCCTACCAGGCACTGCCACAGGGATTATGATGTCCCTTTCCGCCTGCCTGTTCATGGCGGTTAACCTGCAACAGGCAGCCGTAAAGGGACTTTGGGGACTCGTAGTGGGGCCCACTTACCCCCTGGCCCCCAAACACTGGACCTGGGTAGGTGTCCCCTTACATATATCTGCACCATGTGGCAAGTTCCGCACGGTGCCGGCCACATAGTGCAGGAAAATGTAAATTGGCCCTTTTTTGCATTGTGGCGGGTGCTGCTGTCAGCAGCACCCAACACAATGCAAAACATAGGCAATGCAACCACCTTGGTGGCAGTTGCATTGTTATTTGTACGGTGGGAATGCTGCCTTGTAAGCGAGCGGTCCAAAATACGATACGATGGCGGGCGGACTGAAGTCCGTCTGTCATCATAGTGACCCCCTAAGTGTCTGGACTTGATTTTTTCATTCACCGCCCTGCCTACTTTCATTACCTATCTATTTCCTTCATTCTACTTGTACATCTAGCCAGCATACACTAATAATGACAAGCATCTGCAATGCACTAGGTCTCGCATTTACGCGAGTTTGAGCTATTTCCATTGTAAATGACAAAGCCTTTTATTTCTGTTTTGGTTTTTAAAACATAAATGAAAAGACATTGTCATTTACAATGCCAATAGCTTAAACTCTCACGAATGCGAGACCTATTGCATTCCAAATGCTTGAAGACATAGCTGAGTTGCCCCCTTCTGTCTCCCATGGCCCCTGAAGTGCTCCCCATTTGCTACAAGTTCAATAAACAAGCCGGTGGACACAATTGCAGACGAGAGACCATCCTGCAGTAAGAAAAGCTCATTAAAGAGAATAGGGTTTACAGACCGAAGAAGGCGTACCGTGTAACAATGGAAGTAAAAGGGCCATTCCTCATGGGAGGTTACAAATGAAAACAAGGCGGTACTAAGGCGGGACAAAAAGCCTAATTACAAATCGGAAGCCAGCATTTAAGAAGGACAATGACAAATATTGGTGGGAAGTGGGTGGGGCTTCAAGTACATACTCCAATACAGCATGCCTCGCAGAGCGGCGCATGCGCTCCCCAGGCTTGACCTAAAAACCCGAAGTAGGCACTCAGAAAGAATCAATTATTTAGCACTAACCGTAAATACCACACTACTGTTTTAAACATGGTCTCTAACTGCAGTATTTATTTGCAAGTATCTTTGATGCTATTGGCAAAGAGTAATAGGTAAATAATTTTCCTTTGAGTAACTGCAGCTGTAACTACTACTTGCAGATTGCTGTACCCTTATAAAGTGTCAAATGTATAGAGTGATCCCCATTCTGCACATGCAAACCTGCAAGTAGTGAGTGCACAGAGTGAGCAAAGGGGGACATTAGAGGCACTTTTCGATGCTTGACCTACTTTGTTCCCGTTTTAGTTTTGGGGCAATTTAAGTACCTTTTCACTTCCAGTGCATGGCTTTAGTTATCTTTGTTGAAGATAATATGGACTGATCTTATTATATGCCCAAAAAGCATCCCATAACGCCTCACACAGATGTTCATATTATACCAGGGGTGTTATATATGATGTAGCTGAAAGCTATTAGTAAGTGGGCGATAGGTATGGCACTTGAGGAATACCTAGGATTAAGAAAGGAGTTTTCTAAAGTTGAATGGATACCCATGCTTTTGTGTGCGAAAAGAAATCCATTTTCCCCAACACTGATTTTATGCAGTGTTTTCTCTTAATGTCCAGGTGGGGACTCAGAATTAACAATAAGCACCTCACATGTCAGAATTTCAGATGTGTAAGTTAGACTGTACCACTGAATGCACACTGCCTTTCACTCTAGGCCAATGACCTGCTTTGAACCCATGATGGAGTGCAGAGGACATTTTAAGGACAATTCCTTTCTGAGTAGCTCACATAGATGTGGCTACGTCTTACAGGAACTAATGGACGATGGTATGAAAATGTTATTGAAGGTTAAGATATTTATACAGAGACAGCTTTGAACCAGACATAATCTCCCACCTTTAGTAAAACATAATCGCCCACCTTTACTAAGTGGATATGTGTGTATGTTAAAGTATGACTCTCTGGTTATGTGATCCAATTCCAAAGAAACAAGGGTTACCCCTACAGCACCCAGGTCTCTGTCCACACATGGGTTGGTCCGTATGATTTTGGGTTCTAGTCGCACAAGGGTTGGTCCCACCTTTATGGCCACACAAGGATCAGGGTTCTGTACTACAGCTTCAAATTGCCGGTCACACAAGGAAAGGGCTTGCCCTATAGCACCCAAATATCAAGCCACAGAAGACGGGGATTGGCACTCCAGCATATGGTTCCAGGTTGAGCAAGGATAAAGTATGCCTAATAGCACCCAGGTTTCAAGTGACCGAAAAGCAATGGAAGGCCCTATAACACTTATGTTCCAGGCCACAAAAGGGCTAAGGTAGGCTCTCCGTTATCTGGCTTCTAGGAAAAACAAAGCTAATGCAGGTCTTAAATCACCCAGGTTCCAACCCATATAAGGCACAGAAGGGCAAGGTTGGCCAGCACCCAAGGCCACCTTTGGATTGTAGGAGGCGAGCAAGCAGTCCATCTGTGCACCTTCATCACCAAAGCGCGATGTTAACCAACATTAATGAGGCACCTCCATCACTACATGCCACCTGCAATCTAGCCAGAGCATCTCCTATGACGTACTGGTCTGAATCCATAATCCAAGAAGGAGACTGGAAGGACCACTATGAAAAGAGTTGGAGTAAGGCCCTAACACATGCGTACTGATCGAACCTAAGTTGAATAACAATGGCACACGGACTGGAGAGTTAGAAATACACAAAAACAGAACTAGACTGGTACCCGCATTGTCAGATGAGCAGACCGAGCTGCAAGTGAGACATGTAGGAAGGCATCGGTGGATGGAAATATGCAATAGTTAAAAAATAAATGTACACAGTATAGAGCAACATATGTTTGTCAAATACGAATGCATATAGCTTCCTTCTATGACGTGCTATTCCCAGCATGCCTGCAAACCCGAGCTGCATCCAGCAAACAAGAAAGTGAGCTTCTTTCTCCTTGTCTAGCAATGCCCCTGCCAGCCCTCGCGTGAATACGCTGGATAGATTATGAATGGGAGCGGACAACAAGACTCATTTCAAGCACACCGCTGTACGTGATGCAATCCTAATCCTGTATCTAACAGCAGCAGCATACTCCATCAGAATCAAACTTAGTCCTACTCTTAGGTCTACACCAGACAAGGGGATCGATTCAGGAGCATGCCAGCACCTCCTTGCATACTGCGAGGCAGGAGCTGCACACACCAGCTCTCAGTGGGACTTCATGCACGAGCACCTGCAGGATTTTCTAGGACAGCTGGTGAACTCCGAGTCCCTTCGGAGATGCGCTCTTCCAATAACACATCTCCAAGGCAGCTGGTGAAGAGGCGTGTGGCCTTCAGCAGCTGCTTTCCATTCGGGCACTGACTCTGCAGCACTCCAGGATGCCTACTCTGTGATCCAACTCCATCCCTCGAAGAGGCCAATTGCTCCTGGCTCTACTCACCCCAACACCCCTGACAATCTCTGTCCGAGCACAGGCCAATCACCAGCATGGAAAACACAAAAATACAAGCATTTACAATGCAATAGGTCAAATACCTATTGTGTTGCAGAGCGCGGTGTCCGTGAAGTGGGTGCCACGCACAATAGTAAAGTAAAAAAAAAAAGAATCAGTGCGCGGTGTCCCTGAGGCGGGCACTGCACTCATTAAAAAAGTTTTTAAATGCTGCAGTTCTGGCGGTAAGACGACTTGGATTTGGTGCCAGTCTGCAGGCTACACTAACAAAGCCGACATTCACCCACCTTCCAAGCATGATATACATTTAAAAAACACACAAAGGGGGCCACTTTTTAAGTGTGCGAGGGCTAGGCGATCAAATCTTGAAAACGCGCATGGCACGCTCAAGGTAAGCTAAGCACAACGTGCTTAAAGTAGGAGAAACTTCAATAAAAAAAAAATAGTACAGGTACCGTGTAACAACTAAGCAGAGGGGCCAGTAGCCATGGGAGGATAGAAATGGCGACATGGCCGTACTAAGGAGGGACTAAAAAGCCTATTTAATCAGAAACCAGCATTTACGAAGGACAAAGACACAAGCCAATGAAAAATATGGGCGGGGCTTCTTTCCCGTACTGTACTACAACAGATCATCGCCAGAGCAGGGTTTGCGTGCTGACTCTAGGCTCGACCTAAAAAAGTAGCTAATCTGTAGAAGCTCATAAAACAAATTTCCATTCTCAAGATTAGCTATTTTAGATTACGCCTGTAACATCTTGAGGCAACCTGTTCTGGGCTAACTACGGGGAGAGGCAGGGGGAACCTGTCAGGCTCTGGTTCTTCCGCAGGCTGCATCCGGGACCCTCCCACAGACAGGACCAGGCAGCACACGGTGCTTTCACTGGCAACATGGAAGCCCCGCCCCACACTCAGGCACATGCTTGCCTGACTTCCTTCTCCGGTTCTGCTTCCTCTGGCCGGCCCCAGCCAAGGTCAGGCTTTCCTCGCCCCGGTTTGTGGGGAATTACGGAGCGAGGTCTCCGTCAACTTTTAGAAAACAGCACAACTTCTTGTGCTGAGCATGTCGGGCAATCATGCCCCACAAGCCCCCTTCTCAAGCCCAAGCCATTAGCTTCAAAAGTACCCAACACGTGCTTCTGGTGCATGGGCACAGAGCTGAGGGGCACAGTAAGGGCAAGTGCTCCTCGCGCTCCAGAGTGATGCACCAAGCACAGCGCTCACCACACGCTGCTGCGGGTCAAGCCCACGCCAGGGCCTCAAAACCTAGGACTCCTGCGGCGCCCCAGGTCCCAAAATCCTGAGAGGCAGAGCTGGGCTCAGGCAGGACAGCACATAGGAACCACCAGTAGACAGCAACTGGGTCACCCGGTGGTTCCTCCTCACGCCCAGCAGTATTTCAGGTCCAATCAGGTAACCAACCAACATGGGGTCACCCCTATATTTATACTACCAATGTCTTTGTTCTCACTATGGCCAGGGCTCTGTGCCCGGTCTAAACCCGTTCTGGGGGGCACTTGAAAACATATTTACAGTGCACAACAACCTCCTTTGTGAGTGTAGGTTCTGGCCCCAGACACACCACAGGGGCGGAGCCAGCATTGTGTAATGCAGGCACAAGTCCTATTCAGGCCCAGGTGCTACTCCTCCCACTACTCCAAATGCAGATCAGCCTATTCAGTCTAGTGCTGACTCACCCAGCCCCTCTGGAGCCACTGCACCCCCCAGCCCCTGTCATCCAGAGCCAGACATGCAATACATAACAGGCAGGCACAAAGACACACAGCACACAGAAATGCCCACTTCTAAAAGTGGCATTCCTAAAATAGTGATAATAAATCTGCGAACAACATTACGCATCGTTTGTTACCATTAGTCCAAACACACCACACTTGATTACGCCACTCCTCATGTCAAAAATTACCACTGAAACACATATCAGGGAATCCCCAATGCATTTCTATGAGAGGACAGTCCCACAGTAGTGAGAAACCAAAATTGATGTTTGTCAGTACCAGGATATGCCACACAGTTAAGGCACATGCCCTACCTTTTACCTACAGCACACCCTGCCCATATGGCTAGCTAGGGTCTACCTTAGGGGTGACTGATAACTGATATGTAGTAAAAGGGGAGTCACAGACGTGGCACCCACTTTACTTGCCATGTCACAGTGGCAGTAAACTGCACACGCAGGCCCTGCAATGGCAGAGGCCTGAGACAGGATTGAAAGGCTACTTTGTTGAGTGGCGCAAGCAGCGCTGCAAGCCCACCAGTAGCATTTAATTTACTGTCCCCGGGTATATGAGATACCACTTTACAAGGGACTGATAGGTAAATTAAATACGCCATACAGGTGTAGACCAATCTTAAAAAGTTTACCATAGAGAGCACATGCACTTCAACACTGGACAGCAGTGATAATGTGCGCAGTGATAATGTGCTCAGAGTCCTAAAATCACCAACACCAGGTCAGAGAAAATACCAGGAAGAAGGCAAAAAGTTCAGGGATGACCTGCAAAAATGGCCAAGTCCAATAGTTACGTACTGCTTTAAGGTATCCTTTTAACATAAAGTACCTTACATTGACATGTGCTTGTATTAACGTGTAATTGCACTGGAATATAATTTACTTGCTGGGTATGTATAAAGTGAACCCAAGTATTAGATTGCATACATAATTAGACTAATTTTATACCTGTTTGACAGGTCCAGTAGTACCTAGGGAAGCCAAAAATTACCAGTCATCTTCGTTTTTAATGTTAATTTGGGATATTGTATTTAGTGTAGGAATTTGCTTTTTCATTTATGGTTACCCCAGATTATATGATTTTTTTCTGGATACTATTTTTGCAGACATTAGTGATCTGTGCCCTGTGACACTGCTAATCAGTGCTGTAGTGCGTGTGCCCTGGCCCAAAAATGGTAGAAGTAATTTTGGATTCATCCACTCGGTCTATATAACTGTTCTGTGAAACCATGCAGATTGTGTTTTGAGAACACTGGAGCGGTGCACTCCCAAGTGAGTATAATATCAATAAAGAAGCTTGATCAGTTTCTTCGTTGCAAAAATATAAGTCTTTATTTCAAACACTCCATGCAAAGTATCGGCCAATGCGTTTCGTTCAATTGTTGAACTTCGTCAGGGCTTAAAAGAGTATGACATAAAAAACATAAATGCAGTAATTATGTGAATAGTGACAGACACAACGTACACTACTAAGCAACATCCTATACGTTTACATGACACTGGAAAGAACTGTGGGTGCATAGTAAATACACATACAATGCATTTTGTGAGTCGTGACAGATAAAATATGCAATACTAAACATATTCCTTTATGATCATTCTACATGACATTGGACATGACCGTGGGTGCATAAAAAAGACATATATGACACATAACAATTGATAAAATCTGTATTTCCACACACGATAGCAACATTGTAACTTATATACACACTTTCTATATCCCTCATTGTGTAGGTGTACATATACTCAACAAGGGATACAGACCAAGCCTCCAGCATATCGTCCTTTTTTATCTATATAACGAAGTTCAGCAATTGAACGAAACGCGTTGGCTGATACTTTGCATGGACTGTTTGAAATAAAGACTTATATTTTTGCAATGAAGAAACTGATCAAGCTTCTTTATTGACATTATACTCACTTGGGAGTGCACCGCGCCAGTGTTCTCAAAGTACTGTGTATCTGCTTGGCAGTTGGCATCCCACAACTGTGGGTGCCGGAGCTGATTGTGCACACCGATTCTTACTATATTACTAAGCTATCACTTGGGGAACCACACCGAGGAGGTGCGGCCATTGGAGTCCGCCGTTGGTTCTCTTTTCTCATCCATGCATATTGTGTATTAATGTACTTATGGCATAGAAGCTAAATGCCATCTGTGGCCATAATGTTTATTTACACCACCCACATATGACAAAAAGGTTATAGTGCCATGTATCACTGCAGTGCATTTAAACACCAGCCTGGCGTTCCAGCTGAGCTGCAGTTTAAGTGCAGTGATAACTAGTGGGTAAATAGCCTTTTCCATGTAGGAAAGCCTACTATAAATCACTCCTAAAGTGTGCGTTGTAAGGTCTCAGGGCTAGATGCCAATACATAATAATAGCACGGATTACATAGTGTGCTCTCACAGTGAAGTAAAACTCAAAAGCTGTGTCGCGGTGTAGGGGTTGCTAGACTTTTCTTCGCCTAGATGATTTTAAAATAATTATTTCTTTTATCTGCTGGGATGAATGCTAGAAAAATGCGTCTAATTTATTACTTACTTAATTTGAATAACCTGATTTAATATTGAAATCTGATTTATGCCAGCTTTGTATAATTGTGCTTATGCTGCCCAATCCAGAATTGGTCAAAACCAGTTCTGTCACTCATCACACCTACAGACTTAACATATACATCTTTAGCTGGGAAATGAACAAGTCTGGCTTGGATTACAATTGCCTACTTCTGAACCTAGGAAGTACAAACTGCTGACCACTTAGCAGGGATTAGCTATCTCGGAGTGGTCAGGAATGGTTGCCGTAACAAAAGGCAACTTTAGCACTATTAGCTTTGACTTGAAAATGACAGGGAAGGTTTTTCTTATTCATAACCCTTGACCATCATTGATAGCCGGAGTCCAGTCACAGCACTAGAAAGAACCAGAGCAGAGGTCATTTAAATACGCAAGTGGATAAGGAGCTGAAGACGTTCCTGTCTAGTAGCAACTGGTTTCAGCCATCTTGAGAGAGGCGCTGCTGGCTAATTTTATAATACGGCAAAGAGGAAGTGCTTCAAAAGGAGATGGGAGCAGCTAAAAAATAGGAAGGTCTGGGTGGAACAAAAAAAATAGGTCAATCTCAAAATATTTCTGGACCAGGGAGGACTCATCTACAGATTTTAAACTTAAACCTGCACTTTACCGAATGCACAAATAGGTTTTGGCTTCATATTGGCCCATACCCCAAGGTTAATTTTCACCAGTCTGTCAGTAAAATTATAATCATTTAGACAAAGTGTTGTTTTAACAAGATATGTAAATTCTGAGCAGCAGGTTGGTTCTTTAGTTTTATTTGTATCCAATAGTTGTTGGCATGAAGCCAGAAGGGCGCATTGCCTTATTTTCCAATATTTAAATTTACCCTAAGAAGTTAACTAGTAGACACATATTAGGTATCTATACCTACGCATGTGATTGTTAGTTGGTATAGCTTGTAAGATCCAAAGACCGCTCTAACCCAGTGGAAATTGTTCTTGGTAGTACATTGTAGAACATTGGTTTCACTTTTCCACTTAATTGCTAAATAGCCCATTGACTAGATTAAATTCCATCAGATGGTTGATGCACAGAGAGTAGCATTTTAAGAACAATTTCTAGGATGTTTTAAGTTAATATGAATTGCAATTGCTTTTTATATTATGTATTGTAAACATCAATGTTTTAATTATTGTTCAGCAATATCTGCTGTAACAAATTCTTTGAGTTGCTATTGTTTTATATTCTTATTTTCAAAACTGTTAGTAATGCCTGAACTTAACATCTGACTCTATGCATTACCCCCTGCTTGTGTCATAGCCACCAGGGGTTGAACAGAGATTCTCTCACACTTTTTTGACCCAACCGGAGGGTGTTTATTGGGTTGGTATAGGTGCCTCCCCCAAAATTAATAACCCCTTTCCTGACATTTGGCATTTAAATCTGGCAATGTATCTTTGTTACATAGATTATAAATGAGTGTGATATGTTTACATATTTACCATAGTCATGTTATCCTGTATTGTTTTATCACAGGAGAGGACGAAAAAGAAGCCGAACAAAGTGTGCATCTGTATGTATCCATTTTTCTTTAATATTTGTTTCTCGTAATTTGTCAAAGCAAACTTATTTAAATTCAGTTTTTAATATATTTTCGTTTGACTTACAGAAAACCTGAAGATACAAATGGTGTAGAAAGTGATACCACCAGGCAGAGGAAGGTTTAAATGTGGAAGAGACTACCAATTGGTAAGATACGTGAAACATTACTTCTTGTTTATCCTTGTTTGTTAACTTATTCCATTTACTTTTCTCTTGGACCACAGAATGTTTTATTCCACATCCAAGAGAAGAATAGGCCAAATAGAACATAGCAATATGTATTTGTAGACATCAATGACATATTTATTTCCAACTTTTAAAAGAGCACATTTCAGTTATTTCTGTTCAAAGTATAAATGTGTGAGCTCTATTTTAGAAACCCTTTCCATTGGTAAAGTCACATGATTGGCTTTCTTGATTAGAAAATAATTTGTAAATGCCCGCATTGTGGCCTCTTCTACATTGGTTGTTAGACCAGTCAGCCTTAGGGTGGCCTTACCCCAAATATTTTGCCTTCACCCCCCTATTTTTCTGAATTTGCTTTTGCTGGCTTTAGGACTCTGTGCACTTTACCAAACCTAACCAGTGCTAAAGTGCTTGTGCTCACTTCCTAAAACATGGTAAAATAGGCTCACACATCATTGGCATATTTACAATAGTTATAGGTCACTAGTAAAGTAGTATGCCATATCCTTAGGACCTGTAAATTAAATGCTACTAATGTGCCTGCAGCACATATTGTGCCACCCACTTATGCAGCTCCTTAAAACATGTCCCATGTCTGCTATTGCAGCCTGAATGCAGTTTTAAACTCGACTTGACGAAATGACCCCCTTGCCAAGCTTTAGAATCCCCTTTTATTATGTATGTCACCCTTAAGTAGGCCCTAGCCAACCCATAGGGCAATGTGCATTAGGTTGGACATGCACTTTTAATTTTTCATGTCCTAGTTGTGAGAAACTGTTACATTTGTTTTTTACTACTGTGAGGTCTATGTCTATGAAAGGATAACCTTGGGTTGCCTTATTACATTTAATAAGTGCTAACTTGTGATTAGGCACGGGTAGGAAGTTCATGTTTGGTGCCTAAGAAATTGCAATTCATGCTTTAATGGTACAGTCAGATTTCAAGTCACAATTTTGAAAATGCCACTTCTAGAAAGTTGGTATATTCCTGCCCTTACCATTTTGTGCCTGCAGCATGTTTCTGGGTTACATGACTGGGTGTAGTTGGCTGGAGCACTTTGTTTATTTCTCACGCATAGCCACATAATAGCCATTCTATTGTGTTAATCCCTCTATCACTGGCACGATGACGCTGCAGAGCTGGGCAAAGCCTCTCTTACAAATCAATAGGCTGTGTCCTGCATTGGGCCTGTAGTCAGCTTGGAGCCAGGCAAGGGAGGCAGGAAATTACAAGCACTTCAAAAGAAATTCTATAGAAACTTCTCCTATTTCAAAAAAGGCACTAGATATAAAGATAGAACTCTCAGAGCCACTCTTCAGCTCACTTTCTCGACCTGAACAAGGGCTCTCAGTGGACTTACTGCTGCTGTGGCCCCAGCTCTATACTTCAAAATACTGCTTTGGTGTCCTTGGAAGGACTGCTGTGCAGCTTGAAGCCTGCATTGAACTCTCAGAATCCTTTCCTGCTGAGCCCTGTTCACTTTTTAAACCCAGGATACCAGAGGGACTCCAAGGATTAGTTGACTGGCATACTGATCAGAGCCTCAGGGATTGAAAAGGCTCCAACCATCTTTAACCTGCACCTGTACCCAGCCTCAATGAGTCCTGGGTGTCCAAGTGGTGCCTCTACGGCCCTGGACCCTTGGTAGTGGTGCTAAAGGAGCCCAGATAGTCAAAAGCCAAACTAATTGGCTAAAAAGTGTTCTGATAACTGAGCGGACACAGCAACCTACCTCCTTGTCGATCCATAAAGGTGCATTGCTGATTGGTCTGACTTTGCAGCACCTCCCACTACCTTCTTCTCTGTAGCAGCAAATCCTATTCAGCTATCCTTCGCAGTTGGGATATCTGGTTTTATGTTAGCTCATCGGCTCCAGCCTCCAGCTTTATCCTGCTGGAGATTTTCAACTTCCCAAACAAACTAAGTTCAAATGTGGAAATCTTTAACAGCACTTCTTCCAGCGGCTCCCCCAAAGACGACGCTTCCTCCCTGGACACCGCTTGCAACCTTGCCCCACTGAACTTTACCATCTCAGACATTTATCCCCCAATTATTTTTAAGTCTGAAGGCAACACCAGCCGGGCCTGATCCACTTCTTCTATTTGACCCATGCACCATTGCGGTCATCTTTATTTTTCCACTTTCATCCAAGCTTGTGTGACTAGATGGCCGCGGTTGGAGCTTTGATTTACGTTGGCACTGGTTGGGGTGCACTTGAGGCGTTAAGGTTTAATTACGTTCCTTGGGTAGGTCTTTCATTGGTCTCCTAGTTTTGACCTATATAGCGAATCGCTCTGCACATTAGGTGGTGTCACTGAATCAAATAATGTTGCCAATATACCTCTAGGTATCTGTCATCTCTATAGTTCTATGGGCACTCATCCTTGGGTGTTGGTAATCGTGACCTGACAAGTTGTATGTATATATGTAAATAATATTATTTATTTTGTAGGTAGATGTGTAATTGTTGCCCAAAGTCCTGAAGAGGCCTGAATTGGTGATAGGCTGAAATGCGTCGACTGTCATTACAATCTGACACCCTATAACGTGGAACCAGTCTTTGAAATATTTGATGAGAGCCTTGAAAAAAAGATGCATAAGTCATTTCAGCTTCCGAGGCTCTACTATTATATGGGGTGATTGAGATGAAGGAATTAAGGTCTTATAATACAATACCATGTGTTGGACCCGGGCCTTTATGGCTGGTTCACCCCTGAACTTTTTGCTTTTGATGGCGTTCATGATTTCTGGCTTGGCGCACTTTTTCCCTGGGTCCCAGAGTGAAAGTGCGTGCGTGGAGTATGGCTGGCCTGCCCTCCCATAGGAATGCATGGGGAATGTGTGTGTCCCTGGTAGTTCCTGATGCGTGGGGAGTGCAGGCTCGAGTTTAGTATGTGTGAACTCGTGAGAGTGAATGCTGCAAGATGGTGTCTGCGGCATGTGTGTGTCTAGTTGGGAAGTGCTACTTCTGGACATTGAGATATGTGTGCAGTGAGGGTGCTGGCGTGTGATTGGCTGGAGCTGGCTGGCATGCCAGGCTCCAGGAAGTCTGGATGAGTCTGCCCGGTGGTGAGTGGGAGATTAGCATGAGTGATGTGTGGGAGGAGTGTACCTGTGTCCTGGATGGGCTGGGTTTTCCCCACACAATGCTGGCTCCGCCCCCCTGTGGTGCGTCTAATGACCCAAGCCCTGCCAGTGAATAGAGAGGGTGGTTGAGGTAAACAGAGTACTCAAGAACCAGCTGCGACTGGTTCCGCCCCCACCCTGCACCTTCAGACAAAGGGAAATGGTGTATAAAAATGGGGCTGTGTCCCCACAGATGTTCTCTTCCAGGATCCAGAGGGGACTGTTGCTGCTGCTGCTGGGCCAGAGGACCGCCACTTGGGGTGTCTCCCTGCCTGGAGACCCAGTGTGCTGGCTCTGGGCCCAGCCTTGCCCCCCCCCTGCCTGCCTCCAGCCCCTGCTGGAGCTTGTGCAGTGCCTACAGCACTGAGAGCGCTGCTCTCTGCCTTTCAGCGCTGGGGAGCGCTGGAATCCCTTGCCTAGTGCTTGAGAGCGCTTTATTTGGCCCGGTGGCGCCTGGGAGCGCCTTTTCTTAGAGGCTAGCGCTGCTAGCGCTTTGAGAGCCAGCCGGTGCCCACCCGGCATCAGCCTGAAATTGCGGTGCCTAGCGAGTGCCTACCTCGCTTTATATTTGCTTTGGCGGCGCGGGTGCCACCCCGCTCATGGCCGCTTTGTTTTGCCCGTGATTTATTGGATTCACGAGGGAGCCCACTCCTCGGATCCTGGGAGCCCGCCTAAGAAGCGAGCTGCCGTGCTGCCCGCGGCGACCCGGAAGTGGTGAGGCGGCCAGCCAATCCTAGCGCGGCCCAGGAAAGGCCGACCGGAAGTCCCGCCTCCGTAGCCGAGCCGGGAAGGGAGAAGCTGCCGGCCGGGTCCCCGAGTGGAGAGGAGAGCCCCGGGACGAGAGGAAAGGAGCCCCGCCGCCCAGGAAGAGTCCTGGACCTTCGAGGCCCCGGAGAGGAAGAGGAGGCCGCCCGCGGCACCAGAGCCTCCGCCCAACAGCCGGTGAGTGAAAGCCGGCTAGGGAGAGAGGCGCGAGGTCGCGCACCCTCTCCCCCCCCCTGCCTCTACTCGAGCGGCCCCACGTGACCGCTCCACCAGGGCGCACAGTTGTTTCCCGAGTCCCCCAGAGGTGGGGACTCCCACAGAAGCGCCCCCACGTGTTTGAGGGGCCCCGACGCCCACATCCTTGTTGAGGAGCCCGGAGAGCCTCCTGGGGGCCATTTGTTCTTTGAGCCCAGAGAGGCTCTGAGGGTGCCATTCCCTCGTGGTGGAGCCCAGAGAGGCCCCAGCCCTTTTGCGTTGCAAGCCCCAGAGAGGCTCGAGTGCCCATTCTGGAAGGAAGAGCCTGAGAGAGGCTCAGGGCCCCATTTCTTGTCCAGGAGCCCAGAGAGGCCCCACAGTGCCACAGTGGTGGTTCTTGAGCCCAGAGAGGCTCCAACATTGCCCTAACTTTCCCTGTACCAGTTGCCCAGCACTTTGTGGGCAACTGCTACGTTTAGGCCCTGACATTGGGACACAGGGACAGTCACAGGTGGTGACTTATGAGTTTGGCGCAATTGTTATTGATTTTACACCTCTGAATGTTGATACATCATGTGTTTTATTTCCCTACACCGCTGAATGTTAATGCATCATGTGTTTTGTTCTTACACCCCTACTGGTATTATGATATGTAGGTGGTTGTTTTCTCCCTAGTACAGGTGGTGCTAGTGAGGTCCTGTTACCAGTGATTACTGGTTGTGTGCTCTATTTTTATATTGTGTGCTACACTGATTTTACTTTCTACAAGTTCTAAAAGTGCTGATACCCCTGACAGTGGTCCAAGTGGCCCTGTCCTGTACAATATCCCTTGTAAATTCTGCCCGTGCCTGTTGGCACAGTGTAACAAGATGTGTGTTTTATCTGATGTATATTTATTATAATACAAAGGCTATTTTTATATAACCTTGTGTGGAGTTTCCTTTGTGGTGGGCCTTTGCGTGTTGTTGCTGGGGTGCGTGCGCAAATACTTAACTTACATCGCCTCCAAGTTTAGCCTTGCTGCTCGCGCCACGTTACCTAGAGGGTGAGTAGGGGTTATCTTGGCGTGTAACTCCCTTGCCCTGACTTGGGTGTGGTGGTCTCTGACTGACTTTGGCGAAAGCCCTGGCCAGCCAGGGATCCCATTTCCAACACCATGAATTTCCTTGTTTAAAGTATTGGGCATTATTTGAACCATTGGAAAGGGTACTGGACAAAGTTTTGTTGTTTTGGTTATGTTTATGTTTGTCTGCACATTGTAAATATTGTGTTAGGGTATATGTATATAAATGTGTATAAAAAGAAAAAAGTTGAATAATTGAAACATTTTCTGTGAAAAGAATTGGTTTACTAAAATAAGTTATGTAAACCAACTTTCCTTGTTCGTGTTAATTTGTAATTTTTTTTAGATAGCTACGAGATGAATAAAAATGAAGTGAAAATGGAGATTTATTCCACAAGTAATTAAAAAACAGAGGATAGATAATTTTCAGTATCGGTCTTCAAATAGGCAGTTTCTAATAATACCATAGGCATCATTGTATTTAGTTTGTTTCAATTTCCCAGATGCCGTCATGGTTTAATGGGTTTCCCCAGTGATATGTGGAGCTTTGATTTAGGCACTAGATTCTACCTTAAACTTTAAAAATTCATAACTATGGGTTCGAGGCATATGAGCTGCATATCATATGCTGTGTATAGATCGCCATCTAGTGTTGGGTCCGGATGTTTGCACTTTTCTTGTCTTCAAAGAAGTCTTTCCAGTCACGAGATAGGTGACTCCTCCTTTCAGTGATAGTGCACATGGGCATCGACTTCATTGTTAGATTGTTTTTCCGCAGAGGGTGATAATGGAGTTAGTAAGAGTAGTAAAAGGAGATGTCCATGAATGTATGTATCTACGTAAGATGTTACTGCAACAGATATGCGCCCACGCACCTCCACGGGTACCTATCACTCTACAGCTCTTTATGCCAAGAACTGATGCATACTGGATAAATAGCATTTTCCGTTCAAAGCAAATGAGCTGTAGATCATATGCTGTGCATAGACTACATAGCCGTTATCTCCCAAGGCGGTGATTAACCTGTATCTGTTGCAGTGGTTTGAAATAGTGTACGTAAAAATGCCTGGCCCACTCTAGCTTGTTGTCTTGCTAACACATCTACACAATAGTGTTTTGTGAATGTTTGAGGTGTAGACCATGTTGCTGCTTTGCATATGTCATACATGGGTATATTTCCTAAGCATACCATAGAAGCCTCCAGTTTGCATGTAGAGTGTGCTCTAGGTGTAACTGTTAATGTTTGCTTTGCTTTTGCATACCATATTTGAATGCACTTGACTATCCACCTTGCAATACCTGATTTTGATGTGGGATTGCCTTTGTGTGGTCTAGCAATAGCAACAAAAAGTTGATTTGTGTTATGGAAAGGTTTTGTCCTTTCTATGTCATAAAAACAATGCTCTCTTCACATCTAATGTGTGTTGGGCACGGTATGCCACTGAATCTGGTTAAGGGGAGCACACGGGTAACTCAAAAGATTGGTTGATATGAAAAGCAGAAATGACTTTTGGAAGGAATTTAGGATTAGTCCAGAGAACCACTTTATTTTGGTGCATTTGTAAAAAGGGTTCTATAGTTAACGCCTGAAGTTCACCCACTCTTCTGAGTGATGTGATAGCCATGAGGAAAGCAGTTTTCCGTGTTACTCTACAGCTCTATATACCAAGAACTGCTGCATACTGGGTAAGTAGCATTTTCCTTCTACTGATTGGATTTGTGTTGTTTTGGTGTCAAATACATTATTACAATTTACTCTAACTTTCTAAGTTGGTGGAAGATTTGTATTGTGTTGTGTTTTCACGTTATTACTGTTTGTGTACTGCATACATATTTTGCAATTTACCTTTAAGTTAAGCCTGAGTGCGTTTGTGCCAAGCTACCAGAGGGTTTAGCACAAGTTAATTTAGTGACTTTTGTGGTTCTCCTTGACAGAGATTGTGAATGATGCTTGAGCAGGGTTAGCACCCCACTCAACCAACATCCTAATTTCTCACATTGGTGAAGTTCCCATACAAAATGTAGACAGAATTTGAAACCACGCATATTTTGGTTTGGAATATGTGAGGAGGAGACAAATAAAATTAGAAAGTAAGTTGCAAAAAATACCTTACCCTTAGGTAGGCATAGCTACACTAACCGTGCCCTAATCTAATGGAGCAACTGGTACTAACAGCCAGGCTGTGGTTGCACCACTACAAATTCTAATAGCGACATCCAATCAGATGTCTTGTGGCTTAGAAATTAGATTGTTAACAATGCACTCTGAGAAACAACTAATTTATTAGTAGGTATGTGCACATGCACATCACCAAATGCCTATCATAAGGTTTCTAGGCCCTCATTACGTGTTGTAGTATCCCACCAGGAATTTTAACTTCAGATTTGATACTGTTACCTGCCTTTGGATGCAGATCAATGTCTCCAGACCCTACAATTCCGGATACTGAGACAATTGGTCCAGTTTCACTAGGCTTCAGTAGGTGCCAATCTGCCGAATAAGTTGAGGGCATCTGGCAGTGCTGCTGACAATACCTTCCTAGCCTGCCTTTCTAGCCTCACCTAACCCACAAACTACCCAGCACAAGTTCCCACCAGCCATCTGGTTGACACCTTCTGCTTTCTCTGAGCAGGTGGAAAATGTCAGATTATTTGTGCCTGAATTTCGAGAAAAAGCCACAGAAAAGAACCTGAAATTCATGTAGTTACCCCATATTTCTGGGACAAATTATGTAATTTCTGGACTTTGGCACCGGGATACTGTCCAGAGTCTACATTCTGGTCCCCAGTATGCCTGCACCAAAATCTAGCAAAAACTAAATGGGGGATTTAGAGGGCAATTTAGTCTGAGAGACTTGAAGAAAAGGTTAAGGACATCAACCACCTGTTGCTGTGCTACAAACTGCTGAAGTCTAGTGAAGGATACGGAGAACAAGCAACATGGTCATCAGGCACAGCCTAGGGAGTTGACACATGAACCGAATGATGGCATGGTGTTGGCCAGGATTAGGAGAGCAAGAAAGATATTACAGCTAGTGTGTAAAGTGGAGTGCTGCATGACAATTGAGAAAAAAGTACAGCGGTTGGGACAAATAAAGCACCGATTATTCTGAAGGTGCCAAAAGGGAGTTGTAATCACTCGTAGCACACCATATACGCTGGAAGTAACAACACTGAACTGAAAAAGGGAAGCTGATTAGATAAGAGTTAGAACTATGCCTCCAAGAGGCATTTTCTATTGTCTAGCATTTTTAATACTGCTAGAAAGGATATGGTACTAATATGTATCACCATCAATTGACTTCAAACAAGATGTGGGCAATACCTGGCATATTTGGATATGGGAGTATGTGTAGCTTATATCTATAAATGAACAGCCTGTTTCAGTTGTCTAAGTGACATGCAAGGCAATCTTGTGGATAGGAAAGCGTGGCAGCATTATTTAATCACAAGTAATTACAGTTTTTCAAGCTCATTATTTTAATCGGTATGATTTATTACAGAGAGATAATATAAATCTTGGCTCCATATGTATATCCCGTTTCAGCAGTAATAGCTTTCCAGAAGTAATGATAGATTTTCCAATAAAGATTATGAATAACCTGTGGTAGCTTAGTTACCTTTGGAAAATTGTACATCCTTAGTCATCTCTTTTTGGGCAACTTCTGTGAGTATAGGATGACAGGTTAAAGGTGTTTTCTTTGGTCATGCTCTTCACACTGTGCCTACACCATACAACTAATGGCTTTGGAAGTAAGAGATTTGGAAATAGGTTGTGTGTTTCGACTATGCTCCACAATAAAAGCCTGCTGGCAGAGCCAAACGTCTTACACAGTGGGTTTTTAGTAATAGGGCCTATCCTGTATAACAGGATGTCCTGTTCACTGACATACGGGGGCTAGGAGTAGGTTACTTCTGATGGCCACACCCTCGGCCCAGTGTCTGCCCCATATTCTAAAGACTGAGCAAAGCTGATTCAAGGGGCATGAGGATTGGGAGAAGGGTGTGGATGAAGGCCACATGTATTCAGGGTCTTGCAGGTCCAAACAAGTCTGCGTGTCAGGGAAATTGGGAGCATGGAGTTATGTAAAGCAATATTTCGCAAACACAACAAGCCTCTGGGCATATGTTATGGGTCCAGCAAAGAGGGCACATCCATTGCTCTCTGCATTGGCAGAAACTACAGCAAGGTGCTATTGAAATCATGCATTGATAAAATGCAGCTGTGTAACAACAGTATCCTGTAAACTGATTACCAAACATTTGAGCTCTGATGCATTAAAACTGGGACATAAATGAGTTGGTAAGGTTCTGCACTTCACCATAGGTTTTTCACAGCTCCTGATGATAGTTTGTAATTATCTTGCGCAAGAATTCCTAGGATTGTGTTCCTCTGTTGCCTTTTATCGTGATTGTTTTGATCATGTAATTCCATTCATGACATCATGACTGAAAACCTCTTCAGCTAATACTCTCAATGTACTGTCTTCTGGTCTAAGTGTCTGTGTCTGAATAAAGACCTAACCACATATTAAAGCTATTACCTTGCAGCACATAGTTCACATATTTCATCCTCATTTTCCAATGTCTTCTTCTGGAAATCACATTCTGTGGTCCATTCGCTAAGGCAGTCCTGATTTATTCCACTTTGGATCATCCAGTTTGGCTGTAAGAACCTGCCTATAAGGAGCCTTAGATCTATTTCCCATTCAACTGGAACCATGGCCTTGTAGCTTTAGGGAGAAGTTGTGAGTCCTCCTGGTGAAGTAGGTCTAGTATCTTACCTAGTTCCGCCGCTGGTCCTGACATATGTGTGCAGTGAGGAGCTCCACCTGTTTAGTGGAGTCAGGATAAGAGAATGCAGGCGACACATGGGCACCCAGTAAAGAGACTGTTTTGTTTGTTTACCTTTGTCCTAGCTGAAGTGGAGGAATCTTGAACTGCCTTGTATTAGGAACTATAACAGCTAAATGAAGCCTTATATATAAAGAAAAAAACATTGTACTGGCAAATTCAGATTTGCAGTTGCATTTGTACTTCTTCCAGTAAGTTCCCAGGTTTTACCTGAGCAGTCAGCACTAATGTACTAAGGCATGAGTTTATCTCTGCACTGAGTAACTGAGTGCATAACAGGGACCTCTTCCTACCAAACTATTGCCTAAAATACCATACCATACCATTCCCTTCCCCTTTATATGGAGGCTACTCCGCAAAATTCTGACAAAAAAGCAGATTCAGATTTGGTATCACGATCACCTGCTCAGTCATCAAGGGAATGCATAAACTTAAATGAATTAACTATCTCTCACAATTTCACTATCACGGTTAACTGGGGCTTGTTTTTAGATAGAGTGTAACAAACTTATCTCGGACTATATCGTTATTTTTTTAGACTAATTTTTCACTTGAACCCCAGACTACACTTATACCAGGTTAAGCAAGCCCAGCTTTTATTTTCTCTCATGGATGCTTATAAATAGCCTAACTCACAATTTGGCCACATATGTATCCATGCTTGCTTGCTGTCAGAGCCCCAACAAGAAACCCCTATCTTGAACAGACAACTCTTTGAAGAGATTCATATTCCATTACATCATTCCACCAATTAGACATAGACACATATCTAAACTTGCTAACCAAATATTCTTTGACACACAGCACTTAAGAAATAACCTATTTCTACATGCCTCAGATTATAGATAGACAAAGATAGTGTCTGTGCTATCTCGTGTCCAAGTATTTCTAAGAATTAACTAATGGCCATGCCTTCACTGGCAATTACCATTTTACATCTATTGCCACTAAAGGTGAAGCCTGCAGCCTTGCAAACACATCAATACAGTGATAAAAATATGTAGAAAACATGGCCCTGCGTTTTCCCATTTAGATTCCAACTTTTCATGTTAAGCCTCATTTTATCTTCTTCAAGACTGAGCATGAAAGCTGCTCTTCATGCAGCTTTCCCTTATATGATGCCCTTAATTCTACACTTTAAAATTAAAGGATATACTTCTCAAATTAGTACAGAATGGAATGTCAAAACTAGCATATATATTAGAACATTGGATCATGTTAAACTAGCCATGCATCCTCTTGCAGTAAAAGAAATAATACAAGATATCCTCTTTTACTTTGCTTGCAGATGTTACTGGCGAGCATGCTATGGTTACCTTTGAAAAAAGGTACCTTACTAAATCTTATATTGTGATTGTTTTTCACAGATAAGGATTTGAATATAGTTTAGACTTTTGTCTTCTTGTATCTGGTAGCTATGGAGCAGTCAACACTTTTTCACAACGTGTTCTTGTTTAGCTTTCAGAATACACTAGGGCAAGATATGTGTCTTTAGCCAGACAATATTCATAACTCTGGGGTTCAAAATCTGTTCTTAGCCAACTCAGAGCCTCATTTTGAACCTATCCTTGCCTTAACAGCAATTGTTGTAAGGGGTCCATATCATGGGCATCTTGATGAATGCTTGAAACTACTTACAATTGAGTTTAGAAGAGTTTACATAAAAGCCTTGTTACACATCCTTTGAGCTCATGGGTCCCAGGGACACCAAAACAAAATCCTAAATTGGATTTCAGTAGCTACCTTTTACCCAGGATGCTTCAGAATGTGTAAACCAACCAGCTCTGAAGACAAACACTTCCTGTTCATGAACTCTTCTTTAACCCGCTCATGGAGTGTACAATGCAACAGACTAAAAAAGCTTAAGAGAATTCACTTTGTTTCAGGAGTATTTGAGGTTCTGCATTGCTTGAAATGATGTTACCAACATGGGATCTCTTTAGAATGAGCACTGTTAATTGGACACATTCCGACCTAAAACAATTGATTCTAAAAAGTGCCTCCCAATAACCTCTTGGGTTCACCTGGCATTCCCCTGGGTGGGAGTGTTTGAAGCCTAGCCACTCCTTTGGGAAATATGGCATTGGTGCCCTTCTACTCTTTTCCCTCACAAGAAAAACATTTTTTTTTAAATGATTTACTCTGTTCACTTCAGAGACCTTCAGAGACATTGGCCCCATCAGTCTCAAAAGATGGTTGTAAACTCAATACTGATGAATTAATTCCTTCTAAGGGCATTTACTGATCCTCTCTTTGGCTAAATATTGTATTTTATCTCCCAGACAATTTTGTCTGGAGGTTACAGTTCATTACTGGCATGTGGCATATGCAAGGAACATTAAAAAAGCTACTAGCTCAATATGTCCACATAGTGACACAGCCAGCCATTTTAATATATATCAGAGAATGGTATGCCTGTATTTCAGTCACTGTATATATTCTGTCTTAAAAGTACACATTATTAAGGTTGAAAATGCATGGCACTTGATAACTTTGAGGAAGATTATGAACACTATGTTATATAGGTATCTCTTTTTGCCACCGAGTTCATGTTATGATATATGGAAATTAAATTAGCATACACCTTTTTGCTTACACGTGAATGAGTAAGCAATCAAATTGTAGCAGACTCCCTCTGCCAAAGGTTGTGCTTTTAACTGACTGTACTCCAGGTACAAAGCAGGGCTGGAGCCATGAATTCTGAATATGGGATTATGGTATTCTCTCTCTGCCACTGGTGGCTCACCAAATCCCCTCCGTATTCGAATAGGGTGGTTGGACTGCCTGATTAAATATTTTGCTTGAGACAGTGAGGATGGTAGTGAGCTGGTTTCATCCTGCCAGGGCCTCAGGTTGTCCCATGATCTAGAGACTGTCGTGGACAGCTATGTCGAGCAGACTATCATCTCTATAAAAGGCTGTAAACAAGCATCACACAATTTAACACAGGCCCCTATCCACAATAGTAAGGAATGTCCGTGGTATCAGTCAGTACTAATGAGCTTATCTGGGAGGCAACCAATGCCAACAAGGATGCCTCATCCTCACATACAGTCCAGATGTGGTCAGTGTGTATGTTGATTTTGTGTGTATGTTGATTTTTGATCTATTGCATTAAGCAACAATGTGTTTGTGTCTCAAAAAAAGTTACTTTTATTTTCACATCATTTATGAAGTATTTTTTTCTCCTCAGTATCTTTATGAACAAACAGCAAATGCGAAGTTGGAAGCACTGGAGTGAATATATACTTCTCAGTTACACCTGAAGCAATAGAAGTACATGTAGCTGCTACAGAACCTGCTTTCTGCTTTTGAAGCCATTGACGTTTGGTTAGAGAATATATCTCTTTTATAACTCTGGATATTTCTACTGTGATAGAGAATTTATTTCTGAAAATGTACTCCCTGTCTGTCCTCACTGGACATTCTTAACATGTTCGTAAAAATTTGCAGTTTATTACATCAGTTATATAGAAGACCATGAAGTCGTGTGTAGATAATATTTTCATCTGTATGCAAGAGACACCCAGTACTATCTACATGACTGACTCCTAACACATACATTGGAATGCACATGTTGTCATGAGCTCAAATCATCAATGAAGCAATTGGAACAACTTACATAGACAAATTGCTCTGTTCTCCATGTGTAATGGACTCCCATTTTATCATGTACACATTTTTCCTGGGATTAATGTGCAATGTAAGAGCGGTATTAGCTTATCAAACAAATGCAAGTGATTCACAAAAGGAAAGAGTATATTTAAACTGGAACGGTCTTCTCACTCTTGCACATATTAAGGGCATTATTACAGTTTGGGTGAGGGACACCCCTTTAATAAAAAATCATATCAATAGTCAACAGTTGATTCCTTAAATTGACCAGTGTAAAATTCCTTACTTGAACAAGACGGAATATAAAGAATTTACAACCAAAAAGAAGCAGGAAAAACCTTCTTCTTATGTTGTGAACCACCATGCAGGCTGAGGAATGTGTTTTATTTGTAGGTTTGCCCAATATCCCGATATGTTATACTCCTTGGACACTCACATCCTTCAGCCAGCATTGTTTTGTGTATGTTACAAAAGTGCAGCTAACCATGCAAATTGTACTGCTTTTTTATGAGTAGAGTGTATTTTACCTTTCCTTAAACGATGCATCCAAAGTGAGAGTTAATCTTACTGGCAGCATGTTCTCATTTTGTTAACTTAACACCCATAGTGCAGCTATTCCAATCAACCTTTAGCATGCAGGGGAACAATTTACAAAGTAAAATCATGTATAAGTACAGGAAGTAGAACTCTTTTACATACATCTATATGCCTTTGTTTTTCCCATTTTAAATATTTAGGTTCTATTTCTTAAAGGCATGTAGGAGTGCATAAGAGTATTTTAGGCGTACTTAGAAATACCTTAGTGAATAGACTACTTTATTTAGAAAAATGTGGTCTTACTCTAGAATTAGACCTCTGGTTCACAGAATATGGTGAATTTCTCCTAAAAGTGAAAGGTATGAAATTATGTTTAAACTGAGGCGAAAATGGAACAAGTTAGCACTTCACCATGCTTACAGCCTTTCTTAGCTTTTCAGAAAGTTGTAACATAAAACCGATGTAACTTATTAACATTCTCAATTGTGCTCTTGGATGTACACAGTGACAAAATACCGTAATCTGCCTTCTCATTCCCTATTTTTTTTTTTTAAACAATAAAGACATTTCAAGGAATAATAAGATATGACAATCATGACGTATGTTTTAGCAGCAATTCAGTGTTTTACTTTCTCCAGGTAATGGGACATGTCACAAACACAAATAAAGTAAACCATATTGAACGCTAGACCAAAAACATACATACTTGAAGTGGTAATTCATTCTCTATGTATATAATATAAAAACATGTTAACACTCTTAGACCCCCCCCAAATCATTCTGCACAACTGAAGAAGCAACTAGCCCTTTTAAATCTGAGGTCGCTTTTTATGTCTGCAGGTCCGGATCGCAACTGGTGCCTGAGGACAAGGCCAGAGACTATCTCAAGTATTGATTTTGTAGGCTTGTTGTCATTCATGTTAGACAGTGAGTGTGACCCCACTGCTTTAATAATACATTTGCTCTCATAAGCAACCTGGCTAAAGGGATGAGTATCTACTGAATTTAGCAAGCCTTCCTCATCAAACAATATTTGGGACAAAAGGAGCATTTTATGTGCGGCCCTTCAAGTCCCCGTTCTGTCTGTAATTGAGAAATCAACAACTTGTGTGTTATATAAGCAATTTAGGACAAGAAGCTGCAATGCTGGCAGCAGAAACCTCTGTATCTTGCAAACATTGCAGATTCCCCTGCATCAGTCCTGTCCCAACTCAGGATGTGTGTCAGGCTCAGAAATTCATCTGTAACCAGGGATACAGCTTAATCTGTTCCTGAGGCACTTCAAGTCAATCATCTTAACGTTTTTGCACATTTTGCACGAGCACTGATGTGGAAAACATATTTGTGAATCTTCTTGTGAGAGAAAACTGTTTACTGTTTTACTGTTTTTTTTATATTCATAAAGTATGGTATTGTATTAATATAATTTTAGGACTACTGAGACTCTGCGATCGGGACAGAGAGCAGAGTTACCATTAGTAAAATAAACATGTAGTTTGTGAATGACAAAAAATAGTGTTGCACTTTGATTTTGCTCCCATACTGTTAGTATCCAAAGTGGTCATTCACAATATATATGTCAAATGGGTGGAGTGTACTGCACTATGTATATCTTTTAGGCATGTTGGAGATCTTGGATTTTAGTTTAAAAATATGTACTGTAGTTCCATTCCTGATGAATTTCCTTAAATTGTTGAACATTTGTTTTGGTTTTGGACCTAGTTCAGATCTCTAAAATGCTCTTCTGCCCTTATATTTAAACATGTTGTACTAATATATTTGGTTTCCCTGACCCTGGACTCCACCCTATAGGTATTTTTGCACCTGGATATATGAATACTGTGGGTATTGGTGTATTTGCGTCGTTCCAAAACATGGCAGTTCTAATATGTCCCATAACAAAATGCCCAATAATGTGGAAGTCAGTCTTTCTGCTGTTTTTTGTAACGATTATTTAGCATTTATGAATTAAATATGATTTGTGGAGCCTCCCGTGATTTTAAATGCACATAGATACTTGAAAAATCCCAATGCTGCCAATCTTGTTCACAACATCAGAGGGCACCTTCACTCAGCTACTGATGATGAATCAACATTCCCCTTACTCTTTTCATATGTTTGTCTCTGTGTCTGGCTTAATGTCTGCTACAAATTTGGAAGCAAATAAAAGGAAACGAGAAGCCTGGTCTTTCGTACCGTAGTTGTATATGGCTGTCCAGAAATATTTTATTGTAAATCTTGTTTTCCTGTTACATGAGAGGAATAAGGGTAAAATGTTTTAAATGGCCAACTCTAGAGAAACTTTGATGTCTTCTAACTGGCCAACATGCCTCCTGCTGACACCATTCAAAGACAAAAGTCTTTATGTAACCCTCTGTTCTGAATATTCTTTGTGCGGGTCTATATTTCTACTTAATAATATAAACTGATAGGTACCTGAATAAATTGCAAAAAAATGGATGGAAAGATGTGTAAATGTCTATTTCTGTAGCATGGTCAAGTTTTTTAGAAAACTTGCACCATCACTTACCTTACGGCAATCATCTTTAAACAAGTGCAGAGAATACAGATATAAATCAGAAAAAGTGAATGCATTCATCCTCTTAGTGCAGAAGAGACAACCTGTGGTTGTGTATAAAATAAGCAATGCCAATTTTAACAACGACATGCAGACTTTTAGAAATCTTGATTGATAACTAGGGGAGTGCCAGGCTTCAGACCTGAAATAAATTATTTTCCAAACCGCCCTATGTACTAATACGTTGGTTCATGCAATATTGATGCGGAGTGTGGGGGGGAGCTAATTAATATTTTTTAGGCACCTCCGATTGGCTGAAAATACATTTATAGTAACCTGCAAGGGACAGCAGACCACAATCCTTATCTTTGCATTTCAAAAATGAAAACCATTTTTTTGTTTTTTAAGGCAGCCCGGTTTCCTTAAAGAAAAAGGGTTAGACTTTTATTTAGTTGTTTTTAAAAAGTGTCTCTGAGAGTGGGCTACTGTCTGTTTCCCCTGAAACTTTTCCAACAATTCACAAAAGGGAGGGGCTCCAAAGGGGAGCCCTTTCATTTTGTAAATCAGCTATTACCCCAATCTGGTAATCTGTAACATTGTTTGCGTTCAGAATTATGGCTGAAAACTGCTTTCTTGATCACAAAATGTGTTGAGTACATTTAAAAAAGCTTTTTTTTACCAGTCAATTCAGTATTTCTCAGAGATCTTTCTGATTGTGTTGGTTTTCTCTAGGTTAGTGCTGCAAACTGTGCTCTTGGTATCTTCTACACATCACTACCTATGGGGAAGTTGTTCCATAGTAGTATCAGTTTTTAGAGCCTCTTGTCTTTGTGGGCTGCAAGGAACTAGCTCCTTAGGTGCAAAAAAAGATCCTAGAAGTAGAGATCCAAATGGGAGCTGAAGTCTGTCACTGCACAGGCATCTTTTAGTGGGGCCACAAATTCTTCCACACAAACGACTACTGGCCTCTGCGCAGGTAGCATTCTACTTATGTAAAAAAACAATCTAAAGCTGGCAGTTGCATGGGATATTAAAGCCTTCAGATTGGATTTACAAATGATGGGAATCTGCTTGCCTAGCATATCGTGTCCAATCTTCTTGTAGCTATAAGAGCAGAGTAGTTGGTATTCCTATGAATGGTCATGAAAAATGTGGTTAACACACCTAAATGTTCACTTTTGGGTATTTTCAAACAGCTTGTAAGTTGGTCTCCACACTGGAAACCTGTGCCGCTCCACCTTTGGGACAGGAGAATACCTATCTTTCTTGGAGGTGTAGGTCAATTGATTTCCCCAGTAAAGGAAATATTATCCAAAATAGGTATCTCAGTCATATTTATAGCAACGGACAGTGCATTGAAGCATGAACTGTAAATGCGGAGCATGGGTGGAAATCTGTGATTTACTTATCTTGCTATGTTCACTCTGATGTATTTTTGTGATCTATAAAATGCATTAAATCTAAACAAATCGAAGAAAATGAACAAAGCATTGATTTACAAATTCATAAAAGCTAAAATCTTATTCCACCAAAACATTTCATCATACAAGAAAACAATGTATAATCTATTATTGATTAAAAACCATGAATATGTTAGAGTACCAGTTGTTATAAAATGTTTTCATACAAGCACTATCACATATGAGGACAGACAGATATTGTTGCATTTCCATGTGCGCTTGGGGAAAATTATTCATTATGTAGAAAAATCACACATTACTTGGAGAAAATGTGATTTCAGATTTCTTGAGTACAGTCAGCAATGAAGACCATCATTAAAAATGGTGATGTGCATACATGATCCAGCTCTGTTTGACATCATTACCTGGTAAGTGTTTTGGAGAACACAGAACCCCATCATCTTATTTCATGAGGATGCTTGCAAAGCTTATGTTAGCCATAACACATTTTGTCTCTAAATAAACTCCTCAAATATTTAGATTCAAGATAAGCTGTAGGATTTGTCCAAAGTCAAACTAAAAGTCTAACTATCAATGAAATCACTCCTCATCAATAAAGAACAAAATAATTTATCTAATGCTGGACCACTTGGTATAAGCTGTGGTTGAGCCCTGCCTCTGTCATCTATTTCTTACCTTAACTCATGTTCCATGTGTTTGTTTTAACAGGCAGACGTATATTTTGTCCATTATCAGTCCAGATAGAATCTAGCAACAAAATGCTTGATCTAGATTTGTTTCTATCAAAGTTGGCATTTGTTGTTAGCATTTCTTCATTGTTAGCTGGTTTTATCATACTATATTTCCAATCTTGAATGTTTATGGAGTATTTTTTCTTATTATTGGTAGTTCTTTAAATTAAGCAATCGGCAATAACAGAATAATAATGCTAAGGGAATAGACTGATTTAACACCGTTTGAAAAAACATAATCATTTGCAGGTATTTTACTACAACTTTAAAATGTATTGACAGTTTAAAATAATTATTCTCACATTACACTTTCACTTAAAATATTACGATATGTGAGTATAATTTTAACATGGGCCCATAAGGCTGATACCTACCATACTTTCAAGACATCCACACATGATACAATACATACAGTTTATCTAAATGCAAATTATGTAGTGAGTCAATGCCGTTTCTTAGAATCTGGCCTGCACCCATCATTCGTTGAGCTTTGTTTGTCACAATTTTGGTAAATAAATACAAGTAAACATGGTAGACAATAGAATTAAGCTAAAACGCATATAATCATTCAGGCAAGCAGCATTTAACACGACATATGCATGATCAAACAAACAGCGATCCAAACCAACAAATGAACAAAATTTGCTTGACCTGGTATATTTTATAGACTCATATAAATAATATATACACATGTTGTCGCCTCTGGCATCAACTTAGCTATTTAAGAAAGTTATCACAAACCTATACCTGATTGATGTATTTCTGACACTGCTAGCTTTGTAGTTAAGTGCCTTTTTTTACATAATAATTTTGGACTCTAGTGTTATGCACTCTGGGCATTGTGCCTTTTTACAGCATCGTGATTCTCCTGTTAAACACCAATTGAAGTATATTTGAACAACAGGGTATTTTGCTTTGCACAAACTGTGCACATGGACACAATACCTTAAAATAAACAATTTATTTTTGTGCATAGAAGATTTAAATCCTCGTTCTCGTTACTGGAAGATTTATTTATTTGCAGTTAAGTTTTTCAGAAAAATTATTTTTATGAGCAGTGTTCATATCTTCATCGTGCCTTTCACAATCAAGGTGAATGTTTTCTTTCTTGACTAGCAGCTTCTTTGTCTAAGATAAATCTTGAGAGGTCTGTCACTTGCAGGTAACACTTTATTCATATTTGGTATTCACTGCTGACCTTTAAAGATCAACTGCTGCATGTTGTAATGTTAATACAAGAAATGTACTGTAATAATCTATTTGTTATATAGTGTTCCTTCCTTTTTGGTTTCAAGTGTCATAGGTTGCATTTCCAGTCTCAATAAATTCTGCTACTTAAGAAGCTTGACTTGCATTATTTCTTGAGTGAATTCAAATCAAATATGCGTCATAGGAAAGACACAATCAAGACGTTTTGATGGATGTATGAGTAAGGCAATAGCTAATTTAATTGCAGCAGAAGATCATATAAACACATACTGTACTTATATGATGAAATGATGTCCACATAGAATAAATATCATAATGTCAGCAGGGCATTCTGTGCCTAGATCTTGCTCTCAATGCAGACTTTCAATAAAAAGATGGTATGTTTATGTTAGAGAGAGTTTAAACTAATTTATACATTCATTTCTGGATTTCTGAATGATCTGGGTAATCATTAGGCTGCCCATAGATCAGCAATTTGTACCAAATAATGTGTTTTTCGAAAGGCTTGTCAACTTTAAATTCATGTTAAGTCCTATATCCACTCATTATTGTTGCTGTGAAGACCTCGCTGGGAGAGGGGAGGGATAGTGGTATAGCAGGTGTTATACTATTATGGTTTGTAGTTTAAATTAACATGGGCGATATTTAAAGTATATAATACTATAGAGCTTATTTTAACAGACCAACCTACAATTTTACTTATATTATCATAAATGCTCAATGAAATTTGTTTTAAAAAAAAAACCTTTAAATTCCTGTGTCATACAGCAACAGTAATAACAGGCAACATTAGCACAGTGAAAAATTGGAAAGCTTTGTGTACACGCTTAGATGTATATTTATAGAGTTGTCACAATAGAGAGGAACCCATTCACAACAGATACAACCCTCAAAGTGTAACACACAAAAGGTGATGGGAGGATGCTTGCAATACGTTTAACCACTGGTAATTGCTTGGGATAGCATTCCAACCCATTATTCTTTTGTCCACCATGCCACCTCATATTAGAAACAGCTATATGCAAATCCATCTTGACCTTGCTCCAATAGGAATATTCCAGCCCGAACTGCTAAGCTAGGTTCTTTCTGAACCGGAACACAAGCCACCCAAGACCGATTTCGCCCTGATTGGGGCTCTTCAGTTGGGTGTAGCTTGGTTCAAGTGGCACAGTGAGCAAAAGACACATGTCTGAGCCTACCCATGGCCACTTAGGACATTACATCCCTCAAAAGGTGATGGGTGGATGCTTGTTCTATCTAAGTCTAACTGGCAATTAATTTTGGTAGCATTCAAACCCATCCTTCTTTTTCCCACCATGCCACCTTAGATTAGACCCAGCTATATGCAAATCACTCTCAACTCAACTCCAATAGGAACAGTCCAGCCCGAACTGCCAAGCGAGTTCCTCTTTGAACCGGAAAACAAGTAACCCAAGACTTGTTTCATCATAAATACCATCTGGGGAAACCACCATTGAATATAAAACATACTGGCTTTACTTACAATGCTTTTTCAGTTGTAAATTGATAGGGTAGATATTGCTGAAATTTGGATATATTGAATATACATTTTTCAAAAAAGGCTGAAATTAGAGATATCTGACCATCCATAATTTGCTAGAAAAAGATTAAAAAAAAATACAGATGAACAAGGATATTGTTTTGATGAGCACTGAATTTTGTTGTGAGTGATGTAAATTAGCATAAATGAAGGAGTACCACTGGCAAAGAAGATAGTAATTTGGATTACATTCCAGACTCCATGTCAGAGCGAACATTCTTCCTCTGGATCTGAACATGAAGATAAATGGACCCACCTCTCGATACCACCAACTCTGATTCAGAGTAACAGAATATTGGAGTGATCAAGCTGGGGGAAGGGAAATTAGGACAGGAACAGCTGGGAAGGAGACCTGTAAAGGAATAGGTTAAAATAAAAGACAATATATACAAACATATACTGGTAAAGAGCCTTCTAATGTTCTACAATGCAACAATAGGTTTTTGCGTAGAGGCTTATACTTAAGCTTCAAGTGCTTTCCTTAATCAGCAACAGACAATGGCAAGACATGCGAGTTGATTTCACTCACTATGTACTGTACAATAGGTGGACTGTATAGGGATCGTTTTAAATCCAGTAATTGTCTTTCCACAAGATATGTGAGAGTTACCTTCACTCTCTATGTACTCAAGGGCTTGGTGTCGACTAATTGTATAATGCTCAATGCGTAATGCTCAAGATAACCCCCCAAATACTATGTTATGCCAAGTGCAAATAAACAGCGCTTTTAAAAGCACGTTGTTCCGATTACCATACATTTTCCTAAGTATCAGGCTTAATGTTCCACAATACAATCTTACCCCCTCAGAGTACGACCTACTCTGATCAAGTGTTCGAAGTTTTGTGTCGGGGAAACTCTGCGGGAGCCGGCACCGAAAGAAGAATTCCTGTGGGAGGGGCCAGTCGCGCCAAGCAGGAATGAAGAGCGGCAGCCAGAAACTAAGAACTGATGATAGTCCGATCATCAGACTACAGACACGCCACTAAAGGCTAAGAGGGCACTCTCCAATATCTCCGTCAAAGATTTCCCAGAAAAGCGGAACTGGAGCTGAAAGGTCCTTCCGTGCAAGCAGCCAAAGAATAGTGAGCATGGGGGGAAGGGTGTGGCAGCTGATGAGGACGTTGGCACGCACACCACGCCTTCCTCCAATGCTCAGGGGACATGTAGTCCTACAAAGATAAACAAACACCCTGCAAGTACTGTGAGGCAACATAAGAGCTAAGATAGCTCAATCATGCAAAATACAAAGCAAATGTTTAAAGCTTAATCACAAAGCAAATGTTTAAATACCATGAAAGCACCAGGCCCACCACTGCGCCTGGCCCCAGCGTGGTTTAGCACAAGACGGCATAGGCATACGTCGCTGGTGCATCATAGAGACACAAGAATGGAGTGGGGCGGGCCCTAGGCGCGTAACACCCTTGATCTGACAGGACAACCCCCTTCCAAGCGTGGTCTAGGGCCCAGCTTCTGAGGATAGTGGAGGTGAAAGCGCCTCACCAATCGGGGAGCAAGCACATTTCCCGCAGGCTCCCTTGAGTTACTCCCAGGTCCATAGCCCTTCCAAGATATCAAATACCACAACTCAGAGCCCCTGAATTTGGAATCCAAAAGGTCCGTACCTCATATTCCCAATGACCGTGAATCAACAAAGGCGCTGGTCGCTCCGGACACGAGTCACTGGCAGCCTTCAAAAGGTGTGAAAAACTGGATGAATAAGTAACAAACTAGGTAGTCTCAGTTTATAAGTGACAGGATTCACTTGCCGTATCACTTCATACGGACCAATAAACTTTGGATGAAACATGTTCCTTACTGCAAAAGTAAAATTCTTGGTTGACTACCACACCTTGTCACCCGGCTGGTAGACCAGACTGGGTCTATGACGTTTATCGTATTGTTGTTTATAGTCCTGCTTGGCTTTAAGGAGGTTCTTCTGAATTTGTTGATGTATTTGTTGCATATGAAGAATAGAATTTTGTACAGCTGGTGTATCTGTGCTTGTCTTAGGTAGAGTGACTGGTATAGTGTTAGGAACGTAACCATATAATCCAACAAAAGGTGAAATGCCAGTGGAGGAATGTTGCGAGGTGTTATAAGCGAGTTCCGCCATCCATAGGAAATCCAACCAAGAGTGCTTTGCCTCTGAAGCATAACAGTGCAGCTATTGCTTTAATGTTTGGTTGAGTCTCTCAGTCTGACCGTCGGTCTGAGGATGATAACTTGTTGACATATTAGACGTGATCTGCAACGAGCGACACCATTGCTGCCAAAATTTGGATGAGAATTGAGAATCACGATCGGACAAAATTACTGCAGGCAATCCATGAAATCGCACTATTTGTTGTAAAAATAAGTGTGCCAACTAACTGGAGGTCGGTAACTGTTTTACAGGCAATAAAATGGGCATATTTTGTCAAACTGTCAATAACCACTAAAATGACTGAATGGTGTTGTACTGGAGGTACGCCCATTATAAAATCCATCAATACATGTTCCCATGGAGCGGAAGGAGTAGGGAGAACTTGTAACAACCCCTTTGGTTTGCTATGATCAGATTTGTTTCTTGCACATATTTCAGTCTTGTACCATTCTTGAAATCATTTATCATTGATCATTGTTGACCACCAAAAGTTTGTTTGTATTTTCTCAATAGTTTTCTTGGCTCCAGGATGACCTGCCACAGGAAGAGAGTGTAACCAAGAAAAAACAGTTTCTTGAAGTTCTTTGGTGTGTAGAAATACCTTTTTTATCATAAAGGGTATTTCTTGTTTTACTGTTTGGTTTTTATTGTTGTTTATCTAATTTGACCAAGAAGAAGGGGGAAAATGTTCATGGATGCTATCTAAAAATTGTTCTGCAGATAATACCCAGATCACCTTCGTGGGGCTGATGATGGATTGTGGTATTCCTTCAAGTCTGTGTAAGGAAGAATCTTTTCTGGAAAGTGCATCAGCTTTTTTGTTGTCAAGTCCAGGCTGATATGTTACAATGAAATCGTACTCTGCTAAGAACATCATCCAACGCAGCTGGTGTGGTGTCAAAACCCTAGCTGAATTCATAAATTGGAGATTTCTATGATCGGTATATACAGTAACCGTAAAACTTGCTCCCAAAAGATAGTGTCACCATTCTTTAAAGGCATCGTGGATAGCAAGTAATTCCTTCTCCGCTATTGTATCATTTTGCTCTGCAGGGTTTGATATTCTGGACATATATGCCACTGGGTGTAATTGTCCCATATTGGTATGTCTTTGTGACAAAATGGCGCCAAGTGCAACATCAGAAGCATCTGCTTCTATATTAAACGGTATATTTACATTTGGATGCATCAAAATGAGGGCAGCTGTGAACGCCTTTTTCAAAGATTGAAAAGCTGAATTGGTTTCAGATGACGATTCAAACTTCACTTTTTTACGTAGCAATCTTGTGATAGGGGACACTAAGGATGAAAAATGATCACTGAACCGTCGATAAAAATTTGCAAAGCCTAAGAAACATTGCACATCTCTGATAGATTTAGGTATTGGCCAATCTGCAACGGCTTGTATTTTTCTGTCGGTCATTTGCATTTCAGATGATGTCAAAATAAACCCCAAAAATTCCATGTGTGTAAGATGAAAGTAACATTTGGATAATTTACAGTATAAATGGTGTTCTCGTAAGGTGGTCAAAACTTTAGTTACATGATCTTCAGGAATCTCCTCAGTTTCTGAATAGATTAGAATGTCATCGATGTATACAATGACAAATAAATCAAAAAATTCACGTAAAACGTAATTTAAAAAAAAAATGGAACACAGCAGGTGCGTTGCACAATTCGAAAGGCATGACTAAATATTCAAAGAGACCATATCGGGTTTTAAAAGTGGTCTTCCACTTGTCTCCCTCTCTAATGCGAACTAAGTGGTATGCTCCTCTAAGATCGAGTTTAGAATAAATTACAGGTGTTTTCACTTGATCCAAGAGAACAGAGATAAGTGGGAGAGGATTTTTGTTTTTGATAGTGATCTTATTCAAATCCCTGCAGTCAATGCACATTCTTAATTTGCCGTTTGCTTTTGGAATAGAAAAAAAGGAGACGTGGCTTGAGATCGAGATGGGCGTATGAAGCCGTTCTCTAAGTATTGATCAAGATACCGCCGCAAGTGCCGATTTTCTGTTTCTGATAAGGCGTAAATTCGACAATTTGGTACAGTGGAACCAGGTGTCAAATCTATTTGACAGTCATATGACCGATGCAGTGGAAGAACGTCCGCCTTGGTTTCACTGAACACATGCTGAAATCGTGAATACTGAACAAGCAGTGTAGTTTCTTTTTCCTCTGCTGTGGTGATATGCCCAGTTATATTTTCATTTATGTTGGTTGTTCTTGTTGAAAGACAATGAGTGAGAAAGTGCATGGATGAAAACGATTTTCTCTTTGTTGCCAATCAATCACTGGATTATGCAAACAAAGCCAAGCCATCCCTAAAATGAAACCATATTGTGGGGCTTGAATGACATCAAACTGTAAAAATTCTGAATGGTTCTGTCCCCTAGCATCTGTACAAAGCATGTGAATTTTGGAAGCTTGCATAGTTACCGGACCCCCAGAAAGCATCTTTCCATCTACTGCTTGTACAATTTCTGGTGTTTCTTTCTTTACACAAGGTATGTGTAACCTCTGAGCAGTTTCTAAATTGACAAAGTTACCATTTGCCCCTGAATCTACTAGCAACTGTAACTGGTAAACTGTGGAATTAATCACAGTTTGAACAGCTAAACGAAAACTAGCTTTGTAATTTGTGACACAAGAATTGATTGAAGGGAAGGAAAGAATATCCAGGAGATCCCCTTCCAAACATCTTGAGCAGCTTAGTTTTCCGTCGAATTATTTACAGAGGCAACTATAGTTTTTGCATTTGAGTTTCGTCCTTTAGGTTTTATTGGGCATTATTTAACAAAATGTCCCTTGCGACTGCAATACAAACATTGTCCAGTTTTGCAACGGGTGTCCTCTTCTTCTGTAGATAATCGTTGTCGAATGGTTCCAATTTCCATAGGCTCTACTGTATATTCAGAGGCAGATGATTGTGCTCTAGGCCTTTCTGGACGCCATCCCGATTTGTCTGGTCTTTTCTTTTCGCTCCTCCTTTTGGACAATCGGTGATCCAAACGTAAGGTCAGATTTATTAATTCAGGACACGATGTTGGTTGAGGATCGATTTGAGCAAGGACGTCCTTAAGCTCATCTTTTATTCCTTGGTAAACAGAGCTGACCTTTTTCCTCTGGCCAGGAGGTCTCTGCTATTAACTGGTTGAAATGTGACAAATACTTAATCAAATCGCTATTCTCCTGTTTTAATTCAAATTAATCGGCTGACAGACTAACTGCTCATCTATTGAACACTTTTTCAAACTCTTCCACAAACTTACACCAATTATACAGTAGAGGTCTGTCTTGTCTCACTAAACGAAGAGCCCAAGTGGCTACGTCTCCTGACAGATAGGATATTAAGAACGTGATCCTAGATTGCAGATCTGGAAATGTAGTAGGTCTGCATGTGAAATGTAATTCCACCAGCATCAGAAATATTTGCATCTTGGAAGGGTTCCCAGAAAAACGCTCAGGAGGAGCCAAAGGGATATTTGTAGAAATGGTCACAGCAATGTTAGTGGAGGGTTGCAACTCTGAAATAGGTGTAGTAGTCTGAGGGAAAGGACTGCCAGCACCCTGTTGCTGCATTTGGTCGACTTTATCGGAAAGCGCCGCAGTAGCATGTTTAGCTTCCGCTAAAATCCTCTGCATATAAGTAATAACCTTTGTACGATCATCTAAGGTGGCCATTGTAACCACGCGTACAGACCGGGAGGAATAAAAACCGTGGGCTCACTATTCTGTCAGATCGAACGTTCTGCCTCCGGATCTGAATGTGAAGATAAATGGACCCACCTCTCTAACACCAACTCTGAATCACAGTATCAGAGTATTGGAGTTATCAGTTGGGGGGAAGGGAAATTAGGATGGGAACAGCTGGGAAGGAGACCTGTAAAGGAATAGGTTAAAACAAAAGAAAATATATACAAACATACTCATAAAGAGCCTTCTAATGTTCTAGAATGCAACAATAGGTTTTTGTGTAGAGTCTGATACTTAGGCTTCAAGTGCTTTCCTTTATTAGCAACAGACAATGGCAAGACATGCGAGTTGATTTCACTCACTATGTACTGTACAATACGTGGACTGTATATGGAACATTTTAAATCCAGTAATTGTCTTTCCACAAGATATGTGAGTTATCTTCACTCACTACGTACTCAAGGGCTTAGTGTCAACTAATTGCATAATGCTCAATGCGTAATGCTCAAAGTGTAATGCTCAAAGATAAGCCCCCCAAAAAACTATGTTATGCCAAGTGCAAATAAACATCGCTTTTATAAGCGCGATGTTCCGATTACCATAAATTGTCCTAAATATTAGTCTTAATGTACAACGATACAATCTTACCCCCTCAGAGTACGGCCTACTCTGATCATATGTTCGAAGTCTTGTTTCAGGGAAACTCTGCGGGAGCCAGCACAGAACAAAGAATTCCTGCGGGAGGGGCCTGTCGCGCTGAGCAGAAATGTAAAGCGGCAGCTGGAAACTCTAAGAACTGATGATATTCCGATCATCATACCACAGTCATGCCACTAAAGGCTAAGAGGGCACTCACTAATATCTCCGTCAAAGCTTTCCCAGAAAAGCGGAACCGGAGCTGAAAGGTCCTTCCGTGCGAGCAGCCAAAGAATAGTGAGCATGGAGGGAAGGGTGTGACAGATGATGAGGACGTTGCCACACACATCACACATTCCTGCAAGGCAATGCAAGTACTATGAGGCAACATAAGAGCTAAGATAGCTCAATAATGCAAAACACAAAGCAATTGTTTAAAGCTTAATCACAAAGCAAATGTTTAAATACCATGAAAGCACCAGGCCCACCACTGCGCCACTGAGGCAGATTTGTGCGCCTTGCCACAGCGTGGTGTAGCACAAGACGGCATAGGAATATGTTGCTGGGGCATCATAGAGACAAAGTAATGGAGTGGGGCGTCCCCTAGACCGCGTACTGCCCTAGATCTGACACTCAATTGAACAGGGAGTTAAATCTGATGAAACCAGATAATATTTACTTAAACCAGGTGTCTCCAATCAGTCGATCTCGAGCTGCCAGTAACTTGCAGATGCCTTCAGAGTAGCTCATAACCTTGAGTTCATTTTTAGGTTTTGTCTACCCAGCGCTTGCTTGAGAAATCTATTGTTTTTAATATGAACTTAGTAGGATCTTACCTCCCGCCTCCTCTCTTTCCTGGCTTCTCATTGGTTCCTGTGCGTGCCACTTACCTTTCATCCATTTCAAGTGGCTGTAGTATATTTTCCTATATTTACCAATGCTTGTTCCTCGTCTGCTTCTCTGATCAGTTTCCTGCTGCTGAAATACTGTTAACATCCAGTTTGGTGTAACTATAGTTTCATAAAGTTTTGCCTTTTACTCTTGCAGCATATTTATAAAACAATGTATCACCAGGAGAGAATAAGTGATTTGCATAAAATCACAGGATGGTGTGCGGTACTGCTGAAACTCAAACCGGGATCCCCAGCTCTTGAGTCAGCAGCTCTGGCCACTGCGCCGCATCCTCTCCACTCCTGTGTTATCTGTCAGGGAGCTCTTTCCTTTTCACGGGCGATAATTGAATAAAATAGCTCTTTATTCATTACGTAGGCAAAACTGACACATTACCAATGCTTGTTAAATAAGCAGAGGGTCACATTTTCCATTTAAAGCTAAAGAGAGGCAGTGTTTGTTTTACATTATTGTCATCAGGCTGCCAATAGGAGGGCCTAAAAATGAGCAGAGCTCAGTCCGATATATGACCCAGGCTGGTGCACAGAGATCATGAACTGAAGGACTGAGGTATTCAACTTTTAAATAAGTCCTTCTCAACTTAATATTGGAGGATGAGAACAAAATTGTGTTTCTGAATGCTTTTAAATGGGAGAAAATGAAAAAGAAAGGTTAACTTAATCATTTAAGTAACTCTTCTTTTTCATTTTCTCCCGTTTCAGTGTCGCACTTGCAAACATAAACCTTCTTGTTCCCAGTGGCCAGTAGACACGGTGCCATATTTATAACTCAAAAATACAATAATTTTTCTTAAAACGGGATACATTTAAAGTGAAGAAAATTAATTCCATGAAACATTAAGTCTTAATGTTTATCTCCTCTTTCAAAATAGTGAGAAGATGTAGCCTTATGGCTAGAGGGGGTTTGAGTCTTTGCATCAACGCTCGACATCCTGTGATTCTGGGCAAATCACTTAATCTCCTCGTGCCTAACAAAAAAAAAAAAAGAATGTCCATCTGTAACAAAACTGGTGCTCATCTAAAACGCTCTGATACCCAATATCTTCTGGTCTAGTTTGTGTTATATAAAACTCTATTTAAAAAAAAGTAAATTGTGTCATAATGTTTTATGAAGCATGTTTCTTCACTTTAAATTCCTGCCATTTAAACAAATGGCTATATGATGCTGTTATAAATATGGCACTGTGTCTACAAGCCCCTGGGAACAAGATGCCTGGTGTTTGTGAATGTTACCCGAAAATAGGAGAACATTGAAATGCTGAGTTTTATGGATTCCATATAAACAAAGTTAATTATTCTGTTAACTTTCTCTCATTTTAAAGTGGCACCTTTACACACATCAGGCATTTTGCTCCCAGTGGCTGGTAGACATGATGTCATATTTATAAATGAAAAATACAGTCATTATTTTAAGCGGGAGAAATTTATAGTGCAGAAAACCGTTCCATATTATAAACATATTTGCTGAACTTTTTTCTGCACTTCAAATTTAACACATTTAAAAAAATGGTTGTATGTTTGTGTAATACATTTAACAGTGCCACATATGGTGAAAGGTATGTCTTGGGCCACAAGTACATATGACACAGACTCTCAGTCACCCATACACATATATCCCATTAATACACACACATGTTCATACATTCCCAAAGACCAAGCTCTCACTGATACACATGGTAGCCCTGATATAGTGGCCCTAGTCAAAGTATTGTGTTCAAACAATAGTATCTGGTGCAATGTACATAAGGCTTAAAGTCCATGAAGTTTGGCATGGGGGATCTGATAATAATGCAGGAGTTGCTTAACATTCAGTATTTCACAGTGATTTTCACTGATCAGAAGTAGCTCTCACGACATAAAAGGTTAGAGACCCCTGGCTTCGACCATAATGTAAGATGAGGTGCATTGAGCTTAGGAAATTATTATGATCTTTTAGGTTCTTCCATTCCTCCCACTCAGTACTGGTGAAGACTTAATTACTCATGAGAAAAAGCATTAGTACTGCAACATTCTGTAGGTTAGCCTACCTCAGCATATACAATTGGCTGGATGCAAATATTGTCCACGTATGCTCCATATAATAAGATAGCAATTTCTAGGATATTAGTCTTATTTCCTTCTTCTTTATGTTGGTCTAAATAACACAAAGTCTTCATGGTGGTAGGATGCCCTCGTTAAGGTGTATATGTATTTATTTAAAATAATTATTTGGCAGGAACCCAGCGATAGGGGAAGCAGGGAAACAGAAACAGATAATATAACTCATAAAAAATTGAACAAGTGTACAGAGTAGAGAAAAAGGAGACATTAATAGAGACAGTTAACAAAGTAGTTGCAGTCTGAAGAGGGGTCTGAAAATATATGTTTGTAATGTAAGGAGATATAGATTCAGTGTAATCTCATCAGGAATAAGATGTTCTATCTTGAAGTTTGCCTGGAGAAGGTTTATTTTGATATCTTATGAATTGCCAGAATTCAACATCTTATTTTTTCTTTGACTACCTCTGATTTAGCATTTATCATTCAGTTAGGCTGGTTGGTTAGTGGGAGTCCCTTTATATGTTTTACATGCAATCTTTAATTCATTTCTAGCTTCTATTCTAGAAGAGCTGGTTTTGCTGTCTAAGGATGGGGGTGATGGGGGTGATGTGGTCTCGTTTCTTGCCTTATATCACCGGTTTGACAGCAGCACGGAGGATGGCTTTTCAAGGCATACCTCTGGTTCTGTGGAGTCCTGCCAGGAATGCATCACCTCTGTCAAAATGGGTGAGCACAAACACCTGGATTCCTGAGGTCCTTTTGAGGGATTGAAGCTTTAAGGTTTGTGAGCAAATGGAGTTGGTAGAAGGCAGATTATGCTAGTCTGGCAATATAAATTGAGGTTTTAGTTGATGATAACATTTGGTTTGTTTGGTTTAATTTGCTGAAGTTGGTTTAGTGGGTCGTGAATACTGATAGACTCATCTTCTCTTGTGGCTAAATATTTCTGTTATGTCTTTCTTCACCATATTTTACTTCATGTTGTGGATGTGGGAAGCTAAATTGTTAAACTACGAGGGAAAGTAGGCTCAGTCTTGATGTGAGCTGGGGCTGAGCTCCCACAAAGTAAAAGCAGTCCATGTCTTTACCTCTCCCCCTTGGCTCAAGCAACGAAAATGTTACACCTCCAGTAGAGAGGTGTAAAATTCAGACACATTACTAGCGTTACGATTTCTCGTAAATCTGCAAAGGTGTCAGGTTCCAAGGGTGTTGCGAGGAAACACCCATGCAAGCCCCTTTTACGCAAAGCGCTGCACGTAAAGGTGCCGAATTTACAAGTATTATAAACAGCAATTAGCCTAGCCCTGTACTGGAAATGCAACACTTAAAGGGTTTCCAATACTTTTCAATTCCCTAGAGTGTGTTCCCTGTGAGAATATGGGAGTGTAATTCTCACTGTTAAAAAACGGTGAAGCCGACACATGCCGGTGGGACATGGCAGAGGGGGCTAGACATTGGGCAGTCACCCCAGGGGCACGTGATCAGAGGACTCATGTACCAGTGTGAAGACGGTTGCAGGTACGAGGAGACTTCGCAACCGCATGGTTTTAGGTGAATCTCAAGTGAAGTTGATAATTGGAATCCCTAACAGCCCTAAAGAAGTTGCGTGCTGATTCAGCAACAAAACATGTTGGCAGTATAGAGTTGATTAAAACCATTTTTAATTGGGGAAGCTTACAGCATTCAATAAAGTTATGTCAAGCTAGTAAGCTTCACCGTTTTTTTTTTCTCAAAGTATTTTATTAAGAATTTTACACATACATTTAAACATCGCTATCATTTCACGGGGTGAAACCCCCACCTGGTCGTACCTGCTTGAGGTACTCAATATGGTTTACATGGTTGGATGTCCCCCTTAGTACTGTCTTACTATAGGGGTGAAGGTGAGTGAAAAGATGGAAAAGAAAAAGTGAGTAAAGGAAAGGAAAAGAAGGTTGCGCGCAAGGGTAAATTGCTCGCCCTAATGTCTTCCTGTGTGGAGAAGGCCTTTTTCGTAGGTCTCTCTGTAGTCCTGTTGATCACGGGGGTTCATAGTGGCCCAGGAAGTCATCCAGTGTGGTCCGCATACCCCTAGTCGCTTAACGGTGAGAATTACATTTCCATATTCTCACAGGGGTCCAATGGGCACTTATAAAAGCGCTAGGCACTCATAGTTCCCTTATAGTTGATGACTCTGTCTATCAGGGACCCTCTGTGAATGATGCGATTATTACTTTGAACAACACCTTGATATGCGGGCTGATTAATAGTCGGTCGCAAGTCAAGCATTATGTGGAAATCTCAACGCTGATTGAAGATACGAATCTTGATGTACTGTTTTTAACAGAAACTTGGATCAGAGCCGAGTCCGCAGTAGAAATAGGATTTGCCTGTCCCGCTGGGTTTAAAATCTTGCATAACCCAAGAATAGAGGGCAGAGGAGGAGGGGTTGGAGTGATATTCAGGGAGGAGCTGAATTTTGCTCCCCTGAAGGTTGATGAGGTAGATGGGATTGAATTCATGGGGTTTTCGCTGCAGGAACCTAAAGGCAGCCTGTTTAGGGGAATGGTCTGTTATAGACCCCCAGGGAGTGCCATCCAGTATCAATCATTTTTAGATACCATTACTAATCTACCCCTAGCTCACTTCAGAATGATTATCTTGGGAGACCTCAATCTGTGGGAGAATGCTAACCTGGGAAATTATCTGAGAGATTTGAATTATACCTGTGCTAATTTTAGCCTTCAACAACTGGTTAAATCTCCGACCCATCAGGGAGGACACATTCTTGACCTGCTGTTTACCATCGTTCTGGAAACCGAGGTATTGAACATTATACCTCAAAATTGGACAGACCACTATTTAATTCATTTTAAAATTTCCCTACCTGGTCTGAGGGACCATTCCAAAACTCCAGCGCCCTACCCAAAAGGCAGGGAATGGGCGAAATTAGGTAGGACGGGTGCCCTTCTAACACCACCAATTGCTAATCTCTTCTGTCCCACTGCTACAGTAGAGGAGAATTATAACATCTACCAGAAATACATCACGGATGCTTTGGATCAACTAATCCCAATTAAAAAAATAAGAACTAGAAACCAAATCTCAGCACCATGGTATAACGACGAACTGAAACAGTTATGTTTACTAAGTAAAAAGGCTGAGAGAAAATGGAGGAAGAGGTACCTAGAGGTGGACAAGCTAGAGTTGAGGGCGGCACAGACTAAGTACAAGATGCTTATCCTAGAGTCTAAAGCAAATTTGTATGCCAACTCCAGCTTACAAGCCTCTAATGGGGCTAAAGAACTTTTTAAGATAGTCAGGGACATCTCCGCCCCAACTTGCCTGGGTAACAAAGTGGTGGCCTCACAGAAACTGTGTGATGAGATTGCTTCCCATTTTCTGGATAAAGTGGCGAAGATTGTTGGCTCCTTTGTGGATAACGACACTGTCGTCCAGGTCTCTGATCTACAGGTGACGGAAGGGGATCTGGGTCAGTTGTGTACCCTGCATAGCTTTCAGATCTTTACCGATCTTACTTTTAACATCTTGGCACAAAGCATATCCTCAGGATCTCCATTTGACCCTCTGCCTCAGAAAGTGTGGAAGACCTATGGCCAAACGACCTTTCCCTGGTTACGACAGATATGCAATCAGTCCCTGGAAGAAAGCACCGTCCCGGAGGGATGGAAGCAGGCGGTGGTGACGCCCCTGATTAAGAAGCCCTCTTTGGATCCGACAAATCCGGTAAATTTCCGACCAATTTCCCTCCTTCCCTTTCCAATCAAAATCTTGGAAAAGGCCGTAAGAAGGTCTTGGAGGAAAATCATCTGTTGGACAAGGACCAGTTCGGAGTCAGGCCCGGGCATGGGACGGAGTCAGCTCTGTCCACTAACATCATTATATGGAAACCGGCCACCACTGGATCCTGCCCTTGTTTGTGTTAGAGTGTCATCAACTTTTCGTCTATTCTTAAATAATACGGGCGCATTTTTTCAAAGAAAAGTTTGTGTTACTCAGTTAATTTCGTTCTGCCTTTAACCCAAGCGCCCACTGCGTGGCTTAAATGTACATATTCAAAGATATTTTAGATTTCTTTCCCGCAAATAACTTTCCTGCAAGGTTTGAAATTTAAGAACCAAGGAAACAAATGTCATTCACTCTGCCTGATCTCATAAACACTTGTGATCTGAATGTAACCCTCAACTTACAACAAAAGTGTAATTTTGGCGCAACCTCCTCGTAATTAATTGTTTCCAGGCTGCCTGTAAGTTTCTCAAATATTCCAGGTATTAAGGGTCGTTTACACTCGTACTTTTTCTAGTCATTTATTTCCAATCAGGCATTATTTTGCCTTACTCCTTAACACCGTCAGGTTCATGAGCCACTTAGCTGTCCGGGTTAGAGGGCGTCCGAGTTTCAGCTCACCCCCGTGTCCCAGCAAACCCTCACCTCTCTCCACACAGCAATAAAAGTTCACGTTTGTCACCTCATGCAGCTGCAGCACAGTCATGGTTAATGTTTAGCCGCAGTGCAAACGCGCCACAGAACAACTAGAAAAACAAGCATTTGCAATGCAATAGGTCGCGCATTTATGAGCATTGAAGCTATTGGCGTTGTAGATGTTTTTAACGTTTGTGTTTAGGAGTGGAGTGTATGCATGTGGTTTGGAAAAGAATCGTGTGGTCGGTTGTGCAGTGGAAATATTTGAATAAAAATGATGGGGTTTTCAGTGTATAGGAATTATTTGGAGCAATTATGCGGTATGGTATTTTGTGCGGTGGAGTGTTACGTAGTGGAGTTTAAATCTGTAGTGTGCTGCGTAATTTTGTGGTGTGGGTTGTATGTATGTGTTGTGTTATGTAATTGTGCTGTAAATTTGCATTATGTTGTTTATTGTTGAATGATGTGGAGTGTAATGGAAATAGGTCAGGTTGATTGGTGTGGAATGGAACTGCGTAGCATTGAGTTCAATTATGCTGATTGTAGTTATGTGGTATGCTGAGGAGTGTATTTTTGTGGATTGTTATGTGGTTTAGAATGGTTTTATGTGTATGTATATTAATGAGGTAGTGCAAATTTTGCAATGCTTGCTGATACACTTGCTTCTGATGCTGTATTTTAACTGCCATGTTTTACAGAACAAACACTATAGTAGGATCTGCACAAAGCGTCTGTTATTCTCATAGTATTCCAAATAAAGAAGCCTTATCCTAAACCCCAGCAATATTTACAGTGATATGTGTTTTATACTAACGCTCCGAGTAAATGGGCTATTATTGTGCGAGTATGTAGGCTATTGTTGTGCGTGTGTACCAGCAATATCTACAATGACAGGCATGATTCAGAAGTTCTAGGCACTGGTAAATACGAATGGAACCTGCACCATACCACAAACAGCCCGTTTTCGGACCACTGGCAGGCAGCACATTAATTAGAAATAATGGGGCATATTCTCAAGCCCCCATCGCCACCCCAACGTCACTTTCAGTGACGTTGTGGTGGCGATAGGGGCTTAGCCCTATTCACTAGGAAGGGTTAAGCCACATTAGGTGGCTTAACTCGGCTTAACGCTACCTTGTGAATAGGGCTCCCTTCACGCTGTTTTTAGCGTGAAAGGGGCGTGCAGTGGGTGTTGCATTGAGAGTTCCACCGCAACACCCATTGAGTTTGAGGCTACCTCCTATTCACAAGGGCAGCGTAAATGGGAGGTAGCACCTAACTGATGACCTGAAAAATCTGGTCTTAAGGTGGCGAAACAAGGAGAAATGCTTAATTTCTCCTAGTTTTTGTTTTTTCCACGTCAGCACAGATGGAAAAAGCTAAATCCCATGGTTTGTTCATGTACAGGAAGGTGTCCCTTCTTGTACATAAACAAACCTTTTTTTTAAATGCCGTTTTGTAACTTACATGTGAGCTGCCTGAAGTAGCACACATGTAAGTTACAAACTCGCATTTAAGGTTTGTGTATGTGCAGGAAGGGACACCTTCCTGTACATAAACAAACCTCCCTGCTTGCAGAAACCCTTGCACTCTGGTGCAAGGGTGCCTGCGTTGGCGCTAAGTTGTGAAACTTTTGCGCCATCGCTGGGGGAAACGCGAGGCTGCACCATATCCTTGAGAATAGGGGGCGTTTCCGAAGAGAGGCGTTAAGCCAAGAAGGCTAACGTCTCTCTCTGCCACTTCCTTGAAAATATGGCCCAATGTTTTAAAATATTTAAAAGAGTTTCTTTTAGGGGGTTCAGGAGATGGGTTGTGAAAAAATCCCGTGCATCATTCAACAAAGGGAGGAGAAGGGGTTTGGGGGTGATGAGAAATAGATGTGGGAGGAGGGGTGAATGGAGCTCACTACTGCAGCAAAAGCAGTCTGTTGAAACAATAGAAACTGATGCCTTCTTTCTGCTTTTGCTTGGTTTTCTTATGAATTAGTTCCTAGCTCACCTTATCTTTTGCCAAGAGCTGCCAAGATTTCATGGCACACCGGCTCCCAGACTCCTGCTTCACCCATTGTGCCTTAAAAAGATGGAGAAAGGTCACAGGTGCAGCACAGCACTGTTTAAGAAATGGTTGCGTGCACCACTGCCCTAAAACAGTACTTATTCATTGGCCCAGGGATTGAATTGGTACTTTGGGGACTTTGAGGGTGTTGCACTAACAGTTACTAAACAATAGTTTTGCCAATTTGCGCCCTATAGTCTTTTATAAATAAACTGATTCTTACATTTATGGAACTGTCCATGTCCTTTTGGACTGTTAGGCATTTTTTCGAAGAAGCAGAAGGATAGATGGATTTCAAATCATCATTTTTCCAGCCTGTTGGTCTGTGCACCCGAGACATTTTAGTGTGCGGCATTAGAGAGGAGTGTGCGCCCTAGAGTGAACTTAGCTACACAACTATGTTGCTGTCATTGGGCAACTGATAAACTGCCAATTTCGCAACAACTTTGTGGAACCTTTATGCGTGTTAATTTGGTGCTATTCAAGGCTATGTACAAGAGAATGCAGAAGACTTTACAGATTCTCAACAGGGCCCCACTTCTCATCCACCCAGTATTCCAGCCAGCCCGATCTCCCCGAAACCAGCTGCAGATTTTCACAAAATCATATGTTTTCAAATGTCTAATCTGTACCTGCATAAACAAAATAATTATTGACCACCAAAGCTCGCAATCACAGCAACCAGTTTGCTAGAGCGGAGCATGCTGGCAGATGAGAGGTGACAGCTTCTACCATGTACAGAGTCGAAGGACTAAAACAAGGCTATTTCGCATGGCTGCCATCTTGTTCAATGAGCTTCCTGAAGAGAATTTGTTTATTTGTTAACGAAAAAAGTAAAATAAACAAGGCGACAAGTATTTATATTTAAAAAAGCAGCTACGCTGAAATAGAATACGTTTAGGAAATGCTTGTATACTTGAGCGAAAATTAGGTGGGTGTCTTTTGCTGTCTCCTATGCAGGACATTGATGCCCTCAATTTCTGTGACTGAAAAAGTGAAACAAGGAGCGACGGGATGTGGAGGAAAAGTGAAAAAAGGAGCAACAGGATGTGGAGGTGGGGATGGCACCGCATGGGGAAATTAGGCACAGACCAGCAGGAAACTTAAAAAAAAATGGCGGTTGCTAAACTCGAATGGTCACGAAGATGCTAACACACGATCATGGCTTGTAGTGTATGGTCGAAGAGAAAAAGATGGTGACAAACGGGCAGCTGCTGGACAAACTAGCGACAACACAAGCAATGTTCAAGGTAGAAAGCATTCATTAAAATAAAACATAGAGTTCTCCCACACAATGTATGAAGAGGAAGATTGTTAGGAAACTGTAATTGGCCGGTGCGTCTAAGTTTCGCAGGGAAGTGATGTTACGGCAATTGAAATGAGTTAGGAGGCAGCAAGGAAAAGTGAGCCAATGGTAAGTAGGAGGCGGGAAAAAAGCTGGAGTATTGATTACAGCAGGTCTTGCAGACAGTACATGTGCGCTGATGCTTGACCTAAAAACAATAAAGAAACAAGCTTCTCACCTTGAGTCACCTCTTTGTCTCAGTGAAAGCTGTTTTGCAGTTTTTCATGGGTCTGTCTCTCCACTCCATGGCTGGCGGGGATGGTGGTGGCGAGGACATGGCTAGTCAGCGGACACACCTAGACTTTATGCTAAGGCGCAGCTGAGATTGAGTTGTCTCTGTCTAATCAGTCAGTCCTGCAGCAGAAAGCGATGGGTCAGACGCCCCTTCTCTGCTTCTACCACTGTCTGGGACACCAATGTAATACAAGCCTTTGCAATGCAATAGGTCTCGCCTTTGGGACCTTAAAAGTATTTATATATGCAGCATATTACTGTGGGTTCAGAATTAACACAGTTTTCTAGGAGAACTCCTGTCAATCTGTGACAGATTGAGCAAATATATAAGTCGAAATGTAATCATGAAAACATTTCAGATACATGTGCCATCTATTTTTACATAGCAGTGGGGTCGCAGCATGCACACCGGTTTATCGGTCTCTTCTCTGTTCATTCATTTGAATTGTGTTAGCGTGCAGATTGAGTCTATGCCTTGCCTCAAAGCACATGACGTGTACATTGAAAAACAATAGCAGCAACACTGTGATGCTTCACCAATCGCACAGCTTCAATGAGGAACTCTTTAAAAAATTTTGTTCCAAAGTTCATATTTATTCTGTATTTTTCAAAGTTGATCATGCTTTTATGTCTACTTTTCACAAACAGGCATGTTATTTTTCCCAATTTTTTCAAATAAGACGGTTATGCCCATCCAGGCCTTTTACACGTCACATGGGTTATGTCAATTCATGCTGTAACAGCTTAAGATCTTAGTAAATCCCAATGCATTTCGGGCTCTTATATGGCCCTTAGTCAGGGGTAGCTGCATAGATTAAAGAAAGTCTCATAATGGTTTCCAACATTTAAAACAATGCATCTATTTTTCCAATGCGTCCAGTTATAGAATCAAAATACAACCTATGTCCATAACTAACCTTTACTCTTTCACCGCACTAAGCCTAAACAAAACAAAATAACCTTTCAAAGTAACAAAAAATGAAGCTTTTCGATTCTACATGACACGGGGTGACCTCCCCCACATCCATCCTCGGTCTTAAAACCTGCCATTTTTGCTGCGTTGCTCTGTTAAACACTCGAACAGCCAGCTTACCCTCCCGCACCTCAGTACCTTCATCCCTGTGACTTAACAAAACTCAAAAGCCCAATATGCTTATCTTGTCTCTCAAACAATATCCACGTACTTAGGACCGCTATTAACTTCTGCAGTCTTGTTCACAATTCCGTACCTGTTTTTGCTCAATGCTAGTTAGTGGAATACTGGTGCCTCCTTACTCTATAGCCAAGATGTCGAACTGCTGCTTAGCCAGCTCCCATCTCTCTGCTTCCCGTATTTAAACATTTCCCAAATTGGCGATTCTACCAGTGAACAGGACCCGATTCCCATCAGCTGAGTCTCATTTACACCCAGCCTCTAGCTTGTCCTTGCTCTAGCAACCGGACTCCTCCCTTGCACTCACGCAGTGAAACTTTCCTTTGCTGAAACCCACCAATAGTATATACTATTTTTACCCCATGGAGGAGCCTCTTCTCCCATGCCATTAGCTATTTTGAGTTTGCTCCTTCCCAATTCGCACCATGGATAGAGATGTACTCCTGCCCTTGACAGGAATAAATCTCCAATATTATCCAGGATGGAAATGGTTTGTGTTGGACTTGGCCCTTTTTGGCTAAAGTTCCCTAAACTTTTTGCTTTCCCCCCCTAGAACTTTTTTCCAACATGTTGTTGCCAACTTAGATGCTTTGGGCACTTTGCCACTGCTGATCAGTGTCAAAGTGCAAGTGCTCCCTGTGTAAAATGTAATGGTAATTGGTTGTCCATGATTGGTATGTTTGCCTTACTAGTAAAGTCCCTTGTAAAGTGCACTATGTGTGCCAGGGCTGGTAATGCAAATGCTACTAGTGGGCCTGCAGCCCTTATTGTGCCACCCACACAAGTAACCTTAAAGAGAGAACTCAAGCCTACCACTGCAGTGCCTGCGCGCAGTTTGTTAAACTGCTATGTTGTCCTGACAAGTGCACCCACTTGCCAGGCCTTACCCTTCCCTTTCTATGCACATGAGACACCCCTATGGTAGGTCCAAGGTACCCCCTGGGCAGGGTACAGTGCATGTGAAAGGTAAGACATGTACTAAGGTGTGTACCATGTCCTGACAGTGAAATGATCGCCATTTTGTTTTTCACTGTTGAAAGGCCATCTTGCCCATAGGATAGAATAGGGAGGCTGTGTAATATGTTTTCCAGCCTATCTTCCCAAAGGCTTAAGATGGAGAGGTGAAGTTTAGTGTACCTGCACTCACAATGTAATAACACATCTTTTTATGAAGGTGGTTTTTGCACTGTGTGTTTCGAAACCACTCTTTTAGAAGTGGCTGAGTTTTTGTGTGTCTCTGCCTGGTTGTAAATTGACTGTCTGGATTTAAAACTGATAGGATCTGGGGACCTAGGGGAGGAGGTGGGACAGCAACAGGCTGACCAGCATTTGGAGTGTACGGGGGAGGAGTAGCCCTTAGAGGTGAAGAGGCCTGGGTTGCTGCCATAAAACAATGGTCCCATTTCCTGCTGAGTGATTGAGAATCCAGACCCCACTAATCAAAGGAGGAAGGTGTCACTGGCAGGGAGGCACCCAGAACTGGTTTGAGCCGGGGTCAGTGCCCCTGAACACGAAGACTTCAAGGGCATTTAGGAGTATAACTAGGAGAGCTGAAGCCTTTGAACTTTGGGGAAATGAATTGATCAAGACTGAAAAGGATTGAAGCTACTTCATGGTCAAGAGGAACCTCGCCAAGAAAGAAACAGCTGAAGAGACTGAAGAAAATTAATGACCCTTGCTGTTTGTTCTGGGGCTGGCTTCCAGTTTGCTGCCTTAACCAGGGAGAGACTAAAGGGACTTTGCTGTCTGCTGTGTCCCCCTGCTTGGAAGGACTTTGCTGTGTGCTGTGTCCAGAAGTAACTCATCCCCAAGGGCCCAAGGTGAGCTGGCACTCTGTTGCGGAAACTCAGGAACAAAAAGGTTTCCAGGAGAGTCTCAGCGATGCAGCATGAGACCCTCGAAAGAATTGCCCTGTGATCGTGGACACCTGGAGTCCAAGCGAGTCTCAGTGACGCTGTGTTTGTTTGCTTTGTGCAGCCTGAGACCTTCGTGAGGATTGTCCTGTTATGGTACACCCGGAGTCCAAGTGACTCTCAGCAGCACTGTGTGTGTGTGTTTTTGCAGCCTGAGACCTTCGTGAGGATTGCCCTGTTATTGTGCACCCGAAGTTCAAGTGAGTCTCAGCGATGCTGCGTGTGTGTGCTTCGTGCAGTCGGAGACCTTCATGAGGAGTGCCCTGTGATCGTGCACTACCGAAGCTCAAGTGAGTCTCAGCGATGCTCTGTGTGAGTGCCCTGTTTCAACCTAATATCTTTGTAGCACCAGTGGCCCAGACTGGCAGCCCCAGAGGAGCTGAGCTGCTGGCCCAAGCCTGTCGTTGCCAGAGTGGGACCTCAAACCAACTCCGTCTAGTGAGGGCCCGAGTTCCATTGCCAGGAATCCACAAAGATTGCATCGGAAGCCCAAGTCGTGGGAAGAGGAGAGTAGAGCGAGGTCTTACGCCCCAGGTAATGGGTGTCGCGCCTGGTGCGGGGTTCGGGCTTGGAGAGAGACACACTCGGCCTCTCCTATTCCTGAAGCACAATCCTATGCTTTGGCTCGTATCACTGCCCGTTCTTGCCAAGGAGTGGCAGTACCGGGGCCAGAGTGCAGAGCTGGACTTTGGTTTACATCAGACCCGTGTGGGGGCATCTGTTCACAGAAGCTGACCGCGAGTCAGTATGAGTGGCGGAGAGATCGCCTAAGGCACCGTGATCGGTGCCAGAGTGTATTATGCATTGCATTATTTCTGCATTACGAACTACCTGATTAGTGTATTACGCATCACATTATTTCTGCTTTACAAACTACCTGATTGTTGCATTACACATTGCATTATTTCTGCATTATGAATTGTCTGATTGTTGCATTACGCATTGCACTATTTTTGCATAAGGAATTACCTGATTGCTGCATTGTGCTTTGGAGTAAGTTGCATAAGGAACTACCTGATTGTTGCATTACGCATTGCATTATTTTGGCATAACATACTGCTTGATTGTTTTGATTGTTGCATAACGAACTGCATTATTTTTACATTGCAAAGTGCCTGATTCTAGCATTACAAACTGCATAGCATTGCATTAGGACTGCAATGGATCATTTAGAATTGCTCATTAATATCGCCAGAATGTGTAAGGGCTGGCTGGCCTTACAACCGGCCAGGAGGAATATTACAAATATGCATATGTTGGATTTATATTGTGTGGTCTCATCATATATCTTTTTATATAAATTGATACTTGTTTTTATGAAACTTGTGTGGAGTCCATTTGTGGTGTCATCATTGGGTTACTGAGAGCGTGGTTGCAAATACTTTACACACTTGCCTTGATGATAAGCCGGGCTGCTCTAGCCAAGCTATTGAGGGGATGAGCGGGGGCTGTCTGAGAAGGTGTCCTTCCTTTCCCTGACGTGGAAGCAAGGGTCCCTATTTGGCTTAAGGTACCTACCTCAGCCAACAAGCGACTCCCAGGTCTAACTGTCTGTGATTATCCTTACAAGTGTATGGATGTTGACGTTAAGGCATTCCAGACCTGGAAGGGCGACTTCCTTCCCCTGGTGGCAGTTGTATTTCTACATTATATATATTAGGTGGAACTGAGATGTGAGCATGGTTTTGGTATTGGGCCCTATTTGTGATCTTCATAAACAACACCTTCATGCCTCTTACATCTGGTACCCTTTAAATATCAAACAATGTGACTTCAGCTGCCGACTGGGCTTGGACAATTTTTTTTCTTTTCCAGAACACACCACGAAATGCGCCAGGAACAGCCTTTTTGCAGCTTTTCGTATCTGAAGAAGTCTGTCATTGTTCTCCATCATGTGCCTAATAGAGTATAATTTAAAGATCCACTGTTATACTGTCTCTAAATAAGTGTTATAACAGCAAGTGTTCACTTTATATTCTTTTTGGAACGCCATTCGCATAGTCGTGCAAAGGGGTAGATCCTATTTTCAAGTGATAATGTGACATATTATGTCCTGTTAAGTGACCTGTTATTGCTTCAAACGCCATTGTGATATGAATAGAGAGTGAAGCCAAAAATAGAAGCGCCAGTGAAAAAAGCTCTGAATATAACAAAGGAGTCGCCATCTTCTGTCGCATCGTTAGAGGGCTCTGGCCTAAGCCGAACTTTGGGGCCAATTATGATTGCGGTTTTTCCGCATCCTCCGGGCCGGCGGAAGCCACCGCCGGCCCGGAGGATGCGGAAAAACCGCTGCGGAGCCTCCAAAGACCCCCTGCCATATTAGGATGGCTGGTGGGTCTGGAATTCCGTCCGCAGCTTTTCTGCCGCGGTCGCCTTCCGGCCGCGGAGGAAAAGCTCTAACATGGCTGGCGGTGTCTATCAGACACCGCCAGCCATATTATGATGGTGTGAAAGACATGCTTTTCCACGGCGGCTTTTCTGCCGTGGAAAAGCATACGGACTTTCACTTCGGGGGCCCGTTGCGGGCCCCCTGGGTGAAGGGGTGTGGTAGGTGCACATGGGGGGTACCTATGGTACCCCCCTGCATTTGCGTGCACAAAGCAGCAGGCACTGCGTGGTGCCTGCCGCTTTGTGCATGCAAATGCGATGCATGCATTTTTAACCTTGCGGCGGGTGCAGCTTGAAGCTTCTGCCATGTACAGAGTCGAAGGAATAAAACAAGGCTATTTCGCATGGCTGCCATCTTGTTCAATGAGCTTCCCGAAGAGAATTTGGTTATTTGTTAACGAAAAAAGTAAAATAAACAAGGCGACAAGTATTTATATTTAAAAAAGCAGCTACGCTGAAATAGAATACATTTAGGAAATGCTTGTATACTTGAGCGGAAATTAGGTGGGTGTCTTTTGCTGTCTCCTATGCAGGACATCATGATGACATGATGGTTGCAACTTAAGCAGATATCCCATTTTGCACATACAACTTAATCAATTATCAGGACACCATCATTATTTCGGAAACATGGCCCATCCAAAACATTCGTAAACTCACCGTTAAGAATGGGCACATCATTAAAGTTAATGCAGGGTTTGGTTTCATGGTTTCAAAAGGAACCCATGGTTGCAAAACTGCAACCATGGGTTCCTTTTGCTACTGAGTGTGCATTAAAGAAGCAGGGTTCAGGAAAGGACACTGGTTCAAAATGATTTGAGAAGTAAGCAACAGTAAAATGTTATACCGGTGCAACCATGATGTAGATGGGTACTGGGTTTTCGTTGTGAGGGTGAGTGCAACCACAGAATGCAATATGGAAACAGTTGAAGGAGAGCTCAACTCAATATTTTCGGATGCATCAAAAATATTTGCGGCTGCCACCACAGACCATAAACATGGTGGTAGCCGAGATGTAACCAGGATTGAAGAAACACTAGCGCCTTTCAAACTGCCTGAATGCACAGTGTTTTCCGCTGTCACCTGCATCTGGTGAGGTATTCCAAATTGACGGATAGAATCTCTAAGAAACTGTTTAGCTACCGTGATGGCATCTGGATCAGCACAGGGGTATCATGCACCCATTACATCGCCACCCATCCAGAAAATATGCACACAATAAGTAAGACATATGAGCTATTAACTCACTTTGCCAACTGGGTAAAATCCATCTGAAGGTGCAAAAAGAGGCTACAAAGGGATTGAAGGGGAGTGAGAGGTGGGAGCAGTTGTAGTACACTTCCTGGTATTGAATGACAGGCACAGGACTGAGTATAATTCGGGGTTAGGGAAGAAAAGAAATTCAAATACCAATAGGCTGCTGATGCATGTTCCAAGCTTCCACTACCGACATGATTTGCTCTGTGTTACAACCTGGTGAGGTTGAGGAGTAGAAAAGTTGGTGTGACCACACATCCAATGCAGTCTCTCCACATCCTCACCGTGACCCTCTTAGGTTCTCTTTGAAATTTCTGTTTGATCCAACGATGGTTTTCACTTTTTGAGGCTTTCTCCTACAATTAAGAAAAATATTTTAGTGTTGTTATGGGAAAAGAGTCAGTTCTCATAATATAGCATTTTTAGGCTCTGAATGAGCTAGGGTTTAGCCATTGAGGCATCATTGGGAGGATGCTTTAGTGTTGCACGCATTACCACTGTAACTGTCAGGCATTTAAAAGGTTTTGAATATACTGACCATTCTTAATAGAGGTTCTGGACAATGTTAAGAACCCCTTTGTCATCTTTAGGAGTCAAAAGTTATGCATTACTTCAAACAAAAATACTTTGAGTACACAGTCACAATATTTTCTACGGCCAAAATACAGGCTCTCACTTTCAGGTTTGCAACTTAAGCAGATATCCCATTTTGCACATACAACGTAATCAATTATCAGGACACCATCATTATTTCGGAAACATGGCCCATCCAAAACATTTGTAAACTCACAATTAAGAATGGGCACATCATTAAAGTTAATGCAGGGTTTGGTTTCATGGGCAGAGACAAAATTGCAACCATGGGTTCCTTTTGCTACTGAGTGGGCATTAAAGAGGCAGGGTTCAGGGATGGACACTGGTTCAAAGTGATTTGAGAAGTAAGCAACAGTAAAATGTTATACCGGAGCAACCATGATGTAGATGGGTACTGGGTTTTCGTTGTGAGGGTGAGTGCAACCACAGAATGCAATATGGAAACAGTTGAAGGAGAGCTCAACTCAATATTTTCGGATGCATCAAAAATATTTGCGGCTGCCACCACAGACCATAAACATTGTGGTAGCCGAGATGTAACCAGGATTGAGGTACTAAAATGTGGCTCCAAGACTCTGCATAAACACTCAACTAGAAGTCTATTACTTTCATGACAACACAAAGTAAAACATTCAACATAATGAGAGTTTCCTAAGCAGGTGAGGAAGTCAATTGCTCCTTAGTTTTCACTTGTGCATTTTTGGCTTCCCAAGACCTCTGTAAGGGTTCTTGGGTATCTCTTCTGACAAAATCTTCCTAATGTTTAACCATTTTGGCATAACCCTGGATCCACTGTCTGTAAAACGCAGTAATGCCCAGAAAGGTATGTACCTGGAGACCGTTACAAGTCACAGAAACTTTGAAATGGTTTCAATTTATTCAGCAGGGATTTCATGACCAAGGTATTGCACTCTCAACTGAGGAGAGACAGCTGAAATCATCGTCATTGACCTCTCTGCATCTTTCAATACGTTCTTCCACAAGTCACTCATCAGAAAGCTTTAGCACTTGGGTATCTGCATACCAGCCTTCAAGGCATGGGCATAGCAAGTGTGTGAGATGCTGGGGATATATCCCCAGTTTTTGGAGTAGAGGGGACATGAGGGACAAGGGTGGTAGGGACAAGGGGATAGAATGATTTCCCCTCTCCCTTCTGTGATTCACAAGGCCATTAGCATGCAAAAACGCTACCTATAATGGCCCTGTACTTGACCTGTGACCTGCTTCCAGTCACAGAGACCCCCCCCCCCTCTGCCCTTTGTTATGCTGCTTCCCTCCAGGAATTTTTTCTCACCTAGCCGCCACAGCTACCGGCAGTCTGCACTGCTCTGTTGATTGCTGTCTGATGCTGCCCCATCTCAGTGCTACCCTATCTGCTGGCATGAAGACCGAGCCCTAAGGGCAGCAGGAAGATATGAATAACAAGCAAGGTAAGGAGGTTTGGGGATTGGGAATACATTATTGGCAGCATGCTCTGCTTGACCTCCAAGCATTTAGACTGGCAACCTACCACTTCCTCAGCATTTTTGTTCCTCCTTCATTTGTTGATGTTTTTTGATGTTTTCTGTGCTTTTAATGTCCTTATGGTAATGGAAGTGTTTTCATCATCCAAGTGCCAGCTCTTTGCCAATGCTCCACTTTATCCACCTCATCCTGCTAGTGAACGAAGTGGGTGAGATCGGCAGGGCACAGCATGCCCCTATTTTTTTAATTTAATATAATCTGTTCCCCTACTTTAAAAAATAAAAATGCATCCCAGGACCTCAGGATCAGCCAAGGCATATAGATAAGGCTTGGCCGTTCTGGGATGGTCAGAGAAGGAATAAAACCATAGCACCGCCAGAACGTCACTTTTTTGATGTTCAGATGGCGCAATGTGCCCATGCCATATTTATAAGGCCATGTAAAGCCACCTTATGTGACTTTTCGTTGCCTTATTACTATGAACCCCTGCCGCGTAGAAAACTCAGTGAAAGGGTTGTTCCTTGGGTGTTGCTGAGGGCGTTTCCAGCAACATTCATGGCTTTTTGACACTGCCTCAGATTTACGAGAAATCGTAAGCCTGAGGCAGTGCCAAAAACTTACGCCCCCCCAAGGGAGGCGTACGGGAGGCACAACGAGGAGAAATATCATTATTTTTCCTCGGTGTTCCTCTTTCTATGTGTGCTGCATTCTGCTGCACACATAGAAAGAGGACAAACCTCTTGTGATTGTTTTTGTGCAGGAATGTTTCCCTTCCTGGCCTAAAATAATCATCCTCACAACGCAGGCACCCTTGCACCATGGCGCAAAGGTGCTTGCGTTGGCACACGGCAGCCCATTATGCACCATGCAGGGAAAAAGGGCAGGAATTCCCCGTATCTAGTAGATACGGTACAATGCTTCCCTTTTCTTTTGTCGTTGTGTGGTAAATAAAATAATTACCCTGGCATAATTTCTAGGCATTAACATTTAGCATGTATCAAATGAGAGGCAGAGAGTCCGTGGTGTCCAAGTTAAAAGGGCTTTATTCCAATAACTCGAGTTAAGGGAGAATCTGTTCCATCACCACTGAGGTTCAGGAAGGGTCTTCTAACATTTAATAACAAATGAACAACATCTATACATTTTGTCTTGTACATAGGGCGTAGGAAGGAAGGCTCGAGGCAGAGAAAGAAACAGATAAGAGCATGTGGGTGTACACTTTATGAGTCATAGGTAGGTGATAGGTAGGTGTCATAGGTGGGTGGTACACAGAGGAGGAGTTTGCAAGACCAGCTGGAACTTTGCCCTACTTGTGTGCAACTTGTCATGACGTGCAATTGACGTGCAACTGGGAGGAGAGCTGACTTTCAGTCTAGTAGAGAGATCTTTAGTGTCAAGGCGACCAGCACATCTGGTACTAACTGTACTAACTGATATCTTAAGTCAGGAGATGTATTATCTGAAGCAAAAGGTTGCTCGTCACTAGGAATCAGAAAAAGCATATATTTCTTCGTTCATTGCGTGGGGGCTGTGAGCAAGCACTGTGATTTACTTCAATGGAGACAGAGTGGCTAGGCCCTATCTTCCGTGGACGGGTTCTGTTTACCTTGTGACTCTGTACAGCAGGCAGATAACTGTTATTCATAATATACTGTCTTGGCAGACCTTACTGGGTTTCTTTCGGCTGAGCTAGAAGCATGCGAGGTCAGAGATACGTAACTGCAGCCTTCAGTGTGTCAGGAGTTATGAAAATACTAATTCAGGGACTGGTGATTCAGACTGAACCACAAAAGGGTTCAGTACGATATTTATTTAAAAGTGCACAATGCAAAATAAATGGGCCTTCATGCTAACTGAATGTTTGGGAAACTTGATGACTGGCATTCTAATGCAGGACATGAATGCAGAGGCCTAGTGATTCAGGCCACTACAAGGAAATATGCATGGGTGACATGCACATACGCATGTAACATAGGGTATACGTAGGGGACATCTTGGTCAGGCAAAATTTCATTTTCCTCATTCCCTCCTTGTCCCCTACTTAACCCTTTAGGATACATCTATATTCATGAAACCATATTGTTGATCATACAGCATCATTTGCTCGTCCTTAATCCTTTGTATACTTGGATGTGGAACACATGCAGTTGCACACAGGCCGCAAATGGCTGGGCCACACTGCAGACAGAGACAGCAACCAAATATCATGAGTAGTATAAGTCCTAGGAATGACACCACTTTCCATCCCCATGCCGATATTACACCCCAGAGCCAACTGGACAAAGTCCATGTGCCTGGGTCTTGATGTATATCATGAGCAATCTTGTGGAGTCTTGTTATTGCTGCGTATCAGTTTACTGTTTTGGACGGGACCTATGAAAAAGAAGAATCCTTTGTTGAAATCTGTATATTGCTCCCAAGCTGTTTCAGTCTGATCAATCCCTGAGGCATCTGTCTCTCTCTTTACTCTAACATGTTCTAGTTGTGAATCTCTATGATAATGGGATGGGGCCAAGAATACAGGTGGTAATAAGAATGCTATATAACAAGTCCCACCCCAGTCTAAGGGCAGATGTACATAGGCTGTCTGACCGCAAATGAAATAGGTATGGCGTGATGTTTTGAAAGAAGAAAGTCCTTTATCATTAAACACTACTACAACTTTACACTCGCTGTGTCCCATATGTACTGAGCCTTTCTTATTAACACATAAATCACCTTTTGCTGGTAGAACTGAAATAAAAGGTGGACCTGTATTTTGCTTGGGCTGAACATTTAACATTATAAAATTAACGGATGCATTTCCCTGCTCGTACTCTTCATTCTCTAGATCGGTTCCCTTCCTTTGAGGAAATCCGTCTTTGTCTGGAAAACATGCTTCATTCATTACTTTATTCAAGTTTCCATATATCCAGCCACCTGGATAAGCTATGTACTTTCTATCTATTGAGGTCATTAAAGCAAACCATGCTCCACATGAACCATTGTGTGAGAACGGTAAAGGATAGAATGGCAGAACTCCCTTCGTCTTTTGATAAGGAGGCAGTTGGCCACATACCCAGCAATCAGTTGCATTGCTGGTCTGATGAGAATGGTGTAACATTTGAATAAAAGTATTGTTACGCAATGCAAGTCGATATGACAGTTCATGAGGTGGCAGGTCACTAAATGTATGCTCTATGGTGCTGTTACTGGAAGAGTGTATATGTGAAGAAATAGGAAAGAAAACATGTAGTAATAAACTGACACAGATTATAACAATGCACAGAATAAAAAGAATGATCAAAGTAACTATACATCTACTGCGTAATAACTTGCAGTACTTTTCTCTCATGTTTCCTTTCTTACTATTCTTGTATGTGATCTTATACATGTCAGAAATCTTAGTCTAACCGATTCACCACCGAGTGGACTTAGACAATTAAACTACGTCTGACTTACTAGATCTTAACTTAGATTTATACTCCTGCTGTGGAGTCTTTTCTAGTAAAAGCGGCGCAAGCGGCGCAAAGTCTGTATTTTCCAAAGTTCCAGATTGTCCAAAGTGTCTTTTACAGTGTTGAGCGTGAAGTTTCCCTTGCGTCCTTCGACTTTCAGCGCGGTCCTCGTGGTCAGTAGCACCAACTTCGGCGTCTTCCAACGTGGCTCAAGGGGGCTTGATCGATCAAAGTTCCGGACACATATAAAATCCCCAGGGACAATGGCGTGTTCCTTGACCTGGGTGTTGTCAGGGAAGGTGGCAGCAACCTGTGAATGACAAGAGAGTAGTGCAGACATCAAGGAAGCCAGGTAATCTGTCAGCATGTTACTGTCAATATCAGTTATTTTTTAGCAAGTTTTGTTTCCTGGCTGTTGTCACAGCAGTATAATCTGGAACTGGATATGCTTCTGTCCATCTAGATAGTGCACACACAACTACCAAGACATACTTGTAACCTCTACATCTGTTCATTTGGATATAATCCATCTGGAGGACCTCAAAAGGGTGGTCAGGAGGATGAAATCCGCCTTGTTCCACCTGAATGCCTTTACCTAGATTGAACTGGCAACAGATCATACTTGTCTATCATTGCCTTTTCTCCCAAGTGTGCTGGACTATGTGCTGTGTTTATGATTACTTGTACCATAGAATTCTGGAAGAAACCATGTACCTTTTCCCTTAGTCATCCAACCTTGTTCAGTCTGGACCCCTCCTTGTTCAGTCCATTTCTTTATCTCATCTGCAGTGGCATGTGTCTGTATGTCGAGTACATCTTGAGTGGGATCCCTGACTGTCATACATGTTGTCAGTAATGGTACCTCTGTCCTTGTCGTGTCTGTTGGTGTCTGGGCTGTCTGGGCTGTAAGTTTAGCTGTTCGGTCTGCCAGGTCATTACCCTGGGAAATGGTGTCTGTGTCCTGTTTAAGAGAACTTCCACTGCATGTGGTACTTGTACTGTCAGAGGGTGTGTCAACACTATTGCGTCACTTTGTCTTATGGCTAGAGCTGTTGCAGCAACTGATTTCAGGCACGCAGGCAGAGCCTGGGCCCACTGGATCTAGTGTACTAGAAACAAATAAGCACACAGCTTGTGTTTTCCTGCTTGATCTTGTGTGAGGACAGATAACGCTAGAACTGGCGCTTGACATAATGCTTTTTGTTTCTTTTTTTTTTTAATTCCTCAAATGCCAAGGTGTGTTCTTGTGTCCAAGGGAGGACAGTCAGAGTGGCTGCCTCCTGTGTAGTTAACTGTATGAGTGGTTTGGCTAGATATGCATACTGGGGAATCCATTGCCTACAGTAAGAAGTGAGGCCAATGAAGGCCCGTACTTCCTTTTGTGTCTTGGGCTGTGAAAGGCTAGAAATTAACTGAATGAAAGGCATGTGTTAGCTGTATACCCTCCTTGGAAAGTAAGTGTCCAAGGTACTCCACTTGCTTTTCAGAGAATTACAACTGTGAAGGGGACACCTTGTGCCCCTTGTCAGCCAGAAAATGTAAGACTGTCAGTGATGCAATTGCGCATTCTGGTTCTGAACGTGCTGTAATTAGGATGTCATCTACGTACTGCAGGGCAGTGCTGGGAGTCATATAAATACTGTCTGCGTAATGAGACTGAGCGTGTGTGAGACCGCACTACAGGACGCACGGCTCTAACTGAGTGAGCTGCAGAGCGGGGGGGGCGAGACTGATGCACCTCACACATGGCTGTAACTGAGACTGAGCTCCAGGGCTGAAGGGTGTGTGGGACTGGGCTGCAGGGCCCTGGCTGTCTTTTTAATGCTTGACTGTAAATACTAGGGCTCATTGCAAGAGCGAAAACTCCTGCCAATTATTCTGTTTACACTACGAGGGAAAAACTATTCATTGCAAGCATGCCTTATCTGAAGCCAATGAAGCTTTCAGTGCTGGCTGTAAGGAAGAGCAACTTGACCCCCACCTTCCATAAACATTTCACCGTGGCTTCATCAAATATTATTTTTTCTCTGCACTGCCTACCCCTTCACCATGATGTCACCCACAGGGCGGTCCCTCCACCCTTTCAAAACTCGGAGAGCTAAGAACAGCTGCCAAGTTACTGAAGAGAGAACTTGGTCAAAATTGCAAGCATTCTTTTTCTGCCTGCGAAGGAAGCCTGGCTCAGCTGGAGGACGGCCAATAATTGTCCGCGGAAAAGAATTGGAGGAAGGCCAATGATAACAAGACAGGCACTGCTCGGTGCTCCAAGAGGGAAAAGCCCTCCCTTTACAAAATATCTTTCCCTGCGAGTCAGGCTACTACGGGGCCTGGCTGAACTATGGTTCAGCCTGAGCCACTTCAAGGTCGAAAAACACATTCTCTGTAATTCAAAACATATCTGTACCCTCGGCTAGGGAGCTAACCAACATTCTCTAACTTAACTGAAGCAATTTTAAAACGTGATAAAAATATCCTAAAATCAGTAATTAATAAGGACTTATTATTTTCTTTTTCAACCTAGACACATGCTAGCATTTTAAAATAATTATATCAAAAAATATTGATACTAGCTGCAAAGAAAAAAAGAGAAGCAGAACAACAGGGCATGGAAACACGTCACATTTTACTTTTTGAAAATAACATGTGAAACAATTTTTTGCATTGCAGAACCAAGATTTTCATAATTAAGTGTGCAAGCTCTTCTATTCTACCTATTAAAAGGGCCAGATTCATCATTTTTCAAAGAACCATGTTTTCTAATTGAGTGGATTAACTGTCACACGCTATACTAAAGGGTAGCTTGCATTGGGAAATAATAATAATAATAATAATGTATATTTTGTAGAACAAATTTTTCTTTAAAAAAAACAACACACGGTTGCATTACACTAATTAAAAGCACATTCTATGATGGGTCTGTTTTATATATTCTTCTCAACCATGAAAACATTAAAGCACCCTCCGTGCAAACCCTTATCTCAATCCAACTGGTTTATTTACATTATAAAACACATTAATCAAGTGTTCCAAGGCAAACCTACACAAATACACGGACGCATTTGAAATAGAATGTTAAATGAACACTACTTTACCCTCCATGCAAGATGTTACCATTTAGTCAGCAAACTGACAAAGCACATAGGCAGACCCAGCAACCACTGAAAAAAAGTTAAATCAACCCTTCATTCATCTAAAACACTCACTGACTTTTAGTGTCAGCTCACATAACCATGCATGTGAGCTACACAGCCATGAAATCGTGCCAAAACGCACTTCCAAACTACGCCAAAAAGACACCTTTCCCTCCACCGATTTCCTTCAAACTATTTTGCCGCAAAACTAGACACTCCCAAGTTTCAGCCGATCCCGCAGACTCAGTTAAGAACTACTTAGCACACCACGAAATCTCGGCCTAAAAGCACGCACAAATCAAAACAGCTCCATTTTCCAAAAAATACACATTAGCCAAACACACCCTTCCGCCCAAGCCAAAAATCCCCAAAATTCAGCACATCTGGCCATCCACCTCCTCTACCGCTGATCCAACCCCCGGGCCCCTATCGCACCAGGAACACCCCCAAAATAATTTCTCAATTTTCAGAAATACGTCCATTGGATAACATGGCAAATCGCACCTCCGCACAAAACATGCTTTTTCCACCACTTCCACAGCTCAGATCCCTTTCAAATTTGGCAACACAGTAGTCCAAGCGATTCCCTAAATCCTCACCAAAAAGCAACCAAATCCCTCCACTGGAACGGGTACGAATTTCCGCTCAAAAACACGCCCCCCCTGCAAACACCAAAAAACGCCAAAATCCCTCAACACCTTGTTAAACAGCATGTTAAAACAAATACTGCCTTCTTAATACAAGATATTAACTCTTTGGCAGCTGAAGCACAATCTTTCCCCAATGACTGCAGTACATGGGAAAGTCATGAACTCATTTCTCCACGTTATCACATAACACGTACGCACATCTTCAAAACGTTTTCTCCAAGCACTTGAAAGAGATCCAGCTCTCTCCTGCCTAACGTAATGATAACAGGCTCTGCACAAACCATAACCACATGGCGCTATTCACAAGCCATATTCACAAGAAGCTCAACAAGTCATAATAATGACATGCTCTTCATAAACCATATTTACAAGGAGCTATTTACAAGGAACTCCACTCTTTGGCTTTTTCCCCTGCTAGTCTAGTTCTATCTGCTATATTCAATTCTTTCTCTATTCTCCTATGTGACTCTTTGCGCCACAATTCAATGGCATCTTTCTGAGAGGGTCTTGACTTCCTTTTGCCATAGCGCTTCCTCCACTCTCATAATGCATTCAGGATCCCATGTTCCCGAGATTGGCCATCTATACTTTTCCTCCAGGTCCTTTGTATAGTCTACCCATAAATCTAAGAACAAGATGGCGTCTAATCCATGCTTATTATACATATAATGACCAGGTGTGTCTCTAGGCGGGATGTTAACTGACTCTTCTAGTATACCTTTTCTGGTCCCTATCTGACGCAATTTCGAAAACAGTGGCATGTTGAAACCAACACAATGGAAATACAATACACAAAAATAAACTGAAACAATCAACAATCATTCACACTAAAACATCACAACATTAAAACAAACATGATCTAAACTAATACAGAGAAATTAAACATGTACTTGAAAAACTTTGTGCACTGGAATACAGTACAACCATACCGGTCTCAAAAATGAGACACGTCTTGACCGTGCCCACGTTTACCATGGGCCCGTCTTGACCGCGCTCATGTAAATGAGGCACGTCTCTACCGTTTTCACGAATAACGTGAACCCGTCTTGACCGTTTCCACCTTTTACAGTGGACCCGTCTTGACCGTTTCCACCTTTTACAGTGGACCCGTCTTGAAACTTGATGCATTCCCCATAGTGGTACTCACCGGGAAGCAGGACTTGAAACTTGAAGGCCTCGAACTTCTACGCATGCGCCTTGGAACAGGTGGACCTCTGGAGACCTCGGACCTTGCTCTCTCACGGGTTGGGCTCTGGTTGGGATGATCCGCGATCCTCACGCCTCGTGTGGACGCCTGGTCGCAGTCAGTCTCCTCCGTGGGCCTGAGGGAGTAAGCAGGAAGTCCTGCTGGTGCGCACTTTGAAGTCCGTCACGGCTGTAGAAGGGGGCAAGAGCTGTACCTGCGTCACCGGCGCGTGGGGAAAGGGATAGTCCTGGTCGGGCGCCAAATTAATGTGGTAAATAAAATAATTACCCTGGCATCATTTCTAGGCATTAACAATTAGCATGTATCAAATGAGAGGCAGAGAGTCCGTGGTGTCCAAGTTAAAAGGGCTTTATTCCAATAACTCGAGTTAAGGGAGAATCTGTTCCATCACCACTGAGGTTCAGGAAGGGTCTTCTAACATTTAATAACAAATGAACAACATATATACATTTTGTCTTGTACATAGGGCGTAGGAAGGAAGGCTCGAGGCAGAGAAAGAAACAGATAAGAGCATGTGGGCGTACATGTGGGTGTACACTTTATGAGTCATAGGTTGGTGATAGGTAGGTGTCATAGGTGGGTGGTACACAGAGGAGGAGTTTGCAAGACCAGCTGGAACTTTGCCCTACTTGTGTGCAACTTGTCATGACGTGCAATTGACGTGCAACTGGGAGGAGAGCTGACTTTCAGTCTAGTAGAGAGATCTTTAGTGTCAAGGCGACCAGCACATCTGGTACTAACTGTACTAACTGATATCTTAAGTCAGGAGATGTATTATCTGAAGCAAAAGGTTGCTCGTCACTAGGAATCAGAAAAAGCAAATATTTCTTCGTTCATTGCGTGGGGGCTGTGAGCAAGCACTGTGATTTACTTCAATGGAGACAGAGTGGCTAGGCCCTATCTTCCGTGGACGGGTTCTGTTTACCTTGTGACTCTGTACAGCAGGCAGATAACTGTTATTCATAATATACTGTCTTGGCAGACCTTACTGGGTTTCTTTCGGCTGAGCTAGAAGCATGCGAGGTCAGAGATACGTAACTGCAGCCTTCAGTGTGTCAGGAGTTATGAAAATACTAATTCAGGGACTGGTGATTCAGACTGAACCACAAAAGGGTTCAGTACGATATTTATTTAAAAGTGCACAATGCAAAATACATGGGCCTTCATGCTAACTGAATGTTTGGGAAACTTGATGACTGGCATTCTAATGCAGGACATGAATGCAGAGGCCTAGTGATTCAGGCCACTACAAGGAAATATGCATGGGTGACATGCACATACGCATGTAACATAGGGTATACGTAGGGGACATCTTGGTCAGGCAAAATTTCATTTTCCTCAGTTGGGCAGCGCAGTAGCAAGGACTGCTGCGCTGCCCTATGGCAAAAAACCAAAAATGAGGCTTCTGACTTTTTTCCTTCCTACCGAGATAAGGCAAGGACAGTGTCCACTTCTCCTGCTCTGCAGCTGGCAGCTGCCCTCCTCCCCTCTCTCTCTCTTTATTACTCCCCCCTTCTATTTCTGTCTCTGTCTTTCTCCTCCTCACTTGCATGATTTCAAGAGACAGAACTTACCCTCCCTTGCCTCTCCTTTCTTTTATTTGTTCCACTGTGAAATGGATCTCAAAAATAATGAAACACTTTTTATGGAAATGTCCTCATTTTCTGACCTTTTTCTATTCCAAAGTGCAACCTCAAGACGGAGAGAAAAAAAGGATCAAAATATGGAAAATGATTAAATACCTAAATAAAGCTATACAGAGTGGCCACAGACAGGCCAGATTGGTGTTATTCACACCCACACACATTAGCCTCAGTTTACATAGTTTACCAGTGAAGCTTCACTTTCTTTTTATCTTATTTCTTTGAATGAAATTGCTTTCCCAGGGTGGGGAAGTGCACCATTCCTGGAGGGACTGCAATACCTGGTTGATGGGTGGAGGGAAAAATGTTTAATGCAATTCTTTTCAACTGTTTTAAGTTTTTTTAAAACTTTATGTTCAGGGATGTGGTCTTCTTAAACCAAACTGCTTAAGTTTTGTAAGTATATAAGCAATGGCCATTGAAACGGGTCCCTTCCGGGTCCTGTAGTCATGTCCGGAAATTTCAGGCAAAATCACTCACAGATTTCGAAATAATGGGTGTAAAAGCATTAAGGTAACAATGCTGTCCCTGCTTACATTTCACATGCTTGACTTATCCTTGAATTCCCTATGAGTGTTTGCTTTTTCCAGGCTGTTATTACTTATTTTTCAGGCAGGATATTACTCTTGTCTAGTGCATAATTTAAATTGAGTCACGGCACAATTGGGTTGTTGCTGAAGGCAGTGCGATTTTCTCTCAGAGGGGCAGTATGGCGTTGAGTGGGGGAGAGGATGTGGTACTCTGCCCTGAGCTGTCAAATTTGGAACTGGAGAACCAGGTTCAGCCTTTATGAGCAGGCCACCAGACCACTCTCCTGACAGAGCACATTCCTATGCTACACCTTAGAAGGGCCCGATAGAACTGAAAAGCTCTGGAGTCTTAGCACTAGCAGGTGGTATCCTAGTGGTGGCAAGTGTGGGTTAACCTTGAAGGCCTGTCCACCACAATCCATAAAAGTTCACGTCCAGTCTTGTGGACAGGCGTATGTATCAGCACACCCTAGAACGACAGTGACTGTCATGGAAGTCACAGGATCTTTGAGGCCAGTCCACCTCACCAATTGGTACCTCCATTTACTTTTTTCAGCAGTAGTAGTGCTGCTACCAGGGATCAGAAATGCAGGATTTGCATGCACACCAAACTAAGGGGCCAATTAGGATGCCACCCGCCATCCTGTCGGACAACGGGACCGACCGCCATAAGGGCGGGGGTCCCGTCCTTGGAATTAGGATGCACCCGCCACAGTGGCGAGTGCATCCCGCATTTTTAACATTGCGGCGGGTGGTGCTGTAAGCACCGCCCATCGCAATGCTTAAAGAGCATGTTGTGCGTTTCAAAGCACAACATGACAGGCACCGCGCGGTGCCTGCCATGTTGCACTTTGAAATGCAGGGGGGTGGTACCCCCCATGTGCACTCCCCAACCCGCCGGAGTCCAAGGGGGCCCGCAACGGGCCCCCAGCAGGGAGTCTCCGCATGCCATTGCCGCCACAGAAAGGCATTCCCCAAAGCCCATCCTAATATGGCTGGCGGTGTCTGATAGACACCACCACCATATTAGACCTTTTCCACCCCGGGCGCAAGGCGACCGAGGCGGAAAAGCGGCGGATGGTCTTTACGTCAGATGCGGACCCCCCAGCCATCCTAATGTGGCGGGGGGTCATTTCTGTGCGGATTGCGGGCGGATTGCCCCCGCCAGGCTAGCAGTGGCTACCGCCAGCCTGGCGGGGGCAATCCACCCGCCATCCTAATGGGCCCCTAAGTTTACAAACTTCATAGTCTCCTTGCTTCATTTACAAGCACTTTTAAAATGTGCTGCTTGCTTTTGGGCCACTGGAAATATGCAGCATTGGAGGACAAAATTCTGTCACAGCGTTGACTAAAATATGCATCAATAAAAAGCTGCAGAGTAATGCGGTACATTTTATTATACGTTATTATTTTGATATCTTTATATGTACTAACATCCTCTGCAAAGATTTTGCCTCATTTGTACCTGTGTCATATACAAGTGCAGCAGTGAGAAAAGTGACCAGTCAACCTTTGCAAAGGGCTATCCACTTCACAGCAACATAAGTCGAATTTTAGTAATTTTTGATCCGTTTGAGCTACAAACAATTTTTCTGTTGAAATCTTTGGATTATCCAGCAGTTGATGTATTGTGTGTTAAATATGGTACAGAATGAAGTGTTCAGGACTGTGTTGTACCTGAAAAACCTATGTGCACTGCCTTATGTATTCAACATACAATGTCAATTGTTTAAACAATTTAAAACCATGCTAAGTACACATTTTTTGAAAATGAATTTTTTTACAACCTACAGGTGTAGCAAATTATTTATGTATTTACCACGTATTACACAATTTGTGCATAAATGAAAATGTACCCAATCTGTGGTATTCTTTACAACGGAATCTTTCATACATTATTCCATGATTAATATAAGATAACGAAATCTTCATCTGTACGTTCTACATTATGGAGTTGCCATTGCCCAATGCATTTCAGGACACAAATTCCCTTCTTCAGGGGTTACTCTGTTTAAATGAACATGAAGAGCATGATTTAAAAATAGCTCCTCAGAAAATAAGCTAACAAAATTCAGTAACATAGGTTATGAGGAACCAGCTCAACTATCAAAATCACCTCATATTACATCCCGATAAGCTAGACCACAAACTCATGCACTAAGCGCTAAACCAACTTGTTCCCAGTTTGTGCACATAAGCAATACCAGTGTTATTTTATATCACATCAAACAATTTGGTGTGTCATGCTTACACACCATGTGAACTATCATCCCTGCAATATAGTGTGTCTCGTTGGTGATGAATTACTAAGTGTAGGACTCACAATAAACACCATTGAGTATATAACTTTCATTGAATTACAATCTGCAGAATTTGTTAAATGCACAATTTCTCCTGTCCTAGGATGAGTGATATTGTTCCCACAAATCACATTTTTATAGTGTACGCAATTCTGGCATTTTCTCATGCCTTTAGGGTTAATCCTCAAGACTTTGTCTGTTGTCGTAAAGTAATCTTTTATGTTTTTAGCCAGGGTGTATGCAAACAAAGGTCTCTGATTGAATATTTGCCTGTAATCTGACTCACTTTGCAGGAGTTCCCATGTTTTCAAATTGATTCTTTAATCTACCTTGATTGCGTGGAAAACTTGGAGACAAACACCATTTGTTTTTTCTCAGATTTCAATTGTTTTTTAAGTAATTCTTGTTGTTCTTTGAGTCCAATTCGTTGCTCAGTTTTCTCTAGAGTAGTCACTGGATCTCCCCTATTTAGGTATCTTATCTTTATTTTGGCTATGGCTTCTTTGCTCACTTCTTGTTTGGACATTATCCTTTTGGCTCTCGACATCTGTGAATAGGGGAGATTGTCTAGTAACTGCGGGGGATGAAAACTTGGAAAGTGAAAAACATTTTTCCTGTCTGTGGGTTTTGTGAATACATATGTTGATATGTCTGTTTAATTTATTTCAATACAAACGTCCAAGAAAGCTATATGTGATTTGTTGATCATGTGAATGAACTTGATCCTGCTGTCATGCTTGTTTTTTAATGCTGCTGTAATGGCTTGTAGTGCTGGCTCAGTGTGTAACCAAATTAAGAAAATGTAATCTATGTACCTGAAAAAGCTAACTATATGTTCGTTCCATCCTTTCACCGAAAACATTTGATCCAACTCCCCCAAAACCCATAGAGGTCCTGATAATTTGTAAGAAAAAGCCATTTTGCCACCCAAAATAACTATGACGTAAACAAAATTGCAAGATTTCAAGTAGAAAGACTCTATTACCTCTCAGTGCAGTCTAGGTTAACAATGCCCATTCAGTTGCTTCCATTCTCTCTAGTAATGGGATAAATGTATATAATGCGGTCACATCTATGGTGCACAAAATCCAATTTCTCATGTTTTCCTTAGGTATATCCATAAGTCGGTTAAGAAAATCTGTAGTGTCTTGTGTGTATGATTGCCAAGATTGTACAATGGGATGTATGAAATGCTCAACATATTTGCCTAATGGTTCAAATAAGGATTTGCCACCTGATACGATCGGCCTGAATGGTGGATCTCTCAGATCTTTATGAATCTTGGGCAGCATATACAATTTTGGGTGCATTGGGAAGGGGTTGGTTAGAAATGTCTTAGTGTTATCATTGATCCAATCCATTTCAGTAGCCTTTGTTAGGATTTTGTTAAGAATATCCTTAATCACATACGTTGGATCTTTGTGAAACTTAATGCAGATGGATTCATCTGAAACATGATCTGAGACCTTCCTAAAGAAATATTCCTGGTCCAAAATTACTAACGCAACACCGTTATCTTCTTTTTGAAATATAAGGTTGCGGTTGTTGGCTAACATCCTTAATGTAGATGGTGTGTAAGCATGACACACCAAACTGTTTGATGTGATATAAAATAACACTGGTATCGGTTTTGTGCATGAACGGCATATAAGTGGATTTACCACCTAGTGCATGAGTTCATGGTCTAGCTTATCAGTATGTAATTTGAGGTGATTTTCATAGTTGAGCTGATGCCTCATAACCTATGTCACTGAATTGTGTTTCCATATTTTCTGAGGAGCTTTTTTAAATGATGGTTTTCATGTTCATTTGAACATAGTGGCCCCTTAAGAAGGGACTTCGTGTGTTCTTCTGCTTTCTGCTCCGTTTCACCCTCTGACTCCTCTCTCTTGCTCCGCTTCTGCCCCTTTCTGCTCCGTTTTCACCCTTCAGCTTTTCTCACCCTTTCACTCTCTTTAGCACTCACTTTGTACTCTTTATATCTTTTTTCTTTTTCACCCTTTTATCCTTTTTTCACTTCTTTTATTGCCTGCATTTTCCCTTTGTTTTTCCTGCTGCTTATGCCCTCGTCGCCAGTCCCCCAGCGTGACCAGCCCAAGCCAGTTCCCCTACCCGCTCCCGGCTGTCAAGCCCTCCCCGGCCCCTGCTTAATGGGGCCGCTACTGCCGCAGAGCAGCCGCGCATATTGGTCGCGCCACTGGCGCGCCAAAGGCAAGCCCATCTGCGCCCGTCTATGACCCAACCGTGACAAGCGCCAGGAACCCTGGACCTCCGCACCACCAACGCTACAACCCAGCAACACTCCAGGCACTCAACCTAGGCTGCAACAACAACTGCAAGCTAGCATCACCAGCTGACACCCACAGACCCTTTAGCTGTCACCGCTGCCGGCACACCTTTAGCACCACCAGGAACACGGACTCAGCCCAGGCTGCAACAACAACTGCAAGATAGCATCACCAGCCGACACCCACGGACCCTTCAGCTGTCCCCGCTGGCTTCACATCTTCAGCACTGCCAGGAACACGGACTCTGCACAACCCTCCCGCAAGAACACTACTGAACAGAAGACCCTGCAATGCATCCTCCTCAATGTCCGATCACTCCACAAACATGCCACCAAAATCTGCGACCTCCTCGACAGCACCACTCCGGACGTAGCATTCTTCAACGAAACCTGGACCAACACCACCTTGGGACCGCACATCGCCATCACCATTCTCCAAGGATACAGGATCTCTCGGAAGGACCACCCCACCCGCCCGGGAGGAAGAATCGCCATCGTCCTCAAATCCAGTCTCCGGCTGAGTACAGTCTCCGATGAGCCCACAGACCTGACGGAACACCTACACTTTAAGATAATGGCCAGCCCTAACACCAACCTCCGAGGAACTCTCATCTACCGACCCCCCGGACTGCGCGCACCTTTCACCATCGGATATCATCTCCCCCCAAGCCATCGCATCCACCAACTACACCCTGCTGGGAAACCTCAACTTCCACCTCGACAACCAACTAGACCCCAACACCACATCCCTCCTGGACAATCTCCACAACATTGGACTCCGCTAGATCGTGACCGAATCCACGCACTCTGCAGGACACACCCTCGACCCCTCTCCACAACAGGAAACTCCATCATTTTCAGCCACACCACTGAACTCCTGTGGACAGGCCACTGATGCGTTCATTTCACCTTCAGAACACCCACCATCCACAAACACCAGCACCTGCTCCCACGAACAAACTGGACCAAAATCACTGATGACCAGCTCACCTCCTCACTCAGCAACTCCACCCCAACCACCGCGGAAGATGCCAACCCCAGCACCGCAGCCCGAACTCTGCACAGATGGATCTCCGACAGCACCAACACCATAGCCCTCTTCAAGAAGAACAACAACATACACGCCAAGAAAGCCAGATGGTTTACCACCGAACTTCGAGAGTCCAGACGAACATGCCGCCACCTCGAAAAGGCCTGGAGGAACTCCAAATCCACAGAAGCCCACAACAACTTCCGAGCCACCACCAACTCATCAGAAAAAGGAGGAAAAAAGTAATAGAAGGCAGAATCTCCACACACGCGCACAACATCAAAGAACTCTTCAGCATCATCAAGGAGTTTGCCCAACCCACCAGCGAATCTACGGACATTCCTCCCCCACAAGACCTCTCCAACAAACTCAGCATCTTCTTACACCACAAAATCAAGAACATTTACGACAACTTCGACAGAGCCACCAACACACTAAACCCTCACCAGCCAACCCAACAGCCTGAAGCAAACGATTGACACCTGGACAGCCCTCATCACCGAAGACACACTGAAGACGATGAATTCAATTCACTCCACAGGGATTCAATCGGTTAGCCACTAAATGGACCTTCGATAGGAAACTGCTGGTTACCGAAGGGTTTACAGACCATATAAGGGGGTGGACTTGCCAGTACTTTGAAATAAACAGATATAGCATGTTGAGAAAAATGGTATAGGATGCTTTTAAGGCTGGGTTAGGGGGAGAGATTGTTAGTTTTGTGGGTTTCAGTAGGAGGCAGCAGAGGATAGAAATGCAGCAATTAATGAGAGAACTGTCCAAATGCGAGGAAGAGCATACAGTAGTGTAACTCCCCGTTACAAGTAGCTATCGAGCAAAAACAAGAGGAGCAAATAACCCAATTAGGACTTGAAACTTTAAGGAATAAGGCTAAAGTTATTGTTTTTTTAGTAAATCCGTGGCCGAAATATATCACACTCACACTCGAGATAACTATGAGTACGGCGAGGCCACAGGAAATCATCTGGCACTACGTCTTAGACAAAGGGCAACGGCACCTCAAGAAGTTCTTAAAATCTTTGCAGAGTTATATAGGGAGCTGTATCAATCTAGGCATAATATATTGCCCGTGACACAGCTGGAAACTGAGGCAAACTCCCCCTTATCATGCAGGATTTAGAGGAACACATGAAAATAGGGGAAGGTAAAAATGCTCTTCAAGGGATGTCTTCAGGAAAGGCAGCAGATCTGGATAGTATCCCTATGGAAATCTATGAGGTTTTACAGACATAGCTTGCCCCCCTTGGACTTATTTATCGCTGTTCAGCAGAAGGGAGTCCTGCCTCAGTCTTGGCAATAGACTTATATCGTCCTCTTTTTAAAGAAAGGGAAAATGGCAGACGACCCGTCCTCATATAGACGTATAACCCTGATAAATGCAGATGAAAAGCTATATTCCAAAATTATCGCGTGTAGACTGGCTAGAATTATTACCCCTTTGGTAAGTTCATTGCAGCACAGCTTTTTACCAGGGAGAGGGACCACTGATCATATACGCCGGGCAATATCATTGTTTGATATAGTGGAAGCTTCAGGGGAGCAGATGTCCCTTATTCTGCTCGATGCACAAAAAGCTTTTGATCAGGTTGAATGGGCATACCTTTGGGACAATCTTCGATATAAGAGTTTTGTTCCACACATATTAACAGATATAAAAGCTATGTATATACAATCCTCTGCAAGGATTTAATTGATGGGTAAGGAAACAGAAAGGATTTTGAATAAGACAGGGCTGCCCTTCCTCCCCAATCATCTTCGCACTATATATTGACCCCCTTATAAATGCAATCATACAAGAACAAGATATCAAACCTTTTGTGGTCAGGAGGTTTAAAACCAAGGTGTTAGCTTATGCTGACAATATAGCTGTCATCACTCCTGACCCAATAGGTGCATTAGTAAGGATTAAAGAGCTGGCCTTAGAACTTGGCAGAGAGTCTGGGTATGGCTTGAATACAGACACGACCAGGATAGTGTGTACCAAAAATACACCCTGTCAAGATCCATGCAAGGCTGGGAACTCTACCTACCTTGGGATAGCTATATCGTCTGAGGTTGACTCCATCTGGGATATCAATGCGGCACCTGTTATAGAGAAGATAGGTAGAGATTTAAGGAAAATAGACAATTTACATTAATATATTATAGGAAGAAGCAACGTGATAAAAATTACGATGTTCCCTAAGATTTTTTACTTACTCCGATGTATCCCACTGGAACCAGCAAATACTTTTTTAAAGAAAATAAATGGGATATTTTGACAATTTATATGGAATTCTAGAAAGATCAGGAGATCCATGACATAAATGACATTGCCATACGATAGGGGGAGTTGGCAGTCCCTAACCTTCTATATTATTACTGGGCCATAATGTTGCAGCAAATGGGCACATTGTTTAAATACAAGGTAGAAACAACCCTGCAACGGCAGGATGAAACCCCTCCATCTATCTTCGAATTGGCCATTGGCGGTGCAGCACCAGGGATCCTTTTGAGACAGCTGGAGGGGAGCTAATTTTAAAATACACAATTTAAGCCTCTTAGATGGGCCTGGAACGTTTGCCACAAAGTGTCTAAACATGTAGAAATCCCAAAGTTACAAAGATACATACCTTTGTGGCGTTCATCAATTTTTCCTGCTCCATTATACAAAGTAATGGGAAAAAGATGTGAACAGGCAGGAATCAATAGTATAGGAGACATGCTCGATATGAATGGGATAATCTCATTTACAGAACCCCAGGAGAGATATGGGTTGGAATTTAGTTCTCTATTTAAATATGTCCAAATTAGGGAGACAATCAGACCTTTAGTGCCACAGGTTATAAACAAGGGTAGAACACAGCTGTTAGAGTGTCTGGTTTATAAACAGACGTCTATTAAGGGTTTATATTCCCTCATGCTTGTGGCCAATGTTGTTGATATACCTAGAATTGAAACCGTATGGGCAGACAAAGTGGGGAACTTGGATGTTGACCTAAGTAGATCACTTTTGTTGTCTAAAATAGTGTTTTTATCATCTAATCTTAAAGTACATCTTAAAACAGTTTTCAGTTTATATTTTACACCGGCAAAACTATTCGCCTGTGGGAAATGGGAAAATGATCACTTTCCAAGATGCGCAAAAGGTCCTGCAGATATGGTGCTCATGTTCTCCAAATGTACCAAACTTAATGAATTAAATCTGGGGGTCAAATAATTTTTGCTTAAAACTATTTCACAGACAGTCCCATTATTTCTAACTGTGATGTTATTAGGCTGTGAGTGAAAATGTACACCTGGAACCAACACAAGTTTGTTTTTGTTTTATGGTAACAGCAATACTCCATATATGATTGCAACAAAATGGAAGGATGTGGATCCCTCATCATATCAAGCTTGGTCTGCTAAACTGTTTATGTATGTAATTTTGAGATGGGATTATGTAAATGTAAAGGCCGGAGGGTGAAGAAAAGGGGCCTACAAGTGTGGAGCCCGCTTATTGACTAATAAAATAGGTGGATTCTCCTGTACCTTGAATTATATGTATGAATTTCTACGATAATTATTGTTTGTTTTTGTCTTATTGTATTTTATGCTCTCCTGAGACACAAAATAAAACAACACATTTAAAAAAAAGAAGTCAGTCCACCCTGGGACCCCACGGACCCCTGGAACCACCATATCTTCATCAGAGCCGCTGACACCATCACACCTATGCTCCGCCACACCATCAAAGGCTCCCTGGTGAACCCCTCCTTCCCTGACAACTGGAAACACGCTGAGATCACCACCTCCTGAAGAAGCCATCAACAGACAACTCGCCACCTTCATTGGAAGAGCACAATATCCTCGACTCCTCCCAATCCGGCTTCTGAAAAAAACACAGCACAGAAACGCCCTCCTTGCTGCAACAGACGAAATCCGCTCCCTACTGGACAGAAGAGAAACAGTAGCCCTCATCCTCCTCTACCTCTCAGCGGCCTTCGACACAGTCTCCCACCACAACCTGACAAGTAGACTCCATGGCGCAGGGTCTGGGACAAGGCCCTGAACTGGATCCACTCCTTCCTCTCCGGCAGAACGCAGCGTGTCAGACTCCCTCCTTTCCTACACCAAACACCTGCGGAGTCCCCCAGGGGTCCTCCTTCAGCCCCACGCTCTTCAACGTCTGCATAGCTCTGCTCGCCCCCATCGTCAGAACCCACGAACTCAACATTGTGTCATACGCAGATGACACCTAACTCATCATCTCCCTTTCCAACGAACCCAACGCAGCCAAACACAATTTTTAAGAAGGCATGGAAGCTGTCACCAAATGGAGGAAAAGCAGCTACCTACAACTTAACATTGACAAAACAGAAGCACACATCATGGGCCCAAACCCGACGCCTGGAACGACACCTGGTGGCGCCCCACCTTCGGAAGCCCACCCACCCCCATGGACCACGCACGCAACCTTAGAATCATCCTAGACTCCATGTTCAAAATGGACCGCCAGATCAACTCTGTTGCATCCTCCTGCTTCCACACTCGCCACGTTCTATGTAAGACCTTCAAATGGATCCCCCTCGAGCACAGAAAGTCCACCACTCATGCCCTTGTCACCAGCAGGCTCGACTAAGGCAATGCACTCTACGCCGGAATAAACTAATATCTCACCCGCAAGCAACAAAACCTTCAGAACGCCACCACAAGACTGGTCCTCAACCTGCCAAGACACTGCCATTACTCCCCGCACCTGTACACACGCACCACTGGCTCTCCATCAAGATCTGGAGATCCATGACATAAATGACATTGCCATAAGATAGGGACGGGTTGGCAGTCCCTAACCTTCTATATTATTATTGGGCCATAATGTTGCAGCAAATGGGCATATTGTTTAAATAAAAGGTAGAAACAACCCTGCAACGGCAGGGTGAAACCCCTCCATCTATCTTCGAATTGGCCATTGGCGGTGCAGCACCAGGGATCCTTTTGAGACAGCTAGAGGGGAGCTAATTTTAAAATACACAATTTAAGCCTTCTAGAGCGGCCTGGAGCGTTTGCCACAAAGTGTCAAATGTAGAAATCCCAAAGTTACAAGATTCTCACCCATGCACACAGCGCTCTCCACAACATCGAACCAGCATACCTGAACAGCCGACTCAAATTCCACGCACCCCAAAGGACCCTATGATCAGCCCACCTCTCCTACGCCGTGGTCCCCTGCACCAGAAAGACCAGATCGGGAGGCCGCTTCTTCTCGTTCCTCGCGGCCAGAGCCTGGAACGCCCTACTGCTCCACCTCAGACAGACAACATCACTCCCCTTCTTCACGAGAAACCTCAAAACCTGGCTCTTCAACAGACCCCCTCCTTGATGGACTGGAACCTGCAACCCCACCCCATCCCCCCTCCCAGCGCATTGAGACCCTTATGGGTGAGTTGTCGCTCTTAACAAACACGTGATTGACTGATTTGCACCTGGCAACGTCAACTCCATAATGTAGAACGCACAGATGAAGATTTTGTTATCTCAGATTAATCATGGAATAATGTTTGAATGATTCAGTTGTGAAGAATAACACAGATTGTGCAAATTTTCATTTATGAGCAAATTGTGTAATATGTATTGAATACATGAACAATTTGCTAAACTTATTGGTTGTAAGAAAATTCATTTTTTTTAAAAGTGTACATAGCATGATTTTAAATTGTTTAAAAAGTGTTTAAACAGCTCACATATGTTAAATACATACGGCAGTGCACACAGGTTTTTCAGGTACAACACAGTACTGATTACTTCATTCAGTTACTTTAAGGTTCTAGGCAGTTCCCCTACCCTGTGATGCATGCAATATTGAAAAAGATTCAAGATATTAATTAAGAATTTAGAATAGGAGTGCCCCACTCACCTTATAAATCAGTTATAATTGCAAATATGGTAGAGCCATAATTAAGTGGAAAACATTTGCCATTCAAGTTTGAGCTGCTCTTGTGGGAAAAAGGAGGAGAAATGCTGCTGACAGAAACTACATCAGACAAATAGCTTGTGATTCCACTGTTGAGCGTATTTGGCATATTCTGTGATTGGAAACATATCACACTTTGTGAATGTATTCTATTGTCAATAACTCATATTAAACCTTAAATAAACATTTGCGTCTATTGGTTGATTTAAATAATGTAATACATTGTAACTGGTCAGCGAAATGCCAAACAAATAATAAAAATAGGAAAGTTTTGCTCTTTCTGGCCACACCTCTGACTCTGCCCACTGACCCATATCTCAGGTTATTCTAGCGCTCTGATTTTTTACCCATAGTTCTCCTACTATTTTCCCCACTTCAACCACTTGTTCCTGTTTATTTTGTTTTGAATGTTAAGGCCTCACAAACTGAAGTATTATCAGAGCCTGAATGTGGGGTTAAGTGCGGCAGTCGCTGATCACAGTTAGCTCAGGTGGGAGCTGGGGCTTGAAACTAGGAAATACAGACTGCACAGGCCACATTCCCTGTGCCTTCCCACTTCACTAAGGAAGCCTAGTAAAGGTACCAGATGGACACCGTATCAGGGAAAATGCAATTTTGCAGTCCCTGACTTTCCTTAAGCACAATAATGCATTCTGGGATTTGTAGTCTTGTATTACATCAGCTTAACCAAGTGGTCTAATACACCTGAGCAATTTCAGGAAATGAGAACGCCTATGACTTGACTGCTGTGTCTCTGATGATATTATGGAGTTCTCTGGTAACATTAAAGGTAAGCCACACTTATTCAGGCAGTACTATTCTGAAACCCGGATAGAAAAGTGGCCCCATTATCAAGTCGGGTACCATTAGCCAATGTTCCCAATTTAAAACTTAATTTTACCACTTAGGCCTGTTGTGCTTGTGTTTGTGATTCACAAACGTGCGAGAGATTTATTAACAGGATTGCACAAACATTTGAGTAGGCCTTATGACCCCACTGCACCAGTTGGCGCCCTGTCCACTTTTAGAAATCCCAGGCCTGCTAGGGCATCTTCTTGATAAATGTTGTACCAAGTGCTTTAGCAGCACGTGTCCTCTGCTCTTTTTGTTTGTCTGTGACAGCTGTGGGTGTTCTTGAATTATGGACAAGCATGTGGGCTTTCAAGGAAAAACTATGCTTTTGAAGACTGTACAAGTTAGATTTTCAGCAGAGTGACTTTAAATTTTAGAGCTCCAAGTAGACAAAAATCATAGATGAGGTCATCAGCCAGTTGTGGCTCTTTTGCCAGCAGCCCTTTGCATTCTGGTACTTGTAGTTTTACGTTTTCTACTATAGGCATGGCTTTGAAATCCAGGCATGCAAAGTACACTGGGACAAAAATCCAGAATGGCCTGAAGAAGGTCCTACATTTGACATGTGGCCAATTGGCATCTAGGAGCATAATAGCTCTAGGCTTGAATCTGGGTCCAGGATGACAGAAGGATGATGGCTCTCAACAAATGCAATCTGTGGCATTTATTTGTCAACAATGCGGGGCTAGTATGAATACTTCTGTATTGCATATCAGGGTGCAAACTCTGCAGACAGTTGTAAGTTCTGTACACATCACTGGTGAGGCCTCATCTGCGGTATTGGGCTCAGTCATGCGGGTCACATCTAAAAAAACAATGCAAAATTATCAACGGGCCAATCAGGCACATATTCAGACAATTTTATTCAGGGAGGCAAAGATGTGCAAAAACCAATAACACAACGAGGAAACAGGCATTCCCCATCCACACACTCAGGATCTGTAATTACATCCCTGTATCCATTAGAAACATCCCAAGGATGCTCCAAGTTAGGAAGGAGCTGAAGATGCATGTCTTTAAAGAATAGTACATCACAATACAGTAAAGAGTCCACCTCTCATTGCAGAACCCAGGATCTCACACTCAGATTCCCTTTCTGGTTGGATCTCTGCCTTTGACCATGTACAGTACTCAGTTGCCTTTCAGCTATGTGTGCACTTCACAATTAGTGTCAATGTGAATATGATGGCACGGGGATCAAGCAACAAGTTCTGTCTGTAGAGACTCCATATTCTTGCATACCAGGCAAGGGTACGTTGAGGGGAGACAGGAATGAGAAGCAGCAGAAGCTGTGCACAGTGCAGTTGGCAAGCATTCTTTAGTAGTGTAACCCGCCGACAATTACAGACTAGAGATTGGTAGCTGGTGATGCTCGGAAGCAGCATTCACTCTGATGGAAATAGTAATGTAAGTACTTCAGCAGAAGTAACAAGGATAGGAGAAGATATATTAAAACGCGCTCGAATTAACACCAGAGTCAGTTGTGCTGAGTAAGAACAGTTATCTTCGAAGGCTGTTTTAGGTAGAAAGGGGGCAGGGACTCTGAGATGAGGCTGACCCTGTGGCCCTTATTTCTTGTCATATGTAATGTTCCTGTGCTACACCATGGGAAAGGAAGAAGGCTGGGGTCCTTGTATCTTGAGAAAGGAGAGAAAATGGTGTATCGGCCCTTTAGGCAGGAGATAAAATGTGGGCTGCAAGATAAGGATGCTTAATTTAAGTTGGTGGCTGCAGGCGGGGCCCAATTGAAGTTTATTTTAGAGACTGGTACATTTTTTAAATTTTCAGACTGTAAAACAAAACAAGAGAGAGAAAGGGGTGTGGGCAGAAGTAGGAAGGGAAATATGGAAAACAGTGAAATGGGAGAAAGCAATGAGAAAGAACCTGCAAGAGTGAGATTATGTGAATTGAGATTATGTTGGTGGATGAAAGAGCCAGGAGCTGAAATCGAGTAGACAGCCTTGGCATTCCACAACCCAGGTCCTCCACGGATTCCCTCACTACAGTACCCCTCAACTCTCCATAACCCCTCACCCCTCTCTCAGATGCAGTTAATCAGTTATATAGCGCCACTCATACCTGTGTAGGTTGTCAGAGCACTTTACATCACACACACTACACAGAGACAATAAAACATAGGTTTGTAAATCAATGTATAGGAAATTTTACATATGACTGAAGACTACAATGTGTAGGAGTCACATACCATCCATACTTTTAGAAAGTATAGTTTGAGTGCTTGGTCTGGAGAAACACACACGGAATTTAAAACGTAACACCATGGTTGGGTGTTCTCTATAATAATCAGAATTGATTTCTATTCAAATTAACCCATTTTCCAACATTAGGATTTCATGCATCTCTTTGATGATGGTTAATAGCTCACTGTTCTATGTTTGGATTTTAACTTGTAAACTGCAAGTAACAAAATAATCTCTCAGACAAAAGCAGTAGCCCGGTGGCATATTTACATTATATGCACTTTGTGATCTTCATGGTACATGTTCTTTGCAGCAGACATATTAACCCACTGTGGCTACCTTACTATGAGTCAAAACATCCACTAGACAAACCGCTGATCTCTCTCATTGAATAACATTAATCAACTGAGTTCTTTTGACATTTTTATTGTTGCCTGAAATTTGCTGGAGACCAGGAATGCAGCAGCAGGTACTTTTCAAACCATAATGTACTTGCAAACACAATGCCCCCACCCGATTTCAGTGAACTTTGTTTGCTTGGTGCATGAAGATGCAAGATTCATATACAGGTTTTTTCTACATTTGGTCTAATTACTATGTAAATGTAAATTAGAATTAGGCATACTTGAAAACTGTGACTACATGCCTGGCTTTCTCAAAACTATGCGATTGCATTAGTTTAACGGGTGTACAGTTTCACATAATAGGCGATTTGTATAGGGTCACTGGAAAGTATACAAGATTGTCCCTATCCCCCGCTACACCCCTGAGTTGCTATCCTCCTTTCTAATGGACAGAACTCAATGAGGTAGAATTTTCCCTACACCTCAGAGCCCAAGAAACTAATCTGCATAGTCCCTCAGGGATCATCGCTCAGCACAACACTCTTCAGTGTCTACATGATTCTCCACGCAGACGCAAGATTTTCAACTGGATCCCACTGAATACCAGACAAACGGCCAAAAACATTCATGTGTACAGTCTTCTTTAGTGCTCTATTGAAGATGGAAGGGGACTCCATAAATCCTTGATAAAGTCAAGTGCACAAACGTGGAGATTTTAGAAACTTGAAATAGAAGAGATATTGAATCTCTTCAAGTATAGGAATGGAGAAGAAAGCAGAAGCCAGATCACACAGAGGATGCAAAAAAGAATCGTGGAAGAATAAGTGATTACAGAGAAGCTTGGGTAACCATATTATTAATGTCCCTAAGCTCCTGAAAAAACCTGTACAAATTGGCTTTCTGCGCTTAGCATATCGGGAAAATCTGGGTATTACATCTACTTGTAATAGAAACTAAATCCCACTGCTAAATAAAATTTGCTATTACTGGGCCATTCCTTTTATCCTCCCCAGGTTTTAACAGGTACTGGTGTATTCTAGGTAGCTTCTTCTCAGGATCGATCTTCACCTTCACTGTTCCATCGATGATATGAACCCCACATCAGTGGCCCCTGTAGACCACAATGGGGACGGTATCTGTTAAAGCAATGCAGGAAAATCAGGAAACATAGCAGTTTCATTCTCATCACCATGGCAATTTGTACTCTCACACACTAGTGCAAGGGCTTCATTTTCTTGCTGGTGGGGTATATTTACCTGTTCCAGAATACAGAATATAGTACAGTTAGTTTGCAAAGATGATCACTGTCCAGCAGATTAGCTGGGCTAAGCAAAAATGAATATTTATTGCTAATGAGTCCCCCTGAGATTGATACAGCAGCAGAAATACGGTGAGGAACGTATGTGTTAGATGTGACAACTGTGTCTGGGAACATACCTGAGCGGGACAAAGAGGGGAAATCAGAGGTTTTTAAAACTGAGTGACTACTGCCAATGGCAATAAGACAGGTATTATATTTACCTTTAATGACAATTTACATGGGAGCCTTCTTGCTCTACTTGGATTAGGGTATACATGGCACAGCTAGAACCTTTTAGGCAGTCCTAAAATTAAGGATATAGTGTTGAGTGTTGAGTAATCTCATGATATCCAGAATGATTGTGGAGAACTGGTGAAGAGACATGATATAGGGACAGTTCTATTTCCACTCTTCCATCTGCACACAAGCAACACATGAACCTCGTGCTCCCAGGGCCTCTCTCCTGCCCTTACCATTGCCTCTCCCAGTTCTCTCGCCTCACCTTCCCCTCCTCTCTGTTGCTCCATTTTCTGGGTTCTTTGTCCCACACCCTTGAGTGTACTCTACATATTCTGCAATTTCAGTTTCACTTCTACATTATCTTTCTTCATCTCTTGTGAAACTACTCAATGGGTATTGACCATATCACACTCAGTCCGCTTCTTAGTCTGCATCTGATACAAATAGTCATTAAACGACTTTTAACAATGGGGAGCAATCCCTGTACATAAGCTGCTTCCTGAGCCATCTCTATCGGATGGGTTAAGCATGCCCTTAAGTCTGTCCAAATAATCGGCCAGTGCTCCACCTTGATTTTGTTTACATATCGAGATTTTAGTTGAATCTGTTTTCACCTGACATTCATCTGCAATCGCATTTAACAACATATTATTTGCTGCACTCAAATCATTACCAAGGGCCAACCTTGCCACGTCGACTTTTCCACCATTTCTTTCCGTCACTTCATTCGGCAGCAACAATCACGATAGTCAATTTACATCTGCCCAGTTTCATCTGCATGCTTCAAGCATTCTCTGTAGTTTCTCTTGGACATGAGCAGGGTTTTCTCTGGTATTAGAGAATCGTTTCTAAACACTCATGTCCAAAAGACATTCGGGTACTTAATTTACTTAACTTAATTGCTCTTACGGCTGTAGCAGTTTCTTCAGAAGAGAGGTTATTCTCTAAAGATTCAGGGACTTCTTTACAAGCGCCTTGCGCCACTTTTGTGTCACTTTTCCCATGTTAAAAGTGACGCAAAAGTGGCTCAAGGGGCTTGAAAATCTGCCACATTGACTGTAACTTTACATCTGCGGTGGGATAGTCCCTAAGGGAAGAAGAGTAGAAGAGGAAGAGCTCTGATCATTAGAGTCACTTGAACGGGGAGAAGTGAAACATCTTCTAGAAAATCACTCTGTGGTCTGCCTCAAACTTTCTATTATAATAGAGGGGCTTCATTTTTGAAGCCCTGTAACAATTCATACACGGGCCATGGAATGGTCCATGATAGTGGAACCAGCCTCCTGTCTAGTCGTTTACGTCCCTCTACTGGGTGCTTTACGGTCAGTCCTTCGTATCACAGCCCTTGCTTGCAAGTACATTCTTATGCTCTAGTTGCCTGCAGTACCACTGGCTCTGCTCCACTTCTGGGTCGGTCAGCGACTCAGCCCCATTAACTGGCATGGGAAACACATCCAGCAGGTTCTCCTCCCTCAGTCCCCAATATCTTTTGCCTGTGATAGGTGATCTGAGAGTACAGATGTGGAGGAGGCACCGCATTTGGGGCACAAGTCCCTATCTCTGTCCCTAAGGTGACTAATTTGGCACTATAAATGTTCGTGGATGTTTCTCATAATTTGCACTTGGAGTTATTGCTTACACTTGTGCCTCCTCGTGGCAGTGCGTGAGGAGAGGAAATAGCTCTGCATATATTTTACTTTTGGATTCCTTAAGGTCCTTCTGAAAATTTGCTATTCTTTCTATGGTACTGTAATTAGGAACATACTTTTCCCATCCTCGTAAGTGAGTTCCACCAACTCTTATAACTACTTGCATATGCCTTCATGTATTGTTAGCACACAGTAGTGGCCGAAGTCCGTTTCGGTGAGGAATCACTAAACATAGATTTTTCAGCCCTGTTTCTACTCTTTAGTGTTTACTCACACCTGGTTGTCAATCAAGGGGTCTGCCAGACTTGTGCTCAAAGTTAATTCAGTGGAATAAGGTAGAGAAGAAGATGGAAAATGCTTTAGGGTGCCCTCAGTTATATTTCTCCAAACTGATCTTGTGGAGGGAGGAAAAGTATTATACTCTCAGCTCTTAAGATCCCATTGCGTTCAGTGAACATTCAGTTAACACCTGAAGCACTCAGGATGGGGCTTAGGATGCTGACTTGGATGACTTCTTTTTCACACAAGTGCATCCTTCAAGGGCCTCTGCTGGGGTCTTGGCATTCCTCACTATCTTCTTTGTTGCCGCACTATTTCTACAGCCCGCTCACTCCAAACCATGGATTCACATACATACGCATATTTTGTTCACTGAACTTATCCCAATCCTACATTTACAAGCAACTTATTACTCGGATGACATTTGTGCACATACTTTTTAACAATACATTGACACCACTACAGTTCATGCAGTTTGAGCAAGCAAATATATGGTAAGCGTAAATAGACTATGGGCCCAATTCACAAAATTAATCTGAGACAAAAGTCTAAGGGGGATATTCTCAAGAACATGTGATAATCATCGCCAAAATAGAATAAGGAAAATTTTCATATCGCTTTCTATTGCGGGAAAATAACTCAGCATTAACATCGTATTCCCAACACAGCGGTAACATGCAATAGATTCCCGATAATGCGGCAAATGTCCGTGAAAAAATCACAGGAAGGTGATAAAAATCTAAATCTAAACTCGAACGTGAAACGAGAGGCCCAACTGCGATAAGAAATTCAGCAATAAGCAGCACCACGCCTTCAAGTCCCACAAGTCAGGCGGGAAAATCACTTTGAAAGCGGCAACAAAAAACACAATCAACTGCGAAGCACCATGGAGGTAGCTGGAGCAAGTATGGAGGACAACCAGAACCCCACAAGCGTCACTGAGGACCAGCCTGGGGCCATCATTGGGGAGACGGTGACAGGAGTTGGGAGACCGGACACTGCACAACATGACCTGAGCCAACGGCAACAGGGTGAGTAACGACCAGGGACTGGGGGAGATAGGCACAATGGCACACATGCACGATTAAGTATGGCACATCTGCGGACAAACCATGACCAAGAGTCACAACTCCGACCAAGAGTCCAATTTACCCAAGTTTGCAACATCTCAGCACTGTATAAGCACAGAAGTGAAAAGCACAGCCAAATCAGAGCTGACGGGGCAACTCACCCACAATGCAGCACGCACACATAAGAATCAGTGCACCTCAACATTGACAACAATGTGGTACAATCTGCAACATTTTCACAACAGAATAGAGAACACAACTGCTGCCGCTTGTGTGCAAAAAATGGCCATTCGCATTTGGCATAGCAGAAAACTGTGAGATGACAATGTACAAATACAACCTCACATCCGTCGTGGTGTAGAAATGTCAACTGTCTCGCCTCAAATAGGCATCTCCTCACCAACAGTCAAAATGTACATTGTCATGCAGTCTGTAAGTTAACGTGTACAATGCGTGAACATACATGTGAACACAGTGTCAATCTGCATCTCCCCTTCACATTGCAGAGGGAGAATCAACACCTCCTGCAGAGCAGACCCAACAATACAGCACTGATGATGAAGAGGACCTCCACAACATCTATACCGACGCCCTCCAGCAGCTCATGGACAGCTCCGGCACCCCACCTCCAGGACCAGGGCAGCCCACCTGCATCGAGGAGACCCCTACCCCTGCACAGACCACACAGCATGAAGCATCTACTACCACAGCTGTCTGCCAGGACCCCCACAACCAACACATGGCATTCTAATGCTGTGTGTTAGGGTGCCAGAAGAAGATGGCTTATCAGCTGCGGATGGGGTTCGACCCCATGGCAGCTAAACTAGATGCCATACATGGGTGACTAAGTCCTATCTGGGACCACTTACAGTCCCTATTGGACACCCACTGTCCACTCTATGCTCTCCAACAATCCATGGCTGACATCGCTGGAGTTATGAATCTGAGCCAAGAACAACTGTCTATTCAGAGTGGCTCCAGCGATGTCAGCCGGGAGTTGAGACACATAAGGAGAATGATGGAGAGCTTGGAGTGGATGCAGGCAGAAAGAATGTTTGCCATGGTTGCACACCAGCGAGATGTAGCTGTGATCTTCCATGCCCTGCATATCCTCTTCATGGCATTGCCACCACAAGGCCTGGTGCGGATGAATGTTGCTGCTACCACTCCATCCACATCTCCGCCCCCTGAAGTGTCAGTGCCATACAGTGCGGCAGACATCCCACCTCCGGCCCCTGATGTATCACTGCTACACAGTGATGCAGACAAAACACCACCACCTACTTGTGAGGCACCTGACACATTAGAAGACGAAGATGATGATGAATCTGGCTTTGTGGTAAGAATGAACTGGTAGCATTCATCTCCGCCATATGGCCAATTTCAGCTTGGTTCTGCCCTCTGCATCATGCCCTGGAATAACACCTTCCACTGTACCCCGATACACTCAGCAACACTCACCTTGGACCTCAACATGGACTGCCATTTTGTATCTGGTTACCAATGACACAACAATCCCTGAAGGACTCTGGCTGGCCCTCCACGGGGCAACAATGTAAAGTGGGGTTTGCATGGCCCTGTACTGGTCCATCTTCAACACTCTACTGAATGTGAATAAAACATTCTAATTCACACAGATGTGTCATGGCTATGATCAATAAAGTATGTAAGTATGGACGAATGTAGGGACAGTGATTCAACAAAAGGTACTCCCTGGGTAATGCTATCAATGCGCATATATGACTGTGACCCAGATAGGCAGTGAGACACACATTGTCATTCAAATCAACACTCATCACAGTTGAATACAAGTGAAGGTGCGTAGACTTTATTAGCATATGCGTGTCAGTACGGGAAAGATAAATGCTACAACATGCAGATCAATGAAGCAGTATGTCAGAATGAGGAACGTTGCCAAGAGCCGCTGTCCACTCCGGGGGATTGCCTCACCTGTCACAAGTGTGTGTTAACTTGCGTTGTTGTCCACTCATGTATTCGGAGTCCAGGCGAATGCAGCCATGTCCACTGTTGTCATGGGATATGTGACCAGATCTCCAAGATGCAACAAGGTGTTGGGACATGTGCAATGGGTTCCAATCAGTTGTGGCTGCAGGTACCGAATTACTAGCCCATGAAAGCGATTGCAGCATCTTAGGCCATCATTTCCAACATGAGATCATTGTCAACTTCATCAAACAGAGCGGCGAGTCAATCCATTAGCAGGTCCAGACAGATGTGTTGCTTCCACCCCCTTTCACCAATTAGCACTACAGCCCAATAGAGGAGTGGTTCAATGTGGTCACTGCACACGAGGATTTGTGCAATATCCCCGGTCCAGCTGGCAGCATGTATGCCAAGTATCAAGGCATCCCATAAACGGATATCACAGTGACACTCCTGGTCGTTTGCCAACAGGGGTTGCACACACATGTCAAAATCCAGTTCAGCTACCTGTTGTATAGGAAGACACCCATGGACCACTCGAATATGCATGATCGACAATGTAACACAGGCTGAACGCAGGTGACGTCAGAAGCTTAGCCAGTAACTGATACGCAGCACTGCCAATGGCAGTGCCCCCAGTAAATGCAGCATATGTGCACGGTACAGTTCCACGTGACAGGGGTTGTGCATATGTCTGGGATGTTCTGCCATTGTGCCAGTGGCTCAGGTTGAAGCGGCATTGTTCTGACCTGTGCCAGTTCTGTGGATAAAATGCCACAGCTCGGATCAATGAGTTGTTTTAGTGTGCAACTGTTGTACACCTGGGATGGTGTTAGAGTAAGTGTGAAGGCCATTTCATGAAAGATAACTTCGAGCAAGGACTTCTGTCTGCGGGGTGTGTATACGTTGGTCTTTTGTCGGGCTGTGAGTAGTATGGGAGTCATCATCAGCTGCTATATTATCTGTTAGGGGGTGCCGGCACATGCAATTCCGAGGTCGGAGGTGCAGATGTGCTCCCGCCTGATAGTTCAGACAAAGGAGCTTTCATCCCTAATGTTAGTTTGTCATCTGCTTGCATTCAGGAATGTGATTTGGCTTGTTGGGGGTGGGGTGGGATGTGTGTGACTTTGGGATTCATGTTTGACATGTCTTGCATGTGGCAAATGTGCGGCATCACTGTGTGTTTCGTTGCCTCACAACTGCTCCTCCTTCCCCTGAGCCTAATAACTTGTGTGTGTTGCATGGTTGCATCACTTGCACTCCTACGGCACACCATTGTCATGTCTGTCTGCGCATGTCCTCACACCTGACAACAACGCAGTGATGTTGGCCATTGAAGGTGGGCAGCCACGTGAGTGTAGGCCTATGTTAAGGATAGGGTGGACACAGATGTAGAGTTCATGCCTGGCTGAACGCGCGCTGCAAGTAGGGCTAGGTATTTGGCTCATGCTGCGGCAACACAGATACATACAACACTTGGCATGTATGAGCCAAGACCCTGAGCGGTCTTGTGCTCCTTTATTTCTCCGTTTGTGCGAGCCTGCCCTCCGGATGCATGCTACATTGCAACTTTGTCGATTGCAGGCTGGGTGGCGCTAACACTACAACAGAGACACATGCATTACTCAGTACCTTGTCCAGGCCAGGACTGAACCACGCCCAGAGCCCCAGGCAAATTCTTTACACCCCTACGCTGGAGTAGCCATAGAACTAATGAGAAAAGCAACTCCCTGCCACCCTACCCGATTTTTAATTTTAAACAGAAGACTAAGAACTTACGCTCACCGGCAGAAAAAGAAAAGGATGAAGAAAGTGAAAGAGATGGCGTGTCGCAACCAGACGACCACGAGGATCAGGGGACCCAGGTGTCCCAGGCGCAACTATTATACCCAGCAGGGCTACCATCAACAGCCGCACAGGCGTTACCAAACAGGGTTGGAAGGAGCAAGGAGAAAGCCTCCACACAAATAAGGTCCAATTACCTTTTGGAACAAGAGGTTCACAAAGGCCCTATGGAGCAAACCACATCTCGACCGACGGTGCAAAAACCCATAGCAAGCCGGTTGGGAAACAATAACAGGGCAGAAGTCGAACAACATTGGCGATCATTGATTAACCCCCCCTCCCCCCACAGTTTGAGATCATGCAGCCAGTGCAACGGGGGGCCACACAAACAAAACATTTTGTGGAAACATCCACATTTTACAGGGTGGTGCTAACCCCTAGGTACCACATGGAAGGCCCCCACGACATCCTAAATAGAACTAACATTCTCTGACTTTTTGGCCAAGTCAAGTCCTTGTGCCAGATAACTTCAGAAAACAGAGTGGGTAAAGTTCAAAATGTCACCAGGTGACAGCCATGGTGATTCAACTCTACTGGGCTTTAACTATCAATCACTCCAACGTGCAGTTCTTGGAGAAGCGCAACAACTAGCAAGTTGGGGCATAGATGCATCAGAACCCAGACAACCTCACTACCCCTCTGTGCTTAAACCTCAAAATGGGGGTCCGGGAGCCACATCAATGCTGAAAGGCACCAGTCACAACAGAAAACAAGGGGAACACATCAACAAAAGCCTTAATACACCAATACATATTTCTGTCCTTCAAAGCGACTATCTGCGTCGAGTGCTAATTGGTCAAACTATACAGGCCACACGCATGGACAACTGGCATCAGCAACCCTAGCCAAAATCAAGAACTCATTAAGGAAGGAAGGGCAACGTTGGTGTGGGTAGAGCAACACAAAGGCCAAAACCCTGACTCCCCCCAAGAACTAACCCTTAAATCGTGGAACATAGCAGGGTTAAACAAAAAAGCGAGGATCAAAGAAGTACAGGATGACCTCGCTAAAGGGGATATTATATGCTGCCAAGAAACCTGGTCAATGACACCAACACCCATAGAGGGCTACCATGAACATCGGCTAAATGCAACAAAACAAATCATATTTGGATGTCCCTCTGAGGGTCTCTCAATCTTCATAAGCCACGCACATAAACTCAGAACAACAGAAATAAGAGTAAATTCCCCAGTCCTGCAAGTAATGACAATTGCTGGTTTAAGGGCAGGCCACCGGCAGCTCAACTTGCTGCTCATAAACTGTTACATCAACCCGGCAATGACCGCTGCCAGCATTGAATCATTTACCAACATGCTGGAAGATATAATACTTAAATATGAACATTACCACATAATCGTTGCAGGAGATTTTAATATGAGAAGTCTGGAAGGTGCCTCTAGCATACCAAAGAAAGGGCACAAGGCGGGCCCACTGCTCTGTCTTCTCAAAAATACCAAACTCAAATCAACTCACCTTATGAAGAAATTACGCTCACCCTCGTGGTGCCCAAAACCATCATTTCAAAACATATCCACTATTGACTATATTTTAATCAATGAGAGCATGGCTGATAAGTTGAAAGAATTTCAGGTCGATGACAGAGGAGAAAGCGACCACAGGCCTCTATGTGCAACATTCTACCTAGGAACGGAATCAGCAGACCTCCAGAAAATGATGGGAGAAACCACAGGGGAGGAACATTTCGGAGCCATTAAAAGAATAAAATGGTCAATCAAACTAGAAGGGAAAATGCAGGAGTGGGCAGTTGCGTGGGAAGCTAGAGGACCGTGGGAAACCAACCAAGAGACGATTGGGCACTGGGAAGCATTAACAGATGACCTGTGGCAGAAGCTGGGCAAAGAAGAAGGCAAAAAAAGACCTTCCCACAAGGCCCCTTTCTTAAAGAACCCAAAGATACAGAGGAGTTTGATCCAACGTAAAGGTGCTCTAAAGAAGGCACTAAGAAAAAGGAAAAACAGAGGCACATTGGAAGCGCACTGAGAGCTGCCTACAGGAGGGAAGTAGGTGAGCACAAGAGGAAAGAAATGGAACAAAAATGGCTTACAGTATTTGCCTTGCTAAAGGAAAAGAACAACGCCAAATTATGGAGGTATATAAACCACCTGAGCTCTCAGCCCAGAGGCAAGGCGAAGAACATTGCAAGCAATGAATGGGAAGTGTATGTAAGGGGCTTATATATCAAAGGAACACCAACTTCAGAGCAAGCCCCCCTTAAGAACACCTGGGAAATAAGCACACAGATGAAGTAGGCACAACGACGTCTGAGGGCAAAGGCTTGACAGAAACTGAAATAACAAGGGAGATAAAGAATATGATGAATGATTGGGCGCCAGGCCCTAATGGTATTCCAGCCCCGGCATTCCAAACAATTCAACCATTCTTCACCTCAATCCTCACTCCTCTATACAATTTTGCATACTCAACAGGAACAATCCCACAAACATGGTAAGGTTCAATTCTTTTTCCTATTCACAAGAAAGGTAACCACTCCAACCCCGCCAACTACAGGCTAGTGGCCCTGCTGGACGTGGAAGCCAAAGCCTATGCCAAATTACTATTGAGAGAATTAGAGGACTGGGCTAATAACAACGAAATACTACCATCCTATCAGACTGGCTTCAGGGCTAACAGTGCACTACAGATAACATCATGGCCCTGGCCTATCTCTCAAAACGAGCAGTGAAAGATAGGCATCTGCCACTGTTTTGTTGCTTTATCGACTACAGCACAGCTTTTGATAGAGTGGATAGAGGCAAACTCTGGGGAAAACTGTCAGGCTGGGGAGTTCCATCAAAGCTACTGAAAGCCATTATATCCCTTTATGAGGGGACCTGGGTACAAGTCAAGATAATCCCCACAGCGTTATCTGGAAGAGTGGAAACCAACAATGGACTGAAGCAGGGCTGTGTCCTGGCCCCCCTATTATTCAATCTCTACACACCCGATATGGGGGGAGCTTTGAAAGAGGCAAGTCGAGTTCCACCCAAACTGGGTAAGGCAAGACTGGGACTGGCAATTCTTCAGGCAACTCATACAAAACATCTAATTGCCAAAACCAAGAGTGTAATCCTATCAATGAGACACCTATGCCAACGCTTGACCAGCCCCACAGCGGAGCCCATGCTGAAGGTCCTCAAGGCAAAACGAATCCCACCAACAACTATGGTCATCTGGCATTCCCAGGAAATTTAGACAAACTCATATCAGCAGCGCAGGTCAAAGCCCATAAAATCGTCCTGCAAACACCCAGGAATGCAAGGAACATCAGGATACACCCTGGTATGCAGGGAACATCAGGCTACGGCTGGAACTGGGGCTCAGCAGACCCGAACTGGCTCTCCAGGGTGACCTAATGAAGTATTATATCAGAGTCCTGAAAGCACCCTATGACTCTCTTAAACATCAGTTGGTAACAATCTTTAGAGAAGAGGACTCCCCCTGGCACATCAAGCTGGGCATAGCAATAGAGACCCTGAACATTGAACCACATAGCCTGCACCTAACAGACATCCCGCACAAGACCTGGTTAAACATCGTGAGATGGCAGGTCCGCTCCATATCGTACGAACTGGATCAAATCGCACTTCACCATAACACCCTGACCAAGGCATTGAATTAATCTTACAATATGGGGAAAGCTCAACCATACCTAAGTTAAGCACTAGGGGCCAAGGCCCACAGGAAAATCCTTTTTATGAGACTAGTGGCCCTAAGAACTGCGGACTTCAATTCAGAATGGGCACGCGCTGATGGTGCTACCGCTTGCCGCCTATGCAACTACCAAAAGGAATCCTGGCTCCACTTACTATGTTGCTGCCCCAAACTTACCAGTGAGCGACAAAGGATGCTCCGCCCCATCTTAAGAGACCTTGGCATCAGAACACGCAGGTAGGCATCAGATTGGTGCTTCTCGGAAACAATAACCCACTTCCTCACTAAAGCAGCAAAATGTACCCACCATATTAGACAGGCCTTAGGCGCAAGCGCTCTACCATAGGCACGTAAAACACAGAGACTGATAACAGGCATACAAGGTGCTTCAGTAACAATTTAGGGGCAATGAAGACCCAGCCCAATTGAACCATTGACGAAGCACATTTAAGTTCCCGGACTTGACGGAATAAGGGACTTTGCAACACAGGATTTGACTGTCAGAAACAGGGCTCTAAAGACTCGCAGTTCAGCGGGGGAGGGGGACAGCAGGGGTGGGCGAGAAAGGGGGGATGGGCTTCAATTTTAGCTTCGTTTTTTTTTCTTTTATTTATTTATTTATTTATTTTTTTTTCTTTTATGTTTTACTGTAATGATTTAAAGTAATTGAACGGTCAACAATAACAACCACAACATCAACAGGGTGAGTAATTACCAGGGACTGGGAGGCCGGGGGGAGATGGGCACAATAGCACACATGCACAATGATGGCGAACACCCATTACAACGATGCGAGCGCATCGCGGGGTACAGTACATCGCGGAAATGTTTACAACGCATGCTGTTACATCGCGCATGCTTACATCGCGGAAATGTTTACAGCGCATGCTGCTACATAGCGCATTTATTGGAAGCTCAGGCTACATGCTTGACATACATTACTGATAGCAAAAACAACATTAAATTGAAAGTCAATGTTTTTCCGGTGTTATGTTTTTATGGTAGGGCAACACGTCTACAGCAGCTCATACGGTAAAGTCTTCTTGAAAAAATAACTTCATAATTTTATTACTTACCGCAAACAAAACATAAAAAACCACACAATAACAAGTACATTTTGTAACCAGTGCAACTTGTAGCAATCACCTAATAACTTGAGGTTTTACGGTGTTTGTAATATAGCCGAAACAGTATTTGTTACACTTCACTACAATGCATTTTATTAAAGGTTAAAGGATATCATGTTAAATTAATAAAATAAAAACATACAAACATTGTAATCAGAATGTTCCTCTTTGTGCCTCACACCGGGCTGCGGTTTCTTGCTTGCACTGACTCGCTCGTGCACACCCATCTGTCTTATCAAGAGCAGGGAATGGACCACACATCACTGTGCTTTTGGTAAATAAAAGGAGGATTGGGTGTGGCTGCTTCACACGAGAATGCACAATGGTTATCATGATAGCATCGTTTTCAAAACTATCTTCTGATAAGCAAGCAGATGGCAACATTCTTTGGAAATCAATCTTTGGCAATAATGTTAGAAAACATGAATATGAATCTGAGGCTATTTGTACATTTTTACTTTTGGTTTTTATTCGCAATACACTTCGTTATAATCTAGTAATTTACCTTTGTGGTGGTTGTCAATTAATAACATTTGTCTTGAAAATATATAAACCCCTTCCCCGAAGAGAGCTTCGAGAGAGGCACAGTCCGAAGTAATAGAGGTCAAGGATGTACTTGAAGACATCGGGGTCTCTGTTGAAGTAAAATTCATTCTTGCCGGGGTCGTAGTCATCACAGACAGAAAAGATGGCATCATACCCCCACCCCCTGAGATACAGTCCACCAGCTCGGCCAGGCGGGTGGCCAGGTATCGGTTCAGGATGTCTCCGTAGAAAAGGTGCCGCATCCCCCCGACATTGACAAGGATTTCCACGTCGTCAGTGTATTTGGACCCTTCACTCTCCAGCTCCTCGAAGGTGGAACTGCCCATCATGTTTGTGCGGAACTTTTAATGTCCAATATCTTTCCAGTTCTTGTCAGCGGGTGGTCTTTGTTCAAGCAATTCAAAGCAAGGCAGGCATATCCTCGCAAACATCAAGGCAAACGAGAAGCACTCCACCTGCAGCAGGGAAGCTGGCAAGGTGTATGTGCTTAGACTATGTAGACGAAATTCAACAAGCTGCATTCAGGGTAAGTGAAAACTCAAACGAAAGCCAGACAAGCAGTTTCTTTTCTTTCTTCTGTTAAACTCCAAGGAAGACAGAACTGAAGTAAAGCCACACTGTGCTGGAAGGCTTTTGTTTGTTCCATGGGAGAGGTCCTCTGGAGCCCAAAACGTTGCATACCGCTTCTGCCAGTATAATATGTGTGATATGCATTGTAATGACGTGCGCTTTGATGAGTGTGTGCGCTGTAATGTACTTGGCGATAGGAAACACTCCATTTGCGTTGCAACGGTGTGCGTTGTGAAAATGGCCGGTGTAACGTGTTTGCGAAGTATTACACGCGTGGTAAAAGCACGTGGTGGAATGGAGTGCGATGTACGAACATACATCCCACAATGATGTGTAGCACGCTGCACACCCACAATGACCGTGGATCATGTCCCTAAGCCCCGTGGCACACTGCAGCACACACGCATAGCAATAACAGCACATCCACATTGACTACAATGTGGTACAATTTGCAACCCTGACGCTGCAGAACAGAGGACACAACTGGCTCCGAGCATGCGCAGAAACAGGCCAACTACATCTAACAGAGCAGGAAACTGTGAGATGGAAATGTATGCGTACAACCTCACATGCATCATGTAGTCCAAATGTCCACTGTCCCGCATCAAAATGCAGCACCTCCCAAACAGTCACAATCTACATTGTCATACAGTCTGCATGTAAACAAGAACAATGTACCAACATACATGTCAGCACAATATCAACATGCATCTCCCCTTCAAATTGCATAGGGACAAACAACACCTCCAGCAGAGCAGAGCAGACAACCCATCAGTGATGCTGGAGAGGACCACCACAACTTCGACACCGACGCCCTACCACAGCTCATGGACATCCCAGGCAACCCACCGCCAGGACCAGGGAAGCCAAACTAAATAGAGGAGAACCCAGCCCCTGCACAGACCACACAGCAGGAAGCACCTGCCAGCACGGCTGGCCCCCAACACTCCACAGAGCCATACATGGCATTCCAATGCCAGTTTTCAGACTGCCACAAGGGGTGGCCGAACAGGTGCGGGTGTGATCCGAACCCATGTCCAAGCACTAACCCGCTGCTTGCAGTGAAATGTCTGCGTCTGCTGTACACAGCACAATGTTATGTTGTAGGGCCCGGGCCCTGATGCATACATTATGACCACACGGACACATGCAGATAGTTTGTGGAATTGGCTAGTGGCACGTGCACCCGGCCCCTTTATTGGCAGAGTCACATGTACAGTGACGCTTTTGCTGGATGTGTGTGGGGTGAGTGTAAGCCAGCCCTCACGGAGTGATTGGTGCTGGCAACAACTTGAACAGTGAACACTATCAAAACGGAAACAGAAAACACCAACATTACAGAAACAACTGCGGAGCATCATGGATGTAGCCGGAGCAAGTACAGAGGTCACCCAATATGCAAACAAAAGTGTCCGTGAGTTCCAGTGCACTGAGTTAGTGGCACCTGGAGTGCTGAGCAGGTTATCAAATGCAAAAAGAACAATTGATAGACAGAATGCAGAACAACGTCATACATTCACCCCAGTACAGAGATCTGGGCCTAAATTCATTGTTTTTTTGCTCACCATGCCAATCCAGTTTGGACCCAGCCTTGTGCAAATCAGTCTTGACCCTGCACCCAATGGGAACAGTCCCGCCCAAACTGCCAGGCCAGGTCCTCCCTGGACTGTAAACAAGCATCCTAGGACCGGTTACGGGCTTTCAGCCCTCATCAGCCAGGATAGCTTGACTCCAGTGACATGGAGAGCACAGGACCCACGTCTAGGGCATAGCCGTCCCACACAGGGTGACAAATGCAAAAATAACAATTGATGGACAGAATGCAGAACAATGTTATACATTCACCCCAGTACAGAGATCCTGGCCTAAATCCATAGTTTTTTTGCTTACCATGCCATTCCAGTTTGGACCCAGCCATTTGCAAATCAGTCTTGACTCTGCACCCAGGGGAAACAGTCCAGCCCGAACTGCCAGGCCAGGTCCTCCCTGGATTGGAAAGTTTCAGCGTTCCGTCCATCATCTCCTTGTGTTTGCTTTCTTCGCCCTAAGTTGGCAGGGTATGCCCAGACATGGGTCCCCTGCTTACTTTGCCACTGGATTCAAGCTAGCCAGGCTGATGAAGGGTGTTACCCAGAAACCGGTCCCAGGATGCTTGTTTACGGTTCTGCGAAGACCTGGCTCGCAAGTTCGAGCTGGACTGTTCCCATGAGGCACAGGGTCAAGACTGATTTGCATTTAGCTGGGCTCTGTACTGAGGTGGTGAAGTGAGCTAACGAATGATGATGGAGTCAACCCAGATCTGTGACTGGGAATGAGTGTCTGAAAAGTTTCAGCGTTCTGTCCATCGTCTCCTTGTGTTTGCATTGTTCACCCTAAGTTGGTAGGGTATGCCCAGACGTGGGTCCCTTTCTAACTTTGCCAATGGATTCAAGCTAGCCTGACTGATGAAGGGTGTTACCCGGAAACTGGTCCCAGGAAGCTTGTTTCTGGCTCAGGGAAGACCTGGCTTGGCAGTTTGAGCTGGACTGTTCCCTTGAGGCACAGGGTCAAGACTGATTTGCATATAGCTGGGTCTGAACTTAGGTGACGAAGTGAGCAGGGTATCAGGCAGATGATGGCATCCACAACAGGTGTGAGCAACTCTGTTAGTCTGCCAGTACGACTGTTTCGACTCTGGCAGTTGGCGGTTGGAGGTGGTCCTGGCAGTGGTGGCGTGTGCCTCCTGAGGTGATGCGACGTCTGGGAAGGTCAGGACTCAATTTGATGTGTGAGCCCTGGTGGACTGCAGTTGAGTTTTGAGGCAGCGGACAGCGCTGGGCCACAGACACCTGGCGTTGATGACCCCAAGGCCATCATCTCAGAAGCCATCCAATATCTCAGAAGACAGTGTAATTATTTCTTCACATAAGCATGCTAATCTCTGGTGCCCCTATCTCAGTGCAGCTCAAGTCATGGATCCTTTATGATTGCATCTTTTGTGTGTGATTTCAGATCTTGTGCCCCGACTTCAGTGCACCACAAGCCATGGACCCTTTGTGATTCAATCTTTTGTGTGTGATTTCAGATCTGGTGCCCCTACCTCAGTGCACCACGAGTCATGGACCCTTTATGATTGAATCTTTTGTGTGTGATTTCAGATCTTGTGCCCCTACCTCAGTGCACTACAAGTCATGGACCCTTTGTGATTGAATCTTTTGTGTGTGATCCGATGATCACTGTTCTAGTTGTTGCCAGCACCAACCACTCCATGAGGGCTGGCTTACACTCACCCCACACCCATCCAGCACAGGCGTCACTGGACATGTGACCCTGGTAAGAAAAAGGGGCTTGCCGATAGCCAGTTCCACTATCTATCTAAGTGTGTCCATGTGGTCATTATGTATGCATGATGGCCCTGGGCCCTACCACATTTTATTGTACAGTGGACAGCAGACACAACCATGTCATCTCAGACAGTGGCTAAGACCTTGGACATGTAGCTTTGTCGTCGTCCCCTGTAAGCGTAAGCGAAGTGGGCTGGGCCGGTGTACGCCAGTACTCAGCATTGCCGGCAGAATGGATGTACTTTTCAGTTTTGCTCTCTTCAGCTGTTTCTTCAGCTTTTTCTTCGCCCTCCGTGTTAGAGGAGCTTCTGTTCTAGCTCCTGGTTTCCCTTCCGTGGTTACTTTCTGCCCTTCTACTGCCTTTATGGCTGGGCTTGCTGAAATTTCGTTAGCCTCACTCATTGTCAGGGGAGCCGGGAACTCCAGATTATTGAACTCATTTTCTCTGGCTTTTATTTCCAAGTCTCGCATTTGACTGTATTCTCCATTGGTTGCCACTTTGTAAATACCCTTTACCATTGGTTAGATCAATTTTTGAGTCTTTGGTGATTCTCCTCTGCTTTTAGTTAGGGCCACTATATCCCCCAATATCACCGGCAGATCTGCCCACTTCTCGATTATATCGGCACATGAACTTGTACAAGCTGTCATGGCTTGGCTGTGTTTGATTGACTTTTGCGCTTCTCTGCTGGTTATCAAATGAAGGGTGTCATCTTGTTCAACTCGATCCTTCTGGCCTGTTGGTGAGAGCATTCCTGCTCGCTCTGTGGCCTGATTGTTTGCCACGACCCCTTTCCCAATGAAGTTGGGGGTAAGTTCCAAAGTCCTTTCAATTATTCGCTCTAGTTTTTGTAAAAAAGAATCGGTGAGGTCTCCTGTCTCTGGCGAATCAAGTTGTTGGCGCCCAGCTATAGGGGCCGTTATGCTTGTTCCTGAAAAGGGTTGCGGGCTAGTGCAGGGCGGGTCTTTGACCTCGATAGCTTCTGGCTTGGCAGGCGTTTCCTCCTCCTGGTGCCAGTGGATCATGGCTTTCATCGATAGTGGACTCAGTGTCGCTGCAGTGGGCTTCCTTAAGATCCCTTCCACTGCTGTATGCCGCTCTAGGTCGACTGCGGTATCCAACCGTGGGTCGATATCGCCAATCCATTCATTGTGTGTTTTACTGTTCTCCCCTGCATCCCCTACTTTGTGCCTGCTTGAAGGGCCTCCCTGTCCCCCTGCTTCCTGCACTCGGACCCGATCCTGGTCCCCTTCTTTGGGCCACAGATGTCTTCCTCCGCCAGAAGGGGGATTTTTGCTGACGAGTGGCTCGATCGACCCATGTTTGTGCCACGATGATTGGGGATTGCACGCAGCAGACTCAGCGTGCTCTTCTGTCCCCCCAAAAGGCATACCCGGGGGTGGTGAAATGCCCGGCGTCTGGAAGTAATGGGTGATGAGCCCTTGATGGAGGGGTTGTAGTAGGAGACTCCCTGAGTAAAACTCTTGTCTTGGGTGCCGAGCCATGCTTCTTGTGACCCTTGTTGTATGCTGTTTGTGGGTGTCTTTGTCAGAGTCCAACCTCTTTGATTTGATCGGATTTCCCTTAAACATTTTCCTGCCGCGTCAATAAGAGGGTGTTTAGGATATTGGCAGAGAGGCTCCCTTAGCTTCAGCTTTTAGCCTGTTCCTGCGCAGTCTCTTCTCTTCTCAGAGCAGAACTTGGACCTTGGACCTTGCCCCACCACTCTGAGCCTCTGACCACAAGCAGGGCCTTAGTCCTTCCTCCTGCGGCGGTTCACCGTCTCCTGTTCTCACTGCCTGTGCACTTATCCATTTGTGCTTGCTCCTGCTCCCAGCACTTCACACTCGCAAGGGAGAGGGGTGGTTGGAGTTGGTAAATTGTATTCGCTACTGCGATGTTAATTCGCAATGCTTTCCCTGCTCTCTCTTGCCTGCCGCTCACTACTCGACTTATTCTCCTTATTCGTCGTGTTTATTGGCACAGGTCTCTGTTCCGATGGTTTCTGGTTTTTGGCAAGGTGTCTGGCGAAGTTCTGGCAAAGTTCAGGCTCTGCTTTCCTTCTTCCACCTTCCACCTTCTACGTTTATTTTCTGCTAGTTTCTGCCTAATTGTGTGAAGCCCAATCTACAGGGTCCTTTGCATCCTCCGCGTCATCTGCGTGGTAATTCTTGGAGTGGTGAAAACCTTTTTTTTTTTTAGCCTGTCCGCTGATACTGGGGTTATTGCCTGATGACTGTTTTTATTTTTTTACAGAAAGTAAAGTTGAGACAGGCTGTTTTAGGTTGGTCAGGCAGGATTAATGGGTGATAAGTGTTTGTTTGTTGAATTTATTGCTTGGTTTAGCTTGACTTTCAACCACTGTCATTCACTGTTGTAAACATAAGAGGGCAGACCGTGCGGGTGAACTGCAGGAGGGGGGGCAGCAGTTAAAAAATTAAAAGCCCTGAGTCCGGCTCCCCTCACATCCCCCCAGCACCAGCACAAGCATCTCACTGTTTCAGTTCTCCTGTGTGCCTCCGCTGCAGGCAGCTGGTTGCTTGCTTCTGACTTATGGACGCCCTCCCTCTGAAGGGGGGGTAGCTCCTGGTAGCTCCTGATGACTCTGCTCCTTTTTGCACCTTGGCTGGTGTATTCCACCCCCGCTGCCGCCTTCCTGTCGCCGCAGACCTCTTCTCGGTCTTGTGAGGTGCGGGTCAAAGCAGGTGCCAGGAGCCGCTGTCCTGTAGTGAGTACCGCGGGAACTGCACAGTGCAGCTCGCAGTTCTATGGCAGCGGCGGTAGCACACTGCAGAGCGGGCGGGCAGGTAGTGTTGATGCAGAGCGTTGGCGAGCGGTACTCGGTACTCGGGCTCGGGCTCGACTCAAGCTCGACTCTCCGCTCTCACCACTCTGCGCTCTGCACTCCGATCTCCGTCTCCTTCGCCCAAGCACGTTCTCACTGCTCTGCTCGACTCGACCAATCGCTCCCAGGTTTCCGACTTTACACTGATGACTGTGGCCTCCGTTTCCTCAGCTCCTTCTCCTGTGCCACTGGACTGCCACCTCCTATTGCCTTTGTTTCCTTCGTGTTGGCAGCGGGTTTGTGCTTGGTTTAGATTTTCACATCATGCCAGCGCCTCTTAGCCTCCTCCATTGACCTCCTCGACACTCCGACTGCATTTACGCTACTCTAAATGTGGACCAGTTGATGGTAGTGTTCTGTCACCTCCGTGACGCTGATCTGGTTTTGCTGCAGACTGCACCCCGTCTTCCTCTTCCTCTACTCCTTGCCCTTCCCTGACCCCGAGGTTCCTTGCTGGTGGTCTGTGGGGCTTGTGGGGTTCACGTTGGCTTCTACACTCGGTCTGGGTGCATCAACGGTGCTATGCACTTCAAATTGTATTGGTGTGCTCTTTTTGTTGCTTTTATAGTGCATTTTCCCGCATGACGTGTGAGATTTGCAGGCCTGTCGCTAATTTTTGCTGCTTTTTGTATCGCAATTGGCCTCATTGCATCTTTTTTTGTGATCTTGTTTTGCATTTTTGCGGCATCGCGTTGACTTTATCGCCGACATCTGACGCGTTGTTGTGGGCGTATCGCATGGTACCTCCATGTTGTGAATACTTAGTTAACACAGCATTGTTTTCCTGCGATAAACTGCGATGTGAAGGGTTGCATTAAGCTACATTTGTGGTAATTATCACACGTTCTTGAGAATATCCCCCAGAAAGTTCTTGTTTTCCTTCTATGGAAAATGTACCAACTGAGGAGGAAGAAAAATTTCACAGATGAGTGGACCACCATTATTATTGAGTTCATTGTGAGGTGCTACAAACAGCTACATGGTCTCCCCCTTGCTGCACCACTGGCACACAGATGTTAGCTCTTTGGAAGCATTTAGCCACTGCTGTCACAGCATTGGGGGAGGATGTACTCACAGTCCGTGACATCAAGAAGTGGCAGGACATAAAGACGTGGTGCAGGAGAAGTACACCAGGACTGAGTTGGCCAGTATTTTCCCTGGCCCACAATCCAGAACCTGCCTCCGTCCCACCACACTTGAGGAGGATGCCCTAAAAACAATCTATCCCCACATGCTCCATGGGCTTCCTGCGAGTGATGTCTGTAACATGGTACCAGGTCTGTGTTGCACCCCCAATGTGATTAAAGAAGTTGTCCAAAGTTTATATTAATATATAGTCGGTCAGGGTCTCATGTGTTTCCCTCTGTATGTTGCACCACAAGTCCCAGAATCCTTTGCATTAGAAAGAGCAAATCCCATTCCCACTATTGAATACATGGGCCCAGTACTGCTGCTGTATATACCTAACATTGTTAAGTAGCAATAGATAAAGTGCCCCTTCCACTAATCCAGACGCGGCCGGATCAGTCAATAATGTCAAGGGGGAGTGGTGAGATGCAGAGGAAAATCTACAGACAACGGAATAGGAAAATTAAAAAAACAATCATCCAAAAAATAACTCACGTGTATTTGCTGCAACACTGAGCAGGTGAGAGAATCCTTATTCAAAGACATTTCTTTCCACTATTCCATTGTCTATTTCCCCCCCTGCCCTTCCATTACACCCCAAACGCCCCACTGCTCCTACCTGCACCAGTCGTGGCAATACTTCACAATACTGTTAGCATGCAGAAGATATGAGGAAATGTCAGACAAGTTACACATATACATTTTTGATTTGGTTATTTTCATCGCTTCTCACCTATTTACACATTCAGCAAGAGTACAGACGACCACAGTAACAGAAGTCCCTACATCTTCTGAAATTCTTATCTCAGCCATGTGAATTGAACTTTTGTATTCAGTGCTATTCGACGGTGACTTTCAACGTGGTGACTCCTGACCTCACGCAGTACTTCCAACGCGTTTCGACCTTCGTTGTGGGACTAAGGACAAGGTTTCAAAAGAAGGTCTTCCTCCAGGCTGGGAGCTTGTGGAGGACACTTACAGTTCCTGATCGTGTAGTTTGGGTCCCCTTCTCAGGCAGAACTAAGTCAGTGGAAGGAATCAGGAATTGGGAGGCTTCCCTTATGAGACCTCAATATTTCTTTTGCCCTTTTTATTTAAGACAAAGGGACATATAGGGCCTGAATCTCAAAGGTGAATGGAGATGAAAACCTAACTTTAGAAATATTGCAATATTTAAAGGACATTTACCTTTAGCAAATTACATTTGTGAATAGCGAAAGATAAAAAGAAAAGATATCTAGTCTCATCATACCTTTTTGATTTGGGAACATTACATGTATTACATCAACAGTGTGAGAACTGTGAACTCAATCCTGGAATTGATTGCCACAACATGTTAAAAAGGAGTCTCAACTAGATTGCAATTTTTTTTGTAGACTAGGGGCCCGATGTAGGTGGCCAGTACCGGTCGGTAACGGCCGAATTTGGCCGTTACCGACTGGTAAATGGGTCATTGAGATGTAGGGGACCATTTTACAGAATTGGTAAATTTACCGATTCTGTAAAATACCGAATCGGTAATTTTACCGATTCGGTAAATCTCACATGTAGGTGGCACTGCAAACAGTGCCACAGGCCTATAGGAGTCGGTATTTTACCACCCAATCCAATTGGGTGGTGAAATACCGAATCCAGGTGTGCATGCACATCTGTGCATGCACACCTGTGCCATGTGACACACAGACATGCCCTTAGGGCATGTCTGTGTGCCACATGGCACACATGCCTGTAATTGGGGTGCCAGAGGGTGTCAAAGTGACACCCCCTGCACCCTTGCAAAATTGGGCATTACCGAATCGGTATTTACCAAATCGGTAAATACCGATTCGGTAATGCCCATTGATTCCTATGGGCTTCAATGCCCATAGGAATCAATGGGCATTACCGATTCGGTATTTACCGAATCGGTAAATACCGATTCCTTCCGATTCGGTAATTATGAAAATAAAATTACCTACATCTGCCCTCCTCTTTTTTACCACTTCTTAAATACTGATTCGGTATGAATCGGTATTTAAGAAGTGGTAAAAAAGATTTACCTACATCAGGCCCTAAATCTAGAAATCCAATGTTAACAAATATAACAATGATGAACAAGAAGTGAGATTTAATTGTCAGAGGTATTGAGAAGGCATCCAGTGTACGAATCATAATGTTTTTTTCAATACTAGAAATTGTCCAGTCAACCTAGCTGGTTATATTTGTTTAATATAAACTCACACAACAGAGAAGTACTACCACAAACAAAACTCTAATCTGTACTAGTTCTGAGATAGAAAAATCTATAATAACTCATATCAAGCTCCACATAGGTACAATACTCGTCTGATCCTATGGCAGCTCTAGGGGAGACAACACATGTCTTAATACTGCCCTCACACACTTTGCAGTGTCATGCTTCATCATTGGGCCGTGTCATACATCCAGGTGCAGACCAACACACTGGATGGAGTGCAATTTTTTTATAGATGAAGATTAGTGGTGAGATTAGAGAAAGTAAGAAAGTGTGATAGTGCACATACAACACGTAAAATGATGTGATGTAACAAACACACAAAAAACCAGAGGGGGGGGGTCTAATCCCGTCTATTATGGGACCAAAATATAGTGCAGTATTTTTAAATTTTAAAACAACCTAAGGGTCAACATAGATACTTTTATTCTGGCTGTGGACCCCTGGAAGGATTAAAAATCTATAAAGAACGAGGTATAAAGGGAAAGCAACGGTCCCTTTATACCCACTGCAGATACCAATGGTTATATTTGTTAACATCATATGCCACGTTTTGTGGCCATAAACAGAACATGATAATGGACCTTACTTTAGAAATTGTTATGTTGTCAATTTGATTAACGTTATTTCTAGGTAGTGGGCCATAAGTTGAGTGTGGGATCACTCATGATATTTAGTGCCACAAATGTCTTCAACGGTAGTGCCCACACTGCTTGTGCTTATCCTTTGTGCCTGAAATTGAGTGCATCACATGTCGCAGCTGAAATGTAAAGGTGCAAACACACTTATCATTGTAGGTCCGATTATATCATCCCAGACTCCAGTCCCCCCAGTGACTTCTGCTACAGCGTTGGCTGTGACATCTGGTCAGGGACCACACACTGGGCAGGTGTGGGGCCATGGTAAGTAAACCCAAGAATAATGTACCTGTATGCTCATGAAATGTGCCTTTAATCTCCACTGTATGTTGTATGTGTTTTACATCACTGTTTTCCTGCATCACAACATCCCTACTTATAACATTTAACCACATACCAGATCACACCATGATGGCTAGTGAAAGGATGACACAAAATGTATGCCAAGTGAGTGCACAATGGTCATAAGATAGTATATGAAGTGTACTAGACAAAACCGGATTGCAATTCAACTATGTGAAAACTCATTTTGAAAATATAAATGGACAAATCCCATTGAAATTTGTTTGGATGAGGGTCACACTAATGCCGGTTGTCTACTTTTGTGATGGATGTATGGGCTGCTAAGGTGAATCTTGAGGAAGTGAAATGTTCAAATCTCCTGGTTAAAAAGCACAACGCAAATCCAGTGTAGGTGGCAACCATCAAAGCTTCTCAACTTACTCACAATATGGGATCCTAGTCAAATGTTGCATTTTGCTTGCCTCCTCGTCTACTGTATTCACCTATATAAGTGAGTGCATAACATATGAGGTCAGGATGTCTGCTGTTCAAGACATCATCCGTTGTCAGCTAAGTACTACCATAATGTTGTAGATGGATTATGGGAACAGAGGACAGTCAAAGGATGGACATAACAAATGTGTGATCTCTCAGTCCAAAATGTACCTGACTATTGCACATCTCACATATGAACCCTGCAATGCAATGTTTGATCTAATGTGCAAATGTGAAACTGTTCAGCCGGGTAATGTACACTCCTCTCAACTTGTCAACAGACAACCCCATACTCATGAGGTCTTAACGGTGAAGGTGTAATCAATGTAGTGCAAAGGCGTCCTGATTATTTATGCCCTTGCTTCAAATATCAGTAACATTCTCATAAGCGTTTGTCTGTTGTGAGCAGGGGTCCACATGTAAAGTCCCTGAGGTAAACATGCCACATTGGCCAGGAATATCATATCAATGGTCATTGAGAATGATACACACATGTTAGCTCATAGCTACCATCTGGTGTTCTGAAATATGGATATGTATGTCTCATCACAGTTGCTGACAGGATGACACCAATGCAGCATTCAACACCATCCCGGGGAATGCAACACTTACCAGCATGTTTCACCACACACACCCCTCAACACAAACTCCACACAACTCACCGGGGATAATGCATTGCCTTACACTCGAATGACATATCACCCAAAGATCCACCACACTGGGTTCTGCTGTGTGAAGCACAGGGGCTCCTTTTGGACTTGTAGCCAAACAGCAGGACTGCACTGTCAGCCATCTTGTCAGCACAGGCACACTCCCTCACAGGGAAGCAGAATCAAAAAGCACGAAGTATGGGCATGCTGGGAAGGGTGTGTGGCCAAGAGCATGATGGGAGTTGCAGTCACTGACAATCCCCACCCACCGACATGGGCAGCAAGCTCACACTGAACCGTGCTCTCCTCACAGGGAGTGGAAATGGACTGACAAGATGTCTGACACTGGGCTCTGCTGTGGGGAGCACAAGGCCCTGCTGGGAACTGGGCACCAACTAACACCAGGACTGCACTGTCAGCCATCTTGTCAGCACAGGCACACTCCCTCACAGGGAAGCAGAGTCAAATGTGAACAGGGATGACGTATCTCTGTCAGGGACGTGATGGCCCTTGCGTAGCAATGGCCATGAACAGTCAAATCCATACATGAGCTGGTCTGGCACACACTTCGACATGCACATTGAAATGCTTCATGTTGGCTGGACTATGTGCCACAACAAAATCAATCTCTGTCCCTGACAGCTTAGGACAATGCAGTGTACAGGCATGCATTCTGACGTACAGTTGCAAATGTCATGTCTGTGAACCATTGATGCCTGTAGAAATATAACTCACATTGTGTGTCTCTTCCAAACACAGGTGGTGCTGGGGACACGGCAGCAAATGAAGATGAGTCCCTGTCCCAGACTCCGGTGGAGCCTGAGCTCTCTGATGTGGATCAGTCTCTGTCCTCTTCAGATGATGAAGAACAACCTGGCACCTCCAGTGTAAGTCATCATGCAGCACCAGCAGTACAAACATCTGTACCCCTGCACCTACGCCTACAACATCTGGCAACAGACCGAGCACTCCCGCCAACACAGACAGACCAAGGATACAGAATTCCAACAGCACAGGGACACCAGCTACCCAGGAAGCTACGGACAACACCACCAGTAAAAACACCCAAGGGGGCCCAGGGTTACCTGTGCAGTCCACCGCAGGTCCTGCCCGTGTGGCTAGGGGTCGTGGGAGGGGTGGTAGGCAGAGGTCACGGCTTGCAGAGGGGGATGGACTGCATGATGACCCCCAACTGCTACGCATCATAGATGCGTACCAGGATAGCACCGGAGGATTCGGTCAGGTAGTGGGGATCCTCAAGGACATTCAACAGGAGTAGGCTGCACATCATGCTTGCATGGAGTCCAAGTGGGATGACCTTACTGCAGTGCATAGGGACATACTGACATGCCTCTGCCAGATCAGCACCAACATGTCCGTACCTCCCTGTGTGCCCACAACATCTGTTGCTGCAAGATCTGCAAATGCCACAGGGAGGGAGGATGACTCTGGTGGAGAGTCCTCTGCACTGCAGACGCCTGCACCTGAGGATCCCCCCCTGAAAAAGAAGAGGGCTCGTCCGAAGAAGGGCAAGTGAGACACAGATGGCCATGCACATCCCCCAGGAACACAAAACCTGTTCTGGATTTTGTTCTTTGTGTGCAAACCGTTCACCTTGTTGCATATAACCCGACTCGTCCACATGACATAGAGGGTTCATATTTGTCTGATGTAGCAGATGACTGTGAACTTTACTCTGGATATTTCAGCTATCAAGACTTCAAACTCATCTTTGAACTTTGGATTCCAAACCTAATGTACAGCACCCACAATCCTGTGCACTATCTCCACACATGTATGTGAATAAACTCACTATTACACTATACTTGCCTCTGTTGTGATTCAAACTTGGTATGTGTCATGGAGATGATGACCTGCTACAGAACACATTGCATGCTAACTACTACAGCAATGTGATTAAAGCTATGTGAGTCATGTTGATGTGACACATATGAGGGAGAGACACCACTAGGGCACCACAACACATACTCACCATGGCCTTGTAACTCATCGCCTACAAAGATGTTGACCAGAAATACAGGGGCATGCACAGACACACACCTATCCACAGTCAGTGGCAAGAAGCCCACAGGTGAGGTGAGCAAATGTCAGTCAGATGAGTGAAGACAGACAACACACATAACTAAGAGGAGCACAGGTTCATTAAACATCAGCAACATGTTTATTCCACAACAGTTACAAGGTAATTCCACCTGACAGTGGGCACACGGTCACCAACTGTCGAAAAATTGAGGTTCAGGGGTGTGTCGTACATTACTTGATGGGAATCAACAACTTCCACCCTGGGATTGGATTCTGGGTGTTGGGGATCAGAGTTGACCAAACAACAGGCAACGTACCCTGGGAAGGCCAGACATAAGACACAGTCAAAAGCACAGCAGAACAGGTTAGAAATGCAATACACATGCAAAAAACAAGTCAAATGAACAGAAACAAGTTAGCATGTCGACACTATTGTGGAGTACAGACCATCTGACAGGACACATCACTGCACGCATCCAGTCAAGTAGCACACAGACAAACCCAAACAGCTACTGAGCAGCACCAACACATTTCATGCTAACTCAATACATTGACATAACAACCCTGTAAACTCACATTCAGGTGAAGTTGTTGATGAGCTGTGTGCGGATGTCACCCTCATCATCATCATCACTGGCATCGTGGCCCAGGCCAGGATCCTCTACAGGTGGCGATGTAGGTCATCGTCATCCTGGATGAGAGGCAACTTCTTACGCACTGCCATGTTGTGTAGCATGCGGCATACTATGATAATTTTGCACACCTTAGCAGGGTCATATAGGAGGGCCCCTCCGGTCTTGTCTAGGCAGCGGAAGCGGCTTTTCAGGAGACCAAAGGTCCACTTGATCACTCTCCTGGTCCGACCACATGCCTCATTTAGCGCATCTCGGCTGCTGTCACAGGGATCCTGAGGGGTGTCAGCAACCACAGCATGTTGAGGTATCCAGAGTCACTTACATACAAAGAATTGCACATTAGATTAGTCTTGAAAGAGGGTGGAATACAACATTGCCAAACACACACAATGGAAAACAGTCAGAACACACCAACAAGCCAGGCACGCTGGTTTGGCATCTGTATCATCGTCGCAATGTGACTACTCCTCATTATGTAGGCATCGTGTGCAGAACCGGGGAAATGTACACACACATGTGTGATACACATATCTGCTAGAAATACCAACAGAGCATTGATGGAGTGGAAATGTTTCCTGTTCCGGTATGTCTGTTCATGTGCCCGTGGTGGTACCAGGGCCACATATGTGTTTTCAATAGATCCAATGACGTTCGGCATCCTCCCCAGTATATAAAAAGCATCCCTAATGTCAGTAAGTTGACCTGGGCTAGGAAACATGATGTACAGGTCAAGGAAATGCAACATCCCCTCCAAGACATCACGTAGCACACGGCTGAACATAGTGTATGACATCCCACCAGTAGTTGCCACAGTGTACTGGAAGGTACCGGTAGCAAAGAAGTGCAGGGCTGCCATCACCTTCACCTTTGGTGTCAGTGCTGTAGGGTACATCCGGCCAGGTAGCAGATATGTCGCCAACTGCTCCTCCAACTCCTTAATCAGTGGCCTGGTGAAGAGGTACCATCGGATGAAGTCGTATTCCAACATGCTTTCAAGGTCTGGGAATGGTCTATGGACAGCTGGTGCCCTGCAGTAGTGATATGGGCAAAGGAAGATTGTACATCTATCCACCCATGTGGCAATGACCAAGCAAAATATCACATGATACATCATGACAATACGCAATGAACTGAGGTGTGTGATGTTGGGTAAGGACACATATGTCACCTTCATGCCCATCATCTCACATATCAAGTCAACATGTGTACATAAGTTCCATGGAGTGCAATGGCAAATCATTGGGCTGTGTCATAGTACCTATGTACTGCTGTCACGTTCAAAACACACGCCTCAGTGGCAAGTGAGGACTGATGTCTTCCCAGGCATAACTTCTCTATGACAGGCAGATACCCAGGGTCCCTGTATTGCCACATGGACACTGGCATGACATGGTGTATCATGTACACACCACAAAAAAACCATAAGTCCCACAGGTAGTGGCCCCTGTTGTCTCTGCAGGCCATACATGGATGTCTCTGAGATACACACACAACATCAATGTTGATGTACAAACCACATGGATGTGGAGAATGACTCCCATTGGGCATCAGAGACATCTGAGACACAACATGCACACAGACTGTGGGTTCACATCAGAATTGTGGCTATGGGTCTTGCTGTGACATACATGCCATCCCACCCTAGACGCAGGGAGTAGGTGACAAGTCATACACATATCCAAACTGTGTCCATGACTCATGTCCATAACTGAACAGTTGCACATCACAGTGGTAATGTGCACAACACAAACAGGATTCTGTGCCCTTGCCCAGTCTGGGAGTGGCTGCACCAAAGTGCCACACAACAAACCAAATGTTGCCCCATACACACACATGTAATGGAGTCTTACATGCCATGGGATACAGTGTGGCACATGCTGTGGTGTTGTAGGTGTGCCCCTGAGTACCTGGCAAGTATTTGTGTGTGGAATCTGTCAACAAGTCACACCAATGTCAACCGACAGGAGTGACTTCCACAGAGACGCGTCGTGTAGTTGTGGACCAAGCCGTGCACACGCCTTGGCCATTGACTGCAATGTGAACCGATACGGGTGACTTAAATGCATACGTGTCGTGCAGGCATGGACCGAGCCGTGCGCATACCTTGGCCATTGACTGCAATGTGAACCGACGCGGGTGACTTAAATGCATATGGAGACAGGTGCATGTGGATTTTCAAAATATGTGTCGTACAGTTAGTTGACCGAGCTGTGCGCACTCCTTGGCTATGGACTGTCATGGAGACGGACGCAAATTCACAACTTGTACGAGTCATGCACTGGAAATTCAGTTGGCTGTCTACAACAATGTTGCAAATCCTAGGGTGTCATGAAGGTGAAATTTTGAACGATGGGGAAGACTTGTACGAGTCTTACAATTCCATGGATTGGCCAGATTCATAGACTGCAACCGTGTTGGACCTATCACTTAGGAGACATTGCACAGATTCTGCCTCTGCAGTACAGATATAAGGCTGGCTGGCCCCCAGAGAGCTCACTTGCCTGCCCTACATGCTACAAGAACACATCTCTGCTACCACTGCTGCTGTCTCTGCATCCTCTGGCTACTTGTATGGCACGTACTCTGGAGAGAGCCCCAGCCTTCACAGGGGAGGAGAACCAGGCCCTGCTGGACGGGCTCCTTCCACAGTACTGCTCGCTGTATGGGAAACCAGGGGAACAGGTGAGTGCAGTCCACTGCCTTCCTAATTGTGAAAGTTGTCTGACTAGCAGTACTAGCAGTGTGTACACCAGTTGCAAGAATATGCACTGAGTACTTTCAACCCCCAAAGTGTGTAGGTACATGTGATGAACAGGTGTCCTGCTGCAAAAGTGCATTTGTGCAAGCTTTACTGCCCAGGCAATGTTACCATGTCAGACATGCAGGACAATTGTACATTTCCATGGGTGCACTACCTGTGTACCTCATTAACCTTTGTGATGACTACATGTATATCGAACTGTGTGCAGCACAAATATGTGGCATGTGTAGTAATGTCCTTTTCACTTAGTCATCCTCACAGGTTGATGCCCACCAGAAGCAGGAGATCTGTCTAACCATCACCCGGCAGTTAGATCAGAGGGGGTCTCCAAGCACCAGATCCGCAGCTGTGAGAAGAGGTGGCAGGACCTTCGGGGCTGGACCTGGAGGATCGCAAGGGTCCAGCTGAAGTTGTCGCCTCCTCGCAGGAGGGGCGGACACCGGACCCTGACCCCCCACATGCTCAGGATTCTGGCGGTGGTCTTCCCGGACCTGGATGGGCAACTGAAGGCCAGACTGCAACAAGGAAGGGGTTAGTCCATGCCTAATCTGTGAACGATGTCTATTTGCAGTCTTTTGGCCTGGTTATACTTCCACATTATGTTGGTCTTGTAGTCCTGGACTCATGTCCCTCAATCGTGTAATGCACCCTCCTCATCTGATCCACAGGTGTGGCCCCTACAGCCTGTGACTTTTTTCACGTGGCACCGTGTCCCTGCAGTCAGCTATGCTTAAGGTTCCGGACAGCATGTTACTGGGACTCTGATGTGGGCTTTGTGGGTGGGTCAATTGTTTGCACAATGCCTGATCTCTGACATGTGATCTGTGTGTGCCTTTGATATGTGTTCCAATTGCTGGTCTGACTCGCCACATGTGTCTGGGGTATTTAAAACACATCCATGCAGCAGGTGAGTCCAATTTAGTGGTCTCATAAGTATGTATATCAAGTGTGTCACACTTCCTCAGCCACCTGCCTACTGTCCAAGGCTATACACTGTTTCACGTTGACCTGGGCAGTCATGCCTACTCCAGGGCATTGAAACAATCTGTACTCTGTAGAATTATGCAAGGGGTTAGCCCAGAAAGTGGCGGATGACTACCAGACTTATAAGGGTAGGCTATATGAAACAGGGGAACAGGCAGGGAAACTCTTAACGCTACGAATCAGGCAGGGCTTTAATCGGAATCTAATATCTAATATACAAGAAGGCACCCAGAATTATTCAGAACCTGAAGATATTATAAAGGTCTTCAGAAACTTTTATCAAAAGCTATACCTGATAGAGACGCAACCGGTGGTGTTAACTCAGAGTTTAAGGACGAAGGTCCCCAGCTGGCTGGAACAGATAGAACAATGCTTGAAAATGACATCAATATAGAATAAGTGATTGCAGCATTGCAGGAGTTAGCACCAGGGAAGGCTTCAGGCCCAGATAGCATCCCACTTGAAGTGTATAAAAGCTTACAGAACGAGATCCCCCCTATACTGCTAGACCTATGGTACTATAGCTCGGGTGATATACCACAATCATGGAAGGAAACAAATATTGTTGTATTCCATTAAAAGGGTAAGCCTAAGCAAAAACCTGCCTCGTATTGTCCAATATCCCTCATTAATACGGACACAAAGATCTATGCTAAGGTCTTGGCCAAAAGGCTCGGAAGGGTTATTGGCGGTCTGGTTTCCCCGTGGCAGCATGGGTTTATCCCAGGCCGTGGGACCACGGATCATATTAGACGTGCGATCACGCTCTTTGACGTCCAGGCAGCCAAGGGGGTAAGGATGGCCGTTATCCTTCTGGATGCCAAAAAGGCCTTTGATCACGTCACGTGGAACTATTTGAGGGGGATATTGGACCGAAGAGGCTTTGGCCCTAGAATATCGAGAGCCATTAAGGCTATGTACTCTGGCCCAAAAGCCAGAATTAATGGGAGGCAGCTCAGAACCATTTTCTATTTTCAGGGGGACACGACAGGGGTGTCCCTGTTCACCCATCCTCTTCGCCATGTACATAGATCCGCTGGTACGTTGTTTTTTAGAATGTAGGGAGATCGAGCCAGTAGTTTGCAATAGGTTTGAAACTAAGTTACAAGCCTATGCGGATGATCTGGCTATTATTACTCTGGAACCAGAAAGGCTATGGCTGTGATCACAGGGATAGCCAAGGATTTTGGACGTAACTCAGGATATCTCCTATAAGGTCTGATGTGAGGTATCTAGACTCAGCGGTTAATCTGGGAGTTAGGATAAATTCGGTAACAAATGAAATTGTAAAAGATAATTTTAATCTGTTGTTAAAATCAATCACAGCAGACTTGAAGAGAATAAATGTCCTCCATCTTTCCATAATAGGAAGAGCTAATGTACTTAAAATGACTATGCTCCCTAAGATACTATAACTTTTTCGGTCAATTCCATATCTGATCGATGAGGCTGTGCTAAAAACTATAGAGACAGTTTTTGTGAATTTCATCTGGCAGTATGGCAAGATCAGACGATCGATGAAATACTTGTCCCTTCCCCAACATAAGGGAGGGCTGTCAATGCCAAATATTAGATTCCATCAACTGGCTTGCCTGCTGAGCCAGATGGCAATGTTATTTGAGCCTGCTACAAATCTGTGCGACACTCGATATGGTGACCAAGCAGTTCCATCTACATATGAGCTGTTGTTGGGTAGAGAGGCCCTGGGACTCCTGTTACGCAAAAACGATAGAAGATACTATAAGAAAATACTATACAAGGGGCTGGATAGTCTCTGGGAAGTATGGAAGCTAGTTCAAAGGGTAATTGGAAATTCCAAAATTAACTATTAAACACCTTTGTGGAATTCCAGTATCTTTCCGCAATGTAGTAACGATAGGATGGCGAAATTGTGGGAGCAACAAGGGGTTAAAAGAATAGGGGATATTTTTGAAGGAGATAATCTGCTGAGATTCAATGAGATTCAGCAGAAATTTGGAATCCAGGCGAGTCAGGGATTCAAGTTTCTACAGATCTCTAGAATGTTGAGGGGTATTGATAGACTATTTATTAAAGAGCGGAACTAAAATTAGGTTGATCTATGGCTCCTTATTGTCAAGCAAACAGGATGATCTGTAAAAATGTGAAACGTCCTGGGCAACTAAATTAGGTGGTCCAGATGTCGACTTGGAAAAATCATCGCAGTTAGCCAGCAAAGTATTTCGCTCCTCGAATTTGAAAGCCCAACAATATAAAACTCTTTTTAATTTGTGTTTCACCCCAGCTAAATTATTTGATTGGGGGAAAAGAGAGGATAACAAATGCCCAAGATGTCAGGAAGGTCCAGCCAACTTGCTGCATATGTTTTACCAATGTGATAAATTAACTTCAATTCAGGGGGAGATCGAGAAATTCTGGGAGGGGCTGCTAGGTTCTAAGATCAACCTATCCCTTACCCTAATGTTAATAGGATCTGACCGTAATCTGGGGCTTAATTAGGAGAATGAGGCCTTCATGTTTATATGTGTGGCTGTTCTCCGGATGCTGTTAGCTTCTGGCTGGAAAGATATAGCTCCCCCCTCTTATCAGATTTGTGTGTTGTGGGGTCATCAGAGTCCAGAATTAAGCATGGGCGTAAAATCCGCTCCGCACGTGGAATTTGCGGATTTTCGGCAAATTCGCAATCCGCGAATTTTCGCGAATTTGCCAAAAATGTGCAAATTCGCACGTAGCGGATTTTTTTGCTTGGTCGCGCTTGACAAATACAATATTGTGGCGCGCGGCGTTCACTTGCCGTCATTCAGCATTTGAAGAGTTGTGTTTCTCCATGTATGCGTGTGCTGTGCCATTTTGGATCTTGCTGCGTGTTCCCGTGGGAGTTTGTTGACCGCGATTACGTCATCGCGGCCCGCCACCTTGCACAGCGAGAGTTTGTCAACGCGAGTACGTCATAAAGGCCCGTGATCCCGCATCGCAGGAGTAAACAATTGCGAACACGTAGATGCGGCGGGCAGCAACAATCTCGCGCTTGCGAAATTGCAAAATTTGCAATTCTGCACAAGAAATCCACCAGCAGGCAGCATAAACCTTCTGAAAATGATGATTTTTATCAGAATAACTCCTCAGGTTGACATTTGCCTGCACTTTTTTTTGCAAGGAGTCCATTTTGGGAGGGGGGGGGTGGGAGGAAGGAAGTGCCCCACAGTCTCCAACTTCCTGTTCCTGTCCAGCAGGCTCCTCCCAGTGCTTTGTTCATGTCCTGGTCACTTTGATTTGGATTTTGACCTGGAAGGATTACTTTTTGTGGATGCTGCTGGATATTTGGATTTGAGGCCTTTTTGACTTTCTTTGGATCACTTTTGGATTAGAAATTTCACAAGTAAGTTTGTTTGGGGCATTACAGTTGCTGCAACTACAATTTTGGAACTTTTTCAGAACAATAAATAAAATATATTGTGGGTAGCCACAGTATCCAGTAGGACCAGGGTTAGTTATGGGTGCATGATATAACTGTTTTGTTGAATTTCAACATCATTTAGGGCATGGATGGCATTGGATTGTGGTGATTTTTGTGTGTTTTTCGATTTTTTGGCTGTTGTTGGGGCCTTTTGCCCAGGGGTACTCAGTGGTGCATGGACTGAATTTTTCTGTGGGGTGTCTTGAATTTCAACATGATTGAGGGCATGGATGGCATTGGATTGTGGTGATTTTTGTGTGTTTTTCGATTTTTTGGGTGTTGTTGGGGCCTTTTGCCCAGGGGTACTCAGTGGTGCATGGACTGAGTCTTTCTTTGGGGTCTCTTTAATGTAAACATCATGGAGGGCATGGATGGCATTGGATTGTGGTGATTTTTGTGTGTTTTTCGACTTTTTGGGGTGATGTGGGGGCCTGTCCATGTGGGTGGGGGCCATTTTGAGGCCTGGTCCAGGCAGGGCCTGGCCATGTGGGTTGAGGTGTAGGGGCCATTTTGAAGCCAGGCAGTGTGCTTTGTTGTGCCCTAGGCCTGCACCCAGTCTGCCATGCTTTCATCCATTATGCCCAGGGGTACTCAGTGGTGCATGGACCGAGTCTTATTGTGGGGTGTCTTGAATTTCAACATGATTGAGGGCATGGATGGCATTGGATTGTGGTGATTTTTGTGTGTTTTTCGATTTTTTGGCTGTTGTTGGGGCCTTTTGCCCAGGGGTACTCAGTGGTGCATGGACTGAGTCTTTCTGTGGGGTCTCTTTAATGCAAACATCATTGAGGGCATGGATGGCATTGGATTGTGGTAATTTTTGTGTGTTTTTCGATTTTTTGGCTGTTGTTGGGGCCTTTTGCCCAGGGGTACTCAGTGGTGCATGGACTGAGTCTTTCTGTGGGGTCTCTTAAATGTAAACATCATGGAGGGCATGGATGGCATTGGATTGTGGTGAGTTTTGTGTGTTTTTTGACATTTTGCGGTGGGGTGAAGGCCTGTCCATGTGGGTGGGGGCCATTTTGAGGCCTGGTCCAGGCAGGGCCTGGCCGTATGGGTGGGGGTCTAGGGGCCCTTTTGAAGCCAGGCAGTGTGCTTTGTTGTGCCATAGGCCTGCACCCAGTCTGCCATGCTTTCATCCATTATGCCCAAGGGTACTCAGTGGTGCATGGACCGAATCTTTCTGTGGGGTGTCTTGAATTTCAACATGATTGAGGGCATTGATGGCATTGGATTGTGGTGATTTTTGTGTGTTTTTCGATGTTTTGGCTGTTGTTGGGTCCTTTTGCCCAGGGGTACTCAGTGGTGCATGGACTGAGTCTTTCTGTGGGGTCTCTTTAATGTAAACATCATGGACGGCATGGATGGCATTGGATTGTGGGGATTTTTGTGTGTTTTTCGACTTTTTGGGGTGGGGTGGGGGCCTGTCCATGTGGGTGGGGGCCATTTTGAGGCCTGGTCCAGGTAGGGCATGGCCATGGGGTGGGGGTCTAGGGGCCATTTTGAAGCCAGGCAGTGTGCTTTGTTGTGCCATAGGCCTGCACCCAGTCTGCCATGCTTTCATCCATTATGCCCAGGGGTACTCAGTGGTGCATGGACCGAGTCTTTCTGTGGGGTGTCTTGAATTTCAACATGATTGAGGGCATGGATGGCATTGGATTGTGGTGATTTTTGTGTGTTTTTCGATTTTTTGGCTGTTGGGGCCTTTTGCCCAGGGGTACTCGGTGGTGCATGGACTGAGTCTTTCTGTGGGGTCTCTTTAATGTAAACATCATGGAGGGCATGGATGGCATTGGATTGTGGTGATTTTTGTGTGTTTTTCGATTTTTTGGCTGTTGGGGACTTTTGCCCAGGGGTACTCAGTGGTGCATGGACTGAGTCTTTCTGTGGGGTCTCTTTAATGTAAACATCATGGAGGGCATGGATGGCATTGGATTGTGGTGATTTGTGTGTGTTTTTCGACTTTTTGGGGTGGGGTGGGGGCCTGTTCATGTGGGTGGGGGCCATTTTGGGGCCTGGTCCAGGCAGGGCCTGGCCATGTGGGTGGGGGTCTAGGGGACATTTTGAAGCCAGGCTGTGTGCTTTGTTGTGCCATAGGCCTGCACCCAGTCTGCCATGCTTTCATCCATTATGCCCAGGGGTACTCTGTCAGTGGTGCATTTTATTGGGCTTTCCATTTTGGGGAGTGGGTATAATAAAAATGCTTACTTGCAAACTATTAATTAAAGCGCTACATATGCAACATTTATTTAACTGATGTTCCTCTGGCTTCGTTTGCTTTTAAGTGCAGAAAGACGAATCATCATCCTCATCGTTCCTCATCAGTGCCAGGAAGAAGTCCTGCTGCGGTGTGTGCAGCACAACGGCACATGTGGCCACAGACAACTCTGCAACTTGTGCAACTGCGGCCTGCTGTTCTGACATCTGAAGAAGATGGCCCCAAAAAAAGTTGCCCGTAGCTCCTCTAGCAAGAAAGTTGCCAGTAAGGAGCAGAAGAAGCAAGTGGCGCCACTTACCAAGGAGACTGGGGTGCCGACCGCCACATTGTTTCGGGAAAAAAAAGTACGCCTGCAGCAGCAGCGGGGTCTGCTGGGGACCAAGCTGGGAGCAGCACCTCCCCTCCATTGGGCTCAGTGCCACCACCACCACGCCAACTCAGGTCCAAGCACTTGAGTTCTGCAGAGGCAGCCAGTATAGTTGTTTAATCACCATCGACCAGTGATGTTTGCTCATCGCAAGAAAGTAGCAGCATCCCTCAATCAACACAGGTTGTTGTAACTCATCTGACGAGTGTTCAACAACCACAGCCGCAACAACAACCACATGTGCAAGTACAAGCCCAAGTACATGTGGAAGGAGAGGCGGCGCAAGGAGAGGCGCAAGCAGAGGTGCATGGAGCGGCACAACTGCCCACAATAGTTGTTCCTCCCGAAGTAGGGGCACATCAGGAAATTGACATTGAAGCCGAGGTATCATCTGAGGAAGTCACTCCTCCTGATGATTCATTGTCTTCCATATCCCAAGCAAGGAAAAGATCAAGGATGGTGTCTACATCTTCTTCAAGCCCCCTTCCTTCTGATGATATGGATCAAAATTGGGAACCACCAGTGCTGTCTGAGAGTGAGGCACACCATGATCTGACAAAGGTAGCTAAGCGCAAAAGGAAGGTCCCCAAAAGTCTCATAGTTATGGAGTGTGATGATGACGCTGAACAAGAAGTGGCGTATACTCCTGCTAATGAAGACTCTCACGACGACGACGCAGTCATCATTGACGTCACTCCAGCCTCAGCGGGCATGCAGCAAACAGACATTTTTACCCTATCCCGAAATGCTGCTGAGAGTGATGTTGGCGACGTGTCAATGGGACCACCACCAATGCAGTTAACTAGTACACCACCACCTACAGCTTCCATATTTTCTCGCCAGAAGGCACCTCCATCCACCTCGACCTCCATTTCCTCAATTAGTGGTGCTGTAAGTGCACAACGTAGTAAATTTCGGCAACACACATCCTCCACTTCATCTGGCATTAACATTCCCAGTATCGCCTCCTCCGCCCCCCACAGACATTTGAAGTCCGCAGTTTGGGACTTTTTTAGTGTTAGCCCAACAAGGGAAAACATAGCCATTTGTACCATTTGTAAGGTTCGAGTTAGTCGTGGTAAGCTTGGTACCAACTATGGTACCGGAGGCCAGAGAGGTCATCTTGAAAGTCAGCACACTGTCAAATGGCATGCGCACCTAAGGGAGATCAAGGCAGCCCGAATTGCAAGTCAACAAATTGTATCCGTTGATGTTTCATCTGATGATGACGAGGAGGAAGAAGCGTCAAACATTTCTTCAGTTACACCCAGTACCCCTGTCAGCAGCACATCCCCTGCAAGATATATGAGCCACACTAAGAGTGTGGGAGAGAGTGAGACACCAATGCGAAAAAGTTCATCATTATCACAGAGCATAACTGGGTCGAAAAAGTCATCTTCATCCCGTAAAATGGTCCAGCCCACCATTAGAAGCATGTTGTTTTCAGATGCGCCATTTGAACGCAACCACCCAACGGCACGTCTGTATAACACTAAGCTGGCTAAAATGCTAGCGCTGGGCCGTCTCCCTTTTTCTTTTGTGGAAGGGGTGGGTTTTCTTGAAATGGTGGCAACGCTCTTCCCTAAATGGAAGGTTCCTAGCCGGTTCTATTTTGCCAGAGTCGCGGTTCCAGCACTACATGAAGATGTGCTGGAGGTGATTGGGGCAGCTTTGCAGAAGAGTGCTGTTCACACTATACATCTGACAACAGACATGTGGACCAGTTGCCAAGCCCTTGATTACATGTGCATTACTGCACACTGGGTGTCTTTTTCAGGGGTTAAAGCAAAGCTATACGCAGGTGTTGACACGGACAAAGTTTATAAAGCTGCTCGGAAACATGCAACAGTAGCCATGTTTGTCATGGAGAAAACTCATACAGCAGAAAACATTTTGCATGAGTTTAACACAAAGGTCTTTCAATGGCTGTCCCCAAGAAAACGCATGATTGGTTATATTTCCACGGATAATGGCGCCAATGTAGTTAAGGCCGTGGATATGGGTAACTATTTCAGAGTGCCGTGTTTGGCGCACTGTATAAACCTGGTTGTTAAATAATTCTTGCATGAAGAAAGTCCAGTCTACGAGTTACTGACCACCTGCCGAAGAATGTGCACACATTTCAACCATTCTTTTAAGGCCCGGAAGCAGCTGAGGTGCCTGCAACATGAACGTAAAGTGCCAGTGAAAGCACTCATCCAGGACGTGGTAACACGTTGGAACTCAACCTTCTACATGCTTGAGCGTCTGTATGAGCAGTATGAGGTATTCGATCAGTATTTCTTTAAACTGGGTACACCTATGATAGACCTGAGGATACAGGTGGAGCAATGGGAGCTAGTTAAAAGCCTGACAGTCATGCTTAGTCCTTTTGAGGTCTTCACGCGTGCAGTCAGCAGGGAGGACTGTAATTTGGGAAAAGCTATCCCATTGTTGTGCATGCTAGAGGACAAACTGAAGGCGGTGTCTTCTACGTTTCAAAAAGATGGAAAGCAAGAAGCATTTGAGTTGGCGGAGAAGTTATTACAGCGCCTACTTCGCGATGAACGTCTTGAAAAGATCCACACAGAACAGCATTACATTTCTGCTACTATTCTTGATCCACGGTACAAAAAGGCAGTGGCAGGCAGAGTATTCTTTCCTTTTGATGACGCAGATGTTACAAAGTACAAACATTGTCTAGCTGTGTCAGCCACTCGGTTTGAAAGAGAACGGCAGGAAATTGAAGGAAAAGGCAGTACATCAGCATCAGCAGGCCATCCGGAGTCAAAAAAATCCACTTCTGGATCTGTGGCTGTGGCAGAAGTGAGTGATTTTCCCTCTCAACCTGTAACGACACCAGCAACCGTATCATCTGCACCAGACACAACAGTAATATTGTGTGAAGAAGAGGATTGGCTAACTCAGCTTGGGTTTGCTTCTCAAAAGGTCCCAGAAAAAAGTAAGCAAAGTGGAGGAACCCTGGAGAACCTTGAGTCGATGGTGCAGGCCTATCTGAATGACTCAACAGAGGTCTATGTTCATCATGACCCATTGGCGTATTGGCATGGGAAAAGAGATGTGTGGCCAGAGATCACCAACCTGACTATAAATTACTTGTCTTGCCCACCCACAAGCGTGTCTTATGAACGTGTTTTCAGTGCTGCTGGTGGCATTATAACTTTCAAAAGGACCCGCCTCTTGCCCAAAAATGTGGAGAGGTTAACAATGATCAAGATGAATTAGCACTTCATACCACCAGATTACAAAATACAAGAATGCACGCAGGAAGAAGACGAGGAGGACACCAACTTAGATTTACTCCTGTCTGAATGCTTAGAGTTTGAGGACGAGCTCTTCTTCCCTGACACCGAGCCCTGAAAATGAGTCAATGAATCACTAACTTTCTTTTTCGTCCTTATTCACTTTTATTCCTGTGTGTCTGTCTTTCTTTGTTTTGCAAAATCTACATAAAAAAAACTTTAACCACCTAATCACAAAAACAAGCCCATCAGCAGAACTGTCTTCACTTATTTGCTTATTGATTTGAAGGTGCCACAGTCTGCATTCCTCAGGTTCACAAGTTCACAAGAACATGCTCCTCTATCCTCTTCCTCCAGACTCCTATTTCCCTCAAAGCAGATGGTTGGGTGGTTTGGAGAAAATCTGAGGTGAAAAAGTATATTGCGTTTTTGCTCACTTGCCTGTCTTTGGGGTGCTGTTTGGGGGGCTTCCAGGTTTTTGGGGGTGGGTTTTGGGGTCTGGGAGCACTGCTGCCACAGTCTAATGTTGATTGCATTTGTTTTTCAGAAAATCCGTGGTGGAAAAGGGGAGTTAGGGCCTAGCTGCAGAGCTCATTTGGACTGCATTCCAGGTAGGCCCAAAGTTTCTTAAGTGTGGCTTTTCCCGGTTTTGCTTTTCGGCTTTTTTGGGGGGTGAAACTTGTTTTTGCCCGGGTTCGCGGGTCTGGGGGCCTTGCTTGGAAGGTGTAATACTGGCTAAAAGTGGTTTGGAGAAAATCGGAGCAGAAAAAGTTTTTGCGCTTTTGATCACTTGCCTGTCTTTGGGGTGCTGTTTGGGGGGCTTTTAGGTTGTTGGGGGTGGGTTTTGGGGTCTGTGAGCACTGCTGGCCCATTCTAATGTTGATTGCATTTGTTTTACATGAAATCCATGGCGGAAAAGGGGAGTTGGGGCCTAGCTACAGAGCGCATTTGGACTGAATTCCAGGTAGGCCCAAAGTTTTCTAAGTGTGGCTTTTCCCGGGTTTTGCCTTTTGGCTTGTTGGGGGTGTTAAACTTGTTTTCGCCCGGGTTGACAGTTCTGGGGCCATTGCTGGGAAGGTCTAATACCCGAAAGAAAGTGTTTTGGAGACAATCCCTGGGGGAAAAGTTTTTGCATTTTCTGAGATTTCGCTCACTGTTTGTGGGGGTTCCTGGTGTTTGTGGGGGGGTTTGCGAGTCTTGGAGCAATGCTGGGTATGGATACTTTTGCTTGCTTGCAAGTGGTTTGAATACAATCCATGGTGGGTAAGGGGGGATTTGGGCCTACTTTACTTTCAAAGTACGTTTTGTCACCATTTTCTACTAGGTCTCTGACAGGTAGCAGTATCGCACGTTTTTTGAGATCTGATTGGGGGTCTTCTACATTTTTGCGACTGGGTTTAGTAAGGGTCTGGGAGCACTGCTGGGAAGGTCTAATTTTGTTCTAAAACACTGTTTACAGTACACCTAGCTTGAGGGGAAAGATCCGCTAAATTAATTCGCCCCTACTTATTTATCCTTCAATAAAGAGTACGCACTTTCAAAAATATTGTACTATCCATTAGGAAACTCAAAGTGTGACTTATTGCACTACACACCGTACATACCTTATATTTATTTGTCAGTGGTGTTCTAATATCACTTCCTGTTTTTCCATCAATAATTACTGGCTGAGTTTCAGCCTGTGCAATGGGAAAAAAAGGATGAAGTCAGGCTTCACATTAGCGAGCCGCAATTCAGCATCCGCCAGGCAGGCAGTGGACAGGGTGTCTTCTGGTCACCAACATTGATGGACGGAGCGTCAGATGGAATGGAGGAGTCCCGCTACTAAGAGTAATGGTTGGATGCATGCAACTTCCCAAATTCAACAGGAAAACTGGGGAGAGGAGTTGGCCTAACGGCTAGGGCGCTCGACCTCGGACCTGGGGATCTGGGTTCGAGTCTCTGTAACAACGCCAAAACCTCCTGTGATTCTGGGCAAATCACTTAATCTCCCCGTGCCTAAAAAATGAATGTGTGTCCGTACTCATGTAACATAACTGGTACTATGTAAAGCGCTATGATACCTGATTCGGTTCGGGTCTAGTTCGCGCTATATAAAACTCTGCAAAAAAAAAAAAATACAACAACATACAGATACAGTATCCGTTCTTTTCTAATTATCTTTTAAGTAATGTTATTGCTGTGTACTTCTATGAGTGTGACTCTGCATTTCTTTGATCTCTGCTTCTAAATTCATCCCTACAGACATTGTATAGGTTTTACTTCTGCTATTTTTCAAACCTAATTTAATGTACAAAGTGTTTCTCTGAGTGCAGAGACAGGCAAGTGAAAACACATAATTACTGCAGCCCGGTACTGTCGCATTCTTTCATTCATGGTTGTCGAAAGTACTACTTATTTTTCAGTAACCATGCACGCAGTAGTGCATGCACTTCCTTTATGTCACTTAAAAGATTTATGGATAGCTTTGTACCCAAAGAGTTTATTTATCTTCAATTATTGTTTGTCCATGCTGTGCTTTTTTTTCTTCTCTCAACAAATCTTTCCCAAAAACCCCCATTCCCATCCATTTTCCAAACCCTAACCCTCTTCCCCCGGGCTGTGTGGTTTTGATTGATGTGTGACTAAATGACAGCAATAATTCCACACACTTGCTGGGGAGGATAAGGTCATAGCAACAGGCTGGTGAAGGAATCCGAGGATATATTCTTACTCAGCTTGACACAGACCCATGACTATTGGCAAATGAAAGCAGATTTTCATGTGCGCCATCAACTTGATTGATCATCAAGAACATCCTCCTCCTAGACGTGGCAAATGATTACGCTGCTGTGTCCTTCACCTTCAGTACTATTTCTTGTAGTAGTAGCGAATGTCAAAGAAATTCAACGCAAGTAGTAGTTATACTTTCAATACTTTACCATTTGTTAGGCTACATTGTGGCACTGTTCTAGTGTACTGTCACCTGCTATATTCTCTATCGCACCGTTCTAATGTTACGGTAAGGACAAACAAGGTTTCATTTTCTTTTTTTTCATCTGCTGCAACTGCCACTGTGTAACACCACTAGTACCACCGCAATGATGACATTTCATCCGCCCAGGATTGCCAACCTTAATCGCCATTTCCTGTGCAGCCAGCCCTGTGCCTAGCCCTATTTCCAAACACAAATTACAGGTAAGATAAGCGTTTGGGGGAGGTAGTATAATGGAGTATTAGGGGAGACGAGAGACTGACGGTAGTACTAGTAAAGCCCTAGGACTATTGAATTCACTTACTCTGTGAGAGGCACTTACTTCTGAAAACATTTCGGGCAATTACTTACACAACTTGAATCAAGATGCCACTTAAGTTTCAGGAAAACAAACTTACTGTTAAACCCCCACCCACCAGCCTCAAAAGCAGTAAAACACACGTATGCTAAGATAAAGTTTAAAGTATATTTATATCCCTAACATAAGTAATCTCCCGCAAGACCCAACCCACCCCCCCTCCCTAACCCCAACGAATGTCCGTGAAAAATAAAAAATAAAACAACTCCCAATTCCCACCCCCCAGAAGTCTTTAAAAAAGGGGCAAGGGACAGTCTCCTCCTACTGCTGGATGCTGTTCACTTTTCGGGCCAGGTCAGCATGCTCCTTGCGGAGGGTCTCGAGCAGGGTTTTGGTGTTCAACAGCTCCTGCTCGAGGTAGGACACCCTGAGTGAAAGGCGGTGCAACTTTTTTTGGTACTGCTGTGGGGGGCAGCTGATTTTTTTGCTGCTCGGCAGTGGCGGGTGGCTGCGGTACCCCGGCTCCGTACCGCTGGAGACCTGCTGCGCTGACTGGCTGAACCAAGGAGCGCGGAGGAGGATGCAGCTGTCCCGGTCGATTTTGTGGTCGACTGCGTGTCCCCCTCCTCCTGGGCCACCAGCCGCCGATATTCGGCGACCGTCGCCTCCAGCCTCCGTTGCTGGGCCCTTTTAGCCAGCTCCTTCTTTGTTGGTTTGGAAGGAGCATCTATATGAAGAAAGAAAGACATAGTCTGTAACCAATGTTCTTTAAGATTAACACAAAATGATTCAGCAGAAAGTTGTGTCACAGTAGAACTAGCAACATGCAAGCACAGTACATAACTATTGTGGCCAGTATCTATCTAACCTCCCCTTCTTCATCCTTGCTCTAACATTAGTGGGAGTTTAAGGAATCAATTCTACGAGCACTAAGGACTCACTCCATTAGAGTCGACTATGACAGTACACCAGTCTTATTCTTCTTCTTCTCTCTTGTTTAGCAAAATTGGTACATTAACTTCTGCAAGCCGGCATAATGCCAACGCAGTCAACTTGCACCCGAGAAAAACAGACGCCCGCCATGATGAGTGAGACAGACTTGCGTTACTGTACCGGTACAGTACATGCAGGTGGTGATGCTCTTACTTTTCTATTACGGGTGGCACTGAGAATACTCTGTTACAAGGGCTACTGCTTAATTAATTTAACTTTAACCCTACAGTGCCACTGAATACTAGAAAAGGAAAATGAAGAAGATAAATAATCTGATTATCTATCACTGCACATGGTATGTATTCGCTTACATATGGGATGACTTTAGGTGCCTTGCTTTTTATTGAGTGAACAGTGATACATCCACACATGAATGACCAAGTTCTACTAAACTTATTAACAGAGGAAGTGAGTGGCCATCGTAATAGCCGGATATATGCTGTGCTTGCAATACAAACTACTGCTACTATTCATGGTGGTATTCGGACAAAATTAAAACTTCTTTTCCTTGCCTTTCCTACACTGGAACGGACGTGCGGGTGCGGTGTTACATGCTCTTCAAAGTAACACTTAGTTCATCCAGTGACCGTCTACTCTCTCTAGATACACATATGCTATCTAAGAGTCAGATAGTACCATGATCCAGGCATCCATCCATTCAAACTATATGTCAATCATTCTTCTTCATGTCTCTCATCTGGACAAACCTTACGTTTTCTCACGGGAAAACAACCTTTTCATTTTATTTGGGAAACCGCAAGCCATACATCCGTGCTTGACTTGCATTTGAATTTCAACCAAGGATATATTGCGCACACATACTGTTTCTGTTTCACCCACCCAGGTTGTTCTCCTTCCACCCATCCTTGCTTCATCCTTCACCCAGCCATGCATCATATTCCTTCCCAGCCACCTCGGGCACCAATCAAACACGTATCATTCTTCTTTGTCAGTTATCATTACTTTTAACTTGCTCGTCCTTCCACACTTACTTACACCCTTCTTTCGCTTTTCGTTCATCGTTCATCCCATACATCAAGTTCATCTCAGATCTGATTTGGATTCTCGAAAAAAAATTCGCCGCTGAGTTGAAGTAAATTTAGAGGAGGCTACTACCTGGTTGATAAAAACTTTGTTCTAAATTTGAAAGTCTTCTTAACAGTATAGTAACTTAACTGTACAACATATATACTACACCCGTGCAGAGAGCACACTCTGCAGTCTGCAATCTCAATAAGTAAGGAATATAAGAGCTTACCACTGCCCGCCACTACCGTGGCAACCCTCACAGCAGTTTCCTCCGGCACTTGCACCGCCTCCTCCCCAGAAGTGTCCTCCTCCGCCTCCGCCTCCGCGCTGGCCCCGGCACCAGATGTTCCACCTACAAAGTACATTTAAGAATGTTAGATATCATAGACATACACCACTCACTAGTATTTTGTCTAGGAATGAAGAAATGTGAATACAGAAACCAATCTAATAATTTGTGACTGTCTACTCTAAAGTAAAAATGACCCTTTTTCCAGGGAAGGGTGTTGTCTTGCTGCACTTTTTGGCACAACTGATGAATGCTTGCTGTTTAACACGCACCATTTTTCTCATAACAGACAGAAGCTTCACTTCTAAGAACAAGAGTAAGATCAGATCATCATCACTAGGACGGAGTGACCAACGATTCAGCACCAAAAAGAAAAATTAAAGTTCAACTTCAAACCAGGTGAGGGCTCGGCTAGCCCACAATAAATGTGTGAAATAAATCACTAAGCACTTTTCCATTTTTAATCAACCGTTTATGTTTTATGACAAACTTGATTTTAATAAATGTTTTTATTTTAATACAGCTTTAAAACTTAAATAGACTCTGTGGTTTTTGGTCAAGAGTGACTGAGCTAAAGGTTTTGCAATTTGCAAGCATGAGTCCGTGCCTCTGACACTTCTGGACTCTGACTCCGTACTCTTGCCCTGCGTTGGGTAATCATCATTGGGGATCAATCATCGATGAATTCGGGAGCTAAATGACTCTGCCACACTATCTAGTCAGTAAGGAGATTGAGGGTTCTTCAAAGTCTGTTATCACTGAGGTATGTGGAAAGTCTACCTGCGCCTATTATAATTGATAAACAATGCAATATTTAGTGTCCATAGTTCTGCTTGTGCAGATTTGTCCCTGCAACAGTAGTAGTATGGATTGTCCTCCTATCCAAACCAAAAGTAAAGTAGATTCTTATTCTTTTTTGGTGGTCATTCACATTTTATTGTTGGGAATTGTCAAAGCATAAACATTTAGAAGACTTGAAAAGACATTATGGACAATCCCAGAGGACTGCACTCAGTGCATAGAGCTATTGCTGACTAGAATGGGAGTTTCGTTTAACACCTTTTGCCAACTGTGCAATCTTAGTTAGCTACACAGACAGACTAATAAGAATAATCTAGTAATACCACAGGGAGTCATAGTAGAGGCAGGATAAGAATTTAGATACAGTCTACAAGAAGATCAAAGACGATTTAGAAAAAATCGAATGAGGAACGCTAGGAAAAAATAGGTACTCTATATTAAAATGAAAACTTACCAGGGCCAGCAAAGGAGCCTTCGCCTGACCTATCCTGGCCTTCTACAGCAGCAGCAGCCGATACCACCTCCTTCTCTGTCCTCTTGCCCCTGGGGGGAGCTGATGTACAACATGAAAGAAAGAAAGACCCGAAAACATGGATGATTGTTGCCAACCAAATCAAACATTTCAAAAGAACAATAACAAAATATTTTGGCGAAATAGCAAATAGACAACTATTCCACAGGATATATTGACCTATCTCATGTGGTCTACTACGATATTAGTATTGCTTGATTTGCGGACCGTCGACTTGGAAAGTTATGTAACTCACTAAACAAACTACTAAAAAGGTTTGCCTAGGACTGGCAGGCTGCAGTCCGCAGCACGCGAAGAGACAGACAAACTCCATCGTGATTGCAGATCAGTGACAACACTAAAAAGTTTCCTACTACATTAACCAGTCATTAAAATATTGCGGCTCTTTTGCTCCGTTGTTGCGTGACTTTTGTGACGCAGCGGCAGAACAAAAGAGGCGCCATTGTGCGGCGTATATTTACAACGTAACGCATATGGGAGATGCATCACGTTGTAAAGCCCTGCGCCATCAGGGGGCGTTCCGGCGCAAGGGAGGGCGTTCCTGCGCAGGAACGCATCCTAAAAGTGGCTGAGGGAAATCTACAAGATTTCAATCAGTCACTTTTAGGACAATGATGCGTCACTCAAACCCTGCGCCTGCTTGAAGCAGAAGTATGGCTTGACACAGCATTGGGGAGATAGGGCACCCCAGAGCATTGCTGGAGCTGCGCCATCGTTGCGACGCAACTCCAGCAATGCGCCGCCATTACGGCACAGATGCATAACTCTTCGGTGACGTTTTGGGCCCATGGTGCGCCGCATTGTAAATACAGCGATACAAAAGGGGATGATGGACGGAGCGTTTGAACAAATCAAACACTCACCCCCAGTCAACTGATCTGGGTTTAATCCATCACCATTCTTTAGTTCACTCAGCCACCCCAGTTCAGACATGGCTATATGCAAATCAGTCTGACCCTGTGCCTCATGGGAAAAGTACAGCCCGAACTGCCAAGCCATGTCTTCCCTGGACCGGAAACAAGCATCCTGGGACCGGTTTCGGATTCATAATCCTCATCAGCCAGGCTATCTTGAAGCCAGTGGCCAAGTGAACAAGGGACTCACGTCTGAGCATACCCTGCCACACTTAGGGCGAACAAAGCGATACATAATTGTAAATATGGCGCACCATGGGTGGTGGTGGCGTGGCGCACAATTACTGGCGCATCCCTGCTAGTTTGCAGGGATGTGCCGGTAATTGCAAATCTGCCCCTTAGTGTCTAGCATTACGCAGTTCTGTAAACTACACTCATACATAATTTCTCAGGCCAATGAAATGAACACAAAATCGAAAACAAATAAGCATAGTAGCAACGCTACTGAGAAGGAGAGCAGTGCACCTGAAATGCACAGAAGATTTTGAAATATAATTTACCTACAATGTAATCGGCAGCATTATTGCTCTTTGTAAAAAACTAAAATTTGCAATATAATAACACACAGAGCAGGAGAAAACAGAGTAGTGATGAAATAGCTACTACTACTCACCAAGCCCGGGGATCTCGATGCCGAGCAGGTCGAGCAGGTCGCGCTCCCGGTCCAGGATATCCGTCCAACGGTGGGTGGCCTGGTTGTAGGTGCGCCGGACCAGAGAGTGGTCATACATGGCCCGGCACACGTTCTCCCACCGCTTCCGGCGCTCCCGGATCCCATAGCCGCTTGCGATCCTGCCGCCAACCGCGATGGTCCTGGGGAGGCGGCACTGTACATAGTACACTAGTGCGGCCACCTCCTCCACGCTAAAGATCTCCCGTGGCATCACTAGCTCCCCCCTCAAACACCCGCACGGGAGCCGGGCACGGGGTGCGGGACCCTTCCCCTTCTCGGGCTGCTTCCCGGCTCCCTTTACCATGGTCTGGGCAGAAAGGATGGTAAATAATAAATAAGAAATAGAATAGGGAAGAAGAAAAGAAAAGAGTTTAAAAAAATAGTTTAAAATTAACCAAAAGTAGCAGAAAACACAAAAATATAGAGCTAGAAAAATAGAGGGATAGATAATACGTAAAATAGATTAAAAAAACCTCAAACAAGCAACGGATAGCAGAGATTGAGAGAGGATACAGAAAGGATGTTCGAGCGAGATTTCCCCCGCGATCACACGCAAACTTGTACTAGCGAGCCGCACACTTCGCGAGATTACACATAGCGCCAGGAAACGGAAATACGTCACGCAAACAAGATGGCCGCGCCCATGTACGACCGCTAGGGTAACTTCGCTTCGCTGCGCTACAAGCGGCTTGCGAAAACGCAAAAAAACACGCTAACTAACACGCCGCAAAAAATAAATCGCATATTCACATGAATTCGCGGCCTCCGAATTCGATCTCGCGCAAATTCGCGCCCCGGGAATTGTGCAAAATTGCAGAAAAACGATTTTTGCAAAACTGAAAGCACTCAGCAGGTGCAAAAGTTCAAGCTCATCATTAGTAACCATTCCCTGTAGTACTTCCTGAGGGGCCCCTCCAGAGTTCAGTTGCCTACTTGCAACTATCCTATGACCCTGCTCTGACCCTCACAGCAGGCTCAGAGAATAGCTACAAGTATGCCACAAAGGTCCTGTTAAAAAAAATTACACTGCAACAGAAAGCAATTACAGATAAGGAAGCAGGTGCCAGACTGGAAGTTCAAATTCAGTGACACATTAATCAGCCCCTAATTCATTCATGTCAGTTGAGGCAGGACAGGTGTGCTAACTAATTTTGCAAAGCTGAGAGCACTTAGCAGGTGCAAAAGTTCAAGCTCATCATTAATCAGGAAGCACTTACAGCTAAGGAAGCAGGTGCCAGCTCAAATTCAGTGACACATTAATCAGCCCCAAATTAATTCATGTCAGTTGAGGCAGGGCAGGTGTGCTTTCCCCCCATAATCTACAGTGATGAACCAGAGGGTGGCAGTGATGAACCAGAGGGTGGCATGTGTGAACCAGAGGGTGGCATGTGTGAGCCAGAGGGTGGCAGTGATGAACCAGAGGGAGGCATGGGTGAACCAGAGGGTGGCATGGGTGAACCAGAGGTTGGCATGGGTGAACCAGAGGGTGGCAGTGGTGAAACAGAGGGTGCTGTGATGAACCAGACGTAGAAACAACATGGTCGCGACCGTTGTGACCCGACAAGTAAGTTCGCGTTTGAGAACTCGTAAAAAACCCTCGCGAACTGGCAGAAACCCTTGCGAACACAAAAAAATCCGCAAATTCGCGAAAGTTCGCGAATTTTGCAGGTTGCGAATTCGTAAATACCCAAATTCGCGAATTGCGAATTCGCAAAATTCGCCCATGCTTATCCAGTATATGTTTTTTGCAGGGAATGGACAAGTGCACTTATCAGCTACAGAGTTTGCTTTGCCCATGACCTACGACTGTTACACAGTGCAGACTGTTGTTGTCCGGATGCCCTGCCCCTGTGACATGGGACAGAGATGACTGACTTTCCATGCATGCCTGTGCTATGGCATTGAACTTGTTAGGAGGGATCCTGCAGTTGAGTCAAATGTGCACCATGCACTCCATTGTGGCATTGACTATCAGGACATGAGGATGTCATTGTGTCTGGTGCTGCTATGCATCAAAAGCATGTGAACTGAGACTCTGGCCATCCCTTCATCCTGACACCTGTAGTGAGTGAGTGGCAAGAGATGTGATGTGTGCGTATAGGGGAGCCCCACCGACGAGTCCTCAGCACCATCCACCTCAGCTGAGGACCACAGCAGCTCGGAGGATGACTCCCTTGTGAAGGCGGGTGTCAGCAGCTACCAAACCCCAGCTAGTGAGGCTGTTCCTGCCACCACCACTACCCTCCCATCAGCTCTTATCCCAGAGGTCCGTGGCGGCTCCCGTGTTCGGGAGCATGCCTCCTTCATGCCAGGCACCGCACCCCCTGCCCCTGTGTCCCCTGCTGTTCTGAGTGTGAAGTCTGTGGACTTGCTTCAACAGATACATGTAGGGCAGTTATCAATGCTGAGTGTCCTCCATGCACACACCAGTCTGTTGACACAACTGGTGGCGTTCATGGAGGGCATGTCATCGGGCATGTCTGCCCTGCAGAGGACCAATCAGTCCATGGCCTCCTCCCTGACGGCAGCAGTGTCCCTCTTCCAACAGTCCCTCACCCCTCCTGCCTCTGGCCCATCCACAATTCCTAGCACCCTACCTGTCCCAAGCACACACACACTAGCACAGTCACCCAAACACACAGACATGAGCAGCACACAAACACCCAAACCAATATCCAAATGTGCCCACAAGCAACCTCAGGGGACTGATATCACACTCACAGGGGATGGTTTGCAAATACCCACACAGGCATCCACAATCATTCCGTAGTCCTCCGATCCCTCTCCCTCCAAGAGCGCTGCCCTTGCCTCACCTGCAACCCCATCTCCCAAGAAGCTCTTCCTCTGTGACCTTGGCCTCTTCCCCACTGATCCAGCAGATCCAGGGTACAGGGGGAAGAGGAAGACCCCACACACAGAGGAGAATGCCCCTCACACCCCGACACCCTCCCTCAGGCGTAGGCAGACTGAGGCCGCCACCCGCAAGTCCCCCCCATACCCGTAAGCAAGACCCCACCCTGGCCCGCAGCTCCACTGCACAGTCTCCTTCCTCCATCCCCCAGGCCACCACTCCACAGGTTCCCCCGCCATACCATGCCCCAGGTTCCCCCACCCACGATATACCATCCCCCAAATGCTCAGGCCCTCCCCCTCACAACTTGCTCTTCCACCACCACCCCCGGTCAGCCTGTTTGTGCCCCCTCTGTCCTGCCGACCTCACCTGAATCCCATTCCGCTCCCATGGAGTTAGGCACTGCAGTGGAGTCCACGACCACCCAGTCTGACTTGGGCACTGCAGTGGGGACCCTGTCTACTACATCTGACCTGCCCACTGCAGTTGGTCCAGCACCCACCCCATCAGACTTGTGCCCCACAGTTGTGACGGCACACACCATGTCAGTCACCCCCACTGCAGTTGCCAGTGACTCTCCTGCACCCATCACCCCTTCACTGCCTCCTTCTGCTGAGCCCTGATCCTGTCCCTGCGGTGCCTGGCATGCCCCCATGTATGCCCCTCAGAGTGGATGTCACCTGTCCTTAGCAGTGCAGGCAAGCAACGGGTGACAGGTGTCACTAACACCCTGTTTGGACTTTGGAAATGGACTGGACATTGCCCTTTGTTTTTTTATGAACTTTACCTTTGAGTTTCCAATTTGCTGAATAAAGCATTTTTTGTTATCCTTGTGAATTTCATTTAGCTGTACATTGTGTTGATGATGTTTACCATGACATTGCTCTTATGACGCTGGATTTTCAATGTTGAATACTGAGGTGTTTATGTGATGTACTCCATGTGGTCCATGAGATATGTATCCTATTCTGGTCGGTATCCATGTCATCCTTTGCAGCTAACTGGGTATGTCAAGATTAACTCATTTTGCACAGGGATGTTAACATTTCATTTGCATGGTCAAATCTGTGGCTTGCACCCATGCACATATGATGTGCTTCCCATTGTCCAATTTGTATATTTCCCTGACTGTGGGCCCATCTCCACTGGACATGCAGGTGTGGGCATCATTGGTGTAGGAGTCACCTGTGTCTTCTGTGCAATTTGCTAGACATATGTATTGAGTTTGTGCAGATGACTTAAGGGACACTCCCGTACCTAAACTGATGTGACCACCGCCTAGATTGGGTGGCAAATGATGGTTGACTGAACAAGTGTTGTGTTGACATGACTGTGTCCTGCTGGAACTATGTTTGGCACAGCTGTGCTTCCACAGGAGTTGAGTCCCCTCAAGGTAGTGTGTTGTTCCGTGACATTGCCTGGGCCCATGGTGTGTATTGTGTGGGCATGTCTGTGTGTGTTCCCATCCCTTTTTCTATACAGGCTGTGTTCCCTTAATATGTTTGTGTTGGTGCTGCTTGCTGAGTTGTCCTGTGTTCATCACACATCTTTGTCCGGGGCTTCCAGATACGTGGGTGCATGACACACTACTGTTCATTTGTGTGTCATCATTATGATTTGTCAGTTCTGAGTGGTGATGATGTTGTCAGACGCAGATGGTACACAGTCGGGGCTCCCCAGGGCACTTGTTTGTTCGCAATATCATGTAGTGTGTGACTTCTCCCATTCATCAGGTTCAGAGGTGCAATGTTGGCAGGTTTCAGCATGTGTGCCTTGTGGTTCTCCTTGGCTTCTGCATTGTCCTGGGACTATGGCAGGGATTCCAAAGGTAACTGCAGAATTGACCTCATAGCCATTTACTGCATACTGTGCAGTATGTCTGTCATTCACCGTGGTTGTAGACTGTCCTTGTGTGATGATTCTGTGCACCTTAGATCCTCCCAACATTACTGGGTTTATCATGGGTGCCTGTGCAATGTTACCAGTCCATGTGGGCTTCACTGATGCACATTGGTGGAGTTCAGGGTGTGTGGTGTTGAGGGTGGGCAGATGTGAATGTTTGCATGGCTGGCCCCCTACCTCCCTTTTGTCCCTGGTTGACTGTCCATGCTGAGTGATATGTGTTTGTGTAGGTGTGATGTACGTTTGTGGCACAGGACATGTCTGAGTTTCCCAGTTTGAACAACATCTACCTTTGACATCACAGTGGACGTTTCATGCAGGCTTGTGTCACCCCATTTTATGGTCTCTGGGGGTAGTGCTGTTGTGGGTCAGTCTCTTGCTGTTTTAGTTACTGTTCATTCCAGCTTGTGTCACACGTGTCTGTTGAGATCCCTCTCATCTTACAATACCTGATTGCTAACTAAGGGGTGCCCAATTGATGGCTTACTTTTGTATGGCACTGTTCACATCTATGTCATTGTGGTTCAGCCCCCCTCATGTGTTGTGTAGTTGCCTGGGGATACTGAGACAAACACATGTTGTGTGAGATATGCAGTGTTAGGTTGCCTGTTTGTGTTTGTGAATCTGCACCAGTGCATTGGTATTGCTGTTGTGGGCAATTGTCTGGATGTTGTTTGGGTGATTTTCCCTGCTGTCCCTGTGAGTCATATCTCATCATTCTGCACATTGATCCTGGTTGTTAGGTCCCATAGCGGTCAAGGAATGGGATTTTATGAACTGACACCTACAGTCTACACAGTATGTATTGCTTCGTGTGCCTATTTTCGAGATGTGTGTATGCATTATGATGGTCACTTCTGCTTTTGTGTCATTGTACACTATATGCAATGTCAGCCCCCATGGGTGGTGCTTGTCTGCACAAGGCCGAGAGTATGTTTTATGTTCACAGCACTGTTTGCCTCACCACATCTCTGTGGGTATGTGGCACAACCACTACTTTGCCACAAAAGTGTTTTATGTGTTGAGACCAGGAATCATACATGCTGTTGGGCATTTGCTGCTTTTACCATGATGACACTTCAATTTTGGTCACTGTGATGATGGGGGGTTTAGCCCCAGTACCACAATGCTCAACTTTTGCTGCAGTTTGGAACCACACAATTTACATTTGATCTACACAGTGATGGAGATTAAAGCACATTGACACAGTGCTATTGTGATGCTTGACTTGTAGCCCACAGTCAGTTTTTGGTCGCACATCTGATGGTAGTTACATTGTATGCTCTAACTAATTTTCACTATTGGGGGCGTTTGTCAAAGACTACAAACTGTTGTCATGATGTTAGGGGGAAATGTATTTTGCTGACATACCTGAGGTTGATGTATGATGGATGTGTGGCGCATCACCCATCCCATGGGTGAGGGTGTTGATATTGATAGTCACACAGCCCCCTGTGAGTGGGGGTGGCAGTAGTGATAGGCAACATTCAACATGTGGGTGGGGGTGGTAGTAGTGATAGGCAACATAGCCCCTATGAGTGGGGGCGGCAGTAGTGATAGTCACACAGCACTCTATGAGTAGGGGTGGCAGTAGTGATAGGCAACATGCCACATATGGGTGGGGGCGCCAGAGCGTCCACCTCCCACCCTTCCGATCCGAAGCCACCGACATCATCTGCAGCGTCCCCCAGGGCTCATCCCTCAGCCCAACACTGTTCAATGTCTACATGGCTCCCTCGCACAAGTTGCCCGCCATCCCAACCTCAACATCATCTCCTACGCTGACGACACTCAGCTCATCCTCTCCCTCACCAAGGACCCACATGTCGCCAAAATCAACCTCCATGAGGGAACGAAAGCCATCGCCTACTGGATGAGGAGCAGCCGTCTAAAGCTGAACTCGGACAAGATGGAGATCCTCATCCTCTGACCCACCCCCTCAGCCTGGGACGACTCCTGGTGGCCGACCACATTGGGAACAGCACCAACACCCACCGACCATGCACGCACCGTAGGATTCATCCTCGACTCCTCCATCTCAATGACTAAACATGTCAGCGCCGTCTCCTCCTCCTGCTACAACACCCTCCGCATGCGCTGCAGGATCTACAAGTGGATCCCGACCGAAACAAGAAGAACTGTGACACAGGCCCTTGCCAGCAGCAGACTGGACAACGGCAACACACTCTACGCAGGAATTCCAGCCAAACACCTACGACGACTACAATGCATTCAAAACGCCTCTGCCCAACTGATCGCCAACGTCCCCCGCCTCAGCCACATCACCCCCACCTGAGAAACCTACACTGGCTCCCCGTCAACAAGAGGATCACCTTCAAGCTCCTCACCCATGCACACAAAGCACTCCACAACGCCGGACCAGCCTACCTGAACAGCAGACTCAGCTTCCACACCCCCACCCGCCAGCTCCGCTCCACCAGCCTCGCCCTCGCCGCCGTCCCCCGCATCCAATGAATGACCTCCGGCGGCAGATCCTTCTCCTACCTTGCCGCCAAGACCTGAATACCCTCCCTACCCACATACGGCAGACCCAAGACCTACTCGCCTTCAGAAGACTCCTCAAGACCTAGCTCTTCAAACAGTAGCAGCACCCCACCCTCCCCCCAGCACCTAGAGACCCTCACGGGTGAGTAGCGCGCTTTACAAGTTCTCTGATTGATTGATTGATTGATTGATTGATAGGCAACATACCACATATGGGTGGGGGCAGCAGTAGTGATAGGCTACATACCACATATGAGTGGGGGTGGCAGTAGTGATAGGCAACTTAGCCACTATGAGTGGAGGCTGCATTAATGATAGGCAACATTCAACATATGGGTGGGGATGGCAGTAGTGATAGGAAACATACCCCTTATGTGTGTGGGTATCAGTAGTGTTAAGCAACATATCCCCTATGAGTGGGGGTGGCAGTAATGTTAGGCAACATTCAACATATGGGTGGGGGTGGCAGTGGTGATAGAAAACATACCCCCTATGGGTGGGGGTGGCAGTAGTGATAGGCAACATAGCCCCTATGAGTGGGGGTGGCAATAATGATAGGCAACATTCAACATATGGGTGGGGGTGGCAGTAGTGATGGGCAACATATCCCATATGGGTGGGGGTAGCAGTAGTGATAGGCAACATAGCTCCTATGAGTGGGGGTGGCAGTAATGATAGGCAACATACCCCCTATGAGTGGGGTTGGCAGTAATGATAGGCAACATTCAACATATGGTTGGGGTGGCAGTAGTGCTAGGCAACACAGCCCCTATGAGTGGGGGTGGCAGTAATGATAGGCAACATTCAACATATGGGTGGGGGTGGCAGTAGTGATAGGAAACATACCCCCTAAGGGTGGGGGAGGCAGTAGTGATAGGCAACATAGCCCCTATGAGTGGGGGTGGCAGTAATGATAGGCAACATTCAACATATGGGTGGGGGTGGCAGTAGTGATGGGCAGCATACCACATATGGGTGGGGGTATCAGTAGTGATAGGCAACATAGCCCCTATGATTGGGGGTGGCAGTAATGATAGGCAACATACCCCCTATGAGTGGGGGTGGCAGTAGTGATAGGCTACATACCCCCTATGAGTGGGGTGGCAGTAGTGATAGGCTACATACCCCCTATGAGTGGGGTGGCAGTAGTGATAGGAAACATACCCCCTAAGGGTGGGGGAGGCAGTAGTGATAGGCAACATAGCCCCTATGAGTGGGGGTGGCAGTAATGATAGGCAACATTCAACATATGGGTGGGGGTGGCAGTAGTGATGGGCAGCATACCACATATGGGTGGGGGTATCAGTAGTGATAGGCAACATAGCCCCTATGATTGGGGGTGGCAGTAATGATAGGCAACATACCCCCTATGAGTGGGGGTGGCAGTAGTGATAGGCTACATACCCCCTATGAGTGGGGTGGCAGTAGTGATAGGCTACATACCCCCTATGAGTGGGGTGGCAGTATTGATAGGCAACATTCAACATATGGGTGGGGGTGGCAGGAATGATAGGCAACATTCAACATATGGGTGGGGGTGGCAGTAGTGATTGGCAACATACCACATATGGGTGGGGGTGGCAGTAGTGATAGGCAACATACCCCCTATGAGTGGGGGTGGCTGTAGTGATAGGCTACATACCCCCTATGAGTGGGGTGGCAGTAGTGATAGGCTACATACCCCCTATGAGTGGGGTGGCAGTAGTGATGGGCTACATACCCCTTATGAGTGGGGTGGCAGTAGTGATGGGCTACATACCCCCTATGAGTGGTAGTGGCAGTAGTGACAGGCAACATACCCCCTATGAGTGGGGGTTGGCAGTTGTGATAACCATGCAACCCCTAAAGTGGCCTGCTGCTAGTGGTCAGGATATGGACCCCCTGGGTGTGTGTGACATTTGGCAGGTACGTGTTGTTTGTTTGTGTGGTGGGTGTCTGACTTACCGTCTGTGCCATCCACGTCTGTTCCTGATCCGGGCATAGAAGTACAGTACTGGTATGACCAGCCGATGGTATTCATGATGTGTTCGTCTCGTACACGCTGATTGTTGCTCTGTCTCGTACCCGTTGCTAGCTGGTCCGTCTCGTAGCCGTGGAGTGTGTTCTGACGCAAATCGTACCTGATATGCTGCTTTCCTGGATGCTGTGACATGCTGTACATGGCAACCCGTCCGACGCGTAGGAAGTACACATCGTACTTGACATGCCGGAAATTGCAGTGATAATGTTACCGTGCGACTCAAAATATGCGTTAACGGATCCGGCTCGTATGGAAAATGTGGATGGAGTCGGAGCGTACATGTCGGTTGGGAATGTGGCACTTTTCCGTATCGTACTTCCTCGCCCAGACGGCCTGGCTCCTGGAACAATTCAGTCATGAGGTAAGGCTAAGGGCAGCTATCAGTGAGCCGTCCGACTGAGATCGGAACCGACCCCTTAATGTCAGATTCACACAGAACATCATCACTCACATTGGGTGCCCATCATTTGTGGGGGGAGTTAAATCTGATGGGGGCAAAAACTCGAACAATGCAATAGTTAGTCCCTTTTGTGAATCAAACACCCAGTCTCAAAAGGGTGGGAAGGTATCTCAGAACATATACATCTTATCCTCCGAGTCAATAGATTCCTTAGGGACATCCACTACACTGATTGCTGACATTGGAACATGACCTGATGCACGGTCAATTATTTGACTCCTGTCAATAGCTGTGGTTTACATAAAATTAGTGTGGCTTGCAAAGTAGTCTCAGGATAGAATTTTTGGACAGAGTCTTAACTATCCAATTTTCATCATTGACAACAGACTGCAAACCACATTTTGTCCATAACACAACAGGTTGCACACGTGAAAAAAGTGGCAACCAGCTGATCACGGACTTACATACCCTGACCTTTGTTATGTGCAATGGCCCGGTTGACTGGATTCAGAGCTAGCCGAGGTACAAGAGGTATGTGTAAGCCATTACTTAAAGCTATGTTGTGCAAAACACAACAGGCTAATATAATCTTGCACACCTCATCTGAAACGCGTCTTCAACAGACAAAAGTTTTTATTTGTGCCCTAATGGACCTATGCTGAGGTACAGTGGTTGGATGTCTGTAATGTGTGAGGAGCTGAGGGATGAGTGCATGCCCAGCATCACTGAGGAGGGAAGATAGGGCAATAGGATACATTTCCCTCTCAAATTTAAACAGAACATGATCTATACTTTGGTGTCTGTTGAGACCATGTATGCAACTTGATGATTCTTATAGTACAATGGTTGTTAATGTAAGGTGACATACATACATTTCATTTACACATATCCATCATTTATAAAGCTTGGTACTAACCCAGTAGCCACATGTTGCCAAAGTCTCTCGCAGCCATCCGCCGGGCAAGAAATGACATGGGGAATACAAAGTTGTCAAGGGTACTGCTGGGAAACACTGCATGCACATCAATGAATCTCCCACTGGCATCACAGACACCCTGCACATCGATGAAATGCCATTGGTGTCTGTTGCGGAATATGTGTGCAATGCAGTGGGGTGAATGAAGGGTCACATGGGTATAATCAATTGCACCCAGCACACGTGGGAAGCGGGAAAGGAGATAGGAATCCCTAGCTGCCCTTTATCTCCCGCCCAGTGTATGGGGCATTCGTATATAGATGTGGGCTCTTGAATTGATGCAGCTCAGTACCTGATGCAAGCATCGTGACTGGTTTGCCTGAGAGATGCCCACAAGATCACTGGTGACCCTTTGGAACGACCCCGTCATAAAGAAATGGAGAGCAGAAAGTATCTTGAGATATGCTAGAATGGCATGGGAGCAGCAAGTCAGATTCAAGTTCCTGCTCCCACTCACATACCATCTCCAAGATGACTTCTGGAGGGAAACGGTATCTGGCTCTGACATCTTGGCTGGACATCCCTAATAGATTTATCCTTTGTCTGAATTTCCTCCCTACTCTTCCCCTCCTTCTCAGGTCTTCTTGCCCCATGGCAAGGAGCAGAGCAACAAACACTTTCAGCAACATGTTTAAGATTTGTGTGTTTCTGCTCTGCTTTAATATGTGCTGCAGGGCTAGGATTGGCTGTTGGGTTGCAGTGTTTCAGTTTGGAGCATGGTTGGGGAGGGTAGGCACTTGGACAGGTGTTTAGCATTGAGGAAAATGATCATCTGACCCGAATGCGGTTATTCTGGCCCATAAGCGGAGATTCCACCCTGGGTGCAGAAATTCCGTCCCAAGTGTGGGATTTTTGGCCCGGGTGCGAAAATTCCACCCTGGGTGCGGAAATTCCGGCCCGAGTGCGGACGCAAAGATAGGAGTCGTTAGTGATTTCTGTGAATACCAAAAGTCGTAAATGTAGTCTTTTGTTTCAGATTACTTTTGTGAACCTGGCCGTATGTAAATTGTGATTTAATCGTGCTTGCGCTTTTGGCCAATTCACCATGTTCAATTTTGTGTCTTGCTCAACCCTAGACCCCTTGAAATAATGTCTCGATTACCTCTGACACCTATGTTGTTGCTTGGAGTCAAGTCAAATTCTCTAGTGTTTTTTCTCGGCAGAGTTTGTTTCCCACAGACAATGCACCATCTGTTGAAATAAAACACAGCACATCAGCAAACCCAAAAGTCTAACATACATTTAACCCCTGCTATGCCAGAGACGTAATGGTTACATCCTTGGCAATGTTGCTGCTGTCTCAAGGACGTAACCATTACATCCTCGGCACAGCAGTAAGAAATCCCTCTGCTGTGAACAGCAGAGGGATTTCTTTTTTTCTCTTTGAGCCGCGGGAGCTGGGGAAGAGCTTCCCCAGTTTTGTAGTGACGATTGGCACGCATGGTGTGCTGACGTCATTACACTGAAACCAAAACTGAAATGAGCCGACCGGCTCATTTCAGTTTCATTGCCTACATGCTCAGGGGGCTATCTCAGCCACCCGAGCACATAGGTAAACGGGAGGGGTATCATTGGAAAGAGGATCCACCCACTAGTCACCAGGGAGGGGGGAGCTTCCCCCTTGGGCAAGGGCATTTGCTCCCCCATTAAATTTAGGAAAAGACCAGTCGTTCTGTACCCACTGGGGGACAGATGGGGGCAGCAGCCCCCAATTTTCACCCCAGGGGCAGAAATCACACTCGACACCAGGAATTTGTTTAATGCGCCTATTTATGGGTGTGGGTTGCCCTAAATGCGCAATATAATGCCCCCACCCCTCTAAAATATTGGCACAATATATCTACCCCCTAGTGAGCAGATGGGGAAGTAACCCCCAATCTACCCCCCCACTAGACATCAGGGATTTATTTGTGCACATTTAAGGGTGGGGCTACCCTAATGGCATTATAATTCCTCCACCCCTCCAAAATTTATAGTACGGTGTTTATGCCCACCTGGGGCACAGATTGGGGGAAATAGCCCACAATCTGCCTCCGGGGGGGGGGGATGAAGGCACACTAGGAACCAGGGATTTGTTTTGTGGCACACGTAGGGGTGGGGGCTGCCCTAAATGGGCATTGTAATGCCCCCACCCCTCCAAAATATTGGCACAGTCTCCCCCCAAGTGCAGATGGGGGCAATAGCCCCCAATCTTGTCCCCGGAGGGCAGAAAGCACACAAGACACCAGTTTATTTTCTATTTAAAAGAGGGATGGGGCTGCCCAGAATGGGTGTGCAAATGCCCCCAATCCCCAAACAAAAAAGGGACAGTCTTTCTACCCTCCTTGAGGGGCCAGATGGGGGTTATTACCCCCGATCTGGCACGAGGGGGCAGAAAGCACACTAGACACCAGAGATTTTTTCTTCATTAAAGAGAGGTGTTGGCTGCCTGTAATGGGCGATGCCAATGCTCCTTCCCACCAAAAATAGCTTAAGTCATTCCGCCTCCCCCGGGCAAAAGCCCCGAACTGCCTATGGTGGGGGGCAGAAAGCCCACTATGGACAAGAGATATGTTTTTGGGCATGGCAGCGAGCAGCTGCTTAGGCAAGCGTTATTCCCCTATTTGTGTAGACACATTTTGGCTGCTTCAGCCTTCCCTTGGGGGTAGAACAGCATTACTTTTAGTCTCACCTGCCCCCAAGGGGGCAGAATACAACTAGACACTAGTGAAAGTTTCTGTGTGTGTGAACTGGAGTTCGGCTGATGGTTTATGTGTACTGGTGTTTGGCTGTATGTGTGTGACCCTGCATTTTGCTGCCAGTGTGTGGACTTGCGCTTAGCTGGCAGTGTGTGTGGACTAGCGCATGGCTGGCAGTGTGCTTGGATTGTCCCTTTGCTAGTGGACTGCGTGGATGTCACATGTCTGGTATGTGTGTAGACTGTCGCTTGGCTAGCAGTGGGTGTGGGCTGTTGCTTGACTGGTGGTGTGCGTGGGCTGTCTCTTGGCTGGTGGTGTGCATGAATGTATGATGTTACAACGCAAACATTTGCAACACATGCCTTTACAACAGTTTTTACATCACAGCATCCATTACAACGCATGATTTTACATCGCATGCCATCACGACGCATTTTTAGAAACTACCTTTACAACGCATTCCATTACAAATCATACCATTACAACACATATTACTTTTAGGGCAACAGTAGGGTATGTGTTGGATAGTGGAGGGGTAAAAATTACTATTCCCACTTCACTGAGTGCAACAGTGTAGGGGTATAAAAATACTATTCCCACTCCAGTGAGTGCAACAGTAGGGTAAGTGTTGGATAGTGTAGGGGTAAAAATTACGATTCCCCATTACTTACCTTATATTGCGTTGTAATGACATGCGTTGTAGTGACATTCATTGTAGTGACGTGCAATGTAATGGCTGCGTTGTAATGGCATGCGAAGTAAAGGATGTTGTGTTGTAATGACTGCGTTGTAAAGGTAGGACGATGTATTGACTGCATTGTAAAGGTTGTTTCCGGTGTGCATGAATGTCACTTGGCTGGTGGTGTGCATGGCTAGTGCTTGGCTAGCAGTGTGGCTTGCATGGATCCTCCAGCGTTTTATTATCCAGAATCCCCTGCCAACCTTACATTTAGCTAAAGAGTCACACTTTCCTCACACTTCTCAGTGGAAACGTTGTGGGCTCTCCTAATTAAAATGGTACCTCACTTTTGTGGATGCCCAGAGCAGAGAACCTAAAAATGTATGAAATGAACAACTGAGGGGGAACCAAAGTGGGTCCAAAAGGGCAGTTTTTTTCCATAAGAGTTTAGGCTGACTCTGCTTTAGGCACCTACACAATTGAGGTATAATTTTTATCTGGAGACTGAGGGGAGCACTTGGTGGGGGAAATCGGTGCCGGCGCGGTGATCTCACAACCTTGCCACACAGAAATGTGAGATAAAGGTGACTTTGTAGCTAAATTTGAAGTTTTCAGGGGATTCCTGGGTAAGAAAGCATTGGTAGATCCATACAAGCCACACATCTGTGGACTCCCCAGGTATCTAGATTTCAGAAATGTCTAAGGAGCTGTCACTTGGATGGATCCCCCAATGTTTTGTTACCCATAATCCCCTGCAAACCACAGATTTAGCTAAAAAAACATCATGTCTTCCTCACATTTTGTGTGGAAAGGTTGTGGGATCACAGAAACCCACACAAACTTCCTACCTCCTAGCGTTCCCCCAGGTCTCCTGATAGGCATGCTGCCTTGCTAGTGTGGGTGGGCCAAGTGCCGGCCACAGGAAAAGGCCCAAAACTTACTGTTGAGACTTCAAAATTATCTATCACCAAAAGACATGGTTTTGCGAGGGAGCCACCTACGCTTTTGGTCCCGGGCTTGGTGGCCATCTAATGGAACCTGCCAAACCCAGACATTTCTGAACACTAAACACCTGGGGGAGTCCAGGGAGGGGTGGCTAATGTGGAGCCCCCATTTTCTTACCCAGACTCCCATGCAAACCTCCAATTTTGCACAAAAATACATTTTCCTCACATTTCCATGTGGGAAAGTTGTAGGATCACAGGGACGACACAGATTTCCTACCACCTACTGTTCACCCAGGTCTTCAGTTAAAAATGGAACCTCAATTGTATGAGTGGGCTAAGTGTTATGTCCCAGTAAAATACCAAAACTGTGTAAAAAATGTTGGTTTTCTGACAAAAGTCTGCCTGTTTCTTAAAGCTGGGAAAATGGTGATTTCAGCACCACAAACCCCTTGTTGATACAATTTGCAAGGAAAAAAACTTTCTGCAGCAATTTCCCCCCCCATTTTTTCCCATAAAAACAAAATGTAGCTGTATTGCGGCTAATTTCTTGATCCCTTCTAGGAGAATCTTAAACCCTGGGGGCCTCATTTATGAGAAATGACGCATCGCTGCGTGAAAGCAGCGATGCGTCACTTCTCAGTGCGCACTCCTTGCGTCATGATTGATGCGTCATATTTATAATATGACGCATCATGTCGCAAGGAGTTACAGATACGTCAGTATTTCTGACGTATCTGTAGGCGCAAAAGTGACGCACTGCTTGAGTGTGTCACAAAAGTGACGCAACTCAGCAATGTGTACTTTCACATGGATAAGTCCCATGTTGTTAGTGCTTGCGTCAGTTTTACGCCTGCCATGAAGCAGGCGTAAGATTTTGACGCATTAGTGGCCAAGAAATGGCGCAGTGAAATCCTATAGATTTCACTGCGTCACTTCCATGACCCTTTCTTGCGTCAAAACGCCCCCTTGCATACATTATACCTGGTGCAGGTATAATGTGGCGCAGGGGTTTACAAAGTGACGCATCTACCTAGATGCATCACTTTGTAAATATGGCGCAACAAGGCGCATTTTTTACGGCAATGGTGCCGCACCGGTGGCGTAAAAGTGACGCACAGCCTCATAAATGAAGCCCTGGGTGCCTTTAGAATCCTCAGGATGTTGAAAGAAAACGACAGACATTTGACATGGATACCTTATGTGGACAAAATGCGATGGAGGCCTAGACGCAAACTACAACAAATTGTCAAAAAGGGGCATGGCACAGCGGGGGGGGGGGGTTGTGGGAGAGGAAGGCCTGGCAACAAAAGTGTTAATGCAAAAATTGCAAGCAACACATGTAAAATCAGGTGTAAATAGTAATTTCAACTGACCACAGCTCAGCATATAATGATACAATGTATGGTATTTTGGACAGTTTATTTACACTTGTTAACAATTGGGTTAATGGTTGTCTAGGGTATGCACCTGAGCCAGGCAGAACCCACCACTTTAGTCAGGCTAAGGGAGTTACACACGATAACATCTGCTCACCCCCTTGGTAGCTTGGCAGAGCATTCAGGCTTATCCCCAAGGCAATGTATAAAGTGTTACAATACACACACACCAGTGACATACAAGCACACCACAAATAGAGAGTCCACACAAGGCTATATAAAAATATTCTTTGTATTATACACCAAACACATTAGACCACATCACATAAATCATTGTGCCACTAGGCACTTGTCATAGAAAAATGCATATAAAATACATAGACCAAAAATCAGTCTGCCAATTAGGACTTTGTCATAATCTCACAAGTAGTGCACTAATGCAGACACTTAAAAGCTGCACATGCGCATAGGATCATCATGAACACAGCAGTCATGACCTCCCCGTTAGGGCAATACAGCAACCACTGATAGTTTGCCCTGGTCATATGAACATCCTTTACGTGCATCTAACTGTAATCCTGGAATAGTACGCCTTACCCTGACTGGGCAAGGCACACCAATGTATACTAACCCAATTAGGTCAGGAAAGACAGTAGTTAGGTGATGCAAACATTTGGGGGGTGTGGGGAAGGCCATATATCAATACAGTCAGGGCAGGTGATGCAGTATGTAATGAGGAAAATATTTCAATCACCATACTTCACATAACCCTGGGATTCAGCTCCTCTGCCCTACTATTACAGGCTATACGGCACTGCAAGGTCCTAAGTATGTCCTAGAAGCACTATTATGCTTGTTACAGTAATGTGTAGAGTCAGCAGGATCGGGACCTCTGTCGAGGATTTACCCTGTCCTGTGATGACCACTGTTCATAGGTGCCCCCGAGACACCTAGCGCTTTCCCCGAGGCACTTCCCAGCAACGTAAGGGGAGAACACAAAGTACTGGGCAAATGCGGGGAGACCTCACCGGGTCTGCCCCTGTGATCAAGAACTCATGGCAGCCTCCTGTGTCCCTGCGGTGCGGCTGTGAAACATGCCCCCACTTCGCCTATGAGCCATCTATGGCATGTGTCACTCACAAGTAGCCCTGAGCCGTCCTGGCTGCCAGGGACCGCCGCTGAGATTGATGCAGCCTCCCTTCTGCTTAGCTGGGCAAGGGGAGCGGTCCCAGTTGGCTCTGCTTCGGTCACTACGCCTTGCAGATCTCCTGCATCCGCTGGCCCAACTCACCTGGGGGACTCCAGGCCGAGATTCCTTCTTGCTTGGACGGCTCCCTCTGATCGCGGCTCTCAGTGTCACGCTGCCTTGAGTCGAACCACTCCGTGCTGTGGGGTCTGTAGTGTGAGTTGCCCTTGGGCGCCGTAATCCTGTACAGCCTGGGGCAAGTAAGCAGAGCCCCGGCTGTAAGTGAACAGGAGACCATGAACCAGCCGACAGGGAGGGGAGAGCACTTTCTTGCACCTCAGCTCCCCCCTCCCTTCACCATGAGGCAAGGGCAGCACCACACTTGTTGAAATTCCATCAAAAGCGCTCCTTCACAGCAAGGAAAGCTCTTCCACCGATTGTTCTGCAAGGCACAGAGCGTCTCCACACACTGGGCTGCTGAACAAAGAACTACTCTTGTACTTTCCTTTTCATCCTTCGAACAGAAAGGTACCAGGAAAGTCCAGTCCTTTTTCCTGCTCCGGGCAGGAGCAACCACTGCAGGCTGACCCACCTACCTACATCAGGGGTAGTGCACCTCACACAGTTCTCCAGCTTGCCACTCAGGAAGGACACTTTAGATCCTGCAAGGATCTTTCTTGAAATCTTTTAGGTCCCTGAGCACACACAAGCCCTTGGAGATTTCCTTCCCAAGCAGGATACCACAGAAGGCAAATAGAGTCAGTCCCTTTCCTCCACCACAGACAGAAGCAGCAACTGCAAGCCAACCCACTCACACAGTCCTTCCGTCTTCTTCTTGACAGGGTCCTCTTGCTCCTGGAAGTAATAAAAAATCCTGGGCTTTTAGGTGTAATACTTATACCCCATTCTGTCATTGTTCTCTTTGTGGAAAAGGTCACTGAACCCAGTCCAAACCAGTCCTGTCCTCCCTGGTGCAGCATGACCACAAGCGGCGGAGACAGCATTGTGAAAAAGGAGACACAGCCTATTCAGGTGCAAGCAAAACACCCACAACTACTCAAAATGCAGACCAGGTCTAATCAGCCCTGCGAGGAGTCACCTAGGCCAGGCAGGGCACACCTCAACCCCCCTTGTACCTGTCTAGAGTGAATACACATCACAGCTCATGTCACTCAAACACCAGACGCTGAATACACAAACAGGTAGAGGCACACAGATTGGTAAAGGAAGAAAATTGTGTTATCAAAAGAGACTAGCTTAAATATGACCAATATTGTTAGGACTCTGATTAGATTTGTCATGGGCAACTCGTTGGTGAGTTCATGAAGCCCTCACCCACCAACCTGGTTGGTGGCATGCTTCATCATCGGGCCCACCCAGTGACACCTAATGTGTCCTGGGTGTGCTGCGATGCCTGATTACAGCGGAGCTGGTATTTTGCTGAGAGTGCAGTGTGAGGTGTAAAATGAAGTGTGAGTTAAAACGGCTTGGCGAGGGTCCCAGTACCCAAGGGTAAATTAAATTTTAATAACTGGGCCCCCGTCAGCGGTTAAAATAAGGCTTGGGGATGTTTAAGGGAGGCGAGTTACTACCTCCTACATCCATCAGTTGGCCGACATGTTTCAGCCAGTGCCTTAAACTAAATCTGGCTTTCCTCAGGACCTTTTTAAAATAGAGTGTAGTGCAGGTTAAAAAGGAGTGTAATCCAGGCTATGTGTTACACTCACTAAGGTGTTTCTCTAAGTGTGAGAGGGGGGATTCCCTTCTCATATATGCCTGTACCGACAACATTGAAGACATAGACAAAACATGTAAGAAGAGGAGAGTCAAATAGGCGTCTTCACCACATAGTCATATACATAGAGTGCCGAATCTACAGTGCTCAGTGCGTAGACTACAGTCGGCAAAAGTGTAATGGCACTGGTGGTACCATTATTGTGATTATCGCAAATAATTGGGGGTGGTGTCGCTAAAACACGGGTATCACACATATGCATGAGATACAAAGTGTGATGGGGCGTAAGTAAACACTCTTACGCTTAGATTTTGCAGCCAATGCTTTCAGGAGTGAAGCGGTAAGGGGTTGACCCTGTAGGGAAATAATGTTGGCCACTGGGAGTTAGAGACCTGTAAGGAGGGAAAAGCGCTTACCCAGAGATTGTTGCTTGGAGGTTGTCATACTCACAGCTTTTCTGGTCAGAGCCTGCCTTGTACCTGTTGCACCGTCCTCGTACTCCGGTAGAAAGAGCTGGAGTTTCTTGTTTATTTTTATATGCTTGCTAATTGGTTAACTATCTGCACCTGTAGCTGGGAGTAAGAGTAGAAAGACTACCCCGGGTGTTTTCCTAGCTGTCTGCTCATGGGCGGTGGAAAGACACTAGTCTCTTGCACATGAGCGGTGCTGCTTGTGTCTATTGCGCATGAGCGGGGGTGAGACACTAGTTGGTGGAAAGACACTAGTCTCTAGCACATGCGCGGTGCTGCTTGTGTCTATTGCGCATGAGCGGGGGTGAGACACTAGTTATTAGTGCTGTTGCGTGGTAGAGTATGTGTGTTAAAGTCTGCAATCTGCCACTATCAATAGTGCGGGCATGGAATTAAAGGAGGTGCACTTAGCATGTGACTGAGTTCCAAGGGATCGCATCGTTCAGCCATTAATGTGTGAGGAAAGGCTATAGATCCAACGCTGTTCTTTGCTCATCAGTCTTCTTTCATTGTCTAATGCCTGCTCAGGGATTTGTTCGATGACTGTCCATGTGAGGTCAATGGGGGTATGGCCACGGGTGATGAAGTGGTTGGTTAATTTACTGATGTTTTTCTTACACCTAATGGTGCTTCTGTGCTCAGTGACCGTAGTGCGTATTTTGCGGGTGGTCATGCCGATATAGCAGAGACCACAGGAGCAGGTGAGAAGGTAAATCACATTACGTGAATTGCAGTTGGTGTGGCTGCGTTGTGTCCACACCTTGTTAGGTTCTAGGGTTAGAGTTTTGGTGTGGGTGGTTAAGTGGCACACACTGCAATCATTGCAGGGGTAGTGTCCAGTTACTTTTGGTAGGCCCCATGCATTCAGAATGGTGTTCGGTTATTGTGTGTTATGCGTTTTGGGGCGGTTGTTAACTAGTTGGTCCTTCAAGTTATTGCTTCTCTTGGTTTGCACTGATAGTGCTGGTGAACTTCAAGTATGGGTCCCTGCCGTTGAGCCAGATGAGGAATTGATCCAGGGTTGTTTGTGGACCCTCCCATATCACAAGGATGTCGTCAATATAACGGCGCCATGCAAGGATGTGGTTGGCATAGGGGTTTGTGCTGTCAGCAATGTGCGTGCATTCGAATTGGTGGACGTAAAGACCTGCTACCCTTGGGGCGAAAACGCTGCCCATGGATGTTCCATTGGTCTGGAGGTAGAGGGTTCCCTCATATTCAAAGTAATTTTCCTTTAGTGCCAGTGTGGCGCATTGGTGGATGAATTCTCTGGGGGTGTGGTAGGGCCATGGTGACTCCCTGAGGATGTCCCTGAGTACTTTTATTGTGGCTTCTTGGGGTAGGCTGGTATAGAGGCTCTCAATATCCATCCCTACAAGAAGTTGGGTCTCCGTGTTAAACTCCATGTTGTTGATCACTTGTAGTAAGTGTTTGGTGTCCTTGATATAGCTGGGCGTTTGTTGCACTAGCGGATTGAGAAAAAAGTCGCAGTAGCGTGACAGGGGCTCTATGAGCAAATTGATACCAGACACTATGGGTCTGCCCGGTGGGGGATTTTGCCCTTGTGTACAGTGTAGAAGTATGGTATTTTGACTTTTTGGGGGCAGAGGTACTCTGCTTCTTGCTTGGAAATATGTTCAGCATCGCAGGCATTCTTTATTAGTGTCTGGATAGTGTTCTGAAGAGTGTCAGTGGGATCTTGTTCCAATCTTTTGTAATTTCTGTTGTCGCTTAACAGTCTGCGGCACTCCGTGTCGTAATCTTTTTTGTCTAGAAGGACAATACCTCCCCCTTTGTCAGTTGGTTTAATTATGATTGAACGATTGGTTTTGAGACGTTGGATGATGTCTCTTTCATCTTTGGATAGGTTGTTGAAATGATTAGTTGGACTAAGATTTTCAACGTCGTTGTATACTGCCAACTCAAAAGTGCTGACCTCAGGGGGCACTGTGGATGGTGGCGGGTTGAAGGTGGATTTAGTCCTTAGGCCTGTGACATTTGGGTTCTCATTGGTAGGTTGGTTGTCCATTGTCAATTTCTCAAAAAATGCCTTGAGTTTGAGCTTACGAAAGAACTCAGCCAGTTCCAGGGACATCTTCACGGAGTCACCATGGCCCTACCACACTTCCCGAGAATTCATCCTCCAATGCGCCACACTGGCACTAAAGGAACATTATTTTGAATATGAGGCAACCTCCAGACCAATGGAACATCCATGGACAGCGTTTTCGCCCCAAGCGTAGCAGGTCTTTACGTCCACCAATTCGAATGCACGCACATTGCTGACAGCACAAACCCCTATGCCAACCACATCCTTGCATGGCGCCGTTATATTGACGACATCCTTGTGATATGGGAAGGTCCACAAACAACCCTGGATCAATTCCTCATCTGGCTCAACGGCAGGGACCCATACTTGAAGTTCACCAGCACTATCAGTGCAAACCAACTTGCTTTCCTGGACCTAAATATAACAGTCAAAGATGGCAGACTCACCACGACAACCTACTATAAACCCACGGCCAGAATCTCTTTACTCCACTTCACAAGCTTCCACCTACGCCCGCTACGGGAGAACCTTCCCTTCGGGCAATTCTTACGTATACGCAGGAATTGCAGTGATATAGCAGACTATAAAAAACAGTCCGCTGAACTATCCAAGAAACTGGAGGCCCGGGGCTACCCACCAGCCATCATCTCCAAAACCAGGAAGAGGGCCAGGAACCAGAATAGAGAGGCCCTCCTTGAAACCACAGCTAAAGAGGAGCAGGAACAACCTATCACCTGCGTCACTACGTACAACACAGCCTCCAATGAGGTAGCCAAACTCATTTAGAAGAACTGGAAGATCTTGAATTCTGGCCAGAGGCAGTGGGACATACCGCGTTTTGCTTTCAAGAGAAGCAATAACTTGAAGGACCAACTAGTTAACACCCGTCCCAAAACGCATAACACACAATAACCGAACACCATTCTGAATGCATGGGGCCTACCAAAAGTAACTGGACACTACCCCTGCAATGATTGAAGTGTGTGCCACTTAACCACCCACACCAAAACTCTAACCCTAGAACCTAACAAGGTGTGGACACAACGCAGCCACACCAACTGCAATTCACGTAATGTGATTTACCTTCTCACCTGCTCCTGTGGTCTCTGCTATATCGGCATGACCACCCGCAAAATACCCACTAGGGTCACTGAGCACAGAAGCACCATTAGGTGTAAGAAAAACATCAGTAAATTAACCAACCACTTCATCACCCATGGCCATACCCCCAATGACCTCACATGGACAGTCATCGAACAAATCCCTGAGCAGGCATTAGACAATGAAAGAAGACTGATGAGCAAAGAACAGCATTGGATCTATCGCCTTTCCTCACACATCAATGGCCTGAACGATGCGATCCCTTGGAACTCAGTCACATGCTAAGTGCACCTCCTTTAATTCCATGCCCGCACTATTGATAGTGGCAGATTGCAGACTTTAACACACATACTCTACCACGCAACAGCACTAATAACTAGTGTCTCACCCCCGCTCATGCGCAATAGACACAAGCAGCACCGCTCATGTGCAAGAGACTAGTGTCTTTCCACCGCCCATGAGCAGACAGCTAGGAACTCACCCGGGGTAGTCTTTCTACTCTTACTCCCAGCTACAGGTGCAGATAGTTAACCAATTAGCAAGCATATGAAAACGAACAGTAAACTCCAGCTCTTTCTACCGGAGTACGAGGACGGTGCAACAGGTACAAGGCAGGCTCTGACCAGAAAAGCTGTGAGTATGACAACCTCCAAGCAACAATCTCTGGGTAAGCGCTTTTCCCTCCTTACAGGTCTCTAACTCCCAGTGGCCAACATTATTTTACTACAGGGTCAACCCCTTACCGCTTCACTCCTGGAAGCATTGGCTGCAAAATCTAAGCGTAAGAGTGTTTACTTACGCCCCATCACACTTTGAATCTCATGCATATGTGTGATACCCGTGTTTTAGCGACACCACCCCCAAATATTTGCGATAATCACAATAATGGTACCACCAGTGCCATTACACTTTTGCCGACTGTAGTCTACCCACTGAGCACTGTAGATTCGGCACTCTATGTATATGACTATGTGGCGAAGACGCCTATTTGACTCTCCTCTTCTTACATGTTTTGTCTATGTCTTCAATTTTGTCGGTACAGGCATATATGAGAAGGGAATCCCCCCTCTCACACTTAGAGAAACACCTTAGTGAGTGTAACACATAGCCTGGATTACACTCCTTTTTAACCTGCACTACACTCTATTTTAAAAAAGGTCCTGAGGAAAGCCAGATTTAGTTTAAGGCACTGGCTGAAACATGTCGACCAACTGATGGATGTAGGTGGTAGTAACTCGCCTCCCTTAAACATCCCCAAGCCTTATTTTAACCGCTGACGGGGGCCCAGTTATTAAAATTTAATTTACCCTCGGGTACTGGGACCCTCGCCAAGCCGTTTTAACTCACACTTCATTTTACACCTCACACTGCACTCTCAGTAAAATACCAGCTCCGCTGTAATCAGGCGTCACAGCACACCCGGGACACATTAGGTGTCACTGGGTGGGCCCGATGATGAAGCATGCCACCAACCAGGTTGGTGGGTGAGGGCTTCATGAACTCACCAACGAGGTGCCCATGACAAATCTAATCAGAGTCCTAACAATATTGGTCATATTTAAGCTAGTCGCTTTTGATAACACATATAAACCACGGGGACTCGGACTAGCTTTCTAGTCCTCTCTCTCCCTCTTGATACGCGCAAAGAAAGAAAATTACCACTTTCTAAAAGTGGCATTTCCAAACACAGGGGCAGATTTATGAAGGCCTTGCGCCGCCGGTGCGTCATTTTTAACATGGGAAAAAGTGACGCACCGGCGGCGCAAGGCCTTCATAAATCTGCCCCACAGAATTAAAAAAACATCTTTACCAAAAGGTGTGTTAATAAATTCTAAGTTCAGAGAGCCTAAACTCCACTTTCCTATCTTGTCCCTATTGCAAGTTACACATTTTAAAACATTACAGTGCAACCCCAATGATTAGCCTATCGGACATATAGTCTTTCAACAGGGAAAACGAAATACACAGTATTTCACTATCAGGACATGTCACATACACCAGTACATGTCCTACCTTTCACATACACTGCACCCTGCGCATAGGGGTACCTTGGTATTTACCTTTGGGTGCCTTACATGGTAAAGACAGGTAAGATTTGGGCCTTGCAAGTGGATTCACTTGCCAGGGCAACATGGTAGTTGCAAACAGCACTCGTAGACACTACAGTGGTAGATCTGAGACCCATTTACAGGGTAACTCATGTGGGTGGCACATCTAGTGCTGCATGGGGACTAGTAGCATTTGATATACAGGCCCTGGCACACACTCTGGACTTTACTAGGGACTTACCAGTAAATCAAATATGCCAATCATGGATAACTAATCATTGTCACAATTTATACAGCGAGCATATGCACTTTATCACTAATCAGCAGTGGTAAAGTGACCAAAGTCCTATAGTCAACAAAAAACAATGTCAGAAAAATCGGAAGCAATAGGCAAAATGTTTGGGGATAAACCTGTCAAAAGGGCCAGGTGTAACACCACTTCCTGCAATAAACGTTTCTGGATAAACCTGAAAGAAATTTGATACCTCCGTGAAACCTATATATTAAGCAGGATCTTCTCACAGTGAAAATGGAAGATGTTCTTGTAACTCAGATACAAATATATAAACACACTGCTGTATTCATTAATTTCCTAAAACAACGCTTCTGGTTGTGAACCTTTTTTTTTTTTTGCCCATCTGACCAGCACTTTCTCTACTTCTTGCCTAATCTTTTCCCAATTTACCTTAGTGACTTCGGCCAATTTCTGCGTAATTATAACGCCATGGTAGAGCATGCTTGATTTTGCCTGTACTTGTTGTACTGGTTGGTTCCATTCTATAATTTCAGTCTTGTTTCTATTTACTCTGTATCCTGAAACTCTTCCAAATGCTTCGGTTTTAGCTATTAATATGGGTATAGACACTTGCGGATTTAGTGTGTAGAGTAAAAAATCATATGCGTAAAGCGCTAACTTGATCTCAAGATTCCCATATCTATAAGTAATAATACCAGGGTCTTGTCTGATCCATGCCGCTAATGGTTCAATATATATATATTAAACAAACGTGGAGACAGGGGACATCCCTGCCTGGTTCCACATGATATATTGACCCAATAAGTTAGCTCCCCATTAACCAAAACCTTTCCTCTTGGGGATTTATTAAATTATGGTGGAAACCGAATACCTTTAAAACTTCCCACAGATATGACTAGTGAACCTGGTCAAAAGGCTTTACGGCATCTACTGCCACCAGCGTTACAGGAAGATTATAGGTTTCTGCTAAATCTGTCACTCCCATTACTTGAAAAGTTAGCTCATTGAGCTGCCTTCCGGGAATAAAGTACTTCTGGTCTTTGTGTATTATACCCTTAATAATCTTTGAAATTCTGGCAACCAAAATCCCTGCAAACACCTTATAGTCTGTGTTTAACAGTGATATGGCCCTATATGAGTTGACCGCAAGGGGATCCTTATTGGGTTTCAATATCAATGTTACTGTTGCCTCAGTCCAACTTACAGGAGGATCTTCTCCCTCTCTTAGCATTAAATTAAAAAGTTCCCTGAACACTGGTGCCACCTCATCTAAGAGGTTAAGCTAAATCTCGGTTGGAAGGCCATCCGGCCCGGCAGCTTTCCCTCTGGCCATTTTCCTAAACTGTTGTCGGATCTCCTCTTCTGTTATATTGGCGGATAATGTTGCCTTCTGGCCTTCACTCAAAATTGGGAGTTCGATTTCCTTAAAACAACCTTTGATGTTATTCCTCGCAGGGGAAATATCCTCCTTATACAAATTACTCATATGTGTAGAGGCCTCCAGCCCAATTTTGGCATTAGTATCCAACGTGTCCCCTGTCATATGGTTTATCAGGTATTTTATTTGATTATGCACTCTATCGATCTTTGCTTTCCATGCCAACATGGCACCCCATAAGCCAAATGCTGCAGTTGGCTAGCCTTCCATTTATCTGTCAATATTTTATCCAGAGCTTCTTAATATTCTGATTGAAACATTTCTAGTTGTTTCCTAAAAGAGGCCACATTGCTAGAGCTCTCAAGGGAAGCTTTTTGTACCTCTTGCACTTTATTCTTAATGGTTTCCAGCAGCCTTTCTTCTTGGTGCTTCGCACTTCGTTTTTTACTCGCCATAATACCCGTACCTATGGATCTCAAAAAGGCCTTAAAGGAGTCCCATACAGTTTGAAGTTTAGCTGACCCCCTGTTAGCTTAAAAAAATATCACAGCCTCCTCTTTCATTTTATTGATTACCCCCTCATCAAGCAGAATTGTCCTGTCCAGAGTCCATCTGGCTATTCCTCTCTTATTGGGTGTTTTTAGTGATAAGAGGACAACCGAATGATCCGAAAGTATAGCAAGTACGTACTTAATCGTTTCAACCCCAGATACCAGGTCATGATTCAGTACAAAATATTTGATTCGGGAATGATGACCATACTTTTTACTAAAAAAGGTAAAATCTCTCTTATTCCCCATCTTATGTCTCCAAATATCAATCAGATTGAGCTCTCTAATCATATATTTAAGCACTGCCATAGTTTTAGGTGGCGTAACATAGTTGACTTTGGAGGTTTTATCCATACTTTTAATAAATACTAAATTGAAATCCCCTCCAATTACCAGTGGGGTATTAAATGGCATTAAGCATAGTTACAATTTGATTAGTGCATCCGGATTATCCTCATTGGGCCCGTAGTAACTAACTACAATTACGGATATTCCTTGTACTTTTATATTGACTAAGGCCCACCTCCCAGAAGAATCTGTCTGCTGACTTTCTAGTATAATAACAGCATTATTTCTTATAAGTATGGCCATCCCCCTCGTGTTGCTACTTTGATCTGAACAGACGTTACCTTGCACCCAATACCATTTTTTAAAGGCATTCATACATTCGTGTTTTGTTAGGTGCGTCTCTGGCAATAATATGTACGCACTCCTCAGATCTTTTCACAAACTCCATTACTCGACCTAACTTCTTTGCAGACCTCAAACCATCTACATTCCAGGATACAAAGTGCACTAAGTTCTTCGTCATTTATCTATCCTAAACCTCTACCAATACCTTTTAAGTAAATTTTGTGTTGACCTACCCTCTGTATACATACTAATACATAAGTCAGCATAAGTTAATAGGGACCACCCATCAGATAGCAGAAAGAGGACTATATATTTTTTTTTTCCAAATGCGCCCAGCCACCCGTGCACCACCCACCCACCCCCCTGGGTAACCCTCAACCCTATCTCTAAGGCAAAAGGCCTTCGAGGTTCCGCCGTGCAAAAAGAGAGAGTGGCATCACGTGGTTGGGGAACATGGCATCTGGCTAACGCTGGTTAAGAGGAATGCCGTGCCGCAGGAGAGTGAACTATTTTGGACTTTGCAGTATCATGCTGTGATTAAGTAAGGCAAGGTGGCGGGTGTGATGGGTATATCTGCCCGGGACATCTCCGACTAAAGTGTTTTTCCATGCTTTATCCATGCTTATTGTGTTTGTTTACTGTTAAGCCTCGGCACTCGTCGGACTTCAGGATGCGACTCCACCCCCTCAGGGATGCCGGTCCGGGCAGCCGCTTTGTGAGGATGGCGGTGAGAAAAATCTTGTGTTTCCTGTGTTTGCGATTCCCATGGGCTTATTTCCCAGGCTTTCTGGGCTGAATTATAATCTCTGCATAATCGTGGGCCCTTTTACATATGAGCCTCAATACTGGTTCAATTCTAGCAGGACGCGACTCCGCCCCCAAGGAAGCTGGGTTCGGGCAGCGGCCTTTGTGAGGTCTGCTCGGAAGGCAATAACAAGGGTGCAATGTATATATAGATGGGCGGAGGGGAAGGCTTGTGTCTTTATTGTTTGTGATCGTAAATGAGAAGCACAGGGTGCTAAAAAGAATGTTGAAAGAAGCTGGATCAGGGGAGCGCTCTTATTCTTTCCCCTTAATAACACCACATGAGCAGATTTTATAGTCTATCACAATCCAGGAGTGGATGGAGAAGGAGAAGGACCCTGCATCAAGAGACCTACCTCTGAATATTTTGAGCACTAGGGGACCAGAGTGAGTAAAAGGAACAGGTGGGTCTGAGATGGAATAAGTTCGGGGGCAGGAGCAGCTCACATTAGAGGGGCCAGACACTCTCAGAGGCTGTGAGAATTCTGGAGCCCTGGAAGAAGTCCGTACACAGCATATCTCAACTGGAAGGAGTAGATATCTTTTGCGTTCTGAATCGGTTCTCTCCTCTTATGGGGATTGTGGCTGAGAGCTTAGAAGAAATTATATCAGCACCCCAGGGGGTCTGAGTACTCCTGCACAAATTCTTCCCACGTCTATTCCTCTAAACCTATGCCTACGTTAACGCCTAGACCACAACTTGTGTTAGAGGAGGGCCTTAGCAGAGAGGGACCCCCAGAAATCAATGAAGAAGGGGTGAGGATGGAGCATGGTGTCTTGGGAGGGGCCCCCTTGACAAGTCATGTGACAGATCTCCTACTAAGTTTAAGACAGGATATGTTGTCTAGGTTTGAAAACTCCGAACACAACCAGAAGGTTATATAGGATAAATGTGGGATCCTTGAGCAAAAGGTGGACGGGATTGCGTTGCGTATTACAGCATTGGAGGAGGACGTGAAGGGGGTGGGCGAGGCCATAGCAGGAAATTCTAAAGAAATAGTGAGCCTTAGAGAAGAAAATAGGTATTTACAAGAAGATCTGGAAATGTTGGAACTCCATGCCAGACGAAACAACGTTCGTATTCTGGGGGTGTACGAAAATGCAGAAGGCTCGTACATTAAGGGCTTCGCATGTAAACTACTGGGAGATCTACTTCTGGGCCGGTCACCCCACACACCCTGGGCCGGTCACCCCACACACCGTGCGCACTCCCCGTAAGTGGGCCTGTTCCCGCCTAGTGCCGCCACTGCTCGCAACTGTACTCGGCCCTCGACCGCCGGAGCTACTTCCGCCGCATTTGCATTTTGTAATCCTGCTAACCTCGCATTTTGCCTCCATGTATCTCTGCCTTGCTCTGTGACTCTCCTCCTGCTCTCCCCTTTTGTTGTGCTATATCTCACCTCGCATTTTGCCTCCGTGTATCTCTGCTTTGCTCTGTGACTCTCCTCCTGCTCTCCCCTTTTGTTGTGTTGTATCTCACCTCAGTGTTTACGCCGCCTTGCTCTCTGTGACTCTCCCCCTCCTCCCCCCTTGTTGTTCTGCCCGGCCCCTGCCGCGTCATCCCCCTGCGTATTTTCACTTCTGCATACTTGCCCTCTTCACCGTGTGTGTAAAGTTTTTCCGCCGTGTTACCCTTCGTCCGTTGTTCACCCCTTGTTTGCTGTGCCCAGTCCCTGCCGCGTTTCCCGCCACCTCCCCGCCGCTGCACCCCCTGCGGCCCCGCCCCCTTCCCTCGCTCGTCCTTCCCATTCGCCACCCCGCTCCCGCCTCCCAGCTGACCCTCCCTCGCTCCGCCCCCGCCCCACTCTCCACATATGGCAGAGTGGCAAACGCGCAGCGGGCGCGCCGATTGTGCGCCGAAGGCGCGCCAAAGGTAAGCCCGTCTGCGCCCGTCCGCGCCTGGACCGTGCCCAGTGCCAGGACCCCTGGCCCTCGCAGACCCCAGCCCACCCGCCGGACGTACGACGCCGCCACCCTCAACGCCCTCAACACCGGCCGAGTCCCGGGCTGCTACCGAGCCACCCCGAGACGCACCCACGGACCCTTCTGCTGCCACTCCTGCAAATTCACCTGCACCCGGATCTGCACCACTCCAGCACCAACCAAGACCAAGACGAGCGACAGCAGCAGCCACCTGAAGTGCATCCTACTCAACACCCGCTCCGTCCACAGGCACGCCATCGAGATCTGGAACCTACTCGACACCACAGCCCCAGACGTCGCCTTCTTCACGGAAACCTGGATGAACGCCTCCTCAGCGCCCGACATCGCCATCGCCATCCCATACGGCTACAAGATCATCCGAAGGGACTGCATCAACCACACCGGAGGAGGAATCGCCATCGTCCACAGGAATACAATCCGCATCACGACCAACACCGACGACACCCTCGCAACCGCCGAGCACCTGCACTTTCAGGCCCACATCAACCCCAAGACCACCCTCAGAGGCACCCTCATCTACAGACCCCCGGGACAACGCACACAATTCAGCGAAGATATCGCCGACTTCATCAGCCCGCTTGCCCTCTGCTCCACTGACTACATCCTCCTCGGGGACCTCAACTTCCACCTGGAGAACAACAATGACCACAACACCACCACCCTGCTGGACAACCTCGCCAACCTGGGACTCAAGCAGCTGGTCACCACCCCCACCCACTACGCCGGACACACACTCGACCCCGTCTTCTCATCCAGCAAGGACATCGCCTTCAGCCACGCCACCGGACTCCACTGGACAGACCACAGCTGCGTCCACTTCAGCTTCGGAAGGACCACGATCCACCACCACCAGCAACAGGTTGCACGCAGAAGCTTGAACAAGATCACAGCCGACCAGCTCGCGACCTCCCTGAGCATGAACCCTCCCACCAGCACAACGAACCCCACCCAGGCGGCCACCAACCTCACTAAGTGGATCAGCGACTGCGCAGACGAGCTCGCCCCCCTGAGGACCCCGCCTAGCAGACCCGGTAGCAAGAAAGTCCCATGGTTCACCGACGAACTCAAGAGCTCCAAGAAGAACTGCCGAGCCCTCGAGAGAACCTGGCGCAAAGACCCTACACCGGACAACATGACTGCCCTCAAGCTCGCCACCCGAAAACACCACCAACTCATCCACGCCACCAAGAAAACTGCATTCAAGGAACGACTGGACAACAATGCACACAACAGCAAGGAACTCTTCAACATCGTCAAAGAGCTCTCCAACCCCAACGCCGGAAACAACGACATCACCCCTTCGCAAAACTTCTGCAACTCCCTCGCCTCCTACTTCCACAACAAGATCGCGGACATACACAACAGCTTCAGCACTCAACCAACGAACGCCACGACCGAACCACCGCCCCCCACCACCACCCTCCACGCCTGGACTCCGATCAGCACCGAAGACACCGTCCGCACGATGAACTCCATCCACTCCGGATCTCCGACCAATCCCTGCCCTCACCACGTCTTCAACAAGGCCGACGCTGTCATCGCACCCCACCTGCGGGACATCATCAACACCTCCTTCAGCACCGCCACCTTCCCGGAGAGCTGGAAGCACGCCGAACTCAGCGCCCTACTCAAGAAGCCATCGGCCGACCCCACCGACCTCAAGAACTACCGCCCCATCTCGCTCCTCCCGTTTCCTGCAAAAGTCATCGAGAAGACCGTCAACAAGCAGCTGGCCGCCTTCCTCGAGACGAACAGATCCCTCGACCCCTCGCAGTCTGGCTTCCGGGCCAACCACAGCACCAAGACCGCCCTGATCGCAGCCACCGATGACATCCGAGCGCTGCTCGACAACGGAGAAACAGCGGCCCTCATCCTCCTCGACCTCTGCGCAGCCTTCGACACTGTCTGCCACCGTACCCTAGTACAACGCCTCAGCAACGTCGGAGTCCAGGAGAAGGCACTGGAGTGGAACATCTCCTTCCTCGCCGGAAGGACACAGAGAGTCCGCCTCCCTCCGTTCAGATCCGAAGCCACCGAAGTCATCTGCGGCGTTCCTCAAGGCTCCTCGCTCAGTCCAACCCTCTTCAACGTCTACATGAGCCCCCTCGCAGACATCGCACGCCAGCACAGCCTCAACATCATCTCCTACGCCGACGACACCCAGCTGATCCTCTCCCTCACCAACGACCCCGCCACCGCCAGAGCCAACCTTCACGAAGGGATGAAAGAGGTTGCCGAATGGATGAAGAACAGCCGCCTGAAACTGAACTCGGACAAGACGGAAGTCCTCATCCTGGGATCCTCACCCGCTGCTTGGGACGACTCCTGGTGGCCCCCCGCCCTAGGAAGCGCACCCAAACCAACAGACCACGCACGCAACCTGGGCTTCATCCTGGACTCCTCCCTCTCCATGTCCAGACAAGTCAACGCCGTCTCCTCGTCGTGCTTCAACATCCTGCGCATGCTACGTAAGATCTTCCGGTGGATCCCCATCGAGACCAGGAAGACGGCCACCCAGGCCCTCGTCACCAGCCGTCTGGACTACGGCAACTCCCTCTGCGCCGGAACCACCGCCAAACTACAGAAGAGACTCCAGCGGATCCAGAACGACTCAGCACGACTCATCCTGGACATCCCCCGTCGCAGCCACATCTCCGGTCACCTGAGAGACCTGCACTGGCTCCCGGTCAACAAGAGAATCACCTTCCGTCTCCTCACCCACGCACACAAAGCCCTACACAACCAAGGCCCAGGATACCTCAACAGCCGCCTCAACTTCTACGCTCCCAAGCGCCAGCTTCGATCAACCAGCCATGCCCTCGCCGCCGTCCCCCGCATCCGTAGAGCCACCACAGGAGGAGGGTCCTTCTCCTACCTCGCCGCCAAGACATGGAACTCCCTCCCCACCCACCTCCGCCTGACCCAGGACCACCTCACCTTCAGGAAGCAACTCAAGACCTGGCTGTTCGAGCAGTAGCGGACCCCCCTCCCCCAGCGCCTTGAGACCCTCTGGGTGAGTAGTGCGCTATATAAATGCGATGATTGATTGATTGACTTCAGGATAGGAGCAATATTGACTGGGATAAAGAATTCCAAAGGGTTCATAGAGACCCCTATAGACTACACCCAGGGAGAAAGGGCCCAAGAAGAATCTTAGTAAACTTCCTAACTTTTTCGATCAAGGGGTTGGTGTTGGGGCGAGCATTAAAGGAACAAGAGAAAAAACACAGGGATGTCACGTATCAAATACATTCAGACTTGGGTAAAAGAACCTCTCAGCGACAGTGGGAACTGGGCTCTAAAATGAATGAGTTGCGTTCTAGGGGGGCCCAAGTCCAAATGAAATTTCCTGCCATGCTTAAGATAATGTGGCACAACAAAATGCACGTGATTAGAGACCCTATGGAGGTTGATGGTTTGCTAAAACAGATGGAAAACCCAAAATAGGGACAGTTTAAGTATATAGGTGTATATAGAGAATCCACACTGCTGAGTAGTAAGACACAACATACGTAAGAGACACACAAGGGTTATTAAATATATAGTAATTGTATAGGAATATACAATGTATAAGATTTTCGTTTATGGGCTAATTTGATCACAGCACTAAACTGCACTCCTACTCTAGTGGACTCAGCAAAATCATTAGGAATCACATTAGACAAAAACCTTGACATGAGAACCCATATCAAATCTATGGCAAAAAATGCACGCTTTCAACTGAACTATATTAGGAAAGTGAAACCATTCATCTCAGCAGCTGATCTCAAAATGGCAGTACAATCCTTAGTCATCTCAAGCATTGAATATGGATGTACTACTCTAGCAGGTCTACCAAATATTTCCACGGCACCGCTAAAAGCATGTCTCAATACTGCTGCAAGGCTCATCACGGAGCCAGGAAATTCGAACATATAACACCACACCTGAAATCTTTAAACTGGCTACCATACGAGGCGAGAATCCAACTTAAAATGGCATATATCACCCACAAAGCGCTTCATTACAAAACACCAAGATACCTGGCTCAGAAAATAGAGCTATCTGGAGGAGACAGACCAGACAGGAGTGCCAAGGAGCTGCTGCTGAGACCACCCATCTTCCGGAAGAAGAAAACATACGACAGAGCTTTTTCAGGGGTAGCGCCTAGAATCTGGAATTCACTCCCTCCAAATGTTAGTAATATTACTAACACTGCAGCATTCAAGAGGGAAGCTAAGATTTTCCTAATGAGTAAGTTCCTCACTTAGGCAAGAAGAGACATCATCGCCGCCGCGACATTTGTCGGGACATAACAGAACTACAAAGGGAAGTAAATAGAAAGTCTCTAATTGCACTGGGAATAACTTAGAGGCGATATACTTACCCAGAATATTAAGGAAAAATGCACAGATAAAGACTAGTGGTACTATTTTTATTGTACTACAATTTACAGTACTGCAGGCAAATAGAATTTCATGTATGATAACCTTGAAGACAGACACCGGCTGAAATTATATTAGAATATGCACATGCCGATGGCAATTTGTAGATGAATATACAGCGCCTTTGTACATTGTTATGATATAATGCTTTACAATCCTATACTTACCCACCTCATATCAGTATGAATCGTTTTACTACATAACTTTATACCTAACTACCTCATTCTCTTAATAGTTATGATATGCAATATGTATCCCTAACCCACCTATTGTATTGTATTTGTATCTGTGAAGCGCTCTGATACCCAAGGGTCACGTTCGCGCTATACAAAACTTTCTAAACAAATAAATAAATAAATATATCTTTTATAATTTTGTAATAGATTCTCTCTCTTTCTTTTTGCACGGCTGGTTGTGAACATTTAATGCGAGGTATCACACTTTTTCTACAAGATGCAGGCAATGTGCAAATATATTATTATGAATAAAATGGCTTTAAAGTATGCATATTGAGATGAACCGGCACTTCAGATTAAAGAAAAATGATATCCGAATTTGTTTATAAAATAAATTAGTGTAGGTTGTGATATATAGGTGCAGAGGAGATTAATGCTAAAGCAATAGGAATAAATGTTATATTTTCACACAGAGAAATTCTTTTATGAGGCATAAAGTATTGTGATCGCTACGATGAGGGTCTTTTTTGTGTAAAGGAGTGTTGAGGCTACATTTTCTGGTAAGCAAGTACACTCCCGGCCGCTGTTCACAAATTATCATGTCAGCACCTTCTAGGATGCCTGCATGTTTGGCAGTGATAACTGGGTAGCAAAGATCCCCGCAGGCTTTAACATCTCTGAAGCTTCTCAGTAGTGGGAGAGTTGTTCCAGGGGGACTGATGCTAAACGTGAAGAGTGTGATTAATGTCTGGTTATGATAAGTGGACATAGTTCCAGGGTTGGTCGGAGCTATCACTTTTTGAATGCTTTGAAGTTTTTTCTCTGAGGACATCTATGAATGCTCTCCTGGATCAGGACATGGCTGCTCTAGTGCACTGAGGTTTGTTGACTCTTTGAATTACTTTGAAGATCTCCCCAGGGCTCCTAGAATGTACCCCGGGAAGTGTTTCCATTTTGCCTTTTAAAATGGTTAGGTGATAGCTCGTCCATTTGTGTCTGATGGCCAGCTCGAACTGTGTGGATTGGGATTTGTGCCAGGTTCTATCTAGGACCCAACCCTCTTCTGATCCTGCTTAGGGTTTCTGGAAAAGACGGATTGTAGGTTCCTCTGCCTTCTCCTGCCGGAATTATATTTCAAGACTCAACAATTGAGAAGATAGATGTATTCATTTACTCAAGAAAGGAAGCTGTGTGTATGTTTTGTTTGATCAGTGATATATATTTTTATACTTGGTTTAAAAAGATCAGATGTTATTTTTTTCTTAGCTCTATATGTATGAGTGTATGTTTGTGGTATTTCTATAGCATAAACCTAGCTAATAGGCAGTGCAGCGCTGAACATGGTCAAAGATTACACAAACTGGATGTGGTCTATTGTTTAAAGCTTTGATTTGTGAATATTAAGTTTAAAGTGGATAACCCAATGGAAAGCTGTGTATGGAGGCCCACCTTTAAATGCTAGGTTAGGGGCAAATCCAGCAATCATGCTGCAATTTTTTTAGAATGGCTACCCTTTTTCCCCCCAAAGTCCCTTTTGGTGTGAGTGAGGGTGTAGTCATGGGGCATCATATTCTCAAAAACCGACTTGAAGATGTGTCAGGATGAGGGCTCAGTAATGTTTAGGATGTCATGGTTGTTATTGATGATGGCATCATCATTGTCTAATGTATCCTTTGCGGGAAACAGCCTGAACAACGAATCCTTAACAACGAGTGTATTAATCAACGAATCCTTAACCACGACCTTTACAAGAACCACAAACTCATTAACAACTACTGTACACTAACAACGACCGCATTTTTAATAATTTAGGAATGTGTAATATTCATTTGTACATTTCAGGATTTTAATTATGATGTAGAAATATTAGTTTGTTTTAATTTGGCGTGTTAGGCCAGTAGATGGCAGTGTTGGTTTGTTTAACAGTGATCTGCTTAAGCACAGTGCACGATGCGATTTGTCACAGTTTGTAAAAGTTGAAATAGTTACAAAACTGTGGCTGTGCGTTTTTTTCTATGTTTAATTTAAGTGAATTATTTAAAAAAAAATCTGTAGTGCAATCAATTTAAAATCAATTAAAAAAAAAAAAATTCTAAGAGACCTTTTTGTGGAATGGCTGTTGGAGTTATAAAAATATTTTTAAAAAACTAGTTGATCAAAACAAAACATATTTTATGTTGCTCCTAAAACAAATTAATCCACCGAAGTTCAATTAGGAATTTAAAACTGTTTCTTAATGAACCATTATTATATAGCGTAAAATGGACCTGATGTTTAAAGTCTTAAACAAGTTTAAAAACGCTCCTGACATAACATAACTGGGTGCAATTTCCTTGGCCACATGAATAATAATCGTTATTGCTCTCTATGAGGGAGAAGTTTGTAGTATGTTTTGAATCGCTGGCTGACCTTAAGAACAATCACTTGGTGGGGGAAAGCATGCTCGAACAGCGCATGAAAAAAACGATTAGAATGAACATTTAAAGAATATTGAAATAATGTTTAAGTTATCCATGAAACAAACATGCGATTTTAAAAACGTAGTAGTAAATTCAGGTAATACGAAAAAAGATACATTTTCGTGGTTTAGGCATTCGTTGTACAGAAAGTAGTGGCTTGGCTTTGGTAGTGCATTAGCCTTCGTGGTTCAGGCATTCGTTGTTTAAGTGGTAGTTGTTTAGTCATACAACCATCTTTTGCAGCTGATCACACATCAGTGTAATGATAGCTGTATGCCTGTTTTGGTATTCATGATATTGTAGTGAGCGTTTCCAATGTTGATGTCTAACTTGAATACAGTCATAACTATGTTGTCAGTTATTGGTCCCTTAAATCTCAGTTGCATAAGGGTTGGATAGGTATTGGGCAGTTGGACACCTTGTAATCACCGTTCTGGTAAGGATATGTTCTATCTCTGATTTTGCTGTGGTGCTTCTGAGCATTGATTCTGGTTCTTGGCTGTTGTAAATGTCCAAACATGTACAACACTTCTTAATGTTGGCCCTTTGCTCTACTGGCCATGCTAGATACCCTGATTAGGGAGTTTAGGTAGTGCTCAACATGCTTGATGCCAAGAGAGTGGGTCTTGCTAAAACCCGGCCTTGTTTTGTGCCCCAGTTCATCTTTGTCCCCTTTGTTCAGCTCATCTCTTGTTCTCTTTGGTGTTAGCAGTTGCTGACCTCAGTGAGTCTCTGATCCTGTCACTAATGTGATGGGTCCTGCTTCGGACTGTCATTTCTCTGTGCTTTACTAATCCTTGCTCTTGTGAGCATGGTTCAGCTAGTTTTTTCTCTCTTTGGTGCCAACAGTTAAATTTTGGGCTACTTATGTACTCTTCTCAAGTCTGTGACTCTCCAAAAACAGGCTGGCCTTTTCATGCTTACGAGCTAGATGGGGGTTGCTGCTCTTGCCAGGACTTGTTCTGTACCCCAGTTGATCCTTGTCCATGTGACTGCTGCTCAGCTGGTCTCTACCTCTTTTTGGTTCTCGCTGCTGCTGGTTTGGGTTTTTATGGTCTCTTCTTAGTACTGAGACTCTCGGATGAAGGATGGTCTCATTTTGCCTAGCCCTAAAATGGGTCCTGCTTTGTCCTGGCTTTGCTCAGTGCCCTAGCAGTTCTATGGCTCCATAGGTGTATTTCATTATCTCTCTCTCTCTCTCTCTCTCTCTCTCTCTCTGTCTTTCTCTCTCTCTCTTTCTTTGTTCCGCTCTTTCCCTCTATCCTCCTATATGATGGATACAACTTACATTGTAAGCAACGTTTTTGTCCTATTGAAGGTTGATAAAAATGAACACTCTATGAAGAGCCAATACAATAAGTGTTTCTGAAGCAAGTAGGTATAGCCTCTAACTGAGAGTGTCTCTTCATCGACTGGTGAGTTTAGAATTCATTAACTCCCCATGCATGCGCTCTGTTACTCATGCTTCCACCCACATGTCTATTCTTTGACTCACCCAATGACTCATTCTTCTATGCAACTGATGTAGCACAAAATTATTATTCATTCGTAGGGGTGCTTCACAATCACGAGTAGTCCGCACCCGCATATATTCCTTTGTTGTATTAACATGAGACAGTAGAACGTGAACTGTAATAATTTGAATTGTGGTGTATTAGGGACATTCCAATGTAAACATGCAGACATTCACGTTGAAACTAGATGTAAGTATCTGAAATCATTAACATGTAGAATTTGTGCATACAGCTGACAACTCTTCACGTATTTGATGTGCTTATGTAATGTGTTAATTTAGAAGTGCTCAGTAAAGAGTGTACATTTTATATGTAGTTTCATAACGCCTCTGTGCTATTTTCTTAAGTTGGCCAAATATTGTAAGCCCCAAATGCATTTTCCCTGGAAGCTCTTGCATTAAATTTAATAGTTGAATTTCATGGGCACATTGAATTTGGTTTTTCTCCTGTTTCTGTTGCAGGTGGAAGAATCAGCCTGGTTAGTTAGAACAATGTCTTTGTTTTAGGAGTTAGGCATGGAGAGAAGGGGATACATTGGGCGTTGATAATGATAGTGGAGCACTGTTGTACTTTCTCATTGGAGAAAGCCTGGGAACCAAAGTCATCAAAATAACCCATGAGAAGGTGGCCTGACTGGATGGATTGATCCTCATAGGACCCTGGGATACTACCTGTGGTATTGATGTATCATAACTAGGGAAAGTGTCCGAGACGTCTGCCTTGCCTTGAGAGAGAGAGACCATCTTAGAACAAGCTCTGCCTTAGTAGCTTTATGCTGCTTGACCCAACTAATGTGGAGAGACTTCTTAGGAAGGCTTCACATGCTGACACCTTGACTTATCTTGCCTTTAGAAAAACTATATACAGATGTCACATTAGTGCTAGTATAGGGACAGATTAATGCTTTTACCCATGAACTTTCGATGAAGGGGAACTTGAATGTCTGTTCCGTAATCTTTTGTATCCTGATTCTAGAACTAATCATTTTGTGCATGTTGCACCGCCTTAAATTCATCCGTAGATTTGGCTTTGTATAAGTTCCATTTTATTTCTAGACTCCACTTGTCTGTATGTCCAGTTATTCTTGGTTTTGTAATAAATTAACTAATCCTCTTTGGTAGGCTGTGATCCTTAAAAGTCATAGTAAATTTGAACTGAAATGATTGTTCTGCTAACAATTTCTTCCCCCAACACTTTCATGCGGAGGTAAAGTAACATCAACTCGAGGTACTGGAGCGAATCTAGAACATGGAACTTTGCTTCTTCACACTCACCATTCATTGAAGAGGCATTTTCATATATAGGAAAGACCTTATGCCTTGCCTGTACTTCTTCTTAATCTCCAAAAATAAAAAAAACCCTTAATGGAAAGCATGTTATTTCAGATTACTGTAACTAGACATGTGAGCTACACCTCTCCCTGTATGAAAATAGGAAAGCTATGATTCAATTCCCAGAAATCAACTTCCATATATTCACTACATTGATACTCAAAACTATTCTAACACAGATAGGGAAATTAACACAGATAGTTACTACGCTATTCATTACACCCCTAGCTCATCCTCCTCCACTCCACTCCACACCACGTCACACTAATTCTCATTATCATCTACACAATCCTCGGGGAATGAAACCAGAAACCAGAAACCTAGAACCTGGAACAAACCTACTCTTTCACTGACACAGACTAAAATACTGCCAAGGACCAAATCAATAATGCTGCCCCAGGGCACCACACACCACAATCCCCTAATGCAACTGTCCTCTGTCAACCAGCGTCCCAGTTAACTCAAGCTACAACAAATGAACAACAGGCAAAGTGATTGGTCTACACAGAAAGATTCAATCAACCATATACATGATTCACATCAAGGCCCAGATTTATAAAATGTTTTCCTCTGGTTTGCATTACTCTTTTAATACAGTCTTCTACTTAGATATACAAACCAACGCAAATACCTCACTACAGGGAAGTTTAGCCATGGATTAGCTCCAGAATCCTGAACCTACTTAAGGCAAGTGTAACAAGGAGAAATGTTTTCATTTCTCCTATTTGTTTCCTCTTTCAAAGTGTGCTGCATCGACTTCCCAAATTAACTGATTGGCATCCAACACAAACTGGATCATGTGCATGAAATGATAGAAATTCTACAAATCTCTCCCTATGTCTTGCAACTGTATGCCCTCACGGAGTGATTTATCAAGGACCACGTCTGCGAACATATCACACCTCCCATAACATCCGAGGTATGATTGGCCCTTCTTGTGCAAGAAACATGATGAAACTGTTTTCCTGATAAAGAGAATTGTATTCCTGAAACGTGTTATGAATATGCTCTGAATATACTAAAACCCTATTTGAACATCCACAATTGTAGTAGTTACGAATATTCAATTAAAAGCGGGAACTAATTTCTCACAAAGTTTAGCATTTTCCATTTGGGGAACGAACACCCTGGAATCACAAATCTATACATATAGCTCCGTGGTGGGTTTGAATCTGCAAGAAAACAGTACTCACTGGATTGTGGTTGCCATAGGCTACAATGCATTTGTAATACTGGGTGTGACAGAGTTTTCCATTCTTCAAACTCTTATCATTCAATATACCGGCCCGCACCCCTTCTCTACCCCTCCTACACCAACTACACTGGCTCCCTAATAGGAAACAAGCTATTTTCAAGCTGGTATGTACGGTCTTTAAGTCTCTTTAGGAGAATGGCACAGCCTACCTCAAGAAGAAACTTGAACTGTATCGCCCTGTGCATCAGTTGAGATCTAGTAATCGCAATCTGCTCTGCACGCCGAGAATTAGGAAGGTAAAAATGGGCGGTCTGGCCTTTTCTCACCTAGCCCCCAGTCACTGGAACAGTCTCCCTGAGGAGATCCGTGCCTGCACCGACCTGTCTTGATTTAAGAAAATGCTTAAGACTTGGCTGTTTTAAGAATATATTGCTCAGTGGATGTCTTCTTCTCAGGCATCAAGAGATCCCCCTGTGGATAATTTGTCGCACCGTACAAATGAGTAAATAAATAAATAAATTCATGGCTTACTGCTTGGCCATTATACTCCAAAACACTAAATCACCCAGCCACATCATCTGCCTCAGGCAACATACTAGCTACTTTATGATATGAGGATTTGTCATGGGTTGAGTAGTGCTTGTACTCTTTCACAATCAAGCTGAATACTACCCAGACCTTAGTTCTTAAGGAACATTTCTGCGGCTCGTTCACCTCTTACCAACATTGCCTTGTTTCAAGGATCCTGCTCATACACAGAGCTGTGCACAGAGACCTAGGACATCAGTGAATTGTGGTGTACCAGAAACTCACCTCAATACCTAGAAAAACCCCAACCAGCTAGCATCAGTGTCATATTAGCTCTTTATCCTATAGCAAAGTAACCAATGATTAGACAACCTAGAACATGCGACTTAGTACGAACTCAGGAATGGTGGGAAGTGAGAACACTCTTTCGTTATACTCTCATACCAGTCCACAACAGGAGTAAAGAAGAGACAGACACGGTAAGGTTAAAATATTTATTTTAACAACGTGATCTCAGATGCAGTATCTTAGCCAACATAAGCAGACATATGATCAAAAATAATATGGTCAACATTGTTGCAATTCCATAAAATACAAAAGGAGAAATCATATTACAATGATGGTGAAAACAGGTCCTATAGCGCCTGGTTTTAACACCCTCCCTATATAGGAACTATGTATTATAAACTAAAGAAGGTCTCTTAGGCTTGTTTGGGGGACCCCATTACCTTTCCGCTCAGTAAGATTAAATCACATTCGGATCAGCCAAAGCTCTCTGCATCCCTGGAAACGGAAAATCTTCCAAGTGTGTGAAATCATGGCAAGTGTGTAATAATAAGGGCGCCAGATTCTTAGTTGGCTCACAGCTGCCTAATTGTTGTGTCTAGAAAGCGTTACTTTATCATGCCGAAAAACAGCTACAATGTTTTGATAACCTTCAATGCTTCAGCACTCACTGTGCAGACTAGGGGCACGATGTAAGTCTAGAGATGTCGAAAACAAAACCCTTTCTCATGTGTAGACCTTCACGAAGGCTAACATACAAAAACAGCTATGCAGTGTTGTGCACAAAAGCGGCTAAAGGTAAAATGGCATTTAAACTTCTAATAAGCAATGCTAACATAACATGTGCACAAAGCGGTCCCTAGGCCATACTATAGCCACCCTCACCCAGCTTTCCCCCCCGCACCTTCCCAACATCAACTAGCTGTTTAATGACACTGGTTGGAACTCTCCCTTGTTCCAGCAAGCTGTCTTTCCTTCTTTGCCCCACCATGCCATTTTATTTACCAAGATAAAAGGGTAAGAGTATGTCCGTAGACTCAAGAATGGACGTAAATTTTTAATTCAAATATGCAACAAGCATTTGATTAGCCTGTAAGTCTCACCTACGAAAGCAATTGGCTTAGGCAATGTTTTGTAGCCCTTTTGTACAACAGTGCAAATGCTTTGCAAAGTACCTAAAGCTAATTTAATAAGGTGCTATGATGCAGTGAGGCTAATGCGCTTCTTTTTTTAAAGTACATTAACACAAGATACATCATAGTCCATTTTTGATTAGTATTATTTTTTGCCCTGCTGCACAGCAACTACTCTGCTACATAATATAGCTACAAATCATTGCTAATGCGGGCAATGCCCAGGCTGTACAGCACGAACAAAAGGCAATGGCTGAGCCAATAGTCTCAAAAGCAAGACCTATTTGGCACAACAGCTCCATGATTCTGAGCAAGTTAGTTAATCTTCCCATGTGAGAAAAAGAAAAAAAAATAGCACATTTGACAAAAAATCCTATCGTATAAAGAAAGCAATTGCACCCATTTCCATATCTTAGTGAAAACACATTTCAAAGCAGATAACATCTGTTGTCACAATAAAAGCAGAACACATCTGTTGTCATTTCAAATTCGAAAGGACCTTCTTTAAAGTGCTTGAGGCATATTAAAACATAGCTAAAAATGGCAAGATGTTTAACAAGGACAACAGGAAAGAAGAAAAATAAAGCGTGGTCAGCAGATTGACAACAATCAAGCTGAAGCAATCAGTACTTTATAAATGTGCCAATTGAAAGAAGAGGAAGTGAAGTCAGCTTGTGCTGGACAATTAGAAGGCAACAAATAAGAGTGACAATGAAGTCAACAAATGTTAAGCAATGGGTGGGCTGCAAGCTCCTTGTTTATACAATATCCCTGTCAAGTTAAAGAGCATCCAGCACACGCGCTGTCACAGGCAAGACCTAAAAACGCACTACTGCTACCCTTTTTAGGTCTCGTGTTTGGCAGCGCATGCATGCGCTGTCTCAGCGAGACCTGAAGTAATCTCTATGTGTTGGCAAGCGGCCGGTAGTTTCTCCTGCCGCTTGCCATTTGCTTAATGTTGCTATAGCTTTTGTTAGCTTAGTTTTGACTGGCAGTTGGTGCCAACCTGACTTCCGTGTAGTCCGGAAGCAGCGGTCACCAACTACAGTTTTAGTCCGTACTGTTTTCACTCCTTTGTCTGAAGCATATTTGCCTGACGTAAATATGGGGTTGGCGCGTGAGCAATGAGCTGGTGTGCGCAGGGGACGATTTCAAGAAACAGCCAGCTGCATTCCTCGTCTAATCCACATCGCCGCCCGATCTTTAGGACCCTCCAGGCGGCAACCACTAGCGCTGATGTGTTCCCGGTTTTGCCACATTACATGTATTAATGCTCATGCTGCTTTCACCTTCCGCCTGTCACAGTTTGTCATTTGGCCGGGTGCAGTCTGTTTAAACTTGCCCTTCCGGCTCGTTGCTTTTCATTACCTTTTTGTTTTGTTTTTAACTTGTTTCAGAAAGGGATTCCACTCTGGGCAGGCGGGGTAGGCGAGCCGGGCAGCGGATTGCTTATTCAGCGTAAGAGGCACGTGTGCACTCCTGGCATTCCAAGGTCCATGTGTGCTGTCCCCGCAGTCCAGAATCTGCGGGGGTGGGGTTACAACCGAGTGTGTCTGGGGGCTTCACTGAGCTGTGTGAGACGGGGGCAAGCGCAGCGTCCAGTATACAAATTATGCACTGGCAAGTGCGCTGATAGTGGGAGGGTTGAGGGGGTGTAAGAGACGGGCGGAGGGCTAGCCCGAGAGTGAAGCCGGAGCCCTGACAAACTTCGCTGCCACCACAGCGCCGCTTTCTTTGTTTCTTCACTCTGCAGCAGGCGCTAGGTTGGAGTGGTGCGGTCATTGTTTTGTGTGAACGGTGTGCGCTTGTGTTTATTATCACAACTGAGTCAAATGTCTGAGACTGGCATTGTTTTGCATGCAAAACACTTATCCAGCGTGTCTTTGCGAAATGAAAACAACCCCAATTTGCAAATATGAGCTACTTTTTTGGCAATCTGATTCACTAATTGGTCCACATTTTTTGGTGCCCAGACGTATATTTTGTCCCAGTCTGACACTGATACCGTGGCCCCATTGCACCTTGTTTTTTTACTGATTAAGCGTTGCAAATAGGATTGGCTGTTGTAGGCACAGTTACTACGCCAGCTATTAGGTATCAAGTTCTGGACACCTCTTCAACATTTGCCTCAGCAACACATAACTCACATAGTCATAAAGCACAGGCCTCACCCACAGATGGTAATACAGACGAATCCCGGGGAGTGCTCCACTCTGACAGGCACATGCATGTTGCTGACAGAACGGACAGATGTCCACGTCCTGGAAATATCTGGTCTGGTGTGAAGAACTGACAGGTCACTTGATCCAGCAGATTTTCGACACACATTTGTTCTTCAGCAGGGCCAGAGCACACCCAGCAGGACATTGGCGTTTCTAAAACTTCAGCTGTTGGGCACATCAGGTGTTACATTGCAGACAGGTGACATGCCAGACATTGCATCTGCATTGCACGATTAATTTGTGTTTGCATAATATTACTGTACATTGGATTGGAAACAAAAATGTGCTTCCTCAGCAAACAACACATATGTATTTCAGCTGGTATCTAACAGATTAAAGATTGGAATAGAGTTATTTTTATTGTGTTTGAACAAACATATAGCTGTGCATACATTATAACAGGAATGAGAAGATTTGGCAGACAGGAAGGAACATATTATTCCTGGTAGAGGGAATTTGGAGTCGTGCCAGTAGCACTTGGAGAATAGGCAGGAGTTGATACCAGAGGGATGTTTCACATTCCCGTCAAAACTGGAGGTAACATCAGTCAGACAATGTGTTTAGAGAGTTTGTGATGGGTAACTTCGTGCAAATTTAAAATTCAAACAGCTGTGAGAAATGTAAAGGGGTGGTATCTGTTTAAGTAACCTCACAAGAAGAAGAAATGTTTGGAAAGTCAACTATACACTCAAAACAATAAATTGTTATTATGGAGCTTGATATGGCAGACTTTGGCATTTCGTAAGTCCTGAAATTGTTTGGAAAGTCAACTATACACTCAAAACAATAAATTGTTATTATGGAGCTTGATATGGCAGACTTTGGCATTTCGTAAGTCCTGAAATTGTTTAGAGACACAAATGTAAATGTAACGGTGACCCAGTGCTTAATTTGTCAACAAAATAACTGCCAGGACCCTCGTCGGGGCCACAGCAGCTTGCACCACACATTGACCCTGCTAGTGCTGCAAGTGACAATACGACACAACTGAGTGCCATTACACACCTACAAGTGTAACAGTTCAGACCATTCCAGGCCCACAAAGCTATATAAATGGCTTGGACAACAGTTATTAGTCATGTATATTGAATTAATAAACAACTGTTGCTGCGCTCAACTGTAAATTAGACAAAAACAGCACTGCCCACAGACTGTCATAAGTGCCGGTGTTGAAAATTTAGATCCAGTGCTTAACACAAGAAACCACTAACTCAAATTAAGCAATGCGGCGAAATTTTTGCAGGAAATTATGTGCAGGGTGCAATAATTTATGGCTTTTAGTATCGTCGGCCAGCAAAAACTTTCAAAATGTTTTGTAACTGAAGTTTGTAAAACAAGGACAGCTCAGCAGCTGATTACTTATTTTCTTGATGAACCGTGATTTTATTTAAGATCTCCAACTGTAAGGCTGACACGTTGGCCTCAGAAAAACTTCACAATAAATTACGATCTCTGGGGCATATTACCAAGATTAAGCGATATTTATCGCTTAACACGGTTAGCGGCAATATTATTATCGCCGAGCTCCACCGATTTTTATCGCAGATAAACCTTGCTATTATCAAGGTTTATCTCAAAAGTGATAAAAATCAGCCGTAATGCATGAATATCGCTGAAAAGTCAGCGATATTCATGCATTACCGAGCTAATGCTCTTAGCCATGTTATCCAGCTACCATTGGATAACATGGCTAAGAACTGCTCTGGGCAGGCGTTAGCTTTTGGAGATATTCGCGCTTAGCGCGAATATTTCCAAAAGGAAGCCTTTGTAGGTAATAGGAGATAGCGATGTTAGCGACTGTTTACAGTCGCTAACATCTTGGCACGCCCACTTTGCATGTCATTAGCAATAAATATCGCTGACATGCAAAGTGGGTCCCAAGATGATCGCTATCTCCTACTAGCTGTCGCTAACTGGTGTTAGCGACAGCTAGGTAAGCTAGGTAATAGGGCGATAAAATTATCGCCGCTTTAGCGGGAAAAATTCCCGCTAAAGCGGCGATAAGGCCCTTGGTAATATGCTCCTCTGTTTGAATCTTGAATTAGGCGCAAGCAGGAGTTTACAATCGAATCCGGGATTATCAGTGTGGAGGAAACACCTCCCCCTCTGGGAATTTCACTCTTAACATCAGTAGGAAAAAATATGCTGAAATGCGATTGGGAAAAAAGTGCTTGTGTTGAAGGGAAACGCTACGGATATAAAACAACTATTTCTGCATATATCGCATATTTCGAGCTACTAAATTGATAATCAAGAGTGAATCTAAAATTACCTCTCCGCATCGTATCGGTTATTATTCAATGCAGTGTATCCGTGCTAAAATCCAGGACCCTCATAACAAGACCGTAAAATGTCTGTGCAAAACATGTGACCAAGGCACTTTAAACAAGCATTTGCAATGCAATAGGTCTCGCATTATTAAAGTTTGATCTATTGGCATTGCTAAATAATGCAACATCAATAGCTCAAACTTTAATAATGGGAGACCTATTGCATTGCAAATGCTTGTTCCTGGTGGAGCCAGGCTTGCCTTTATTTTGCTTTTCCAATGAATCTTATATCTCTATTGCATGCTGTAATCACTGTGCCGTTCGGGTTAGCGTCCCAAGTCTGAGTGGCTGGCTAAATCCTTTGCTTTGTGAAAAATGTCCTGAAATTGTTCTCAGTGCAATTATTGTAAAAAGTGCAATTCATAAAAGTATCCCAAACCAGAACAACAAAAGTCAAACCGAGATCATTTAGATGTACTCATCCAAAGGCATTGGCTGCAGGCTCCACAATAGAGTATTTTGGGATGCACAGCACAGGTTTGATATGTCTCCTACAAGTAAAATAAAGCCCAGGGTCGCAGACCTATGTAGGGAAACGGAGAATGAAGTCTAACCTGGGTGAAAGGTAGAGTGCATAACAACAAAAAGAGAGGTAGGGAGAATGAGGAACCACTCTTAGTCCCTGGTTAAGTTTTGGCAAACAAGAAAAGAGTGTGCTATGGTACACAATGAACCACACTTGGAGCAAAGAGAAATGCCACTGGCCTCACTCAGGCCAGTTAAGAAAGCCCTCACTCACCAACCTGGTTGATGACATGCTTCATCATCGGGCCCCACTGAAGAGGCCGAGTGCCTCTCCAGTGTGCTGCGACGCCAGGTCTACTGCGGAGCAGGTTTTTTTGTGATTTTAGGCATGAAGTGAAACTAATTAGTGGTGGTGAGAGATAAAAATGTCTTAAGTGTTTCAAAAATTATTTATTATTTGATCACTAGGACATAGATAAAATGGTGTTGGAAAATAGTCCAAAATTAATTGTTTTGTTATTTTCAAAAACTCATTGTCAGGGTCCGGTCGAGGGTGTTTCAGGTTCCGAGAGGGTGCCTGGCGTCAAGGGCGGTGTGCCAAATACGCTACCACCCCCCTCCCGTGACCCATGGTGTCGATCGCATTCACCATACAAGTGCAGTAACCTTAAGTCGGTAATCCTCCTAAACCAGGAGTGCCCCTGGAAGGAGCAAGCTCTTTCCTTTGCACTTTTATTCACTTTTTTACGTTTACTTTTCACATTCATGTCCCTAGGTCAGGTTGAGCCTTAGGGTGCTCATACCGCCAGGGTTTAGTCCACTCATACGTCCTGATGAATGCCTGGTAAACTTACACCGTTTTAAGGCAGAAACATGTTGACTGATATTAAACTTTTTTGGAAATAACCAAACAATTAATTTTGGACTATTTTCCAACACCATTTTATCTATGTCCTAGTGATCAAATAATAAATAATTTTTGAAACACTTAAGACATTTTTATCTCTCACCACTAATTAGTTTCACTTCACGACTAAACTCACAAAAAAACCTGCTCCGCAGTAGACCTGGCGTCGCAGCACACTGGAGAGGCACTCGGCCTCTTCAGTGGGGCCCGATGATGAAGCATGTCATAAACCAGGTTGGTGAGTGAGGGCTTTCTTAACTGACCTGAGTGAGGCCAGTGGCATTTTTCTTTGCTCCAAGTGTGGTTCTTTGTGTACCATAGAACACTCTTTTCTTGTTTGCCGAAAGGTAGAGTGCAACATTACATTTTGTTTTGGCACCCTGCTTAAAAAGAAAAAGGCCAAATATGATGCAAGAGATTATAAAACTTGTTCTTGAAATCTAATTGTCGCCTTTTCCACAACTGCAGGGTAATGCCAAGTGTAACCTGCCGCAGTAGACATGCTGCAGGGCTGCTTTTCCAAAATTCATATTCAATCTCTGGTGCAGAAAAAAAACATGTTTTATGATACATCAGTGGTACAGAATCCCCTGGCTTTTGGGTGCAGGATTATGGGGACAACTCATAGCTCAGATTTAAAGACATGTAAGAACACTGGAAGAGTAAGGCCCTCATTTAGCGTTAGTTAGGCAGGTTCCTCCGCTACAATATAATAGATATCCCGTCCACCTCAAATAAAGTGCCATAGGATATAAAGCACTTGTAATAAGGCAGACAGGGCATCAGTCACATCAGGGCCACTGCCGGGCTCAGAGATTTCATATTGATATATGGCCCCCATAAATTCCCTTAGCCACACATTGTTTTGACACTGTGGTGAAAATAAAAAGGGCAAATTATGTTGAAATAGTATATAAAACGTATAATACAAAGTTAACTGCCACCTTTTACTCCACTGTGGTTTATTGTTGCGTATGACCTGACACAGTTCGCTTGCTGAAGGGCAGCTTTAACAAGATTCACATTTAATCTCTGGTGTAGAAAACAAAAAATGTGTATGATACTTTAATGACACAGAGCCCATAGGCTATTGGAGGCAGGTTTATTGAGACAATTCACAGCTCAGATAAAAAAAAAATGTAAGCCTGTGGAAAAGGGCCTTATTTAGAGTTTGGTAGACAGATTATAGTGTCACAAAGTGATTAATACCCCGTTCATCTTATTATAGGATATATACTCTGGCTGTAATAAGGTGAACAAGACATCGGTCATGTCAGGGCCGTAGCCACAGAGGCCATCCATGGGAGCCCGGCCACTTCATACTGATATTTGGCCCCCATACATTTCTGTGGCTTGAGGCAGGACTGGAAGGTCCGGTGGCAGTGTTTTTAAATGAAATGCTCAGCTTGTTTATAACATCATTCACCTGGAACTAAATCATACAAGTTAAAATGCAAGAACGACTCTGTATTATGAACTAAACATTTCCAAACCAGCAAACTTCTGCCTTCCCAGGAGCATGAGCGAGATGGGGATTAGAGCACAGTAAATCATACTAATGGTGCGAAGCAGTGGCGTAAAGATAATCGAGGGGGCCCCCCTGCCAGATTCGTGAAGGGGCCCCCTTCGGACTCTATTAGGAGCTCGCAGGCCAAAGTGCAGTGCTGTGCTCAGGGCCCCCTTGAGCTTGAGGGCCCCTGTGCTCATCCATACTGAGGCAGTGGGAACCACAGACTTGAGTGAACGCAGCCGCAGACATGCCCAGAGGCCTCCGGAGAAAGCCTTCTTTGAGGGCAGGGGCCGAGGCGAAGAATGTGCCCAGGGACAGGTCGCCGGCCCAGACACTTGAACTGGCAGGAATATCTCCGAAGGGGGTGGGGACATCAACTATGAGGGCAGAGGTTTCGCTCTTCCCAATGGCCATCTCAGACACCCAATTAATCAAAAATACCGGCAGCTTTCAGTTTTCATGCCCATGAACGCACGCACGGCCTTGGGGAAGCGCCTGGGAAACATTTTCCTTTGTGGTGTGCATAGCACATTTAATGTCGCGCTTTACAGTTATTAGACAGATACAAAACACTTTGTAGGAAAAATAAACAATGGTATATTAATTAACAAGAATAATCGGTTACAAAACAACCGCTACAAGAATCTAGTTAGGAGACATAAGGGCGCAGTATTGATGCACGCGCTAAAGAAACACCTCAATTAACTTATAAACACGAATACGATGTAAACCACTTTACTGGGGGATTATACAGCTATGGCACTCTGATGCCCTCTTGGGTCAAGTTTGCGCTATATAAAACGTTATAAGAAAAATAAATCAATAAATAAATAGATAAGGTGTCAAACTAACCACTCAGCGGCCGCTACTGAGGGATATGCCGCTTGTAAGACAGGGGTACTCTTCATTCCCAGATGGAAAACACGAGCGTTTTTGTGAAAATTAAAATAAATTACTAAGAATATAAACAAAAGCCATATGTATACCCACCAGTTTGTTTTCCTCCTCTTTGTTCTAATCTAAGTGAATCGTCAGTGGGGCTTTGGGACTTCTCACTTTGACCTCATGACCTTGACCTTCAACATGTCCGAAATGTACTCGTTCACTGACCCTCCCCCGCGCCCCCCTCCGCGCAGCTACAAAGAGGCCCAAGAGCTGCCTCTCTAAGGGGAGACACTCCACGGCGTCAGTGCTTTGAATGGAAAAAAGAGGTGCTGGCACTCACCAAACGTTTTAAAAACCAGGAAGGCTTAAGGGGCGGGGCTAAGGGCTGCTAAAGGACGATACCAAGACGAGGGACATTTAATGGGATTGCCAGGTTCTGTCGGTGTGCAGGCTCATTTCTGATGCAGCTGAACTTCAAACTCATTTTACTCGTGTATAAGCAAAAGGGCCGGTTTACAATCACCTTGTGCCCAATAATCCTCATCAAAGACGCCCCCATGCCCAGAATATTTCAAGTCTTACTCTGCCGTGCCACCTCTCCCCCCAGCACATAACCTTACCTACACCTGCCATCCACACCACTAGAAAATGCCACCTAAACGGATTATACTGCCCCAAGCCAGGCACAGTAACACCTGAACTTTCATTGCATTCTGGTACTTGTACTCATGCAAACAAATAAAACTACCACTACCAGAATGCCAAGTGGAATCCACGGGTGGAGGAGGGCCGTTGTAGAAAGCTGTATGTGCTTGCTGCTCACAAGTTCCAATGCCATTTATATTGCTTATTCAATTTACCAGTGACAGAGAGGGGCAACCTAAGTGGATGGATTGCAGCAGCATTCAGAGAGTAGTGGTGGGCTGCATGATGACTCGTCACTTTATTTATTTATTTATGCGTTTTTTGAGCGCGGACTTTACCGTAAAGTCCGCGCTCAAAAACGCATAAATAAATAAAGTGACAAATCATCATGCAGTGTAAGGCGAGCGCTTCACAATATGAACAAAACTGATACATGATGAGCGTGCGTTACACAGTACGTTTGAAGTGCCTTAACATTCAGAGCTGGAGAACACACTCACCTGATCTTAGAGGGCTGGGGCCTGCTGGGCCTGGTGTCGCAAGGCGAGCTGGAGGCGTGGATGGGCAGAAGGCAGGCAGGGCAGCTGAGGGGGGTGGGGGGCAGCGCAAGCCTTAAGGCTAGCCATTTGGTAGGGGCCGCGGCGCCAGGCAATTTAAATGATTGCAATTTGCAATTTGCAAATAAAGGCCCCGCCGGTGATGAGTCCTGCCCTGATTGTCAACAGTCAGCGTGGCTTCCTTTGTCTTCTGTTGCGCGCCCCTGTTGCCACACCTTACAGTAACGCGCGTATTGCGTGTTTCGTGATTAGTTCATTGCGCAATGCTCCTGTGTTGTCCCCCTGACAAAAGTAATGAGGCCATTGGTCAACAGCCAGCCCCCCCCCCTGCCCAGTGCCCCCGCGGCGCGCATACGCGTCCCGGAAGGCCGGGGCGGAAAGGAAAGTGAAAGTCAGCAGGACTTGGAGAGTGAGGAGTAAACAACCCTGTCCCACCGCCATTGATCCACCCACCACCATTAAGACTACTACTACGCTCACTTCTACCTAAAGGATCTCGGAGGGGGAATTTACCTGTTGTTTCCTACCCCTGCTGCAGAGCACTGCTCCCGCTGTCACTCTGGTCTCCCTCCCGCCGCTGTAGTCAGCCACCTTAACGGCCGCCGAGTGGAGGAAGACTACAGCTACCAGCCTGCTTTGCTGGACACCGAAGCCGCCACTGCTGGTCCCGCGCTCGGAGGCGCTTCAAAATTGCGACAGTCCCGGTGGAGCGGGTGTTACGCTCACTTCTACCTAAAGGATCTCGGAGGGGGAATTTACCTGTTGTTTCCTACCCCTGCCGCAGAGCACTGCTCCCGCTGTCACTCTGGTCTCCCTCCCGCCGCCGTAGTCAGCCACCTTAACGGCCGCCGAGTGGAGGGAGACTACAGCTACCAGCCTGCTTTGCTGGACACCGGAGGCCGCCATTGCTGGTCCCGCGCTCGGAGGCGCTTCAAAATTGCGACAGTCCCGGTGGAGCGGGTGTTACGCTCACTTCTACCTAAAGGATCTCGGAGGGGGAATTTACCTGTTGTTTCCTACCCCTGCTGCAGAGCACTGCTCCCGCTGTCACTCTGGTCTCCCTCCCGCCGCCGTAGTCAGCCACCTTAACGGCCGCCGAGTGGAGGGAGACTACAGCTACCAGCCTGCTTTGCTGGACACCGGAAGCCGCCACTGCTGGTCCCGCGCTCGGAGGCGCTTCAAAATTGCGACAGTCCCCGCGTCGCGAATCGCGCGCCGATCGCGCCGGGCGAAGCCCGGGCAAAGGGCGGGCCGTCTGTGGCCGTCCGAGGCTGACTGTGGCTGGGCTGGGCCCATTCTCTTGCATTCAACTTCGAACCCCCTGAAAACCGATATGTCTGCTGCTGCTGCTACAGGTATGAGTCCAGAAAAGACAACTACAGTCAAGGTGGGAGGTTTATCACTAAAGGGCATCCTTGACAATTATTTTACCAAAGCACCAAATGATGTAGAAAAAGAGACCATGCTCGCAGAACGAAGGATGGAGCGTCGACGCTCGGTAGAAAACATGAAACATAAAACAGCCATAGATTCTACGCAGACTGGAACTGAAGACCTTACCTTGCCTGAGAGCGTTCCACTCTTGCTGCGAGACTGTACCCCTACATCGTGTGTCTCTCCAGGGCAGCCCTCGAGTCCTACTCCCCCCACTAGTTTTATTAGCAAAAAAAATGATCCCGTTGGAACAAATCATATATCTGATAAAATAAAACGTAGTAAGAAAAAAAGATCTATCTTGCCTCTAGTTCAAGGTCCACCGCCCAGTAAAAGAAGACGGAAAGAAGGTGTAAAGCATAAAACCAGGACCAGCCATTCAGACTTTGGTAAATCTAACAAACCATGGATCTTGGTTGAACAGGCCCTAGTTGTTGCAGAAGACTGCCCAATAAATCTGGTAACCCAACAATCACCTTTACATACTGGAATGGACATCAGTACTAGCGTACCCAACGATGCTCCCACAGAATCTGCACTGAAACCAGCATATACAAGTGTTTCACTAGATAGCATGGAACATTTAATTAGATTCTTTATTTTACCTATCATTGAAAGGCTAAAAATAGTGGAGAAGCGTCTAGAGGTAATAGAGTTGGGAGCTAGGGGGAAGGATAGCTCACCTGAAGTCTCAGTGAGTGAGGTAGTGCCGCCTTCAATCCCGGCTACATTAGCTGTGTCTAATACCCCCAAAGTTTCGCTTAAACCCTCTGGGGCTAAACCTAACCCTTTCAATTTAATAAGTTCTAGTCAAAATAAGCTGACTCCCTCAAAACAGACAAAAAAATCAGTTAATATTCATACGAGTAACACTGTGAGAGTCCAGGAAAAGGCCTCTGAGGGGAAAACTCACGAAGTAAGGAGAGGCCCTAGTTATTCAGGGGGTATAAAGAACAGAGGTCCACAAGCAGAGCTCCCCCTGAAGCTGTGCCATATGTGGTTGTTTTAACAGGGGTTCCCATATTGGCTGATAATAAAAGGGAAGGATATGCCCAACTTAAGAACAAAATCATGCACTGGTTGAAACTATACAGACCAATTACTAGTAACATCTATGGAGAAATAGTTCATGTCCGCCGATTATCATGGCTGGGTAGTCGAAGTAAGGATACCGAAGGAGATGTGGTTGTAGTCAACTTCAGAGACACGCGTGTAGTTGACTACATATTAAACTGGCCAGCAGGGAGAGGTAATAACAGCATTGTGCCTCGTCCCTTGACTTACTTTTACCCCAGATCCTTAGTGTTTGGCCCGAATCACATAAGCAGACAAACAAATATCCATACACTGTTCCCAACTCCATTCAATATTGGGTACATGCCACATATACAACATCAAATGCCGGTCCCTGATCCCTAAGGGTGGAACACTGTACCATCCAATGCCAATACAAGTTCTAACAGACGTATGGATCATCTGATGCCTTTTACTCCCCTGGAGACATATAATAGATTTGATATCTTTAATGGAATGGACGACTGTGATTGAAAGTCACAGACCGGGATGGGTATGGGTGATCAATCTTGTGTTACAAATTCAGATAACTTAGCCATGGGGGTTCTAGATGACATCATCCTGCATTCTACATCAAATATGTTCTTAGCGCAGGAAAAAATTGTTAGTCGCACCCAGACAGGGGAGGTAGATACAGAGTCACAGGTCAGTTTACTAAGTAACATCCCCATCAAACTCAGCAACAAAATACAGAATCCAGTGTCTATAAGGGATGTGGAAGCACAGTCTGATTTGGCCCGTAGAGACTTGAGATATGACAAGGCTGGTCACTATTTACTGTCCTGGAACATAGCAGGCCTTAGGAATAAGATAATTTCTCAGGACTGGCTAGATTTCATTGACAATTATGTCATAATAATTATGCAGGAAACCTGGGCAATGGAATCTTACCACCGCCTAGGCTACCTAAACTTTTCTATATCTGCGACCCAAACACAGAGGGGCAGGCCTATGGGGGGTCTGACCACTTGGGTCAAACAGGATGCCAGGTATACTACGGAGCATATAGACTCCAATTCGAAGGATATACTAATTGTGAAACTCTACTCGCCTGAGTTTGGAGAATTAATAATTTTTAATGTATATGCAAGGGGTAATCCGGGCAGTAAACCCTCTGAGACAGTTAAACAACTGGGTCAGTGCCTAAAACAATACAGAGGTAAGGCGAACATAATATTAGGAGGAGACTTTAATTGCTCTTTCGAGCCATTGGATCAATTCGACCTTGACCTTACAGAGGCAGAGGATGACAGCTGGCAAATCCCTTCGTTAAACATACCACCTATAAAGAAGTGGACCCAAGCGGCTATCCAGCTCAAATCCTTTAGTCTCGAACATGGGATAAGAGCAGTTAATGGTAGAACTAAAGGGGATAGGGATGGAAATTCAACTTTTAACAATGGCATTCGCTCAAGTAGGATTGACTATATTTTTGCTAATCTGGAATATTGGGCGGCTATCACTGATTTGAACATTATTGATAGAATTGAGAGTGATCATAATCCTCTTAGCTTAGAGTTCCAGTTTCTCACAAATATGGGAGTCCCTGATACAAATACATCCAATAATATAGTCCTCGCAAATGATAATAGAAGGATAAAATGGTCGGAGTGCATGGATAACTGTCAGTGCATCCCAGAAATGGAAGAAATGGTCATAAATGCAACCAGTAAGTTACAACGTTGCATGCTTACTAATGATTTTGAGACCAGGGTGGTCCATATTCATACAACTTTATTCTTAAATCTTGCTAAATTTTTTACAAAGGAAAAAAGTAATCGTCCACGCAAAGGTAGAAAGAAACAAGAATCTTGGTATGATAAAAGATGTAGAACTGCATATAAATCTCTAACAATGGCCGTGAGATCAAAGGACAGGCCCTCTATATGTGATGCGAGGCGACACTATAAAGTAACCCAGCAGGAGGCAAAAAAAAGCTGGGATAACAAATACTGGGAAGAGTTATATGAGGCATGTAAGGCCAGAAACATGATAGGATTCTGGAACCTAGTGAAATGGGGTAAGGGATCAGGTAGAACACAGCCCGAAAACTCAGTTCCACCCGAAAGATGGATATCACATTTTAAATCCCAGTTTGCAAACACCGAACGGGTGAGTGGGGAATGTTTGTATCTCATAACTAAAAGTGTAGGAACCACCCCGCTAGTGTTCAGTCGTAGTCAAGTGGAGCACGCTTTAAACACTATTCCGAGAGGAAGAGCCCCGGGTCCGGATAAAATTCCGGCAGATTTTTTCTTCATTGCAGAGAGGTATGGGTGCCATACATAGAGTTGCTGGCGAACGCAATCTCCAAAGGCTCCCCGATTCCAGATGTCAGGAGGGGAGCCGAGATTATTCCAATTTTTAAAAAAGGGGATCGCGCAGACCCTGCAAACTATAGGCCAATTAGCCTAATTGCATGCATCCAGAAGGTAGTGGCAAGGTTGGTATTGCACAGGATCCAGGAATGGGTTGAAGATTCCAGAGTTATGTCAGCCCTACAGGCTGGCTTTCGACCCTTCACCAGTACCGTGGACCAAGTTTTTAGATTTTCAAATATTTACTGGAAGTGGGTTATCCTTGGGGGGGGGGCACTCTTTACGCAGCATTTGTCGATTTGAAATCGGCCTTCGATTTAGTTCCACGTTCAAGGCTGTGGCAAGTGCTTTTTGACCAAGGTATGCCACAAGAACTTCTTGCATTCCTAATCAAATTCCACCAAGATAATTACGCACAGGTCAGGTGGGGTAACCAGGCCCAGGTCACTGACAAATTTAATACCGAAAGGCGAGTCAGACAAGGGTCCGTTTTAGCACCAACTCTGTTTACATTATATATAAATAGGGTTATTGAATACTTTAAGGATGCCCATACAGATGCACCTAAACAAAATGGCATCCCAATACCCCTGTTAATGTTTGCAGACAACACCCTTTTAATTTCAAAAACACAGGAAGGGCTACAAAAAGCTATTGGTTGTTTTGAGGGCTTTTGTAAAGATCATGGCTTAATCATAAATGTGTCCAAAACTAAATTTATGGTTATGCACAGACATAAGAAAGTGAGGGGTACAGTTTTCATGAATGATGAGCTTTTAGAACAGACAGACATTTTCAGCTACTTGGGCATTACTTTGGGATCCAGGTTGGAATGGAAGCCACATATGACCTACCTGACAGTGAAACATGCACAGTTAGCAGGTGTCCTTTTGAGAGAATTGAGATCATCAGCTACCCAACCATTAGCCCCAGCTTTAAAAATATATGACACGAAAGTCAGGGCTTCGATGTTATATGGGGCAGAATTATGGGGGGTCACTGACGTTTCCGCTCTGTCTAATGCACAAAACAAATTTTTGCGGTGCATAACCAAACTTCCCAAATCAACACCATTGCTACCCTTGTATATGGATTTGGGATGTCAGAAAATTAAGGACATAGCGAGTTTTCGTCCAATGGCTTATTGGAGGAAGCTTTGGGTTACGCCCGAACTAACACATTATGCTTCGGCACTTCTTGAAACCAGAAACATGGACACAGGGGGCAAAATACCATGGTTCAAACAGGTCAAGTCGCAATATAAAGCCCTGGGAATGGAGCAACTTTGGGATAATCCATCGGAAAATACCTTCCCATCACGAAAGGCTCTTAAAGAGATGTATTGGACAAACATTACCCAAAGGGAATTTCCATCAAACACAGATGCATCATTAACCAGGGCTTTTCTGGAACTCAAACATATCCCTGAATATGAGCGATATTGGGACCTTATCAGCATCCCCAATGACAGAAAGCTATTTCACCAATATAGGGTAGGAACTCTCCCTATTAACACATTTACAAGTAAATGGTCAAGTAGCAAAGATCACCATCAGTGTCCGTTCTGTACTGCCCACTCAGAAACCTTAGCACATGTACTGTTCATATGTCCAGCTTATAAAGATATGTCCAGCTTATAAAGCTCCACGTCATAAATGGATCAAACCTATATGTATACAAAAAGGTATCCACAGTGGTACTGAGGCACTCAGGATTGTAAGAACTGACTGTTCCGATAGCATGGTTATTGCACTTGCAAAGTTTTTCAAATGGATGTGGGCCATACGAAGAGACAAAATGAAGCAAAAATAGACTGTAGTGTCCTATCCCGACCTTTTTTTCTCATGAAAGTATTAGTTTTTAACTTTATAACAATTTTAAATGGTTTACTCAACCTTTTAAGATATATTATATTTATTATTTTATAATAATTCTGTCTAGACCACCCTGTTTAAAGTACGATTAAACAGCCAATCCATGTTTATTACTGATCGTTAGGACATTTGGATGTAATAAGTATGAAGTGTTCTATATTTTAATTGATTGTTATTTTATTGTATTGTCTTTCATGACTTGTGTCGCAATAAAGACTTATTGACTGACTGACTGACTGACTACTACTACTAGTAGTCACACACAGTGTCACCCGGCCGGGGCCCGCCTAACCATTTGTATCAATTTCAGGGGCCCCGGCAGGGACCCCGCACGCACCATTCATTTCATCCTCAGGCTGCAATGGCTCTCAACAACACTTCAAGAGGCAGCAGAGAGCCGAGCCTCACAGGCGGCGGGCCCCGGCCAGGGGGAGTTTGGGGGGGCGCCGACCGCAGGGAGGTCCCCCCTGGGTGGTTTGGGAGGGGCCTGGGGGGGGGTTCAGCTGTCCATCAATCGGGCATTTTGTTTTGGGCTCCTTTTTGTTATAACCCAAATCCAGCCCAATTTCAGCCCAAAGTATATCTTTCCTTTGCTCCCTCTCTCTGCCACCATTTTAGGTTTGGTGACCTGGTGGCTGGGAGCTTTAGTTAGAAAATGTTTCTGAGGAGATTTTTGAAAGGAGCTTGGTTTCTACTTTTGACGCGGTGGGTGTTTTGGTTGCACTTAGAGAAGCTCTGGGGAGGGAGATAATTTTAACCCCCCCCTTTTTGCCCATGTTAATTATTGCAGGTTTGAGGCGTTTTATGTCGTTGGGAGTTAGGTGGGGGATGGTGAATGGGCACAGGTAGGCGGTTCTGGGGCCCGTCTGCTTTCTGGGCCTGGGCAGGGGGAGGACTGGGGGTTTTTGGGGGGAGGGGCGGGGGCTTTTTCATCGTTTTCCGTTTGGGACGTGTGGGGGGGTTTAGATAATTTTTTCCGCCTTGGTCAGAGGGAGTTTAGGGGTTTTCCTCAGGAGGGCGTAGTGATCTTGTCAGTTTTCCTCGGTGCGTGTGGCAGGGCAGAGGAGGAGCCTCTTAAGGGTTCGGAGCACAGGGGTCCTGGTCCTGTTGGTGTGCTGATTGGGTCCGGGGGGGCTGGCCAGGCTTTAGGCTTGGCTTTTGCGGTGGTTCAGGCAATGTTGTAGGGGGGTGGGGACGACGATTGGGACCCCTTACCCTCTTTTTGCCCCGGTTCAGCAGGTTGGCAGTGTAGCTTCTTCTTTTCCCAGGTGAGGGGCGGCCTCGGTTGGCGAGGTTGCGGTTTTTTGCAAGTCAGGGTTAGGGGTTTTGGAGTTAGGGGTTAGGGGTTTTCGAGTTCCCAGCCCTCCAGTCCAAAACATTTTCTTTTCATGATAAAGTCCGTTGTTGAACACGAGACTCGGTAGGGTGGAGTGCGGCCCAAATTACACCGAGGAGAAGGGAGGATGGAGCCTCGCGCGGCACATTCCTTACCGGCGGGGGATCCCGGCGCGGCCAGCGTACGAAGGTCAGGCGCGACCTCGCTGGCCTCAACATCACGCAGGACTCGGTGGTCTGCAAGACCATCGGCACCGGCTTTTCAGCAGGAGCAACGTAGGGGGGAGTATCGGCGTGTACCGTCGGCTCCACCCCTAGCGCCTTGAGACCCTTACGGGTGAGTAGTCGCGCTTTAACAAACCCCTGATTAACAAACCCCTCCTCATTTAGCTTTGAGGTAATCAGCCGTTAGGTCTGGTTCTAATGCAGTGGTTTTCATGTGGTTGCTGCTCCTCTACAGATAGAGGATTCTGTGATATTGGATTACAATGATGTTACTCCTGATGAAGGAGAGTGGAGGGCCACTGAGGAGTGGGGGATGCCTTCTCATGTGTCTTCTAGTTTTTTGCAGCACCAGTGGTGGTGCAGCCCAGGAGGGCAAGATCATCGGGACCCAGAAGAGAGCGCGGCCCCTCGGTGAAGGTTCCTCGGACGGTGGACCCAGTTGAACGTGTGGTTGGAGATCGGCGCCTGGTCAGGCAGCCTTGTTGAACCCAGGTGAGAGTACCGTCCCACGGGCCAAACCAAAGATGGTGTCGGTGGGAACGGGGGTTGCACTATTACGGGAGGAGCCGGGTGGTAAGCTCCACATGGGGTTAATATGTTCAGGTCAAGGGTGGGGACGGGTGATTTGGTTGTCGCAAGAGTAAAAGTTGAATGTGGCATAAATATGGAGCCTGAAGTCCTGGGTAAGGAACTTATACAGACTAAAGAGTTCAAGTTCAGAACCCTGCCTTATATGAGAGTTACGAAACCAGTGGGTGCACATTTATGGTTAAGTACGAAGGAATACATAATACAGGGTGAATATGTAGAGTTGTTGAAACTGCTGCATAGAGAAGTTAGATCTAAGGAGGGGTCTCAAGAAGGGGAGTACGAGTTGGACAAGCGCCCTAAGGTTCCTTTAACCATTGAACATTGGACGGCGGCAATTTTAATATACGCCAGCGTCTATTACGAGAAATTTCCTGAACACTGTATGCTCCTTTTCAAATGCTTGGTTGTTCTACATACACCCAGTTAACAGGCAGTGCCTACGCTTGGGGACAGCACGATGGAGAGTTTCGGGCCCGTATGGCTTGGGATCCCAATGCAAAGTGGGGTGGGTAAGACAATGATTCGGGGCAACATCCCATGGGGGCGCCTTCGGGGGGGAAGGCGATATTTACGGCACGTGGCTTGCCTTTAGTTTATCGGCCCTTTCAGGGGAAGCCCACCCGGGGAGGGGTGGGGAGTGCAGCATATGCCCAATCTGGATCAGGAGCGGGCTGGGAGTTTAATCAGGGCGTGTGCACGAGAGAATACTGTAAGTTTCGACAGGCGTTCCAAATGTGGGAGGAGACATCCCTTGGTTTAGGTGTTGAGGTCTCAGACCACAGGGAGGTCCACAGTGGCAATAGGCCAGTACCGGCTCCTCCATCCCCGCCCCACCCCCCCCTCATCGATCCTAAGGCAGTAGGGGAGGTAAGGGGCCTCAGGGACCTAGGCGTCAGGGTTCATACGCTATTTCAGTTGGGTACTTTAGCGCAGGGGCTGCCAGGGTATGAGGACTTGGGGGCCACTCAGTTGTTCTTGAAAGGTTCTGAGGTAGGTTCTGTTTGGGTTACAGTGGTCCACGGGTGAGACAGTGGGCTAGGAATTTAAAATCAGCACAGGAACATAGTTTAATAGTTTAGTCGAAGTTAGATAAAGAAGTCAGGGAGGCCGGATTGCAGGTCCTTTTGAGGATTGGCCAGTTGAGAATTTGTTGCTGTCACCAATTGGAGTCGTTCACAAGATGGAGGCTGGCAGTACCGATTGATCCCGCACTTATCATGGCCTGAAGGGTCCTCAGTCACTGTATTTATTGATGAGGAAGCTACGTCTGTGTCCTATTCCTCTGTTGAGGTCGCCATGGCATTGGTGGTGTCTGCCGGCGTCTCTGCTGAAAGGGCAAAATGTGATATTAAATCTGCATTTCGATTGCTTTCAGTCCATCCTGAAGACTGGTGTCTTCTGGGCATCCATTTCAATGGCAAATGGTACGTGGACGAGGCACTGCCTATGGGTTCTTCGATTTCTTGTTCTCTTTTTGAGAAGTTCAGCACCTTTCTCCACTAGTTTTTCACTCACTAGTCAGGTCAGGTGTTAGTGACCCACTATTTGGATGCTTTCTTTTTTGTTGGTTCCCCGGGCTCCTCGGAGTGTCAGACAGCCTTGGTCACATTTCCGACCCTCATGGAGCTTTTAGGTGTGCCATTAGCATTGGAAAAGACAATGAGTCCTTGCGCGACCATGTCTTTTTTGGGCATTGAGATAAATTCTCGGCCAATGCAGGTTCGCTTGCCAGTGGATAAGAAAGCAAAATGCTGGAGCTATTGCAAATACTGTTGGTCAAAGCAAAGGTCACAGTCAAAGAAGTGCACGTCCTTTTGGGCCATTTGAATTTTTGCCTGTAGGGTGGTCAGAGCAGGGCGCACTTTTTGTAGGCGCCTAGGCAGAGCTTTGTCTGGTTCTCATTGCCTCATCACCATGTGCGTTTGTCAGCGGGGGTCAAGGAGGATCTGCATATGTGGGAAACCTTTCTGCACTATTTCAATGGGTTCCACTGTACCGGGAAGATGACTGGGGGTGGGACGTTTAGATTTTCTCTGATGCTGCGGGCAGTGAGGGCTTTGGCCTGTACTGGCAGGGCAAGTGGTGTGCTGAGAAATGGCCTGCGAAGTTGGACAGACAGGGGTTGGAGTATTGCTTTCATGGAACTGTTTCCGGTGGTAGTGGCATTGACATTGCGGGGCCAAGAGCTGGCACACAGAAAAGTTCTTTTCGGATTGACAACTTGGCGGTGGTGGAAATCATCAATAGACAGTCAGCCAGGGACACCCATATTTTGCAACTGCTTCGAGTGTTTGTGTTGGGCTGCCTTAGATATGACATCAGTTTCAGGGTCTTGCACGTTCCTGGTGTGGACAATGACATTGCGGATGCTTTGTCTCATTCATAAGTGGGAGAGATTCAGTGGGCTGGCCTGGGAGGCGGACCTGACGCAGACCCCAATGCCGGATCACCTGTGGTATGTAGGCGACGTACGGTCATACAGCTGGTGGTCAGTTCCTTGTCGGCCTATACTCGGGCAGCTTATGCTGGCGTGGAGAGAATTTCTAGTTTCAGGTGCGTGTCGTAGGGTTGAGATGTGGCGGCGATCAGATGATGTAGTTCAATTCATGTGAGTCATTATATATAAGGGCCTTTCCAAAGTTACCATTGCAGGAAAGTTGGCAGGGATCCCCTTTATGGGGAAATTGTGGTGGGGGTATTCCCCTTCCGTCGGGGAGTTGGGGAGGCAAATGTTGGAAGGTTGGGCCAGGGAGCGGGGCAGGGATGTTCCAGTTCGTAGGCCTTTGTCCTGGCAGGTTTTAGCACGCCTTTTAGGTTCGTTATTGGTTGTTTGTAGGGACAGTTTTGAATCTTGTTTATTTTCCACCCTTATGGTTTGGATGTATTTTGGGGCTTTTAGAGTCTCCGGATTTTTAGGTTCCATGCCAGATTGGGCCTTGTTTGGAAGGTCTTCTTTTTAGCAGATCATGGGGTCCATATTTGGTTGGTTTGCGCTAAGATAGATCAGGGAAACCTGGGTAAAGGTGTATGGCTGGAGCGGTGTCTCCGGCTTTTGACATGTCCCATTACTTGGGCTCATCGGTGGAGGTATTTGTCAGGAGGGGTTTCGACATGCTGATGCAAGCTGAGTTACAGATTATCAGCTGCGTATGGGCTGGGCAAGGCCCTGGAGAACATCGGTTTGGAAGGGTCTCATTTTGGGACCCATTCTTCAGATTTGGGGCGGCCACTGCAGCTTGCAATAGGAGTTGGTCCAGGGGGGACTTTATGAGGATTGGGGCGCTGGTCATCCAATTATTTTCAGCGTTATGTGAGACGCCCTGTGGAAGAAGCGCTGGCGTCATCCTCTTTATCTTGAATGCTCAATTTGTTTTTTTTCTATTTCAGGTTCGGTAGCGGGAACTCGCTCTTCACAATTGACCATCTGGATAGTGGGGCATTCCTTCATCAAATGGGCCTATGTTCACGCTTGTCGATCATATTTTGGAAAAGCCCTGGGTTTTAATACTCATGTCTTACTGTTGTTTGGAAAGGGAAGGGTGGGATGTTGTGGAGGGAGCTGGTTCTTGCTTTCAATAGTTGGGTGGTCGGGGGCCAGTGCCAGGATGTTTTATTCAGTCATGTGGGGGAAAGTGATCTTTGTAGAGTAAAAAGTGTGGTTTTATTATGGGCAATAAAAAGGGATTTGGTTTATTATAAGAGCAATGGTCAAGGTGCCATGTTTTGTGGACGGAGCTGGTTCTACTGAGATTTTGAAGGGGAGCTTTGCACCCCAGAGCAATTGACAGGGCTCGTAGGATGTTGAATTTGGAAGTTTCTCAATTTTGTAGGTTTTTAGGTTTTGGGAGAGTGACTCATTCTGACATTCAGTTCGTGTCTGTTGAATTTTTCAGGGGCGACGGAGTTTCCCTCTCTAGTATAAGTATGGAGGTGTATTTGCTTGAGGTTCGAGAAGTTTTCTCTAGGTGTTTGGCTGTTCGGGGCCACTCAGATTTGGTTTAATTTTGTTGGTTTGGGGGGCAGAAAGTGGGGGCGGTTGTTTATCTCCCCCCCAGCTTTCTGGGTGGCGGATTTTGGTGATGTTTTGCCAGGGTTGGCTGACTTTTGGGTTTTCATATGTATTAACTGGCTCTTTGACAGGGGCTGTTGGGGCAGGTTGGTTGTTGGGGTAGGTACATGAGGTTGGGCGAGCGTCTAGTGGGCGAGGGGCAGGCAACGAAGTTTTGTGTAACAGATGTTTGGTATTTTGGAGGTTCATATGTTGATGCAGTGATTTATTATGTTTGTAATTTGTAATGTTGTAATGTACGGGTGGGGGGTGGGTTTGAAAATGGTTAGGGGTGGGGGAGGGATCAGGGTTTTGAGGTGAAAGGTCTATTTAGTGAGGTATAGTTATGTAAGGCATTGGCCAAGGAGTTTTTATTGTTATTGTGCACCTGTTACAATAAAGCGGCCTTTTTCACACTTACTCGGTTGTTGGTCTGATTACCCCCCCACCCCTCCCTCCCAATGTGCGCCGCACCATTCCTGCTGCAAATAATCTATCCGGATTGTCTCACACACACTCCGGGCCCGGCCGGGGCCCCGCACCATTCGTGCTCAAGACAGTCAGAGTAGAGGCACTGAGGCAGAGAGCAGAGCCCGCCGCTCAGCCTCAGCCGCTGCCAGCCTCACGTCACTGGCCCCGGCCGGGGCCCCGGCTCGCACCATTCATTTCCTGCTGCCAGCCTCGGCCCACTATTCCTGCAGTGCTGCCAGTCAGTGGCAGTGCCAGCCGCTCACTCACGGATGGGCCCCGGCCGCGTCCCCGCACCATTCCTGCAGTGCTGTGCTGTTGCAGCTCAGCTGCTGCCAGCCAGCCTCACTCACGGGCCCCGGCCGGGGCCCCGCACCATTAGTGTGCAGCGCACTAGCTAGCCACTAGCTCAAGTCAGTAGCAGTAGTCCCAGCGCTCAGCCTCAGCCGCTCACACGCCACGGACCATTCTGCCGGGAGTGCCTGCTGCAGTGCTCCCAGTGCCAGCCCGCCGGCGCCCAGGACTGAGTCCGCCGCCCCTCCCCCCCCCCATTGATTCCAGTCAGGCAGGGCAGGCTCAAATCAAGAGGCAGAGAGCAGCAGTCAGCAGAGCCGCTCAGCCAGCCTCAGCCACACAGGCCCTGGCCGGGGCCCCGCACCACCATTCCTGCTGCCAGCCTCATGGGCCCCGGGCCCGGCCGGGGCCCCGCACCACCATTCCTGCTGCCAGCCTCGCTCTCGGGCCCCGGCCGGGGCCCCACACCATTCTGCTGTCAGCCTTATGGCCCCGGCCGGGGCCCCGCACCATTCCTGCTGCTGCCAGCCTCACGGGGCCCCAGCGGGGACCGTCCATAATTTTTAAATCATCATGATGATTCATGATACATACGTCATCAATGTATTACAGTGAGGGGCCCCGGCAGGGCCCCATCAAGCGCGAGGCCCCCCACAACGCGGGGGTTGCGGGGGCTTGTGTTATGCCCCTGGTGCGAAGTGTAATGCGCACATCAGTTTTGCTGGCTATAAATAATGTACAAGCGGTCGCTGTTTGATATGAATATATCTTCAGCCGCGGTCCGTGCAGGAAACAGTCATAGGGCGGTGGGGCCAAGTAAGGGGGATTTCAAGGGACGATGCCAAAGGAAAATTCATTATTTATTTAATTTTCCCTTGTCATCGTCCCTCGAAATGCCCCCTTGCCTGGCCCCACTGTCCCACTGCTGTCGCCTGCACGGGCCGCGGCTGTTTAATCATAAATCACTCACTGACTATACTTTGAACTGTGATCAGTGGATCTCTTTTCCACCCTCTGCATCAGTGGCCCATCCATCACATGGATTTTTTCTGATAGCATTTAGGGCAGTTTTATGGTGGTATATGCAGTATACAAGCAAGCTGCATGGCCATACTAAAATCGCAAGTCAGCGATACTGTCGCTGGGGCCAGGACACTGAAATGGGGCAAGGACAAAGGCACTGACACAGATACTGAAACACAGGCATCAACAGTGACACAGCAATGCAATCACTGACATGAGGATACTGGGGGAGGCAATACAGCGAGTATACTGGAACAAGGGCACTTGGGAAGCAGGGACATTGACACAGAAACACTGACATACAGATGCTGGGAAACTCAAGGAAATACTAGACAAAACACAAAGACATCGACATTGAGAGGTAGAAATTTTTACACATACACGCAGATCCTAGGAGACTGACAAGGGAAAAATTACACTGGATAACAAATATGGGGATATTGAATTTCACAAAAGACACCTTCATATAGCCGGACATGCTAAGGTCTGAGCTGGCCAGCAGGGCCAATATTGATTTGAATATGACTGGGTCCAAACTGGAATGGCATGGTGAGCAAAAAAAACTATTGATTTAACCCAGATCTGTGACTGGGGTTGGGTGTTTGATTTGTTCAGAATTCCATCAATCATCTGTTCTTTTTGCATGTGTCACCCTAAGTGGGAAGGGTATTCCCAGACTTACGTCTCATGCTCACTATGCCATCAGATTCAAGCTAGCCTAGCTGATGAGGGGTGATAACTCAAAGCTATTCCCTGGATGCTTGTTTCTGGTCCAGGGAGGACAGGGCCTGGCAATTCCGGTTGTTCCCACTGGGAGCAGGGTAAAGACTGATTTTCTTATGGCTGGGTCCAAACTGGACTTTCATTTCGAGCAAAAAAACTATGGATTCAACCAGGATGTGTGACTCAAGGTGAATGTTTTATTTGTTCAGCTGTCCATCCATCATTTGTTATTTTTAAATGTGTCGCCCTAAGTGGGAAGGGTTTGACCATACATGGATTGCATGTTCGATATGCTACTGGATTCAAGCTTGTCTGGCTGATGAAACCAGTCCCAGGATGCTTGTTTCTGGTCCAGGGAAGACCTGACCTCCCATTTCGGGCTGGACTGTTCCCATGGGAAGCAGGGTCAAGACTAACTGATTTGCATAGGACTGGGTCCAAACTGGAATTGGTATTGCAAGCAAAGAAATGATGGCTTTAACCCAGATCTCTGACTGGGGTGAATGTTTTATTTGTTCAGCATTCTGTCCATCATCAGTTCTTATTGCATTTGTTGCTTTAAGTGGGAAGGGTATGCCCAGACTTGGGTCCCATGTTCACTATGCCATCAAATTCAAGCTAACCTGACTGATGAGGGGTGATACCCCAAAACTGTTCCCAGCACGCTTGTTTCCTGTCTAGGGAAGACCTGGCTTGACAGTTTGGGCTGAACTGTCCCCATTGGGAGCAGGGTCAAGACTGATTTGCATATGGCTGGGTACAAACTGGAATGGCATACCGAACACCGTCTGTGACTCGGGGAGAATGTTTGATTCTTTCAGCATTCCGCTCATCATCTGTTCTTTTATCAAAGGTCTGAGCTGGAAGCATGGCTCCTCCTGTTGTGTAGGAAAAGAAGCAGCCTCTTAATTTCAGATGCATTCTAACACCATTGCCAAGAATTCTTGGACATTTTGGGAATCAACTTCGGTTAGTCCTTAAAATGGGAATTACCAGCCTATGATTATAATGGAATCAACAATGCTACAAAAGAATCTAAGGTACTGGCTAAAAAGCAAAGTTGTACCTGGGAAAAGTAGACAACACTGTTCGCTCCTTCCAATACAATATTTGCAGAAATGCTGAGATTACATTACTTCTGCCTTCTTATAGTACACATTCATTGCAAGTGGTCACATGGCACTATTATCTGATGACAAATGGGTATTGTTGTCAAAGTTATTGTTGTCACACTAAAAGCTAAACATTTCATCTTCCTAAAGTGAATGAAAATCTGAGTAGATCAGCTGATATTCAAAGCAATGACAATTACTCAGCTGTTAGTACTGTCTTATAAAAGTATGGCATCCTTCCTGCTGATAAATGCTGATTTTGATCAGCTGTAGAAAGGTGGGATATTAGTAGGTGAAGGTAGCATATTTCAGCTAGTAGAAATACCACAATGACTAATAAGGTCCAGTCAAGCCTCAATAAATTAATCCTTGCTCAACCCTTGGCAGCCTGGCACAGTGGCGGTCTCTGCCTTAGGGTGGAGGGGCGTTACCCCACTTAAAGTCACGGTACATTTTCAAGAGCACGCCGCTTTAAATTATTAATACAAATTCAACTTTCAAAGTTGACATTGTATTAATAATTTAAAGCGGTGCGCTCAGGTCGCGCAGGAGCATCACATCATGTGACAGCAACCAGGCCAGCCAAGTGGCGCGCACTGTCAACTAGTGGCAATGATGATGAGTGCACCGTGCGCAGCATGTTGGTAGTGCACAAGTTGGGTTTGGCCAACTGCCTTTCCCAGGCCAGGAACCCAACATGCGCACAGTGGCTTCTGTGCAGCATGCACACAGTGACTGGGGGGTTGCCCAAAACTGCACACCCCAGTAGTCACAAAATGAGCGGCGAGTTTGCCTGCTCACCCCAATCCTGTGCTGAACTCTGAAAGAGGCAAAAACAACAGGTGATGGACAGAATGCAGAACAATGTCATACATTCACCCCAGTACAGAGATCTGGGCCTAAATCCATCGTTTTTTTGCTCACCATGCCTTTCCAGTTTGAACCCAGCCATATGCAAATCAGTCTTGATCCTGTGCCCCATGGGAACAGTCCAGCCCAAACTGCTAAGCCAGGTCCTCCCTGGACTGGAAACAAGCATCCAAGGACCGGTTTCAGGATTTCAGCCCTCTTCAGCCTGGATAGCTTGATTCCAGTGGCATGGAGAGCACGGGACTCACGTCTGAGCATACCCGTCCCACTCGGGGTGACAAATGCAAAAACAACAGGTGATGGACAGAATGCAGAACAATGTCATACATTCACCCTAGTACAGAGATCTGGGACTAAATCCATCGTTTTTTTGCTCACCATGACTTTCCAGTTTGAACCCAGCCATATGCAAATCAGTCTTGACCCTGTGCCCCATGGGAACAGTCCAGCCCGAACTGCTAAGCCAGGTCCTCCCTGGACTGGAAACAAGCATCCAAGGACCGGTTTCGGGCTTTCAGCCCTCTTCAGCCTGGATAGCTTGATTCCAGTGGCATGGAGAGCACGGGACTCACGTCCGAGTCTCTGAGAGAGAGCAGCATCTGGATTGGCTGCTGCAACATATAGAGCGTGGTTACCAATCTAGTCTCTCACTAGCAGAGGCATGACTTGGCACCGCAGGGGTGGGAGGGCCCACCGAGAGCCCAACGTAGCAATGCCCAATCAATGTAATGGCTTATTGTTAAGCCATGCAGTGATTGGTCATTCTGTAGTTGCTGGGCAAATCGGCCACCCTTCCTCGTCCCTCTCTGCACGAGCATGTCTAGTCGACTCGAGACTCGAGAAGAGAAAGAGTCGTTGCATCAATCATAGAGACAAGAGAAGAGTTTACACCACGGCACCCCTTAGATTAAGGTTTGTGCTCTTGCTCGTATTTACTGCTCTACAATATGGTTCAGGTTACTCAGGTTAGGTGACAGTGAGCCCGATTCACAGAACTAACTTAAGACAAAATCCTAAACTTACTACCATTTTCGTATTCACAGAATGCACTTACTCATTTTGGTATTCACAGAAGACACTTACTCATTTCGGTATTCACAGAAGTTAGGAGTCCTAACTTTAGTACTCCTAAATGCCTTCTGTGAATACCGAAAGTCCTAAAGTTAGGATTTTTCTCAGTTTAGGAGTAGTAAAGTTAGGACTCCTAACTTTAGAACTCCTAAATGCCTTCTGTGAATACCGAAAGTCTTAAAATTAGGATTTTTCTCAGTTTAGTAGTAGTAAAGTTGGGAAAAATCCTAATTTTAAGACCTTCAGTATTCACAGAAGGCATTTAGGAGTCCTAAAGTTAGGAGTCCTAACTTTACTACTACTAAATTCAGAAAAATCCTAATTTTAAGACTTTCGGTCTTCACAGAGGGCATTTAGGAGTCCTAAAGTTAGGAGTCCTATCTTTACTACTACTAAACGGAAACAAATCCTAATTTTAAGACTTTCGGTATTCACAGAAGGCATTTAGGAGTCCTAAAGTTAGGAGTCCTAACTTTACTACTACTAAATTCAGACAAATCCTAATTTTAAGACTTTCGGTATTCACAGAAGGCATTTAGGAGTCCTAAAGTTAGGAGTCCTAACTTTACTACTACTAAATTGAGAAAAATCCTAATTTTAAGACTTTCGGTATTCACAGAAGGCATTTAGGAGTCCTAAAGTTAGGACTCCTAACTTCTGTGAATACCGAAATGAGTAAGTGTATTCTGTGAATACCAAAATGAGTAAGTGTCTTCTGTGAATACGAAAATGGTAGTAAATTTAGGATTTTGTCTTAAGTTAGTTCTGTGAATCGGGCCCTGAGTGAGCTCTTTGCAATGACCTGGGGCATGCACCTGAGTCCTGAGAAAATTTGGCTTAGTGAGGTGTTTGCCTCTATTGCCATACCCTGTCTGTCGGGGCAACTGACAAATGGGGTATTTATGTTCAGCATTCCAGCCTCCTCTCCGCTTGGCAATAACCCGTGCCAGGAACCTGCCCGCGTTTCCTGCCCAGCTCACACTACCAATATCTCTCTCTCGCGCACCACACTCCAATCTCTTCATATAAGTAATTAAATGTGCATACATTTTTACTTGAGTATTCTTTCCATTCAAAACTTTCTTTTGTGTGGAAGACAGCGAGAAAATGAAGTTGTCAACATGGCAGCAGGAGCCTGGCTGCTTCCTTCTGGCCATGTCCTGGTCCAGTCACCCGGAACAACTTGCGCTCCCCGGACAAATCCTGGCACAGATGTTGGCCCTATCATGGAATGTTCCTGGCGGAATTTGATGTTATCCCAGGAATCACCGGTGAGATAAAAAGACAAAATGCTCCAGCATGGCAGGGTAGGAATTAATTTCAATTTCTTTGCACATCAACGCTTTACATCTTGTCTGCATACAATGACAATGCTCAGGCATTAAATAAATTGAAGAGCTCGAAAAGCATAATTATTCCTTGAACCTGCAAGCAACCTTGACCCGCAGACACAACATTGTGAGGAGAGCTCCAGATAAGCGGGACGGTCAACCGCGTTTGTGATGCTTGGCTTATTTGCGTGCCGGATTAAACGCTTGCTGGCCTCTCTCTATATATCAATCGGACTGTCCCCTCACCCCATTGACTGCCTATCGTTCTGTCCCTCAATTTGTCAAATTGCCTGTCTGCCAGTCACTTGGTCATCCTTCTTATGGGGCGGCCTGTTTTGCTGCTTTCTTGGCTGTTTGATTATTGGTCTCTGCCAGACTACATGTCAGTGTACCCATCACTCTGTCTATCTATAAGTCTGCTTTTCTACTGGTAGGTAAATCCATACAACTGTCAATCAACCTGTCATCGCATGTGCCAGCCTGTACGACTGCAATCTAGCCTGTCAGCGGCATTCAACAAGCCAATCTGGTAATAGTCTGCATGTCTGTCTGTTTGCCAGCCTGTCATTCAGCCTCCCTATATTCCTGTCCGTCCGTGTATATCTGCATGTCATTCTGCCTATTAGTACTAGCCAGTATGTTTGCTTGTTTGTCTCTCAATTTGTCTTTCATTCGTTCATGATTTGCCAGTATCAGGGTTGCTGGCCCATTAAAGCAGCCTATAGTACAGGAAGAGAGGTGAGAGCAACAGCTGCATGCAGTTTAGGAGTGGGAAGATGAGATCCCTAATCCCGGCCATGGTTCATTTTAACAAGGTGGGTGCAGAACATGCTAATGGTGTGGAAGCTAGCTGCAATCGCTGTTAGCATCAGCTGAAGCCATTTTGTTTTGTGGCAGCCATTTCAGTTATCCATGTGCTCGCCATGTGCTTTCTCCCTCTTCACTATTGCGTTCCCTTGTATTCTGCTTGTGTCATCTATTTTAGTTAACTCTTTCAGCACTGAGCCGGAGCCTTGCACATGCTAAGAAAGACCTGTAGCTGCCAATACCCCTGTCCTAGTATGTAACTGTCAGGCTACTCTTACTGATGTAAGCAGTTTAGTCTCTCCTCCCACTCTGTTGACTAAGCGATTCTTATAGCTCCTTATATGTATTTGTGTGCACACTTGTACTGCCTCTTTTTGAGTCTTCATGCTAACTCAGCAATAAACTGGCCATAAAAGGCCCCTGTTCTCTGTACGTCTTAGACTGTCTCATACAGCGGCCTGAGGGTACTTTATGACGCTGTCTCCCTCATGGGAGGTTAATAAATACTTCTTTTGATATTACAGCTTCCGTGCCAATCTCTTCTTTGTTGTTTTAAGGACCAGGTGTATCAGTGAACCTGTAGAAAGGTTTTTATTTCTACAATGGAGGATTTTCATCCCCATGTTAAAATAAGATTTCTGAGCTACTTTTATACAAGTTCCTTTATTTGCCCCTGAAAGTACCAAGAAATAATTAACTACACTTGTTAGTATATCATTCAAATCTCAGAGACATTTGCTTCCTCTTGGTGAGTGCCTTACCTTCTCAACCTAGTCAATGCACAGTCCTCCCCTCTCATTGTGACTCAGCAGTACATACAAAACCACAATCTTTACAAAACGTACTTACTAATGGCAGATGTACACCCCGCCTCATCACACCAGCATCAACAGTATCCTGGGGGTGGTGAATGGCAGTCTCACCCCAAAACTAAGTGGTTGAACAGACAGTGAAGGCACGAGCAGGCCTGAAATTGGCACAAGCAGCAGACTGCGGTTTAGCAGTGACATTGCATGGACCTCAATCAACAAGCTTTATACAGAGGCCCTAGTGCAGTGGCTTCAGATGGGCAGCAGAGCAGCAAAGATTCAGACCTCAAGCATAGGGCTTCTCGAAACATATAGGGCCCCATGCATCAAACTAAAAACCAGTCGCAAACGGGCAGATTCTCAGAATCTGCCCCTTTGCGACCGGTATTTTTGCATTTGGGATGCATCATCTCAAATGCAAAAATCGGAAATTGCCACTGCATTTAAGGAATTGCTAATTGTGATTCCTTAAATGCAATGCTAGAAGCAATTTAAAATAGTGATTTCGCTATTAGGGGTCACAAATTACTGAAAGATAATACAGGTCGGTAATTTGCAAAAACTTTGAAAATGCACGAAAGTGCATTTTTCAGAGTTACATGTTGCACGCACACATTCCCTTGGGGAATGTGTGTGCACAACATGGGTACACATTACAATTTCAGGGGTGCAACAGGGTGACCTTTTGACACCCTTGCACCCTTGAAATTGCATGCGCAATTTGCGAGTACCTAATGGGTATTCGCATATTGCGCATGCAATTCCCATTCATTCCTATAGGCCTGGAGGCCCGTAGGAATGAATGGAAAGCCATTCCCTAATTGTGACTCTCAATTTGCTCATTTAAGGAATGTTTTGGAATCACTATTTTTATAGCGATTGCTGCATGCATAGGCTTTTGCGATTCCTTAATTGCGATTACTTATTAATCGCAATTAAGGAATCGCAAAAGCCTTCCTTGATGCATGTGCCAGAAAGACTCATGCAAATTAAGCACTCCTGAGAAAGTACCTCTTATTAATTATATTTAAAGGTTGATTCTTGGGACTACCTGACCTATTTAGCTGACCAAAGTAAGCCTTTTTAAAGTCCTATTTTATTGATTGTGTTTAGCAAACACAAACAATCTCATAATTATGAAGTACGTATGTTTCTTGTTTTATGCTCACAGGCAGGTCGCTCCCCACGCTGCGGTACTGCCTCAGGTTGCACTGGTGCTTTTCATTCTGCTGCACTGCTTTGACTGCTTTGACTGTACTTATCTTGTTGCTGATTGCCTAATTTCATTTCCCCCCCTGCTAGGGTCCCCCCCCATCCGTCATCCTTTTTCCCACTCTTCCCGCTGCTGCGTCCCTGCGGCCCCGCTCCCGCGTCCCTGCGGCCCCGCCCCCCTGTTCACCCATTCGCCACCCCATCCCGCCTCCCAGCTGCTCCTCCCTCCCAACTTCCCTTATATATGGAGGCCAAGCAGCGGTGAAAGGAGCAGCCTTTGACCCTGCTCACAGGCAGGTCGCTCGCCACGCCTTGGTACTGCCTCAGGTTCTACTGGTGCTTTTTCATTCTGCTGCACTGCTTTGACTGTACTTGTCTTGTTGCTGATTGCCTAATGTCATTTCCCCCCCCCTGCTAGTTTCTGTGTCCTGCTTGTCTTCTGTGTCCCCCTGCCATCCATCACCCTTTTTCCCTGCTCTTCCCGCTGCTGCGTCGCCGCAGCCCCGCCCCCTGCTCACCCATTCGCCACCCCGCTCCCGCCTCCCAGCTGCTCCTCCCTCCCAACTCCCCTTCTATGGAGGCCGCGCAGCGGCCATGTCACTGGCGTGCTAAAGGCGCACCAAAGGCAAGCCAGTCTGTGCCCGGCTGCGCCTGGACCGCGCCCAGCGCCAGAACGCCTGGCCCCCACAACCGCCACGACGCCAGACACCGCTACGATGCCAGCACCCTCCACGCAAAACACACCTGCTCCCTGGCCGCCCCGAAGCGCCCCCATGGACCTTTCTCCTGCCGGAACTGCAGCTTCACCAGGATCCGCCCCGCCAAGCCTCCGACCAGGAAAGAACCCAACTACCTCAGAGGCATCCTCCTCAACACCCGCTCCGCCCGCAAACACGCCGTTAAGCATTGGGACCTAATCGACTCAACCTCCCCAGACTTTGCCTTTCTGAAGGAGACCTGGCTGAACCCGCGCCTCGGCACCCAACTTCGCCATAGCCATCCCGGAAGGCTACAAGATCAACCGGAGGGACCGCACCAACGGAGAAGGAGGAGGTGTTGCCATCGTCCACAGGAACACTCTCAGAGTCTTGACCAACACCTACGACACCCTCAGCTCTGCCGAACACATGCACTTCCTGATCCACACCGACCCAAACACCATCCTCAGAGGAACCCTCTTCCACAGACCCGCTGGACCTCGACCACAGTTCGTCAGCACACACGCCGTCGCCTCCACGGACTACATACTCCTTGGTGACCTGAACTACCACCTCGAATACAACAACGACACCAACTCCACCACCCTGATCGACAACCTAGCCAACCTCGGACTCAGACAACTCGTCACAACTCCCACCCACTCTGCCGGCCACACGCTTGACCCCATCTTCTCTGCAAGCCCCCACCTCTCCTTCAACCACACCACTGAACTCCACTGGACCAACCATCGCTGCATTTACCTCACCGCTGCTGGAGCGAAGTCACCGAAGACCAGCTAACCACCACCCTCGCCCAGAGCTCACCCGCTGACCCCACCGACCCCGACACCGCTGCCTGCAACCTCAACCAGTGGATCAATGACTGTGCCAAGACTCTCGCCCCGTTCAAGAAGCCCTCCAACAGTCACACCAGCAAGAAAGCCAGCTGGTTTACTGAAGACCTCCAGGCCTCCAAGCAAACCTGCTGAAAACTGGAGAAGAACTGGCTCCGTGAATGAACACCGGGCAGCTACACAGCCCACAAGAGCGCCACCCGCAGACACCATCACCTCATCTGATCCGCCAAACGGGCCTCCTTCAAAGACCGCCTAGACAACAATGCACACAATAGCAAAGAGCTCTTCAACATCGTGAAGGAACTCTCCAACCCTAGCTCCAACACCAGCGACGTCCCACATTCGCAAGACCTGTGCGACTCGCTGGCCACCTTCTTCCACCGCAAGATCGCAAACATTCACAACAGCTTCAACGCCACGACCGCCCCAACAACCACCGAGACCTCCGCCCCCATGACCACCATCCGCACCAACCGCCTGCTCTCCTGGATCGACATCACTAACGACGACACCATCAAGATCATGAACACCATCCACTCCGGATCTCCGTCAGACCCATGCCCACACCACATCTTCAGCAAAGCCAGCACAGCCATCGCACCACATCTCCAGAAATTCATCAACATTTCCTTCGAGAAAGCAACCTTCCCGGGGAGCTGGAAGCACGCCGAGATCAACGCCTTACTCAAGAAACCCAAGGCTGGCCCCAAAGACCTCAAGAACTTCCGGCCCATCTCCCTGCTCCTGTTCCTGGCGATGGTCATCGAGAAGACCGTCAACAAACAACTGACCCGCTACCTCGAGGAGAACAGCATCCTGGACCCTTCCCACTCTGGGTTCTGCAGTAATCACAGCACCGAAACTGCCCTCATCACCGCCACTGATGACATCAGGACCCTGCTAGACAACGGAGAAACAGCGGCCATCATACTTCTGGACCTGTCAGCCGTCTTCAACATGGTCTGCCACCGCACACTACAAACACGACTCCACAATGCCGGAATCCAAGAGAATGCCCTGGACTGGACCACCTCCTTCCTCTCCGGCAGAACACAGAGCATCCACCTTACCCCCTTCCGCTCCGAAGTCACCGAGATCATCTGTGGCGTACCCTAGGGATCATCCCTTAGCCCGATGCTGTTCAACATCTAACCAAAAAAGGCTTGGGTCTGGTTATTACCTGGCCTAGACCACTCTAATTTGATAAACAACAAAGATGGCCAGGTAAATCAATTCAATCTATTTGTACCACACTTAGCCAATAATCCTAGGCGGGCAACATTTGCATTATGATTATTTTTACTTATTTACATGTAATATTTACAGTTCAAATATGTACGAAAGTAAGACACTGTTATCAAAAAAACATTACACCGTTAATACAAACACATATTACAAACAAATGAGCGTGAAAAAACAATCATATAGACACCATATACACATAAGGGAGGGGGGATGCCCCCAAATATTACATTCTTGGGGCACCAGTCCTAATATTTTATACAAAAACAAGCGGCCAAACAAAAATTTCTGAGGGCCTGCCTGTCAGCTACACTGGAAACTATATTTTTGTCAGGGTCTATTAGCAGGAAAAATTATTTAGACTGTATTCCTGCGCCACCCATTATGATTCTGGTTCCAGCGTAGAGTCAACGCGTTTCGAACCCTTAGATTATTCTGGGGTTCTCATCAGGACATGGACTGGAGGTGGCCTACAACGATAAACATGGTGTAAGAGGGGATATCTTTTGTTGTACTCTATTCAGCTCAGACTACGCCTGTAACACCTAGACATACCTTAGTGTCTCTTTCCGCGCTGCTATCTACCATGCATGGTAGGGCGGAGAATATCTAAAACTGAATGTAAAACGTGGAAAATAGAAACAGCTATCAGTCACCGTAATTTTGGGGTTCACTTCTTGTACTTTCCTTCTAAAAAACAAGCTAGTATGTACCTTGGGCCCTTATTTCTTTCTTGAGCCTGGTCCTTTGTTCGATCAGCAAGTCGCGCTGTGATAGACACAATGTGGCAGTGTGCTGTTCAACATCTACATGGCACCACTCGCCCACGTCGCCCGACTGCATGACCTCAACATCATCTCCTATGCCGAAGACACCCAGCTGATAGTCTCCCTCACCAAAGACCCCCACACCGCCAACACCAACCTCCATGAAGGAATGAAAGCCGTTGCCGAATGGATGAGGAACAGCTGACTGCAGCTCAACTTGGACAAGACGGAGGTCCTCATTCTCTGATCCACCCCTTTGGTCTGGGACGACTCGTGGTGGCCGACCGCACTGGGAACAGCCCCAACACCCACCGACCACGCACTCAAACTAGGGGTCATCCTCGACTCCACACTATACATGACTCAGCAGGTCAATGCCATCTCTTCCTCCTGCTTCAACACCCTCAGCATGCTCCGCAAGATCTACAAATGGATCCCCACCGAAACGAGAAGAACAGTCACCCAGGCCCTCGTCAGCAGCAGATTAGACTATGGAAACGCCCTCTACGCAGGAGGCTTGGCCAAACTCCTGAAACAGCTACAACGCATCCAGAATGCCTCTGCATGCATGATCCTCAACATCCCTCACCACAGCCACATCACACCCCTCCTGAGAGACCTGCACTGGCTCCCCGTCAACAAGAGGATAACATTCAAGCTCCTCACCACACACACAAGGCACTCCACGACACCGGACCAGCGAACCTCAACAGACGACTCAGCTTCCACACCCCTGCCCGCCAGCTCCGCTCCGCTGACCTCACCCTCGCCACAGTCCCTTGCATCCAAAGAGTGACCTCCAGCGGCAGATCGTTCTCCCACCTCACCGCCAAGACCTGGAACACCCTCCCCACCCACCTACGGCAGACCCAAGACATGCTAACCTTCAGAAGACTCCTCAAGACCTGGCTTTTCGAGCAGTAGCAGCATTCCTCACCCCCAGCGCCTTGAGACCCTCATGGGTAAGCAGTGCACTTTACAAATGGTATGCTTGATTGATTGATTGATTAATTATAGATAAAATGTCAGCATTGAATTCCCCCAGTTGATAATGTTTTCATTGTGTTGTATAATCCCACTGCAAATCCGATATATAATATTTTGCTGTGCATTTTGACCATGTTTAATTAGGCCTTTCCTAAATGGTCTGGGGTTTATTTATTTTTTCTTGTTGCACCTCATCCTTCATGATCCTCCTGGTATATTGGCCTAAGTAGGCAGATTGCCTGACTGTGGTAGACATGGTGTTCCTGTTGACATGAACATTTTTATAAAAACTAATCCTTATTTGGTTTTTATTTCAAATATGTGTGAACTACAGGAATGTTTCTGTGCATTCTGTGAATGAGTTTGTTTGCATCTTGAAGGAAAACTATTTCCAAATCTATAGATGACAGCTCTTGAATTTGAGCAATGCTCTATAAATATTCCAATGTATGTTTTGGCTTTTTGTATTATGTAACTAATCAAATTAATTTTCATATGGCTTAGAGTAGATTTCCTAAGCCCCAAAAAGACACTGCAACCGCTTTGAAGAAATGACATTCTGGAAGGTGTATGTCACTCCTCTTTGCAAAGTTAAGCTCATACCGACATTGTAATGTTAGGAGTCAAACAAAATCTTTCACAAAATCTTTTATCTTAATACGTCAGAGCCCTGTACATTATTATGTGCCCTTTTTTTCGAACGCAATTTCGACCCTAATGTATTGGAGGGCTTTAGATGTCACGAGCACCAGTATCTTTACACAAGGACACATTCATGTTTTTTAGGCATGGGGAGATTAGGTGATTTACCCAGAATCACAGTATCCTATACTGTGATTCTGTAATCACCTAATCTCAGCATGCCTACAAAACATGAATGTGTTTACTATGTTAGACAATGCCGAGACTCGATCTCGGTTCTGCAGTTCGAAAGTTGGCAGCTTTCGTTGCTATGCCACATCATCACTTTCGTGATAGAGTGTGTAGTATAATGTTATTGTTTGGAATGACGCGCGTGTATGCACGCGCGTCATCGAAACATCATACGCGCTGTTGTGATTTAAATGTGTGTATGTCGTGTGTTGTGTACGCGTGCTGTGTGTGTGTGAATCTGGCGTCTCGTGTGCGTGTTGTGCTTTGAATGAGTGTGGAATGTATAAATGCAAAGACGGACAGTTTACCGTCATTCTAACATGTACGCTGATGGAGTCACTTCCTAAATAAAGCTCCACTTACTTTGCCGAAACGGATTCTGCCTTTTTCTTTTTTTGGAGGTCAAGAAGTGCCTTTGCAACACTGGTGACGATCGGGAACACGTATCCATGCGTGTTTAAAGCAAATTTTCAAGGAAATTACTGGATTTAGTTTACACTTTGTTTCATTGGTCATCGACATCGGGGATTTTTCCTTTAACTCTTCCTATTGGATGTTAATCTCACCTTCTCATTGGATACAGCAAGGATAGAATTAAAACGGTCCTTTTCATTGGATGTTGATCGGCAGCATTGGATTTCTGTGAAAAAAAATTCAGTTAACATGACCAAGAATTGTAAGTAATTCGAATATATCTACAGTGAAGGTATTTGCAAGGAGAAAATACTGATACTCTTCAGTGTCATGACACAATAAACAGAAAGTGACTTCTGTGATTCGCACACAAAATTGCGAGTCACGTTTTACTCTTATTTTAAAAGGGAAGGGAACTGTGAAAAAAAACTAATTTACATTTATTGCTTATATTAGCTTGTTACTAACTTCTATATAACTATGACGGGGATTCAACCTCCTCCATCCTTTTTAACCATTAAAGGTGATCCCCCAATTGAATGGGACATTTGGGAGCCTATGTTTTTAGCTTATGTTGAAGTTCTTGAAGAAGATGATTGTGGAGCAGAAAGGAAGTTAGCTTTATTAAAGCATTGTCTTGGAGGGATCGCTCTTAAAGAATTCAAAAGTTTACCTCCTTTAAATGACACTTCGAATCTGAATGTATATCAAATTGCAGCCAAACAACTTTCTATTAGATATGGAAAGAAAATTAACATGGTCATGGAAAGATTTAAATTCTACTCTAGGAAACAACAAACAGATGAGTCTATTGACAACTATGTTTCCGCGTTGAGAGCATTAGCAGTTACATGTGACTTTGAACATATTAACTATGATCAAGTACTGAGAGATCAAATTCTCATGTGTACCAACAATAAAAAGATACAACAGAGGTTATGGACAACTTCTGACATGACTTTGAATGCTGCAATTGAGATAGCTAAGTCAATAGAGCACTCTGAAAAATTTGTAGATGAAATTCGATCACAAAATAGCAATAAACCAGATGTGTTAATTCTTAATAGAGAAAATGACAAACTTAAGGACTCTGACAAATATAGGAAGCCTATGAATTCAAGGAATGATAACCTGTATAAGAGTGAAAATAGAAATAGATAGCAAAAACCTGATCAGAGAATGAATAGTTGGCAAAGATCAGATCAAAGGATGAATACATGGCAAAGACCAGACCCAAGAGTATACAATATATATTGCTTTAGACGTGGTAGTGGTTATCATTTAGGGAACTCGAAGTCATGTCCAGCCTTAGATAAAATATGTTCAAGGTGTGAAAAAAAAGGAAATTTTTCAAAAGTCTGTAGATCTGCACCAAGGAAGGTCAGTTTAGTTCAAGACCAAGAGCAAGAAGGTTCAAGTGACTGTGAATTTGATGTTAATACGATAATGTGCATTACTAAGGAGCCTAAAGAAAAAAAAATTCCCTCGTGTGATATCGTCATTGATGGAATACCTACTAAAGTATTTGTAGACTCGTGCTCATGGTACACCATTTTACCTGACACTCTATTTAAATCCAATTGGCCTAAAGGGGGGACGGTGTTGGACTGGTTTCAATCCTTTCTATCGGGCCGCCGACAGGTGATCTGGGCTCCACCGTTCTCCGCGGAAATGCCATCGCTAGAGGTTGGGGTTCCCCAAGGATCCATCTTGAGCCCCACCATTTTTAACATCTACATGGCCCCTCTGGCGATGGTAGCGGAGGCTTACGGGGCCCGGGTCATCTCATATGCTGATGACACCCAGCTCTTGTTTACTTGCAGCAAGGGTGAGGTCTTTGACGGCGGCAGGATCAAAGACTGTCTGAGTGCAGTCTTTGCGTGGTTCCAGCAGCACAGCCTGAAATGCAACTCGGATAAGTCTGAGTTGCTTTTCTTTGGCTGTGCTCCCGACCAGAGTTGGAAGTTGTGGTGGCCCCAGGACATGTTTCCTCCCGAAAGGCCATCCTCCCAAGTGAAAAATCTGGGAGTGATATTTGATGAAGACCTATCCTTCCGACCCCACATCGTAGGGCTTGCAGGGAAATTCTTCGGCATTCTTAAAATGCTGAGGAAATTTCTTCCACTGCTCTCCCTGCAAAACCGAAAGACTGTAGTCCAGGCGCTAGTAGGGTCTCGGTTAGATTACGCAAACGCGCTTTTTGCAGGTTTGCCGAAGTACCTTCTGGCCAGACTGCAGATCGTTCAAAACTCGGCAGCCAGGGCCAAATTTGGCCTGCCAAGGAGAGCCAGTGCTTCTCTGCTTTTAAACAGGTTGCACTGGCTGCCTATTTCTAAAAGAATTAGGTTTAAAATTCTCACGTTGGCGTTCAAAGCCCTCCACTCTGTTGGCCCTAACTACATCAGAAAGCGTATCGCTTTCTATGCGCCACGGAGGCTGCTGCGGTCAGCCGACCTGGCTAAAGTGGAGGTACCCACTGTCAAACGAGTTCGGATGGGAGGACGGTCCTTCCAATTCATGGCTGCATGCCTTTGGAATGAACTCCCCCTTTCCCTCCGCAAAGCTAATAACCTCCTAGCTTTTAGGAAAGAGCTGAAGACCATGCTCTTTTCCGTGTAACCACTGTGACGGTAGCGCTGTTGCCTTTGTGTTTTTTGGACTTCAGGCCCCTTTGCCAAAGCGCCGGGACACCCTCTGGGGTAGCCGTGCGCTCTAAAAGTACGGCCTTAACATAACATAACATAAAGTTAATCTAATACAACCAGATATTACACCAAGTGGCTATACTGGTCATAGACTGCAACTGATTGGTTACTTTATAGCTGAACTTATATTCAAGAGTCGCTCTACATATGGAAAGGTGTACATTACAAAATCTGGTGATTCACTATTAGGTTGGCCACACCAGGAACAACTTGGAATGAAACTTGATCCAAATACTGATCCTCCTGTTTACTCCATTGATTCTGAGCCGAGTAATTCTGTACCAAGCAAAGGGAAAGAAGATATGCTGATTTCTGAAATTAAAGAGAAATTCCCTAGATTGTTCTGCAATGATTTAGGAAGATATAAAGGATTTGAACATCAGATAAAAGTACATGCAAATGCTTTGCCTGTCCGTCATAAAGTCAGGAATGTTCCTCTTTCATATAGGCAAAAACTAAAAGAAATTCTCAATGATATGTGTGAGAAGAAGATAATTGAACCTATCGAATCATCCCCTTGGGTTTCACCCATTGTGATTTCAATCAAATCGGGGGGAGATCTTCGTGTATGCATAGATTTACGCAGTTTGAACAATGCTATTTGTGTAGATTCACATCCTTTACCTAACCTGCATGAAATGGTTTCCACTTTAGACAATGCTAAGGTATTCTCTTGTTTGGACTTAGCAAGTGCGTATCATCAAGTGGTTCTACATGAAGACTCAAGAGACCCAACTGCATTTATTACACCTGAAGGCTTATATAGATTTTGCAGGATGCCTTTTGGGTTAGCGAGTGCTGCTGCAGTATTTCAAAGGTTCATGAAAGAGACTTTAGTTGGTTTAACTGGGGCAATTGCATTCCAATATGACATTTTAGTTTTTGGGAAAGATGGGGTTGAACATGACAAAAATGTATTTAAAGTGTTAAATGCTCTATCAGATAAAGGTCTAACACTTCGTGCTTCTAAGTGTAAATTTAAGAGAGAGGAAGTAGAATATCTTGGGCACTGCATTAGTGGAAATGGTATTAGACCTAAAGCTTCACATTTGGAAAACATTAGAAAAGCACCTATTCCTCAAAACAAGGAACAGTTGGTGGCTTTTTTAGGACGTGTGGAATTTTATGCTAAATTTATTCAAAACTATGCAAGTGTAATTGAACCGTTTAGAATACTTTTGAAGAAAAATGTCAAATTTGAGTGGACAGATTTTATGACAACAACTTTCAATGATGTTAAGTCAATGATTGTTAAAGCACCTTGTCTCAAACCATTTGTGATTGGGAAGAAATGTATTGTCATGGTTGATGCAAGTAATTGTGGATTGGGTGCTGTGTTGATTCAAGAGGAATGGGGTAAAGAATAGATTGTGGCTTATGCGTCAAGGACGTTGAGGGAGTCGGAACGACATTATTCTGTAATTGAAAGAGAACTTTTGGCATGTGTTTGGGGAGCGGAACATTTTTGACCTTTTTTGTGGGGGACACAATTTATCATAAAATCAGACCACAAACCTTTGGTGCACATACTATCACCAGGTGGAGGACGTACACTTTCCTCTAGATTAGCAAGACTTTCTTCTAGGTTACAAAATTTTCAATATACCTTAGAATATATTCCTGGTAAGTCTAATGTCCATGCTGATTGCATGGCAAGACTTCCATTGGCATGCAGAGAATCTGATGTGGTTGATAAAGATGAATGTGAGGTTGCACATGTTTTTAGTGATGTTAATTTAGTGTTTGGAGAAAATTCTGTAGTACAAGAAGAAACATGCAATGAAGAAATGAACAAGGATTTAGAACTTAAAGAAGTTAAAGAATATGTATTGAAGGGTTGGCCTGAAAGAGGAAATTTTACCGGAGGCTTAATGAGCTATCATAAAATTAAAGATGAACTGGCCATAAAAAATGACATTTTATTAAGAGGTGATAAATTCATACCACCATTTGGTCTCAGGAAGAAGTTTCTGGATTTAGCTCATGTAGGGCATTTCGGCATATCAATCACTAGAAGGAGATTAAAAAACAATTTTTGGTGGCCTGGTATTGATTATTTTGTAGAGCAGCAAGTTAAGTTGTGTGAATTGTGTGCTAAGAGTGATAAAACAGCTAAAGTTTTAACCAGTGTACCACAACCTGTTGAATTACCTGTGTCACCTTGGAACAAACTTGGCATTGATATTATTGGACCGTTTGGTGTATTGCCACAACAACATTCTTTTGGCATAGTACTAATAGATTACTTTTCGAAATGGCCAGAAATAAAGATGGTCAGGGAGGTTACCAGTGATGCCATTATACAGTTTATGGATGACATTTTCTGTAGAGAGGGTATTCCCCAAGAAGTAGTAACGGACAATGGTCCACAATTTGTTAGTAAACAAATGGAGAGTTATTTTAGTAGGTGCTGTATTTCTCATAGAAGAATAGCGGTATTCCATCCAGAAGCCAACGGTCAGATAGAAAGATTCAATAGAGTTGTCAAGGAGGCCATTCAATTAGCTGTCAAAGGTGGTTTATGCTGAAATAAGGCGTTACAGTCCATGTTATTGTCTTATAGGACTGCTCCCAATGCTGTTACCTTGTTATCTCCTTTTGAGTTGCTGAGAGGGCGTAAACCCAGCACTAATCTGGTACCTTGGTGGTTAAAGAACAAGGATAGTAGTCGCATTGATTTCGCAGAAGTTGATTTTGGAGAAATTCGCAAGAAAGTTGATGCTTATAAAGAGAAAATGAAGAATGATTTGTCAAAAATGGGGGCAAGAAGTTGTGTTTCCATTCAAGTGGGAGACTTTGTGAGAATAAAAAAAGGAGGTTATGTACATAAAGGATTAGCAAAGTGGTCTGATCCAATTGAGGTAATTGACGTATTTAAGAATGCTGTAAGAGTACTAGACGGAAGTGTTTGGCATTTTAGTAGACTTTCAAAGTTTAATAATGGCAAGCATTTTTCTGAAGATGATTCATCTAATGTGTTTTTGGATGAAGATGATTCATCAAATGTGTTTTTGGATGTCACTACAGGTGGTTCAGGGTTACCTGAATCAGTTGCTGTTTCTGTCAATTGTGATGCCAATAAACACGAACCGCTGAGGGGTTCAAGAAGTCGCAGAGCTCCAATATGGTTCAGAGATTTTGTTCTTACATAAAAAAAAAAGAAAAGGGGGGAGGTGTGTAGTATAATGTTATTGTTTGGAATGACGCACGTGTATGCACGCGCGTCATCCAAACATCATGCGCGCTGTTGTGATTTAAATGTGTGTAGGTCGCGTGTTGTGTACCCGTGCTGTCTGTGTGTGAATCTGGCGTCTCGTGTGCGTGTTGTGCTTTGAATGAGTGTGGAATGTATAACTGTAAAGACGGACAGTTTACCGTCATTCTAACATGTACGCTGATGGAGTCACTTCCTAAATAAAGCTCCACTTACTTTGCCGAAACGGATTCTGCCTTTTTCTTCTTTCGGAGGTTAAGAAGTGCCTTTGCAACAGAGTGAGATAATGTATATTGTGCAATGGGTAGAAACGTCTGCAAAGACATGGAAGAGTTCTGTGAGATGCTGCCAGGGGCTACAATGTTCTAGAAGGGGCAATTGCCAGCTGTTTTGCAGTTTAAAAGGTTGCACAACTTGAGGTACGCAGCATTGTTATCTCAAAGTCTGTTATGATGATCTGTGGTTATATTGATAAGCAGAAACCTACATTATATTTTCATCGAAAATCTCTTTATTGATGTATTTGCTACACTTTCCCAATTGCTTTGTTAACATTCTTGATTTCTGAAATGTCCTTATAAATGCACCTTTTGGCCACTCTTTTTTCAAATTTTTCTTTAGGGGTGGGGGCGTTTGGGGGGGGGAACCCCCTGAACCTCCTTCATACTGTCATGAGCCTTAATTCAGCCATGATTACAACTATTTAATTGCACACTGGTCGATATACTAAAGTATGTCTTGATACTGTATTCTACATTTATTCTTCTTCTTGTATTCGGAACCATGATTTATTCCCATGCTTTTTATTCAGAACCATAGCAAGTATTGGGCGTCATCAGGCATGAGGATGCAAATGAGAAGCTTTGGCGGTTAAACAGTTTCCACGTTCTACAATGTGCGCACATGTCAAACTGCCAAAACGTGAGCACAAGTTAACCGACAAAAGTAACATACATACACATGAGGCAGCACGTTGTTTCCATAGAATGCTCGGTAACCAAAACCTATTTAAACCACTCCCAGTCCTTTGAGATTTGCTTAGTCTTGTTTGTTCTAGTCATTTACCTGTTTACAGTCGGTGATCCAACTCCCCTGCTTCAGCATCAGATTCTTTGTCTGTGACACCATCGGAGCGGCCTTTCTCATCTGATGACCTTCTCATTCGGCTGGCTCTATTTCCGGCAATCCGTTCTCCTAGGTCAGTCTCTTCTCCTCGGTCCGCCCTCCTTCCAGTCTCCCGGCTGGGAATGCCGGAATCTAAACAAGCATTGGCATAGCCAATAGGTCTCGCATTTGGACCTATAAGTGTTTAGACATGCAACAATTGATGTTGTTGCACCAAGGATATTGTACTGCATAACTAAACACGTATAAGGTTCCAAAAGTGAGACCTATTGGCTATGCCAATGCTTGTTGTTAACGAGTTTGCAAGAACCAGAACAGAAGAGGGAACGGCGCTGCCAGATGGTCACTGTATCACTGCTGCATCATACAAACCTGTAAAAGGCTATCATTAAGTGTACGGGGTCAGGCAGACTCTCTGGAGATGAAGGATTACCTTGCAAAGAGTGACTGTCCCTTTCAGTTTTCCCCTTAGTCAGATGATGTCCTATTGTAACAGCATTTTCAAATCATACTAATAATCAACCTCATCTAAAAATACATAAAATCGAAATTTCAATAGTCTGCACAACTTGCAATATTCAGAATATACATTCAGGACCCAATATTTCACACATGCTTACGTATACATGCTCACACATCACTACACTAACACATGAGTGTATGGAAAGAAAAGCCCACAAACACATGCACGGCCTCACTTGGGACTGGTTAGTATGCTCTAAAATTCAATTTTGTACGCTCCTTGCACATACATTAGTGCTAAGTTCCTTCCATGTATGTTTAGGACACTGAAGACCTAAAGTTTGCTGGCGCCAAATACACAACGTTGGCTTTAAACAATGGTTATCTTAGACAAGCCATATGAAGAAGGCTTTGAGTCTAGCACAGCATCTTGAGCACAGACTTCACAGTCTTCGTGATCAGCCTCCATTTTCCACAGCCAAGATTTATATAAATCAATGCATCACTCACAGTAAGACCGTCATTGGCACAGCTGATCTGTGTCTGTCTCCAAGGACTTGACGCAATCTTTGGTCTCTTACAGAAGTTGACCCATAGCCTCCCGTATCACCTGGGACCTGGGGCATCGTCTTAAAAAAGACACGGATGAGCTGGTTTATTCCCTCTAAGGAAGCCAACGTGCAATAGTACAGTCCTGCGACTGGCCTGAAAAAACCCCTGTGGCATTCGACAAAATAGGTAAAATGAAACCACAGCCAATCAATGACTTAAAGGGAAAGTGCCACCCACAGACCGACCAATTTACAGACCTTCCCATCGAGGTGACCCTTCTATCAGAATCACTGGCATTTACCCTTTTGCATAACCGTAGAGATATACATCATTATTGGATATTAAATACAGGGCAGCAACTGTGAAAATAAACAGACTACAACATTCCTACATTAGAATATTTCTAATTCTGTGGGTCAACATGTTGCAGGTGGAAAGGGCCATTATATGGAGGACTGCTTTCGAAGTTAAACAGGCTTACAACTTCTGAGGGTTTTAAAAAAAAATAACTTAGAACGTTCATTTTCTAACTGGTCTCAGAGGCAAGATGGCGTCGGTGTGAGCAGTCGCAAGAAGAATTGCTCTGTGAGTCCTGGCCGGTATATCAAACTAGGCCCTACCGAGTTGAAGAGTAGGAAGATGGAATAATCGGATAATCGGATAATGCAGTAATCGGCAGCCTACCGCAGACAGCCTACAGTTTACAGCAAACTTACAGCAAATTACAGCGAACTAAACAGAGGTGAGGCATGCGATTGTGAGCGTGAGGGGGGAGCTGCCGTAGCAATCCTCTATCACCACTTTATCACCGCTGTCACCGCTCATGCAGCTTATGCTACTTAAAGCTAACCTGGCAGGCAGGCAGGATTGTCACAACACATCGGAGTATGGTGATAATGGAGTAAAGGACTATAAGGATTATAAAGTGTAAAGACTGTAAACAAGCCTCAGGACCAGTGTAACGCGCAAGTGCTAAGTGCTAAACGCCAAGTTGCAGTGTGTGCCAGTGTGCTAGCGTGGTTGCTCGGAGCCTCCCCGCCGTGAAAACAGTTTATATGCGATCCACAATCTGAAGCCAGCGAGTAACTGTGAGCAGCCGCAGGATTGCAACAATTCTAACTCTGCTACAGACTGTTTCATCCCCCTGTCATCCCCGTTTTTGATATTTCCTGGAATTTCCTGGTCTCATTCTCGCGCCAGTGACACAGCACTACTGTCTAGATTGGCGTCTAAATTGGTGTCTCGGGTGCCACGGGTGCCTCGGGTGCGGATCTGCTTCTGGGCCTGGCCACAAGAAGGTCTCGAGAGACAGACGGTGGGGATCGAGGGTTGTGACAGTGGCGCTATTCGCAGTGACCGGCTCATTAGATCATCGGATCATTAGCCTGCATTTCAGTACAGGGCGGCGTGTAGCCAAAATACATTCACTCCCCACATTCAAGTCACTCGTCCACAGCTACTAACCTGTAACTCGGGCCTGACCTGCTCCCTGCTTATCGCTGCCGATCACCCGTTCTGCAGATCCATAAAAAAACCTGCCGCTCAGCCGCTCGGTCGGCTTGCTTCGTACTTCGTGCTTCGCGCTTCGTCATCTGCAAACACCGTGACTCCGTGACTAACGGCCCACGCTACTCTGTTGTTGTCAAGGAAACACGGAGCGGCGCCCGGGCGGCTGGCAGCCAAGAACGGCAGCCGAGAACAGGTACCTGGGAGCAAGGAGAATAGGATTGCGGCTTGAAGCTTGAGAGGGTACAACGCGAAGCTGGGTGCGCTAGCACTAGCGAAGAATCTGCTGGAGGATGTTAATGTTACATTAAAACTCTATGTAAATTATGTAAACTTCTATTCCACAAGCACCTTTGGAAGCGGCAGAGGAGTGGCCAAAAGAGCGGGCCAGAGACACAGGGTTGATATACGGGTGTGTGATCACCAGGAATATCAGGAGTCGGCGAATGGAAGGAAACCACGAAAAGCCCAAATAGTTATAAAGGTAGCAAAGGTAATAAGACTAGTAAAACTGCATGCAACAGCAAAACAAAGACAAGGACAAGGAATGGCAGAAATGGCAGGATACACAGGACCAGGAGGGCAGCTAAACGAACAAAACCTACTACAGCCCCCACAAGTAGCACCAGAAATACAAGGCGCACAAGAGATTCAGAGCACTGAGAGCATTGAGAGTACACAAAGCACACAAAATACACACAGCTCACAGAAAATATAGGGCACACAGAGACGACCTGAGACCAGGGGGGCTAAGCTAAAGAAAAGAAAGATCAAGAAAAAGAAAGGGAAAAGGAAAAGGAGAAAAAAGGAGTAGACAAAGACAAAAATGCTAAAAGAAATGAAGATAACGAGAAAACTAAAAATAAAGATAAGAATAAAAACAGTGAAAAGAACATGGAAAAGGAGAAAGTGAAAGGGATGGAGAAGGAGAAGGGGAAGGATATAGAAGACAACGATACTTTGGAACTAATGGCTAAGAAGGCAAAGAGATTATAAGCAATCAAAAATTTGAAGGCAGCTGCCAAAACCACCAGGCAGATGGCAGAATCTCAGCCTAGGATCTCTAATATATTTAGCCCACTACCCAAGGAAGGGCTGAGTAACTCCGTTAAAGCTGAAACTCAACGGGCTATCCTGGATGACCAAAGGAACCAAATTGGTGAAGCCAGCGGAACCAGCCGTGCTGACCTTGCTGCTGACCTTGCTGCACCTACAGAACAGTCAAATATGGGGATAAAGACTGCTCTGGCTCCGGATCTAGGAAATCAGACCTTAGATGCCATAACGGGAAAAGAAGTGGCAAGCACAGCAACAACCACAGCCGAGAAAAGGGACCATATGCCAAAGTATCCAACTGGAATGCCAGGATCCGATCACTCCTCTCCCACAATACAAACTTCCTCCCTTGGGAAAATGCTACAATCTGAAACTGAAGCACTCACTGAGGAATCAGATTCAGATATATATGAAACAGGCATATCTATTTTTAAGGAAGGCAAGCAACACAAGTGAAGGCCAAAAACCAGATGCATCAACCCCTGAGCTATCTGACTCCGCAGAACTAAGGAAAGTGAGTGAATCTGGGCAAGGCACCACCCCAAGGAAAAAACTGGGAAAAAAAGAGGACAAGGCATAAAAGACAATGTAAACTAACATATGAAGAAACTACCAATCAAGGGAGCAATGCGGAACAAGCCGACGAACAAACGAAATGTACAAGAAAAAGCTCAACTCTAAAACCAACAAGAGAATCAGATCATAATCAGTACACCTTGGATGAATCCAAAGGGGAAGGCCATAAGCAACACGAAAATACAAGCGGCTCGGGAAAGTCTATAGAGCCCTCACTGAGTGAAGTGCTAAGTTCCATTAAGAATTTCCACAGAGATGTCAAAATGGACAGTCAGAGGAACCATGCAGCTACCAAAAACTGGAAGGAGCTATCAAAAAAGTGGGCAACAACTCTCAGAGATCTCAGATAGAATGGTTTCAGTAGAATCACGTACTGAAAATCTGGAGAAAGATGTTGCCAATCTTCAAAATCAGGAAAAAGAGCAAGAGGGAATTATAAAAGATTTAATGTTAAAGGTCGAAGACCAAGAAAATAGAGCCAGAAGAAATAACTTGCGTATACTTGGAATCCCCGAAGGCGCAGAGGGAAACGACCCAAGGGGCTACATGACCAACCTCCTTAAATCAGCCTTCCCTGAACTACAATCTTGGGAAATGGACAGGGAAATACAACGCGCTCACCACTTTCCCCTAACTCTACCTAAACGATCTCACAAGCCACCTCAATATCCAAGGGCAATGCTGGTGCACTTCGGGAACTTTCTCTTGCGAGAAGCTATTTACGACCTTGCTCGGCCTACAAGCAAGAGGGAACACAAAGGCTTCATTTTTTTAATAATACTTTATTTGATTTAATAAAAAAAATCATAAAAGGGTGGGCTTACCACCATGCAAGCAACATTTTCATCATAAAAACAACTCAAAATCCACTTTAAATCAACTTAAAAACTGATATCATAAAATATGCAAAATTAGCGGGGAAAGGTCTAAAAGGAAAAAGAATGAAAGGCTTCATGTTCTTTGCTCGACCAGACTATGCCCATGCTACTGTAGAAAGAAGGTAGAGGATGGGACAACTATTCACTCCCTTCGAGTAAATTGGCGCAACAGTTTTTTTGCAAAACCCAGCTCGATTAAAAATAGTCTTCAAAGGAACACCACAAAGCTTTACAAGCGAAATCCAGGCCTACTTAAAAGAAATCTCAGAGACAGGAAAACGAAACACAGAAAATCATTAAAAACGGTAAATGGCACCAGAAAAGGATGGGGCACAATCCTGAAGTGAGTGGGGGGAATGTTAAAGACTGGTAATCAAAATATGATGTAATATATGGTTATGTGTGAAAGTATAGAGAAATGTTTAGTCACACAGATGACCCCGCTCCTCTGGCTACATTGTATTCACACATGGTTCAGGACGCGGGGCGAGCTGAGGAGCACTGACTATACGGATGCCCACACCTGGATTCCCTTGGATCCAGGACCCCTCAGTGGGTTGTAAGGGGGGGCTTAGAATAGGTGGGGGGCAGAGGGAAGAGGGGGGAGGGGTGGGGGAGGGGTGACAGCCAGGCAGGCACTTTATACAGATGCGAGGCTAGAAAAAGACAGGCAGGAATATTCATGCATACTGAAGTATCAGAGACAGACAACAAAAAAAGGGGGCATAGATGGATTCAGGGTTTATGGATTGGACAACCAGAAACTAAAGGTATGACGGCATTAAAGGTTGTATCAGTAAATATTTGTGGGCTAAATGATATAAGAAAGCGTCAAAATGTATCTATAGGATTACAATCAAGGGGGGCCAATATAGTTTGATGGCAGGAAACCCACATTCAGGGCTCACAAACACATCTCTTAAAAACACCAGGGTATAAACTGGTGTGCGCAACAACTCAAGGGGCTCGGGTACGGGGGTGGCTATTCTGGCCAAAGGCCCAGGTCACACATTCTCACGCAGTAAAACAGATACATTTGGGCGATGGGCAATTACAGAGTGCCAAGATATGCAGGGGCAGAAAATTACGATTTGTGCCATTTATGGCAGCAACAGTGATGACCCCTCTATTTTTAATGATATTTCTAACGAGCTTGCACACTGGCCACTACCACTGGCGATTTGTGGGGATTTTAACATAAATCTTCCTTGGGACTGGTCCACGAAGGATGAATGGCTTTATAAAGGTCGTAATCCCAAGGTGTATAAGGCAATAAAACCCCTGTGCTGTGTACATGGGCTCATAGATGGATGGCAAAGCTCTCATCCTAACGATCCGGGTTATTCCTTTTTTTCGAACCTGCATCGCACACATGTTAGAATAGACTTCTTCTTACTATCAAATTCACTGAAAAATAAGAGCAAAATCAACAAGCTTCCTAGAGTCCTTTCGGACCATAAGCCCTTGGTATGCTCACTGGATATGGGCCAAAATCCGGCTTTACCCAGATCATGGACATTTGAAAAATCCTTGTTATCCGACCCCATGTACTGTACACACATGCGGGAATGGATTCCTAATTTTTTAAAAGACAGTCTGGAAAGTGTTTCGATTAATGTGGTTTGGGATGCCCTGAAGGCTGAGATTCACATGCGGAGGAAGGATTAATACGGGCCACTAGTGGGTACCAATGGCCTGAAGAGACCGAAAGAAAACATAATCAAGTGGCCATTACTAGGGCAGCTATTATGGATATTCTAACCACTAAAGATGTAAAAAAGGCCATGGCAAACAAAGAGATGGTTTATGAGGTGAATGAACTGGTCGGCCACCAACTAGCAGTCCAACAGGTGTCTGCTAATATGATTCAAGAGATAATCGACCCAGAGAAAGGCCCAGTTACCAACCCAGAGTCAATCAGGGAAGCGTTTTTGTGATTTTCTAGCTCTCTCTATAGTGACGTGGGGGGAGATAACGCTAAAAAAATTGAGGAGTATCTAGAATATGACAGCCCAGCTAGGTTCTGTGAATTAGATCAAGCAATGCTAGAAGAAAGCCCCAACATAGAGGAGATAGCAACAATAATTAAAAACCTACCAAAGGGGAAAGCAACAGGGCTGGACAGTTTACCCTCAGAATTCTTTTTAACTTTTCTAGTCGAACTGAAAGGTATATTACTGGAGTTATTCAGGTATATCTTTAAAGGGGGACATCCACCAAACTCATGGGCTAGGGCAAAAATAATAATATTCCCCCAAAAAAACAAACCTCCAGAGCAATTAGGGTCTTATAGACCTATCACTCTTATAAATGCAGACTCAAAAATATATTCCAAAATGCTTCAAACCGAATAGCCCCTATCATCCACAAGGTTATCGCTAATTATCAACTCGGCTTCGTGCCAGGAAGATCAACGGTTAATCATATCCATAGAGTGATCACGTTATTTGATCAATCAAAAATTGCAGGAGACCCTATGGCTTTTGTGCTCTTAGATGCCGAGAAAGCCTTTGATAGGGTCTCCTGGCAGTTTTTATGGTCCGCCATGACCCGGGTCGGTATTCCCAGAGGGTACATCCAAGCAATACAACAGCTATATGTCAATCCGGCGGCTATTGTATTGGTGAACGGTAGCCTTACTACGGAATTTAGTATAACCCTAGGAACTAGGCAGGGCTGCCCATGTTCTCCTCTGCTCTTTGCTCTCTATCTTGACCCGTTTATTCAAAGGCTAGAAAAAGACAGAGCGATAGAGCCAATTATATCACAAGATCACGCTACCAAAACCCTGGCCTACGCAGATGATATAGCTATTGTTACCCCCAATCCAGAAACAGCTATGGTCGCTATTACGAGGGAGGCTATAGAATTTGGTAAAATCTCAGATTGTGGTTAATGAAAAAATTGAACTAGAAGACCCACGGGCAGTAAACAATGCAATCTATCTGGGGATCTCTATCACCTCCAAACTAGAAGCCCTGATGGAAAATAATGTAAACCCGATATTGAAGTCTATGCAAAAAGATCTGCACAAGCTTGATTACTTACATCTGTCTCTGATAGGCAGAGCTAACGCCCTGAAAATGGTCTTCTTTCCAAAACTTCTCTACTTATTTAGAGCCATTTGTCTGGAATTTCCCGATCATTGCCTAAAAAGTATGGAACGTACTTTCTCCAGATTCATATGGGCTTACACGCAATGCCGACGCGCTTATAAAATCCTTACTTTACCAAAAGAATGGGGTGGGCTTGCCCTTCCAAACTTGAGAGCCTACTACTGGGCCGTTGTATTACTTCATAGTCAGGAATTGTTGCAAATTGACAGGGTTGAGGGGAGACTCCGGGAAGGCCAGCCATCTATATATGAATTAATTATAGGCAATCAAAATATAGGATATCTTTGGCGTCACCTCTATGATAGTTATCATAGGAGAGTCAAATTTAAGACCTTACTAAACGGATGCAAGATCCTAAAAAAAATTAGGACAATTATGGGCATTGGGCGTGTTTCTTATTACACACTGTTTAAAAAATATCCTGATCTGCCTGAAATATTTAGAGACAACTGCATGAAGAAATGGGAAGCCGCTGGAATAACACATTTTGGGAGTCTGGACTCCTCCACGGGGCTACTTTCGTTTGAAAAACTTAGAGGGAAATTCAAAATAGACAGGCGGGACTTCTTTAAATACCTGAAAATTCGAGATTACATCAACAGAAGAACTGCGGGAGGGATTATCGCCAAAAAACTTGAACTTTTGGAAAAATTAGCCTCCAGTAAGAAAAATTCTATTGGGGAGATATATGCTCTTCTAAATATGATATTTCCCGATGATCTAGAAAAAACTGCCCAAAAATGGCATGGTAAAATCGGTATATCCCCTGAAGAGTTTAACAGAACCTATGAAATGTCACAATCATGCCTTATGTCAACCAAATTGCAGGCGCAATTTTGCAAATCATGCTTTATTTTATATTACACCCCAGATAAAATTACTAAGTGGGGATCTGGTAAAGGGACTTGCTGCCCTAGATGTCAAATTTTCAAAGCAGATTGTGTACATATATTTGCCACCTGTGATGGCCTGATTCTTTTGAAACAAGAGATTGAGAGATTTGTATCTAGTGTTCTGAAAAAACCTATCAGTCTAACAGAAGAAATGATCCTTTTAGGGGCCACGGATCCTAGTCTCCACTGGGCAGGAGCAGAATTTTTGTTTATTGCTATGGCAATCCTAAGGGTCTGTATTACATCAGAATGGTTAGATGAACTGGCGCCTTCATTTCAACAATCGCTTGCGAGGCTGTTGGCCACCTATAGACTTGAAATTGCTATATATAGGGGAAGGGCAAAAGAAAACGTAAACAAGGGTTGAAAATTTGGGCCCCGCTATTAGAATGGTGCCAAGCCCAAAGTAACGACGTATGAAATACAAGAATTAACTCTATGTGACATTAGGCGACTTTTTTTTTGTTAAGTATTAACTGTATAGCGGGTATCGTTTTTGGAAAAAATTGACCAAATAGATGACTTATGTTATTTTATAGTTTGATTCTGTTTGAAATTTCTTGTATCTGTACCTGCCTGACCAAAGGGGAAGGGAGGGATGTTCTTTTATGTATGGTGACAAAACTAAATAAATATATTTAATAAAGAACGCTCGTTTTCTGAGAAACACCCCTTCCTCCCAAGCCACTGCAGGGATTTTAGCGTGAAAGAAAAATGGACTGTATTTGGTATTGGATTGGAGCTCTTGGACCCTGGTGACGTGGAGTCATCTGGTCACCTATGGACTTAGGGGCATCGGTAGAGCCATGAACATTCTTGATATTACAGGTACGGGTTGAGATGCTCTGACAGAACTGCGAGGGTTAAGAGCAAGAGAAGCAGGAGTGCTGCATGTCAGCAGAGCTTTGTACCAGAACATTTTTTGAGTTGTGTTCAGTGGGTGGACAGGGGTGACTCAGCAGGGGAGGGCGGAGGTGTTCTGACAGACCTGCCAGTGCCTCAGTTCTGGAATAACAGATTGCTTTATAACGGGATTGGAATAATCCAAGGGTTGGAGTATCAGGGGTCTGCAGAGCCGTGTACAATGTGTGGTGCAGTGGGTGAACAATACAAATGATGCAGGTCAGGTCTGAGATGCACTAACAGAAAGGATGTAAGGCTTGCAAGTAGAATAAAAGAACCAGGGCCGAGCTCTGACGCCTGGTCAACAGCTTGTGATTCTAGGCAAAGCACTTAATCTCCCTGTATCTAATGCAAAAAAAAGTATGTCCTTGTGTAATGTAACCTGGTGTTCAAGTAATGCAGTCGGGTGTCTTTGGGCCAAGTTCGCGCCACATAAAACTGCAAAAAAAAAGCAAAAAACCATTGCATGCAGACATCCGTTGCAAACACAACCATCACCCCCCCACACACAAAGCCATCACACAATATAGTTTACAATCACACAATGGCATGCAGGCATCCATTTGAAACATAGACATGACACACAAAGCCACCACACAGCCATCACGCACACGGCCACTCACACATTGGAATCATCACACAACGAATACATGCAGATATGTACAAACAAGCAGCCATCGGCCCCCCAGAACTGCTTAACTCGTCTCAGGTCTGTTCCGCGTGTGCACCACTAGCGAACCGTCGGAGCTGTGTGTGTTTTCACCTCATACTACAGTGCTTGGGTTTTCCGGTACACATTGAGCTCTGTCAGAACCGCTAACGGGTGTAACTCGCAATTGGCGGCGCTGTGCAGAGGGAAGGGGTAAACAGCAGTGTCGGGAGGGAGTGTAGTGTAGTCAACCTCCGACAACTCGGCACTGCGAAGCAAGAAAGCACACACAGGCTGCGCAGCGGGGGAGGGGAGTGTCAGTCGTGTGGCTGCTCAAGCGCCGGGACGGGTGGGCGGGCATGGGAGGCAGGCGAATGAGGCAGCCCCGTCCATGCCGGGGGTTTGGTAGCCCTTGGTGGTGGTGGTCGAACTTGCTACCATCACCACAACAGTGTGGTAATATCAGCAACCTCCTTTCGCGGCACCAGTGTTTATGAAAAAGGGAGATTTGTGTCCCTACCGCACAGTATGTGTGAAAAGAGAGAAGGGACAGCCTGCCACTGCCGAGGCAGAGTGAGCGAGAGGAGCCCAGGAGCCGTCTGCCACAAATCAGAGAGGCGAGAGGGGGAGACTGGCACTGCCGCAAGAGCTGGGACTAAACACTGTCAACGCTATTTGTGCTGAGGTAAACAGTGACAGGTGGCCTCCTGCTCACATTAACCGTTTGTAAGCCCTCGTACTTACACCTCAAAGTCTTGTTCGCTCCTCGCCCACCACCCATGGCATAGTTCAGAAAGCCCGCGGCTGAGCCCTCGCGGCACGTCCACAGCAGCACTGCGCCCCTATAAACTTGTCACCATGAAAATAATTACTCACAGCTCCCTGTTAAATCATCCAAGGCTCTCATAAACAAGAAAAGCGCTTGTGCGGAGGCAGGGGGGAGGGATACACTTGCGGGAGCGATAATTGTGACCAGATGGTGGCGCTCGCTCCCGCGAGTGAATCACCTACGTGCACGCATTGCCATTGAAGGCAATGAAACGCGTGCACGTACTTGGCTGAATAGCCAAAGCGACGAGAAAAGGTCTTTTTCCTTTGCAATGCATGCGCGTTGCGAAGGCAGAGACCTAAGAAACAAATAAAGACCTGAGTAAAGACATCAATAGCGTGCATTAGAATCTCATCTGCAGGACACATACGTTAGCGCTTCCTGGTGAGTTATTTCATTTATTTAAAAGAATATTATTCTTTAATAAGGAGTTCATCGAATTACTCAAAGAACATTGGAACTTTATCATTTGAACTTTTATTCTGAGAACTTTTGTTCGATTTTGGAACATTCTAATTGGAACTTTAGTAACAAGAACTTTTGTGCTCACTTCTTTCTTTCACGAGACCGAAGAATTGTATTTGGAATCAATCAAAGTGAACAGAAAGATTGACAAAAGAAGTTGGGTTAGCGATTAATGAGACATTTGAGTTTCACAACTGTTATCTGAATGCTGGGAATAATCATTGTAATGACTTCTTGTACTTTAGGAAATGAGAAAAGTATTCATGAGAGAATAATATTTGAAGAAAAAACCCATTATATCTGGATTTTTAGAATTTAGGTATGTATACCACAAAACAAAGACGTATGAAAACTCATTGTATGTTTGATATTGTCATGTTACATAATTGTTCATTTATAATTTGATTTGACGTGACCAGCTCCTGTTCACAAGTGACAGAATTTAGAAGGCCCAGTCCCTTTGAAAACACTTACATTCCTGTGTCCACGAGAAGAGAGACGTTGATGCAATAGAATGCCTGGTGACCTTCTTCAAGTCTCTTTTTCCTCTCTTCTCATTCCCAATTCCCCTCCCCCCGGTGAGATATAGTGTGGCTGTGTATATTCTAATACTGCCATTCTGTTTCACACCGGAGGAGTTGGGGGCCTGTCGGCGCCAGGACTGAACGATCTGGAATACAGGTTAATGGCAGACATAGCACATACGTTCGGGCTCGCTCGCTACTCTCACATGCCAAAGTGCGCAGCCCACAACTTTTATGCCTCACTACTTTCAAATATCACCAGCTGCTACTGGCTTGGAAGTTGAGCAGTCAGGCCTAACTTAGGAGACAGGTTTGCAAAGCATTTAGTATCACCAAATCAGTAAATAAGTGAAATACACACCACAATAAAAATTCAACACCAATTTATAACAATAGAGAATGTTCATATCTTTCAAATTACACCAAATAGACAAAAATCCAATGTAGGTGTTAGAACTGGCTATTTCTGGTAGGATAGGGCTGAAGCCAAAGCCAGGCAGAAACCACCATTCTAGTCAGGGCAAGGGAGTCACACACCAAGATAACCCCTGCTCACCCCCTTGGTAGCTTGGCACGAGCAGTAAGGCTAAACTCGGAGGCAATGTGTAAAGCATTTGCGCCAGCACACCACAGCAACAACATACTAGGCACACCACAAAAGGAACTCCACACAAGGTTATGTAAAAATAACTTCTGTATTGTCAAAACACATCAGATAGAAATCACACATGTACATTGTGCCAACTGGCACGGACAAAAGTAACAAGGGATTATGTACAAGACAGGGCCACCTGGGCCACTGTCAGGATCAACACTTTTAGAAATAGCACTTCTAGAACATAGAATATAGGATATAAAAGCACTGTAGCACAAATTAGCAAGTATAGCATACAACCAGTAACTACTGGTAACAGGTAAGTACCACCTACGCAACCCTAACCACCTTAGGAGAATGTCACGCAGGGAACCAGGACCTCACTAGGACCACCTGTACTGGAAAGAACAACCACCTAAGAATAAAATACATTTAGGGGTGTAAGCAAGAACACATTACACATGATGCATAAAAACATTCAGAGGTGCAACACAGGAAAAACACATGATGCATAAAAACACATTCAGAGGTGCAAGGAAAGAGAACACATGATGCCTAAAACATTCAGAGGTGTAAAGAAAGAAAACACATGATGCATAAAAATACATTCAGCGGTGTAAGAACAAGGCACATGATGCATCAGAACACATTCAGAGGTGCAAGGACAAGGAAGACACATGATGCATAAAAACATTCAGAGGTGCCAGAACACAACTCAATAGCGCAAAAACACATGATGCCTAAAAACATTCAGAGGTGCAATAAAACCACACAATTGTGCAAAAACTTACATAAGCCACCACCTGTGGCAGTCCCTATGCCAACTGGCCTTGTTGGGGCTAGGACGCCCTGTGTCCAAAAGTCAGGGCCTAAACGGTGCAGCTGCCCACGAAGTGCTGGGGCAGCTGCGAATCAACAAAACTGCGCCAGGGCACTCACTGGCCCTAGAACCAAAGTTGCGCCCAGCTGGAGCCACACAGGCTCTGTAAATAACTTTGCCCCCTAAGAGCCCTCTCTGGGCTCGCAAAACAACAATGTGGGCAGGGAGCCTCTCAGGGCTCTAAAGCAACCATGTGGGCAGGGAGCCTCTCAGGGCTCAACAAATATGCCCCCACGAACCTCTCTGGGCTCGCACACGAAATGCCGCCTTTTGGAGCCTTTCAGGTTTGTAAACCAACCATGCCCCCGAGCCTCTTCTGGGCTCCAACCATATATGGTGGGGCAACAGGGGAGCGGCCCCTTCTGGCTCAGCGAGGAACGATTGTCCCCCTCGTTGGAGTCCCTCGTGGACTCGAAAATCTTCAACTGCCCAGGAGCCTCTCAGGGCTCTAAATCAAACATGCCCCCTCGAGCCTCTGTTAGCTCGTCAACAATATGCCCGGGTGAGCCCCGGGCTCGTGAATAAATGTGGGCGGGTTTGGTGGAGTCCCTCTTGGGGGACTCGGCATCGAGTGAGACCCCACGGGCCTCTCAGCACTCAAGCACCTGCGCTGGAGGGGAGGAGCGGGCACCAGCAATGTGCCCCGACGCCCCTCCTCTCCTTCTGTCCACTCACCGGGTCTCTCCTCTTCTCCGGTCTCCCTCTCAATCACGGGAGACCGGTAACATCCGCCATTGCCTCCTTTGGGCACGAGCAGGGCTCTCCCTAGAACGCGGGAGCCCTGCTCACATCGGCGCCGCCATGCTCCTTCCTCGCTCGGTGGGCGGAACCTCCATCTCCTCGGGCCGGCAGCCAATAACGGCGCGGCCGGGGAAAACATCACAAAGGGACCCCTCCGGCAGCCAATCCCAGCACGGCAACTCTCCCTGGGGCCAGCCAATGGCAGCGCGGCCCTACTGACGAGCCTCCAGGCTCCGAGTCGCGCTGCGGAGAACAGAATGGCAATCTCTTCCGGGCAGTATCCGGGGTAGGCTCCTGAGATTAATTTAAATATAAAGCGGGCACCCTCGCTACCTCGAGCGGCACAACTGCGAGGTGGGCACTCGCTTGGGGTCAGCAATCCTGGGCAAATGCCGGGTGGGCACCGGCTTTCTCTCTGCCAAAATGCGGGGCGGAGAAACGCTCGAAACTAGGTAAAAGCACCACAAAGCGCTCCCAGGTGCTAAGGGAACAAATACAGCGCTTCCAGGCGCTATAAATACACATCAAGCGCTCCCAAGCGCTAGTAGGCAAAATGAAGGTCCAAGTAAAAAAATAAAGGGCTCCCAGGCGCTAAGGGGGGCAGAGTCCATCAAGCCCCCAAGGCAAAGACTCCCATAGCAAAGGGGTCCCAGCAAAAAGTCCTTCAGGGGTCCAGGACAAGTCCATCAGGAATCATGGGGCTGGGCAGGGCCCAGGGGAATAGGGCCCAGGGATTCCCCTGGGCCCAAGCAGCAGCACGCTCCTGGCAGGATTCAAGTTAGAAACAAGAACATTTTAGAAGGGGACACAGCCCCTTTTTATACAGAGAAATCCTTTGTCTAACAGGGTGCAGGCAGTGTGAAAACCAGCTAGAACTGGTTATAGGGAATTCCTTTCACTGGCCAGGCTAGGGACATCAGACGCACCCCAGGGGGTGGAGCCAGCATTGTGTGGGGAAACCCCAGCCTCACTCAGGACCCTCAAACCAGATGGTCAATCCACAAGCAGACCCAGGCTCACTCCTCGCCTCACATCAGCATGATAAACACTCTATTCACCACCGGGGCAGACCCTCCCAGACTCTTGGAGCCAGGCTCACCAGCGAGCCTCAGCCAATCACACGTCAGACACAAATTACACAAATATGCCAACTTCTAAAAATGGCATTTCTACACTAGACACAATCATGCCGTCTACATCATTACACAGCATTCAATCTCACGAGTTCGCACATACCAAACTCGACCCTGCACTCCCCACACATCAGGAACTACCATGGGCATACATATTCCACATTCATTCCTATGGGAGGGCAGGTCACTTACCACACATACACAGAGAGCTCACGCACTTTACACTGTACCACAGTGAAAAAGTGTGCAAAGTCCTAAAATCACCAACACCAGGTCACAGAAACAGGCTAGGAAAAAGCAAAAAGTTTCGGGGTGAACCTGCCAAAAAGGGCCAGGTCCAACACAACCCCCTTCCAGCCAAAACGCAGGGTACACCAATCACTCCACTGATGGGCTTCCCTGCTTTGGGCGACAAAACACGGACACGGGCCCGCACGGCAGGGACAACCTCCGGTTTTGTGCCACTCTGAACCCACATAGATTTCTCTCAACAAAAGCTCTCTGGCACAACTAGAATACCCCACTGGTACTCTCTAGTCATCCACGGCCAGGACCAGGCCCTAGGCCATCCAAATGTCACAGGTCCTGACCAATCCACAGAGTGGGGGGCAGTAACCCCTGGCACACAATAGCCAATCTCCACTCTCCCTCTCAGTGTAGCTACAACTACCACTGATCCTTCAACCTAGGGACAATACCCTCAGGCTGACCAGAGGTCACGGGCAAGAATGCCCCACCCTACCTCTACTTCTGGGGTTCCGCACCCTCCCAGGGAAGCACCCACCAGAACACAATTCTCCTACCAGATCAGGACCTCACTCTGTCACTGGTCTACCACCTGGAAACTATTCCACTTCTGAGGTACAAAGCACACAGCACAGTCCCTCTTCAAGCAGGTGGGGGGACACAGCACACAGCAAAGTCCCCTTTCCTCTACCTTAGTGGAAACAACAAACTGCAGGTGGGCCCCAGAACACACAGCAAGGGCAGCCTCCTCAGTCTCTTCAGCTGATCTACTTTGCAGAGATTCCTTCTTGACCTGGAAGTTTCCTAATCTCCCAACCTAGGATCTAAACCCTCAGGTTGCACCGGGGTCAGAAGTAAAGACACCGTCCCTCTGCACCCCCTTCCAGAGTTCTGCACCCTCCCACCTTGGAGCGGTACCCCTGGAAGTCAAACACCAGGACCGCCGGAGTTCTGGTTACAGACACTCCCCGTCCTCTAGACACAGGAAGATCCTCCTCAAATGACCTGTAAGTACAGCCTAGGCCCCTGACTTGGCGCTCCCTTAGGGAACCCTCCAGGCCCTGAGACAGGGTTTCGGGCCAACGTGGGACACACCGTCCCACACTCACTCCGCCTCCACTGAGACAGGACGTGAGCCCCTACACCCCTACCATCCTACTGGGACCTAGCTGGGCTACACATGAACCTCTTCCCCTACACAGGATCATCAGATACACAAGCCACTACTTTTGGAATCACTCCCTAATGCCTCTGCAAGACATCTAGCACACCGCCAGACATCCACCTTCTTGTCCAGTGCCTCTGCAGGACCTCCTGCACACCACCAGAGGTACACCTCCTGTGCAAGCTCCTTTAAAAAAACTTCACACCAACTCCTCCAGTTCAACACACCACTCATCCACACACTCCCCCTCCAGACTGGTGAGACAGTTCCTCACTGCCCCTGACTCTCAACCTGTACCCCTCTTACTGAGCACCAGGCACCATACTCTGGGAACTGGGAATGGGACTTCACGCACTGGACACATTTTAGCTGCCACCACTGGATCATACAATTCTGGGGAATCCAGACACACACACTACACTCAAGGGATAACCACCCTCCCGAGCAAGCCATTTCTCCTCCACACTCCCTCTCTTCCATCTACCCACACAGGGACAGGGACAGGGATTGGGCACTGAACCCAGCAAGGGATTCCTAATCTATGGGAACCTCCCCCTCTACTGGCGTCCCGCGCTGTTATTTTCTCCCATCAGCCACTAAACATAAAGCGCAGGAACACCATTTGAAAATGACACTCTTGAGGAAAAACAAAATCACAAACAATAATCCCAAACATTTGACTGTCTAAAAAATGCAGAGTTTTGTAATATAGCCAGCTGTCGCTGTGGTACTGCGCAAACACAAGTCCTAATCCGCACCACTGACCAACAATGTTAGAACTGGCTATTTCTGGTAGACTAGGGCTGACGCCAAAGCCAGGCAGAAACCACCATTCTAGTCAGGGCAAGGGAGTCACACGCCAAGATAATCCCTGCTCACCCCCTTGGTAGCTTGGCACGAGCAGTAAGGCTAAACTCGGAGGCAATGTGTAAAGCATTTGTGCCAGCACACCACAGCAACAACATACTAGGCACACCACAAAAGGAACTCCACACAAGGTTATATAAAAATAACTTCTGTATTATCAAAACAAATCAGATAGAAATCACACATGTACATTGTGCCAACTGGCACGGACAATAGTCACAAGGGATTATGTACAAGACAGAGCCACACGGGCCACTGTCAGGATCAACACTTTTAGAAATAGCACTTCTAGAACATAGAATATAGGATATAAAAGCACTGTAGCACAAATTAGCAAGTATAGCATACAACCAGTAACTACTGGTAACAGGTAAGTACCACCTATGCAACCCTAACCACCTTAGGAGAATGTCACGCAGGGAACCAGGACCTCACTAGGACCACCTGTACTGGAAAGAACAACTACCTAAGAATAAAATACATTTAGGGGTGTAAGCAAGTACACATTACGCATGATGCATAAAAACATTCAGAGGTGCAAAACAGGAAAAACACATGATGCATAAAAACACATTCAGAGGTGCAAGGAAAGGGAACACATGATGCCTAAAACATTCAGAGGTGTAAGGAAAGAAAACACATGATGCATAAAAATACATTCAGCGGTGTAAGAACAAGGCACATGATGCATCAGAACACATTCAGAGGTGCAAGGACATGGAAGACACATGATGCATAAAAACATTCAGAGGTGCCAGAACACAACTCAATAGCGCAAAAACACATGATGCCTAAAAACATTCAGAGGTGCAATAAAACCACACAATTGCGCAAAAACGTACATAAGCCACCACCTGTGGCAGTCCCTAGGCCAACTGGCCTTGTTGGGGCTAGGACGCCCTGTGTCCAAAAGTCAGGGCCTAAACGGTGCAGCTGCCTACGAAGTGCTGGGCAGCTGTGAATCAACAAAACTGCGCCAGGGCCCTCACTGGCCCTAGAACCAAAGCTGCGCCCAGCTGGAGCCACACAGGCTCTGTAAATAACTTTGCCCCCTAAGAGCCCTCTCTGGGCTCGCAAAACAACAATGTGGGCAGGGAGCCTCTCAGGGCTCTAAAGCAACCATGTGGGCAGGGAGCCTCTCAGGGCTCAACAAATATGCCCCCACGAACCTCTCTGGGCTCGCACACGAAATGCCACCTTTTGGAGCCTTTCAGGTTTGTAAACCAACCATGCCCCTGAGCCTCTTCTGGGCTCCAACCATCTGTGGTGGGGCAACAGGGGAACAGCCCCTTTGGGCTCAGCGAGGAACGATTGTCCCCCTCGTTGGAGTCCCTCGTGGACTCGAAAATTTTCAACTGCCCAGGAGCCTCTCAGGCCTCTAAATCAAACATGCCCCCTCGAGCCTCTGTTAGCTCGTCAACAATTTGCCTGGGTGAGCCCCGGGCTCGTGAATAAATGTGGGCGGGTTTGGTGGAGTCCCTCTCGGGGGACTCGGCATCGAGTGAGGCCCCACGGGCCTCTCAGCACCCAAGCACCCGCGCTGGAGGGGAGGGGCGGGCACCGGCAATGTGCCCCGATGCCCCTCCTCTCCTTCTGTCCACTCACCGGGTCTCTCCTCTTCTCCGGTCTCCCTCTCAATCACGGGAGACCGGTAACATCGGCCAATGCCTCCTTTGGGCACCAGCAGGGCTCTCCATAGAACACGGGAGCCCTGCTCACATCGGCGCGGCCATGCTCCTTCCTCGCTCGGTGGGCGGAACCTCCATCTCCTCGGGCCGGCAGCCAATCACGGCGCGGCCCGGGGAAAACATCACAAAGGGACCCCACCGGCAGCCAATCCCAGCGCGGCAACTCTCACTGGGGCCAGCCAATGGCAGCGCGACCCTACTGACGAGCCTCCAGGCTCCGGGTCGCGCTGCGGAGGACAGAGTGGCAATTTCTTCCGGGCAGTATCCGGGGTAGGCTTCCGAGATTAATTTAAATATAAAGCGGGTACCCTCGCTACCTCGAGCGGCACAACTGCGAGGTGGGCACTCGCTTGGGGTCAGCAATCCTGGGAAAATGCCGGGTGGGCACCGGCTTTCTCTCACGCAAAATGCAGGGCGGAGAAACGCTCGAAACTAGGTAAAAGCACCACAAAGCGCTCCCAGGTGCTAAGGGAACAAATACAGCGCTTCCAGGCGCTATAAATACAAATCAAGCGCTCCCAAGCGCTATTAGGCAAAAAGAAGGTCCAAGTAAAAATAAGGCGCTCCCAGGCGCTAAGGGGGGCAGAGTCCATCAAGCCCCCAAGGCAAAGACTCCCATTGCAAAGGGGTCCCAGCAAAAAGTCCTTCAGGGGTCCAGGACAAGTCCATCAGGAATCCAGGGGCTGGGCAGGGCCCAAGGATTCCCCTGGGCCCAAGCAGCAGCACGCCCCTGGCAGGATTCAAGTTAGAAACAAGAACATTTTGGAAGGGGACACATCCCCTTTTTATACAGAGAAATCTTTTGTCTAGCAGGGTGCAGGCAGTGTGAAAACCAGCTAGAACTGGTTATAGGGAATTCCTTTCACTGGCCAGGCTAGGGACATCAGACGCACCCCAGGGGGTGGAGCCAGCATTGTGGGGGAAAAACCCAGCCTCACTCAGGACCCTCAAACCAGACGGTCAATCCACAAGCAGGCCCAGGCTCACTCCTCCCCTCACATCAGCATGCTAAACACTCCATTCACCAGCGGGGCAGACCCTCCCAGACTCTTGGAGCCAGGCTCACCAGCCAGCCTCAGCCAATCACACGCCAAACACAAATTACACAAATATGCCAACTTCTAAAAATGGCACTTCTACACTAGACACAATCATGCCATCTACATCATTACGCAGCATTCAATCTCACGAGTTCGACATACCAAACTCGACCCTGCACTCCCCACACATCAGGAACTACCATGGGCATACATATTCCCCATTCATTCCTATGGGAGGGCAGGTCACTCACCACACATACACAGAGAGCTCACGCACTTTACACTGTACTACAGTGAAAAAGTGCGCAAAGTCCTAAAATCACCAACCAGGTCACAGAAACAGGCTAGGAAAAAGCAAAAAGTTTCGGGGTGAACCTGCCAAAAAGGGCCAGGTCCAACAGTAGGGAACTGGAGAAATGAATTTTTAAATATTGTTTGTTTTTTAAAAGTGCTTTCTAGCACCACTCGTGGTTATCTGGTCGCACTGGAATGAGACAAAGTCAAAGCCCAGGCCACCCAAGATTGAGCGCGGGTCAGATATGATGAGGTCTTGATCCCCCTCAAGATTTTACCTACACATGTAGTCCATTTTGTGGAGCTTTTCTCTCATCCTTGGGCTAGCTGTCCTGGGTCATTTTTATCTGATGTTCGATCCAATGACCGTGGCATGCTTCAGCGCAATGCCCCAGTGTGCCTACCATGTGGCTGGGGATCAAGAAAGTTAGGGCTGGCCTGGGTCCTGTGACATCTGTTCTTCTACCCTTGAAGTTCAGCTTATCTCCCAAGATCCCTTCCTCCTCCTGGCTTCTCCAGGAAGAAAATCTCCTCCCACCAAATGTCTGTATTGTTTCATCCCCAGGATTCTTCACACCTACTTAAGGAGCAGCTTGGCTCAGGCTGTCAGAGGCTGGCTGATCAAAAAGGATGCTACAGGTCTGTTTTAGGTAACTTCAGGATAGTAAGTTCTAAAACGACTTTCCTGTAATAGTTATAATAAATCTGACCTTGGCAAGTTGTTGTATTTGACACCTCGATTCATGTTGCTAGCTAACTCCAATCAAAAGATAAACTTTATTATATTTTAATAAAGTCTTCCCATGTTAGCCTATGGAGCCAGCAGCACTACAATGGGGGAAAACAACTTTGGCTGTTTTTCCCCTACCAGGGCATATAAAAGATATTTTATAATTTCTCTACTTTTTTATAACAAGGTACCGTACTCTTGGGGCACCTAGGGCAGACGTTATGAGTGACCTATGTGTGATAAAAAGGCAGTTTTGAACTTTGGAAGTACTTTTATTCTAAAGTAAACTTTGGACAGGCCTGGCTTCAAAATAACACAAGGCACCACTGCAGTGCACACATAAGATCATTAAGTGCACCAGGGTCTCTAAACTTACAGGTCCTATCATATACTAGGAACTTATAGGTAGGTTATCTTGGCCAATTATAATTACACCAATTACCATATACCTTTTAAGGAGAGAGCGTTTGGACCTGGGCCAGGTTAGCAGAGCCCAGGACACTTTCAGAGCCAGAACCACCAGTATCAGTAGACAAGCATTAGTAATGTAATAGGTCTCGCATTTACGCCAGTTTAAGCTATTGGCATTGTAAATGACAATGCCTTTTATTTATGTTTTGGTTTTTAAACCATAAATAAAAGGCATTGTCAATTACAATGTCAATAGCTTAAACTCGCGTAAATGTGAGACCTATTGCATTGCAAATGCTTGTTGTTTCTAGCAGACGGGTGGTGTTATTTTTGGAACCCCAGCGCTGGTTTTCCCACCAAAGCTGGCCATAAAAGTAGTGGCGTGTTTAACTGTGTTGCCTCTGCTTCCTGCAAGCCAGACTTATATTGGTATAGGACTGCAACCGGCAAGCGTTCATCCTCCTGAGGAATATAAAATGTGTACCACTGAGTCGGGAACAATAAACACCTGTTAATCACACTGAGGGATAATCCAAACTTAAACACATTTTCGCTGTGGCCAGGCCTGGCTTGTGCACATGGGACACATCTGCTCTGTTAAAATAACTGCCAGTGCTTAATGCTCACTGAAACAAAGCAACAGCCAATGTAACGCTTGGTCTGATAAAAAATATTAGCTCGTAGGCTCAGGAACAACTTAACAGGAATGTCCATCGCACAGTGAATGTTTATGGAGGACGTACAAAATTGTGTTGTGGTGCATATGCGGTATGGTATGACTGACTTTAATATTTACAATAATTCCAGCTACTAAATATAAGTGGGTCACGTGTTTTTTCTGAAAGTGCGGCTTTCCCTTAGATGTGTACTTTGAAACAGAGGCTGACAATTGAGAATCACAATTAAATCATGTTGAAATAGACAATAATACCACTGTCAAGGGCTCATTCATAAACCAAATCAGCAATAAAGAAAAATCAGGGACTAGTAGGCATTCTGTTCGATTTAATCAAAAAAAGAAACGTTCAAAGAACAATTTCAGAACAAGAAAATTAGCTCCTGAGCCAGCAAGAGTAAAATAGTTTTTCCACTGACCCGTTTCCTCTGGAATGTGACAAGCCCAATCAAATTGCTATATTACTTTTACGTGTACTATGGGCATGATACTCACTGGAGCTACACCACAGGCTGTCGGATTGGCATAAGGTGAAGGGTTAGTGGCAGTGAGAGAATGCACCACAGTTCGCAGGCTGTTTGTATTGGTAGAATGAAAGGCTTACTGTGCGCTTCCCGCTTCTCCTCTCTGCTTGCTCTTGCCAAGGGAAAGGTATCCCATTCTATTCAGTTCCGTGAGTGTGAAATGTTTGGAAGAGAAAGCATACGCTACAGACATAGGATCATTTATACCACGCTGCGGACTTTGCCTTTGGATTCTTTCCAGTCATCATTTCTGAAACAACATTTCCAAAGTATGTTCGTCTAAATATTATTTATGAGGTTTGGAAGATGTTCTACAGTAGCCATCCATCCTCACCCCTTGTTGCTTCCCCCACACCAGTTTTCGTTAAAAAAACGTTTCTGCACTTTAGTTTCATTTTAGTTACAACTTGGATCAGTAATTAAAAAGAAAAAAGTTATTCACAGCACCCACGCTTTACCTTTAAACATTTTAAGATAAAGCGCGGGTGATGTGATTGCGCAAAAGTAAAGAAAGAAAATTTTTTCTATTTCCTTACTTTAGCAGCAATCGCGTCACCCGCACTTTATCTTAACATGTTTAAAGGTAAAGCGCAGGTGCCGCAATTGTAACAAGTGTAAACAAATAGAAAAAAATGGTGGCTGCATGCTTTTTGTTTCTCTATTTGTTTACTTTTGTTACAATCACAGCACCCACGTTTACCTTTAAACATGGTGAGCTAAAGCGCAAGTCCCATGATTGTTGCAAAAGTAAAGAAATAGAAAATAATGTATGTTTTTGCAATTTTTTTTTAAGTAATCGCGCCACCTGAGTTTTAGTTTAGCATGTTTAAAGATAAAGCGCGAATGCTGCAAATATTTTGTTTCTTTTCAGTTACTGATCCGAGTTGTAACTAAAATTAAACCAAAGTGCATTTTTTTAATGAAAACTGGTGTGTAAAGCACCTGCGCTTTAGCATAACAACTTTAAAGGCAAAGCACGGTGCCACCAATCTAAAAAAAAAGAAAATGAGCTATCGCTCCGGTTAACCATATGGAGGCAGCAAAGAGGAGCAACAATGCAATAACCCAATAGGAAAGAAGCAGGCGAGCCATAAGTCCTTTCCAGTTTTTTCCTGCTACAAGAGGTCTTTCAGACAGTGCATGCGCTGTCTAGGCTCGACCTAAAAAAATGGGTTAATCAGGGCAAAAAGTATGACTTTCCTACATCAACAAATGTATATCAGCCCTCCGGGAAGAGTTGGAAATGTCCCATACCAGAATAGGAGATTGACCATCAGTATTAGTACTGTCCATGGAAAGTATATCAGCCTTCTTGCGACATGTGGGCCTTGTCGCATGAACGATTTATCAGTTCAGTTGTGAAGTGTAGCGATGTATGGCAGCCCTACTCAGAACATTTAATTCTCTCCATGTAAAATACAACAGCCCTCTTGAGTAGTGGTGTCACTGCCTAGTAAATATATGGCAGCCCTCCTGAGAAGTTGTTGTATTGTTTACTGAAAGTTGAGCTGCAGTAATAAAACAGTGATGTATGCTACCCTATCAAATATTTAGTCACTATTGAAACAGTTTTTTACCAAGAGGATGGAGACATGTTGAATAGCTAAACCCATTTTAGTTTTGCAGTCTATGAGCTGCCTGCTACCAAAAAGTCTTTGGTCTGGCTCCAGTATTCCCCAGCATCTCTTTTGACACTCAAAAAAGCACCATTTGCCACACCTTTCCTATATGACACCTGTAAGAGAACTTCGCTGTACCTGTTATAAAAATAATAAATATCATAATAACTATACTCTAAAGTTGTATTGAAATTCTGTCCTGTTTTCGCCAGTGCTCTTCCCAAAAATGCAGCTTGTGGCACTTGTTTTACTTAAACCTTCCAGGAGGAAATCTCCCATCCCCTTTAAAAACATAAGTTTAAATTATTTTCCGCTTTAACAAAAGCCACTCTATTAAGATGCTGTAAAATACTTAATTTCTATAAATTCCTCAGTAATTCCTAAGAGAATAAATACACTATTGTGTAATGCCTTTCACTTGGACCAATATACCAGCAAGAGCTGAAGCATTTCTTCGCATCGAATTGTAATAATTTAAAACAAGCATTGGTAAAGCCAAGAGATCTATCATGAGACACCAGCCTTTTGACTTTGGCTATTTTTGTTTTGTCATGGTTTTTGGTTTTTGCAAAATGTTATTTTTGAGAAAGCTGCCAAGCCTTCATCAAGCTATAAAACAATGAGAAAAGGAAAAATATGTTTTGGTTCAAAAAGGCACACATTACCCAATTAGTCCCTGACACTGAAGGGAACTACTTTGTGTGTGGATGTGCTCCTTGTGAAAGGGAAGCATGTTGTAGCTCACAATGAAGTCAGATAGTGGCTAAAGTGGGCTGTAGGTGGAAGAAAAATGTGAATGACAACAACAGACTTATGGATGAAGTCTAGGTAATAAACCCTATATGTAACTATTTTATACATATATTTTTGTAAAATGAAAGGTCAAACTAACACCTGACACAAAAAGCCAATTGATCTGGTGTTGGCTTCCAGGCTTTGCTAATGCTTTTTTGTAATGTTTTTGTAAATCTTTATTACAAATAGACAGAGAAGGTCAGATAGATAGGTAAATAGAGAGGGTTACGCCAGAGTTAGCCATCTATAAGGGTTCCTGGTTCAGGGCCTTCTGTCAGTAGCACCTTGTGGCCTTTAGGGTGATTAAATAGTCTACCCTGTCCCACAAACTCCTGTGCACTTTCAGACTACCTATGTGTCCAGCAGGAGTCAGCCACCTTGTGAATTTTAAAGATAGCAATTTAAGCTCATGTCAGTCCCAGCTCTCCCAGATTGTGTAGCTCCATCCCTGCCAGAGCAAACTAATGTCTTCATTCCAAATGTCAAAAGAGACCCCCTACCCTCTGAGTGGTGCCAGTGATTTGGCTGCCAGCTTTTGTGTTGGTGCGAAAGGGTATGCCCAATCTTGTTAGGAGGTCTGAGGTCATTCATCCATACAGATTCTGTCATCAGCCTCTTTCTCTCCCAGAAGTAGGTTAATTCCCTTCAAATTGGTCTATTTTGTGGGGGAGGCTTTGATCTACCCCTATCCAGCAGAACAATTAACTTGACCAAGCAGGGTAGTTGAAATCCCAGATCTCATTAAAGGCTGACTCAGGCAAATACTTCAACACCCAAACTATGTGATGTAGTGCAAATTAATATACTCAGGCCCATTTTAAACATAAGAAAAGAGACTATAATCTTTTCTGTAAGTTTACCCTATGTGAAGATAATATTTTAGTTCAGCTTTCTTGTACAGTGTGAATACAATAAAACAATAAAGACTTACAGTGAAGCACTACAGACTCACTATAGTATAAAAGAAATATGAATATGTATGTTTGGATAGCTGATTACATAAAAAGGCCTGCACAGGCCGTAACCAATTTACTCAAGGTTATATCTGTCACAGGCGAATCTATGCACCGATACATGGACTGGGCCGGACAGTAAACCCACCCCCTCAGTCAGCCCATGTGTGTAAATATGTTGGGACGGAAAATGTCAGAGGGTTGCTCTCCTCACCCATAACATGCACTTGAGCCACATGAGGCCCATGTAGTGTAAGACTTGGAAACATAACATTGTTGCTCAACCCGGAGTGCTTATGCGCTTTTTTGTCAGATATGGTTATGCTATGTGTTTTAGTGAAATAGTAGTGATATGTGTTTTAGGGCTCATACAAGTTTGTATAATGTCTTTAGTGTTTTCACAATCCTGTATCAGAACTCTGGTCCTCAGAAAATGTTTTGCCCATGCTTCTTGACCAGCACCAGCATCTTCGTTTGTACATGTCATGTCATGCCCAGAAGCTGCTGAGTAAAGCCATGTGCCAACTGTCATCATCTCTTGTGGACAGCTGCGTGTTACACACATGAGGAGATCTCCTGCTGGGAACCAAGTGCCAGTTACACGCGGAGATCTCCAATAATGAGTCTGGGCACTGTCAGCGGTTTTAAAGACATTGCTTTGCCTCAAGGGTTTCCATTCAGCAGTTTCCTGCCCGCATTTTAGCCTGCATCTCTGTCCCTGCTCACTACATTATAACATTGCCACGAGCGTGTCTGACTTCACAGGCCTCGGCACCCGTCCAAGACCAACATCAAACAAGCATTGGTAAATGCATTAGGTTTCGCCCATGTGATTAATAATTATCTATTTTTTAGTTGTAAATTGTAGCTTGCCCAGTAGTTGTACAATATAAGTTACAGAAAGTATGTTAAAGTGTTATGGCTTGTTAATGTACAAAAAGGCAATAGATTGTGCTGTTACTAGTGGTAGAGTGGGGGTAAATAATAGCATTTTTGTGTTAAAAGAAATGAAAGACGGAATTATAGAAGAATTGATATAATAGCAATGTTATGTGTTTAGAAAAGTTCTGGCAACATTTGGCCCTGGTGCTACTGCCCCTGCTGCACCATTCAAATTATGACGGCCATTGCTTGTAAGGTAACTGCACTTGTGACTACCTAATTATTAGATCAATATTGCAATATTTGGTGTCCATAGTGTTTCCAGAGCTTTGTGCCCGTTATCACTGCACCTGCTGCACCATTGAAATCATGACCCTACTGCCTGCAAGGTAACTGCATTTGTGACTGTCTATTTAGAAGTTAAATATAGCTGTGAAAACATACATTTGAAAATTGGAGCCCTGAGAGGTAATGTGAAGAGCATAGGATGTTTTGCAAATGAAACGTAGGTGACAACGTTGTGCATGTATATTGTACGCCTTTAATCCATGTCAGTATAAAATATGGACAAGTAAGGAAAGTTTGCTGCGTCCAACAGTTAAACATGCAGAGTAGAGTGAGTGCATATTGGCCCAGTAGTGTATGTTTTTACTTCTGTTGTGTGTATCCATTTGAAGCCGGTGACTTAGTATATGATCCCATGTTTGGAATCTAGCGTTGCCTTCCTTTCAATGATGTATGCCACTCACTTCTTGTGAACTTGAAGACACTGGTGCACCGCTGAGCATCTCCAGCATTACATGGGGCCCGATTCACAGAACTAACTTAAGACAAAATCCTAAACTTACTACCATTTTGGTATACACAGAAGGCACTTACTCATTTTGGTATTCACAGAAGGCACTTATTCATTTTGGTATTCACAGAAGTTAGAAGTCCTAACTTTAGGACTCCTAAATGCCTTCTGTGAATAGGTATTCACAGAAGGCATTTAGGAGTCCCAAAATTAGGACTTCTAACTTCTGTGAATACCGAAATAAGTAAGTGCCTTCTGTGAATGCCAAAATGACTAAGTACCTTCTGTGAATACCAAAGTAGTAGTAAGTTTAGGATTTTGTCTTAAGTTAGTTCTGTGAATCGGGCCCATGGTGTCCAAGCTGTTTAAAGCAGGTGCTCCATTATTGCTCCTAGCAACTCCATGGCAAGGATGGAGGAAGGTAGCTAGAGAACTCCCACAAATCTGCTCTATTCCACATCTTTTCTCGATGCAAAGATATACTTTTGAGCGAGCTCCAGCAATTACACCCACCTGTTTGCTGTATTAAAAATGTTGGAGCCTTATTGCATCTTTCGCAATGCCACCTCCTTATCAGCGGTAAGATTTGATTTTCTCTTTACTGAAATGAAAGCAGTGTCTCACTTGCTTTTGACTTTTTTTGCCTGTAGTTGAATGAGAACAGTAAGAGTTCCATTTCTCACACAGAGATAAAGTAGATGTTCATTCGCAGTCGGAATGTGAATAATTAACCACAAGTTAGCAGTGTGGCTTTCTCTTTGAAAGACTTTTATTGGTGATGACGAATTTTGCATTATATTTGATTGGCTAGCCTATAAAACTAACCACGCATCTTTACAACAATATTTCATTTTGGGAAAGAGTCATTGATTTACTTGGGGAGACAAGGTGATGCCTTTTTTTTTCTTTCAGGGGTTGCGGATGAAATTTGAAAGTGCTAAAGCAGAAATAACTAACATGTATTTCTCTGTGTGAGAAAACAAGTTTGTTCCTGCTTGCCGGATACATCTTCAAAAGCACGATTTCAATGCGTGCAGCTATGAAACGTAAACAAAATGGGCGACATGGTTTCAAAGTGTGTAGCCAGGGAAAGTAAACAATATAAAAAACGATCCACACAAAAGTGAAAGGAAACTGTATTTCAGCAATGGGAACTGATAAGAGCGCCCTTTTAAAATATATTAAATACAAGAGATTTCACAGGCAAAACCTAAACAGGAAAACATTGAAAGAAGCATACTCACTGCGTCGTGATCTGTTCCCGGCCTTTCGTCTGCACAGGTACCTGCATTGAAAAGAAAAGAACACACAATTTTAAGGTACATGACAAGGTAAATCAATGAAAGGTTTTGTTATGTTTTCTTAAGAACTTAATTGCTCCACATTTAAAAACTGTTTATAACTGTGAAAGACAAAGACATTTTCTTTTTACCAAGAACAAAGATCAAGAATACAATCCCTTATGCCGAATGTAATGCATCAAGAGTAACATGAAGCAACATTAGATATTCGATGCACTGTCTAGCCTTGTATACTGTATATGTGCATGTCAAGTATTGTACAGCATCTTGTTATGTATCTGTTCTGGGTGTAACATATGTTTTGTTTACGCTAGATTTTAATCTACAGATCCTCACGTTGTCCACTCATCTACCAGATGAATCTTGCTACTACCTACATTCAGAGTATTGCAGCATTTCTCCCTGGTGCATCATCTGCAAGTTGCCTCGCAGCAATTCAAGAGGTACGGAGGAGTACGTTGCATCATGGTAGGGGATAGGGAGCAAAATGCTGATTTTTGTTGTTATAGGCAAACACGGATTATGCGTGTGCGACAAGATATATGTCTGTGTCATGGATTGTCGTCTTGTTGGACGGGAAGTGGCACCTAAAGCGCTTCCCTCATAGTGATGGAAGGCTATTGCCTCCACCAAGAGTTAAACACCACATGCCTGGTGATGCCAGCATACTGTGCAGTGATCAATAGGGGAGAACAGGTCCTTTTTAGGTCGAGGACCGGAAATGCTGGCTTGCCAGCTTCTGGTAGGAGGATCTTATGTCTCTTAGTAGTGTGGTTTAACCCGCCTCTCTCCTCCATTGGCTGGCTTCCTAAACGGAGGCCAGCCATTGGCGGAGAGGGCCGTCACTCCAATATAGCCCTGTCTCTATTGGATTCGGGGGGGTGTATTTTCCTGTTCTTTAGCCGGTGACGTCATCTGTCACTCAGAACGCAAAACACGCCCCGAATCCGAAAATTTTCGGAGCTTTGAGGCGCCATTTTTCTGCTCGGTAAACCAGGAGAGGACATGAGGTCAGTGTCCTGCCGTTTTTTTTCTTGCCTTATGCCTTCTAATTGTGCTCGTTTTCTTGCCTTCAGCCCCCTGATTGCTCCATAGAAAACACAATGACACTCAGACTGAGGGTCGCAAACGCCTAGATCACACTGTGTTAGAGCAAACTGACGAATACCACACATGGCGTCAGCTACATAGAAAACACAAGGACGCTCAGACAGAGGGTCACAAACGCCTAGATTGGGCACTGCCAGACGAAGACCACGCACAGATACTGTCAACAGGATAGGATCATAGCGTCAGCGGCACAGAACTGAAGGTCAGGCACGGTATCACGCGCATAGATAACACAAACAAACACCAAGATCACACCGTGACAGAGCACCCTGTTAAAGATTAGACATGGTGGCGGATTCACAGACACCAGACCAGGATCACACTTGGTGTCAGAGTCTCATATAGGATCTGCTGCACCGCTGAGTAAAACTCGGCTCACCCTGGGGCATTGCTGTAAGAGACCGAAGCAGGGCATGTTCTCTTAGCGCTGTGCTGGGGAGAGGTCCCATGTTCATCCAAGATCATACACTGTCAGACGAAGATCACACAGAGTGTCATCCACAATCAATTGTGCTGCAACAACCTTCAGAGTGGGGGAGGGAGCTAGAGGCTGCTGCCGTTACTGTTAGCGAGTGTGAAAAATCTGTTTTACACAAAGAACAAGTGAAGCAAATCAGCGCGGTGGGAGCGTCATGTGTCCCAGGGTGCATTTTAGAGCAGTCTGTTCTGAATATACAAGTGCGGGAGATTCACTGTCATTTACAAAGGCGAGAAACCATAACGTCTGGAAATCGGGGCTCAGCATATATTTTCCCTTTGCTCCTCACACGACTAAAGTGCCTTGATGTGTTGTGTTCTTATCACATGCTTTGTTTCCATCAAAATCAGAATTACAAAAATGCCTTATTTGTACTTTCATTGCTGCCGCTATATTTTGAAATATGTATAGATTTCACTTTACATTTATAAATGTTGTTGCATGGTAGAAAACATTACCACCTACATCCTTTCCCTTTTCACCCCCTGTTCACTTGGTTCAAATTACAAAAGTACATGCAACATGATACAGTCAAAATGTAAAGGCACTTTTATTGCTCATTCTCGTCCTGCTAGGTTATTTTGGGGGTGTCGCAGCACCCGTGCACCCCTACTTCCAGGACTCATGGGTACAGTGCAATAAACACATGCATCTTCAAAACACCTGCATAGATAGCAAAATCAAACAAAGTGTCAATATCACATACGTAAAACACACTACGAGTGGCCCCTTTAATGTCCGATCCCGGTGCAAACTCCTGTTTTCATCGGGATTGGCATTACGAGTTGTGTGATGACGAGCACGCCATTGCAGTTTTCCCTGTATAGGTTCCAGCATTTATAGGGGGAAAAGGACAGATAGTATGAGAATCGTTACTTCTTCCCAGTTATTTTCCCTTCAGTGGTTGGTGATGAGGCTTTACTTAGTCCTTTTGTTGGACTGCGGATTCGACATAACGTGCAGCTTGTGATATTTATTGCATATATTTCTATTTTTTTCTTTAGGAAGTGTGTGTTGTTGGTATGCCTTAGACTGTCATAAAAACACAGCGTTGTTCACTATTTGCCTTTGCACCCGAATTTACTGTACTTTATTGTCACAGAAGCTCATTGTTGAATTTATGGCTTTCTTGCACACTGTAGAAACTTGTGCGATCATGGACTGTCTTAAAGATCAACCAAGATAGTAGCCTGTTATGTTCCACTGCTATTGCTGACTTATTTGGTTATCAGCAGTGTTTGAGAACATGCATAGTTTGTGTCTTTTAGTGGCAGCGTCCATCTTATCCTGCCATTTTTACTTGGGAGCATCATCTTAGTTGCTTCCTGATATGAGGGTCAGATACAACAAAAACAGCTTAATTGGCCATCTATTAATAGTCAGACATGATCTATTAAGAAGCCCAATCATTAATAACTAGCTAGAACGATTGCATTTGTCAATGCTTGTTTACCCTAAACCTTAGGTGACCCATTTCATTAACTCAAATTGATTGAAATGAATGAATGAATGAAATGAATGAAAAAAGATTTATAAAGCGCATGGCTGCCCGAGAGCTTCCCAGCACTGGGGGGCAGTGGAAGTCTGAGGGGAAGCGCAGGGGGATGACGGGTGAACTTATGGCTTTTGTGGGAAAAGATGTGTCTTCAGGAGTTTACGGAACCTCATGTAGTTCGGTTCGGTTCGCAAACAAGTTGGCAGGGAATTCCACAGGGTTGCTGCAGTGACCGAAAAACGTCACCCTCCAGTGCGGGCCTTCCTGACTCTGTGAACAGTGGCCAGGTTACCTTGGGATGAACGCAGGGACCTAGTAGTTTTGTAGGGATAGAGTATTGCCCCAAGCATAGGGGGCCCTTTGCCCTGAAGGGATCTGTGGGTGATACACAGAGCCTTAAATTTGATCCTTTCCCAGATAGGCAACCAGTGAAGAGCTCTGAGTGCTGGTTTTGCCGATGTTCTCCGGGCGGTGCCTGTCAACAACCTCGCTGCTGTGTTTTGGGTGCGCTGAAGTATATTAATGGTGGATTCTGGCGCTGCCATAAAAAGGGCGTTACTGTAGTCTAATCTAGATAAGATGAGACCTTGAATGAGCAGGTTTCGGGATTGTGTCGGAAGTAGGGGGAGAATCTTCCGGGCTGAACAAAGTAGGCCCACACAGGTACCAGCCGTCTTTTTGGCCTGTGTTTTCAGGGAAAGGTCTTGCTCCAGCCAGAACCCTAGGCTTTTGAGTTCTTTCTTAGGTTGCGGGAGATCCCCTAGGCACAGAGGCCATATGGAGGTGGGGAGGGATGTCATTCGCTGGCCCAGAAGCATGAGCTCTGTTTTTGTGCCATTTAATTTAAGTCGCGAGTCACACATCCAGTTATAGATTCCTGCAAGGCAATCGTGCAGCTTTTTGAGGTTGTCCTTTTCCAGGGAGAGTGAGACGACCATTTGGGTGTCGTCAGCGTATGTGACAGCTTTAATCCCAAAGGGAGTGACAACATCCTCCAGGGGGGCCATATAAATGTTAAATAAGGTAGGGCTCAATGAAGAGCCCTGAGGAACCCCACACTGGAGGGGGAAAGGCTTGGAACGCGCGTTCCCTTCACATACCTGAAAGGTTGTGTCCTTCAGGAACGATGAGAGCCATCGCAGTGCGGTGCCTCTCACCCCTAGGTTATAAAGCCGCTGAATCAGGATACCATGGTCTACAGTATCGAATGCAGCACTTAGATCCAGGAGGATCAGTAAAGCCGATCCTCCCGAATCTAAGATGCACCTTGCTTCCTCTACCACAGTTAGAAGGGCGGTCTCAGTTCCCTGACCCGGGCGGAACCCTGTTTGAGTGGGACAAAGCAGATTGTTGGTTTCTAAGAAGGCCGAGAGTTGTTGGTTTACGGTCTTCTCTGCGATCTTACTAATTCCTGGCATAAGAGAGATTGGTCGGAGGTTTGCAAAGTCATGGGGATCAAGTCCTGGTTTCTTCAGCAGTGCTTTTACTACTGCCTGTTTCCAGCTAGGGGGAACCACTCCTTGGTCCAGTGAGGTATTAATAAGGTCTGTGGCCAAAGGCGAGATGGTTGGTTCCACCTGCTGAAGGATGTGAATGGGGGCCGGATCATTCGGGGATCCACTTTTCATGATGGTAAGAGCATTTCGAAAGCCTTCTGTGGAAATCTGGTTAAAGGAGTCCAGAGTGGGGCTTATGTTTGCGGCAGTAGGATCCGCGGGGACATAACTGTCAAGTTTTGGTGGTAAGGATTGGAGGATGTTTTTTATTTTGCTCTCAAAGAAAGTTGCTACTTGGTTGCATCTGGTGTCCGAGGAATCCTGCACCAATGGGGGGTTGGGTATTTTGAGTAGCTCTTTTACTATTTTGTATGTTTCCCGAGACGAGTTGGAGGCAGTTCTAATTTTCTCTTCGAAGAAAGAGGCTTGGGCTGTTTTCTGAGCTGATTTATAATTCCTCATGGCTGCTTTGTATTTCTCTTTCTTGAGGGGGGCCCAGTCTTTTCTCCATCTACGCTCCAGAGTCTTGCAAATTTTTCTCAGGTCCCTAAGTTCTTGGGAGTTACATGGGGATTTAAAGATTTAGCTTTTTTTCTTCAGATTTTTCTTGGGTGATACTGAATTAAGGGTGTTGGTCAGCCACTTGGTGAAATTCGCGTCAGCTTACAGAGGGTCGGGATCAACGAGCGGGGAAGAATGTTCTAATTCCCGGGTCCAGTTCTCAAAGGAGAGTTTGGACCATATTCTCTCCTGACTGCGGAGTGTCTGAGCTTGGGGGATGTCTAAATTGGTTTGCCATGTGAACGGGATAAGAAAGTGGTCCGACCATGGTAATGGGAGGGGAGGTGATATTTCTATTTTAGGAATGTTAGAAAAGATCGGATCTAAAAGATGTCCTTTAGCGTGCGTAGCCTTGGAGTTTTTAAGGGGGAGGTCAAACGCATTCAATTCTGATTTAAGATCACCCGCGATTTTGTCGGAAAAATCATCAAAATGAAGATTCAGATCTCCTAATAGAATAAAATTGGGTGTCGCGGTGCAGGAGGTGATTCTGGTTTCTAACAGTGAGCCAACGAATTGTCCTAGGCTTCCGGGCGGGCGGTATATAAGAAAACCCGATAGGGATTTGTTTGGCGTAATTTGTAGGTTAAAATAGATGCTTTTGCAATCCAAGATTCCTCCCTCTTGTATCCTGCAGGTGATATTATCCCTGTAAACCATGGCTAAGCCACCTCCTTTTCCCTGGGTTCTATTATGGAACTGTATTAGGAAACCATGGGGTAACATGCTGACAATATCTGCCCCAGAGTTAGGACTCAGCCATGTTTCCGTGAGGAATAATATGTCCAGGTTGGTATCCTGAGATTGATTTCTAAACAATGTTTGGGTATAGATCTGCAATTAAGCAGGGCCAGGCTTACGTGCTTCGGTATCTGGCGATTGTCTTTCGCAGGAGGGTCTCCCTGGTGAGATGGAAGTGGTTCGGGGGGTGATTTTAGTTCTAAGATGTAGGAGTTCATCTCGCGAGTATTTGATCCGGAGTCCGGGATAAATGGGCATAATGTCTGGCCCTGAGCCCGGCCTGGCCCGGACGGGCCCAGACGGGCTTGCCTCTGGCGCGCCATCGGCGCGCCCGCTGCGCGTTCGGGAGGGGGCGTTCATTTTATAGGGACTGGGCCCAAATCGCCCAGCCACTAGAGCGCTGTCCACTGCCTGCTCCAAGATGGCACCGAAGTCTGCGCCTCGAGGGGGGTGGATGTGGGTTGACCGGGAGCCCGAAAATCGGCTTCCAATTTGCAATTGATTCAGCGGGAAGATGCGGCGCAATGCGGTCACAAAGATCGTTTTTAGGATTATAACACAGGTAATTTTAGAGGCTTTAAAAGGAGTACAGATAGCGTAATTCCAGTTTTTAAATATGCTAAAATGATTAAAATAACACTCTATCCTCCCGGCTTCCGACTCAGGAGTCCACGCATACAGTACTTGTTGTGGTAATGCTGGCTCTTTTATAGGGACTGGGCCCAAATCGATTGAACTTGCTTTTTATCATGGCCATGACAGGGTCTTTTGCACAGAATCAAAACAGTTGACTCCCTTTTTAGGGCGAGTCTTCAAGGCAGAGCAAGCTGGCTGGTTGCAGAAGACATATCGGGGCTTACCAAGAGCACACAGAGCTTGAAGCATGCCCAGTGCTCACCATTGGTTGCCTTTCCTGTCAGTCTCATTTGGCTGCTTCCTATTGAATGTTTTTTGTGAGTCTTGTGTTTGGCCCTCCCATGGAGCATAGTCTCTTTACCATTGCTTTGAGAGGTTGGCTTCTATTGGTTAGCCAGTGAATGGGTTTTAAGGAACAACTATTTCATTTTTGTTTAAGCACTCCGTGAGAGTGCATGCTTTTTCCAGCTATCTCCCTGGTGGGCTTTTCTTACCCCTCGCTTTCTCTGCCCATGTAGTACTCTCCCCTAGCAGCACCTGCGCTGTTCTCTCTCACCTGTGTGCTTCTGGCCTCACCTGCAATCCATGATGCTCTCTTTCACTCATGTTCCCTCCACGTTGCTGCTACACCCCATCCACCCACTGTGCTTCTTCACCGCTCGCTGTCTCCCCAGCCTGCTCCTGCTACCTACACATCTATCTTTTTTTCTTCAAAAAAGCACTATGTTTAAAAAAAAGTTTTTACACTTCGTTTTTTAATTTACCGATCCATTTCAGGTGAGTAAATAAAAAGCATAAATATTGTTTTGTAGGTGCACACTTGTGTGTTGAATTCAAATGCACACCTAAAAAATAATTCGGCAGGCACATCAGCGCATCCGTGTTTTTTAAAGCCATGCTGCATAGTGCATACCCCCTGTGATGCTATCCAGCCTGGCTAAAAATCAGCAATGCAAATAGGTCTTTAAATGTTAGGCCTATTGGCTTTGTCAATCTTTGTATTATTACTCTTAGGAGGCCAAATGCATCGAGACAATTTTACTGACTGGGTGTGTGTTTGTGGCCCTGGGTGTGTGTGTGTGGCTCTGTGTGTGTGTGTGTGGCTCTGGGTGTGTGTGTGTGTGGCTCTGGGTGTGTGTGGGGCTCTGGGTGTGTATGTGTGGCTCTGGCGGTGTGTATGTGTGGCTCTGGGGTTGTGTATGTGTGGCTCTGGGTGTGCGTGTGTGGCTCTGGGTGTGTGTGTGTGTGTGGCTCTGGGTGTGTGTGTGGCTCTGTGTGTGTGTGTGTGTGGCTCTGGGTGTGTATGTGTGACTGAGTGTGTATGTGTGGCTCTGGGTGTGTATGTGTGGCTCTGGGGGTGTGTATGTGTGGCTCTGGGGGGGTGTATGTGTGGTTCTGGGTGTGTGTGTGTGTGGCTCTGGGTGTGTTTGTGTGTGTGTGGCTCTGGGGGTGTGTGTGTGGCTCTGGGGGTATGTGTATGTGGCTCTGGGGGTGTGTGTGTGTGGCTCTGGGTGTGTGTGTGTGTGTGGCTCTGAGTGTGTGTGTGTGGCTCTGGGTGTGTGTGTGGCTCTGGGTGTGTGTGTGGCTCTGGGTGTGTGTGTGGCTCTGGGTGTGTGTGTGGCTCTGGGTGTGTGTGTTTGGCTCTGGGTGTGTGTGTGGCTTTGTGTGTGTGTGGGGGGTGTGTGTCTCTGTGTGTTGGGCTCTGTGTGGGGCTCTGTGTGTGGGGCTCTGTGTGTGTGTGTGTGTGTGTGTGGCTCTGTGTGTGTGTGTGTGTGTGGCTCTGTGTGTGTGGCTCTGTGTGGGTGGCTTTGTGTGTGTGGCTCTGTGTGGGTGTAAATGCTATAGGTCATGCATATGCGAGCTATTAAGCTATTGGCATTGTACATGACAATGCCATTTATTTAACGATTAAGCTATTGGCAATGTAAATGACAATGCCTTTTATTTATGATTTTAAAAAAAAAATGTCATGAACAATGCCAATAGCTCTACCTTTAATAATGCCGAGACCATTGCATTGTAAATGCTTGTTAACCAGTGTCACTGGAGTGAGGCCTACAGTCTCACTCACTTTCTATAGTTTCACTGCTGTGTGCTTAACTCGCCTTTGGCTACAGAAGAATGGTGTGATGTGCTGCACAATGCAGAAGTGGTGTTGCTTCACTGTGTGAAAGTAAGACTAGGGAGTGTGCCATAGGGAGACAATGCAGTACTGAGTACTGTGTGGCTGGTGTATGCATGTGCTGGAGGTTTATGTGCCTAAGAGTGGTACAGGACCTGAAGGATGTAGTGCTGTGCAATGTGTGCAGGATAAGTGCATATGCTGGGTATATGTGTACCTGGAAATGGTACGATACATGAGGAGTGCAGTGCATGAAGGATGAGTGTATGTGCTGGGTGTATTTGTGCCTGTGAGTGAAACAGTACATCAAGGATACAGTGCTGGACCATGCGTGCGTGTTAAATGCAAATGGATGTAAGTGTTCCTCTGAATGGCACAGAACATGGAGGACACAGTACTGTGCAGTGTGTGTGTGTGCTGTGTACATGCAATGATGTTTGCGTGCCTCTGGAATGGTACAACACATGGAGGACCCTGGGTTCCATTTTCTGAGACACAGGCTGTATAGTGAAACATGGTGTGGAGCTAGAGAGATCCCCCCGGAAAGATTAAGGTTAGGGATTGCTGCAATCTTGTAAGCTTGGTCGGACATACACTGCCGAGAGGAGGGCCAGGCCTATCCTGTACAATTCAAAGAGTGCTCTTTGATTCAGTTAGAGGTCACAAGGAACAGGCCTGGGCACATCTGAGGAAGGAGACAGGATTGATAAGAGAATCATAAAGAGTAGGGCTGGGAGCCCCGGGCAAACCTGTGAATCAGATACCACTGGGGCTGACATCCTGGTTTGACCTCCAGTCACTCTATTGCCTGTGTTGTGGGACTATCAGCTTTGGAGACTTCCCCTGCTGTGACAGGCTGCTTTTCAAGAGGAAGATGAAGCAGAGGAGTATGCACTTCAAACGAAGCAGTAACCTAAAATAAAACTTCAAAGGCTCCGACCCTCAATTACATTTGGTATCTGGAAATGGACTATAGGAAGGGGAGATCGAGACCCCAAATATTTTCATCTGCCAAGCAGCGAGATGGGCTGTGTGAGAAGGGGAAGGTCATCAAGACTTCTGCCTGTGACCAGGACTGTGGCCAAGACGTTCTCGTCCCACTGATGGGAGATGGGACATTACCCAGGGAATTCAAGAACACTTGCCTTGCAGCCTGAAGTACCCGCACTGTCAGCTTGCCATGAACAGTGTGCCATGTGAGAAAGAGGAGGTTGCTGGAGGGAGCAAGACCTAGTGGAGAGCCCTGTGCAGTGGACACACTGTGCAAGGCGTTAGGAGTAGGCTGCTGCGCCAATCAGGTTGTTGTCAGTGTGCAGGACTGAGGAAGATACCCCCATATTCCAGAATAGAGACAATGTGAAGATAGCTCCAGTAAAGACTGCCGTGCGTTAAGGGCTGAAGCATTGCACAGTAGCAGGGATGTGACCCCGTATGCCAGGAAGGGACGCAGACGAGAAAGACTGCAGTACGTTAAGGACTAAAGACGTGTGCTGCAGTGGTGTGACAACTTCATATGGCAGGAGGGGCTACCGTGAATAACTTTGCTTTGTTGATCGGGCCAGAGCCCTTGGACAGAGAGTTGTGGTGACCCATAGGTCAATAGGAGCAACACGGATTGTGACTGGTTCAACCCTGTTGGATGAGTGAAGAGGCAGTGGGAGCACCATCACCAAAGTGGGATCAAAACAAGTTTGTCACAGCCTTCCCTCCAATCAGAAAGGTGTGAACACTTACCCCGTAGAAGAAGCTGCAGGAAACCTCTGATCATTGCAGGAAACAAACAATGGAGTGCTTAATTTGAGCTGGTGGTTTCCATTGGGGGGGTACCAGAACTTATTTTTGGGGTCTGACACTTATCTTTCTACATCAGGCATTTACTGTGAGCAAACAACACTTATTGGAAAGACGGAGGAAGAGAAAAATGGAAATGCGTCACAAAGGGAGAAAACAGAAAGCTTCAACAGTAAGCCGAACAGGCAGGGAGTTGCTGTAAACCAAATAAAGAGGTCCAAATGGTTTTGGGATTATGCTGCCTCAGTATTCTGTGCTCGCACTCTTAACTGCTGTAAACAGGGAGTTAGGTCCTGGGACGTACTGGCAGCTGGACCATATGTAAATCTTAGAAAAAGCGTAGTGCTGGCCGTACAAATACTTTGTAACGTCTCCTTAATTGGAGTAACAAATCACCTATTGATTGAGGATTTGTATGGTATTTTTATTTATACCTTATGAATTATTCATAAGGTATAAATAAAAATACCATACAAATCCTCAATCAATAGGTGATTTGTTACTCCAATTAAGGAGACGTTACAAAGTATTTGTACGGCCAGCACTACACTTTTTCTAAGACGCACTCTTAACTGCAGCAGCCACATGTTTTAGAGGAGAGCTTTGGGCACCAGCACGTTTTTATTTATAAATTAAGCACTGAAAAAGTAATAAATAGGTAAAAATATGCACTCATTATTCCAGAAGGAGACTAAGTTTAAAATGATTCAAAACAATATTAAAACACTGAATTTACAGAAACAAGTGCACGTGAGTCATACAAGATAGTACTTGATGAATAGTACAAGCAGTGTCAAACAACTACAGGGGGAGAAAGAAAGAAACTTCCTTCTAATCACCCACAGAGCTCCCAAAAACCTGGCAACAGAGATGGTAACAGCCGGGTGCCAGTCTGCCCTAAGAATGCAAAGGGCAGCAGAATGATTGCGAACACCTCACAGCCAGCAAAATGGAGCTAACCAGGTATTGTGGGTAAAGAATAGGCTGGAAACACAAAGAAAACATGGGGAATGTTCTCTTCTGATAAATTACAAACCAGGCACAAATATCTCCCCCACTAGCCCAGTTAGAAGTGAGCCCTCTCAATGGTAGGGTGCACACTCGAAACTGAAAATATAGCTTCATATCCAGTACAACAGCCCCTGGTCTCAAAAGAGCTATAACCCAGAAGTGGGCTTATAGTCAATGAAGTCATTGGTAAGCTTAGAACAGATGGCTCTTCGGGATTCAATAGCTGTTAGATTTGCTCAATAATGCTTTTTCAAAAGATACTTGGGGGAATATTAACAAGCGGCAGCGATAATTATCGCTGGCCGCGCTTAGCGACAAAATAGTTATCGGCGGCTATCGCAGAAAATTATCGCCATGCTAGCGCTGTATTAACAACGCATAGTGCAATGGTGATAATTTCCCAGCAAAAGCAATGTTTTCCATGGAACATCGCTGGTTTTCCAGCGATGTTCCAATGAAAACGGCGATAACCTTACTGATACTCCCACAGGGTCGTATCAGAAAGGCTATCAACCCCCAATGATAAGTATAGCTATGTCTGCATTTTAGCAGACATTAGTTTTTGCTGAAAACAGCTGTTTTCTCCAAAGACTAACGTCTGCTACAATGCGTGGGCAATCTTGTAAATGTCGCAATGTGCACATCTGGGATATTTACAAGGTTGTACTGCCCAGTGATGCCCACTTTGCATCTCATTAGAGATGCAAAATGAGGTGTCGGGTAAAAGGGTGCTAACATGCGCTAATGCATGTTATCACCTTCTTGTAAGTAGGCCAACATTTTTATCTCCGCTTTTTTGGCTTTAAAACCAAAAAATGCGGAGATATGGCCCTTGTAAATATGCCCCTACGTCGGAAAGTTGACAGATTCTGGATGCTTCCACAACTGAGGCATACCAAGTGAGTAAAGCAACTCCTTGGTGCCTGAAAGCAAGGGGACTCTATTAAACTGTCAGCCTTCATGACATCCTTAATGCCTTCAATGTAATGGACAAGTTCAGGGGTATTCCATAAATGTCGCCAGTTCAACAATGTACGAAGCCAAATCTTGCTTGACAGCCCTTTCAGTCCCAAATCAAGAAAAGTGGATACAGTGGGGTATTAGAGGGAAGAGAGGCAAGGTTTCTAAGAAATCTATTTTCGGTCTTAGTTTATTCTTCATGATTAGAAACCTCACAATTCCTCTGCATACAAAGATGAGCCCAATGTTTTGACCTCGTAGATTTTAGGAGCCGGTATGATAGGTATGGTGTATTTAGTTGAGTATTCCTTAAATATCACTCCCAAGATCTGCTTGAGTTGAGAGTCAAGTGTGGAAGGGGTACTTGGCATAGTTGCTCAGAATTTATAGTATGTCGGGCCCCAGGACATCAGGAGTTAAAGGCCTCAACCTCCAAGGTTGGGCCCAGTAATCCTGTTTGCCCCATAGCCCTCTGAAAAGGGTTATGACAACACATGTGTACACACTTGTTCAAATGTAACTAGTAGCAGCTGACACTGGACACAGATGGCAGGGGAAGGAGGAGGGGCCTGATGGTCGAAACGAAAAATAAAAAATAAAAAGCGCACTTACCTGGAACAGCTGGCCCACTGCCCGGCTGCCGCCTCTCCAGCGTACTCTATCATCTTCCTGCAGACTCCCGGCCAGCAGTAGGGAGGACCCTGCACACAGGCTCCCCAAAGCCAATCACAATGCTGCAATGCAGCATTGTGATTGGTCTGAGTGCTGTGGATCAGCACTCATTCTGGAGCAGGTAGACTGGGCATGTTCTTGCCCAGGCTGTGTAATGCAGCCTGGTAGGAACAAGGAAAGTGCACAGTTCATGTGCATTTAGGGAGTTCAAACCACTCCTCCTCTACTCTGGCCAGACCCGCCCGCCCGAGAGCCACTGTCAGCTATAGGAAAAATAACATGATATAACAACAGTTATTATCCAACTCCAAACTGTGAACATGATGGAAACATTGGGCATCGGCTATAGTGATGAAACAGCACTGTCCATTCTAGCAGCTCCATCTCTGCTACTGGATACCACCATTACCCAGTGCCTCAACCAGTCTCAAAATTGGGATGAATTACAAGAACTTAAGAGAACCCGGATGAAAATCCTGTACACATCGAGCAATAATGACAGAATATCTGCAGGGTAATGCTATCCCAACAGGATTGTTGGTTAGCATTGAGCTACACATTTTCTTGGATGATCCCATTTTTAAAAAGGAATTGTCGCTAATCGCGTGTACATCTCTAGGGATGACTACAAGGGTCAACAAGACTCTGAGACTTACTCATCAAATAGAAGCGACTCTATGTTGTCTCGATCCAACACAGGCAATTGGGTGAGTGACAATTCAGCCAACAGATGGAGGGGAAAGCAAAGACGGAAAAGGGGGAGAGGATTTATCCCTAATTACCAACCCCCTCCACAGATGTTTGGCTGGCCTGGCCTGTATGGCCCACAACAGTACCCAGGACCACCAGCATTCCAAAATATACCTTTCTTCCACCCAATCGGAACCAACAGCATTTTTTAGGTCAGGGAGGAAGACGAGGAGAAAGTGGAAGATGACACAACAAACAGGTACAGTGGAGCGACCCACAGACAGAGAGAGCCAACACGAGGAGCTAGACCAAAGACCAATCATCGGGAACGAGCGCAACGTAGATCTGGTTGTGAATCTCACTAACAAAACCTTCACCAATAATGAACTGGCGATTTTGAACAAAGGCCTTGGTTTTTTTCCCCTACCGCCCACATTGATAAATTCAAAATCAGATGTGAACTTGGTGAGTTCTTCCGTAAAATCAGGATCAAGGCGTTTTTTTAAGGGAAGCCCAAGATGGAGATGGAACCAGGATACACCACTTTACGGAAGAAGTCTAACTTTGTCCCAGCCGGAGGTTGCATGCCCCTGGAAGTCCTGGCCTTTGGGGAAGCAGTGTCCAAGGAAATCGAACAGCTGGAACCCAACAATGCAGCTTTCAACAACTTGAGCAAGAAAGAACGAGAAGCTCTGAAGACCCTTAACGAAAGATCAGATATAATAACTCCAAAGAGCTTTTTGCAATAGTTTTAAAACTTAGCCATATGCAGGAGACCAGTCAAAGCATAACAGATCAAGCTTTTTGGCCTCCTATTTTTGTGATGAAGTCTCTCCTCAGGCTTTTCCAATTGATATTGTAAATACATGCTTAGACTTGCCCATTTCAGCCCATGAACATAATCCACTTTGTTTTTCAAATTTTACATTAATTTTTGATGAACAAACTGCAAAAATCATAATACTGATAGATTTGTCAGATGCCTTTGACACAGTAGATCACGGAACCTTATTATATCGACTTCAAGAGCCAGGGGTAGGAGGCCCAGCTTTGGCATGCCTTAAGTCTTTCTTGCATGATCTGGAACAATTTGTTGAAGTAGAAGGTTTTAAATCAAATTTTTTTAGGCTCCCTTGTGGGGGGCCCCAGGGCTTATCCTTAAGCCCTACCCTTTTCAACATTTATGTCGCTCCCTTGGCTCGCATGATCAAAACTCATGGTTTTGAACTGGTGTCATACGCAGACAACACGCAGATTATTAAATTGATCTTGAACAAAAATGATGATACAGCTCTGAATTTCAAGGAGTGCTTGAGATGTATCAGCGAATGGATGGCTACAAGTTGCCTTAAGTTGAACTCAAATAAAACAGAGGTTCTACTTTTTGGTAAAGACACAACATTTTGGTCCTCAGAATGGTGGCCATCTGAATGAGGGACTGTTCCCACTCCAGTCACCAAGGCCAAAAACCTTGGAGTTATTATGGATTCCACCATATCCTTCTCCCAGCATGTAAAAATACTTACTGCTTCCATCTATTACACTGAAAAGTCTGAGTCAAGTGCTCCCATTTATACCAACAAATCTGCAGAAAACGATGGTGTCAGCGCTGGCGTTATTAAAACTCGATTATTGTAATGGGCTACTGGTTGGAGTAAATAAATGGGTAATGGCTAAGCTTCAGGTACTTCAGAATTCCGCTGCGAGATTGATTTTTGGACTAGCCAAATACTCATCGCCAATCACGCTCTCAACTGCATTGGCTACCAATGGAAAAGCACATCAGGTTTAAAGCCTTATGTATTGCTTTTAAGGCACAACAAAATTCAGGACCCGGTTACCTGATAAAGCGCTTCAAATTGCATATCCCAGCACGCACACTTCAGTCAGCTTCACTGAAGTTGGTGACAGAGGCTACTTTCTGTCTTCATAGATAGGGTGATAAAGCTTTATCAGTATCACTACAAGATGGTGGAATAAGCTACCATTTTATTTAAAAAATGCTTGTGATCTTTTGTCCTTTAGGAAGGGACTTAAGACATGGCTCTTTACTCTGTAAATGTGTCCAAGGATAGTAAATCAATCGTTTCAGTGTGCTCTTTGTGCCCATTCTGCAAGCGCCTAGACGCCCTCGGGTAGTAGTGCGCTATATAAATAAATAAATAAATAAATATAATTATAAAACAAGCAGACAAAGGTGGCGCCACGGTCATACAATACTGTGAAGACTATAGAGAGGCCTGCCTGAGCCTCCTGCGAGTTGAAAGATACTATGAGAAATGACAACGCAACCCTACCTCACAACTACAGAAGAAAATATCTGTGCTCTCTACTGAGCATTAGAGAGGGGGTGAATTACTAAGAAGGAAATGGAGTTCCTACAAACCACAGATCCCAGGACACCATTATTCTACACATTACATAAAATTCACAAGTGATGAAACCCCCCTCCAGGGAGACCGATAGTGTCCGGAATAGGTTCAATCTTGGAACCTTTATCTCAGTATACTGACTGTTTTTTACTACCATTGGTCACTAGAATCAAGTCTTATGTCATGGACACCAAACACCTCCTCAACATCCATGCAGAATTGGAATATGACCCCTCACAAGAGACATTGATCTGTCTGGATGTTAAGGCACTATACACCAGCATCCCCCAGGATGAGAGCCTCCGTGTGATTGCGGACATCTTACGAACGCAAGTATGGACCTGGAAAGCACCTACAGAGTGGATAGTGACCCTCATGAAGATGGTCCTAAAGGAGAATTTCTTTCGGTATGAAGACCTGCTCTACCTACAAAGACGCAGGACTTCAATGAGCAGTACTTTCGCCCCCAGCATTGCACACATCTGGACCAGGATCCCAGACAAGATCTGGACCTGGCTCTGTTACATTGAAAACATCCTGGTAGTCTGTCATGGTGATCAAGAAAGGGTCTAGAATTTTGGGATCTGGATTAACCAACTCAACCCCTTTCTCCTCTTCACCATGACTATGGACAGCCATTAAGTGGCCTTTCTGGATGTGAATATCATTGCCAGAGACGGAAGGTTAGAAAGTTCCTTATATAAAAACCAACAGATAGGAACAGCCTTCTCAGTTTCAACAGTGCCCATCCAAGTTCCCTGAGGGAAAATCTCCCAGTCGGGCAATACCTAAGGATATGCAGGAATTGTTCGGATTTGGATACCAGCAAAACAGAGGCAGCACTTTTAACAAAAAGACTACTAGAAACACATTATCCCAAGAGGATAATAAATCATGCCTAAATAAAATCCTGTAACACCCCCCCATCAGCCCTACTGGAGGATCATTCAAAAAAATAGACAGATGTTCTAATATGCATGTCCACGTACAATTCATCTTCTAACTCCATCAAGAAAATTATAAATCGGAAATAGAATTTCCTGACCTCCAGTAAACTGGACTTTGAGAAACCAATGTTTTCCTTCACAAAGAATCGGAACCGTAGGAATTCCTTTGTGCATAAGGACACATACCAACAGAGATCTCAGAAACAATTCACATTATGGAATGCTTCCCAGGTGAGAGGCCATTTTTCCTGCCGTACGTGCATTGTCTGTCAGTTTACAACCCATACATCTCACATTGACTTGGGACTCCCACGTCTGTGGGAGCAACGTATACACACCAATTGTAATACAGACAACTGCATATCTATGATTACCTGTCCATGCGGAAAACGCTATATTGGAATGACTACAAGGAAGGTCAAAGTCCGCATTAGCAAGCACAGGAGTACCATGTGAAGAAAGATTAATGCCCCAAAACTTACATCGCACTATGAAGAACACCAACACACGGATCAAGATCTGGTTTGGACAGTCATTAAAAAAGTGAAGGGGGGCCTTGACCTACCTAGGAGACTGTTACTGAAGGAACAGAGATGGGTATGCCCTCTCAAAACCCATGAACACGGGCTAAATGACTCAATCCCTTGGGGCCAGCGGGGGCGATATGAGACCTTTTGAGCACTGTAACTATCTCAGAGGAGGAGTTTAGATTAGTGGGATGATAACAGATACATTCATGCAGGCTTTTGATCCTCGCTCCATCACTAAGAGGGATAAAATGCTATACCTTGACTTGCACATCAAACTGCTGGGCCGCTCCACATGATGGCCGATACCATTCAATTCTATACATATCATCACTTAGCACTTGTTTTAAAAAAAAATAATACATGCAGTAGTGCAGATGGGAAGAGTCCCGACACACCATGAGGTCCTAACAGTTCAGGAGTTGAATTAAGAGAGGGAACTTAGAATATACCCCCCTTGAAAATAAGCTTGAATATCATACTTCCTATAAAGCCAGGGGAGTTAGAATATTCTAATTGTTGTTTCTATAGGGTGAACAAAGTTGTACGCAGTTAAAGTACACACCCTGATATAAGCAAAAAAACACTATGTTATCCTATGTCCCGCTATTTGAACTCACCATTGACCGTGGAGATGTTGCACCCTGATGTGAACATCATAACGTCGGGCTGCTTCACATGTTGTACGACAGTATTCAAACATTTTTTATTATACATCTATGAGTGCACATAGGATAAGTCCACCTACATTATGAGGGTTTGGGCAGTCTGCTAGTGGTGGTTTTTTAGAGATAATAGAGTGTTAGAGTTAACACATAAGCATGAAAACCACATTTCCCATTAATCCACGGGATTTTGGTAATCCACTGTCTGTACCTTGAGAGGGAACAACGTTTTATACAGTCAAACAAATGAGTGTTTGGTAGTCCACTTCCATGAATACCGGACATGACGTAGTACACAGGCGCCATTGGTATGGGATTGTCATCACCTGTTTGGCTTTTCCGATCATGCACTGCCTTTAAAATGATCACGGTTCCTGCACGCCGGCACTCACGCCAGGAGGTGCAGAACCGATTAGGTCACCCCGTGGGGTCGGGATCCTTAACAAAGTAAGTCTGTTCCCCTTTGAATCTGAGTTTAATGGAAAGATGTTTTCTGTCAGGGATATTTCTCTTCCACATCTCCAGAATAGTATGTGTGTAATGGCATCTCATATGGCGGTTTTCCCCTAGTGTTTGACTATAAGAAAGCCCTGTGTTACTCTGCATTCGTGAGAAGTGTGCAGTCCGCCGAACTTTAGTAAGAGAATGCATTCTATTTAGCATTTGGTTTATTTCACACACTAGGCTTGACCTCTATTTCTCACGTAATATTACACTGATTTTCCTGCATGTATTCACATACTTAGCCAAAATGTGGGTTTACTATAATTCTGTATATATCATTTTTAAATGGATGACGCGAAATTGACTCTCACTTACGATACCCAGGATGGGGTCACATTTGCATGCAGGGTTGAGAAGAAAGTACTGCGCACCTCCCGGAAAGACACTGTTCCAGAGATTTATGGTTACACTAGATGTTTTGTACATTAACTATGATGTACACTACGGAAACTCCGGCATAACTAATATCGCAGTAGTGCATCCCAATCAATTTGGTTAAGAGGAGCTGCGTGCTGCTTGAGGCACGTGTTTTTAAATTTTAAATTTTCAGTCACGGGTATACAAACAAATGTTCTGTTTTATGTTTTGTCTCCCTTCAGGGTGGACATACTTGTGAGTGAATGCCTCTTCAAGGATAAGTATATTCTTACGGCGTCTTTTGTTGTTTGAATAATCTTTAAACTTACGTATTTTGCTGATAAATTCAGGGAGGGATTTATCATTGAGTTGTGCCCTGAAGAAAACCGTGGACCCATTGGGCTGTTCACTGGCTGAAACATGTTGGCATTTATCTAGGGTCATAGGACAATTGTATCCTGGGAACACCCTACTCTTGTTATTTGAATATCCACCATATCTACATATAAAATGGATACCTGGAGAGTGTGGGGGATTTTCAATCTTTAACCCCCCTGGCCTTTTTTTCATAAGTGCTCCCTGAGATACGGTTGAGCCCACCCTGGCCTTTAGGAGCCAGGGTGAACTCGATGATGAAGTATGCCACTACTAGAGTGTGTGAGGGTTACTATACAAAGAGGTATTACTCCCAATAGTGGTGGAAGCATATTACCACCCCTCTAATTTGAGAACTGTGCCTACACATTAAACCTTAGTTCATTTTTGGGAAGGATACTTACTGTTTGTGGATACTACTTGGGAGGACAGATCCCTTCCACCTTCCCTTGTGTGAAAGAATCTCTCAACCCGTGAGGTCTGTTGGCTGGTCTTGTATACAAAAGCGTGTAAATATGTCCCAGAGTGTGGCAGGTAGAGATGTTAAACTTCAGGGTCCAAATGGAATAGATCACTATAAATGAGTAGGTTAATGTCAGAATAATGTAAGCGTCCTTGGAATGGCAGAGAAGTGCAAAGTTCTACCACAACAGTATAGCAACAATGTGGCAGCTCCACACCAGGAGTTAATACAGAGAAAGAAGCAGTCAGTCACTTACCATCCCTCGTCTGCTTTTCAACGTACTGCCTGCTAGTATTCAGAACTAGCTATGGTGTCCTCTTACAAAAACAGCTCCATCCTACGTCTCACTGCTCCCCCTGCTGGCTGCTGAAGAGAGAGCAGTCAGACTGCTGCAAGATGCCGTACGTTGTAGGGAGAGAGAATGAGGTTGTGAAGCTAAGGGCGGAACATTATTAGAAAAGGAGAGTGTTTTGTCGCAGGAGGCTGCCACCTCTGCTTGAGCTGTCATCCCTTCCTCAATGCACACACTTCAAGTGTGATCCTAGGTCTGGTATGTTTGCTCAATTCCTATCTCACAACACGCATTGGCAATGCCAATAGTGCGGCTTATGAATGCACTGTCAAGCCATACCTAAAAATCCATGAACATTAATTACTGCCCTCCTCCCATTTGTACTGCTGCAGAGAAAAATGACATAAATTATGTAATTATCTAAGACAATTTAATAGCATTATCTAAGACAATTTAATAGCATTGCAATGACATGTCCTTGAAAGTTCAAGCATAGGCAGCTGGATAAATGAACAAAATGATCACAGCACTTTTGTGAAAGCACTCAACTTCTGCCCAATCAAAAGATGAACTCCTGGCTCCCAACATAAGGTAGACATCAAAGAACCTGTCCTGGTGATACTCACATAATGTTGTATTCCCTATGGTGCCATTGTCGTTTTCCTTATGTAAGCCTAATTGTGCATACGTTACCAAATATCACATGTGTTTTTGAGCCACATTGCATTTTCAAGTATAGGCTACATGTGTTTTCGTATTTTGTTCTCTTCCTGGGATGCAGTTAGAACATCACAAGCAAGGTCAAACAGCACTGCTCCTTGTTATGCTCTGTGGTCAGACACTTTGAAAAGCTAAGGAGTCTGGCCCTTTGGAATGTGGTCTAGGCAGGACCATAAAACATTAAGTAAACAACAAATTTGCCTATACCACACCACTATTTAAAGCTCTCATTATTTTTGCTTAATGGTCAACTGCAATTCCTTTTTGTTTACACCGGTATTTTATTTTTACCTTTTGATTTGAATTTTATGTTTTCAAATTACCATATTTATGTCTGAAAAAGAGAAAGACTTGTTTTTCAATACAAACATTTACAAACAAATATACATAAACAATAATCTACAAAAAATCATTTACACTCCACATTTTAACTAAGACATACTTGACATATTACATCAAAAATACAAACTATTACACAAAAATACAAGCAAACATTTATACCCTAATTTGATTGCAACTGATTAAATCAATATCCAATTGTAAGACCTAATGTTTATGGTCCAAAGGAGCAATAAACCAAATACTGAAAAAATCCTTTTATAGCAAAAATTAATTAAAGCTATCTCAAAACTAAAGTTTTGGTTCCTTATATTTCTTATACTCCTTCGTTGTGCCGATGCATTTCGAATCCAGGGAACTGATTACCCGGATTCTCATCAGGGCTTTTCTGTTTTCTGTACAAGGTGTAAAAAATAAAAAAGTTTTTATTTACAGTTTGAAGAAGCTACTTTCTCTTCAAAACTTTACACTAACTTTATATAAGACTCGATGTTATACCTGAGTTTATTGCAGTGGAGCCTTCCTGTTTTAGATGCAGGCTCTATTATGACTGTTCGGTTCACTTCCAGATTTTGAGGCCTCCTGATTGTACTCCTAAAAAACACACAAATTATTCTTTGAAAAAAACATTTATAGGAATGATGTCTGGTCAATTACTTATTTGGCCCAGAACTAAGCACCTACCTCAAGTGTTTTAATCCACTTCATCTAGCAGTGGTCACTGCTTTAAAGCATCTAGCGGGGATGACATCTCTTGTCTTGTAAATCTACTGGGAAATCAAAAGCTCTCATTTAGTACCAATTTCCCTGAGCTATGTGAAAGCTCTTTCTCATGGATGCAAAAACGTGGCACGTACCTCATGGGTTGTCGTGCCGCGCTTGCTGTGTTTGAATTTCAAAGGTCACATTTATTTTCTTTGCCGCGTCCGATTAAAAACAATGTGCTGGCAAAAGAAAAATACACTTATAAAGCTCTTGTTTGCTACGTTGATCCAGTCCAGCAGATACAGGAGATGATATCTGAAATCCTACATATAGGCAAAGAAGAAGTTTTTTGGGCCCTAAGGAACATGATTTTTTAGTAAATAAAAAAAATTCCCAGAACTCCGATTTTATACTTCTTGCCTAAAATTAATAAAAACCTCAATTAACCCCCTCTCTTTTTCAGACATAAATATGGTAATTTGAAAACATAAAATTCAAATCAAAAGGTAAAAATAGGTAAAAATTAAATACCGGTGCAAACAAAAAGGAATTGCGTTTGACCATTAAGCAAAAATAATGAGAGCTTTAAATAATGTTGTGGTATAGGCAGACTTGTTGTTTACTTACTGTGGTCAGACACTAGCACCTAGACATAACAGATAAATCCAGCTGCTGTTTTTTAACAAGTTTTATCATATAACCGGGTACTTCTCCTACATACCTATGTACTATGGTCCCATGGGGATTTTGGTTTCTGAGCAGAATCCCTGCAACAACAGCTGCACTGGCAAGCCAGACCATAAAATGCATCGTGGGCCTCATTTACACAGAGTTGGTGGTGGACAGGGCTGCCCTACGCAAATTCAAAAGGGCAGCAAAGCACCTTATTTACTCGATACTGTGTATTCCTGTCCTTTCAGCCAGCACCGGCGCACAATTTGTAGCCCAGTGCCAACACAGGCACCCTTGCACCATGGTGCAATGGTGTCTGTGTTGCTGGCATAATTGCTTTTATGCAGGAAGGTGCACCTTCCTGCACAAAAACAATCACAAGAGGTGTTTTCATCGTTCTATATGTGCTGCAGAATGCAGCACACATGGAAAGAGGATAAAAACGAGGAGAAATGTAAACATTGCTCCTCGCTAAGCCTGCTCTGGGGAGGCATACGTTTTTGGTGCTGCCCCAGGTTTACGTGATGTTGTAAATCTGGGGCAGTGTCAAAATTCATGGGTGTTTATGGGGAACACCTGCAGCAATGCCTATGGAATGCCTCCTTGAGGTAGAGTAGGGCAAGGCAGCATTTTGCACTGCCTTGTCATATTCCATATCTATGAGCCATACAAAGCCACACAGGTTGGCTTTGCTTTGCCCTTATCTCCATTGGCAATATATTCTACAACATCCTTTGTTGACTCGTTGGTGTAGTTACACTTAACCTCCCACCCACTGAAAAAGTTACAACAAGCTGCAGCGGGAACGGGAGCCCCTAGCGAAGATAACGCCGTGATAACAGGCGGTCGTCGTGAAGCGACCACCAAAAGTAATTAAAAGGTGGACCAGAAATGCGTAAGAGGGTACGAAGAACCCCAGGTATGCCAGTAGGCACCGCAATAAAGATGTTAAGGCTGGCAGTGTCCAGCTGAGTGTGGCGAAAAAAATACCCCCAGCCCTGAAGAAATTGCCGACCATTTCTGATAGGCAATGAAACATATTGGCTTCATATAACACAAAACGAAGCACAACAGCAAGATTTTGGTTTTAATGGGAGTAGATACCCAGCATGGAATAAAGTTGTTCAGATAGCCAGGGTTATCTAGCTCCACTTTTTAACGCATAGGATCACACTGAGTAGCGGTGTTGATACCGAGGGGGTAGATGCACAGGAGTGCTATAGGGATACACACCTTTAAGTTGACTAGGATTTACTTTGAACATTTTCCCTATTTTCAATTTTTTAAATTTTTGGTAAGAAGAAGCCAATGATGAGAAAAGGAACATACTGATGAGAACCTGTCAGCAGTTCCCTGGTGGTTGCTCCCGTGAGGTTCCTACCCACCATCCACACATTTTTCTCTGATTATTTTCTGATTTGGTCAGATGTATTTCTCTCTGTCTCCTAGCATGGGGTTGCATGAGGCTTGACTGAGAGTAGACACTATAGATATAGTCACAGTTGGAGTGGCACACATAGAACTTGCGAGGATGTTTTAATGATAGGCACAGCTTGTTGTAACTTTTTCAGTGGGTGGGAGGTTAAGTGTAACTACACCAACGAGTCAACAAAGGATGTTGTAGAATATATTGCCTATGGAGATAAGGACCAGGTTGTTGTGATTATAATGATATGAGTGGAGGGTACCTGTGTCCAAAGTTTTCCCTCTGAGCTCCTACTTTGAGAGAATGGCTTTGCTTTGCCTCGTGTCTATGATTGAGAAACATGTGCCACGTTATTTTTTATAAAAAGTGATGCTCTCTGGGCTCAAGCCTCTTGTAAATGGGAGCCGTGGTTTACATTTCCCAGCCCAGATGCTGCTTCCTAGTAGGATTCCTGTGTGTATGTTGAAATAAGTGAAGATCCACAGTCTTGGCAAGTTTAAACAGGATCTTTATTCCATACAAACATCAGCCACGAAGTGCAGCCATTCCCTCCAGAACTCCTGCTTCAACTGCCCAACCATACAACCTTTACATATGTTTATTCAAAGATGACCTCAGGTGAATAGAATCACCACACTACAACTACAGCACTCCAAACCCATTTCAACAGTGTGGCTTGAGGAGAAATTAAACAAATGACTAGCTCTTCATGTGCTTTATGTGGCCTAACTCTGCACGCGGAGTAAAGCTCACTTACATACCATAGTACAATTCAGATCTCCATGATGCTCAGGGTGACTTGTGAAGCAGGCTCTGACATAGTTCCAGCAGTGTTGAATTCTCTTTTTTCAGCCAGTATTATAATGCAAACAATATTTTGTTCTCTAGGCATACTACTCCTCAGATCTTATGCCTATGTGTCTCCTCTCTGCAGCATAAGACAGCATTTAATCAGAGGGTAACCCCCTCCAGCTCAGGTCAAGTTTTCTTGTGTTTTCATTTTGTTTACCTGAAAACAAAACAATTTCCCTGACGTTAAGCCGAATTTGCATATCCAATTGATACGATGTAACATTAACAAAACAATTAGTTCAAAAAACAGGATGCAGAGGATCAGAAAGAATGAGTCCAAATTTCCCTGCAGCGAGGGTTGGGGAATTAAAAGCATTAATCTATACCTACACTAAGATGTCGTCCCTACTAAAGCATCCCTAGGAAAAGAATGAAAGATGTCAGCACGTTGAGACTTACTAAGAAGTCTCTGCACTATCCATGAGTCCTATAGCATAAAGCTACCAAGACAGAGTTTGCTCTAAGATGCTCCCTCTCGAAGGCAAAGAAGAAGTGGGCCCTTTCCCTAGACCCATCCGCCCATTATTGCAGGTATCTTTCTCAAGATAAATTTTGGGTCACACCATCTGCTCTGGGTACAATTCGAAAGGTCGTTTTTCATGAGACAATGGTGTTCTTCTCTTACAACAATTCGTCATTGGTTCCCAGGCCTCCTCCTGTGTGAACAACAAAACAAAGTGTCAAATATAAGTTCTTTGGAAAACTTTCAAGAAAAACCCTCAAAAAAACATAATAACATAATTTTGAATCAATAAAACTTTATTTCAAAGGGATCCCGGACTGAAAGAGTGGACCATTGCAGATGAGCTGTTTGTTCCTCGTTTTGCAAAAATTAAAATAAATAACCGAGCAGTACTGGCACTTTGTACTGTTGTTCATTGTATTGGCACAGCCTCACTGCGCTTAAGCCAAACCCTTTTTGTTTATCATCCTCCTGTGTGAAGCACAACGACCTTCCTTTATCAACTCAGGCGATGATTGTAACTTCTTCTCTCTTTGTCTGAATAGTAAAACAAAGACATTATTCTAACAGGATCGCTTCTTTCACCTGCAACACAAAACATGAGAAAGAACAAATTCCACAGCACACATGAAATTTAGCTACTAATTCTAAAGCAAGAGTTTCCAGGAAACTGCATTCAGGCCTAAAAAATTTTGCTAACATAAGAAAGCATCACATAAGCTTTACAAATTTGCATGGAAATAAGGCACTATCAATTAATGCATTTGCCTACATTTAAAATGACGCAACTAAATAAACAATTCCAATACAAGAATAATTGTCAGTTCACAATACGAGTTCTTCATGTTAATGTTTTCGGCTAGTTACATTCACTTTCTACCTTAATTCTCCATGTTACTTTCAATAGCCTAAACACATCACGTGTCAAGTTAATACATTTCAATTCTAACACGTCATGTTAACACAACAAAGGATTATATATGGATGAGCCCTACGTGTGGCAATATAATGCACCCCTACAATTTTATATGCAATTTCCGCTACATCAGCACCTTTGCTGAGCATTGATACATTGATAAATGCTCACCTACATTTATGCATGCATAACTGTCTATATAAGTAAATACTACTAGAAAGCTGTGACCATCGTAGGATCCCAGAGGGACTGGAATTTGTTTTAAAGAAATTGGAAAAGAAATGCATTTACTCAAAATGTAAAATGAACTATGTGTTATAATTCTACAATGCCATAACCTGATAAATGCTGTGTTTCATCATGTGCTTTATTTTACTAATATTTGCATATGACACTGCAATCGTCTTTCTAGTTTTATTTGAAACCAACCTCTTTGCAATTATTTACGTATGCATGGTCCTCTGAATACGTGAAGAACCACTGAGAGCAGTTTAGAAGATGATGCCAACAGTGGCAGGTTTCCCTGTGCTCAGAGTGTGAAAGCATGCCACCCTAGGTTCTCACTTTATGTAACACAAATTGCCCGAACCACAAAATCTCCACGAGCTTCTTGAGAGGGAACGATCAATTTATTGTGATCACCCTCGACACTTTACTTAGTGTCAATGTTTTTTAAAAAATCTTTTTCAAGTTATAACAAGCTACATGACAGAAAACGAACAATACATTAAATATTTACACAGCTATAAATACTTTGTACATACATGAAAAACACATTCTTTGCACATTACAAAAAAGAAAATTCCTTGCATCAAACATTACAAAAAAACTAAGAATACATCGCAAACAACATTAGAACAAACATTACAATCAAAAAATGAGAAAACTATAGAGAAAACCAATCCAAGGGGGAATTATAAGCAAATGAATGGCTCTTAAACAAATCAATACTGGACCATCCGGTCCTAGTATCGTGAAGATGACCTTTTATTCCACCATATGAAAGTGCCGACGCGTTTCGAGATCAGGCACAATGTCGCTGATCTCTCATCAGGGCTGTTTTATTCTTTGTATCTGCAAGATGCAAAGAAAATATTTTACTCATCACTCCTCAAAACCAAACTTCTTTTAAGGCAATGGGCTGAGAAAGAAAATTGCTACATACCAAACTTGTTTGTAAGTAGAGCAGGGCATTAAGGCGTAAAGGGGTTTCAAACCAATTATTTTAAGCGTGGCCAGGCAGGACAACCTATAAGACATTTTGAGAAGTTTTTATATTAGTAATTCAAACCAGCTGGTGGTTTCATTACTAAAGCGTAACCCAGTACTACATAAAGCATACCTTACTATTGTCGGCTGCCGCCAACCGGCGTACTTGTATGTAGTCTACCACCATGCGGATAAGCTCCTAAAACAAAAGTGAAAATTGTTTTAGTAGTGGGCCTGATAATTACATTGTTCGCATAGTGCATGCATTATTAAAAAAATATATACCAGAATGGGCAGGAGTGATTTCACCTACCTTAATGGTCTATTTCTGTTCCCTTTTAAATTTCTGAAATTTTTTGAAAAAATGCTCTCAATTGGCCGTCCTGTGTTAGCAAAAAAAAGAAAAAATGAGTGTGAGGGCTTGTAGCAAAAAGTCTGAGCATTCAAACAGATTATGAGCGTTAAATTGACCAAACACATGTCCTGGCATTTACCTGCTCTGAAATAACAGCACGCCACTGGTGTGATCAAAGTTTTTTCCCAAGAAATGGCCGGGCAGGCACTTCCTGTATTTAAAGCCCACCTCCAAAAGAGGGCATGATGGGACTTGTAGTGTCCTCGAAATTACACTACAAAAAAATTATATTTATTATATGTAGTGCATATAAAGTAAGGGTGCGCCTATTGCGTAGTGTCATTTCAATGAATAGATGCAGAAAACCTATTTTGTGACTGTTTTAATTGCGCGCTGAGTTTGAGATAAAAACCTCAAAACTTTATTAGCAACTCGTATCTGAACACTAATATTATAAACTGGCCAGTTCATTTGAACGTTGATTTAAATCGCATATATGTCACAAGTACGGCAAGCACATTAAGGGTCATTATTGTAATCATGTGTTGTGTGCACTTTAAACAAACTTTAATAACAGAGCATGTGGAAAGTCTGTAGGTGCCGCTACACCCATTCTTAAGATTGCATATATCTACCTGCCAGGCAGTGGCCACGCTTATTTTTTTACGCGAGGTGTATTTAATGAAAAGAGGACGTAAGGCTTCAGATTAAGGCCAGGGATGTCTGACAGATGCCAGTCCGCTATACTGTGTGTCTGTGCCAATTATATGTGGGCTATCTCGGACAAGCTATTAAGGCCTGTTTGAGTGCTATTGTATTTCAAAATGAGATAAGCCTCTTTCTGCAGTAAGGCACGCTCAATATCGTGGCATTTTGTCATTAAATTTGCAGTGAATAACACCGACCATTTAAATTCATGTTCATTATGGCCTTTATCACAGAAGTGTTCAACCAGCGGAGCGGTCATTATTTTTTTCTTTATGCGTGATCGATGCTGGCTGATCCTTTGGTTGACTTGTTGGCTAGTCTTGCCTATGTAAATTAGTGGGCACGGGCAAAGTATTCCGTAAACGACATTTTTCGTTTTACAGTTGGAGAATTCTGTATGTCTCCACTTAGTGCCCTGATGGACAAATTCATTGCCCTCAATTGTGGTGGAACAAGCAACACAATTGCCGCACCTGTGATGACCTTCCACAGGCTTTAGGTTCCATTGTGACAAAAGGTCACTTTTAGGTTTTGGGATGGTAATATCAGCTCTAATCAATGTTCGCCAATACTTTGATTTTTTCTATAAGCGAAGATGGGCTTAGGAAATGGGCAATTCAAACCTTCTAATAGATGCCAATTCTTTAAAACAGCTTGGCGCAACTTGTGGGTGTCGGGACAGAACGTTGTGACACACACCATTTTGTTCATCGGTGGATGTTGCTTAAGCCTTAATGCCCTGCTCTACTTACAAACAAGTTTGGTATGTAGCAATTTTCTTTCTTAGCCCATTGCCCTAAAAGAAGTTTGGTTTTGAGGAGTGATGAGTAAAATATTTTCTTTGCATCTTGCAGATACAAAGAATAAAACAGCCCTGATGAGAGATCAGCGACATTGTGCCTGATCTCGAAACACGTCAGCACTTTCATAGGGTGGAATAAAAAGTCATCTTCACGATACTAGGACCGGCTGGTCCAGTATTGATTTGTTTAAGAGCCATTCATTTGCTTATAATTCCCCTTGGATTGGTTTTCTCTATATTTTTCTCATTTTGTGATTGTAATGTTTGTTCTAATGTTGTTTGCAATGTATTCTTAGTTTTTTTGTAATGTTTGATGCAAGGAATTTTCTTTTTTGTAATGTGCAAAGAATTTGTTTTTCATGTATGTACAAAGTATTTATAGCTGTGTAAATATTTAATGTATTGTTCGTTTTCTGTCATGTAGCTTGTTATAACTTGAAAAAGATTTTAAAAAAACATTGACACTAAGTAAAGTGTCGAGGGGGATCACAATAAATTGATCGTTCCCTCTCAAGAAGCTTGTGGAGATTTTGTGGTTCGAGCAATTTGTGTTACATATTCTATAAAGGGTCTAGCCCCCACCACTTGTTTATGGACCTATTCCCTTTTGTTCATAGACCCTAGGCTCTCACAGCAGCTGAGCCCAACCACAGGTCTCCGCCTTGCTCCTCTCTTAAGCAAAGCCTTCAAGGGATTCTCAATGGGAGGAAGAATGATATAAAAGATATAGACAGAAAACTAGATTTTCAGAGACTGTGCATATTCTGGCCCCTCACCACTTGCTGCCTACTTCTGTCATCTCCCATGAAGCGTCTGGACCTTCTGCCATTGTCCTGCGAGCTGTTGACCTCTCCCAAGCACCCGTGGCATGTTATCCCTTACCAACCCCTTTTCCCTTAGCTGACTGTGCCCAGACTGCCTCCTGTCACCCCAAAATATCAGGCCCTGGACTTTTTCTTGCTGCGCTTAGACTGTGAGCCGTGAACTACTAAGCACCCATCCTTTCCCGTGCATCCCCAGTCATTCCCAGCTTGTCAGCTGCTGACCTTTAACCTGCTTCAGTGCCTTTCTCTGAAGCCCATAACCTACTCGTTATAGGTACTCGGAAACATCAGGTCTCAGAAGGCATAAAGTTGCAGCCAGCAGCTCTCCGTCTACTGAGCTCTGGGAAGACTTAGCACCCTATGGACTGTTGGTGGAAACCAATGCTACTTTATTCCGCTACTGCCTGCTTGGGAGAATGCAGGGAATAGCCACAGGATGTAGGCAGTAGAGGGACGGCAATTAATTAAAAGGGACCCTTTGCGGAACCACAGAGTTTGGAACCATGATCACGCCTGCAACACAGTAGATAAGTAAGGAGAGGCAGTGCGGAAGTGGCTAAGAGGTGGAATGTGTGTGTGTGTGTGAGTGTGCGTGTGTGTGTGTGTGTGTGTACATGGTGAATATGAGATGATGTGTATGAGCAAGGGTGTATGTCATAAGACAATATGAGTGTTCAACTCTGCTTAATGGTGAGGTTATGTGAGTGGACGTTTCCCTGTGTGCAAGTGTGTATGTGTCATTGTCTGGGAACATGGACAAACCGACGAAGGCTGGCAAATTTATTGTGGTCCTGGAATGTTGTGATCCTGGCACATTGTAGCAATTTGGATAGCTCTGACAAAATGGCAGACCTTCTTTTATATATTGTGGACGTTTTTTACAGTATTTGGCTCCAATTGGCATAGAAATGGCTGTTCCTTGGCATAATGTGGGTTTTCCTGAAAGCTTTTCAGCTAACAGTAGTATGATAGTGCATCCCTTAAATGTTGAGGCATTCTTACCAACATTTTGGCTATCTTGGGCATAAAATCATTGCATTATTGTCATTATGTCATTCATAACACATTTCTAACTACGGCAGGTATATCAAACAAGCCCCATGGCAAATTATGTGGTCACTTTTCATATTTATGGCCAATGCTGGCATAATAATTATCTTGCCCTAGTGGTACCCATCAATGACATGTTGTGGGTAGTCAAGAAACAAATTTAATCAGAAAGGATACCTGCTCTATCTCTATCCCTCGCAACAGAGGTCCTATATGAAGAACTCTATTTTATTCATCCCTAAAATAAACTATTTGAGCAACTTTCTGTAGTAATGACGCCAGAATCACGGTAAGTTGAAAGCTTTATTGTTAAGGGCTACACAGCTGGCAGGTCCATCCATCACCAAGTCCAGCTATAACTGTCTCAACAACTAACTTGACTTGAACTTAAACATTCTCAGAATAAACAGCTCCAATGACAGAGTGGAACATAACTGGGAAGAAGTAGAACTACTAGACATCATTTAGAGCACATCATGACATGATATTCTGAAAGTACAACATACCTTCCGTTCTTCTGCATAGAAAATAAAATAAAATAAAATAAAAATATATATACATACATATATATATTGAAGCTCCACACTGTGTCCCCTTAATTCTGTCCAAAAAGACACGCAGCACTCACGGGATCAAAAAAGCTTAGAACGCCAAACTTTTATTCAGACAAACGCGTTTCGGGAGAGACTCCCTTCGTCAGTGTCATAGGCAATGCATTTCGCTGAACCATTTTTAGAAGCGCGAGAATGAACGCAAGTAAACACAAACAAGGGACCAAGCCTCGTATTTTCATACGGGCGCCATCTTAGAGCATGTTTCTCTAACATAGTAACACAATGTACTACTTTATATAGTAACAACATTATTACACATACATCCTAAATATTAATCTCGCCATGGATTGGCATTTGCAACACTTGATAGTGTTGCTTTTTGTCCCAGTTCGTAAGTATATTTCTCAATCAATTTGTACCACACATCATATTGAAGTGACAAAGTTGCAATAATTCCACCTAACTAAATATGTCATAGAATTGTATTCACATTTATACCAAATTGGACTATTTACTCATAATTAAGAACCATAGCCCTATTAATTTGAATCATAATCTAGCCGTGGATCGGCCATGGCAACCCAATGGTTGCCCACATACAAAATCACTTCAATGTTCTTCAAAGTAAATTGTACAACTCAGTTCTTCCCGCATAATGAGATAACTTATCCCAAAAAACACCGCATCATCACCGCCAATTCTACATTTTCGAATAGTTCATTAATCGGAAAAGCAGAAAGAAAATTCTACAAAAAATTCAAATCAACAACAGCAGCATATAATAGTTGTTGTAAAATGTTACATATTCGCAAACTGAAGCAAAAAAGCTCCATCTTAACCCAAATGTGCAGACATTTCTTCTCCAATATTAAAACCACCCGGAGCCTTGGTTTCTAGATCAACAGTATAACGAGACTCCAACCTCCTAAGTTGAAGGAGTCGGTTGCCCCCCCAATGTGTTCCGGTACATGATCGAGGCAGAAATATTGTAGGAGATCCCTGTTGCTCTGATGTTTTATAGCAAAATGACGAGCAACAGGATAAGAGAAATCCCTATTTGCAATCGCCCTCATATGTTCCAAAATTCGTAGCTTGACCGGATTGATTGTCCTGCCTACATATCTTATTTTACACGGACAGCTCAAACAGTACACAGCAAAACTAGTATGGCAAGACATAAACTTATTCAGTTTTCTTCCCCCCTTGAAGTCCTCATCCTGGGATCTTCGCCCTCCGCCTGGGACGACTCCTGGTGGCCCCCAGCCCTGGGCACCGCACCCAAGCCAACCGACCACGCACGCAACCTGGGCTTCATCCTGGACCCCTCCCTCTCGATGACCAGACAAGTCAACGCCGTCTCCTCATCGTGCTTCAACACCCTGCGTATGCTTCGCAAGATCTTCCGCTGGATCCCGACCGAGACCAGGAAGACTGTCACCCAGGCACTCGTCACCAGCTGACTGCACTACGGAAACACCCTCTACGCCGGAACCACAGCCAAGCTACAGAAAAGACTCCAGCGCATCCAGAACGCCTCCGCCCGACTCATCCTGGATGTCCCCCGACGCAGCCACATCTCCAGCCACCTGAGGAACCTGCACTGGCTCCCGGTCGACAAGAGGATCACGTTCCGGCTCCTCACCCACGCACACAAGTCTCTCCACGACCTGGGCCCCAAGTACCTCAACGACCGCCTGACCTTCTACACGCCCACCCGCCAGCTACGGTCCACCAGCCTCGCCCTCGCAGCCGTACCACGCATCCGAAGAGCCACCGCCGGAGGAAGATCCTTCTCTTACCTGGCTGCCAAGACTTGGAACTCCCTCCCCATCCACCTTCGGCTGACCCAGGACCATCTCGCCTTCAGGAAACTACTCAAGACCTGGCTGTTCGAGCAGTAGCATACCCCTCCCCCCAAGCGCCTTGAGACCCTCCCAGGTGAGTAGTGCGCTATACAAATGGCATGATTGATTGATTGATTGACTCCTCGAACATCATAGGTCAAGACGCGTTTGCTAAAGGCGCACGCCTTACAGCGCCCACATGGAAAAAATCCTTTGGCATTTTTCAATGTTACTTTCTTTTTAACCACTGGATCTAGATGGCTATGGACCAATTGATCCTTTAATGATCTAGCTTTTTTGAATGTGATCATAGGTTCTCTAGGGATATCCATACCAATTATGTTGTCTGTTTTTAAGACATGCCAGTGTTTCTTTAGTATCATTCTCAATTTGTTAGAATTAGAGGAAAATGGGGTGATGATACGAAACCTTCCACCCTCTTGTTCAGTTCTCATCCTCTTCTCAAATAATGTGTCTCTAGGTAAACGGCTAACTCGATTGCGTGTGTCCTTGAGGAGGTTGGGTTTATATCCTCTCTCAATAAATCTTGCAATACACGCGTCAGCTGCCTTCTCAAAGTCACTCTCAAGCGTGCAGTTGTGGCGAATCCGTAGGAGTTCCCCGTAGGGGATACTGTTAATTAATCTCCTAGGATGGCCGCTGGAAGCGTGCAAAACGCTGTTTCCTGCAGTTGGTTTCCTATAGAGAGAGGTAACTATTCTCTCCTCCCTGATCTCCACCTTTAAATCCAGATAATTTACTGTTTCCTTACTGACTTCGCCACTGAATCTAAGATTGGAATTGTTGATATTGAGCAATGCTATGTATTCTTTTGCCTCTGATACCGGACCATTCCAGATCAAAAACAGATCGTCTATATATCGGTACCAGACAATAGCCTTCTCTGTCCAAAGTGTGTTTTCCATGGCCCAGGCTACCTGCTCCTTCCACCAGCCCACGAAAAAATTCACGTAGCTGGGGGCAAAGCAGGAGCCCATTGCCGTACCAGATACTTGTCTGTAGATGTTATCCTGAAACAAAAAAAATGTATTTCGGAAACAAAATTCCAACAGTTCTAGCAGCACTTGATTATGCAGTCCCAAATTCAATGAACGTTTCTTCAAAAAGTACTCTACAGCCCCAATGCCCTGTGAATGTTCAATGCACGTATAGAGGCTTGTTATGTCTAAAGTTATAAGACAATATGCAGAGTCCCATTCAATCTGTTCAATCTTTTCGATGAAGTCAGAAGTGTCTCTAATATAGGATTTGAGAGAAAGTACAAATTCAAACAAATAATGATCCAAAAATGTAGGCAGATTCTCAGTCAAACCATTAATCGAGGAAATAATCGGTCTGCCAGGGGGATTGTCTCGATTTTTGTGCACTTTTGGCAAGTGATAGAATGTGGGAAGAATAGGATCCATTGTTTTCAGAAAGAGGTACTCTTCCAAGTCCAGCATTTGCTTGTCTTGCCACTTTTTCAGCAAAGGGTATAGATTCAATTGACTTTCCAAATACGTCTTTCTTGTACAGGGCTTGTAGCAGTTAATCTCACTTAATTGGCGCATAGCCTCCGCTATGTATTGGTCCCGAGATAGGATAACAATGTTGCTTCCTTTGTCCGAAGGCTTACAAATGATTGACATATCCTCAGCCAAAGTTCTTACTGCCTCTCATTGTTCTTTATTGAGATTAAATGCCCCTTTCTTTTTTGGTTGTTCATCTCTTAAGGTCATCAGATCCCTGATGACAGTCTCTGAAAAAGTGTCGATGGCATCTGTTACTCCTATAGGAACAAATTTGAAAGCCAATTTGAGACCACTACTCGGTGAATCCTGTGGTATGTCCAATCTCATCAATCTTTGACTAAGAGTGTTCACCACCATAGGTGTTGATGCGATGTTTTCTTGTCGGAGATCCTCCAAAAGTTCACAAGCGGTTAGATCATTGATATTCAAGAGATCTGTTTCCTTTGAGTTCATTCTTAATAATCTTGTTTCTTTGGTTGTTGGTTTGATCTTGTAATATTTGTATAACTTGATTCTTCGGATGAACTTAAACAGATCAATCCTTGTTTGTGTGTATTCCATGGGTTTTTTTGGGCAGAAAGTAAGGCCCAATCTCAGAACGGATTCCTCATTTGATGTTAACACTCTTGTGGAGAGGTTTATTATGGTGGGTAGATCTTGTCGGTCTACCACCTGCCTCCCCTTTTGCTCCTGGTGACCCTGGAGGTTAAGTTTGTTTTCACTCTTCCTCTTCCAACCACCTCTCCTTGTTTGTCTCCTTGTTGTTCGGGCGGCTTGTACTTTCCGCCCCTTAGCCAGTTTTGTCTTATAAGATTGAATTCCTGGTGAAAAGGAGTTTTAGGTGTTGTGTTTGATGGTCCAGTAACCTCATCATGCAATTCTTCATCCTCAGTGACACTTGATTCTGAGGTCTCCGCTGTTGGTTTCATTGTGGCCACAGGGGTCTGAGCTTTCTTGGCCATGTCCTTTCGCGTATGATCGTATTTCTTTGCGAAGGTTAAAACCCTTCCCATGGCATAGTCTCGTTCGTCTCTTTCGAACTTCTCTTGCTTGCATGTTCTGATTTTTAATTCATATTTTGTGAGTCTCTTCTTCATTTCCACTCTCAATTGCTCCTGTTGTTCCTTGTCATTGTTTTAGACACTCTTCCTCCAAAACTTCCATCTCTTTCATGGTCTTGTCGCGATCACTCCATGCGAACTGTACCAGTATCTCCAACATACCTTTACACGACAGGGCTATATGTGCAGCCCAAGCTTCTAAAAGTAAAGGATCTGGATTTTCGTAGGCAGGAATGGTAAAAATCCGTAAACCTCTAGGGACTCTTTCAACCTCTAAATATCCCTGAAGAGAGGTACCTTCCCACCATTTACGCAGTTCTCTTTCATAGAGTTTTTCAAGCCTCATATATTGCGCATGTAATGTATTGTCAGTCGCTTTAACAGTTTTTTCAGGCGGTTTAGTGATGTCGGGGTTCTGTTCTTAAACATTCCTCCCGCTGCATCTCTGCGTTCAGTTATGTTAAACATGGTTTTACCTGTGTTTCTTATGAAGTGACACCTCGTTCCCGATGTGTCACTTATCATTCGTGTTGTTCGTTAGCCTATGTGTCCCTCGCCTTGCCATATGCCAGTTATGTTAATATAAAGAATTCAACGGAGACAGTGATAAGAGATGGCTGCAGACTTACCACGTCACTCGGGCCGTGCTGCTATCCGTTCTTGCTCTGTTTGCAAAGCTGTAATCTCCTCGGCAAAATTCGGCAATGGCGGTGCACTTGCTTATTAAATATATTGCTCCAGTGTTCCACCGTTAGCGAGTCACTCTCAGAAGGCGGGTGCTGCAGCGCGGCGGTGTTCCGCGCCAATATTGAAGCTCCACACTGTGTCCCCTTGATTCTGTCCAAAAAGACACGCAGCACTCACGGGATCAAAAAAGCTTAGAACGCCAAACTTTTATTCAGACAAACGCGTTTCGGGAGAGACTCCCTTCGTCAGTGTCATAGGCAATGCATTTCGCGGGACCATTTTTAAAAGCACGAGAATGAACGCAAGTAAACACAAACAAGGGACGAAGGCTCGTATTTTCATACGGGTGCTATCATAGAGCATGTTTCTCTAACATAGTAACACAATGTACTACTTTATATAAGGATATGTAACAACATTATTACACATACATCCTAAATATTAATCTCGCCGTGGATCGGCATTTGCAACTCTTGATAGTGTTGCTTTTTGTCCCAGTTCGTAAGTATATTTTTCAATCAATTTGTACCACACATCATATTGAAGTGACAAAGTTGCAATAATTCCACCTAACTAAATATGTCATAGAATTGTATACACATTTATACCTAATTGGACTATTTACTCATAATTAAGAACCATGGCCCATGGGATCAAGAAACACAGCCAAACCATGTTTAACATAACTGAACGCAGAGATGCAGCGGGAGGAATGTTTAAGAACAGAACCCCGACATCACTAAACCGCCTGAAAAAACTGTTAAAGAGACTGACAATACATTACATGCGCAATATATGAGGCTTGAAAAACTCTATGAAAGAGAACTGCGTAAATGGTGGGAAGGTACCTCTCTTCAGGGATATTTAGAGGTTGAAAGAGTCCCTAGAGGTTTACGGATTTTTACCAATCCTGCCTACGAAAATCCAGATCCTTTACTTTTAGAAGCTTGGGCTGCACATATAGCCCTGTCGTGTAAAGGTATGTTGGAGATACTGGTACAGTTTGCATGGAGTGATCGCGACAAGACCATGAAAGAGATAGAAGTTTTGGAGGAAGAGTTGTCTAAAAACAATGACAAGGAACAACAGGAGCAATTGAGAGTGGAAATGAAGAAGAGACTCACAAAATATGAATTAAAAATCAGAACATGCAAGCAAGAGAAGTTCGAAAGAGACGAACAAGACTATGCCATGGGAAGGGTTTTAACCTTCGCAAAGAAATACGATCAGACGCGAAAGGACATGGCCAAGAAAGCTCAGACACCTGTGGCCACAATGAAACCAACAGCGGAAACCTCAGAACCAAGTGTCACTGAGGATGAAGAATTGCGTGATGAGGTCGCTGGACCATCAAACACAACACCTAACACTCCTTTTCACCAGGAATTCAATCTTATAAGACAAAACTGGCTAAGGGGCGGAAAGAACAAGCCGCCAGAACAACAAGGAGACAAACAAGGAGAGGTGGTTGGAAGAGGAAGAGTGAAAACAAACTTAACCTCCAGGGTCACCAGGAGCAAAAGGGGAGGCAGGTGGTAGACAGACAAGATCTACCCACCATAATAAACCTCTCCACAAGAGTGTTAACATCGAATGAGGAATCCGTTCTGAGATTGGGCCTTACTTTCTGCCCCAAAAAAACATGGAATACACACAAACAAGGATTGATCTGTTCAAGTTCATCCGAAGAATCAAGTTATACAAATATTACAAGATCAAACCAACGACCAAAGAAACAAGATTATTAAGAATGAACTCAAAGGAAACAGATCTTTGAATATCAATGATCTAACAGCTTGCAAACTTTTGGAGGATCTCCGACAAGAAAACATCGCATCAACACCTATGGTGGTGAGCACTCTGAGTCAAAGATTGATGAGATTGGACATACCACAGGATTCACCGAGTAGTGGTCTCAAATTGGCTTCCAAATTTGTTCCTATAGGAGTAACAGATGCCATCGACACTTTTTCAGAGACTGTCATCAGGGATCTGATGACCTTAAGAGATGAACAACCAAAAAAGAAAGGGGCATTTAATCTCACTAAAGAACAACGAGAGGCAGTAAGAACTTTGGCCGAGGATATGTCAATCATTTGTAAGCCTTCGGACAAAGGAGGCAACATTGTTATCCTATCTCGGGACCAATACATAGCGGAGGCTATGCGTCAATTAAGTGAGATTAACTGCTACGAGCCCTGTACAGCGGCCATACTAGGAGATTAATTAACAGTATCCCCTATGGGGAACTCCTATGGATTCGCCGCAACTGCGCGCTTGAGAGTGACTTTGAGAAGGCAGCTGACGCGTGTATTGCAAGATTTATTGAGAGAGGATATAAACCCAACCTCCTCAAGGACACACGCAATCGAGTTAGCCGTTTACCTAGAGACACATTATTTGAGAAGAGGATGAGAACTGAACTAGAGGGTGGAAGGTTTCGTATCATCACCCCATTTTCCTCTAATTCTAACAAATTGAGAATGATACTAAAGAAACACTGGCATGTCTTAAAAACAGACAACTTAATTGGTATGGATATCCCTAGAGAACCCATGATCACATTCAAAAAAGCTAGATCATTAAAGGATCAATTGGTCCATAGCCATCGAGATCCAGTGGTTAAAAAGAAACGAACATTGAAAGATGCCAAAGGATTTTTTCCGTGTGGGCGCTGTAAGGCGTGCGCCTTTAGCAAACGCGTCTTGACCTATGATGTTCGAGGAGTCGAGGGGGGAAGAAAACTGAATAAGTTCATGTCTTGCCATACTAGTTTTGCTGTGTACTGTTTGAGTTGTCCGTGTAAAATAAGATATGTAGGCAGCACAATCAATCCGGTCAAGCTACGAATTTTGGAACATATGAGGGCGATTGCAAATAGGGATTTCTCTAATCCTGTTGCTCGTCATTTTTCTATAAAACATCAGAGCAACAGGGATCTCCTACAATATTTCTTCTTAGATCATGTACCGGAACACATTAGGGGGGCAACCGACTCCTTAAACTTAGGAGGTTGGAGTCTCGTTATATTGTTGATCTAGAAACCAAGGCTCCGGGTGGTTTTAATATTGGAGAAAAATTGTCTGCACATTTGGGTTAAGATGGAACTTTTTGGCTTCAGTTTGCGAATATGTAACTTTTTACAACAACTATTATATGCTACTGTTGTTGATTTGAATTTTTTGTAGAATATTCTTTCTGCTTTTCCGATTAATGAACTATTCGAAAATGTAGAATTGGCGGTGATGATGCGGTGTTTCTTGGGATAAGTTATCTCATTATGCGGGAAGAACTGAGTTGTACAATTTACATTGGAGAACATTGAAGTGATTTTGTATGTGGGCAACCATTGGGTTGCCATGGCCGATCCACGGCTAGATTATGATTCAAATTAATAGGGCTATGGTTCTTAATTATGAGTAAATAGTCCAATTAGGTATAAATGTGAATACAATTCTATGACATATTTAGTTAGGTGGAATTATTGCAACTTTGTCACTTCAATATGATGTGTGGTACAAATTGATTGAAAAATATACTTACGAACTGGGACAAAAGCAACACAATCAAGTGTTGCAAATGCCGATCCACGGCAAGAATAATATTTAGGATGTATGTGTAATAATGTTGTTACATATCCTTATATAAAGTAGTACATTGTGTTACTATGTTAGAGAAACATGCTCTAAGATGGCGCCCGTATGAAAATATGAGGCTTGGTCCCTTGTTTGTGTTTAATTGCGTTCATTCTCGTGCTTTTAAAAATGGTGCCGCGAAATGCATTGTCTATGACACTGACGAAGGGAGTCTCTCCCGAAACGCGTTTGTCTGAATAAAAGTTTGGCGTTCTAAGCTTTTTTGATCCCGTGAGTGCTGCGTGTCTTTTTGGACAGAATCAAGGGGACACAGTGTGGAGCTTCAATATTGGCGCGGAACACCGCCGCGCTGCAGCACCCGCCTTCTGAGAGTGACTCGCTAACAGTGGAACACTGGAGCAATATACATATATATATATATATATATATATATATATATATTTATACCCAAAACGCCCTTGCGCTCAAGTGGGGCACTCGACGCTGTCCTCACAGTGTTTGCCTCTTGCAGCCTGCTCTCAGTCAGCCCAAGACTTCATTCATGCTCGACGCGTTTCGAGGCACCACGCCTCTTAATCATGAGCTTGTGTACAGAGGGGGCAGATAACATCACCTGTTCAATGCTCAATTTGTTTTGTAGAACTGCCTTTAGTGGGCGTGGTTAACAATAGTTGTCCCTCGGCATGCTGGTAACAGTAGTCCATCAGGTGAGTGCTTCAGTGATTCCCTATAGTAAGCTCTGCTTCTCTCTAGCAATTGAAAGCATTAATAACCTTTAGTAGGAAAGGGCTTTCTTCATGCAGGCTAAATTGTGCATCTGATCAGCGTGCTTCACACGGAGGGAATATTTCCTTCCACAGCCTTCCCAAATCTTGGAAATGGTGCTCCTCTTGTTAGACGCGGCTCGGGCAGCCGCGCTTCATGTTTACAACCAAAACGCCCTTGCACTCAAGTGGGGCACTCGACGCTGTCCTCACAGTGTTTGCCTCTTGCAGCCTGCTTTCAGTCAGCCCAAGACTTCATTCATGCTCGACGCGTTTCGAGGCACCACGCCTCTTAATCATGAGCTTGTGTACAGAGGGGTCAGATAACATCACCTGTTCAATGCTCAATTTATTTTGTAGAACCGCCTTTAGTGGGCGTGGTTAACAATAGTTGTCCCTAGGCATGCTGGTAACAGCAGTCCATCATGTGAGTGCTTCAGTGATTCCCTATAGTAGGCTCTGCTTCTCTCTAGCAATTGAAAGCATTAATAACCTTAATAGGAAAGGGCTTTCTTCATGTAGGCTAAATTGTGCATCTGATCAGCGTGCTTCACACGGAGGGAATATTTCCTTCCACAGCCTTCCCAAATCTTGGAAATGGTGCTCCTCTTGTTAGACGCGGCTCGGGCAGCCGCGCTTCATGTTTACAACCAAAACGCCCTTGCGCTCAAGCGGGGCACTCGACGCTGTCCTCACAGTGTTTGCCTCTTGCAGCCTGCTCTCAGTCAGCCCAAGACTTCATTCATGCTCGACGCGTTTTGAGGCACCCCGCCTCTTAATCATGAGAGAAGCAGAGCCTACTATAGGGAATCACTGAAGCACTCACCTGATGGACTACTGTTACCAGCATGCCGAGGGACAACTATTGTTAACCACGCCCACTAAAGGCGGTTCTACAAAATAAATTGAGCATTGAACAGGTGATGTTATCTGACCCCTCTGTACACAAGCTCATGATTAAGAGGCGTGGTGCCTCGAAACGCGTCGAGCATGAATGAAGTCTTGGGCTGACTGAGAGCAGGCTGCAAGAGGCAAACACTGTGAGGACAGCGTCGAGTGCCCCACTTGAGCGCAAGGGCGTTTTGGTTGTAAACATGAAGCGCGGCTGCCCGAGCCGCATCTAACAAGAGGAGCACCATTTCCAAGATTTGGGAAGGCTGTGGAAGGAAATATTCCCTCTGTGTGAAGCACGCTGATCAGATGCACAATTTAGCCTGCATGAAGAAAGCCCTTTCCTACTAAAGGTTATTAATGCTTTCAATTGCTACAGAGAAGCAGAGCCTACTATAGGGAATCACTGAAGCACTCACCTGATGGACTACTGTTACCAGCATGCCGAGGGACAACTATTGTTAACCACGCCCACTAAAGGCGGTTCTACAAAATAAATTGAGCATTGAACAGGTGATGTTATCTGCCCCCTCTGTACACAAGCTCATGATTAAGAGGCGTGGTGCCTCGAAACGCGTCGAGCATGAAAGAAGTCTTGGGCTGACTGAGAGCAGGCTGCAAGAGGCAAACACTGTGAGGACAGCGTCGAGTGCCCCACTTGAGCGCAAAGGCGTTTTGGTTGTAAATATATATATATATATATATATATATATATATATATATACATATATATATATATATATTACCTACTGGCGGTCGCCAGTAGGTATATATAGTTAGGATTTTTTCCCTATGGGATTTTTGAAAATTCTATGTCTAATAACTTTGGCGTTTGTGGACGGAATTGGCTGAAATTTTCAGGAAAATGGCACATTTTGTTTCTGAGCAGCCCCTGAAAATTTCGGGGGGGTTCGTCAAGGGGGGGCCGAGAAAAAAGGGGGGTCCCAAAACGCGTTTTTCCCATGTTAATTTCCATAGGGCGGTTGGCCTCACTTTTAGCCCGAACGGCTGAATGGATTTGCACGAAACTTGGCAAAATTGTAGGGACTGGTAGCCCGATGTGCCTTTTGTAGGTCTCAATATATGTGCTCCAGTGGATTTTGAGAAATTAACGTTTAAAAAAAGATATATATCTGTAACAGCGGACTGGGCAGCGGCCCAGGACGCGTACTTGTCGCGCAACGGAGCTTTGTGAAGCGAAGCTGATTGGTTCTCCGGCGTCTGTCAACATTCCAAACAGTCCGTAGCGGCCGCCATCTTGTCTCTCGGTAGGATCGAGAGACAAGAGGAGGTCAAAACAAAGGGGGAAATAACTATAAGGGGGCATAGTAGATCCTCGCTGACCCCCTAGGTTTGATGTGGAGGTTTTAAAAGGGCCCCGCTGGGCAAAAAAAATAATAATAATAATAATCGAACGGCTGAATGGATTTGCACGAAACTTGGCAAAATATTAGGGACTGGTAGCCCGATGTGCCTTTGCTAGGTCTCAATATATGTGCTCCAGTGGATTTTAAGAAATTAACGTTCAAAAAAAGATATATATCTGTAACAGCGCTCCGCTTCGCGTAACGGAGGTTTGCGAAGCTGATTGGTCATTCTGTCACTGGGCTATAGTTGGGCTACATCTGGCTGATATTTGGGCTACATTTGTTTTTTTGTGTGTCTGGCGGCCATCTTTGGGCTACATTGGGCTACATTGGGCTACATTTGGGCTCCAACATATATATAGGCCAATGTAGCCCAATATATATTTTTCAAAGTTAATTTTCGTAAAAACCACTGGAGCATATATCTTGAGACATAGCAAAGGCACATCGGGCTACCAGTCCCTACAATTTTGCCAAGTTTCGTGGAAATCCATTCAGCCGTTCGAGCTAAAAGTGAGTCCAACCGCCCTATGGAAATGAATGGGTAATTTGTAATTAGCAAATAGCTCATCGCAAACTAGGAATGGTAAAGAATCGCTATTTATTCCTTAAAGTTCGCTATTTAGGAAATGCAAAAAACTTTGATGATACATATGGCGGTTCATCTCTAACAAGATAAGAAGCATAGGGATACATTTATGATGACTGGCGCATCACCAGGGATGTGTTAGTCATTCTGTGCCGCTGTTCCGTCACCTATGGTGTGCTGCATTTACAATGCGGCGCATCATGGGGCAAAAACAGCACAGATGCGTGATGTATCTGTGCCGTAAAGGTGGCGCATTGCTGGAGTTGTATCGCAAGTGTGATGAAGCTCCAGCAAGGGTCGGGGGTGCCCCTGTCGCAGGGTTTCTGTTCTCACACAGAACTGTGGACAGAGGATTGGAACCTCGGCGAATTAGGGTGTCCCAAAACTCACGTTAGTAATCAAAAACTCCTTAGCAAGCTAGGTACAGTGTCACATTGGATATAACAAACTCTCAATGTTTAGACAATCCAGAATATGAACTTATAGTATCTCAGGATACGTGGAACTCATGAACAGTCGGTCGTTATATATTTCTTAGAAACCAGAACATGGAGTTAAGAAGAACACATGTGTATTTGAAATGTTTATTTACTAATGCCGTCTTCACAGGCGTAGTATCTTAGATAATACAAGTACACATATTATCAGTAGCAAAATTACCAGCATAGTTACTAGTACATAAAAAGCGAATGGTGATAGTATGTTAACATGCTGTAAATGAATAAGAGTTAGCAACACTTATAAGCAGCCGCGGGCCGTGGAGGGAGTTACGGTGGGGCAGGGAGGCGGGGAGGGGGAGGGGCAAGGTAGAGAGGGCTCCACCCTGCTTCTCCCCCTCCCCGCCTCCCTGCCTCACCGTAACTCCCTCCACGGCCCGCGGCTGCTTATATCTCACCCTCCCTAATACACATATTATATTATTTGCTAAGAAGGTCTCTTTGTGTTGGTTTAGGGCGTGCCCATACTTTAGTGTCTTAGATTTGAAGGAATCACATCAGCATACACCAGCTCTCTCTTCATGTGAGCCGCATCAACTGTTGTGTATGTGTGTTCGGCAAAGCAATATAAAACCCGCCTCATGCCCAGAATTGGCAGAAGTTGCACTTATGTTATGAGTATGAAGTCGTGGAGATCAGACCTCATAACAATTCTGTATCGTGTTGTTCTTGAAACTTTAGCACTCGCTGTACAGATATAGTTTAACAAGCAAAGCAGATAGTAGAGCAATAACATATTATTCTCATGTAAACCACGATGAACTACTAGGTGGAAAGCTAAAGCAACAACTAAGTGTCGTGTGCAGAAGTTGCAAAAAAGGAAAAATGGCGTTTAAACCGGTAATGAGCCCATGCTAACTTAACACGGTGTAAAGATATCCAGGACCTAGATGACACCTCCCCATGATCCGGAAACGAACTGAATAAGATAATAGAAGTGCCATCTCATGAGAGCAGATTGCAAGTTTATATGTGGACGGTCCGCAAGGTAAAGCATTAAAAACTAGGAAAATTTAATGCTAAAGAAAAATAAAACAGCCAAGTACTTTATCGAGTCTTAAGCCAATAGGCAAGGTAAATAATAAAAACTTGACAAATAAGTCAATGAATTGTCAATGAAATGCTAGTACTCAGCATATCAAACATGAAAAAGGTCTATGACATAACTGTGTATGCAAAATAAGCTGCAACAGCCTCCAATAGGAAGTCACCGTCTTCATCCGAAAACAGTTCAGCCATCCAATTTAAAAGCGGAAAAGAACATACGTGCTCTCCCAGCACCGGATCCTCTATCACCATCAGAGGACAGCTCGGTGGGTTTTCAAGAAAGCTCTGTTCCAAGAAAGACTGTGCTGCCGCCAGTAAATTCCAGGGACCAAGTAGTCCATGCATCAATGCCACAGCCATAATCCTTTCGCCAGGACAAACCAACTCGTGAGTAATGATAGGAGTCATCAGCTGATTAAAGTCGACGTCAGGAGAAACCGGTCCGCAGAGACACAAATCAATGGCCCAATCGAAATCACAGGTCAGGCAGTGAAATACAGGCTGGACACAGGTGAAGTAGGAGAATCGAAAAGATAATCCATATGCCGTGCTTAATATCGCCAACGGCATTGTGCCATAATATTCTAGCATGCGATTGCGGAACAGTGTCAGCAGCTGCAGGGTGGGAGGTTGCATAGGAGGGACATCCATATTTAAAAATGTAAAAAAGCACAAGAGCGTCCGCTGGTAATGCAAGTAAAAATGCCAATCCACGAACCAGAGTGGAGAAAATAGAATGAAAGGAAGCAGGGATGAGTCCAAAGATTTTCTCAAATGAAGTCACGAGACCACTGGTAACAACTTTAAAAAAGTGCGCCAGGGACTTTGCGGAGGATGCGTTAAAGATAGTCGGAACCATCTTGCTGAATTTGAAAGGCAAATCTGAATTGAAAAGTGTGTGCACCTCTGTACGGGTGTTCGCTATGTGAAGCACGAAAGTTTCACGGGCCGAACTCAAGGCCACCTCTCTCTGAGACAAAAGAGCTCTTATTCTTGCCATGCCGTTGAAATCTGTCCCAAGGTTGGTATTTGTGGCCAGATTGAAAACTCCCTATGTTCATGTGTGGGAGGAAATAGAACATTTCTGCAGCAAATAACCCGTTCACTTACTGTTACGATAAAAGGAATACTTTTAATTAACTCAGAACAATCTTCATTATTGAGCATCAAATAACTACCATTTTCCAACAACTTGAACGTGGGGATGATAGCAGGAACTGGCGTGCCTTGCAACACGCAAGCCATATTTGGTCGGTGTTTGTTGCATGAACCGTGTAACTGTATGTGCCTACACATTAGTGAATGATCTGGCGTCTCAGTGCATTCCTCTCCATTCAGATAAACTTCTTGATCATCTTTGAAACATCTGTATGTGTATGGAAGCGACACATATTATATTATTTGCTAAGAAGGTCTCTTTGTGTTGGTTTAGGGCGAAAAGCATGAAGAAAAGCACTACCTAAAGGTTCATAACGACCTATTGGTATATATTTCATACAATTTGAAAACTTATATAAAGCAAAAGGCAGCGTTATTAAACCGTGGATAAGGCACGTTGCCAAAAAACCCGCAATCCTCTGCTGATGATGTCACTGAGCATGTCATGAATGATGTAATATGTGACATCATCAGCAGTGGATTACGGGTAATAGTATCTCTAGTTTACTCCCCTATAGCTGTCTTTCTTTTAACATAAGTGTCTGTTTCCTTCCCTTATACTTACTGTTTTTGGTTCGCTTCCGGTTCGCGTACCGGGGAGCGAACTGGGAAGCGAACTAAGAGAAATAGAGGTTGGCACAGTTCCAAATATTGTACCAATTTTTTAATAACGGGGAGGTAGTTCTGAAAAGAACTTTTTTTTTTATTTTTCAGAACATTTTTTTACTTTTTTTGAATTTTTCTGAACAGTTTTATATTTTTTTGGGTTTTTCTTGGAGGGGGCAATGAAAACGATTCATTGTAAAGGGCTCAACAGGAGCAACAAAACAAAAAAAAGAAGTATTTATTATTTTGGGCGTTTCGTACAAACTTGCATATGATAGTCAATAGCTCTGTTGATCAGAGTGATGCTTTTTTCTCCGTAGGAAATGAATCCATCGCAAAATACGCAGATGTGTTTTACATCACCAAATCTCATTTGTATATTTGGCACCATCTCCCTGCCCTCTGGTCCCGTTACTTCCGGTACAACAGATCTTCTGGCCATAATAGGGAGATTATCTAGGTCGTTCCGAAACTGTGCAGCACTGTAGTTGTTAGGATGCCACCTAGTCATATGGCGATGCATTGTGTAGTTTCCGAAACTGTATTTTTTGTCGGTCCCTCTGGACAGTCTATCTTGACATATAAGGCAAGTTACGTATCTTGCATTTACTTTTTTCTGACCTTTGGGAATTTAAAAAAATTGCCAAATGAAGTTTTCTTTCCGGTGAGACGTCCTGGGCTGCTCAGGCAAAAACTGCCTCTCTTCGTGCTCGTCCTCCTGTTCCTCTTCTTCCTCTCCTTGTTGAATTATAACTTGAGCAGGTGGTCCACTCTTCCTTGGATGTGGTGGAGGTGGTGGGGAAGCACCAGCTGAAGCTACTAAAGAAGCCATTGCTCAGTGATCACAAAGGGTCTTTCTCTCACAATGATGAAAGTCAGAGTGAGGAAAGAAGGAGGGATTTTCATCATTTGGGAAAAACAAGAGTTCTCAACCAATCAAAAGTGTTCATTTTAGATTATATGACCTAGTCTTACATCATTAGGAAACCAAAAGTGAAATGAACCAATGAAAAGTGTTATTACCAAGTCACATGACTTGCTGTGTTTACGTTAAGCGCTTTGCAGGGCCTCCCGGTTTGCTTCCAGAAACCTGCGCTTTGCGACTCGCTTCGCGTACCAGTTCGCTAACGTTGTACGTCATATGACGTATCACGCGACAACGTGAAACGTCATGCGGACGGGAGGCGTCACGATGTTGTTTTCTAACGCGGCACTTGCGGTAAAGAAACGTTTACTGGCTCGCGGTCTATTTCGCGGCATCAAGGTCAGCTAACGGGAAGCTTCCCGATTCGCGAAGCGGGAACGAAGAAAAAAAAATATTTTAAAAAAAAATTATTCATAAACATATAAAATATATTTTTGGATTTAAAGAAGAATACATTTTACAGCTACAGATATTAGCCGTTAAAAAACCAATGAAATTCACAGAAAAAACCATAGGTTATAGACCATATATAGTTAGGAATTAGCATTTACAAAACCTTGAAAATTCACTGAAAAAACCATAGGTTATAGACCATATATAGTTAGGAATTAGCATTTAGAAAACCTTATTTTACTCACACAAAACCATTGAAATTCCATATATAGTTAGTTGCACTAACTATATATCGCGCACCCGCAATCCACTGCTGATGATGTCACATATTACATCATTCATGACATGGTCAGTGACATCACTGATGACATCACTGATGACATCTCAAATGACATCACTGATGACATCACTGATGACATCTCAAATGACATCACTGATGACATCATGACACACCAATACCAGTTACTACATAAGCACTCACTGATTCCTACGTCTACACACACATTCACTCATTCACCCATACAATCACTCATACATACAGTCACTTATTATTACAACACTATCATATGCACTCATACACCTATGCAGACAGTCACACACTGCCACTCATCCATGGAGTTACTCACACACCAAGCCAGTCCTGTAAAGAATCAATCACACTTCCATTTCTTCATCTATACAGTTAAACACAGAACACCATACTTCAGTGACATCACTGATGACATCACTAATGACATCTGAAATGACATCACTGATGACATCTCAAATGACATCACTGATGACATCATGACACACCAATACCAGTTACTACATACACACTCACTGATTCGTACGTCTACACACACATTCACTCATTCACCCATACAATTACTCATACATACAGTCACTTATTATTAGAACACTATCATATGCACTCATACACCTAGTCAGTCCTGTGAAGAATCAATCACACTTCGATTTCCTCATCTATAGTTAAACACAGAACACCATACTTTTCACACATATACTAACACATACTTACTCTCTTATACAATCACTGATACAAGTACACATTGATATGCACAGAGTCACACACCTCCCAGCCAGCCACACACACACTCAGTCTTCCATACATCCAGCCATTCTTCAATATGTAAAACGTATTTAAACTTTACAAAAACACACAGACACTAGATGATGTCATCAGTGATGTCATTTGAGATGTCATCAGTGATGTCATCAGTGATGTCACTGACCATGTCATGAATGATGTAATATGTGACATCATCAGCAGTGGATTGCGGGTGCGCGATATATAGTTAGTGCAACTAACTATATATGGAATTTCAATGGTTTTGTGTGAGTAAAATAAGGTTTTCTAAATGCTAATTCCTAACTATATATGGTCTATAACCTATGGTTTTTTCAGTGAATATATATATATATTTACAGGACTGGCTTGGTGTGTGAGTAACTCCATGGATGAGTGGCAGTGTGTGACTGTCTGCATAGGTGTATGAGTGCATATGATAGTGTTGTAATAATAAGTGACTGTATGTATGAGTGATTGTATGGGTGAATGAGTGAATGTGTGTGTAGACGTAGGAATCAGTGAGTGCTTATGTAGTAACTGGTATTGGTGTGTCATGATGTCATCAGTGATGTCATTTGAGATGTCATCAGTGATGTCATCAGTGATGTCATTTGAGATGTCATCAGTGATGTCATCAGTGATGTCACTGACCATGTCATGAATGATGTAATATGTGACATCATCAGCAGTGGATTGCGGGTGCGCGATATATAGTTAGTGCAACTAACTATATATGGAATTTCAATGGTTTTGTGTGAGTAAAATAAGGTTTTCTAAATGCTAATTCCTAACTATATATGGTCTATAACCTATGGTTTTTTCAGTGAATATATATATATATATATTCACTGAAAAAACCATAGGTTATAGACCATATATAGTTAGGAATTAGCATTTACAAAACCTTATTTTACTCACACAAAACCATTGAAATTCCATATATAGTTAGTTGCACTAACTATATATCGCGCACCCGCAATCCACTGCTGATGATGTCACATATTACATCATTCATGACATGGTCAGTGACATCACTGATGACATCACTGATGACATCTCAAATGACATCACTGATGACATCACTGATGACATCTCAAGTGACATCGCAGATGACATCACTGATGACAACATCCAATGACTGTATGTTTCTGTAAAGTTAAAATATGTCTTACATATTGAAGAATGAGTGGATTTATAAGTGTCTGGATGAAGGATTTAGTAGGTGCATGACTGACTGTATGAGTGAGTGATTAAATGTGTCTCACTGAGTGCATGGGTTAGTGACTAAACTGTCTTAATTTCTGCATCATTATATCTTTTGTTCTGTAAACTGATGCATGTGTTGATCAGTAGCTATATGAGTAACTATATGGGTTATTGATTGGTTGCCCATGTATTTGTATGGGAGACTGAGTGTGTGTGTGGGTGTCTGGTAGGTGTATGACTCTGTGCATAGATGTGTGAGCAGTTGATTCACTAGATGTATGGGTTCAAACGTGCATGTGGAAACAGCTGTATGGGGGTTGACTGTGTGCATGAGTGTATTGGTGAGTGAATGGATATCTCAGTGCTACATGTCAAAGTAAGTACATATGTAAAACACAGTACATGTGAGAGTTGACATATATAAATAACTGTGCATAAGAGCCAGTGAATGTGTGAGTGGCTGTATGGATCATTGTGAACTTGTATCCGGGATTGTATACGAGAGTAAATATGTGTTAGTATGTGTTTGAATAAGTAAGGTGTGTATAACTGTATAGTTGAGAAAATGGAGGTGTGATTGATTCTTTGCATGACTGACTAGGTGTGTGTGTAACTTCATGGATGAGTGACAGTCTGTGAGTGTCTGTTTACACTGAGTGTATCTAAGGTTATATTAGAGTCTGAAGAAGTTCATCGTATTATCACATGAATGATGTCATCAGTGATGTGATCAGTAATGTCAAACCAATGATGTCATCAGTGATGTCATTTGAGATGTCATCAGTGATGTCATCAGTGATGTCATTTGAGATGTCATCAGTGATGTCATCAGGGATGTCACTGACCATGTCATGAATGATGTAATATGTGACATCATCAGCAGTGGATTGCGGGTGCACGATATATAGTTAGTGCAACTAACTATATATGGAATTTCAATGGTTTTGTGTGAGTAAAATAAGGTTTTGTAAATGCTAATTCCTAACTATATATGGTCTATAACCTATGGTTTTTTCAGTGAATTTTCAAGGTTTTGTAAATGCTAATTCCTAACTATATATGGTGTATAACCTATGTTTTTTTCAGTGAATTTCAATGGTTTTTAATAGCAAATATCAAAAGCTTTAAAATGTATTCTTCTTTAAATCGAAAAATATGTTTTATATGTTTTTAATACAATTTTTTAATGTATATTTTTTTTATATATTTTTTTGTTTCGCTTCCGGTCCGCGAACCGGGTAGCTTCCCGTTAGCTCAATTTCTTGCCGCGACCTGGTCCGCGAACCGGTAAACGTTCCATTTGCGCAACTGCCACGTTAGAAAACAACATCGTGACGCATCGCGTAATCGCGAAGTATCGCGTTGTCGCGTAATGCGTCATATGACGCGCCGCGTCAGCGCACCCGGAAGCGCTCCGGTCCGCGAAGCGAAGCGCGAAGCGCAGCTTCCCGGAAGCGATCCGGGGCGCGGCGCGGAGCGCGTAACGTAAGCATAACAGGTCATGTGATTTGTCATGTGACTTGTTAATAACACTTTTCATTGGTTCATTTCACTTTTGGTTTCCTAATGTTGTTAGGCTAGGTCATGTGACCTAAAAATAACACTTTTCATTGGTTTAGAACTATTTTTTTTTCCCAAATGATGAAAACCCCTCCTTGTTTTTACCTCATTCTTACTTTCTACTTCCAGAGAGCAAGACCTATTTTTCACAATGGCTTCTGTAATAGCTGCAGCTGGTGCTTCCCAGCAACCACCACCACCACCACCACCACCAAAAGGACCACCTCCAACACTGGACTTTGGTAGAGAGGAAGATAATGAGGACGAAGAGGAGGAGGAGGAGGAAGAGCAAGTAAGGCAGTTCCTGCCAGAAACACCAAGGCAGAGCCATATTAAAGAGCACTACATATGGCAATTTTTTAAAATTCCACCTGGACAAAATAAGGTCAATGCACCCCAGGTGTCTTGTTTGATATGTAAAAATATACTTTCTCGTGGCAACCCCAACAAGAAATACAGCTTTGGCAATCATACAATGATTCGCCACATGGAGCGATGGCACCCTAATAATCTTTCCCAAGCACAAGTAAGGGATCTTGCTGCCAATCCCCCAAATGTCATCCCCAGCACCTCCAGTGGACAAAGCTCATTCGCCGGACCAGACAATATTCAAGCTCCTTTTGAACACTACAAAATAGTTTGTATATATTGTGGAGGAACTATTTGTTATGGAGAGAAGAGTATTACTTTGATTAACCGAGCTGGAGAAAATCATAAATGCAACATGATGAGAAAACAATGAATCCTTTTTATTTTTTTTTGCTCCTGTTGAGACATGTTCAAACCCTGCTTTTTTGTTATTTCCTCTAAAAAAACACAAAAAAAACACAAAATAGTTTTCAAAAATCAAAAAAAAATCAAAAAATTGTTCAGAAAATTAATAAAAAAAATAAAAAAAATAAAAAGAATAAAAAAACAGTTCTTTTCAGAACTACCTTCCATTTATAACAAAATTGCCCAAATTTTTATACCCTGTCTTGCTTTTTTCCTCATAGTACGCTCCTCGGACCGCTTCCCGGTGCGCGTACCGGGCGCTCCCCACGCAAAAACAAAGAAAAAAAAAAGATTTTTTTTTGCCCCATGGGGCCCTTTTAAAGCCTCCACATCAAACCTAGGGGGTCAGGGAGGATCTACTATGCCCCCTTATGGTCATTTCCCCCTTTGTTTTGGCCTCCTCTTGTCTCTCGATCCTGCCGAGAGACAAGATGGCGGCCGCTCCGGACTGTTTAGAATGTTGACAGACACCGGAGAGCCAATCAGCTTCGCTTCGCGAAGTTCCGTTACGCATCAAGTACGCGAACCGGAGCGCTACCCGGAGCGCGCTTACAGATATATATCTTTTTTTGAACGTTAATTTCTCAAAATCCACTGGAGCACATATCTTGAGACCTAGCAAAGGCACATCAGGCTAACAGTCCCTACAATTTTGCCAAGTTTCGTGCAAATCCATTCAGCCGTTCGGGCTAAAAGTGAGGCCAACCGCCCTATGGAAATTAACATGGGAAAAACGCGTTTTGGGACCCCCCTTTTTTCTCGGCCCCCCCTTGACGAAACCCCCTCCAAATTTTCAGTGGCTGCTCAAAAAAAAAATGTTCAATTTTCCTGAAAATTTCAGCCAATTCCGTCCACAAACGCCAAAGTTATTAGATATAGAATTTTCAAAAATCCCATAGAGAAAAAATCCTAACTATATATACCTACTGGCGACCGCCAGTAGGTAATATATATATATATATATATATATATATATATATATATATATTCACTGAAAAAACCATAGGTTATAGACCATATATAGTTAGGAATTAGCATTTAGAAAACCTTATTTTACTCACACAAAACCATTGAAATTCCATATATAGTTAGTTGCACTAACTATATATCGCGCACCCGCAATCCACTGCTGATGATGTCACATATTACATCATTCATGACATGGTCAGTGACATCACTGATGACATCACTGATGACATCTCAAATGACATCACTGATGACATCACTGATGACATCTCAAATGACATCACTGATGACATCATGACACACCAATACCAGTTACTACATACGCACTCACTGATTCCTACGTCTACACACACATTCACTCATTCACCCATACAATCACTCATACATACAGTCACTCATTATTACAACACTATCATATGCACTCATACACCTATGCAGACAGTCACACACTGCCACTCATCCATGGAGTTACTCACACACCAAGTCAGTCCTGTAAAGAATCAATCACACTTCCATTTCTTCATCTATACAGTTAAACACAGAACACCATACTTCAGTGACATCACTGATGACATCACTAATGACATCTGAAATGACATCACTGATGACATCTCAAATGACATCACTGATGACATCATGACACACCAATACCAGTTACTACATACGCACTCACTGATTCGTACGTCTACACACACATTCACTCATTCACCCATACAATTACTCATACATACAGTCAGTTATTATTAGAACACTATCATATGCACTCATACACCTAGTCAGTCCTGTGAAGAATCAATCACACTTCGATTTCCTCATCTATAGTTAAACACAGAACACCATACTTTTCACACATATACTAACACATACTTACTCTCTTATACAATCACTGATACAAGTACACATTGATATGCTAAAAGTCACACACCTCCCAGCCAGCCACACACACACTCAGTCTTCCATACATCCACTCATTCTTCAATATGTAAAACGTATTTAAACTTTACAAAAACACACAGACACTAGATGATGTCATCAGTGATGTCATTTGAGATGTCATCAGTGATGTCATCAGTGATGTCACTGACCATGTCATGAATGATGTAATATGTGACATCATCAGCAGTGGATTGCGGGTGCGCGATATATAGTTAGTGCAACTAACTATATATGGAATTTCAATGGTTTTGTGTGAGTAAAATAAGGTTTTCTAAATGCTAATTCCTAACTATATATGGTCTATAACCTATGGTTTTTTCAGTGAATTTTCAAGGTTTTGTAAATGCTAATTCCTAACTATATATGGTCTATAACCTATGGTTTTTTCTGTGAATTTCATTGGTTTTTTAACAGCTAATATCTGTAGCTGTAAAATGTATTCTTCTTTAAATCCAAAAATATATTTTATATGTTTATGAATAATTTTTTTTTTAAATATTTTTTTTTCTTCGTTCCCGCTTCGCGAATCGGGAAGCTTCCCGTTAGCTGACCTTGATGCCGCGAAATAGACCGCGAGCCGGTAAACGTTTCTTTACCGCAAGTGCCGCGTTAGAAAAAAACATCGAGACGCCTCCCGTCCGCATGACGTTTCACGTTGTCGCGTGATACGTCATATGACGTGCTACGTTAGCGAACTGGTACGCGAAGCGAGTCGCAAAGCGCAGGTTTCTGGAAGCAAACCGGGAGGCCCTGCAAAGCGCTTAACGTAAACACAGCAAGTCATGTGACTTGGTAATAACACTTTTCATTGGTTCATTTCACTTTTGGTTTCCTAATGATGTAAGACTAGGTCATATAATCTAAAATGAACACTTTTGATTGGTTGAGAACTCTTGTTTTTCCCAAATGATGAAAATCCCTCCTTCTTTCCTCACTCTGACTTTCATCATTGTGAGAGAAAGACCCTTTGTGATCACTGAGCAATGGCTTCTTTAGTAGCTTCAGCTGGTGCTTCCCCACCACCTCCACCACATCCAAGGAAGAGTGGACCACCTGCTCAAGTTATAATTCAACAAGAAGAGGAAGAAGAGGAACAGGACGACGAGCACGAAGAGAGGCAGTTTTTGCCTGAGCAGCCCAGGACGTCTCACCGGAAAGAAAACTTCATTTGGCAATTTTTTAAAATTCCCAAAGGTCAGAAAAAAGTAAATGCAAGATACGTAACTTGCCTTATATGTCAAGATAGACTGTCCAGAGGAACCGAGAAAAAATACAGTTTCGGAAACTACACAATGCATCGCCATATGACTAGGTGGCATCCTAACAACTACAGTGCTGCACAGTTTCGGAACGACCTAGATAATCTCCCTATTATGGCCAGAAGATCGGTTGTACCGGAATTAACGGGACCAGAGGGCAGGGAGATGGTGCCAAATATACAAATGAAATTTGGTGAAGTAAAACACATCTGCGTATTTTGCGATGGATTCATTTCCTACGGAGAAAGAAGCATCACTCTGATCAACAGAGCTATTGACTATCATATGCAAGTTTGTACGAAACGCCCAAAATAATAAATACTTCTTTTTTTGTTTTGTTGCTCCTGTTGAGCCCTTTACAATGAATCGTTTTCATTGCCCCCTCCAAGAAAAACCCCAAAAAATATAAAACTGTTCAGAAAAATTCAAAAAAAGTAAAAAAATGTTCCGAAAAATAATAAAAAAAATATAAAACAACAAAAACAATAAAAAAAAAAGTTCTTTTCAGAACTACCTCCCCGTTATTAAAAAATTGGTACAATATTTGGAACTGTGCCAACCTCTATTTCTCTTAGTTCGCTTCCCAGTTCGCTCGCCGGTACGCGAACCGGAAGCGAACCAAAAACAGTAAGTATAAGGGAAGGAAACAGACACTTATGTTAAAAGAAAGACAGCTATAGGGGAGTAAACTAGAGATACTATTACCCGTAATCCACTGCTGATGATGTCACATATTACATCATTCATGACATGCTCAGTGACATCATCAGCAGAGGATTGCGGGTTTTTTGGCAACGTGCCTTATCCACGGTTTAATAACGCTGCCTTTTGCTTTATATAAGTTTTCAAATTGTATGAAATATATACCAATAGGTCGTTATGAACCTTTAGGTAGTGCTTTTCTTCATGAGGTCTGGTCGCTTCCATACACATACAGATGTTTCAAAGATGATCAAGAAGTTTATCTAAATGGAGAGGAATGCACTGAGACGCCAGATCATTCACTAATGTGTAGGCACATACAGTTACACGGTTCATGCAACAAACACCGACCAAATATGGCTTGCGTGTTGCAAGGCACGCCAGTTCCTGCTATCATCCCCACGTTCAAGTTGTTGGAAAATGGTAGTTATTTGATGCTCAATAATGAAGATTGTTCTGAGTTAATTAAAAGTATTCCTTTTATCGTAACAGTAAGTGAACGGGTTATTTGCTGCAGAAATGTTCTATTTCCTCCCACACATGAACATAGGGAGTTTTCAATCTGGCCACAAATACCAACCTTGGGACAGATTTCAACGGCATGGCAAGAATAAGAGCTCTTTTGTCTCAGAGAGAGGTGGCCTTGAGTTCGGCCCGTGAAACTTTCGTGCTTCACATAGCGAACACCCGTACAGAGGTGCAGACCCTTTTCAATTCAGATTTGCCTTTCAATTTCAGCAAGATGGTTCCGACTATCTTTAACGCATCCTCCACAAAGGCCCTGGCGCACTTTTTTAAAGTTGTTACCAGTGGTCTCGTGACTTCATTTGAGAAAATCTTTGGAGTCATCCCTGCTTCCTTTCATTCTATTTTCTCCACTCTGGTTCGTGGATTGGCATTTTTACTTGCATTACCAGCGGACGCTCTTGTGCTTTTTTACATTTTTAAATATGGATGTCCCTCCTATGCAACCTCCCACCCTGCAGCTGCTGACACTGTTCCGCAATCGCATGCTAGAATATTATGGCACAATGCCGTTGGCGATATTAAGCACGGCATATGGATTATCTTTTCGATTCTCCTACTTCACCTGTGTCCAGCCTGTATTTCACTGCCTGACCTGTGATTTCGATTGGGCCATTGATTTGTGTCTCTGCGGACCGGTTTCTCCTGACGTCGACTTTAATCAGCTGATGACTCCTATCATTACTCACGAGTTGGTTTGTCCTGGCGAAAGGATTATGGCTGTGGCATTGATGCATGGACTACTTGGTCCCTGGAATTTACTGGCGGCAGCACAGTCTTTCTTGGAACAGAGCTTTCTTGAAAACCCACCGAGCTGTCCTCTGATGGTGATAGAGGATCCGGTGCTGGGAGAGCACGTATGTTCTTTTCCGCTTTTAAATTGGATGGCTGAACTGTTTTCGGATGAAGACGGTGACTTCCTATTGGAGGCTGTTGCAGCTTATTTTGCATACACAGTTATGTCATAGACCTTTTTCATGTTTGATATGCTGAGTACTAGCATTTCATTGACAATTCATTGACTTATTTGTCAAGTTTTTATTATTTACCTTGCCTATTGGCTTAAGACTCGATAAAGTACTTGGCTGTTTTATTTTTCTTTAGCATTAAATTTTCCTAGTTTTTAATGCTTTACCTTGCGGACCGTCCACATATAAACTTGCAATCTGCTCTCATGAGATGGCACTTCTATTATCTTATTCAGTTCGTTTCCGGATCATGGGGAGGTGTCATCTAGGTCCTGGATATCTTTACACCGTGTTAAGTTAGCATGGGCTCATTACCGGTTTAAACGCCATTTTTCCTTTTTTGCAACTTCTGCACACGACACTTAGTTGTTGCTTTAGCTTTCCACCTAGTAGTTCATCGTGGTTTACATGAGAATAATATGTTATTGCTCTACTATCTGCTTTGCTTGTTAAACTATATCTGTACAGCGAGTGCTAAAGTTTCAAGAACAACACGATACAGAATTGTTATGAGGTCTGATCTCCACGACTTCATACTCATAACATAAGTGCAACTTCTGCCAATTCTGGGCATGAGGCGGGTTTTATATTGCTTTGCCGAACACACATACACAACAGTTGATGCGGTTCACATGAAGAGAGAGCTGGTGTATGCTGATGTGATTCCTTCAAATCTAAGACACTAAAGTATGGGCACGCCCTAAACCAACACAAAGAGACCTTCTTAGCAAATAATATAATATGTGTATTAGGGAGGGTGAGATATAAGCAGCCGCGGGCCGTGGAGGGAGTTACGGTGAGGCAGGGAGGCGGGGAGGGGGAGAAGCAGGGTGGAGCCCTCTCTACCTTGCCCCTCCCCCTCCCCGCCTCCCTGCCCCACCGTAACTCCCTCCACGGCCCGCGGCTGCTTATAAGTGTTGCTAACTCTTATTCATTTACAGCATGTTAACATACTGTCACCATTCGCTTTTTATGTACTAGTAACTATGCTGGTAATTTTGCTACTGATAATATGTATACTTGTATTCTCCACCCTGCTTCTCCCCCTCCCCGCCTCCCTGCCTCACCGTAACTCCCTCCACGGCCCGCGGCTGCTTATAAGTGTTGCTAACTCTTATTCATTTACAGCATGTTAACATACTATCACCATTCGCTTTTTATGTACTAGTAACTATGCTGGTAATTTTGCTACTGATAATATGTGTACTTGTATTATCTAAGATACTACGCCTGAGAAGACGGCATTAGTAAATAAACATTTCAAATACACATGTGTTCTTCTTAACTCCATGTTCTGGTTTCTAAGAAATATATAACGACCGACTGTTCATGAGTTCCACGTATCCTGAGGTACTATAAGTTCATATTCTGGATTGTCTAAACATTGATAGTTTGTTATATCCAATGTGACACTGTACCTAGCTTGCTAAGGAGTTTTTGATTACTAACGTGAGTTTTGGGACACCCTAATTCGCCAAGGTTCCAATCCTCTGTCCACAGTTCTGTGTGAGAACAGAAACCCTGCGACAGGGGCACCCCCGACCCTTGCTGGAGCTTCATCACACTTGCGATACAACTCCAGCAATGCGCCACCTTTACGGCACAGATACATCACGCATCTGTGCTGTTTTTGCCCCATGATGCGCCGCATTGTAAATGCAGCACACCATAGGTGACGGAACAGCGGCACAGAATGACTAACACATCCCTGGTGATGCGCCAGTCATCATAAATGTATCCCTATGCTTCTTATCTTGTTAGAGATGAACCGCCATATGTATCATCAAAGTTTTTTGCATTTCCTAAATAGCGAACACTAAGGAATAAATAGCGATTCTTTACCATTCCTAGTTTGCGATTAGCTATTTGCTAATTACAAATTACCCATTCATTTCCTTCATTTCCATAGGGCGGTTGGACTCACTTTTAGCTCGAACGGCTGAATGGATTTCCACGAAACTTGGCAAAATTGTAGGGACTGGTAGCCCGATGTGCCTTTGCTATGTCTCAAGATATATGCTCCAGTGGTTTTTACGAAAATTAACTTTGAAAAATATATATTGGGCTACATTGGCCTATATATATGTTGGAGCCCAAATGTAGCCCAATGTAGCCCAATGAAGCCCAATGTAGCCCAATGTAGCCCAAAGATGGCCGCCAGACACACAAAAAAACAAATGTAGCCCAAATATCAGCCAGATGTAGCCCAACTATAGCCCAGTGACAGAATGACCAATCAGCTTCGCAAACCTCCGTTACGCGAAGCGGAGCGCTGTTACAGATATATATCTTTTTTTGAACGTTAATTTCTCAAAATCCACTGAAGCACATATATTGAGACCTAGCAAAGGCACATCGGGCTACCAGTCCCTACAATTTTGCCAAGTTTCGTGCAAATCCATTCAGCCGTTCGATTATTATTATTATTATTTTTTTTTTGCCCCGCGGGGCCCTTTTAAAACCTCCACATCAAACCTAGGGGGTCAGCGAGGATCTACTATGCCCCCTTATAGTTATTTCCCCCTTTGTTTTGACCTCCTCTTGTCTCTCGATCCTACCGAGAGACAAGATGGCGGCCGCTACGGACTTTTTGGAATGTTGACAGACGCCGGAGAACCAATCAGCTTCGCTTCACAAAGCTCCGTTGCGCGAAAAGTACGCGTCCTGGAGCGCTGCCCGGTCCGCTGTTACAGATATATATCTTTTTTTAAACGTTAATTTCTCAAAATCCACTGTAGCACATATATTGAGACCTACAAAAGGCACATCGGGCTACCAGTCCCTACAATTTTGCCAAGTTTCGTGCAAATCCATTCAGCCGTTCGGGCTAAAAGTGAGGCCAACCGCCCTATGGAAAACTCAATGTTAAAAACACGTTTTGGGACCCCCCTTTTTTCTCGACCCCCCCTGGACGAACCCCCCCCCCAATTTTCAGGGGCTGCTCAGAAACAAAATGTGCCATTTTCCTGAAAATTTCAGCCAATTCCGTCCACAAACGCCAAAGTTATTAGACATAGAATTTTCAAAAAACCCATAGAGAAAAAATCCTAACTATATATTACCTACTGGTGGTCGCCAGTAGGTATATATACTTAGGATTTTTTCTCTTTGGGATTTTTGAAAATTCTATGTCTAATAACTTTGGCGTTTGTGGACGGAATTGGCTGAAATTTTCAGGAAAATGGCACATTTTGTTTCTGAGCAGCCCCTGAAAATTGGGGGGGGGTTCGTCCAGGGGGGGTCGAGAAAAAAGGGGGGTCCCAAAACGTGTTTTTAACATTGAGTTTTCCATTGGGCGGTTGGCCTCACTTTTAGCCCGAACAGCTGAATGGATTTGCACGAAACTTGGCAAAATTGTAGGGACTGGTAGCCCGATGTGCCTTTTGTAGGTCTCAATATATGTGCTACAGTGGATTTTGAGAAATTAACGTTTAAAAAAAGATATATATCTGTAACAGCGGACCGGGCAGCGCTCCAGGACGCGTACTTTTCGCGCAACGGAGCTTTGTGAAGCGAAGCTGATTGGTTCTCCGGCGTCTGTCAACATTCCAAACAGTCCGTAGCGGCCGCCATCTTGTCTCTCGGTAGGATCGAGAGACAAGAGGAGGCCAAAGCGAAGGGGCAAATGACCATAAGGGGGAATAGTAGATCCTCGCTGACCCCCTAGGTTTGATGTGGAGGTTTTAAAAGGGCCCCGCGGGGCAAAAAAAAAAAAATAATAATAATAATCGAACGGCTGAATGGATTTGCACGAAACTTGGCAAAATTGTAGGGACTGGTAGCCCGATGTGCCTTTGCTAGGTCTCAATATATGTGCTTCAGTGGATTTTGAGAAATTAACGTTCAAAAAAAGATATATATCTGTAACAGCGCACCGCTTCGCGTACTTTTCGCGTTACGGAGCTTTGCGAAGCGAAGCTGATTGGCTCTCCGGTGTCTGTAAACATTCCAAACAGTACGTAGCGGCCGCCATCTTGTCTCTCGGTAGGATCGAGAGACAAGAGGAGGCCAAAGCGAAGGGGCAAATGACCATAAGGGGGCATAGTAGATCCTCGCTGACCCCCTAGGTTTGATGTGGAGGTTTTAAAAGGGCCCCGCGGGGCAAAAAAATAAAATAATAATAATAATCGAACGGCTGAATGGATTTGCACGAAACTTGGTAAAATATTAGGGACTGGTAGCTCGATGTGCCTTTGCTAGGTCTCAATATATGTGCTTCAGTGCATTTTGAGAAATTAACGTTCAAAAACAAGATATATATCTGTAACAGCGCTCCGCTTCGCGGAGATAAAATTATATCTGTATTACCTAGCTGTTGCTAACACCAGTTAGCGACGGCTAGTAGGAGATAGCGACCATCTTGGGCCCCACTTTGCATGTGAGTGATATTTATCACTAATGACATGCAAAGTGGGCATGCCAAGATGTTAGCGACTGGAAACAGTCGCTAACATCGCTATCTCCTATTATCAACTTTTGGAAATATTCGAGATAAGCGCGAATATCTCCAAAAAGTAACAGCTGCCCTGAGCAGTTCTTAGCCATGTTATCAAATGGGAGGTGGATAACATGGCTAAGAGCATTAGCTCGGTAATGCATGAATATCGCTGAGTTTTCAGCGATATTAATGCATTGCGGTCGTTTTTTATCGTATTTGCGATAAACCTTGATAATAGCAAGGTTTATCTGCGATAATTTCTGACAGTAAAAAAATCTTTGCAATGCATCGTTAGGGATAAATATCGCTTAACTTTGGTAATATGCCCCAACGTCTGTTAACGTTCGATTCGAAGGAAATCAGGAAGTGTTGAAAAACATTGTCTGCGCCATCTTGTCTTTTTTCAAATGCCACACTTTTGTCGTGCACGGCAGCCATTTTAGATGCCTTGACCAGACCCACTCTGTGCACGCTGTCGATCCTTAGCATGGCTCCCCACCCTCGCAAGCATCTCACCCAGGCAGTGGTCACCCCCGCTCTCTGTCTCATGCATGGGTAATAAACCTCCCCCCATCTGCGCTGCTCTTCCCTGAGAATCACACCCTGTGCCCGCCCGACACCTCCCTTTCGCCCTATTCACTACCGCACCCTCTGACACTTCTTTTCCTCTGTGTCCGATTGTCCAGGCCGGTCCTAGGCTATCAGCTAGCCCTGCAGATGTAGTTTATGGCCACAGCTGTAAAGAATCACCCCTCTTCAAAGGAGTTATAGGAGATCAAGGCCCACACTCGATGAGATCCGTCACAGCAGAAGCGTTGCTATTATCTGAAAACCATCCTGTATTGTGATTGGGGAGGGGACCGAGCGTGAAGCGGAAGATTCCAGGGATGACTCTTTGTACATCAAAGTTTTTACAATTATGTGTCACATTAAAAATATATAGCACTCCGACAAAGTAGTAAGATTATAAAACTTTAATAATTTATAAATATATACAAGAAAACAAAAATAGTAATAACATATAAACATTTTTAGGGAAAAACAACGAAGTAGCGGTCGGCTGTGCGAATAGTCCCAACGCAGCACAACGTCCAGATTTCCGGCGTGGGGCGTCGCCGGGGGTGGGTCATCAGTAGCAAACTGTTGTGCGAATAGTTCCAAGGCAGCAGAACGCGCCGAAATCTACATGACACGAAAGTGATGTCTAGTAAGTTGCCACCCAGCAAATAACGGCGTGGGGCGTCGCGGGGGGTGGGTCATCAGTAGCAAACTGTTGTGCGAATAGTTCCAAGGCAGCAGAACGATGGCACCAAGGTGATGTCCAGTAAGTTGCCGCACTGGTTTTGGTATCCTACAATGCTGCTCCGAATAACGGCGTGGGGCGCCCCGGGGGAGGCGGCGTGAACGGGCCTCTCCAGGTGGAGTGTCATCTGTTGTAGTGGGGCGCCCCTTTACCGTTTCAGTTGCCATTCCGTCCGTTTTTGGTCCACTGTGTCAAAAGCCGCAATTCAGCTGAGTTGCGCCCACTCTTGCGGTGCAGCGATAGGCGGCTGTCACAGGACTCTCAAAATGGCGGCAGGCTCTTTCCTTTTTGGGCCTGGTCCACTGAAATGGCCCTGGGACACCTTGGAAATCGGACGCTTGTCTGCTAGGTCTTGGACCCCATTCTCGAAAGCGTCCCCTCCGCCTTGAGAATTCATCAAAAGTTTTGGGGGCCCCGACTCCTGCAGGCTTCTGGTGGGGAGCGGCTGCCATGATTGCTCGCGGAATGACCACGACGGAGCTACGAGATGGTGGTGCTCTCATGCTGACGCCAGTTTAGTCTGAAACATCCAGAAACAAGGTGGGGCTTTCATCGTTTGGGAAAAAAAAAAAGTTTTCATCCAATGAAAAGTGTTGTTTTTAGGTCATATGATCAAGCCTTCCGTCGTTAGGAAACCAAAAGTAAAATGAACCAATGAAAAGTTTTATAAACAAGTCACATGACCTGTTATGCGGCATAGGGTATAAAATGCGTAGAAAATACGTTGGCACGTGAGGCGGCGTCAGTAGCGGACCGATGTGCGAATAGGCCGAAGGCAATACAACGCGCCAAGATCCGGATGGCACCGAGGTGGTGTCCAGCAAGTTGCAGCACTGGTGTGGCCATCCTACAATGCTGAAAGTCGGCGTGGGGCGCCCCGTTGGCCTGTGAGTTTGCGTCAGTAGCGGACCGATGTGCGAATAGGCCGAAGGCAACACAACGCGCCAAGATCCGGATGGCACCGAGGTGGTGTCTAGTAAGTTGCCGCACTGGTGTGGCCATCCAACAATGCTGAAAGTCGGCGTGGGGCGCCCAGTTGGCCTGTGAGATGGCGTCAGTAGCGGACCGATGTGCGAATAGGCCGAAGGCAGCACAACGCGCCAAGATCCGGATGGCACCGAGGTGGTGTCTAGTAAGTTGTCGCACTTCTGTGGCCATCCTACAATGTTGAAAGTCGGCGTGGGGCGCCCCGTTGGCCTGTGAGATGGCGTCAGTAGCGGACCGATGTGCGAATGGGGCCAAAGGCAGCGCAACAATATTTTCTGACTGACACCACAAGGCGCTGAGATGCCAAGATCCGGATGGCACCGAGGTGATGTCTAAGTTGCGGACTGATGTGCGAATGGGGCCAAAGGCAGCGTAACAATATTTTTTGTATGGAAGATACCACTAGGCGTTGAGATGCCAAGATTCGGATGGCACCGAGGTGATGTCTAGCAAGTTGCTGTACTGGTGTGGTCATCCTACAATGCTGAAACTCGGCGTGGGTCGCCCCATTAGCCTGTGAGATGGCGTCAGTAGCGGACCGATGTGCGAATAGGCCGAAGGCAGCACAACGCGCCAAGATCCGGATGTCACCGTGGTGGTTTCATAGTTGAGAGGCACTTCATCTGCAGTGGGGCGCCGAGATCCGGATGGCACCGAGGTGATGTCTAGCAAGTTGCTGTACTGGTGTGGTCATTCTACAATGCTGAAAGTCGGCGTGGGGCGCCCCATTAGCCTGTGAGATGGCGTCAGTAGCGGACTGATGTGCGAATGGGGCCAAAGGCAGCGCAACAATATTTTCTGAAGAGAAGACACCAAAAGGTGCTGACATTCCAAGATCCGGATGGCACCGAGGTGGTGTCTAGCAAGCTATGCAGTTGAGTTGTGTGCGCACTTGCGGCGAATAGGTCGAAGGCAGCATAACAATGTTTTTTGAATAGAAGACACCACAAGGCGTTGAGATTCGGTTACCACCGAGGTGATGTCTAGCAAGTTGCTGCACTGGTGTGGCCATCCTACAATACTGCTCCGAATAACGGCGTGGGGTGCCCGAAGGGGGGGGGAGCCGGCGTGAATGGGCCTTCCTAGGTGGAGGCTCGTCTGCTGTAGTGGGGCGCCCCTTTACCGTTTCAGTTGCCATTCAGCTGAGTTTCGGCTGCTCTTGATGCTACAGCGACAGGCGGCTGCAAGAGGACTCTCAAAATGGCGGCCTGTTCTTTGGATTTGGGCCTGGTCCACTAAAATGGCCCTGGGACACCTTAGAACTCGGACGCTCGATTTTTTTTTCCTTTCCTGTACATGCAAAAAAAGGTAAATGCCCGGTACGTTACACGCTTCATCTGCCACGATGAACTCTCCAGAGGAACCGAAAAAAAATATAGTTGTGGTAACTATACCATGCATCGTCATATGGAGAGGTGGCACCAATTAATTATAGTGCTGCATAAAAGAGAGATTTGGAGGAGAACCCCTGACCTGCTAGTACATTCATCAAAGAAGTGGCACTGAGAGCTTCAGAGGCAAGGGAAACGGTTCCAAATATTTAGAAGAACTTTGGAAAGATTAAAATGACATGTTTAGATTGTGGCAAATTAATTTCATGTGGACAGATGAGTGTTACTCTAATAAATACAGCATATGAACATCATCATAGTCGATGGTTGGTAGAGACATTTTGACTATATCCTGGACCTGCCCGTCCTCGCCCAAAATGGCGCCGGAATAAATGGGACTCGTAACTCCTTGTTGTGTACTGGTTGCAGAACCTTGAAATCACGAGATACGTATGCAGTTTTGAAGCACATGGCGGGCGGGGACGAGAATTGATTGACTATTTCGACATCCCTATTGATATTAAGTTCTGATGTGTTATTGATTACTGTACTGTTGAAAGTTCGAATTAACGTCACCCATGGTACTTGCCCGCAAATGTATATCTAGATAATTTTATTGTAACTGGCCCTGTCGTATTTTAATTATAAAATGTACGTCCACCGATTCCGTAACTGTTAGACACCTTAGTTCTTGCAACCTAATGGCCCGCCCGTTACGTTCCTCTACAGTGTAAATGTCTATTCATCATATACGATTACAGTTTGCTCTGTGGCAGGCCCACGTGGTTATAGGCTCGTATTTGTATAATGACATTTTCACAATAAAGGTTTTTAAAAGAAAACATGGTAGTAGTATATACATTGGTAAAGTTTTTAATAATAGTGACTGTTTTAGAATCATTAAAAGGCAAGTGAAATAAAGCAGACCAATTACATGAAGGGTAAAAGGTATAATACGAAGGAACGCAGTAAAGATAAATGGTCAAGGGCTGTTGTGTTTTCTATTCCTGTAACATAAAGTGTTCGATAAGAATCTCATATTCAGGCGTATCGGCGACTAAGACAGCAGGTCGACCCTCTTTTGCTCAACGGCTCCGTCATGGGACGAAGAAACGCTCTTTTTTTCGAAAAAAGAATATATTTTACTTGCAGGACAGTTGTAAAATTTCCGGGAAAGTACATTAGCCTGGAACATTATAACATATATTTAAGAAAAAATAATGTTCGGAAGTAATGAAAAGCGTAATTTTTAGGTCATATGACCAAGCCTTTCATCATTACAATAAGAAAAGTAAAATGAACCAATGAAAAGTTTTATTAACAAGTCACATGACTTGTTATGCTTACGTTACGCGCTGCGCGCCCCGGATGACTTCCGGATGCGCTAACGCGGCGCGTCATATGACGCATTACGCGACAACGCAGGTACAGAATATAGTCAAAATGTCTCCACCAACCAGCGGTCGGAACACAACCCCTTTCAGCAGGCTAAATAGTTCTGTTAAATGGCAACAGAAGGGACAGGCAACAAGAACCATCAGTCAAAGAGGGGAGGGCTAGTTCTTCTCTACCGGGTTACATTGGGGCGCTACCGGAACTGATCGAATTGGTAGTCTACAGTGTTTCTGGATGTTTCAGACTGAAGCTGGGGTTAGCATGAGAGCAGCACCATTTCGTAGCTCCGTCGTGGTCATTCCGCAACCAATCATGGCAGCCGTTCTTTATCGTTATTTTGGGCGGGGTGGGTGGCGGAGCCGAGCTGTTTTGCAGCCATCATTGTGTGGAGTTCAGTTCATCTCACTAGTTTTGTATTTGTCATGAGGGGTTGTTCCTAATGTTTCTATTTTAGCGAGGTCAAAAAGAGATCCCATTAGTGGCCTACTGATTTTGCTCGATTCCTTTTCTTTTTTTTTACACGATTTTTCGTTATCTGGAAAGACTAAACAGAGTATTGCGACTCTGTGTTTGTTTGTAAATAGAGAATGAACCAAAGAGAACTAATTCTAAAACAGTAAATACTTGGATAACAATCAATCAAATGGAGAGAGAAGCAGGCACGACGGATTACAACGGGGGCAAACGCCTGCGTTAACTACCTTTCACTATCTGCAAAGAGAGAGTACTCCTAATAGAAATGAGGGGGGGGGCACCATTCAAAGCAGATCAGTGTGCATAAACACGAAAATGTTTTCACTTACCACGTACTTGACATTCGACAGCTTATGATATTTGCTATTAAAAAACCATTGAAATTCACTGAAAAAACCATAGGTTATAGACCATATATAGTTAGGAATTAGCATTTACAAAACCTTGAAAATTCACTGAAAAAACCATAGGTTATAGACCATATATAGTTAGGAATTAGCATTTAAAAAACCTTATTTTACTCACACAAAACCATTGAAATTCCATATATAGTTAGTTGCACTAACTATATATCGCGCACCCGCAATCCACTGCTGATCATGTCACATATTACATCATTCATGACATGGTCAGTGACATCACTGATGACATCACTGATGACATCTCAAATGACATCACTGATGACATCACTGATGACATCTCATTTGACATCATTCTTGTGCTAATACGATAAACCTCTTCAGACTCTAATATAACCTTAGATACACTCAGTGTATACAGACACTCACACACTGCCACTCATTCATGGAGTTACTCACACACCCAGTCACTCATGCAAAGAAACAATCTCACCTCCATTTCTTCAACTATACAGTTAAACACACCTTACTTATTGAAACATATACTAACACATATTTACTCTCTTATACAATCCCTGATACAAGTTCACAATGATCGATACAACCACTCACTCATTCAGTGGCTCTCATGCACAGTTATTTATATATGCCAACTCTCACATGTACTGTGTTTTACATATGTACTTACTATGACATGTAGCATTGAGATATCCATTCACTCATCAATACACTCATGCACACAGTCAACTGCCCATGTAGCTGTTTCCACATGCACTCTTGAACTCATACACCTAGTGAATAAACTGCTCACACATCTATGCATAGAGTCACACACCTTCCAGCCACCCCCACACAAACTCAATCTCCCATAGAAATACTTGGGCAACCAATTAATAACACATATAGCCTCTCGTATAGCTAATGATCAACACATGCAGCAGTTTACAGAACAACAGACATAATGATGCACAAATTAAGACAGTTTAGTCACTAACCCATGCATTCAGTGAGACACATTTAATCACTCACTCATACAGTCAGTCACGCACCTACTAAATCCTTCATCCAGACACTTATACATCCACTCATTCTTCAATATGTAAGACATATTTTAACTTTACAGAAACATACAGTCACTGGATGTTGTCATCAGTGATGTCATCAGTGATGTCATTTGAGATGTCATCAGTGATGTCATCAGTGATGTCACTGACCATGTCATGAATGATGTAATATGTGACATGATCAGCAGTGGATTGCGGGTGCGCGATATATAGTTAGTGCAACTAACTATATATGGAATTTCAATGGTTTTGTGTGAGTAAAATAAGGTTTTTTAAATGCTAATTCCTAACTATATATGGTCTATAACCTATGGTTTTTTCAGTGAATTTTCAAGGTTTTGTAAATGCTAATTCCTAACTATATATGGTCTATAACCTATGGTTTTTTCAATGAATATATATATATATATATACTTATTTATATATATATTTAATGAAAAAACCATAGGTTTCACACCAGTTATAGTTAGGAATTAGCATTTTAAAAACCTATTAAATTCACTGAAAAAACCATAGGTTTCACACCAGTTATAGTTACCTGGAAATTTTACTGACATAAAACCATTGAAATTCCCACGTTATAGTTAGTTGGACTCACTATAACTTGCGCGTGTAATGCACTGCTGATGACATCACATATTACATCACTCATGACATGGTCAGTGACATCACTCATGACATCACTGATGACACCATCCAGTGAATGTGTGTCTTTCTGAAAAATGAATATGTTTTCTATATGTATATGTAAAGGTCGATGGAAGAATACATGTTTAAATAAGTGTCTTAATGGATGTTTTTTAAAAAAAAAAATTGATTGGTTAACTGGCTTATCACACCAGTTATAGTTACCTGGAAATTTTACTGACATAAAACCATTGAAATTCCCACGTTATAGTTAGTTGGACTCACTATAACTTGCGCGTGTAATGCACTGCTGATGACATCACATATTACATCACTCATGACATGGTCAGTGACATCACTCATGACATCACTGATGACACCATCCAGTGAATGTGTGTCTTTCTGAAAAATGAATATGTTTTCTATATGTATATGTAAAGGTCGATGGAAGAATACATGTTTAAATAAGTGTCTTAATGGATGTTTTTAAAAAAAAAAAATTGATTGGTTAACTGGCTTATTAAGTGTATCTTAGTGAATACATATATTAGCGAGTATTGTTTAAATATTTAAATGTTTGTATCAGTGTTTCATTTTGTGTATAATTGGCTGCATGGGTTGGTGACTGATTCACTGTTTGTATGAGTTTTTAAGACAGCATATGTGCAGGACTGTATGGGTGGATGAGTGTGTATATGTGTGTGTTAGTGAGTGAATGACTGTCACACTAGTATCTTTATCATTAACCTCATTTGTTCTAATCTAGTATATGTGAGTATTGATGTATATAAGTGATTATATGTGAGAGTGAGAGATTGAACGAGTTCTTGTTTAAATAAGTATGTGTTTCTATAAGTGATTGTTTAAGAGAGTAAGTATGTGTAAGTTTCCTTAGAAGTAAGGTGGTAGTGTGTGTATAGCTGTATATGCAAATAAATGGATGTTCAATAGTTTATTTGCATGTGTGAGTAAATGTAAATGTAAATGTAGTTGAGCTTATATAGCGCACAGCTACCCGCAGTGGGTTTCCCGGCGCTTGCTTAGGGAACCCTTCCTTGTATTCCCCTGTGAGATAGCAGGGTATCCACAAGGTGAAAGTCAGGCATCCCGCCGCGAGGGGCCGTTGTGGAGATTAAGCAAGCTATTGCCCAGAGTCGCAGAGTGTGAACCCGTGAGTCGAGGAGGCACCGGGGCGAGAATTATCGAGTCCATGGAATTTTTAGCCCAAGACCCGCCGAGGCGGGGAATTGAACCCTGGTCCAGGACCGATCTCAACTTCCGGGTCTGCTGCCTCTAACCCCTGAGCCACACTTCTTCTGAGTATGTGTGTGAGTAACTTTTTGATGACTGTCGGTGTGTAACAGGATGTATAGGTGTATCACTACATATGATGAGTGAGTATATGTATGAGTGACTATATAGAACTATTGATGAATGAGTGGATGTGTATATAGATCGTGATAATACTGAATTGGTTGTAACTGGTATGGATATCTCTTTTTTTTGGAAAATTTTAGTTTCTTTTTTTGAATATGTGTTTCAAGGGTTACATTACACTGAAAGGAGGTCTGTAACTCTGTCACAAGGATGGTGTCATCAGTGATGTCATGAGTGATGTCACTGAACATGTCATGACTGATGTAATATGTGATGTCATCAGCAGTGCATTACACGCGCTAGTTATAGTGAGTCCAACTAACTCTAACGTGGGAATTTCAATGGTTTTATGTCAGTAAAATTTCCAGGTAACTATAACTGGTGTGAAACCTATGGTTTTTTCAGTGAATTTAATAGGTTTTTAAAATGCTAATTCCTAACTATAACTGGTGTGAAACCTATGGTTTTTTCATTAAATTTCATCAGTTTTTTAAATGCTAATTCCTAACTATAACTGGTGTGAAACCTATGGTTTTTTCAGTGAATTTCTTAGGTTTTTTAAATGCTAATTCCTAACTATATGTATGGGAGATTGAGTGTGTGTGGGGGTGGCTGGGAGGTGTGTGACTTTGTGCATAGATTTGTGAGCAGTTGATTCACTAGGTGTATGAGTTCAAGAGTGCATGTGGAAACAGCTACATGGGCGGTTGACTGTGTGCATGAGTGTATTGAAGAGTGAATGGATATCTGAATGCTACATGTCATAGTAAGTACATATGTAAAACACAGTACATGTGAGAGTTGGCATATATAAATAACTGTGCATGAGAGCCAGTGAATGTGTGAGTGGCTGTATGGATCATTGTGAACTTGTATCAGGGATTGTATAAGAGAGTAAATATGTGTTAGTATATGTTTGAATAAGTAAGGAGTGTATAACTGTATAGTTGAGGAAATGGAGGTGAGATTGATTCTTTGCATGACTGACTAGGTGTGTGAGTAACTTCATGGATGAGTGACAGTGTGTGAGTGTCTGTATACACTGAGTGTATCTAAGGTTATATTAGAGTCTGAAGAGGTTCATCGTATTAGCACAAGAATGATGTCATCAGTGATGTGATCAATGATGTCAAATGAGATGTCATCAGTGATGTCATCAGTGATGTCATTTAAGATGTCATCAGTGATGTCATCAGTGATGTCATTTGAGATGTCATCAGTGATGTCATCAGTAATGTCTCTGACCATGTCATGAATGATGTAATATGTGACATCATCAGCAGTGGATTGCGGGTGCGCGAAATATATAGTTAGTGCAACTAACTATATATGGAAATTTCATTGGTTTTGTATGATTAAAATATTCACCCAACTATATATGTTCTCAAACCTATGGTTTTTTCTGTGAATTTCAATGTTTTTTTAATAGCAAATATCAATAGCTGTAAAATAGATACTTCATTAAAATGAATAATGTATTTTATATTTTTTTAATACAATTTTTTTGTTTAATGTTTTTTTTTTTTTTTAATTTTTGCCCTGGTGCGCTCCCGTTACGCGCACCGGGCAGTGCACCGGTAAGCGCAACTCTATTCAGCGCCCCGGTGCGCGTAACGGTGAGCACCCCGTCAGCGCAATTGCCGCGAACGAAAACAACATCGTGATGCGCCGCGTAAGAGTGACGTATCGCGTAACCGTGTGATGCGTTCTTTCGGCATGCTGCGTAAACGCACCCGGAAGCGCTCCATGGTGCGCGAAACGTAAGCACGCCGGGGCGCGTAGCGTAAGCGCGTCGGGACATGTGACCTGAAAATAACACTTTTCATTGGTTCTCAACTTTTTTTTTCTCCAAATGATGAAAGCCCCCTCCTTTTTTCCTCATTCTTACTTTCTTCTTTGAGAAAGCAAGAGCTATTTGTGAGCAGAGAAATGGCTTCAATAGTAGCTCCAGCTGGTGCACCCCCACCACCACCACCACCACCCAGAAAGGAAGGTCCACCACCCCAGATCCTTCCAGGAGTTGAAGAAGAGGAGGAAGAAGATGATGAGGAGGAACAGCCTAGGAGATTCTTGCGGGAAGAACCTAGGGAAAGGCATGTGAAAGTGCATTTTATATGGAAGTACTTCTCCATCCCTGCTGGGCAAAAAAAAGTGAATGCCCCACATGTCACCTGTTTGATTTGCGACAAAGTCCTCTCCAGGGGCAACCCAAATAAAAAGTATTCCTTTGGGAATTATACAATGATCCGCCACATGGAGAGGTGGCATCCTAACAATTTGGCACAGGCTGAGATACGGGACATGCTTCAGAAGAACAGAGATCCTCAGGCCAGCACCTCCACAGGTGAATTTTCGGTTGCAGCACCAGAAGGGCGCCAAATGGTGCCAAACATACAAAAAAAATTTGGTGAATTAAAGATGGTCTGCATTTTTTGTGGAAAGACCCTCTGCTACGGGCAACTAAGTATTTCCCTCATTAATGATGCTGTAGACAACCACCACTGCAGCAAGAAAAGAAAGCAGTAGCTTTTTTTTTATTTTTTTTGCTACTGTCGAGCCACTGTTAATTCCCAGTTTTTTGTTTCTTCCCTAAAAAATATATAAAATAGTTCATAAAAACCAAAGAAAACAAAAAATGTTCAGAAAAAAATATATATATATAAAACAACAAAAAGAATTAAAAAAAAGTTCTTATCAGAACTACCTCACATTTATAAAATTAAACCTATATTTTTAAAGGATCCCTGTCAATTTTTTCTCCTTAGGGTACGCGTACCGGGGCGCCCCCCCCAAAAAAAAATAAAAAATTTAATGAAACAGTTAGCATGAGGAAAGGACACAAACAGAGTTATGTTAAGAGAAAAAGAGCTACAAGATGACCACAGAGGGATTGTTTATTACATAGTTAAAAATTAGAGAAGGTGTATTTGGATGAAAGTGAAAAAAGTAAAATGACTAAAGAAGCGAAAGAAAGGAAGAGAGAGGAAGAACACTAAAGTAGAGATAGTGTGAGACTGTGATTGGCTGTTAAAAGAAAAAGAAAGGAAAGTAAAACATGGAGAATGAAGGGTAGTGGCTGAATCACGATAAATAAAGAACAATGAGGAAAAGTGAGAAAAGACCAGGTAGTATAAGTAAAAAGGGGTGAAAGAGGGAGAAAAATTGAATTACGAAAACACATGTGGAGTGACAAAGAGAAAGGACAAAGAGAGTAAAGGAAACAGTACCTGAAAGGGCTTGAGTAAAACAGCAAAAAAAGATCAGTAATGCAGTGTGTGTGACTTATAGGGAGTCAGTGGGTGTAGGTCGCAGTGTGGGTGTGTAAGGTGTGTCTGTGGGTGTGGCTGTGTGGAGTGTTTTGGTGTGGGTGGAGGTGAGGGTGTGTGAAATATGTGTGAGGAGTGTATGAGTGTGGGGTGTATATGTGTTCGATCTATGTGTGTGTATGGAATGTGTGTGTGTGTTTCAGGAGTGTGTGTGGGGGGATTTTTTGTGTGTATGAGGTGTGTGTGTGGTGTGTGTGGGGTGTATGTTACAGGTGTGTGTATGTGTTGGAATGGGGATGAGGTGTATGTGTAGGAGTAAGGTAAATAATTAAGAAAAAGAGAATGAGTGAAGAAGCAAAGGAAGGGATTAGAGGGTAAGTAAAGTAAAGAAAAGGGATGGAAAGAAGTTGAATATGAGATGGGAAATCGGAAAAGGGGAGTAAACATGTAGAATAAGAATAATTGAGTGAAGCAGAGTAAAGACACATGAGTGTGGTAGATTAAGAAAATGTTAGTGAGCTTAAAGCAAAGGGTGATCACAAACTACATTTTTTAGTCATACTTACCATATAATAAATACATTTTTTAACTACACTTTGTATCTGTGAAAGAGAGAAGAAAAATAAGTTATAATTAGTAAAATATGTATTTTAAATTAAAAGATCCAAAAGAAGAGGTTAAAAATCATAACGCTCTATTTAGAAATAAAGTTAGAGTGAAGAACACAGAAAGGGAAATAAACTAAGGTAGAAGGACAAAAAGAGGGAACAAGAAATAGAAGGAGAGCAAATTACAAAGAGTAAGGCATATAAATTCACTGAGAAAAAGAGAGAGAAGAACAGAGAAATGAAATGAAGGTAAGAAAGATACTAAAACAATGTGATTTACCAAAACTAAATCAGGAAACAGTAGTAAGTAAAAAGATAATAACTGAGACAGAAAACAGTCTAATTAAGGATGCATTTAGAAGAATGAGGAATACAAGATAACTGAGAGTAAATGAAGAACAGTCATAGAGTGAAAGGATGAAGGGAGACAGGATAATATACAACGATTAAGGAAAATGGACTGAGAAAGTTATAAGGTAGACACACTAAGAGAAAAAGTGAGTGAGGTGGAGTACAATGAGTGAGAAAAGGAAATAAGTAAGTGAGCAAAAAGAAGGAAAGAAAGGAGAAGACGACTAAAACAGTGGTACTGAGAAAAAATAATTTGGTGATGAAAGTAAAGAGAAGGACATTGAAAGAAAATAAATGAGGGATAGTAATGGAACCAGAGTAAAAGAAATGGGATGAAGAACGATAAGAAAGGAGCAGTGAAGTTGTTGTAAAAGAAGTGATAGAAGGTAGATAAACACAAGTGAACATAACACAAGTAGAGTGAGGACATAAAGTAAAGTAAAAGTAAAGTCCACATTTGTAAAGCGCACAATCACCCGTAAGGGTCTCTAGGCGCTGGGGGCCGTCGGGAAGATTAAGCGAGAGGACATAGAAGTAGTGAACGAAAAACAGAGAGAAGAGGTCAAAAGTAAGGAGCAAACAAAGATAAGCTAAGGAGAGTGGGTGATTTATAGTGATAGAGTGCAATAATACTGCTGAGTGAGTAAACAGGAATTACTAAAAGAGCAAAAGAGGAAAATACGGAAAAGAGAAGTAAAGCAGAAAGACTGAAAGCTGAAAAGTTATGCAAGGGAGAGACGGGATACACACAGTTGAAATGAAAATGAGGGGTTTTCAAAGAAGTGGAGTAAGGGAACGGGGGTTACAGAGAGTGAGAGAAAGACATTATAAGTGAGTAAAAAGAGCTGAAAGAGGAATGGAAAAAGGAAAGTAAATGTCAGAGAATGGGAATACAATTTAATTTACACAATCCAAAGTATAAAATAACTTGTAAAACATGTTACAAAGTTTTTTTTTGCTGTTCTCAGAATATATTGAATTTCACTTAAAAGAGTGAGTTCAAATTACTCATCATATGACAGCGGGAAAAAAAAACACAATCTAAAAGATTGTGTTTTAAAAAAAAACTTAGATACTGACAAATGACAAATGTACGCTAAAGTTAGATTGACTTACTTTTCCTTGAGGCCAAATACTGTATCATGGTGGTCCTTTTCTCGTTGGAAAGTACTTTGCTGTTCACTTAAAAATCCATTTCATCGACTTTCTAGAAGAAAAGCTCCAAGAACATCTGAAATATTTTCAATATTTTCATATACTCCTTTTTTCAGTCATGACTCTTTACTCATTCCTGCACCTTTCCATTTGGCCAAATAGTGTCAGATGTATGAGTATATGTTCAAATTAATTCTAAGGCACTCTGAAATGATCTTTTTCCCGACGTTCTGAAAGAAAGGCTCTACCACATTTTCACAATATTTAATTATTTGTATAACCATCTCTGACTCACTCATGTTCATCATTTTGTATAATACTAACTTCACTTATTATGAGATCCAATTACAGTACCTATATGACAAGTCAATTTTTTATATTGCCTGGAACACTTTTACTCAGAATATATATTTTAAACAGCAAAATAACCTTTATGAACTACTCCCGTCTTCATATGCCAATTACTTTTACCTAAATTTTGGCTGTAAAAACACTAGGTATGAATTTATAAAGCCAAAAGGCAAACGTTGTTTGAAAGTCAAATGAGTGTCTTTACATTGGGTCCAACCTTTAGAAGTTTTTAAATAGCATGTGTAATGCCCTGATGTTGTAGAAGGACCATCATGAAAAATAATAGCTACAGTTGCAAAGGTTCTTCCTGATATCGATAACTGTGAAGCCACGAAATTTTTAATAGAAGTTGTCAATTTAGTTCCATCAGGTCTACATCGTTGGAACATTAAAATGACATAGTGACCATAATTTTGTAGAAATAATGTGGACAGCATTGTAGACTTACATTGGGTACACACCATATTGTGATCAGCTGCTTTAACTAGATTATTAAAAGGTACTGATTTGCAGTCTGGTAAAGTCAAATATATAAATCTTTCAGTGTCTATTTGTTAGACCTGGCATCATTGGCATGAGTCTCTCCTCCATTTTTTCTGTTTGCCTCCTCTGTTTACGATGTTTTTGCTGGTAAATGCTTTGGGCACTGTGCCACTGCTGATCAGTGCCACAGTGCAAGTGCTCCCTATGTGAAATTGCTGTATTGATTGAATTCCATGTTTGGCTTATTTGGTTTACTGTCAGTCCCTAGTAGAGTGCACCAGGAGTGCCAGGGCTTGTAAATACAAATGCTGCTAGTGGGCCTGCAGCACGTGTTGTGCCACCCACAAGAGCGGCCTAGTAAAAGTATGTCTGAAGGTCTACCATTGCTAGACCACGTGCAGTCTGGTACTGTCACGAGGACTGCGCAAGTACACCTACTTGCCAGTCCCTAAACCTTCCCTTAACTTCATGTTAGTCACCCCTATGGTAGGCCCAAGGGCAGGGTGCATTGTAAGCATAAGGTAGGACAAGCCTGACAAGGTTGGCATGTCCTAATAGTGAATTACAGCCATATTCGTTTTTCACTATTGTAAGGTAACCTGCTCTCCATCAGTTAGAATGGGCTGCCAGGATTATTAACGCTATAATCCTAGCGGGCTCGGGGAGCATGGTGCAATGTCGAGTTTGGTATCCCTGAACTCAGGGTTTAATAACGCATCCGTTTGTGTGGATGGTTTTTGGACTCTGTGTTTGAAAATAGCACTTTTAGAAAGTAGCTATTTTCTTGTCTAACTGTCTACCGGTCTCTGCTGGTTCTGGTGTGCGTGTGACAGGAGCTGGGTGGCTCCAGAGGTCTGAATGAGTCAGTATGGGATGAGTGGGGCATTTGCATTGAGAGTAGGGGAAGAGTAGCTCCTGATAGCCTGCCCTGCCTGATACAATGCTGGCTCCGCCCCCCTGCCAGGCGGCTGATGACTCTGTGCCTGCCTGGGACTTTCCTGGCCCACCTCCTGCCGGGCACTTGATGGCCCTGCCCCTGCCAGTGACAATGCTGGCTCCCCTCATGCTGGGCGGCTGAAGACTCTGCCCTGCACAGTGAGTAGGCCAGGTGCTTCGGCCTGGCAACACCCACAACAAACCCAAGATGGGGGGAAATTCCCCTGCATGGACAAAGGGATCAAAGCCAAAAAGGGGTATAAGAGAAGGACCCCTGAACCAAGAATTTAGATCACTTCTGACAAGGAAACCTGAACCAAGGACAAGAAGCCTGCTGATCTAAGGACTGCCTACCCCTTCTGCCAGAGTGCTGTTTGTTGGGGGAATCCTGCATTGCTTCTTTATTTTTGCCAAGGAACCAGGAGAGAGGAACTGTGTGTGTACTCTCAATCTTTGCTAAGAAAATCTCCAAGGGCTGGAAGAGTGCCAGTCTCCTGTTGAAGTCACAGGGCTAAAGGACTTCATCTGCTTAAAGTGCTATTTGCTGGAACTTGTGAATCCAGCACCTCTGAAAGAATCCAGCAATCTCGACGCCGACGGACGCCGCCGAATCCAGCTCGACATCGTGAGTAACGGCTCCAGTGTCCCGCTTCCTCGCCGCCGGCCGCCGGGCCCGATCGACGCCAGCAACAACGCCAGTGAGTAGTGAGTTCGGCTCCAGCTCCAAGTGACCTCGTGTCTGCACCGCTGCTGATCGCATCGACTTCGAGCCCTCTCGACGCCGTGAGCGCTGCTCACTCTTGCAACATCGACATCGACGACGCCGTATCTTGCTTCATCTCGTGAGCGCTGCTCCCGCCTGACTTCGGTCGACGCCGCTGCAGATCGCCCCGACTCCGAGGCCCGATCGACGCCGAAGACGCGACCCCGGACATCTCGACGCCACTGATCATCGAGTGCTTCACTTTTCCAAGGTACTGTGTTGTGGGGGTCTGTGCGACTCCGGGCTCGACGTAGCGCTCCTCGCGGTCGACGCCGAACCTTTGGATTAACTTTGCCTCGATGTCGTGTGACTCCCGTGTGGGTTACATTGTTGCCAAGAACTGTGTCTTAAAGAAGAAGAGTTGCTTTTGATACTAAAGACTTTGTGCTAAGAAGAAACCGTGCTTGAACTATTATTTTTCCTTCCAAGAGTATTTATTAAGATTGTGGTATATTTTTGTCGTTATTTGGTCTTGTGCTAAGCCTTATATAAAAATCCTTATTTTTATAATACTACTGTGTCGTGTCCATTTGTAGTGTATTCACTTTATTACTGTATGTGGTCATAAATGCTTAACGCACTGCCTCTGAGATAAGCCTGTCTGCTTTGCCAAGCTACCAAGGGGGTGAGCAGGGGTTATCTAAGTGTGTGATCCCCTTGCCCTGACTAGAAAAGGTGTGTCCCTATTTGTCAGAAGTGTATACCTCTGCCAACTAGAGGCAGCCGCTTCTAACACTATTCTAGTAGTACTTGATGAAGCACAGTTATCACAGTCATGTTGCCATTGATAAGAAAGATTAAAAAGATTTTTTATATCTACTCCTTCATCTTCCAAATACATCAAACATATACATTAAAAATTCCTGACAATCCTGCTGAATTATCTGTGAAAATTGATTTTGACCTGAACATATGTCTACAAGATTCCTAATTTCTGAAACACTTTCTATTTTTCCTCTATCACTACTACATTTCTCTAACACAGAATTCAATTAACAGCACAATGTTTGTTCTCGATTTTCGACAATCTGTTTTTGTAAATTTTGAAGAAAAAAAACAACATTAACTACTACATTAGCATAGCAGTTGACACCAGAACTGTTTTCAAACTGAAATCCAACAACATCTTCAACAGAATAATTTTTATTTCTGCTTACAATTACAGTTTCATCTATTTTTTGTCTTTTTGCTACTACCTTACTGCAATTACTCTCATTTCTTCTTTTTCGGCCTACCACACGTTTTTCAATCAGAGGTAATTGAGGCAAATGTGGAGCATACTCTCTTCTTAACCTATTGTATTCTTTAACACAATCTAGATCAGCACAAATCTTTGTTTCATCACACTCAATCAAGTACAATCCTGATAAAGTTCTCACTCGTGATAATGCCACATATGCCATACCCTCTTTAAACACAGAACTTCCAATGTTCACCAAAGCATTATCTACACTTAAACCTTGAGCTTTATGAATTGTCACTGCATATGCCAAACAAACAGGAAACTGTTTTCGGCGAACATATAAGTCTTTCACAAGCAAAAATCTAGCTGAACAACGACAAATTTGTTCTATTTCGTCAATGCCATCAAATTTAATTTTAAAAATTTCAATTCCATCTCTATTTTTGTAATTCACAAAACCAACAACATGACCCATTGCTCCATTTACCAGACCTCTTTCAAAATTTAAATTCCTTCTCAAAATAATACGACAATTTAAACACACATTCAGAGTCTTTTCAAAACCAGCAGTTTTAGATATAGTCTTCTCCAATGAATCCAATTTTGATTTCAAATTTTCTGACAAAATAATTGTTGCTCCCATATGCTCTATTTTATCTATAGCTTCCAGTTTCACTATCTCTTCATTTTCTAACTTCAGCATTTTGTTGTTGAACATGGAACATTCTGTCAGAGTAGGCATCAAACATATGGCAGATTTCTTCTCGTTAATTTTCTTAAAAATATTCTCTGGAAGAATGTTTTCATTTGGGTACAAATTAGAAATTAACCGTCCATGTAAAGCTTCTTTCCCTTGCTGACTTATTTTTCCTACTCTTACATCTTGTAAAATATTTTTATAATCTTCATCCTTTGCCTGCCGCATATTTTGAAGCAGTTCTGCATATTTGAAGTTTAACCATATATTAACATTTCCAATGCTTCCTAGGCACTTCCTGGTATCTTCATGTGTGAGCATTTTGAACACAGGTTGTCCTTTCACTGGAGTCAACTGCAGAAGATATCCAAAAACAATAATATGTTTTCCTCCAAATAAAACATCATAGTCTGTTCTAAGAATTTCTTGCATTCTCAAATGCACAAAAGCAAGTATTATATTTGACACCATGCTTACTTCATCAATGATAAGAAGTTTCATTTTCTTCAGGACTCTCGAAACTTCGGAACACGCATCTCCAGATAGCTTGTGATATTGCAATTTGTTATTATGCTCCACTGGCAGCATCAGTAAACGATGTAAAGTAATCCCTTTAATATTATGTGCTGCCAGCCCAGTTGGAGCGGTAACAACACAAGACAGCGGTGATTCAGTCCTTTTCTGCAGATAAGATGCAATTACTTTAATCAGAAAGCTTTTTCCAGTTCCCGCTTCTCCACTCACATACAGTCGGACAGGCTTAAATGATGTACATGAGCACTCTTTCTTCTCATGACTCAATCCATGTTCAACCTGTTCTGTGACTTCGTCATATATCAGTTTCTGCTCAAGGTTTAATTGTTTCACCAAATTTTCTAAATTAATTACATCCTCTTGAGCTTGCTCCATAGCTCTTTCCACTTCATCCATGGCAGTGGCAGCTTCATTTTGGATAATTGGTCCTCCTAGTGGATCCTGACTCAATGAAGCAGAACTCTGACTGCCTTGAGAACTATTTCTCGCAATCTCTGCAGCAATTGTTGATTCTTGCTCTATTTCTTCATTCAACATTTGCAGATAATTTGGAAAAACAGGACATTCTATGGTATCCTTCGTAGCATTAAAAGAGTCTTCATAACAGAGAAAATCTCCAAGTAGTTCCTCTTCTTCTCGCCATGGTTTAAAGAGTTGCAAAAGAGCAAAATAGTAAAATTCTCTTTTGTCTGGATTTTCACAACTCAATTTTCGATGATTAATCAAATGACCTTTTTCACTAGACATCCTTCACATCCAATGATTCCATATATTCCATTATTGATATCTTCTCTGATGTTCTTCTTATAAATATATCTTTGCAGAACTTCATAGAGACAAACGTTCTCAAGGTGAGGACTTCTATTTGGATAGTATGTATCCAACATGTTTGTCTTCAAAATATCTGTACTTTCTGGTTCTTTCTCCGCCAAATACTCTATTTCTTGTACAGATTTCAACACTCGATTTCGAGTTGCAGCAAGACCTAGACTCACCCAAATGATGGTTCTAGATTTGGCATATAGACTTGCTGATGACAATCGATCAGAACATGCATATGCTCCAATTTCTCGATGCGATAACATCTTCAGACTGTAACTGTATAATTTCTTGCTTAGACTCTTTTCATGTGAAATGTCCTCCAACATTTCCTTCAGTTCTGTCTTTTCTTTTTTTGTGATGTAAGACGTCACATATAGAGCCACAGCAATAGAGTTGTCAGTAACGAATTGAATATCCATGTTAGCATTCCACATGGACAAAATCACTGGGTTGTAGTCGTTGATGTACTTGGACTCTTCGTTTCTTTTTAAATTGTATGTATTTTTTGGTGATTTCCTCGTCACAGTATGTCGCAGAGAAGACATCAAATTATTTACTCTTCCTTTAGAAATCACTGGTCGTGGAAAACTGAAACAACATTTTGTGTAGAACTTGTCCTTGTTTCTGAATTTTTGACGACAGTACTTTCCACAACGATGGGATTGAAAGCGTAAAACTTGTTGCCTTAAACTGTTTTCCTCTGTAGTTTTCTGAACAGCACATGTTGAATACTCTTCAATAAAGCTCATCACTGTCTCATCCAAATCTGTTCCAAATTTGGGTGCATCTTTAATCCACAACAACATATGTATGTGAGGAGCACCTCTCGCTTGATACTCCTTTCTCCAAAAGAAATCCAAAACCTCTCCAAGGGGAGGTTTTTTTTTTGTTGGTAATAAAATACATCATAGCTTCAAATCTATGATTGAAATATCTTCATACATTTACTGGATCCAAAGAACACAGTTCTCCAGGTGTTTTGAATTCTATATTTTGTATATTTGCATTTGCCTCTCGTAGAAATTGAAGTAAGTCATCCCATGCATACTCGGCACAGCTAAGAGTGAGAAACCATGTAGGAGTTCCTAAGTTTCTTAGCATACATTTCAATTCCCCATGACGACGGTACCAATACTCGTTTGTACCACGCTGACATGCCATGAGATTGATTAGATGAGATTCCAAAATATTATCTTGCAGATTCACATTCTCCATAAAGTCCCTCGCTGAAACATTTTGCAGATGTGCTCCACTTTTCAGGATATGGTTTACTGCATAAGAAAGCCCAGACAAGTCACTTTCATACAGTAGATGAAACAAATAGGGAATGCATTGGCGAAACCTTGGATCTTCAGCATATAATCTTACAGTTCAATATTCAGATGCAGGAATTTGAAGTGGTCGATCGTCATATCGTCCACCTCGACCTGTTGGAAATAGCTGTGGAAAACAACGAGCTTCCAAACTTTCTTCCCATACACTAACGGGACTTCCTTTTGCTGCTTTCATTTGAAACAATTCAATTGCATTCCCCATTACTTCTTTGGAATGCAAAGGATGAACAGTATAATGTTCATATATTTCTTCACTTCTAGAGACACCAACTTTTTCAATTTGGCCGACTGAACAATCACTGTCTTCATCCACAGCTGTTTCCTCTGCTGCAACACATACATGTTCATAATACTCATTGTTTTTGACTAAATACAACGTTGCCTTTTTGACTTTCCTAACATCCACTAAATCTTGCCAGATTTTTTTACTCTTTGTCGGAACCCCCTTAACTAGAATAACTAAAGGTTCCTCTTCTACTTTTTCTATACCAATTGTATCAATATTTTTTTTGAAATCTAGAGGCAAATAAACAACTCTTCCCTTTAATCCTCTCTGCAAATCTGTAGGAGGCAATTTCCCTATCTTAGGCTCCATGCGAACAATTGCCTGAAAAGGGTGGACACATTGAATCAAAATAGACTCATATGTATTTAAATCCATCAATTCAGGGGGAATGTCTACCAACTCCAGATTATTATGAACAGCTCTAGCAGGCATTCTGTTTTGATTTAATTTATCATAACGTTATTTACAAATACGCTGATCTGAACTCAAATCAAAACAATTCTCCACCCACAAATAAGTTGCTAAATCTTTCCACTCATAATTATTCATCTTTTCGCTTTTTACATATAAATCAACTAATCTAGTTTGATGCTTATAATGACTTCGTCGACAACACACACAAGTAAAGTTCGGCCTTTCACTTGATTTCACCTTAAACCTGGTAATTTCCTGCTCAAACTTTTCTGTATTTGAAATGTTTACATTGTCTTCCACATTACCTTGAATTGTTGTCTCAATTTCTACACTGTCCTCTTTTTCACCAAAATAACAAATCTCAATTTCTTCACAAATCTTCTTCACATCTAATTCAGTTCCATGCAAAAGAGCACTGTTTAATTGTTTAAGCTTAAGTGCTGGATTTCTTGCATAATACAACATTCTCACTAATTTCCTCATTTTGGTATAATGCACTGCTAACATCCTAAAATGATGAAAAACACTCTGACAGACTTTTCTAGAAAGACAAGCCAGTGAATGCCCTTGCAAACCTGTGTTTTCTCTCACTCAACAAGGATCTAAGTCTTGCAACAACTTCACTTTCTGCTTTAGACTTTTCTTACTATATGTACGTAAGAAATTACAAAACAAATCAATTGATTCCTGTCGCACACTACAAATACTACTACACTTCCAAGTGTACACTGGACCCTTAGTACGTCTCCCTAAAACGTCATCAGTTAACACCTCTTCTGGTTCTCTAGGCACAAGTTTCTCTTTTTCAATCGGACAACCGTCTTTCACTTCATACGCTCGACCACAGGTGTCAACTGCATGCACTAAATCATTATCCTGGAAGTAACTCTCCTCATTAAAAAATGGCTCACAACTTGAACTGTGCATCCATTCTCCTGAAAAAACTTTACAAAAATTAGTCCGATTAATTACTCTTTTCCATCTACTGTTTGATTTGAAAACATCAATTGTCTTGTTAAGTGTCCTAATTCTATTGATTATTAAAATAAATATTTTTTTCTTAACTTCAAAAGCCTGATCAACAATCTTCTCTACACTTTTCTTTTTCTTATAAAAAGCAGCTCTCTGTTTACCTTTCCTAATGTTTTTTAACAAATTTAAAGCCACCCTATTGCGAAACATTCGTCTACGAATGTCTCTAAACTGATTCGCCTTCTATTCCTATACATATTATTCTCTCCTGCTCCAGTTGTAGGATTCTTTGAGGTTCTCTCCTTCCTTTTCAAATTTACTCTCTCATTTTCTTTTTCTACATGCTGTCCATTATTTTTTTTTAAAGTACATATGTTCTGAATAAAAGACTTAGTTGTCTTACCAGGAGCTTGGTTCCTGTTTTTTGAAGTATTTGTTGTTGAAGAGTACTGTAATTCCGTTGCTGTTTTTGATTTTTCTCGGTTACGTTGTTTTCTTGTCCTTTCCCTTGTGGGCATGTTTGCTAACTCTTGAAATCTTGATTTCAATCTGTGTTAAAGAAAAAAATAGCACATTATAGACCACTATTACCAAACAACAAAGTAATGACAAAAAGCAAACAATCTATTCAGGGTTACAGATCAGGTGAGGATTCTCCAGGGGTACACAAAAGGTGAGGCCTGTATTGAAGAGTATAGTGGAAGACAGCTCTGTCCACAGGTACAAAGAAGATGAGACCTGTGTCTAAGTCCACTGCACTCTTATACACAGGCTTCACCACCTATGCTTCCCGGGAAAGCCCTCTTTCCCACTACAGTCTTGATCATAAACCTCACCTCCTCTGTCCCTCTGGACATGTCTCACCTCATCTGCACAATCTACTTCCTAAGCTCAGGTAACACAGATGACATAATTGATCCTCATTTATAAAGCCATGCGTCAGTTTTGCGCTACTGAAGCGTCACTTTTTGTGACGCATTGGCATCATAAAACATGTGCCTTGTTGCACCATATTTAAAAAGTGACGCATGTAGGTAGATACGTCATTTTAAAAACCTTTTGCACCACATTATACCTCTGTCAAGTGTAATGTAGAGAGAGGGGTCATTTCTCTGCAAAAAGCCTCGTAATAATGACACAGTGAAATCTATAAAACTTCACAGTGTCACTTTTAGGAAACTGTTATGTCAAAATCTTGCACCTGCCTCACAGTAGGGATAAGACTGAGGCAAACGCTTTCACATGGGGCTTTTCCCATGTGATACGATTCTCACACCTAAGCAGGAGTGCAGATGAGATGAAGACTCTCCAGGGGAGCACAAAACGTGAGGCTTGTGTCCAAGAGTGCAGTGGACAGGACTAAACTGGAGTAGTGTGCAAGAAAAAGATGAGCCTCATTTATAAAGCCATGCGTCAGTTTTGCGCTACTGATGCGTCACTTTTTGTGACGCATTGGCGGTATAAAACATGTGCCTTGTTGCACCATATTTAAAAAGTGACACATGTAGGTAGATGCGTCACTTTTTAAACCTCTGCGCCACATTATACCTCTGTCAAGTGTTATGTACTTTACAATGATGTTACCTGTGTTAACTCAGTGTAGGAAGCATATTGAGTTTGTTTGCATAGAGGAATTGTATTTTGTAAAATAGTGAGGTTTCAGTAATGACATGGAATGCTTGTACATAGGACCTGTGCTGTGCTTCCTAAATGTGATGTCAAACACGATTTTGAGGAAAATGAATGGCTTTTATATTTTTGAGTATAATGTGGCGCAGAGGTTTAAAAAGTGACGCATCTACCTACATGCGTCACTTTTTAAAAATAGCGCAAAAAGGTACATGTTTGGGCTTTCCTGGGGAGCATAGGTGATGAAGCTTGTGTCTAAGCGTGCAGTGGACTAGGCTTCATGAAGCCTATCCCTGACTGCACTCTTAGACACAGGCGTCAATTTGACTCTTTACAATGATGTTACCTGTGTTAACTCAGTGTAGGAACCATATTCAGTTTGTTTGCATAGAGAAATTGTATTTTGTAAAATAGTGAGGTTTCAGTAATGACATGGAATGCTTGTACATAAGACCCGTGCTGTGTTTCCTAAATGTGATGTCAAAAACGATTTTGGGTAAAATGAATGGCTTTTAAATTTTTGAGTATAATGTGGCGCAGAGGTTTAAAAAGAGACGCATCTACCTACATGCGTCACTTTTTAAATATGGCGCAAAAAGGTACATGTTTGGGCTTTCCTGGGAAGCGTAGGTGGTGAGGCCTGTGTCTAAGAGTGCAGTGGACTAGGCTTCATGAAGCCTATGCTTGTACATAGGACCTGTGCTGTGTTTCCTAAATGTGATGTCAAAAACAATTTTGGGGAAAATAAATGGCTTTTACATTTTTGAGTATAATGTGGCGCAGAGGTTTAAAAACAGACGCATCTATTTATTTTTCCCCCCAAAATCGTTTATGACATCACATTTAGTAAACACAGCACAGGTCCTATGTACAAGCATCTGCCTCACAGCAGAGATAAGATAAGACTTGCTTACTACACTGAGTTAACACAGGTAACATCATTGTAAAGAGTCAAATTGACACCTGTGTCTAAGAGTGCAGTCGGGGATAGGCTTCATGAAGCCTAGTCCACTGCACTCTTAGACACAAGCCTCACCACCTACGCTCCCCAGGAAACCCCAAACATGTACCTTTTTGCACCATATTTAAAAAGTGACGCATGTAGGTAGATGCGTCACTTTTTAAACCTCTGCGCCACAATATACTCAAAGATGTAAAAACCATTCATTTTCCCCAAAGTAGCACAGATCCTATGTACAAACATCTGCCTCACAACAGGGATAAGACTGAGGCAAACGCTTTCACTTGGAGCTTCACAATTTTACAAAATACAGGGGCATATTATCAAGGGGGTTTATCTCCGCTTTTTTGGCTTTAAAAGCCAAGAAAGCGGAGATAAAATTATCTCCCTATTACCAAGCTGTCGCTAACACCAGTTAGCGACAGCTAATAGGAGATAGCGACCATCTTGGGCCCCGCTTTGCATGTCAGTGATATTTATCACTAATGACATGCAAAGTGGGCGTGCCAAGATGTTAGCGACTGGAAACAGTCGCTAACATCGCTATCTCCTATTACCAACTTTTGGAGATATTCGCGCTAAGCGCGAATATCTCCAAAAGCTAACACCTGCCCTGAGCAGTTCTTAGCCATGTTATCCAATGGGAGGTGGATAACATGGCTAAGAGCATTTGCTCGATAATGCATGAATATCGCTGACTTTTCAGCGATATTCATGCATTGCGGCCGTTTTTTATCGCATTTGCGATAAACCTTGCTAATAGCAAGGTTTATCTGCGATAAAAATCGCCGGTTTGCGGCGATAATATTTGTCTCTAAACAAGTTAGAGACAAAAATTATCTCTATTGGTTGGTAATATGCCCCACAATTCCTCTATGCAAACAAACTCAATATGCTTCCTACACTGAGTTAACACAGGTAACATCATTGTAAAGAGTCAAATTGACACCTGTGTCTAAGAATGCAGACGGGGATAGGCTTCATAGAGCCTAGTCCACTGCACTCTTAGATACAAGCCTCACATCCTACGCTCCCCAGGAAAGCCCAAACATGTACTTTTTTGCACTATATTTAAAAAGTGACGCATGTAGTTAGATGCGTCACTTTTTAAACCTCTGCGCCACATTATACTCAAAAATGTAAAAACCATTCATTTTCCCCAAAATAGCACAGATCCTATGTACAAACATCTGCCTCACAACAGGGATAAGACTGAGGCAAAAGCTTTCACATGGAGCTTCACAATTTTACAAAATACAATTCCTCTATGCAAACAAACTCAATATGCTTCCTACACTGAGTTAACACAGGTAACATCATTGTAAAGAGTCAAATGTATTTCTTTAAACATGCACACATTCTTTATTCCTTTTAAAAAATGTAAAAGCCATTCATTTTTCCAAAAATCGTTTTTGACATCACATTTACAAAACACAGCACAGGTCCTATGTAGAAGCATTCCATGTCACGACTAAAACTTCACAATTTTACAAAATACAATTACTCTATGCAGTAAAAACTTTTTACCAAGCATTATCAAAAAGCATGACACAAAGCAACATTAAAAAAACACAATTTGCTTCCAAATCTTCTCCATAGAGTATACAAGTCTCTATGTATATTAAATGAATCATAACTCACCTTTACAAATATTTTAGGAGATTCAGAACAGTGTCAGATACACACACCAATATTTCTTTAGCAGAGCAAAAGGTATGTTCTCCAGGCACTGCAAACCATAAAGGCACAGAAAACCTCTAATTCTACACACATATTGCTCATGGTAACCAATCAAATCTCTTCCCTCTGTATTTTCAAACCAACACCCTTCCCCCCTCAGCCCTTTCTACCTGTTACCATAGCAACTCCCTCCTCACTGAGCTCCCAGGGTTAAAAGTTTATTCTACAATGTTGCAAATCACCTCATCAAGGATGTTTGACTTGCGAATACACCAGCTTTTCTGGTGCAAGATTTCTTTAAATGACTTTTTTTTAACCATTCAAATTACTTATTACACAGAACACAACCATGCACCCTAACTTTCAGTTTTCAACTATCTCATTCTACCAATCATTGCTTGTGATTCAAGAGCACTGAAACTCCACATGTTTTTTTTGGCAAACTCCTATTGTTCCAACTGCCATTTCTTTTCCACACTTCATCTGACTGCATCAGAATCTCCTCCCACCATGTATTCTGTCTGGATTATTGGACATAGCTATATCCACTGGGCTCAAAGGTATGCAGCTACCAGAAATTATCACAACCTTGACTTACCAAATGTGAAGATTAAATGGATTGGCCAGAGAGGATTGAAATGTCACCAATTGATACCATTGGTGAAAACCTTTTTGCATTTGCCACACCCTGACCTTGTAATTGTGCACTGTGGAGGAAATGACTTGGGCACTTTGACTGGGGTAGGTCTGGAAATGCTTTAAAAGGACACCTTTGATCAATTGATGGCACTTTTTCCTCAAACTGCCTTGGTATATTCCAATATATTCCCAAGACAAAAATGGAAGTGGTCCAATCAATTTTGTCCACCATCTGAGAAAGCACGGAAACATGTGAATAAATCTGTTTCTGCTTACATGAGAGACTATGGAATGGGTTCAATATACAATAATAACTTGTGTTACAACATGCAAGATATCTACAGGGGAGATGGTGTGCACTTTTCAGATGAGGGGAATAGAATATTCCTCCTGAATTTAAGACTGTGCATTGGTACCTACTTGTAGGTACCTAAATCAGCCACAGAACCCAAAAGCCCTTTTCAGGGCTACCCTATCTCTGATCCCTCCAAATGATTATCTTTTTCAAACTTTTTTCACTATTTTTCACCATAGTACGCTCCCCGGTACGCTTCCCGGTGCGCGTACCGGGCGCTCCCCCCGCGAAAAATAAAACATTTTTTTTTGCCTATTTGGGCCTCCTAAGACCCCCTCACAAAACATAGAGGGTCAAGGAGTGCCTATGATGCCCCCTTATACCCATTCCCAACGTTGTTTGTCCTCCATTTTCTGTCTTAAATCTACCGAAAACAAAATGGAGGACTGCCGTAGTGCTGCCGGTACGCGTACCGGGGCGCGCACCGGGAAGCGCTTTAAAAAAAATGTTAAAAGTTAATTTACACAAAAACCACTGGAGACACTTTCACCAAATATAGAATAGCTCATACTACATAACAATCCCTACCATTTTTCCAAATTCGATGGAATTCCATTGAGCCATTTAGCCTGTAGACCTCTCTAAATACCCTGAGGTAAATTACTTCACAAAAACACATCTGAGGTGTTAGAATTTACAACCAATTAAAATGTTACTTTCATTTTCTACTTTTTTTTCCTGACATTTGATTGGGTATGTACATGAATATAAATGAAAAATGAGAGGGAAACACGGCCATTTTGACTACAACTACTTGAGGTACATCTTGAAAGGATTTTCGCATTTTGTCTTCTTCACCTCTCTGTAAAGTAAGTTGATAATTTGTAAGGGGCACTTTAAGTTAATTTGTAAAAACGTTTTCTGATAGTTATTTACTGTCCCTCTGCTATAGTTATAGATAGAGATAGGCTCCTCTGTTATATTTATGGATTGACTTAGGCTTCTCTGCTATAATTATGAATTTGCTTACGTTTCTACACAGGCACTTTTTTATATTTCTACTTCCTGCCTGTTACCATACATTGCCCAAAGTTAACTTCACTCTTAAAAAATCAAAACTACCTGGCTGAACTTAAACCCAACAGTGCCATATTTCTACTGATTTTTTTTAATGCAAATTTCAGCACAAAAATGGAAGGAGGACATAACGTTTCCTTTGAAATTGTCCTAGAGATGAACAATGAAGAAATCATTGAACCCAATGACTTGGAATTCATGGATGAATCACGGGACCATGAACTTCTACAATGTGTAGAATCTGTGGATTTGTTAATTCAATATGAGGACGTTTCTGACAGTCAAATGTTGGAAGTTATGTTCACTCAAAAAGAGGACATTTCGGACAGTCAAAAGTTAGACGTTCTATCAAATTTTGAAAATGAATCTCAAAACTAAATTTATATTTAATAATTCTAAAATTGTTTGAGACATTATTCATTTTTATATGTAATTCTTAAACTAGTACCAAATTGATTATAATGTAAAGTCAGACTTATAGTATACTGTGCAACTTTTTTGTTTTACATAGTAATTTTGCTCATAGATACTTCCTTTCTCTCACTATATTATCTCCAATGTGTATTTGACATCTCTTTTTCATCTCCTGCCTCCATGTTCTTTATGCTTTCCTGACAGACTATGGTATGGATTCCATATACCACAATAACTTCTATAACAACATGCAAATTATCTACAGAGGAAACGGTGTACATTGAATTTAAGACTCTGCATTGGTACCTACATGTTGGTACTTAAATCACCCAGACAACACAACAACTCTATTCAGAGATACCCTACCTCTAAGCACTTTAAATTATTATTTTAGTGTTTCACTGAGTTTTCCCCATGTGTGGGGGTGGGGAAGGTGTGTGTGGGGGATGTGCGGGGTGTGTCTGTGTGTGTGTGTGTCTGGGGGGGATGAGGTGTATAGGTGTGTGGGGTATGTGGGTGTGGGTGGGGATGTGGGTGTGTAAGGTGTGTGTGTGGGTGTGTGGGGTGTTTGGGTGTAGGTGGAAGTGTGGGTGTGTGAGGTGTGTGTGGGGTGTGTGTGGGTGTGGGGGGTATGTGTGTAGGATGTGTGTGTATGAGTGGGATGTGTGAGTGTGTCAGTGAGGTGTGCGTGTGTGTGTGGGGGGAGGTGTGTGTGTGGGATGTGTGAGGTGTGTCTGTGAGGTATCTGTGTGTGCGTGTGTGTGTGTTGGGGGGGTGAGGTGTGTGAATGTGTCTGGGTGTGTGGGATGTGTGGTTGTGGGTGTGGATGTGTAAGGTGTCGGTGTGGGGGTGTGGGGTGTTTGGGTGTGGGTGGAGGTGTGCGTGTGTGAGGTGTGTGTGGGGAGTGTGTGGGTGTGGGGGTGTGGGGTTGTGTGCGTGTGGGTGTGTGTGGGACGTACTTGTAGGTACCTAAAACAACCACAGAACCCAAAAGCTCTTTTCAGAGCTACCCTACCTGTAATCACTCAAAATGATTATTTTACACTATTATTTTCACTATTTTTCACCAAAGTACGCTCCCCGGTACGCTCCCCGGTGCGCGTACCGGGCGCTCCCCCCGCGAAAATCGAAAAAAATTTACTTTTTTTTTTTACCCGAGGGACCCTTTTATGGCCCCCACATCAAACCTAGGAGGTCAGGGGGGGTGTACCCTGCCCCCTTTTGGTCATTTCCCCCTTTGTTTTTTGCCACCTCTTGTCTCTCGATCCTACCAAGACACAAGATGGCGGCCGCTGCGGACTGTTTCGAATGTTTACAGACACCCGAGAGCCAATCAGCTTACCGTGCGCAAGTCGCGTGGCGCGCCCGGAGCGCTCCACGGTACGCGCACCGGGGCGCGCTTACAGATATATACATTTTTTTTAACCTAAATTACTCAAAATCCTCTGGAGCACATATCTTGAGACATAGCAAAGGCACATCGGGCTACCAGTCCCTACAATTTTGCCAAGTTTGGTGAAAATCCATTCAGCCGTTCGAGCTAAAAGTGCGACAGACCGCCCTATGGAAATTAACATGGGCAAAACACGTTTTGGGACCCCCCTTTTATCTCGGCCCCCGCTTGACGAATCCCCCCCCAAACTTTCAGGGAAGGAGCGGAGAGCCGCGAGGCAAAGTTGCTGAAAAATTCAGGCTGATTCCTCAACCGGCGCCAAAGTTATTCCAAATAGAATGTTGCGATTTCCCTATGGAAATCAATCCTAACTATAACTACCTACTGGCGACCGCCAGTAGGTAATTTAAAAATCACTCAGAATCTTCTTGGAGTGACTATGACTCTGAAGTTTCTCATAAGTTCCCCAAACCTGGGTAAATCACACATATGACCACTGCGCTGTCATCAGACGAATACCCACTTCCATAATCTTTGGTCCTCGCTTTGACAATTCTGGAAAGATTCCACCAATGGCCACCCTCCACTTGAACAGCCTTACGGCATTGGTGGGTGCACCATATTTACCTTACCCTTTCTTGACATGAACAGGAGACTTTTTTTTTATTTTTTATTTATTTAAACTTCTAAAGCGCGCAGCTACCCGCAGTGGGTTTCCCGGCGCTCAGGGATAGACTAAAGAAGAAAGACTGGCAAGCTGATTTTTTTACAGGGCTATACGTTACTGCTGGAAGAGCCAAGTTTTAAGTCCCTTGCGGAAATGAAAAAGATTGGTTTCTGTCTTTAAAGAGGCAGGAAGAGTATTCCAGAACTTTGGGCCTAAATGAGAAAAGGAACGTCCTCCCATTTTAGCCAGTCTAAATCTGGGGATGGAAAAGTCACCATGAAGTGCCGATCTTATGGTTCGACTGGGCTTATAAGCCTGGATAAAATTCTGAAGGTATTGGGAGCTGAGCCGTGTTTGATTTTAAAAACGTGACACAAAGCTTTGAATTTAATTCTCTTAGGAATTTTTAACCAATGCAGGTCACGAAGCGCTGCAGAAGCAGAAGATCTTCTAGGGACATTGCAGAGAAGGCGGGCAGCAGCGTTCTGTACAACCTGAAGTTTTTTTATGGTTGTTTGGTCGGATCCCAGATATAGGACATTGCCATAGTCCAGGCGGGAAACAACCAACGCCTGGACTACCGTTCTTCGTGTGGCATGGGGCAGCATCCACAGGATCTTCTGGAGCCATCTTAAGGTGGCGAAACAGATGGATGCCACCTTTACCGCCTGCTGTCTCATTGTGAGTTTCCCATCAATGAGAAACCCGAGGTTGCGGACTACGGTTACAGGTTGCGGGGTGGGTCCCATGTCACATGGCCAATGGTGGGGGCCCCAGAGAACTTTATTTCTGCCCAGTATCACAACCTCGGTTTTGCCACCGTTGAGCTTCAAAAAATTACTCTTCATCCATTTCGAGACATGGATCAAACCTTCTTTCAGGGCGGAGGTGTTATTGCACTCTTTGTTAGAGAGAGAAAAAATGATCTGTGAGTCGTCGGCGTAGGAGTACAGTGTTAGACCTGCCTCCTCCACAATAGTGGCCAGAGGTCTTACATAAATGTTAAATAATACGGGGCTGAGTATTGACCCCTGAGGTACACCGTATGCAGAAGGGTAAGTTGTAGAAGAAGCAGAGGCAGAGAACACCTGGAAAGTGCGGTCTTTTAGAAAAGAGGCTATCCAGGCAAGAGCCGCACCTTCTACTCCTAGGGACCGAAGAGTCGCAAGGAGGATGGAATCAGACACAGTGTCGAACGCCGCACTTAGATCGAGAAGGATAAGGGCGGATGTTTCTCCGCGATCGACACTGTGTCGTATGCTCTCGGTAACTCCTAGGAGTGTGGTTTCAGTCGAATGATGGGCTCTAAAGCCTGACTGGGACGGATGTAGAAAACCCGTGCTCTCCACCAGATGTGTAAGTTGTATATTAATATGCCTTTCCAGGATCTTCGATAGGATGGGAAGCAGAGAGATTGGTCTAAAGTTAGACAGGTTGGCAGTGTCTGCTCCAGCCTTTTTCAATAAAGGCATTATCATTGCATGCTTCCATTCCTGAGGGACAAAGGACTCAGTTAATGAAGAGTTAAGAAGTTTTATTAATACTTGACGTGGGCTGAATTCAAGCAGTTTTAGAATTTTAGCAGGTAACGGATCCCGAGGAGATCCAGACTTAATACTGTTAAGGCAGAGGGAAAAGGAGACATCATCAAAAGGTGACCAATTTGCCAATTTCGTCCTCGTAAGGAGCGGAACAACTGGAGTCCGGATGATGTCCAGCTGAGGCGTATCGTCAGATGTAGAGGGACTTAATGAGTCGTAGATACGTTCTATTTTAGATATAAAAAATTTTGCAACCGAGTTGCATTGGACCTCATCCAGGGCGGGAGGGGCAGGGACTACCTCTGCTCCAGTAAGTTTCTTCACGACCAAGAAGAGAATACGGGGACAGTTTTGGGCATTAGTGACTGTATTCGAGACGTGGGCGGCTCTGGCCACTTTACAATGGTGGTGGTAGTCCCTAAGGGCTTCCTTATAGGCTGTTTTACGGGAAGCGGAATAAGAGCGTCTCCATTTTCTCTCCAGGGTTTTACAGCTCGATCTCATGCGTTTAAGATCTTCAGAGAACCAAGGTGCGGGAGAACGGTGAGATGAAGAGTTTTTAAGAGTCAGAGGAAGAAGTTCATTTATGGCGGAGTTAAGCCAATTGGATACCTCAGAATTTAAAACAGATGTGGATGTGTTGGAGGTGGGAAGCGTATTCGATAAACGTGCATTGAGATCATTGATATTAAGTTTATGCCAGCGACGTATAAACACATCCTGATTATTACTGTTGTTAGTTTGAATTTTTGTCTGAGATAAGGCAAAATGTACAGCATAGTGGTCAGACCACTCTAAAGGACGGGCAGGGAGGGAGCATTCAAAAGAAAGATTGGAGAGGACAGGGCCCAATAGATGGCCAGCAGAATGTGTAGGCCCAGAATTACATAGTAAAATATTTAAAGCTTCCAGTTCAGACAGAAACTGTTTGCTGACATTACATTGACCATCTTCTAGATGGAGGTTCAAGTCTCCAAGAATGGAAAAGTTGTCCGCTTTCAGGGAAAGAGGCGCAATGATGTCTGCAAAGGAAGTAGTCCAAGTGGTAGCATTACCGGGGGGACGATAAATCAGAATACCAGACAGTGTGAACTGGGGGCTGATAGCAAGCTTAAAAAGTCCAGCTTCACATCCAGGCATGGGAAAAGCGTCAAGAGTGCATGTGTAGTTAGACTTAAAAATTATAGCAATCCCACCTCCTTTACCCGTGTCTCTGTCTTTTTTGACCAGTTTATATCCGTCAGGAATCGCTATAGCGATATCAGGCCAGAGCTCTCGTGGAGCCAGGTTTCTGTGAGGAACATGGCATCGGGGTTTTCGTCGATTATAAGGTCGTAAATATTGGTCTTGATATGGGTCTTGATGCAAACAATGTACCCCACTTCCAGAGAAACTATTTTAAGATCTTTCTTCTTATTTTAGCACAATCTTTGCTTTTTTTGGGTCAGTTGTGTATTCTCCTTGACTATTTCCATACGTTTAACTACATTAGACACTGAATTGAGCCATTTACTCATCCATCCGGGCCTGAAACTAGTATTTGCCCTTCTCCTCTTAAGAGCTCAAATGGTGATACTTTGGTAGTGGAATGTGGCGTGGTCCTGTAAAACCACAACATACTTTCCATAGATTTGACATCATCATGGTTTTCAGCCAGTGCCCATCTGATGCACTCACTCACCACATGATTCATTCTTACAACGAAGACCATTTGCTTGTTGGTGATATAAAGAACTCTATAAATGCCTCACCCCACACGAAACTAGAAATACCTCAAACTCATTGCTGACAAACTGAGATCCATTATCCGAAATAAGGGACTAAGGGAACCCCTCTCTCATGCACATCTCACTCGGAAATGGAACCACGCTTGCTGTATTGGCTTCTCTGACCATTGTTATTCCTGGCCATTTAGCTGCATAGTTGATAAGGACCAAAACATTCCTGCACCCAGCAGGTAAAAACTCCAATGGGCCCATCACGCCAATTCTAAATTTGACCCATTGACCAGAAGGACACTGAGCAGGCAACAAGGGTGGCATCGCCGCTTTAAAACTATTCTCAGCGGCACCACACGCACAACAATCTCGCACCAAATCAGTAATTCCCGCATCCATCCTGAGCTTCCAAAAATCTTATCAGATACGACATTTGGTGAGAGTCGCACCCAAATACCCATCATGACCTTTCCTAAAGATGATTTGTCTGATAGAATGAGGTGGAATGTGCTTATCACAACATAATAGTATACCATCCTGTAGGGAAATCTCAGATTTGACCTTGCAGTATGGTTGTATATGAGGAGACAACACCTTTTCTCTAGGCAAAACTTCCCTGACTAGCTCACACACTTCTTGAAGAAGGGAATCTTCTCTCAAGGCCCTCATTCAGTCCTCTTCAGAACCCATATTAAGATCAGGAATATCCATAGCAGCCACAAAACAATCTTCTGCATCCTCATCACACAATACCTTGAAATCTATCTCCTCACTTTCATCTTTGTTTTGTGGAAAACGAGAAAGAAATTCTGCCCTTCCGTTCTTTCACCCTGAGATGTGAGACCCATCAAACTGGTATTGCAACAACTTGCTGACCATCATCATTATTCTAGGGGTACAACACTTAGTGGTGCTGGAACCCAGAATGGAAACAAACGGTTAATGATCAGTAAGTAGCTTGAACCGTCTGCCCCAAACATATGGGTGCTACTTCTCTATGTCCCACAGACAAGCTAATAACTCTTCTTAATAACCAATTATTGGATCGCTGCACTCCTTAACACCCTTGACCCAAATGCTACAGTATTCTGTTTATCCCTACAACATTCTGTAAGAATCGCTCCCAACCCCACCTGGCTGGCGTCAACAGTAATACAGCATGGTGAGTCAGGATCAAAGGGTTGGAGAGCCTAACTGTTCCTTAACCACTTGAACGCTATGGGGATTTTTCCCCTGTGCTGTAAATACAGGAACACCATTATTCATGACGAGCTGGGCTCGTCATCAGTGTAGCAGGAGGCTACTGCATGACGAGCACAGCTCGTCATGAGCGTGGAAGGGGTTAAAGTAGATTTAACTCTTCCAAAAGCATCATTACATTCCTCAGACCACTCAACTGGCATTCCTTTCTTAAGTAAGTTGCTGATGGGATGAACAACAGTGGCGAAATTGGGAACAAACCTCAAGCAATATTCACATAGACCAAGCAAAGACTTAAAACCAATTGGGTACTTAGGTACAGGAGCATTCAAAATAGCTTTCATGAGTCCATATCTAGGCCTTATACCCTCCTGTGATATCAAATGACCAAGATAGTCTATTTCTTTGCATAGAAACTTACACTTTTTCAGTCTTGAGAACAACACCATATTTCTCAAATATACTGAGCACTTTACGAAGAACCACATCACGTGAAGCATTATCGTCTTGAAAAAGAAGCAACCTTTCAATGCCCCTCAAAAGGTTCTGCATTACCCTTGGAAATACAGAGGCAGCGGATGCTAAACCAAAAGGGTTCCAAGGATATTGAAATGTCACAAGAGGAGACACAAAAGCAGTAAGGGAACGCGAGTCAGGATGTAATTCTATCTAGTGATAGTCGCTGGCCAAATCGGGCTTGGAAAAAACTTGAGCACCTTTAACACATTCAAAAAGGTAATTGATTTTAGGCAAAAGGTGTGAATCAATCCAGATTTCTTTGTTTAGTGACCTCAGGGCAACACAAACCTGTAACTGCCCACATCTCTTGCAAGCCACCACCAAAGGAGACAACCACAAAGATGACTCAGTGGGTTCTGTAATGCCCTTGTTGCATAAACTCTTGAGTTCTTTGCTGAGATCTTCCCTCACACAGAAGGAAACCCCTCTAAGCTTGTGCTTGACTGGGATGGTACTGTTCTTAGCAATCATCTTGTATTTGAAACCAGAAATATTGCCACGCATTTCACTGAAAACAGAAGGAAAATCCTCTTTCCACGTCGCACCTTCCTCTTCACAAGTAACTAACAACACTTGCTCTTTAGCACCTGGTCTAAGTACCATTCCAAATAATCCCTGATGGAACCATCCAAGGATGTTGAGTCCCTTGACAGCAACATACATTTTACCTCTAATCCTCCTGCCTTTGAACTTCATCACATCCTCAATGAAGCCCAGATTTTGTATCTTGCGCCCCCTAATAAGAGACAAGAGACTGATCAGTTGGCTTCAATTCCCTGTCACCCCATGTCTCACCAAATACTTTATGGGTTATCATGGGGATCCTGGCCCCAGAATCCACCTATAGATTGAGTATTTTGTCTAACCCTCGGCGTGTTTCGCATAGTTGCGCTACACGTAGCTACGCGAAGTGCGCTACGTGAACTGCGTAGTGCACTGTTCGCGAGGATTGCACAGTGCCGGATGCTTGTGCATGCTTGTCCGCACTGTGCAATCATTGAAAACGGCATCTCGCACAGCGCGAGCTGTCGTTTTCTGCTGCTCGATAGATTTTTACTCGAGCGGCAGCTTTCTCAACGCGGACTGGTAGTTTCTCATTGCGAGCAGTCGCGAGCATACGCAACCACTCGCAATGAGAAACCTGAACTCCCCGCATTGAGAATCTCGCCGGGAGGTTTATTTTCCTCAGTCACCAACTTGATATTGCTGATCACGAACGAGGAAAAAGTCTCGCCAGGATGTCATTTTGCTCGCTCGCGGTCACTAACTTGACATTGAGGACCGCGAGCAAGCAAAAAATGCCAACTAGGCTACGCGATTTTGCACTGTGCTACGTGCAATTCGCGTAGCGCGAACTTCCACCAAGCTCGGGTCCTGCGATGAGACAACGCCGGACAGAGCGGGGCCTCCTTTTTCCCGAGCTGGGTTCCAGGAGAGGTGAGGTAAACTCCCTGTACTATTCAGATGTAAGAGACACCGTTTGGTACAGAGGAACACGATTTTGGACTATTTATGTATATCCTTTACAGATTGTCGTTACGTTCACTTTATGTATGCAGTAGCTAATGCTTAGAACTCTGGCCCTGAAGAAAGCCATGGGATCTTGTCCCTACCGGCTGAAACATGTTGGCCTTGTAAATGCAGTTATATGTTTAGACTGCTTCCTCTGCATTGTTCTAGTTTGTTTGAGGGAAATGACACATTACATTAGAGTTTTTCGCCTATTGATCCTTTTACCCCTTGTTTTTAACTCACACATCTTTTGATTTTTGCACTGCACTCGATCCCATCTTTATCATTTGGTCATGGGTACCTTAGCGATTGATGGTGCGACCCAATTGAGTAAGGGCGATGGATGGGTCTCATTGATCAAGAGACATACCACCCCATTTTTGGATGACCAAATGAGAACACTTGATCTACATACCTATTTGATGGGAATCCAACACATCTCTGTACGGGTCTTACCAACAATCTCAGTAGGTCCTTCGACAGGTTTGTCCTGGCACACATTCTGATATAGAGACTTATGTAGCTCTATTAACGCCTAACTCACTTATGTAGGAGTTTTGCAGCAGCTCGGAGTACTTGAAGCTCCGTTATAGACCCCCGGTTCTTTTGTTGTTAGGATTACAGTTAGGGGGATACGAACTGGGCAGGTCTTTAAATTTCCCTCAGACCCTTCTTCAATTGTTTGTGTGTAACTATTATCTACCCTATTCTTGGTGCCGGTGGTGAAGTACTGGGTTTTTAAGAACCCAGCGGTGCCAGGGAACACACCCTAAGACTTCAAGTCCTTCCTGTCCCAGACTACAGAAACACAGTGTCTTCTTGGTGAAGTCAAAGATCGAATTTATTGACTGCAGCCAGTAACAGGTATCCTAGATGTACAACACGGAGTATATTCTCAGGAGACTGATCAACCTTACAAAGCCAGCCATCCCTTTTTATACAAAATATTATGCTTTAGGCGAACATTCCTTATTTTACAGTTGACCATTCACATATTTTGATGACAAAGAAAAAGCAGATTCATGATGACAAGCCCATTTTCAGTTTGTCCAGCCCACAATCAATTTCCCGGCAAGGCCCAACATTTTCATCAGATATCGGACGGACCCCTAATAAAATCGGGCACCTCCACCACGTTAAGCAAGTCATAAAGAAAGAAACAGAGACAGCTGTGTGCGAGATTAGGCATAGTTGTGTGCAATGAAAGGTTTATGACATGCAGCACCTTGATCCTAATCTCGTTCGGCCACTGGGAAAGGAACTGGCCGAACAGGTTTGGCTGCGGGCATTGGAGTCAGCTTGCCCAGGTCACACAAAAGTCAGCTAAAGGTGTACGTGTCCCAAATGACTTTATTCGGCCTTAGTCATCGGCCTATGTGAGGGCAACCACAAAATGGCTGTCATACACAAAATGGAGCTCGAGGGTTCAGGACGAGATCCCTGATTTCAGGGTGATCTCACCACTCGAATACGCCGAAAATGCTCGTATATAGTGTACTTGTCATTCTCGGTTCGCTGATACCAAAATCGTCATGATACGACGATGTTTATGACACGGGTCCAGAATTTTCAGTACTACAGACCCTCCTTTTGCCCTTACATAGGCAATCAACCTACACTCATGCTAATCTGAGTCCAGGTCTATATTCATAAAATCATTGAGATGTTGCTGTAGCATCATCCTATTACTTAGCTCGTCCCTTGATACAGGTTTCCTTACACATGATGTAGCACAGAGGCCACATATAGCAGGAGCACACTGTACGCACAGACAGAACAGGAAAAGGATGGCTAAGATCATCCCAATGACCATCAGAATCTTCCATCCCCAGGCGGATATCAGTTCCCAGAACCACCCCATCAACGACCAATCTCCTTTATCCACATGAATAGATTCAGAGTTCTTATGTAGTTTGGAAATGGCCTGGTACACTGTTGGGGCGTTATCTGGAATGAAAACACAGCAACTCTATTGGATCACTTTACATACCCCACCTCGGTCTGCAAGTATGACGTCTAACGCGACCCTGTTCTGAAGGGTCATAAGACGATCCGATTGGAGCTCAGCAGTCAAGTTACTAAGGGCACCGGCAGTTCCAACTACGGTGGATTCAACCACCCTCGTTAATTGCCTTATGTTCCTGCTGTTAACCATGGGTCCCTAAAACGGCAGAAAACCCTTCAAGACGTCTCCCAATTCTTGTCCTGCAGTGTCTTCTTTACTGAAGACACCTCTAACTATCCTTGTCTTGTGGTAATCTGCCACAGCTGTGTAGGTGGGTGGCAACAGGAACGAAACAATACATGTGCCCGAGAAGTCAGGGGGCAACCATGTGTAGGCTCTATCATGACAGATGAAATAGGTACCCTTAGCTGCTAGGAACAAAGGGGAAGTCTGAGACGCAAAGACATATGTCTCCGTGCAGATACTCTTTCCTAACTGAGCTCTGGGATTCTTGCCATTACCTTGCAGACATAGGTGACCCTGATGGGGTACAATCCAAATTGGGGAGGATCTCTTTGCTCGCTGGTTTTCACTCAGAGTAACTCCATACCCGGTCACGTTCCATCCAATATACGCTAGTGTCTCATCTCTCGGGATAGTCTCATAGGAAATAGCTTCTCTAATCATATCTACTATACCCTTAACTAGAGCACTTTTCTTTGGATTATCTTTTTCAGAACGTAGGGGGTGGGCTTCATGAGCATAGATGAACATCGTTCTGTATGCCCACACAGAACCATTATGGCTGAAAGGCAGGACCAGATAAGGGATACCTTTATCAGTAGTATGAGGCATAAGACCACACACCCAACAGTTAGTCGTGTTCACTACTAATTGGTGTTGGTGTAAAAGCTGAACGAAAGAGTTATTGATAAACTCTAATCTCCTAACGGATTCATGTTCAGGAAAAGGGTGAAAAGAATGTGAGGAAACAGTAGAAGGAGGCATGGGCTGTACAGTTGGTGCAAATGTCACTCGAAAATAAAATAAAACATATCCTATTAAAAACATCATTACACTAAGCAGCATAAAAATGCAAAATATCAAAAAGCTTTTTCTGGTCATCATTATACACATTTTGGTTTTAAAGTTCATCTCTTTGGCAGGTCTCTCCATCTCGAAAAACTCCATCCTCTAACTTTGCTGCTCGCGGAGGTAGGGTGTTCCGTGCTAAGGAATGCGCCTGTCAGTCCAAGGGAAACGCCCAAGAACCAACCAGAACCGTCGACCTTGTGTCTTCGGTTTGCACTCCAAAGACTTGTCGCCTGCGACCCTACAGCTGAACCCGGATGGTGGTTCGAAAAACAAAAATAAAAAAGTTTCTCAGATGAGAGAGCTGCGTTTTCAAAAATAGCAAAGAAAAAGGTTTTTATTTGTCCATAGTTCTCGGCCTCAGATTATAACAGCTTTTTCCAGGTAATGTCTGGTCTTGGAACAACAGTTCAGGCTTGGTAGTGTCCAATCGAATTGACGGTGGCACAGCTTCCTGTAAAAGATTGCCACTTTCACGCTCAGAATTTGTTCCTTTTACGCGTGCATCGCTGAAAGGCAGAAAACGAGGCACAGTCTCAGTCTCAGAGTCAGCAATACCCTCCTGGACCCACCGGTCGTACGGCAGAGGCAAAGGGACCCTCTTACAGTGTACGCCGTGGATCCAGTTCCGCTTGCCTTCCACTCGCACGGCGGATCTCGTTGACAAAAGGACTAGGTGAGGGCCGGTCCAGCGGGGCTAATCATTCTTTGTCCGCTGGAAGTTTTTAACCAAGACCCATGAACCAGGATCGATAGTGTGTCCTGGAGCTTCAGAGACCTGAGGCAGAGTATCGTGAACCTGTTGGTGTAAAACACGCAATTTAGCCGTCAAATCATACAAATAATCAAGCAATACAGGGTGTTCAATCTCACTGAATTTTGTCGGCCTAGGCACTCCCCATATGTTGGCCAGGCGGCCGAACACGATTTCGTAAGGACTAAGTCCTACTCGTGAATGCACAGTCCTTCTTGTCGATAGAAGGCATCGGGCCATTTAAGGCCAGAGCTTGCTTGTATCTTGGCCAGTTTAAGTTTTACAGTGCCATTATAGCACTCTACTAATCCAGCTGATTGGGGGTGATTTGCAGCGTGAAATGTTTGCTGGATTCCTAACCCTTCACATACTTTCTTCATCACTCGACCCACAAATTCACTCCCATTATCACTCCAGACCATTCTCTGCAACCCAAATCTGGGGAAGAATTCTTTGACAAAAGCTTTAGCTGTGGACATGGCAGTGTTGTCTTTCAGGGGATATGTATGCTTCTACCCATCTCCAAAAAGGCACAAACAACAACGAGTACGTATTTCAAATTGTTGCACCTTTCCATGTGGATGAAATCTAGCTGCAAAACCTCGAACGGATACGTTGGAGGCGCAAAATGACCAGCTGGAGTTGGGGTTCCCCTACCAGGATTGTATTTCAGACACACCACGCAATTCTTGACCACATTCTCTGCACACTTAGGAATTCTAGCATTGTGCCATACCGGAGCCAACAACTTACAAATCCCTTTCACACTGATGTGAGCCATTCCATGGGCCATTGTAACCACTGCAAGCACATATGCATCGGGTAACAACCATCGCTGATGGTCTGACAATTCAACCCAACAACTATTTGCATCCAATTTACCCGTACTCTCTCTCCACACACTCAACTCTTTCTCTGTAGCTTCAGCTTGAATAGACTTCACACTCTCTATCGTATTTTCACACATTCCGATGTCACCAACCCATCTCGCAGGGCCTGCAACATACATTCGACTCATCACATCTCTTGCTGTTTCTTTCGCGACTTCATCAGCAAATGCATTGCCACGACCAACATCATCAGTAACCTTCTTATGTGCACTGCATTTTACAATCGCAACTTGCAACGGCAAAGTAAGTGACTCAAGAAGCTCATTCACCAACTGACCATGCTGAATCTTGGCTCCATGCGAGGTCAAAAACCCACGTTCTTTCCACAATCGTCCAAAACTATGAGCCACACCAAATGCATACTGGCTGTCAGTATATATGGTCACTTTCATTCCTTTTGATAACACACAAGCTCTTGTAAGTGCAATCAACTCTGCTGCTTGAGCTGAATTATGTGGGATACGTGCAGCTTCAACAATCGTATGCAAAGTCGTAACAGCATATGCTGCAGTCGTATCACCATTCGGAAGCTTTAAGCATGAACCATCCACCCATAAGGTACCATCACTCTCCACAAGAGGAGTGTCTCTGAGATCTACTCTCCCTTTCGTTTCTTCCTCTGTCTTAAGAAAACAATCATGCTGTTCAGAAACATCTGTTTCTGCTACAATCGGCAACAACGTAGCTGGATTCAATGTGTTGCATCTTTTTATGTGCACATGACTCGCTAAAAGTGTCAACTCGTAACCTGACAATCGAGCACTAGTTAAGTGCTGTGTCTTGGTCCTGTTTAACAAAATGTCCACTGCATGTCGAACCATTACAATCAACATATTATTCATCACTAAACCAGCAGACTGCCGAATAGAAACAGCTGCTGCCGCTGTGGCTCTCAAACAACTCGGCAACGCTCTAGCTACCGGATCCAAAGTCGACGAAAAATACGCGCATGGACGTTGCTTGTCCCCAAAAGACTGTGTCAATACTGACAATGCACAACCTTCTTTCTCATGGACATACAGTGTAAAAGGTTTACTGTAGTCTGGGGTACCCAACACAGGAGCCGAACATAATGCATCACGCAATTCGGAAAAACTTTTCTGACAATCTTCAGACCATGGAAGGGGATTCGGCGTATCTTTACAGGTCAATGCCACCAAAGGTTTGGCCAGTAAAGAAAAATTCGGTATCCATTGTCTGCAATATGACGTGATACCCAAGAAAGCACGCACTTCTCGCTGTGCCATTGGCACACTCAATTTTGCAATTGCCTGAATTATTTCTGGGGTCAGTTTCCTTCCCTCCTTCGATAAGAGATGACCTAAGTAGGTCACTTCTTGTCGACAATATTGTAACTTTGAAAGGGACACTTTGTGATGCAAATAAGACAAATGATGCAACAATGACAACGTTGCTTCTTTACAAATATCCTCAGCATCTGCAGCGACTAGCAAATCGTCAACGTACTGAATAAGGGTAGCACCATCAGGTAGAACAATCGCATCAAGCTGTGTTTTTAAAGCCTGACTATATATCGATGGGCTCTCACAATAGCCTTGGGGAGCGCGTTTGAACCGGAAGCTTCGTCCTCCTAAACAGAAGCCGAAAATATCCCTACTCTCCTCGGCAATCGGGATGCTGAAGAAAGCATTCTTCAAGTCAATCACCGAGAACCAAGTCGCGGAAGCTGGAATCATAGTCAATGCGGCAGTGATATCAGGAGCGACTGGAAATTGTGGCACACCGATTTTGTTCACCTCTCTAAGATGATCACAAACCTATAAACAGGTGGCTGAGAAGGGTCAGTACGCTTCAAAACAGGCAGAACAGGACTATTGCAAACGTTGCCTCTTGTCTCCTCAGTTACATCTTTTTCAATCAAATCATAAATGATCGCTAGCAACGCTTTCTCACCTTCACTAGAGATCTTGTATTGGGGAATACGTGGCATTTTAGCATTCGCTTTTAATGTCACAACATATGGCGGTATTTCCAAAAGACCCACATCATTAGGACCAGTAGCCCAAAGAATATTAGGAAGAGATAACAATTCTGCCGGAAGTTTATTCTTCGACAAATACATTGGGGAGACCACTTTCTTACCCAGTGTAAGCTGTACTCCTGGAGGAGAACAATACAAGGTTGCATACAATCTTTTTAACAGATCCAATCCTAACAAGTTCTCACCACAACCTGTCATTAGAATAAGGGGTGCTTCGAATTCACAAGGTCCAACAGAAAGAGTCATAGGACTAGAAATCGGGTTCCTAACCGGGGCGCCAGAAAAACCTACTGAAACATTCATTTCGCCGGACAAAGGTGTGCCAGGGAGTTTAGAGTGCATAATAGAACTCTTTGTAGCACCAGTATCCAACAGAAAAGGCTCTGACACACCTGATGTTATCACCTCAACATAAGGTCCACTCTGATCTACTGGAACTGAAACGACTCGCTCTCTTTGTCTATGGCTGTCCTAGCAATCATTAATTTCCATATTTTCATCTTCTGCATAGTAGTCATCAGCATAGTACTGAGTCGTCCTACCGGACGTGTTATTCTGCTGATCAAAACTATTCATTGAATTCTGAGGAGGGAATGGACGTGCGTTCTGGGAGAATCCTCCACGCCCTCTACCTCTAAGAGTTTGTGAAACACCTCGACCTCTTGCGCTAGAAACACCATTCATACGCTGTAACAGAGCAGGGCAGCTACTTTTAAAATGACCCTCTTCTTTACAATATGCACACTGATTAGGGCCTACAGGAAAACGTTGTTGAGAAAACTCGAACCTCTGCGAGTTTCTCTGAAATTGCTTAGGTTGCTGATAATCACGCTGACCATTACGGGGCGGATAAGCTTGCTGTAAAAGAACCTTCATCTTTAACTCTTTAGTTTTCTTGTCTACTCTATCTTTCTCGTCCTTATCTCTATTTTCATAATACTGCGCAGTAGCCAAAATCTATGCTGAAGAGGAAACGACTCAAGAACTTTCTGAGTCTTTCAATTTCTTACACAACTCAGGAAGCAAATTATGTACGAATTTGTCAACAAACAACCGTTGACCACCTTCTGTACTCATATCTTAACCACTGTGGTCGATGAATGTCTCTTCAAACCTGGTGAAGAAATCAGACACGGTTTCCTCTTTCTTCTGCTTACATGCGGACACTTTGTCCCAGTTCACTCGCATAGCAGGCATTAAAGTCTTCATGTAAGTAACGATTTTATCAGGGAGTTCTGCAACTAAAGGCTCAGGTTTAGCGCCACCCACTTGTCGGCCATCTGCAGTAGCAATATTAGCCCATGTATCACCTAACTCCGGCGCATGATCCGTGTGACGAATCAAACCCCATAAAGGCTGTGGAACAACATTTCCAAACAACATGTTGATATCGGCTAAATTCATAATGCATGAGTCTGCAGTCTGAGATAGTTCCTTGTAATACCCTGCAGGATTTTTAAGGGGGTCAGGCAAAGTCTGCTTAAGGGCTAAAACTTCAGCTCGCTTCCAAGGAACATGTACAAAAACACGCTGAAAGTGAGCCGGCACGGCATCAATTTGATTAGCGACATCAGCTGCAACGGCTTCCTTCCATACCGGAGGAACCTCTCTCTTAGGGTACTGTCTCGCTTTCCTCCTAACAGAGGGACCAGACTAAAACAACGACCGAGAGATAGCCTCCCTTCTAAATGACAACAATGTCGCAACTGCTCTTTCAACATCAGAACCCACGATCGTTCCTTTTGTAAACTCGAACCGTACACGGCACAACTCAGGTGGATTGGGCTCCAAATCATTATCCTCCAAATCCTCACAAAGAAAAGCACACATTTTATCAAAAACGTATCTTTGCTTCGGTGCTTCCCACTGATGGAAGACATCCATAACAGACCCTAGCTCATATCTTGTGGGGTCTGTAACCCATTTATGTGCCAAATAATCCAATGTTTCCCGCTCTCTAGAGTCGGGCAGTTGACTGCGCAACTGTTTGTGCGTTGAAACAGGGGTCATACTTGCTGCCCCAAAAAGAGGAGATAGGAGACTAGCAACAGTGTCAGTCATTCTCTGTCGAACAGAAGGAGAAGTCGACGAAAGAACAGGGGGAAAAACAGAGTGAGGCAAGGCAGATACAGATGCAGACGTAGTAACAGGAGGAACATCAGAAGAGGTAGTTGATGCAGTAGGCAAAGTTGTAGGAAGTACAGAGGGAGCAGGTAGCAAAGTCGGCGGCCCTTGAGGAGGCTGAGCCGTAGCAGTAGGAGCCAACTGAAAAGGAGCTGGCGGTTGTGGAGGAACCTGAGGCACAACAACCGGAGGTTGCACAACTAAGTGTTGCGGAGGTGCAGTAGCACTCTGCGCATAAGGGGGTGGCGAATTCAATAAATGCGACGTTAAAGGATCTTTCTCAAGTTCCTTTGCTGTATCCTGCTGGAGAGGCGACAAAACTGGATAGCATTTATCGATTGCCATTTTACGTTGCCTGTGCAACTGCTCACTCGCTTGTTCTTCTTCATCATCTTTATATTGCATAGCAGCTTGCATTATCGAGATGCCCTTTTCTCTTTTATTCCTTTTAGCTAATTTAATTTCTTTCTGTTTGGCTTCCTTTCGCCATAGGCGGAAAGAGTCAAACATCGCCGGCCGGGCTTTCTTCTTAAAAAGTCTAACCTCTAGATTATCTAATATCTCTGCGTCAAAACTACCATATTGGGGCCATTTTAAAACACCATCCTTCCTGGTGTATCGAATCCATATTTCAATATACGTGATGGGGCCCACGCCGTGCTTCACATAGAGCTCATAGGTTGGAGTTCCAATCGGAGGAACCGGACACGAGTCCTCCAATCAGGAATCCCTATTACAACCAAGACAAAACAAATTTCCAAGTCTGCTAAGACCAGGCATCGTTGCTCACAAGTCTAGCTTCAAACTTCAAAGGATTATCGAAATACGAGTCCCTCGGCTTTGGTACTTGCAAGTTCCAAATCAAAGATCCCAAGGGGATACCCAAACTAAGAACCAAACTAAGGACTGGGAGGCGCTCCACTCATACTTAACTGAGGTATCGATGATGTCACCAGAAGACTCGTCTATCGTTTCGCTCTACAAATCATCAAAGGGTCCAAGACAGGGCGATAGTCAGGGCAGCAGTCCTTCGTAGCCGTCGGGAAGCGGGGAACCTCGCAGCAAAGACTTTCGGACCACGAACGACATACAGGGGTCGATGAAGTGGTTGGCCTTCCTCCAGAATTTTCACACAAAGCTCCTCACGAACCTCTGGCTTGGACCGGTACCGCTGAAATCGCCTCACGTGGGCGCCAACTGAAGTACTGGGTTTTTAAGAACCCAGCAGTGCCAGGACTTCGAGTCCTTCCTGTCCCAGACTACAGAAACACAGAGTCTTCTTGGTGAAGTCAAAGATCGAATTTATTGGCTGCAGCCAGTAACAGGTATCCTAGAAGTACAACACGGTGTATATTCTCAGGAGACTGCTCAACCTTACAAAGCCAGCCATCCCTTTTTATACAAAATATTATGCTTTAGGCGAACATTCCTTATTTTGCAGTTGACCATTCACATATTTTGATGACAAAGAAAAAGCAGATTCATGATGACAAGCCCATTTTCAGTTTGTCCAGCCCACAATCAATTTCCCGGGAAGGCCCAACATTTTCATCAGATATCGGACGGACCCCTAATAAAATCGGGCACCTCCTCCTCGTTAAGCAAGTCATAAAGAAAGAAACAGAGACAGGTGTGTGCGAGATTAGGCATAGTTATGTGCAATGAAAGGTTTATGACATGCAGCACCTTGATCCTAGTCTCGTTCGGCCACTGGGAAAGGAACTGGCCGAACAGGTTTGGCTTCGGGCATTGGAGTAAGCTTGCCCAGGTCACAGAAAACTCAGCTAAAGGTGTATGTGTCCCAAATGACTTTATTCGGCCTTAGTCATCGGCCTATGTGAGGGCAACCACAAAATGGCTGCCATACACAAAATGGAGCTCGAGGGTTCAGGACGAGATCCCTGATTTCAGGGTGATCTCGCCACTCGAATACGCTGAAAATGCTCGTATATAGTGTACTTGTCATTCTCGGTCCGCTGATACCAAAATCGTCATGATACGACGATGTTTATGACACGGGTCCAGAATTTTCAGTACTGCAGTGGAACCATTATTTTTTACAAATCTTTGTTTCAATTTACTAGTTCACACAAACACATTTATATTCTCACAAAGCTAGTCATCACGTTCTTTCAATGAGACTTGTGACATCTCAATGCTTTTGGCTAATTTGATGGTCTCATCAAGGGACTGATTGCCTATAGTAAGAAGTTGTCTAATCTGCTTCTCTTTGCACTGACAAACAAATTGTTCCCTGATGAGTTGATCGGTAAAGTTTTCAAATATACAGACTGATGCCAATCTCCGTAAAACAGACACATATGCATCAACATCTTCTCCTTCATTTTGTTTCCTCTTGAATAACTTGTGTCTTAGAACTACGAGACATGGTTGTTTATCAAACCTGGCTTTAAGTTTGTGTACAGTTTCTTGATATTTGTCAACAATCTCAGCACCATCATGCAGAAGGTCAGGTAAATGTTTGAAAATGGACCTTCCCTCAATGCCTAAAGAATAGAGTACTAATCATTTCTTCCTTTCAGCACTAACTCTTAGAGAACCAGTGGCTCCTAACTAGGTTTCAAAAGCATCAAACCATACTTCCAGCTTAACCTTATCGCTGCGGCGCAAATTCCGCCGCAGTGCTGAACATTCCGATCACGGGCGTGGTCATGACGGATCCCGGCCGTCATCAGCACACGCCCACCGTGACACAATGACGGCTGGGAGCCGTCATGAGCATGGAAGAGGTTAACAGATGGTTCACAAGGAGAGTCTAGGAATGCTGGGGGAGGAGTGACAGCTTGCATTGTACACATGTCAATAAATGCTTAAAAACATAATGATAATGCACACTATAACACACAGGTTGATATAAATATACAAAGTATACAAAGTAGAAACACATTTTTGCGGCAATATATGACTAAAACAAATATGTCCAGGTAAAGTTGTGAACGCAACAAAAACTATGTCAAAAGAAATACGCAAATATACTTAAGTTGTACAGTAATCAAACAGTATTATACAAAGAAACAAAGTCTTTAAAGTGTGTGAATCACTGTGATCCACAAGATATCCATCTGAGTAAAGTGTGTGGATCACTGAGATCCTCGTTTAGAATAAAGGTAAATATCTAAAGAATTTGTGAAGAGAGGTGTGCGAATCACCAGGAACCATAATACTCATGGCTTGAGCTGGAAGCAGTAATGATTTATGTACAGTTTCCCACGAGTATCAGGACAAGCTGCAGCAACAGTAACTATAGACGCAACGAATGCTTGCAGCGTTAGATATGGAAAGGGTACGCAGTTACGTTGTTCGCGAGTCAGCGCATGTGCTGAGATTGAGGCTGGTCTCGGTCAAGAGGCGAGGGACTGAACCGCAAGATGAAAGGTTCAGTTCCAAACACATGAAAATACCTAAAAGGTAGGCCTCCTGGAAGCGTATACCTCCGAAATATGCCAGGCTGGAATGCGGAAATGTAATCCAGTCAGAATCCCGATGTACGCTCACAATGTCACACACACTGCCGGTGTTGCTAACGGTGCCGAGGTGAAGAAATGAATGCACGTGAAATTAAGCAATAAATCCAACAACAACAGTCAGGCTGACAGCTCCTGTGCAGAAAATGAATAGTGAACGAGGATAAGAGGCAGTTCACTGTGCATAAGTTACGGTGTGAGCTGGTCACGGATGAACACTGACGGCATGCTGGGAAACAACTTTGAAATAAGGAATAGGATCCTCGCTGAGGATTCTGCTGTGTAGCCAAATCGTTCCCATAAATTTTGTAGTAATGACGCCAGAATCACGGCAAGTTTAACGCTTTATTGTTAAGGGTTACACGGCTGGCAGGTCCATCCATCACCAAGTCCAGCTGTAACTGTCTCAACAATTAACTTTACTTGAACCTAAACATTCTCAGACCACACAGCTCCAATAGCAGAGCAGAACGTACTAGGAAGAAGTAGAACTACTAGACATTATTTACAGCACATCTGGACATAACATTCTGAAAGTACAACACTTTCTTTGCTAAAATGTCCCTACCTTATCTTCCTACATATTTTCACTGATCAAACTGTCCACTTTGCCACCTACCTCCTTTGAGCCTATGATGCTATTGTTTCATTCAGGGGTCATTCACACCATCAATACCCATAAAAGAGTTTAGGACAACATCTCTATGTTATGTGATGCTCCTCTCAACAAGCACTGGCAACTGTCGGTCTGGTTGAGTTCTGAAAGTATCACCATTACAACAGAATTGTCAGATATCAACATTTCACAAGCCCCTAGTAATGTATTGATTTTGAGTGAAGATAGATCACAACATATCTTCCTTCCTTCACACCTACAAGTAAACACATGTAGAGGAAGACACATGCCTGCAGCATTGAGTGAAGAATTGTAATACATAAAGATATAGAATATTTACATATTTACAAGCATTAAAAGAATAGGAAAACCAAAAACTACAAAAATTAAACGGTAAAGCATTTCATCTACTGAGGATAAGCAGTAAAACATTTCATTTACTGAGCGATTTACCACTGAATAATGAGTTACATGAAAACAGCTATGATAGAAAAATAATTTTGATTAATGCAAATATTCTTGCAAGTAATTTGGGGTCCTTTCACTTATAAGAAGACTCTGAGCAAACATAGTATGGAATCTGTCCATATCATGGCAACAGAGGACATGAGATCTGCTCTTGACAAAGAAGGAAATGTGGCATTGATTTTATTAGACCTCTCGACTGCATTTGACACGATCAATCACGAATTATTGATTGACTGCCTCTACACCTTAGGAATCAGGGGAGTTACTTTAGCTCTTCTTAAACTCTTCCTTTTGAACGGAAACAACTTGTAGCTTTCAAATTTGTATCTGATTCCTTTGTGCTCCCATTGAACTTATATGTCACTCCACTTTCCAGGCTTATAAAATCAATGGGTTTCTCACTGATATCTTATGCTAATGATATCCAGATTGTGGTCTCAGTGTCCAATAATCCAGACAACATTACAGCCATGTTTCATGATTGTATGCTGCATATTGGCAACTGGATGTAAAATAATTGCCTAAAACTAAATTTGAGAAAGACAGTCAGTCAGTCAGTCAGTCAGTCAGTCAAAATTAACTTTATTTGGTTTGTCACAACCATAAAGTATACATATACAGTTTACAAATTTTAAATATATATATATTTTTTTTAAATAAAATTCATTTTCTTAAAATATTTTTCTATTTTTTCGATTCTTTAAAAGTAACACATTATTTTACAGTCCACACTCTTAAGTTAGTTCGGTCTTTGAAAGCAAAGTTTCTACTTTTTTCATAAATTTCACACCGCGGCATATTAAAATGTTCGAGCCTGCACACATCCAGCTGGTGATTGCCTGCCTGCAGGTACGGTTCTGAAAAGCATTTAGAACTGATTTCAGCAAAGTTCTTCTCTCCTCTTTTATTGACTCGCACGTACATAATAAGTGACTTAAGGTTTCTGTGTGATATCCGCATAATCTACATCTTGTTTTTTGTTGTGTGTTTTTCCAAGATGGGATCAGATCTTTAGAAGAGTGGTCGCCCAGTCTAAAAGCTAAAAATTTCATTTTTAAAGATAGACGGAAATGTGCCGCAAGATAAGGTTGCGGTTTTAATTGTTTATATGAATTTAATACAGTCCAGGCATGTCGACGTTTAGCCAAGGTCTTTTTATCTTCTACCAGGGAGAGAGCTTTAGCGTTTAATTTGCAGATCTTTTTGAATGAAGCTTCTTCCAACTAGCTGTTCCATATTTCCTCTATTTTAAGGGTTTCCAAGGTTGTTTGCAAATCCTCACCCCAAGAGTTTGGTTCACATTGCTCATACTGTTTCTTGATTTCCAGCCAGCATAGATTATTTAGTGAACCTGGTTCTGCTGATCTGAGCTTCCAACACCATTTCGCTAAGACTGCTTTCCTTTGGTAGGTTTGATTTTGCAGGCCAAATTCCAATCTTATTTGTGCTGGAGCTGATCCTTTGTAAAGATTGAACACCGATTTGTATATTTTTGTCTGGAGTGTATTCAGAATGTCGATTTCTTTCCCGTGCCATATTTCTAGCCCATAGGACAGAGATGGTAATACTTGGGCTGCCATCACCTTCAGAAGATGTTCGTAGGACGGACATTTAAGTTTCTTTTGGAGTGTTCTGTACGCGAAAGTCAGTGATTGGGCTCTCGCCTTGATGTTTCTTTTTTGGTGTAATATAGACATGTTTTTACTTAGTGTGACTCCTAAGTATTTATATGATGTTGTTTCTTCGATATGTTTGTCCTTAGTGTACCATTTGAATGGTCGTCTGCCTGTGCCTGCCAATCTCACCACTTTTGTTTTTTTGATGTTTAGTTTCAGACCTTCTAAGTCAAAATACTCAGTTAATTTAGTTATCACTCTTTGGAGGCCTATCGGTGTTTGACTTAAGACCACAATGTCGTCCGCATATTGTAAGAACTGGATGCATTCATTGGCTAATTTTGGTGGGTGTCCGTTTACGTTGTGCAGGTGGCTTTCTAAGTCTGCCAGGTATATGTTGAAGAGGCTTGGCGAGAGCACACAGCCCTGTTTGAGGCCATTTCTTGTTTTTAATTCTGCGGAACTTTCTTACCTAGCGGCTTCCTGGCCGCTAGGTAAGAGAATGAACGGCCGCCGGTTCTGACTCTATAGATACGTTTTGTCCCTGCTAATGCTAATTGGCTTGATCGTAGGTTCCTAGTAGGGACATAGAATTCGATCTTTCCTTGAAGAATACTAGGGCCTGTCTTGTGTAAGGCCCTGTGGGCATGGCAGAGTAGTTTGAAGGCGGCTCTCTGACGCATCGGCAGCCAATGGAGTGTCTTCAGACATTCCGATGCCGAGTCTAACCTGCCTTTATCACAGATGAGTTTGGCGGCCGAGTTCTGCAGAACCTGTAGACGAGAGTACAGGTGTTCGTTCATCCCTACAAACAGCGCGTTGCCGTAATCTAGACAGCTAACCAGTAAGGCCTGTGTAACTGAGCGTCTGCAGTCCAGTGGTATCCAGGGAAACAACCTAGCTAGGAGTTTCAGGATGGTGAAACCCTTGCCACAGAGGGATCGCACATGGTCTTTCATGGACAGTTCGACGTCCATGATAATCCCCAAATTCCTAGCCTGTTGTTTGGGAGTGGGGGCAAGACCCAATGAGGGCGGCCACCACGAGGCATCCCACACTTGTTTGGTATTACCAAACAAAAGGATTTTGGATTTCCCTGCATTTAGTTTTAAACAGTGGGAATGCATCCATTGAGCCATTTCTGCAAGGCAACCCTGTAGTTTGGTTTTAATGATCTCAGGCTTCTCATCCAGGGCCACCATCAGCTGCGTGTTATCCGCATACGAGCACATGCCAATGCCCCACTTCCTTCCAATGTTGGCTAGAGATGACATATATATACATTGAAAAGGGTAGGGCTCAGCGAGGCGCCCTGCGGGAATCCCGCAGTCGATGGGGGTGGATCTAGACTGGAACTGGCCCATATGAACGGCCTGAGTGCGATTACGCAAGAAAGAGTGTAGCCAATTCAGGGCATTAGATTGAACTCCTTTGTGCCGAAGTATGTTCAGCAGGCAATGGTGGGAGACCGTGTCAAACGCCGCTGGCAGGTCGAGCAGTGTCAGTGCCACCGCCCCTCCTTGGTCTATGGAGGATCTGATACTGTCCGACACTGCCAGCAACGTAGCCTCGGTGCTGTTATTCGCTCTGAAGCCCGTCTGAGAGGGGTCCAGGAGAAGATTAGTTTCCAGGTATTTGGTCAGTTGAACATTGACCAGTTTTTCTAAAACTTTAGAGAGATAAGGAAGCTGGGAGATGGGTCTGTAATTCTCAGGATGGAGAATATCGGAACCCACTTTCTTTAGGAGAGGGATCACAGCAGCATGCTTCCAGACGTCAGGAAAGGTGGCAGTTCTGAGTGATTTGTTAAAAAATTTGGGTGATTAGAGGACAAAGCGTAGGTGCAATCTTGGAGAACACAAAGTGAGGACATGGGTCCGCAGGGGAGCCAGATTTCACTGATTGCATAGCTGTTAGAACATCCTCCACTGAGAGTGGTTCGAAATCAGCTAAACGGGGTGTAATTTCGTCATCTGAGGTTTCCAAGTCAAGCATAGTGTGGGGGGATTCAACTGTGTTGGTGTTGGCTGATTGAGGGGAAAAGTTTGAGTAGATTTTCTTAATTTTGTCCGAGAAAAAGATGCTAATGCGATTACAAGCATCGACCGTAGGGGTGAGTGTTTGCGAGATACTGGCAGGTTTGCTCAGTTCCTTCACTATCTTAAACAGTTCCTTCGCAGAGTTACTATTCTCTTGAATGCGCTGTGTGAAATGGTCTTTCTTAGCGTGTTTGATGGCAAGGGTGTATTGTTTCCGATGATGAACATAGTTTAATTTGGCTACATTGTCCTTTGACTGCCTCCAAAGGTGCTCGAGCTTTTGGCATTCCTTTTCGAGACTTTTTAGATGAGGGGTATACCATTTCTCCGTTGGGGCCTTTTTCCTGGTTTCCCGTAAGGGAGCTAGTTTATTCAGAGTTTGCAGTATGCCGGCATCAAGGGAGGCGACATCTATGCATACAGGAGAGTCCATCGGGAGTATAAGATTGGTCTCCTGGAAATATTTATCAAAGTTGGATTCCTCAACTAGTCTCCATGTACGTTTGGAGATTTTCTGAGCAGCTTTGAATTTCTGAGGCTTGCAGGGGACTTCGAGTTGGAAAGATATGAGAAAATGGTCCGACCAGGGCAGAGGCTGAACCTCAGCTATATGAGTTGATTCGATATTGGTGAAAAGTAGGTCCAGTGTGTGGCCAGCTATATGAGTGGGGCCCACCACCCACTGCCTGAGGTTCAAAATTTCCATATCATGTTTCAATTGAGAGGTTCCCAACGCATCCATTTTCTCAAAATGAATGTTAAAATCGCCAACAATAATGTAGTTTTTGACTTTTAGGCATAGAGGCAGAAGTTGATTAAGCAATTTGGCTCCAAAATTAGATTGTTGTCCAGGGGGGTTGTAGATTACAGCTCGTGCTAATATAGTAAAGCCCTCGTAGAGTACTTTGAAGGGTAAAATCTGATGTTCACTATAAGAGACTATTGGTTCCACTAGACATGCTAAGTGCTCCCTGAAGATCACCGCTACCCCCCCTCCTCTCTTACCAGATCTGTCATGTGTAATAATTTTGTAGTTGAAGGGGAGGGCGTTAGCTAGATCCGGGGCGTTGTTGTCGGACAGCCAAGTTTCGGTAACGAAAAGCAAGTCTGGAGATTTAGAGGTGAGTAAATCCCAAATATCCAGGGCATGTCTGGGTAGGGATCTAGCATTGAGATATAGGCAGCTAAGAATTGTGTTGCTAATGACATGGCTTGGGTGGCTGCCCGTAAGAGTAACACCCATGCTGGACCAGTGACATGAACAACAAGAGAAGGGCCCATAGGATAGTCCTGGTTCCGCTTGCATGCAGGGACTTTTAGTGGTCTCCACATTGCTAGAATATGCTAATAATTCATTACGAGAATAGCGGATGGAAAGGGAAGCATTTTGCTTGGGATTGGCAGGGAGTGGGGCCCCAGGGCCCGGCCGGTCGCGGACGGGCGCAGACGGGCTTACCTTAGGCGCACCTTCAGCGTGCCATCGTCGTGCCCGCTGCGCCCGTCCGCTGCGCCTCGGCCAGCACATTGAGGTAAATAGGGGAGAGAAAGTGCGGGCTCCTGTCTCCGCCCTCTGGCTCGCAGGGGCTGACCCCTGATTGGTCTGCCTCCCCTTTGGCTATCCACGCAATCGGCACTCAGCCGTGGTGGAACGGAGCCCAGGGATTGGCAGCCGGTGTTGTTGGGGAAGAGGAGCAGCCTAAGTCGCTGTCGTCCTCTCAGAATAAATCACATCACAGTTTTAAAATCACCATTTCAAAAATGCGGGCAGTGCAAATTACAATTTTTTTAAATGACTGGGATCGGCGCGGAAATCAATTTTTAAAAGTCTGTGCAAATCAGCAAATTTAATACAAGTTAAGCAAAACACAGCGCAGCAGCTTCAGTAGCAAATTCGCAAGGTAGGTATATACAACCAAATAATGGAAATGACAAACCTTCTTCAATTTAGAAAAGCTCTAAAAACCTGGCTGTTTAACCAATGGTTGGCCTTGACAGACAGTCACCTCACTCATTGAGCTGACTGTAATTCTAATTGTAACATAAACTTATATAGCGCACAAACTGTCACCCTACGGGCATCCTGGCGCTGCGACTTACCAAGTTGTCACTGGACAGAACAGATAGCCTATTTGCTGATTTAGAGAGCTCATTTTACTCATCGCGAGGAAAGAGATTTAATTTGTCTGATGCTCAGGGGAAGATCAATCCAGAGTCGTGAGGCTACTACACCGAATGCTCTACCACCCGTCCTGGTCTTCTTAAATCTAGTGGTGGTTACCAGACTTGGACTGGAACAACAGAGATTTCTCCCCGGAGCATACCAGGTGAGTTTCTCCTGCATGGGCATTGGAACCAAGCCATGTACTGCTCTGAATCCAATACAGAGGGATTTGAATTGGATTCTCTCCTTGATGGATAAACAGTGGAAGTCTTTTAGAGTTGCAGTCGTAGAAGCCCTGCGCTGCCTGTTTAACACCAGTTTGGCTGCTATGGACTGGATCCTCTGCAGCTTCAGTAGCACTCACTGGGGTGCTCCCAAGTACAAATAGTTGCAGTACTCCAGTCTACTTAAAATTATACTTCTCACTACTAAGGGTCTAGTAGCACTAAGCAGTAGTGGGAGAATCCAGTGTAGTGCTCTTATCAGGGAGACGCAAATACTATTTTATTGACTTGTGACTCCATTTGAAGGTTATCATCCATTAAAACCCCCCGGTTACGTACTGTTCTTGCTGCAACCAGTGATTTGTCCATAGAGGTGAATCTGAACTTAACCAGCAAAGACTGCGTCATTTTGGCCGTAGAGCAGTATACTACCTCCGTTTTTTCTCCATTAAATTGTAAGGAGTTTGTCCTGAGCCAGTTAGAGGTGTGATACATGCACTCCTGGAATTTGTCTATGGATACTGCTTGATTTCCTTCCAGGGAAAACACCAATTGTGTGTCATCCTCGTAATTGACTATATCAATTCCAAAGGATTTGATGATAGATGTTGAATAGAATAGGGCTTATTGCAGTGCCCTGTGGCACCCCGAGTCGCATAGGGGTCTTTGGAGATGTGAACGGAGAGATGGTCACTACCTGTTGTCTGCCGTTCAGGTACGATTGCAGCCACTTCAGTGCCCATCCTTTCACTCCTATATTCTCTAGTCTTTTCAGCAGTATCTTGTGATTCACCATATTGAATGCGGCCGACATATCTAGTAACACTAGTACGGATGGATTGCCTGTCGGCCCGCATTCTCAGGTTGTCAAGTACCATTACTAGCTCTTTCCACATTGACTAAAGCGAGCACCAAGATGCTTTCTGGCATTCGAGCACTTTGTAAATATAATTTGTATTTCATTTCATGAGTATATGGAGTTTCCATGACCTCGTCAGTAAAAACTCTGTTACTTCCTAAGTTGTCACCTTCTAGCACTATAGCTCCCAGGCTGCCATTCAATCCTGAATTCCCCGAAATCTGATGATCATGCACTACAATGTATCCGCAACAAGCATCCACACCATCTACACCACTACTTTCTTCTTTCATTTATCTTCTTCACTATTGGCAGAACAATATTTTGCCACGTATGTAGATTTCATCTCTTCCCATTGACAAACACCACATGCCATTAATATTCTTCCTTCACTTGAAATGGGCCAAGGAACTTGTTCAAAATCCTCCAGGACTGATCCTTCCCTTGCTCTTGGCAGCTTTGGGACTACTAGGAACCTCAATCATACTATGTACTGTCCCATTTGTTCTTTCAATCAGTTCTTTAAACCATGATGGAAACAGCTTAGTTGAGGTTTCCCTCCTTCTCACACTTCAAAGTGTACCACTTTGGGGGTAGCATTTTCTTTGGTGCAGTACACCCACACCAAATCTGAAACCACTTCCTCAATATCCAAGTGGTTGACTAAGGCCAATTCTAATGCACATTTAACCATGCAGTTGGCCCTCTCCACAATCCCATTGGCTTGGGGATTGTAAAGTGCAGTGCGCCAGTGCCTAATGTCACAGGCACTCAAAAATTCCCTCATCTCGTTATAGATCAATTGAGTTCCATCATCAGTTATAAGAACCACAGGAAAGCCTTCTCTCTGACAATGTCACACAAGACACCAATTGCAATCTTTGTGGAAATCTCAGGAAGGAGCAACACAATCAACAACCTAGAATGGACATTTAATAACACAATGGCAAATCTTTTGTCACAATCCACTCCTGCCATGGTTCCAATGAAATCAAGACATACACTATGTCATACCTGATCAGCACCTCGAATACTGCTTAGGCCAGCCTGAGCACCCACTTTTAATCCCTTTTCACATTCTTTACATATCACACACATTTGAACCTACAACAACACTTCATTGTGCAAGCCCAGCCACCAAAACTCAATTTTCATCAGTTTCTTAGTTACTGTCTGGTCAAGATGTCCCTTGTGCGCAATCTCAAACAGTGTCTTCTGAACATCATTAAATGGTACAATCTTATCACCGCACATAATCACTTGATCAGCCACTACAGAGAGTTCAGTCAACACTTTGTTGATAGGCCTCAATGCATTGGGTAAGGTGGTTTCTCTTCTGCCTCCTTTTTTATCATTACTTGTACTGCTTTCAACACCTCATTAGTCTCCATGGCACAAGACCACTGCAACTTGTCAACTGCTCCCCGGCTCATCTGAACTACATCATCCATGCTGGCTAGCCCCCCTTTCCTTGTACATCTGCCTACACCTTCCTCATCCACACTCTTCTAATCCAATGGCAATCACGACTGGCAATCGGACTCTAAATTCCTCCAGCCCGGTAAATATTCTTTGATGAAGCAAGCCTTGCTGGACCTTTTCCAGCTACCCCGGCAATGGAATCGTTAACAGAGTTTTATGGTCTGTACCGGGAGTAATCTGATATTCCTACATTTATGTCCTAAAATATTCTACACCCCAAGCACCTGCCATGGTCTCCTTCTTTATAACAGAGCAATGATACTCAACAATATTTCAGACGTTCAGAGCAAATGCGATAGTTCATTAAGAAGAGCCAACCTTTTGCGATAACACTTCACCAAAGCCGGTGTCACTGGCATCAACCATTACAATCCAAAAGCAACTGTTTTCATAATTGAGTTCCTGTTGATATCAAATGGTACAAGGATGCCTGCTTCACAAATCTCTTTCTTTATATTATCAAAACATTTTTGCTGATCAGCACCCCACAAGAAATCAATACCCTTTCTCATTAGTGCATTCAGACTCTCAGTTTTGCTGGCAAAGTTTTTAACACATTTTGAGTAATATTCGATTAAACCTAGAAAACAACATAAAAGATCTTTGTCGTGTGGAATAGGCCCCAATAGTATTGCTGAAAGCACGTCTTTTTTAGGTTTCACTCCTTCCAGAGACAACATGTGTCCCAAGTAACTTCAGTGACCAAGAAAGCACATTTCTCCCTGCGTAACATTTTTTTGTTTAGATTTTTTATTAGGTTTTAACACTTTTGATACAGTAAATCATAACATTTTTCATTCTTGAGTTACATGTATAGGTAGACAGAGACAGTTTAGGCACTGAGTGAACATTGGTGGTTACTATCTCTCCTAGCTGCCACTGAATATCATTACAGTCCCAGTGTTACAAACATGTTGAGGCCATCAACGAATTTCGTATGTGTCCTGGGATATGACTGCAGGCCTATAGCTTCGTCGTGGAGCTACATCTATCCATGGTACTTGTGGGAGTCATAGTATTCTGCCTGAGTAATTGGGCAATGTTCCCTGTCTCCTAATGACGTTATCTATCCTGCTGGCTGGTATCCTAAACTTAGAACCTGGGTGTTGAACTGGGGTACTGGTTTGGGGTCAGCGGGGAGGGAGGGTGTGTGCAGATGGGAGGGGGGTGTGTAGGTCCTCTATATAGGTGTGTGCAGGGGGGGCTCGACTACTTCCCCTGTCTTATGCAATGCTTCTAAAGTGAGGACTGTGATAGGGCGTCTCTGATATGTGTCTGTTCCGACTTGCTGCATCTGTCATCTGGTCCTAGTGGTGTGTCAGATGCTGTCTGGGCATTGGATGCCTCAGCTGGCTCTGAATGAATGAAATGGCATTTATATAGCGCATGGCTACCCGGGAGCATCCCAGCGCTAGAGCTGTAACTGGAGTAGATGAGCACCTAGGGGAAAAGCCAGGTCTTTAACTGTTTCCGGAAGGCAAGGTGATTGGATTCCCAGCGCAAATGCAAAGATAGAGAGTTCCAGAGTCTGGATGCATTATACGGAAAAAGTCGGCTGCCACTTATGGCCTTCTTAATCCTAGGGACCACCGCCAGGTGGAGCTCGTCTGAGCAGAGTTGTCTGTTTGCCTTATAGGGGCGAATCATGGCCTTGTTGATCGGTGGACCGTTCCCTTGCAGAGACTTACGGGTGACACCGAGGGCTTTAAAGTTAATTCTCTCCTGTACTGGGAACCAATTGAGAGAGCGCAGCGTGGGACTTGCATAACAATGAAATTCTCATAAGGAGCCTTGTCACACAGTTTTATACAATCTGCAGTTTCACAACTACTGAGATCGGGGCACCTATACATAGGACATTGCCAAAGTCTATTCTAGATAGAATAAATGCCTGAATCATCAGATTTTTGGCTTGAAAGGGAAGTAGAGGGAGCACTTTGCAGAGCATTCTGAGCAGGCCACAGCAGGAAGCAACAGCCTTCCTGGCATGAGCTTTAAAGCTGAGGTCCTGATCTAGCCAAATGCCCAGATTTTTTAACTCGGTTTTGGGGGCCGGAACTGGTTTTGTGGTTTGCTGACCGAACTAGTATAGTAAGTGCGCCCATTCCATGGATATGTGCTGTTTGCGCGTTCCCTCTGCTTCTTCATCCTAGATCGCGTCCTCTTCCCCTGCGCCCCACTTTTTGACTGCTCGAACCCACTCACCAGTGCATGGCTATAGCTCTCTTTGCCAGGAGTAGTGAAAGGGATGTGAAACACACCTGTACTTTATCAGTTTTACGTCTCCTGAAAATTCCTAGCATGCACGCCTCCCAGGAGTGTTTGTGTTTGCATGAAGCACTTCATGGATGTAGTTCCAGTATTGTTGCAGTGTAGGGCACCCCCAGAACATATGTTTAAAGTCCGCAGCAGAAGCCTGGCATTGGGGACGGAGAAACTGTGTATCTGGGTAGAAGCGCTGCAGTCGCTCAGGCGTTAAGTATACCCTGTGTAAGATATTAAATTGTATGTTTTTGAGTCGTGTGTTTTTGGAGACTTTTTTTGGGTATTCTGTAGCCAGCGCCCATTCCTTGCCGTGCAGTGGCCGATCTAGGCCCTCCTCCCATGTTTGCCACAGTGAGGTCAGCGGCTTGAGTAGCCGTTCCCGAATGGCTTTGTAGAGCCATGTGACAAGATGTCTGCCCACCTCCATATGTAGTTTGGTGTGTATTACTGGATGTTTTTGGCTGTTCTCTTTTCACTGAGTCCCAGAACGGGCGGCTACTAGCTAAAAGTTGTCCATGCAATAGAAATTGTCCCGGGGGTAGGTCCTTTTCTTCTACTAGCTGTTCGTAGGGTCTCAATTGTCCTTCCTGAAAGAGGGATTCCCACTCCGTCAGTGAGCTGTCTGTCCATACTCGTAAGGTTTGGGCGGTGTAATGTTTTTCTCCATTAGGGACCCCACCAACGGAAGCAATGGGGAGTATGGGGGTTTTCCCATGGACATACGATGTATGCGCAACATACAGGTACCAGCTATCGTCACTTGCAGCCGGTAGGTTTGAGTTTGAGTTTTAAATTATTTATAAACCGCGCGTTCACCGGAACGGTTCCATGGCGCTATGGTGGATCAAGTCCTCAGAGACAAGAAAAACGGAAGGGGGACTAATGATAAATTATTCAGGGAAGGCTTTGGCGAATAAAAAGGTTTTTAGAGCCTTTCTGAAAAGTGAATATTGGGTAGTACATCTCAGGTGGACTGGGAGGGAGTTCCAGAGAGTGGGGGCAAGGGTGGAAAATTTGGAGCCCCCCCATTTTTTTCAGCGGAATCGGGGGATGGTCAGCAGGTGAAGGGAAGAGGAGCGGAGTTCCCTGGTAGGGGCGTAAAGTTTGATCTCAGAGGAGACAAACGCAGGAGCTAAGCCTAACTGGGCCTGAAAGACGAGGCAGCCTACCTTAAATTGAGAGCGTTCATGAATGGGGAGCCAGTGTAGGGATTTCAAAAGGGGAGTGACATGGTGAGATCTGGAGAGATTGTAAACCAGGCGAGCAGCCTGGTTCTGAACCAGCTGCAACCGACGTACGCTGTAGGCAGGCATACCGTAATAGAGGGCATTAGCGTAGTCCAATCGAGAGATCACCATAGGCAGTGTGATAAGTTTTAGGGCCGTGAAGGAGAAAAACCGGGAGACCCTACGGATAGTGCGGAGGGACAAAAAAGAAGAGGAAACCACTGAGCTCACCTGGGAATGCAAAGTGAGTTGGTCATTGAGTTTAATGCCAAGGGTTTTAACAGAGGAAGAAGGGGAGGGGGGGGGCCCAAGGGAAGGGGGCCAGAAGAGGGGAGACCAGGGACTGGAGCAACCACCTGTCAAGACCAGCTCGGTTTTATCTGGGTTTAATTTCAGGTGGTTGTGATTCATCCAGTCCCGGATGAAAAGCATGGTGGATTGAAAATTAAATTTAGAGTCAGGGGAGTGAGAAAGAGAAAAAATTAGCTGGAGGTCATCCGCATAATTATATACGGATACCTCTATTTGCTGAAGTGCAAAGATGAGGGGGGCTATGTACAGATTAAATAATAGGGGAGAAAGGGAGGAACCTTGGGGAACACCGCATAGCAGTTTCCGGGGTTCAGCCGAGAAATCTCCCAGACGGACTGCTTGGGTGCGGCCATTTAGGAAGGAGGACAGCCAGACCAAGGCCGTGCCACCGATCCCCGCCGCCCTGACACGGGAAAGTAAGATGAAATTATCCACCGTGTCAAAGGCGGCGGAGAAATCGAGTAGCACCAAGGCCTGGGGAATGTTCGTGTCTAATCCCTCTCTAAGATTGTCGAGTACTGAGAGCACGACTGACTCAGTGGAGTGACCTGGGCGAAAACCGGCCTGGCGAGGAGCTAAAATACGGTTTTCTTCCACGTAGGTGGTAAGTGCTCTGGTGACATGTCGCTCCAAGATTTTCCCTAAGAAGGGGAGCAGGGAAATAGGGCGATAGTTAGCGGGGTCAGAAAGGTCTGCACCAGGTTTCTTGAGAATGGGGAGGATTATTGCGGCTTTAAGAACGGGGGTAACCACGCCCTGGGAAAGGGAGCAGTTAAGAAAGGTAAATGGAGGCCATGGGCAACACGTGAAGATGTGGGAGAGAACATGGGCAGGGCAAGGGTCAAGTGGAGACCCGGATTTAACCAAGGACAGGAGGGAGAGGAAAGATTCCTCGGTTAGTAAAGGGAAAAAGTCCAGACATTCCTCTGTAGGGATGCAGGGCGGGATAAGGAAAGAAGGGGAGGGGGGGGGAATGTTAGCTCTGATTGTTGCAATTTTATCCAGAAAGTAAGAATTCAGGGAGTCGCATAAAGATTGTGAGGGGGAGGGCTTGAGGGTAGTTCTGTCGGAATAGGCCAGTTTGTTAACGATAGAGAAGATTTCTCTGGGTTTATTCTCTGCGACTAGAATTTTAGAAGAAAAATAATCCTTTTTGGTGGAAAAAATAAGTTTTTTATATTTCAACAACAGGGAGGTATAGTTAGCTTTAAGAGTGGGACAGTACTGGCGTCTCCAGGCCCATTCTGCTCTCCGGACTAAGAGTTTTAGCGATTTCAGTTCATCGTTGAACCAGAGGTTGGAGTCGTTCGTCCGTCTGGAGGGAACCCGCCTAGGTGGGGCGATGGACTCACCGACTGAACGAAGCCAAGAGCTTATGGTGTTAGCTTGATCTGAGGAGGACAGGCCAGATATAATCGGACTAGAAGCGGGAAGAGAGGAAGCTACAGAGGCTACATCCACCCGGCCCCAAGATCTTACCCAAATATTTTTAGGGTGCGAGGGTTTGGTGGGCGGGCCGATTTGAGAGGAAAAAGAAATCAATGAGTGGTCGGACCAGGGACAAGGGGAGACAGATAGGGATGCAATAGGACAATTGAGGGACCAGATCTGGTCAAGGGTATGACCTTGGGTGTGCGTAGGGGAGTGAATATGCGAGATGAAATTGAGGGAGCGTAAAGTTTCGGAGAATTCCTTAGAGGTGGAGCATTCAGCTGGATCAGCGGGCCAGAAGTTAAAGTCGCCCAGCACCAAGACTGAGGAGTTGTTAACTGCTAGGGTGGCTGCAAGTTCTTGAAACCCGTCAAGAAAGGTTTGAGGAGGTTGGGGGGGGACGATACATAAGTAGACAGGTGAGGGACACTTTAAGAGAGAGTGAACGAACCACTAGGTGCGCTGATCGTTAGTGCCTGGCAAGAGCAGACGCCTGGTTTTTGGTAGGGATATATGCTCCGTATCAGAGGTTGTCTCGCCCATGTGGCATTCCGCTGTCCAATGTGAGAGCTACTGAAGCTGTGCCACTAAGAAATATGCTTCAAAGACCGGAGCCCCAGCTCTCCCTGATCCGTTGGTAGAAACAGCTTGGAGAGGGCAATACTGTGCCAGACAGCTCCCCAGATAAGTGAGATGAGGAGGGTGTCCAATTCCCGTAAGAAGGAGCGAGGACGAATGACTGGGAGATAAGTGAAGTGGTATAGTAACCTTGGAACGATAATCATTTTGGCTAGACCCACATGCCTGATGAGGGCCAGGGGTAGCGTCCTCCAGAAGTTCACTGCCGCTCTTATGCCTGCCAGCTCCCTACAGTAGTTCCCTTCATAAACGTTACTCTGAGAATGGTACAGTCGAATTCCAAGGTACCGATGTGCCTCATTGCTCCAGTCAACTCTCTGGTCCCCAATTGTAATGTCAAGGGGGGCTAGGTGCGGACTAAGCGGGTAGATCGTGGATTTGTCCCAGTTGACTTTGAGGCCTGCAACCGCTTCGAACACCCGTAGCACTGTCTATATCGGGGTCAAGTCAGATGCTATGTCACGTATGAGCCCCTCCACAAGTGTGTAACCGCCCTCCTTGTCTATTGTGTGTTTGATTTCCTGGAAGGAAGTCCCTGGTCGGAATAAAAAACCAGGAGTGGAAGGGTCCACAGGAAAGTGTAAAGACCTGCACAGACACTTTTCCCTTGGAAACTGTAAAGCAAACTCAATTGTCTGTCTAGGGTGTTACTTGGTGCTCAATGCCATCCTACACCAATCATACGTATCTAATCGCGCCTAAGGGAAGCCCTAATGAGGGAAACCCTAATAAAGGGACGGAGTCCCATCACTCACCAAGGTGACATTCTTTATCATCTGGGATCTCCTCCTAGCTGTAACTCCTAATACAGCCAAGGCTTGCAACCCCCTCACTATGAGGGAGGAGCTCAGGGATGTTTTAATGATCTCCTAGGATTTACTAAAATCCAACAGGTGATGAGCTAAGGTGTATTACTAGGTGATGGGTGCAGTGCTATGTAAAGAGTGAAAAAAGTGGATTAAAACTGACTACCAGGAGAAAAAAGGTTTGTTATATATCTCTTGGTGTCAGGATTAAAAACAGTGCTAAGGCAGTTTTGGAAAAACTGTAACTGTCTAGTTAGAGGGTCGGTTTACATGTTTCAGCTATTGTGACCTAGAGAGTGTCTAGCCTTCCTCAGGACCTAAAAAGTGTAAGCTACTGCGTTATACGCGAGAACAAAAATACAAACGTGGATGTATCTGAAAAAAGGAACAGATACAACCTATCTCACCACTTGTTTCAGTTCAAGGAGCGCGGTGTTGTTAAACCTGTGTAGAAAAGCACAAAAAACATGATCAGATACTTGTGTAGCAACTAGTAACTGAGAGCGAGTAATAAAAACTCTTTCTCTCCACTACAATTAACGTGTAACAACAACTGTAAATCTGAAAATATAAAACTTACCCGTTGTGTGCGGGTAAAGAACCTCACCTCACCTGGCCACTGCTTAGGACAAACCCATCTATACAAATATCTGTGGTGATAGATACATACTCAAACTAATGGTACATGTGTTGAACACTAGAGCATAACCTATAGGGACGGTCAAGCCAAAAGGGACCAGATGCCAAAGGACTACACATATCTGGGTGTCCAACTCTCTGATCTCCTATGTATAATGAGGCAAAAAAAGCCAAAAATGCGAAGGAGGCTTTAACATGCTCGCAGCATCGAATGCAGGAATCCTGGTTACACTTAAACCTGCGGTGCACCTACTCAGCATAATTGAGACTTGTATGAAGTACAACTGATAAACGGCTGTGTTTCAGTTAATGAGGCTTGCAATAAAGCTGACATGAGTATGCCTCCATTCATAATACTTGAAACTAGCAAATTGCAGGGACACATATATTGGAAAGACTGCTAGATAAATAGCTACGTCCAAGCACACAAGAACGAAGCGGGTAGTACAGATGACTTACCTATCCGTTGGTACCCCTGGCTTAACTAAGCCGTGGTCGGAGGTAAAACTGATCTGGAAGGTAGTCATATTTATATGGCTAATGACTGGATAATTAGAATGAACTGCAGGTCACAGCGCATATCAGGGATGCAGTCAGGCTACCCTGCGTAGCTGGGAAATGGAGTCTTAAGTGCAAAGCCCGCCTCAGAGTGGCGAGTCTAGAGATCGTGAAAAGTACAACAGTAGTGAAACCTGTCATCTTGAGGAAACTTAAAAAGCTTGTTTAAGTAAAGCTAACCTTGAATATGACAACATAGAATCGTTTCACAGGTCGGAGGCGAAAAATGCCCTGAGACCGCTACGTCTGGCAAAACTACAAAAAACAGAAGTTGTCATGGGAATTGTAGTTCGTTATGTTGGGCCGGCTGCGAGGTCGCGGCTCTTATCAGGCCCATTTTTTAGATAATTATAGTGTAAGTGGAGATATTAAATCAATCCATTAGCAGTAATAAAGTAATTCGAAGCATATTGCCTGTCTGTCGGCAACCTTTCTGCAATAAAGGACAAGCCCGCTCAGAAACCATTCTAACATCTACTCTTTGGAAACATAACACCGTGAGTGTTAACTCGTGTTGGCAGCAGATGAATTAAGCCATCTTCGAGTGAAATAGAGTACACACCCCGTGGCTACATGTCTCTAAGTGAAAAGAAAGAGAGAAGCAAGGAGAACCCAGTCACAGTTTCACTCATTAAGGGTGCGACCCTTGAAGGTATAGCATTGATAGTCAAAAAGGGGCATGAATGAAACCTGGGCCTAAAACTTGCTTGTATAGCTGGGCATAATACGAGATATAAAACAAAATGTTTATCGTATTTACTGATATTCGGCCTTATAAAAAGGCAATCTGTAAATGCAAGGGTATGATTTAGAGTAGGGTCCAAGGGATTTCATTGTTGAGACCTATCTTGTCGCATTGCAGTTTGAACACCCAACGTGGTTCCTTGATGAACAAGAATTTAGATACATCTGTTATATGTGCAGCGATATATGGCTGCTCAAGCACAGTCCATCAGAGATCGTCTGCTGTGTGTTCATGTGCTAGAAAGTGGTTGGGAGGCTCGGTCGCCATTTTACTACCTCTAATTGTGCTCTTCCTGTGTTCAGAAATATGGAGTTTGACCTTTCGTGCTTTCGTGTGGTATACCCACGTATCAAAGTTGGCACGGACACGTTACTAAGGAGAAAAGGGTGTCACTGGTACAGTTGGTATGTCGCATTTGGGACCATGGTCTCGCTGTCCCAATATCAATCGTAGTTGAGTGTCTCATTTGAAGACAGGCCGAACAGGTCCCACAGACGGCAAGTTCTTATGAGGGCCGAGTCGGGGTTAGTTTTCTAGGTCGAGTGTGGACCAAACTGTCTCTTAAATTCAAACTCCTCTTGAATGCAAACAAAGGTGGAGAAATGCTTGCATGATCAATATTACAATATTAAGAATCCGCCAGTGTTTACGTATGGTTTTCTAGATCCTGTTGGACAATGCGCTAAATGTACTCAAGCATGTCAGTCTAGATGTTGAAGGCTTAGGCTCTCGAATTTCTAGAAGTGCCGCAGTTATTATTGGAGGCACGCTTCAATGACTGATGTACAAGTCTGCTGGGACATCTACGTTCCTTGAGCTGTTGGGAAAGTCATTCCACATGTACAGAGAATTTGTCTGGAGTGGCGCAATTGCGTCTGACTCCAAGAAATTGACCGTATGGCAGGTAATCACGAAGTGATTTAGGGTGGTGGTTACTATACAGTAGTAAAGAATTCCGTGCCATAGGTTTTCTGTATGATTCGCTTTGTAGACCATGATCTGTGGAAAAGATTCTTAGATCTAGGAATGGAAGACTGTTCTTGTTATATTCAACTGTAAAGTGGAGAAAGGTATTTCTGGAATTCAGCCAGGTCTGAAATTCAAGACTGGTTCCAACTTCACCTCTCCATATCACAAGAACGTCATCTATTTGCCTTTTCCTGATGATGATATTACTGTGATAGCAGTTGATGGTATTTAGTACATGTTCTTGCTCAAATACATGAACACAGAGATTGGCCAGGCTCGGAGCGAAGACACTACCCATTGATGTTCCAGTTGTTTGCAGGTAAATAGTGTCTTCAAATTTAAAAAAAATGTTTTTTATAGCCAGTCTGGCACACTCCATAATGACCTGGATAGGTGTAATGGAGTCCAGGTCTAATTCGTCTATCAACAGTCTGATGGCATCAAGAGACTCGTCTAGCGGTATACAAGTATATAATGACTCAACGTCAAACGAGACAAGAAAATCGGTATTGATATTGAACTCAATCTCAGGTTTTAGCCTCAGGACATCTGCGGTGTCTTACAGGTAGGTGGGCATTTCGCTCACCATAGGGCGTAAGAAAAAAAGTCCACAAATGTAGACAGAAGTTCGAGAAGAGAACCTATGCCCGAGATGATGGGGCGACCTGGTGGTGGTCTCTGTGTTTTATGTATCTGGGTAGTACATACAAACACGGCATTACAGGATGCACTGTCAACAGGTAACTGGCTTCACTAGCCGTAATCCATCCTTTGAGCTTGGCTTCGTCCACCAGACTAGATATCTCCCGACTCAAGCGCTGGGTAGGATCAGCTCTTCAGGATTGGTAAAAGCGAGTATCGCTTAGTTGGCATTGACATTCAGCGCGATATGACAAGGTGTTGATGTGTATTGGGCTAGTACCCCATTGAGGTGTCCTGATCTACGTTGGCAGCATATACACTCCCCAGGAGTATCGGTTGACCTTCTAAGAGTGCGCTACACGAGTGTGTAACGGCCCTCCTTGTCTATCATGTGTTTGATTTCCTGGAAGGAAGTCCCTGGTCGGAGCCAGATAAGGGTGCCCCAGGCAAAATCTGAGTATGTTGTGGCATGAGTGGATCCCTGCTATTTCCTTCGCAAGCGGTCTGCCTCTAGGGCTATTTAGTGTGTTTCCTGTAGCACAGCTATTGACGAGTGCTGCCTTTTGATATATGAATAAACAGCGTATCTTTTGCGTGCTGTGTGCATGCCTCTAGCATTGATCGTTATGTATTAGGGATGTATTAGGGATCATGTTAGGCATTCAATTAGGGAGCAAGACCACTGACTCATTGTCAGTGAAATTGCTCTCCCACCCTCGCAGCTCCACCATTAAGTGAGGTGCCCCTGCCCCTGCACTCTTGAGTGTTGGTGATCGAGGCCCTCCTCCACCCGCAGGTTTCCCTGCGCCTCATCCCTGGTGGTCCAGTGGACCTCTGTCTCCTTTCTTTCTTTCTGCTCCTTCACTCCTTTTTCTCCCCTTTCTATCTTTCACCTTTCTGCACCTCTGCTCTTTTGCGCCTTATTTCTGCCCATTTCCCTTTCTCTCCCTCTGCTCCTTCACTCGTTTTTTTTTCCCTTTCTATCTTTCACCTTTCTGCACCTCTGCTCTTTTGTGCCTTATTTTTGCCCATTTTCCCTTTCTCTCCCTCTGCTCCTTCACCCGTTTTCACTCGTTTTTTTTACCCTTTCTATCTTTCTCCTTTCTGCTCTTTTCTGCATCTCTGCTCTTTTGTGCCTTATTTCTGCTTATTCTCCCTTTTTTCTTTATCCCTTCTTTCCTCCCTTTACCTTTCCCCGCCGCTGCTGCCCCCGCGGCCCCTCCCCCCCCAGCACGACCGGCCCAATCCAGCTCCCCTCCCCGCTCCCGCCTCCCAGCTGTCCAGCCCTCCCCGACCCCTACTTAATGGCGGCCACTGCGGGGACAGGCGAGCAAGACCACTGACTCATTGTCAGTGAAATTGCTCTCCCACCCTCGCAGCTCCACCATTAAGTGAGGTGCACCTGCCCCTGCACTCTTGAGTGTTGGTGATCGAGGCCCTCCTCCACCCGCAGGTTTCCCTGCGCCTCATCCCTGGGGTCCAGTGGACCTCTGTCTCCTTTCTATCTTTCTGCTCCTTCACTCCTTTTTCTCCCCTTTCTATCTTTCACCTTTCTGCACCTCTGCTCTTTTGCGCCTTATTTCTGCCCATTTCCCTTTCTCTCCCTCTGCTCCTTCACTCGTTTTTTTCCCTTTCTATCTTTCACCTTTCTGCACCTCTGCTCTTTTGTGCCTTATTTTTGCCCATTTTCCCTTTCTCTCCCTCTGCTCCTTCACCCGTTTTCACTCGTTTTTTTACCCTTTCTATCTTTCTCCTTTCTGCTCTTTTCTGCATCTCTGCTCTTTTGTGCCTTATTTCTGCTTATTCTCCCTTTTTTCTTTATCCCTTCTTTCCTCCCTTTACCTTTCCCCGCCGCTGCTGCCCCCGCGGCCCCTCCCCCCCCAGCACGACCGGCCCAATCCAGCTCCCCTCCCCGCTCCCGCCTCCCAGCTGTCCAGCCCTCCCCGACCCCTACTTAATGGCGGCCACTGCGGGGACAGGCGAGCAAGACCACTGACTCATTGTCAGTGAAATTGCTCTCCCACCCTCGCAGCTCCACCATTAAGTGAGATGCCCCTGCCCCTGCACCCTTGAGTGTTGGTGATCGAGGCCCTCCTCCACCCGCAGGTTTCCCTGCGCCTCATCCCTGGTGGTCCAGTGGACCTCTGTCTCCTTTCTTTCTTTCTGCTCCCTCACTCCTTTTTCTCCCCTTTCTATCTTTCACCTTTCTGCACCTCTGCTCTTTTGCGCCTTATTTCTGCCCATTTCCCTTTCTCTCCCTCTGCTCCTTCACTCGTTTTTTTTCCCTTTCTATCTTTCACCTTTCTGCACCTCTGCTCTTTTGTGCCTTATTTTTGCCCATTTTCCCTTTCTCTCCCTCTGCTCCTTCACCCGTTTTCACTCGTTTTTTTACCCTTTCTATCTTTCTCCTTTCTGCTCTTTTCTGCATCTCTGCTCTTTTGGGCCTTATTTCTGCTTATTCTCCCTTTTTTCTTTATCCCTTCTTTCCTCCCTTTACCTTTCCCCGCCGCTGCTGCCCCCGCGGCCCCTCCCCCCCCAGCACGACCGGCCCAATCCAGCTCCCCTCCCCGCTCCCGCCTCCCAACTGTCCAGCCCTCCCCGACCCCTACTTAATGGCGGCCACTGCGCGGCCGCGCCGCTGGTGCACCGAAGGTGCGTCAAAGGCAAGCACGTCTGCGCTCGTCTGCGACCCGTCCGCGACCACCACCAGGAACCCTGGACCTCCGCCCCGCCAACGCTACGACCCAGCAGCACTCCACGCACTCAACCCAGGCTGCAACAACAACTGCAAGCTAGCATCACCAGCCGACACCCATGGACCCTTCAGCTGTCACCGCTGCCGGCACACCTGCAGCACCGCCAAGAACACGGATCCAGCACAACCCGCCCACAAGAACACAACCGAACGGAAGACCCTGCAATGCATCCTCCTCAACGTCCGATCCCTCCACAAACACGCCACAGAAATCTGGGACCTCCTCGACAGCACAACCCCAGACGTAGCATTCTTCACCGAAACCTGGACCAACACCACCTCGGGACCGGACATCGCCATCGCCATCCCCCAAGGATACAAGATCTCCAGGAAGGACCGCCCCATCCACCCAGGAGGAGGAATCGCCATCATCCACAAATCCAGCCTCCGCCTGAGCACACTCTCTGACGAGTCCACAGAACTGATGGAACACCTTCACTTCAAGATACTGGCCAGCCCACCGCCGCCCTCCGAGGAACCCTCATCTACCGACCTCCTGGACCCCGCGGACCCTTCGCCAACTCCATTACGGACATTATCTCCCTTCAGGCCATCGCATCCACCAACTACACCCTGCTGGGAGACCTCAACTTCCACCTCGACAATCAACTGGACCCCAACACCACATCCCTCCTGGACAACCTCCACAACATTGGACTCCGCCAGATCGTGACCGAGCCCACGCACTCAGCAGGACACACCCTCGACCCCCTCTTCACTACAGGAAACTCCATCACCTTCAGCCACACCACCGAACTCCCATGGACCGACCATCGTTGCGTCCACTTCACCTTCAGAACACCCACCATCCACAGACACCAGCACCTGCTTCCACAAAGAAACTGGACCAAAATCACCGATGACCAGCTCACCTCCTCACTCAACAACTCCACCCCAACCATCGCGGAAAACGACGACCCCAACACCGCAGCCCGAACCCTGCATAGATGGATCTCGGACAGCACCAACACCATAGCCCCCCTCAAGAAAAACAACAATACCCGTGCCAAGAAAGCCAGATGGTTTACCACCGAACTTCGAGAGTCCAGGCGCACATGCCGCCGCCTCGAAAAGGCCTGGAGAAACACCAAATCCACAGAAGCCCACAACAACTTCAGAGCCGCCACCAACGCCCACCATCAACTCATCAGAGAAACGAGGAAAAAAGCGATTGAAGACAGAATCTCCACCCACGCACACAACAGCAAAGAACTCTTCAGCATCATCAAGGAGTTCGCCCAACCCACCAGCGAGTCTACCGACATCCCTCCCTCACAAGACCTCTGCGACAAACTCAGCATCTTTTTCCACCACAAAATCAAGAGCATCTACGACAACTTCGACGAAGACAACCAACACACTGAACCCTCACCAACCACCCCCGACACCCGGAAACCAGCGATTGATGACTGGACAGCACTCACCACCGAAGACACACTGAAGACAATGAAGTCAATCCACTCAGGGGCCCCCACGGACCCCTGCCCCCACCATATCTTCAACAGAGCTGCCAACACCATCGCACCCATGCTCCGCCAAACCATCAACCGCTCCCTGGCGACCGCCTCATTCCCCGACGACTGGAAACACGCCGAGGTCAACCCCCTCCTAAAGAAACCCTCAGCGGACCCCACCGACCTCAAAAACTACAGACCCATCTCCCTGCTCCCGTTCCCAGCGAAAGTCATCGAGAAAGCCATCAACAGCCAACTCGCCACATTCATTGAAGAACACAACATCCTCGACTCCTCCCAATCCGGCTTCAGAAAAAACCACAGTACGGAAACCGCCCTCCTCGCCGCAACAGACGACATCCGCACCTTAATGGACAAAGGAGAAACAGTAGCCCTCATCCTCCTCGACCTATCAGCGGCGTTCGACACAGTCTCCCACCGCACCCTAATACGCAGACTCTACGATGCAGGAATCCAGGACAAGGCCCTCGACTGGATCTGCTCCTTCCTCTCCAGCAGGACGCAGCGGGTCAGACTCCCCCCTTTCCTCTCGGACCCCACACTTATCACCTGCGGAGTCCCCCAGGGCTCCTCCCTCAGCCCGACGCTCTTCAACGTCTACATGGCTCCACTTGCCCCCATCGTCAGAACCTACGGACTCAACATCGTGTCATATGCAGACGACACCCAGCTCATCCTCTCCCTATCCAACGAGCCCAACACCGCCAGACGCAACTTTCGAGAAGGCATGGAAGCCGTCGCCAAATGGATGAAAAACAGCTGCCTACAACTAAACACCAACAAAACAGAAGTACTCATCATGGGCCCAAACCCCGACGCCTGGAGTGACACCTGGTGGCCCACCGCCCTCGGAAACCCGCCAACCCCCACAGACCACGCACGCAACCTGGGAATCATCCTGGACTCCGAGCTCAAAATGGACCGCCAGATCAACTCTGTCTCATCTTCCTGCTTCCACACCCTCCGCCTCCTTCGTAAGACCTTCAAATGGATCCCCCTCGAACACCGAAAGACAGTCACTCACGCCCTGGTCACCAGCAGACTCGACTACGGCAACGCACTCTACGCCGGAATAAACAAAAACCTCATCCGCAAGCTACAGAACATCCAGAACGCCGCCGCAAGACTGGTCCTCAACCTGCCAAAACACTGCCACATCTCCCAGCACCTGTGCACACTCCACTGGCTCCCCGTCGAGGCGAGAATCACCTTTAAGATGCTCACCCACGCACACAAGGCCCTCCACGGCACCGGACCAGCATACCTGAACAGCCGACTCAAATTCCACGCACCCCAAAGGACCCTACGATCAGCCCAGCTTTCCTACGCTGTGGTCCCCCGCACCAGAAAGACCAGATCGGGAGGCCGCTCCTTCTCCTTCCTCGCGGCCAAAGCATGGAACTCCCTTCCGCTCCACCTCAGACAGACAACATCGCTCCCCATCTTCGCAAGAAACCTCAAAACCTGGCTCTTCGACAGACCCCCTCCTTGATGGAATGGAACCTGCACCCCCAACCCCCCCCCACCCCTAGCGCCTTGAGACCCTTACGGGTGAGTAGTCGCGCTTTAACAAACTCCTGATTGATTGATTGATTGATCATGTTAGGCATTCAATGTTGTATGTGGGTTTTGTGTTCATACTGCTGGGACCAGGTCGCTGCATACTGACCCCCACATCTTCACCTGCCATCTAAGTTCGGTGGACCTGCCCGTCTGCACACTATTCTGCGGGATATCTGGAGAGTCTGCTGTGATGGGAGGGGGTGCAACTGCAAAGTAGGGAGAACTCCCAACTACAGGGACCTATCCCTCGGAGGGATACGTCCAAACTAAAAGGTGTGTACATGCTTTAGTAGGGTATCTGAGGGCTCGTGGTCTCTCTTTGTCTCTCTCTGTGGTATGTGTTGCCCTTTGCTGCATATGTATATAAAATATGGTGCCAGGCAGGTCCCTCCACGTATCGTGTGGTGAGTCCATTAGACGGGCCTGGTGCACCCTGGGCATTCCTCTATTTAGTTCCCCCTTACAGATTATCATGGTAATGTTCTGTATCCTGAGTCTTGGATGATACTGGATGGCCTGGGGAGTCTGGATGTGGTCCAGTGTCCTAAGCTATATGGGTGTGTCGCCGTCTGTGGGGTCACTATTGGAGGGGTGATCGAGCCATCTCAGGAGGTATTTGTGTCACTGACTTCCTCCTCTGGCGTGAAGAGGTGGGGGCCTTGTTTGTCATCGGCCGATCCATGCTGCCGCCTGGAGTGCCCTCTTGCGTTCAGCTATTATTTGCTCCAGGTCTGGGGAGCTTCGCATACCGGTCTCAGGCCATGAACTCCACTGTTTCAGAGTGATTTTCTTCCTAGGGCATCTCTGATTTTTGGGTTCCCGAGTCCCTTGTTGTGTGCGCTGGCTTTGGTGCCCTGCAGGTGCTGTGTTGCTCAATCGTATGGTTCCTTGGGGTCCGAGAAAAAGTGCGAGCGGCCGTCATGCATAATTTTGAGGCGAGCTGGGAACAGCAGGGCATACTGAACATGTTTGTGGTGCAGTAGGAGTTTAATCTCCAAGAAAGATGTGCGTTGCCGCTGGACCGCTTTAGAGTAATGGGGTAACAGCGTGATCTGCTTATCTTCGACTCTGAGCGGTCCTTGTTGTCTTGCTGCCCGGAGGACTGCATCCCTGCCGCAGTGATGAAGTAGTTTCAGCAAGAACGGTCTGGACGGGGAGCCTGGGGGTGGTCTACAGGCCGGGATGGAATGCGCCCTCTCCTCCGAGAAGAATGGGGTCAGATCCGTTGCCGGCATGAACGTTTTGAACCACGTTTCCACATATCCTTTAGGGTCAAGTCCTTCCACTCCTTCCGATAGATTCAGAATCCTTATGTTCCTACTGCGTGAGCGCCCTTCCAGATCATCTGTTTTATCTTCAAGGAGATTCACCCGCGTTTGATGGTCACTTAGGGTGGTTTGCTGCAACTTTACTTGGGGCTCCATTTATTGTATTGTTTTCTCCCCCTGCTTTACTTTGTCCGTTAACTTGCGGTGGTTGTCTTGTAAGAGGTTTAGATCCACGGCCAGCATCCCAAATCTGTCTTCCATAGTGACTCTGGAATGTTCTATAGCCGCCAGAACCTTATCCAGTTTGTCTGACATTGTTGCTGTTTGTGTTATCTTTTCTGTTGTCCGGGCAGCATTAGTTTCTGGGGATGATCATTTGGTTGGGCCCGGTGGTGGCCTGGTAGTAGCAGCGCGTTGACACCCCATATTTGAGGTCAGGTTAGGGGTGTTGCTATCAGGTGGTAGGGTGTTCGTGGGCAGAAGCGGGCCATCTGTTAAGTGTCTTACTCCGAGCCCACTTTCTGGTTTGAGTGTGCTACTGAGCCGCAGTGAGGTTGCGGTCGCCGCCAAGCCCGCGCCTTCTGTGGTAGTCACCCTGTTTGGCCCCCAACTATGGGGTTCAGCAGGCTGGGAGGGAGTGGACTCACCCACTGTTTTGTGGTTCTGTCCAGTGGTGCGTCGTAGGTACTTGTCATCTGGCCATTCCATTGCACGCCTTGAGGCCGTGCGCCATGCAGACGGAGGCTCCTGGTAATGTAGGGGGGTGAGTAGAGGATGAGTAGCTTCCCATGCCGTGGGCAGTCGCAGGGTGGGTTGGCTAGACTTGCCGGTCATATATCCTGTCTGGGGGGGATGCCTCTTCCTAGGTGGCGGTGCCTGGTTTCAGGTGTTGCCGGGCTTTGCTCTCCCATGTGGTGCTGATGGGGCTAGGTGCAGCAGCCGGTGGGCAGTGGTTGCCCATCATCCTCTTAGAGTATGGCGGCATGTTTTCCCCCTACCAACCCCTCCGCCGCGCACCCCGAAAAGGTATGACGCTGTGTGGGCAGGAGGTTTGTGGTATTGCGCAGGAGCCAGTAGGCGGATGTTGGACACTCACCGCATCCACTGGGCAGGGCAGGGTGTCTGGGAGACAGCGTGCGCCTGCTGGTTTTTCCTCCGGTGGCGCTGCGTGTGCACCGCTCCTCCCACCTTCCCGCCGCACGCCTCAAGGCCTGGCGCCGGGCAGACAAGGGGCTTTAGATGAAGAGCAGGGGATGAAAGTGATAGTGGCTGTGGTGCTTAAGGGGGTAACCGGTGGGCAGTGGTTGCCAGTCATCCTCTTAGGGTGTAGCAGAATGGGTACCCCCCTACCAACCCCTCCGCCGCGTGCCTCGAGGCCTGACGCCGTGCGGGCAGGATGTTTGTGGTATGGTGTAAGGGCCAGTAGGCAGTGTTGGGTGGATCTTTGCTGCTCACAGCATTCACTGGGCCGGGCAGCGTGTCCAGGGGGTAGCGTGTGCCTGTTGCGTTGCCCGCTGGCGATGAGGTGTGTGCACCTGTCTTCCAACCCTACCGCTGCATGCCTCGAGGCTTGGCACCGTCCGGACGTGGGCTTTAGATGGGACACAGGGTGTGAACGTGGCAGTGAATGGGTCAATGATAGCTGCGCTGATTAGTGGGGGCACCACGCTGTGGGTCAGTGGTGCCCTCCAGACAGCTCTGCTAAGTCACAAGCAGCGATCACCTCTGCAGTCACCACCGGGGTGGGTCAAGGCTTCAGATATGGAGCTCTTGAGGGGGACACTTCTGTGGAGGGCAACAGTGTTGCCCCGCCTGCAGACTGTATTGTCAGCACGTTGGGGTCACAGAGCCCCGTCGGCACCTTTGTGTTTTCATGAAGTGGACCGCTGCACGGAGCCTCAAACAGACATGTCCGCCATCTTGGCCGTCTTGGCCATGCCCCAACACATCTTCTCTGCTTTATTGCAAATTTCCCTATTCTAGGGTGAATCTAGATGGCACAGTTCTTCTTCCCTTAGAGCTTGTCTGCGGTAAGCTGTGTGTAAAGGGAACTGAGCAGTGTCATCCTTCCAAGCTATACCAAACTGGTTCTGGGGCTAGCTCCCATCTTACCATGCTAGTATCCAATTGGCTACATTCAGCCTAATGAACAAAGGCTTCTCCTTCCTAAGTCTCTCCTTACACTAAGCTATGAATGGGTATGCTTCCCCTTGTCACTTTTAAGTTATTGATGTTCTTATAACCTCCCCATGTACCATTCCTCAGCTGATATGGATCACCTGCCCCACAGCCAGTCATAAACCATTGACTTTTCTGGGAGCAGCTCTCACTCTCATTAAGGTCAATCATTGATAGAGTAGCTGATGGCAGGGTAATGCAAATTAGCCTTCCAGCACTTCAGGAAAGGAAAAGGTATCTTTCCAAAAGTTACTTTTCTTAAATATCTATAAAAAATCACCATTGAATTGGAATTTTATTTAAACATTATAAAATAGTGGCTGAACCATTTCTCTAGCTGCTCCCAAACCCAAGATAGCAGAATCAATATTTTAATCTGCACCTTAGTTTTCCTCATAGAACAGCCATAGTCTTCTACAGTGAAAACAGCTTTAGGGGGCTATCACTGTAGGAACTTGACAACATTAAACTTCTACATGTCCTATTTTTACATACAATGCACCCTAACTCGTGGGCTACAAGACTTACATAGAGGTGACAATAATATTTAAAAGGAAGGTTTTTCTCCTGTTTAAAGGTTAATTTAGATTTGCCGGGCTGCAGGTTTAAACTGAAGCAGTCAAGCTACAATGGGAGGCCTGAAGCCATGTTTTCCTGGTCACACTAGTGGAAAGTACAACAAGTGCTGAAGTCCACAGATAACAATAAAGTATCATGACATGGGTGTACTTCTGCTTAATATATTATGGGAAAGTTCAATATATAAATTGAAAGTGCAACAATTCTATCAGGTTTTAGGGGTCCAATCACCTTCACTTAGCTTTATTAGCAATATCCTAGTAAACAGACTCACACAACCAGCAGCCTTAATCTAAAGAAAGTGGGGATGATCATGCCAAAGAGGGCACTTTCTCAACACTTCTCCTAACAGAATACCAGACCCATTGGTTTTGCCAGTTCTTGTTATTTATTGCAATTCATGTAATACTCCTTCCATAACAGTGCCATTGACCCACTAGTGACCATTACATGCATTCCCCACTTTAATGAACACAGGATAGTCAGGGAGGGGGGAAACGGGAAGGGGAGCTGAAGTGAGGGATACATGGCACCAAGCAAGGACGTAGCTCCGAAGGGTATTTAGGATGTGACACCCCCAATTTAATGAATTCTTTGCTCTGTAGTTTGGTCTGTGAGCCCTGAGTTGGGTCTGCTATGTCAGTGTTGGTTTTTCTCGTCATGAACCAAGAATAAAACACAAAACAATTACCTTTAGAGTAAAAAAGAAGAGAGAGACAGTAATATACTTCTGGGGACTTAATTTCAGGAAACAGCATTTACCACGCAGTCTCAACCACACATGCCATTACAACACAAGTGTTACCACACTTGCCTTTACCACGCATATGCCTTTACCATGCATATTCCTTTACGACACTTAACTTTACCATGCATGCCTTTACAACGATTTTCGGTGTAAAGGCAGTAAAGGCATATGCGTGGTAAAGTTAGTCAGTGCTCTAGACTCAGAGTGAAAGGGTGGGGTGTGAGAGGTGTTTGAGGTTAAAAAAAGTCATTAAAACATCAAAGGAATCAGGCCATGGCTTGGTCAGTAGTTTTCAGGGCTGGATGCCAGGTTTTAGGGCTCAGGGCTGGTGGCTGGGGAGTTTTTCGGGCTGGAAGGCCAGTTTTAGGGCTCAGGGCTTCTGGCAACGTAGTTTTCTATGCTGGGGGCCAGGTTCTTTGGGCTTAGGGCAGGATGCTGGGGTGTGTTTTGGGCTGGGAGGCCAGTTTGAGGGCTCATGGCTTGGTTCGGGGTAGTTTTCAGTGCTGGGGCTTGGTTTTAGGGCTCAGGGCAGGGGGGCTTGTGTGTTTTAGGACTGAGAGGCTGGTTTTAGGTTTCAGGGCTAGGGGTGGGATGGTTTCCAAGGCTGGCGGAGAGAGGAGGAGTGGTATATAGGGCTTGTGGCGTGAGAATGGTCAGGTGGGTGCCCGTAGTTTCAAAGCGCCTACCATTACCAGACATAACCTTTAACACGCATAAGCCTTTACCAATCATGCATGTGCAATGACATTTGTTCAGTCTTACATGGTAATGTTATATGCATTGTAAAGACATGCATGGAAAAGGTAACACGTGGTAACTGTTCCACATTGTAGGTGCCGTGCTGTAAAGGCATGCGTGGTAATCTCATGTGTGATTCTGTCATACAGACCTTAATTTCAAAATGCAATAGCATATAACCTAGAATCAATTTGCTTTATTATCACATCTGAAAGTACTTTTAAATACTTGAATTCAGGATGTATGCTGTACAAGCACCTCTTATGGTTGATTTAGAGACTATAACGTTGCCTCATCCATAATAAGAATCGGGTCCACGTGTAGGTTTTACATGACCACTAACTTGCCTTTTAGTTCATTAATATCATTGTCATTGGGGGGCATGCCATTAATGTTTCTAAGTTCATGTTTATATACTACCACTATTAATAAATAGCTGGCTATTCAGTGATGTACTAAACTCTTCCATGCTCATGATGGCCCCTGGCAGTCATGAGTCACGGTGGGCGTGTGCGCACGACGGCCAGGGGCTGTCCGAGCCACGCCCAAGATTGGAATGTCCCAGCACAGCGGCGGAATTTGCGCCACAGCGAAGCGGCTAAAGTGAATTTCGAAGCAACTGTATCATATTTTTACATTGTGCTTGCTGCACGATATACATGCCAAATGACGTCATGGATTGGTTCGTACACAGACTCTTAGAACCAAGCCAGAACCTTGGCTTGGCTTTGGCTCAACTTTGCGTATCAATTTCCTAGCATTCCAACCTCTATTTGTGACTCGAATTTAGCACATGGGGGCAGCAATCACTAGATATAATGATTTGTAATAGGTGAGTACTAGAAGCATGGAGCCCTGTCTACAAGCACTGATTTGACAACTCTACTATCAAGGCTTATCGTAGCGGAGACAAAGAAGAGTACATGTGATGGAAATAAATTTAAAATAAGTGATCCCAGGGTAAGAACTTCAGGTGGCTGTTGTGTTGAACGTGACCGTAGTCATGAGTTTGCAACAGGAACTAACACACTCACAGGTGAGTTGGGTATGAGGAATAGCTTTGGGGGGGGGGAGGATGTTTGGGATGTGACACACAACAAATGCATTTTTAGCTTGGTAGTTGAACCTGGGGCCTGAGTCGGGTCTACTATGCCTGTGCCAGTTTGTTCAGCGACCGCTCCTCTGTTATGGTGGAGGAACCTCGCTCCCTCTGCCAGCAGCCAAACAAACAAATCAAATAAAATGAAAATAAACTCTTATTTATTACCTTTTTTTTTCTCTTGGAGCCAATGTTTGGGAGCTGGGCCAGGGAGATGACAGGCTCTTGGAGGAGTATTTTTACTTCTATTCAGTGCGCATGGTGGCCTTGCCAGCCGTCCTTGGCCAAACCGCCATCTGCACTGAAGCTCTCTCAAACCAGAGCTGCATTGCTGGGTTAGAGAGAGCAGGCACAAGTTCCCAGCCTAACTGGCACACAGGCCAATCCTGGTGCTGCTTTGAGCAGCATGAAAGCAGAGTCAGGATTGGCCGCAGTGCCCATCCACACATCCATGACCCTTTTCCTTACCCCCAAACGCACCCCCATATTTGCACTTCCTTCCCCATTCCCATCAACCCTTACACCCCTTCCCCTTTTCCACCCTCTCTCCCATTGCACCTCCCAATCTCACCTCTCCCACCCCCACCCGTTGCCTCCCCTATTACAAGTATCTACTACTATTGCTACGACTATTACCACCACTATTATTAGTAGCTTCTTACTATTAGTTCCCCTGGCTCTCTGCCTTTCTCCCTCGCTACCTTCCTTACCCATCCCCCCCCCGACGCAACAGAGCCACCAAAGATCAGTTCCATAGGCTGACAGAGCAGGTCCCAGCAGAAACATATTAGCGCGGACGACCAACCTCTATACAATACATCATCCTCCGAGCATAGAAGCCATAACAACACAACCACACTGGTACTACTTCGGATAATCGATGGTCCAGTCACTGCACCAGCTCCATACCCCCTTTCCCTATAATCCAAGACAGAGCATGCAGGTCACCTTCGACCCTCCCACCCACTGCCCCTTGGACCTCAGGCATATATATCTACATCTCCCCCTCCCACTCCCCCCCTTATATTCCCCTTCCCCACCCTACGTTCTCACACCCCTTCATTTATATATGTTCCATATATGTTCCTTGTTTAACATTGGTGTGAAGCACACAACACATGAGTTGCTACTATGTTGTTTTCTTATACTGATGTTATGTGTAACCAATGGCACTATGACCACTGTGATGTAACATGTCCAAATTGGCAATAAAGAAATTTTACACACCAAAAATAAATGCAAAAAAAATAAAAAGGATTGGCCGCAGTGCACTCTGGGAGCTTGTGTCTTTAGAGCAAAGGGGCACAATGAGACAATGTGGCGAAGTGGCAGGTAAGTTTTTTAAAAGAAAAAATTGTCTCGTCAGCACTCCCCCATCCCCACCTTACACCTGCCCCGCCACTCTATCAACACGCAGGCCGCTACTGAGTTTCTCTCATCCTTCTCATTTTACTAAGAGCTTTTAACTTGTTCATTTTTAGGAGCTGAGACATAAAGCTATATAGTGACTGGTTTACCGAAAATATAGTAACTCTGCACCAACAGAAGTACTCCTTAAATGGGCAGCAAATTTACTACGTTTTGGTATGCACAGATATTGGCATTAGTAGGCTGGGAAAGCTGCACTATTCTCAGGTTTCCAGGCAAACTACTGGTAATGAAACTTGAACCTTGGTCAGCTCACCTCTCACCGTGCAGCACACTGCTTTTTAGTTGGAAAATTTGAGTTTCCCCCCACCCTCCCCTCCCTTCCGAATCGTGCTGACGTCACTGACACCAAGTGAGACACCGACACCAAACGCTGCTTGCTTCTATATTTACTTAGAACATTTGTGAAGTGTGTCACATAAACTTTAAGGCAGCACTTGAGTTACTGGTGTTTCCCTGAGTTTGCATTTCATTGTGCTAGTAACAGCTGTGTATGAATGGTGCAACTGCCTGTTATGTTTTTGTTATAGAGACTATGTAGCTTTAAAGACATTTCTTGCACATGCAAGTCAGGCGACTGACCCTCATATACATAGCACCTCAGTGATTCAGGTACAAACTCGACACTTTCAGGCATCACTGTCATTTAAATGAATGCACTTTGCATGCTGAATTGTTAGTTAAGCACGTACTATAGTAGAAGCTTAATTATAAATCTTAGAATGCAAAGTGCGTTTGACAAAAACGCAAGACTACCTCTTGCCACCAAGAAGATAAAGTACGGCTAGGCATCGGTATCTGTCAGATTCCAAGTTGCACCACTGGAGAAGAATGCAACTCGATCCTCCAGCAGACACCTAAACAAGCACTGTTGTGGCTGAGGATGTGACTCCAGGGGGAGAGTGTTTGGAATAATAACTAATAAAACAAAAGTCTGAAGGGAAAAAGGAGCAAACAAGCAACTCATTAGCATAATTGTTTGTTTTTTCACAATGTGTTGGCCCTACATAGTTCAACAGTGTATCTGTATTTGTCTAGATGAATAGAGAAAACAAAAACAAATTAATATCAACACTCAAAAAGATTCCAGGCTCTCACTCTTGGTCGATGCCCCCTTTGGGCCTTATTTACAATAAAGTGTCACAGCGCTGCACCCAAACCCTTTGGCTGCGCCACTCTGCTGCTCTTTCAAAGCACAGGAATGTGACAATACAATAATATGTCACATTCCTGTGCTCTCTCCTGCGTTGTCGCCAAATGGGCTGCCATGCGCAAGGATTACTGCGTCACGGGGTAGATTGTTTATGTGCAGGAAGGGTCTCCTTCCTGCACATAAACAATCTGAAATGGCATTTTACAACTTCTACGTGTGCTACATTAGCACACATATAACTTGCAAAATGTCATATTTTTAATGATTATGTATGTGCAGGAAGAGATACCTCCCCGTACATAAACAATCACCAGAGGTGATTTCCTTGTTCTATGCATGCTGCAGTATGCAACATACATAGAAAGAGGAAACAACCAAGAAGAATTTAATACATTTCGTTGGGCCTCCTGGGGAAGGCGTAGCATTCAGATGCATTTCCAGGCTTACGATTTCTCGTAAATTTGGAAATGTGTCAGGTTCCATGGGCCTCATTTATGAAAAGTGACGCATCGCTGCGTGAAAACAGCGATGCGTCACTTTTCATTGCGCCCTCCTTGCGAGACCAATGATGCGTCATATTTACAGTATGACGCATCATGGCGCAAGGAGTTACAGATACGTCAGTATTTCTGACGTATATGTATGGCGCAAAAGTGACGCATTGCTGGAGTGTGTCACAAAAGTGAGGCAACTCCAGCAATGTGTCCTTTCACATGGGGCAAGCCCCATGTGAAAGGGCCTGTGTCAGTCTTACGCCTGCTGTGAGGCAGCCGTAAGAAATTGACGAATTTGTGTCCTAGAAGTGGTGCAGTGATATCTTATAGATTTCACTGCGTCACTTCTGTGACCCTGTCTTGCGTCAGAACGCCCCCCCTGCATACATTATACCTGGCGTAGGTATAATGTAGCGCAGGGGTTTACAAAGTGACGCATCTATCTAGATGCGTCACTTTGTAAATATGGTGCAACAAGCCACACTTTTTACGCTGCTGGTGCGTCACAAAAAGTGATGCACCGGCGTCGTAAAAGTGACGCACGGCCTCATAAATGAGGCCCATTGAGTGGTGAGTGGGTACAACCCAGCAACAACCATGGAACGCCCCTTTCATGAGAAGTGCTGCGTGTAAAGGGGCCGTATTTGCAAAGACAGGAAAAGCCACGCAGGGTGGCTTGTCCTGACCTTGTCAATATGGGGCAGGAAAAGGCGCTGCCAGTGCGTCACAAAAAGTGAGGTATCGTCGGCGCAAGGGGCTAGTAAATAAGCCCCCTTGTTTATATTGTTCTACAAACACTTGTAGGAATGAATTTATGCTAAAATCTCAAGCCACTCTGATGATTGCGTGTTGGGGAGAAATATTTTTATTTCTTTTAATTTATTCTTCTTTGCATGTAAGCTGCATTCTGAAGCACATATGTTTAGAGGAAATGACCTCAAAGGATACTTTTTGTGCAGGAAGGAAACCCATCCTACACAAAAGCTATCCAGAACACAGCACAGACACCCTTGCAGTATGATGCAAGGGTGCCTGCATTGGCATAAGGCTGCACAAAGTGCGCCAGAGCAAGGAGAGAGCAACTGCACCATTTTGTTGTCCATATTGCGCCGTTCTGCTGTCTCCAGGTCGCACAACGCAGCGCTGCAAGTTTGCTTGCTGCCATCATTGCTTGAACTATTTGACGATTTGTGCCACAGTGTTTATTTTCACCATATTGGGTGAAGTGGGAAAGCTGACATTAAGGGGCAGATTTGCAAGCCCCTTGCGACATCTTTACGACACCGTTGTGTCATTTCTGCGATGCAGTGGCATCGTAAACAATGTGCCACGATGCAACATATTTACAACGTGACGCAACTAGGGAGATGTGTCACGTTGTAAAGCCCTGGACGATATAAGAAATTGGTTTTTTGATTGAGGAGGCGAAAATCCTACTCAAGCAACAACCTTAATCCTTGTCAGGGTGAACCACAAAAGTTACTAAATTAACCTGTGCTTAGCACTTTGATACCTTGTCACAAAAACCGTCAGGCTTAAATTAGAGGCACTGTGTTAAGTATTTATTCACCACACAAACCGTAATAAATTAAAAACACAACACAGAAATGTCCCACACCAATTTAGAAAAATAGAAAATAATCTAATGAACAATTTGATGTCAAGACAAATGATATGCAATCGGTAGAACCTGAGTTATTATTTTTTAAAGGTTTAAGTGAAAAATAGGGTTGAACAGACCAAAGCATCAACCGCAGGCATCTAGTTGCGGGGGACCAGGGAAATTCAAATGTTATGGCCAATTATGAGGGAGCGCTGTTGAGATACACAAGGTGGACTGGGCCCAATTTCAGCTTACCTTACGACTGAGTAGGTAAAGTTCAGTGAGCAAGGAAACCGGCAGTGTCAGAGGAGGGGGCGTCAGTGAGTCGCCGGACGAAGTTGCAGTGAAGATTTCTTGGTTCGGTCTTTATCACTTTTTCGGAAGCTGAAAATTTCCACTGAAATGAAGCTGCAGGCTGTAGCCAACAAGGGCTCCGCGAGGCCGGATACCCTTTCCAAGAGGACCTGCAGAACAGGGTTTGCTGCTGGGGGGAAGAATGCAGCTGTACCTACCAAAAAGTCAGACTGACGGATGGAAGATCTGTGTGCAGGTAGGTCCTGGTCTTGTGTCGGTTCTCAGGCCACTTCTTCGCGTAAAATGTTCCTAAGTTCGGAGTTTCAGATTTTTAATGGAGAAGCACATTTAGCACTGTTTCCAAGGGTCCAGTACTGGTTGGGCACCACTTCGGGAATCAGGACTCATTCCAGGCAGAGGCTAGATGCAGGGTTCAAGGTCTCTGGAGCTTGTTTTTCACCATTAGCTTTTACCATTATCATTAGGCTTTGATTGTCCAGGGATCAAGCAGCAAGGCAAAACTCAAACAGGCGGACAGTTCTCTCAGGGCACATGACAAGCTTCAAGCACCAGGGCAGTCCTCTGAAGTACAAAGCTGTCTCTCAGGTTCTCCGCAGGCCCTGGAGTGTACTGAACACTGGTGCTAGCCTTTGAAGTGGGGGAAACCTCTTGACTCACCCCACTTCTGGTTCTGTAAATGTCCTTTATTCCCCTGCCCAGGCTTCAGGTGGTCTAGTGTGACAATATAATGGCGTCAAATTCTTTTGTAAGTGTGCTGGAGGCAGCCCTTTGAAATGTAAGTGGAGCAGATAACTGCCTCACCTCATGTATCCTGACAGGGTCGCCCATCCTGCCAATACCTAGTCCACCTTCGTCTCACTGTCTGGGAGGAATACACAAGGCCAACTGCCAACTATTCACAGTCATGTGACTCAGGACACCGACTTCAGGCACCAGATGCTTAGGACAGGAAAATGGCAATTTTCTTTAAGGGAGGCTTACGCATGGCAAAATGTTTATTTTGCTGGGTCGTATTGGCAGTTTAAAACTGCAACCAGATTGGATTGGCAGACCTGAGACATGTTGTAAAGGGCTTCTTAAGTGGGTGGCACAATAAGTGCTACAGCCCCACTAGAAAGCATTTGATGTAGAGGCTCTGTGTACATGTATTGCCACTCTACTAGGGACTTATAAATAAATTAAATGTTCAAGGAGGTGTAGGCCAATTCTCCTATGGTTTAATGAGTGAGCACAGCCCTTTAGCACTTGTTAGCAGTGGCAAAGTGTGCAGAGTCCTCAAGCCCACAAAAACGAAATTGAGCAAACAGCAGGGAAGAAGGCAAAATGTTTTGGGGAAGACTACATCAAAGCCTGTCAGGTCTTACACACTACATCTAGTTCTATTGTCTGCACATCCCACTGATGTGCCCAACTTGTTGGGGACCTTTCAAGGATTTGTATATCATGTGTAGCCACCTTCCTGTATAAAAATAATCCTGCAATGCAAATTCCTTGCTATGTGCGGTGCAGGATGCAGAACACATAGTAAGAGAAAGTAACAAGGAGAAGTATATATATTTCTCCTTGTTACGCGTCTCTCGGAAGGCGTATCTTTTTGGTGAATTCCCAGGGGGAAACATCGTATACAATGCATGCGTTACAATGCGTGTCATTACAACTATTTTTTTACAACGCAAAATCCATTACAGCACATGTCATTACAACGCATCATCCATTCCAACTCATTCCCCAAAGTAACGCCCCAGCGGAGTTAGAATAGTAATTGCGTTGTAATGGATTATGCGTTGTAATGACATGCGTTGTAACGAAATGCGTTGTAATGGTATTTTGTGTTGTAAAATGTTTGTTGAAATGACATGTGTTGTAACCCATGCGTTGTAACGTGTCCTATTCATTCCCGGGTTGACCACTTCTGTTAAATTTGGGAATGCGTAAAAAAACATGGAAGTTGGGTGGGAAAACACATACAATGCCCATGGAATGCCTCCCTAGTGCAGAGTAAGGCAACACAGCTATTTGTGCCTCATTGCTTTACTCCAGATTTATGGAGCTAGTCAAGGCCACGCAAAGTTACCTTGTGTGGCTTGATAAATCGCTTTTTAGGATTGTGTTGCTATTGCACCACTTTGCATGGTGCAAGAGAGAAGTAAACTGGCTCATAAATATCACCCTAGGTATCTTCTGACCTTGGTTCAACTAGTTACTGACTAAACCTGACCAGTGGACGCCAAGTGTATTGGGATGCTTAGGGATGGATGATGTCTGACAATCGATAGAAGACTGGTACATCGACATCCACATCATAAATATTGAAGGAGTGACATCAAGAGAGGTTATTCCAGGTCCACAATGAGCAAAAACAACACATGTTGTATAGCACAGCCCGGCATTAGTAAGTTCTCCTATTCTGAATCATTTGTACACAGTATCGTGTGAGACATTCAGTCAGCCATGGCTTTTGGTCAATAGTATTCTGCCTGCTGATATTTTTTCATTTCTAAGAGTGTAAAGTACTTTAAGCTAAAAATAAATACGTAGACCATATAGCACCTAGTTAGAAGAAAAGAGCAGCACAGGTTCAACTAGTAGAGACAGAGACAAACAATATATGAACGTTAGCAATATTTCCGAATTCTCTAGCATGTAGTAATCTTAGTTCAGGTAGACACACTAGCATTGCTACATTTCAGCTACTTAATATGAAATTACCTATAAATCAAATGCATTTCAGAGCCATTGTACTGGTTTGCTAATTGTTTTAGAAACAGTGTTGTGGAATTTAGCATATACTTTTATCTGAATGCGTTTAAAGCACATTACAATGAAATTCAAGTTAACGGTAAAGGAAGTTTGACAACTCGCCTTTTTTTAAATCAGTGGTGCAGCTTGACACGTACTTGGTCCTTGACAGTGCCCCCTTCTTGGAAAATCCTATTTTCCAGTGCAATTCAATCTGTTTCATTAAGGCTGTAGGAATAATCCTTTTCACGTGAACGAGATGGAAAGGAAAAAAAATCGCCAGTTTTCAGCCGACAAATCACGATTTCCATTAATCTGATTACGTGTGCGAGACGTAATAGGCGTGTTAATGCTGTTCCTAATGCTCCCAATTACCAAAATTAAGTGAACCCCAGTTTACCTCCCAGTACTGCTGTCACCTTCTAACAAGCACTTATTGTTTTGCAGTGGCAGCTGGTAAACCTTGAAAGTGGTAGGGCGTAAGAGCAAACCACAAGTTTGCCTGAGTATTTCAGGGCCAGAGTGGGAACTTGACAGTTCCTCCTTGCTCCCTCCTATAAAATCATCTCATTGCCTCATCATGTTTTCTAATGCTATTCCCTTCCTTCTTTAAATCCTCCATTGTACACCTTTCCTATTTTACCATTCTCTTGTCTTCCCTTTATCATTGCACTATCCGAGAACTTCTTCCCCACCTCTTTCCCACACTTCAGTCCTTTGTTCACTAAAATATAATCCCAGTTTGTGCAGATTTGTTATTACTAACTCCAGTGAGTGATAATATTGTATAGACAGCATTTAAAACAGCTGGGGCTGCGTAATTTAGGCTCCACCTTGTATACATTATGGGGCAGATTTATGAGGCCCTTGCGCCACGTTTACGCCGCTGTTGCGTCACGCAAGGCGGCGTAAACGTGGCGCATCCCTACAAACGATTTACAACGTGACGCATCTAGGCAGATGCGTCACGTTGTAAAGCCCTGCGCCGCTTGTGGGCGTTCCGGCGCAGGGTGGGCGTTCCGGGGCAGGTGCGCCTCGCAAAAGTGGCTGAGTGAAATCTATAAGATTTCACTCAGTCACTTTCAGGCCAATGCTGCGTCAAAAGCCTGCGCCTGCTTGAAGCAGGCGTACTTGATGCAGCATTGGTCAGATAGGGCACCCACAAGCCTTGCTGGAGCTGCGTCGCGCTTGCGACGCAACTCCAGCAATGCGCCGCCTTTACGGCACAGATGCGTCACGCATCTGTGCCGTTTTTGCCCCATGGTGCGCCGCATTGTAAATGCGGCGCACCATGGGTGGCGGAGCTGTGGCGCACTGTGGCGCACATTAACTGGCGCATCCCTGGGGATGCGCCAGTTAACATAAATCTGCCCCTCAGTACTTACAGTTAGGAGCCTGAGCTCTGAAACCTACATTGCAATCAGGAGGAACATGGCGGCCGTAGCATGATCGGCCGCGGGCTCGCTCCCTCGGGCTTCACAGGGCGGCCTATGAACCAAGGCTCAGATGAGCACCCGATTACCTGTTTTTTGATCATGTTCCCCGTACTTGATTTTTTGGTTGGTTCCTATTCTGGCCCGGCGTTGGTGTGTCTGCCATCCCCGGCGATGCGAGAGGACCTGCGGCAATTCTGGCAAGCCAACTCTTCCAGGGTCGCTTTCCCGCTTTAGGCTTCCCGAGCGGGGCGGAGCAGTACCCGGGAAGCCGCGCTGGAGGTGGGAGGCGGCAGCGGCTGCTCGAAGACACAGTGGGCTTCATTCTCTGCTGCTGCGGTTTATAGGAAGAAGAGCGGCCCGCTTGGAACACTGTGCTTTGGGCTTGGTGCAGGTAGGGGGGGCCCGGTCTCAGCGTGAAGCTCAGACCTTTGTCTCCAAGGGTGTGTGTGACTCAGCTGAACGCCGACTGGCCAGTGGGCTTAGGACAGATAAGGAGAGTACCCGGCGCCAGAGTGAAACAAGCATTTACAATGCAATGGTCTCGGCATCAATAAAGGTAGAGCTATTGGCATTGCTCATGACATTTTTTTTTTAAATCATAAAAAGGGATTGTTCTTTACATTGCCAATAGCTTAATCGTTAAATAAATGGCATTGTCATTTACAACGCCAATAGCTTAATCGCTCGCAAATGCATGACCTATTACATTTACACCCACACAGAGCCACACACACATACAGAGCCACCCACACAGAGCCAATCACACAGAGTCATTCACATAGAGCCCCCTACACAGAGCTACCCTCACACAGACAGAGCCACCCACACATAGAGCCACCTACAAAAAAAGCTATCCACACAGAGCCACACACACACACAGAGCCACACACACACACAGCCCCACACACACACTCAGAGCCCCCCCACACACACATAGCCCCCCACACACACACACACAGAGCCCCCCCCCCCCACACACACACAGCCCCCCCCCACACACAGAGCCCCACATACACACCCAGAGCCACATACGCACACAGAGCCACATACACACACAGGAGAGGAAGCACAGCGAGGGGGCAGGAAAGCAAGCACAGCGAGGGGGCAGGGGAGCAAGCAAAGCCAGGGGGCAGGGGAGCAAGCACAGCCAGGGGGCAGGGGAGCAAGCACAGCCAGGGGGCAGGGGAGCAAGCACAGCCAGGGGAGCAAGCACAGCCAGGGGGCAGGGAAGCAAGCACAGCCAGGGGGCAGGGAAGCAAGCACAGCGAGGGGAGCAAGCACAGCCAGGGGGGCAGGGAAGCAAGCACAGCCAGGGGGGCAGGGAAGCAAGCACAGCCAGGGGGGCAGGGAAGCAAGCACAGCCAGGGGGGCAGGGAAGTAAGCACAGCCAGGGGGGCAGGGAAGCAAGCACAGCGAGGGGGCAGGGAAGCAAGCACAGCGAGGGAGCAGGGAAGCAAGCACAGAGAGGGGGGCAGGGAAGCAAACACAGCCAGGGGGCAGGGAAGCAAACACAGCCAAGGGGGCAGGGAAGCAAACACAGCCAGGGGGCAGGGAAGCAAACACAGCCACGGGGCAGGGAATATATGCTCTCTTTTCCTGGGATGCATAATGACATGATGCAATGACATGCACGCACACATATTTGGTAACCCTATAAATGTGCATATATGAAAAAATACATAGCTTGATTCATAAAGATAATATAAATTATGAAATGACACACGCACATAGTTATATATTTAAGAAAGAAACGCAGGAAGAAAAGAAAGAAAGAAAGAAAGAAAGAAAGAAAGAAAGAAAGAAAGAAAGAAAGAAAGAAAGAAAGAAAGAAAGAAAGAAAGAAAGAATGAAGGAAGGAAGGAAGATGGAGCGTGGGAGGGAGAGAGGGAGTATGGAATATGAAAGAGTCTTTCAGAAACTGAAAAAATGCTTAATTGCATATGACACTTTTTCAACCCAAGCCTCGAGAAAGTAATTCATTCCAGTGTTTATTGTAAACATGCCTCATGTGGTGTTGATAAAAAGCCTTATTTGCTTGATTCAATATTTCGTCCACTTGTGCCCCCTATAGATATCAGTGACCGTACCATATTAGTTGCCAAATCGACCTAACGGCGAAAAGCTCTGTAATTTTTTTTAACAAGTTATTAAATATGCTCTCTAAAACGGTATCTTCTTCGATAAATAACACGAGCAGATACCGTTCTAAGTGGCACATTGCATTCACACATCTGTACGGGTGGAAGCCTCGGAGCTACAGGTGCTTTCAGACGGTTATAATAATAATATAATAATAAAGGAGTTTGTAGAGCGCCTGGTGACGCCATCCCGGCGTGTCCCCGCGCTGTGGAGAGAGCAGCAAAAATGGAGTGGAGAGCCTAAAGGGTAAACAGATGGGTTTTTAGAAGTTTCCTAAATGTTGTTTCTGACTCTGCTAATCTGATGTTCGTTGGGAGGGAGTTCCAGTGGTTGGCTGCCATCACGCGAAAGGAGCGGCCTCCCATTCTGGCCTTCTTTATCCGAGGGACTTTAAGAAGACCCATGCCCATAGAGCGAAGTGCTCTGTTGGGCTCGTAGGGGATGGCAAGATCCTTCAGATATTCAGGGGCTTTCAGCGAGGTTATCCTATAGCAGATTAGAAGCGCTTTAAATAGGATCCTCTTTTTTATGGGAAGCCAATGAAGAGCAGCCAAAGTGGGTTTAGATGCTGCTATTTTGGGGAGTCACCTGGGATTTTTACATGCCCACACTAACACACTTTCACTGTCTCTGTTTCGAAAGCCTTACAAAATGCGTATTGGTTGGATTTTTTTTTTAAATGCCATTAACCATCTGCCCCCATCTTTTTTTCCAGTCTCATTTAAGTCTTCCTCAGCTTGAATATTGAGAAATCTGAAGTTTGCACCCCCAGTCTTATTGACCAAGAGATGCCCCTGCTCGTAGGGTGTTGGATGCAGACTGGTGGAGGAGGGGGGCGGGCACTAGTTATCGGGAGTAAATGGCTGTTATTTATGAAACGGATTTTCATGATCCCTTATCCCTCTTTTGATTAACCGATGTTATTTATTTTATCCAGAGGTGTCAGAGCGCTTTACATTAGAACGAAGAAAGTTAAATAAGGAATGAGTCTTATAGGTACTCCTGGTAGAATTGACATATCAACAAGTTGCAGATACAATCAGGCTCACAAAAACGAAAGGCTGTTAGGTACTGTGCCGTGGGGTGGTGAATCGAGGGTCGGGTAGTGCTCACCAGGAAGTGGGCAGGGTATTAGTTATCAATGAGTAACCAGGGTTGTTAATCTCAGGTGGGGGTGTTAGGGGCAAGAGTAACCTGGAGTAAATACCTGTTAGGTTCTGGGCCGTGGGGTTGGTGACTCGAGGGTCGGGTAGTACTGAGGATAACTGTGGCTGATGACTGATATGAAGTCAGTGGGAGTCAATCGCCAGAGACAGCCGTGAAACAGAAAATGGAGTGTTCATTAGGATGCATTTCTATGGCTGATAACTGGAGGCTGTCATTAAACAACACCAAACCCTCCCAGTGATAGCGAGTCTTCCCCAGGGAGGGGGCGGTTCTCCCTCCTCACCAGCTCATGTCGATCCAGAGCCCCTGCACTTCCGCCTTCGACTCTTCCTGAGTTCTATACAACAATTTCTGTACTTGTGCCACCCACACCGGAAGTGACGTAACACACAGATGGCTTCCCACATCAGTAAAGGAGGAGCCCGTGAACCATCTCTATGGAAACCTGGCCATACGGTCCGAAGGAGGAGGTGGTGTGTAAATAGAGCAGCAAAGAAACATTAGTGTATTTTACACCAGAGGGCCCGAGTTACTCGTTTAAGCTCTCTAGCATCTAGTGATACCAGCAGTCTTACACCGCTATTGCTGCCTGTATAGATGTTAATCTGCCCATCCTTGTTTCTCATGGGAAATTATAACTAGCGTGTTATTTTCCAGTAAAACTCAATGGAAAATTAAGGCGTGCCTCTTCGTTTCCTTTCAGAATCAATATATTTATTATGTTGAAAAACGGTCAACCTTATTTCAAATAAAAACCTCGTATTCAGTGCATGCCGATGGCTGTTCCTAGGAGGAGAGGGCAGGAGGCAGGTGGACACCCTCGGCCCTTCACCTCATGCCTGCCTCGAATACCTCACCTGTGCGCGTGACAGCCACGCACCTCTTCCCGCGTCCCTTCTGCACGTCCCATCCGCCTCGAGGCCTCTCCCCCAGCCCTACACCTGAGCGGGGCCCCTCCCACCAGATACTGTTTCTGTTCGAGCTCACTGTTCTCTTTCAGGCCCGCACCTGAGCAGCCCCCCAACTGCTGATCTATCCCCACACTCGAGCAGTCTCAGGGTGCCCCTCTCACTGTCCCCCGCACCTGGGCAGGTGAACCTCTCCTCCAGTGGCGGTGCCTCCATGGGGGGCAGGCCTCCACTCAATTTTCGGCAACAATGCAGACCCTTTCCATCAAGTGTGTGGTCGTGGGAGAAGGGTAAGTGAAATGCTTTTCTGTGTCTTTTGGGGGGGTTAAGGTTGGGGGCTGAGGTTTGGAGTGGGAGGGGTCAGTCATGGAGTGCGTGCTTTGTGAATCTCGTCCCGGCTCTCCGCTGACTGTGTGAAATTTCTGTTGCCTCAGTGCCTGCCTGTACCAGCGAGGGGTTGAGTAAGGTGTACACATTGAGCCACAGAAGCACACGATGTCCCGAGCTCTGCTGGAGGAAGGTCACACTGGTGGCACTGCTGGAAGTAGCTCCCTGCCGGTCGTGCTGATCCGACAGGGCTATGCTGGGGGATGTTCACGCTGCCGTGCATGCAGTGTAGTAACAGACCGGGGCAGAAAATAAGAGACAGACCCACCTTCAAACGGAGCCGGCGGCAGCAGTGATCTCCGGGCGCCCAGGGGACAGGAGGGTGGGGGACTGGGTAGAAGAGGCGGCGGCATAAGACGATTGATCTTCACCTCACCACAGACGAAAAAAAATGGCGCCCGCCAGCTTCCCATTTTTTCAGATTCGGGGGCGTGGTTTTGCTGTTTTGAGTGACAGACAACGTCACTGTCTAAAGAACAGCAAAACTTACGCCCCCAAATCCGAAAAAGACGGGGCAAAATCGGAGTGACGCATCTCTCCTCCAATGGCTGGCCTCTGTTTAGGAAGCCAGCCAATGGAGGAGAGAGGGGCCAGGGAGGCGGGTTCTAAAGCCCTACTAAGAATCATTAAATCTCCTCCCCAGACTGCGCAAGCGCAGCCTTTAGATCCTCAACCTAAAAAGGAGGGGTAGTGCAGAGGTGGGGGCCGGGCGTCTCACTGACTGCATTGAGAAGAGCATAAATATTCAAGAGGGCTTATCCCCCCCCAAATTGAGTAGATACACATTATGGGCGAGGGCAGCACATTTGGCAGCTAATAAAGATATAACACAATCTGTTTTACCCCGAGTATCCCCCCCAGTAGCAGCAGCGGAAGCTAGAGCTGTATCAAGACAATGTAAGCAGGGGCCAGGGGCCCAAGGGGCCCCAGGAGGTATAACCACAGATAAAGCTAAGTTACAACAAGGCAAGACGAAAACACAAGACAGGAAAAAAATATCTGCAATAAAACCCAAATTCACTCCATCCTTGAAATCCTTTTATCAAGTCATGTCACTCTCGTCTTCAGCCAAATTAACCCAATTAGTGAATTAAACTATGCTTAGTTCTACTCAAGGGGGCACCCCAGTACGCTCGCCGGTCTCTAAACCCAACACGCCACCTTCGGCCTCCACTCCAACCCCCCCATCTAAAGAGAAGATGGGGATGGAGAAGAGCTGCGAAACTGCACAATTAAATCGAGATCAAACCTCACAGCTTTTAAAATCTGCTGAGACAACAATGGGAGAACGGGATGTCCACCCAGAGATCAGTTTTACCAACAGATATTCGGTGCTGGAGGAGCAGGAAGAGGTAGCACAAGAAATTGATCAAGACCAGGGCCAAGTGCAGGAGAAGTGCGATGTGAGACAAGATCTCTTTCAGAAGGATCCGAGTCCCTCAATGTCAGCTTCAAATCCACATTCACTAGCAGATTTACTCCTGGCCATGAAGGAAGAGATGGCATCCAGATTTACAGTCTCTAAAACAAATCAGGCAGAAATGGCCAGTAGGTTTTCTGTCTCAGAGGCAAATCAGGCTGCAATCCGGTCATCTTGCGAGATCCTTGCTAAAAAACTAGAGGAGATCACGGCAAGGACTGAAGCACTCGAGGAAGAGATGCCAAAATTGAAAGAACCAATAGGGTCCACTACCTCCAGGTTAGAGACACTCTCCTCCCAAAACAAAGAACTGAAGGACGATCTGGAACGTCTAGAGAACCACTCAAGGAGAAATAATCTGAAGCTCATAAATGTTCCGGAGCAGTGGAGGGGAAGGATGTAAGGGGGTTCCTTATCACTTTACTGAAGGGCACAGCCCTTAAAAGTCCCACGAATATTAATCTCAATTATGAAATCCAAAGAGTTCACAGGGAGCCCTTTAAAAGAAAATTGGGAAAGCAGAAACAACGCAAGATCTTAGTAAATATTCTTTCATATTCTGTGAAGGAGCTTATCCTGTCAGCCGCTTTAAAGGAAGGGGTTATCTCCTTTTCACTTTCTGACCGATCCCCCTTTTCTTTTTCCATAAGATCCGATATCTGGCACATAACGGCCACAAGACAATGGGAGTTGGGGAAAAGATTGGATGAGCTCAATAGTCTTGGGGCAAAAGCTCAATTAAGGTTCCCTGCCACTCTGTGGGTGATGTGGAACAACCATATGCATATGATCCGATCCTCAGAAGAAGTTGATACGCTCATTGCCAAAATCCATCATGAAAAACAGGGAGGACAGTAAGGGAGGAACATCAAAGTTTGCTCTGGGAGCTTGTTTTTTTTTGCCTAGGATATATATATTAGGTTTTAAATAAGGAAATGTAGTCCAAGGGAGCAATGCCCAAATAGGCGAAGCCTATTGGAAGGGAGGGTTACTCAGGGTGAAGGGGGGTATGGGGTTTTCAGGGGGCACGGAGGGGAGGGGGAAGGGGGAGGAGGGTGGGGAGCACAAAATGGGGAGCAGAGAGAGGAAAAAAATGCCTCCTCAGACTTGCTTAACAAGAAACCTCATCAATACTTAGCAGAAGATCTCCAAGCTCCTGATAGGTAACATGAAACACGGTCTTAAGATTAATTGTATTTCTTGGAATTTGAATGGTCTGAGGTGCCCGTGCAGACAAAGGTTGCCCTTAAAGTACTTAGAGCTCTCACGAGCGCAGGTATGTTTGTTGCAGGAGACCCACCTGAATCCAACTGAGCTACAGTCAGTTTTTTCCAAGATTCCTTGGGTACAGTGCTTTTGTTCTTCACAACAATCACTAAGTAGTCATGGGGTAGCAATAGTGGTAAAGAAGGGTGTTCCCTGTAGGATCAAGTCAGCCCAAACAGATCAATCAGGCAGATGGATAATAGCCCTTTTGGATTTTGGGGAGGTAGAAATGACTTGTTCATCTTTCTACGGCCCCAATACAGACAACCCTGCCTTTTTAGTTAAACTACAAGAAAGCTTAATTATGGTAAACCCCCCCTGGTAATAGGAGGGGATTTCAAAGTCAGGCTAGATCCAGTTAAAGATAGATCCAACTTGAGACATACAACAGTAACCCCTAAATCACGTAGGGTAATGAAAAACTTAATATCTAATATTAATTTAGTGGATCTATGGAGATCTAAGATGGGCGGCGCCCAAGGGTTTACTTTTTACAGTAAAATGTATCATCATTCCTCAAGGATAGATTATGTGTTGGTCAATAGAGAAGCTCACGATAATTTTATTAGTATATCAATCCTGACGAGCCACCTATCTGATCACGCTCCCCTCTTATTTGTATATTCATTGGGCTGCAACTGTCCCCAATCAAGATGGACGTTGAACAGAGTAATGCTGACAGACTTAGGAATTGTTCAATCCATTAGTAGATCCTCTCTAAAAAAAAATTCTATGAACCTAGGATCTACTTCAATAGATTGTGTATGGGACGCCTATAAGGCTAGTTTGAGAGGTACACTACATGCCTTAATAAGTTCCAAAAATTGAACAAAGACTATAGAACTGCATGCCCTGGAGAGTAAGATATCAGCTTTGGAGGCGGAAAGGAGTAATATAATCCCAGACTATATAGGGGAACTAAAGCAGATAGACAGGAAATTGGAGGAGGTTAGGCAAGACCTTAGGTCCTTCTTAGATCTGAAATGTAAGGCCCAATGGCAAGCCAGAAACATGGAACTTTTTGAGAACGGAGAAAAGGCAGGGTCTCTTTTGGCCTGGAAGGCGAGATTGGATCAGGCAAAGAATAATATCAATGAACTTATCATTGACAGTAGCAGGGAAAAATCAAGTAATCCGGAAGAGATACAAAAATGCCTGTTATCGCTCTTCTCAGATCTATACAGGGAAGATCTAGATCCTCCCCAGGACCAGATATCCACTTGGTTAAGGGATTATTCCCTTCCCGCTCTCACTGAGGCCTCCAGGGAGGCGCTTGATACACCTATAACAATAGAGGAGATCAGGAACCAAATAAAGAGATCAAAGAATAAAAAAGCTGCTGGTCTTGATGCCCTCCCCAATGAAATAAACAAAAGGATCTTTTACCGGTACTTCATACGTTATTTAATTCAGTTTATTACTCCAATGGGGTGATGCCTAGATTCTGGAGAGAGGCCACGATAGTCCTAATATTAAAACCAGGGAAGGACCCTTGTTGGCTGACTCATATCGTCCGATCTCCCTGCTGAACGCCGATCATAAGATCTTTATGGGCGTTCTAGCAGGGAGATTGGCAAAACTGGCACCCAATTTAATTAATTCCGATCAGAAGGGTTTTATGCTGGGGAGAGTAATCCAGGAACAAACCCAACTGCTGATTGGTAATATTGACCTAGCGGAGATAAAGGCGGATCCCCTGGCAGTAGTGGCAATTGATGCCGCGAAGGCCTTTGATCGTGTGTGTTGGAGGTATCTTTGGGGGTCCTGGAGGCCATGGGTATGGGGCTGCTGTTTGTGCAGACCGTAAAGTATTGCTATCTGGGCGCATCTGCGAAAATTCTCTTGAATGGTTCCTTGACTCCAAGTTTTCCTATCCAGAGAGGGACAAGGCAGGGGTGCCCCCTGTCCGCCCTCTTGTTTAATATTTATATCGAGCCCTTAGCTCAAACTATCAGACTGGATAATATCATCACTCCGTTCAAATCATCAAGCTATTAGTGCAAATTGGCATTATATGCTGATGATGTGATAGTCTACACTAGCGATCCAGAGCATGCCATCCCACAACTGGAACATAGGCTATGGGAATTTGGCAGGATTTCAGGGTACCTTGTTAATTCGGCTAAGACCGAAGTAATGTGCTGGAACACCTTATACCAAGGCGACCCTGTTAGCAATGAATTTAGATACCTAGGTATTAAAATAGTCATGGACTTAAACAAAATCCCCCTGATAAATCTGGGAAAAATTGAAAAGGACATAGATTACCTCCCTTTGACCATCTATGGGAGGGTAAATCTTGTGAAAATGTCTGTGCTTCCAAAATTGACATACATTTTCAATGCAATTCCGTTAACTTTCCCCAAAAAAATATAAGATGGATTCAGGGGGAAATTGGTAGCTTTATATGGGGCCAGAAAAGTGCTAGGATGTCATGGAAAAAGCTTAGAAGGAAGCTCCTCAAAGGTGGGTTGGCCCTCCCTGACATTAACTTGTATGATGGCCTTTCAATTTAAGGGTATCAGGATGCTGCTGACCAGTCCAGAGGAAACTGCGTGGGGCAGAGTGCTTGGGGAAATGGTGCTGGCTGAGGGAGGCAGTGGGCAAGGAGAGTTCCTATATAAATTTGGGGCCCCAAGGTTTTTTAAACGGGTCCACCTAAAGGTTTTAAAAACAGCTCTGACAACCTGGTATAAAATCAGGCACATCTGGGGTATAGGGTATTTTTATGACTTCACTCCTATCTGGGATTTACCAGGGACCCCACTCTGTCTGTGCGATAGCTTGGCTACCTCGATTAAAAGTTCCGGTTTGGTGAGATGGTCGGATCTGGTGGATTCAGACGGGATTCTTCCTTGGGAAGTTTTACAAGCTAAGATAGGCCCTCTTTATTCCAAGTTCAAGTTTCTTCCATCAAGATCATGGTATGAGGCAGAAGCAGGCGATATTATTGGGAGGTGGGAACTTGAGCAGTTATTGCAAGATCCGCGGCCTAAAAAGAAAGAAATATCTCTTTGGTATGCAAGAATCCAAGAAGCAGAGGAAGCCAAGCTCCCTTCCCAAATATTAGTCTGGAATCAAACACCACTTGCCCACCACATCGAAGAATGTTTTGAACCATCACTTAAGACACTGTATAAATATGTAAAGCCTGCTGGTCTGAAGAAAAATCATTTTTTTGTGATTATTAGACTATTATACTCCAGCCAAGATCGCCAAATTTGCCCCTGACCCGCCGCCAAGCTGTCTAGATGCAAACTCGCCAATGCCAATGATATCCATATCTTTTTGAGTGCCCGGAGTTAAGTATTTTTTGGAAAAATGTGGGAGAAACATTAACATCCATTTTTGAAATTGTCATTGAAATAGATCTGCACCTGGTGATTTTTGGTAAGAACGACTCCACCAATGGGGGGCTCCCACAGGATCAAATGGGCCTGCTGTTATACCTAGTGCTTCTGGCGAGGAGAGAGATTTGCATTAGATGGAAGGCTACAATCCCTCCGGGGAGGGAAGACTGGCTTAAAGCCGGCCTCAACATGGCATGCTTAGAACAAGACAGTAGGCAGGGTAGTCCACCCAGTAAATGGCTTCCATTGATAATCTGGGGTCGGCGACTGCGGCTGATTAATGAGTAATAGACCAACATGGATCCAGCCCACTAGTCCTATGATTGCACCAGTCCTCAAACACGTGAGGAAGGCCCGGCAGGCCTAGACGGACGCAGTGAGCCGAAGGGCACCCCACAGAAATGGAAAAATCGGCTTGTCAAACCTGCTAATGTCTTTGGTGAGATGAGGACAAAAAAAAAAAGAAGCCTGAGCTCGACATTTATTCAACAGGTTGTTCTTAGTGTAGGTTCAATTTGGAACCTGTTGTACAATGTCGCTGGGGAGGACAGTTACTCATCACTGGACGGGCTGCTGGGGTGGCCTTGTGTCATCCTCTGTAATAAACAGTAACTTACTTCTCAAGACACCAGTCTCGTGTTGTAATTCAAAATAGTGTGATTCAACTCCATTAACTTGTGCAGTACATTTAAATCAGCTAATACGATGTAATCATTTCAAAATGCAAGAATTCACACATAAGTGTATTAGGTTGATCAATAGAGTGATGTAATCATGTTCGTTGCTTATTCACTTTTTATCATATTTGTTTGATCTTACCCCTTCCTGTTCTTGGTGCTCCAAGAGGATGTAACATTCAAGGCCAACAGATGTCCACCTGACAGTGTGGAGATGGGAATTTAGGGAGTATGTCGGCTCCCCTTCAATGTGGTTACCTGATTAGTTGTCAGTGGCGGGACCGAGAGATGGATGTTCTAGAAACTGTTGACTGTATTTTTAATTGGTGTGTCATATCTAGTTAGACAGCCTTCATCCTGACTAAAAGAGGGAACAGATTTCTCTCTGCTGGGCTTCTATGAGCGTGAAACTTCATGCTGAGCACTTTTTCTATTTTCAGAACTTCTACTGAAGTTTTACATTATGCGGACACCTTCTACACTTCTCCAGTAGAATTCCCCTTTAGAGATTCTTGGTCCCTGTTGGAAATGGTCCTTATTGCAGAGTTATCCCCAAACTTTTTGCTTCTTCCTCCCTTGTTTTTCCTGACCTGTGGTTGTTGGCAATAGGACTCTGAGTACTTTACCACTGCTGATTAGTGATAAAGTTCATATGCTCTCCCTGTAAATTATTACTGTGATTGGTTATCCATGATTGGCATATTTGTTTTACCTGTGAAGTCCCGAGTAGAGTGCACTGAGTGTGCCAGGGTTGGTAATTCAAATGCTACTAGAGGGCCTGCAGCACTGATTGTGCCACCCACATGAGTAGCCCTAAAATGGTGTCTCAGGCCTGCCACTGCAGTGCCTGCATGCAGTTTGTTATACTGCCATGTCGCGCTGGCAAGTGCCCACACTTTCCAGGCCCTACCCTTCCCTTTCTTTGCACAATGGACACCACTATAGTAGGCCCAAGGTACCCCCCTGGGTAGGGTGCAGTGTGTGTGAAAGGTAGGACATGTACTAATGTGTGTAACATGTCCTAATAGTGAAATACAGCCAATTTCGTTTTTCACTATTGATAGGCCATCTTGCCCATAGAACAAAATGGGGAAGGCTGTGTACCATTTTACCAGTTTATCTTCCATAGGAACAAGATGGAGACATGGAGTCTGGTACCCTTGAATCCAGAATTTAATAACACATCTTTTAGTGAAGATGTTTTTTAAATCCTGCTTTTAGAAATGGCACTTTTAGAAAGTTGCTATTTTTCTGTTCAAACCTTCTTGTGTGCCTCAGCCTGGTTGTGGATTGACTGTCTGGCTTTGGGGAGTGATAGGGGCTCATGAAGTGCCTTTGCTTCAGGAGTCTGGATGCGTCAGCCCTAGGCTGAATGGGCCCATCTGCATTTAGGAGGTACGTGGGGAGATCCCTGTAGCTGAGCAGGGCTGTGCCTGCCTCCACAAAGGACTGGCTCCACCTCCATCTGGGCGTCTGAGAACCCTGGCCCCCTTTCTCAAAGGAAGAAGTTGTGCACTGGCAGAGTGCCCCCAGGACTGGTTTGAACTGGGGACAGAACCCCCAACACATGAAGAACAAAGGCTTTAGGGATATAAAAGTAGGACTGAGACCCCTTAAAATTCAGACTTCTATAATCAAGAGGAACCTCTGCCAGAAGAAGAACAGCTGGAGAAACTAAGAAGGAAGATTGCCCTTGCTGTGTGCTCTGGGGCTGACCTGCTGTTTGCTGATTCAACTGAGGAGAGGATAAGGGACTTTGCCGTGTGCTGTGTCCCCCCTGCTTGCTAAGGACTTTGCTGTGTGCTGTGTCTTGAAGGAACAAGTCTCCAAGGGCCTGAGATGAGCTGGCCTCCTGTTTTTGGAGCCAGGGTTACAAAAGTTCCCAAGAAGAACCAAAACACTGTGAGCCCGTCTTTGTTCACAGCCTGTGCTTCATTAACAACTGCCTGCCGTGTGGGAGAATCGGTGTGCTCATCGGCACTCAGCTGACGCCTGCCGTAGGTCTGCTTTGCCTCCACCGTAATTTGTTACCTGAGTGTGCTTGCAACATCGTGGGCGGCCTGACTGCAACCTACACCCTGTTGGGGGGGGAAAATGCTGTGCCCCGAATCGCCAAGGTTTCCGAATCACTGCCGCCAGTCCGGGGCAACAGAAGAGCGAAGAAAATCACTGCCGGCGGCCCGCTGATGTCATCGCTGGAGCCACGCTGGGATTGGTTCTGGCCGCTCGAGGAGTCCAGTAGCATCATTGGTGTGCCGCGCTACCATTGGTTCCAGTAGAGGGAACTCCTGCAGTGTCATCGGTCTGCCGCGCTGGGATTGGCCCAGCCTCGAGGGCTTCCCCACGCTCAGACTGGGAAGCGGAACTGTGCCGGGGACCGGGGAGCCTCGCAAGGAAAAAACCTGCCTTGCCGGGAGTGCGCATCAGAGACCAAGGACTGCCCGTCCCTCAAAGTGTAGCCGCAACCCCCCAGGTAATGCTTGGAACATTGTCCCGAGCCATGGTGTGTGTCCTTGCCTGGGGGTTGATAGCGGGGTTGTGGAGGGCTTCCTCGACGTCGATAGTCATCAGTAATTAAGAGGCTAGTTGAAGTCACGCCTGTAGCTTTGGGGGCAAATCAGCACCATCGCTGACCGTGGAGTCAGCGGAAGATACCAGTGAGGGGATCAAAGTTTGTAGAGGCATTGTTGGTTTGTGCAGACACGTGCAAGTAAAATTCCTGCTGGTCACAAACGAGTATAGAACTGTTTGGCCCTATAGCTGCTACTTAGCAGAAACAATGATTACATGTGTGAGGGCTGAAGGAACATTACAAGAGAACCGGTTTTTTTTGCAACAAGAATTTACTATGTATGTTGGCATGTTTGATATTTGGTCTTACCTAATTTTTAGATAAAGAATCTATTTTTGATAATGATCTGTGTGGTGTCCATTTATGGTGTTTCACAGTATTATTGTGGGTGTTGGTGCAAATACTTTACGCATTGCCTTGGGGATATGCCTGTCTGCTCGTCCCAAGCTACCAAGGGGGTGAGCAGGGGTTATCAACAGTGTGTGCCCCTTACCCTGACTAGAAGTATGGGTCCCTACTTGGACAAAAGTACTTACCTCTGCCAACTAGAGACTCCCAATTCTAACAGTCCCCACTTATGCTTAGATTAAAAAGGGAAACTTATTGTGACATTTTGTTTCTGTTGCATTGTGGCTGTTACCATTATTTATCTCATTTAATTAACACTTAATTTACTGGCACACTTTGTCATCCATGACCATATTGTTATACTTTCTAAATATATTCCTGTTGTGCTTATATACTGATTGGATCAATGTTTTGAAATGATCCCTTATGGTTGAATTTATTGATTTTTGATCTTCATTGTGGAGTCTCATTGGCTTCACAGATTTGGAAATGTATTTCTGATGTCAGCACCGATACAAGACTTCAAATCATTTAACAAAGGTTCACAGGACCAATGGGGAAATATATTTGATGATTTCACTAAGAGAGAGAGGTTCGGATATCTGCAATCTATTACAGCGGACTCATGTCACAGGATTTTCTGACACCACACCAATGAGGGGATAAGATTGAAAAGCACATTCTGTCTCTCCAACAGGTTCAGTAAGCTGGTTATAAATCCCTAGTAAGCTCACTTAGACATCTCGAGTCAGCTCATATCTCCTATTACCAACCGGGACTGGAATTCTGGCCATCTTGTAATGGATGCGCTTGATGCTACTTCATCTGGGTTTAATCAATACAAGACCTGATTAAACCCACTAAATGTCTCTGACACAGTGATGTCTAATCCCTCTTGTGCAGAGCTTTTACCAGTAGTATACCGCAATCTGTGACTGGGCGTCATTGATGAAATTGTGTCTGATGTCTCAGGATAGTTTCTTTTTCTAATCAATTCTAAACCAGCAGTTTGCATCCAAGGGTCACTGGCAACGTCCTGTCTGTCCATTAGGTTTAACGAAGTCACTAGTCCGTAAATTTGGACCTCATCTACCATCGAACCAATGATCATTCACTTGTCTGTTTCAATTTGAACTGGTTGACTGGTCCATTCGATGTTATGCAATACAAGGAGCAGCTCATTTCCCCTTCCACACATTTCCCCTGCATAGGACAGGGAAACTGCAATAATGCAATTTGATAGCAGTTGTGTTTTTCGCACAGTTATGGATTTGCAGCATAGACGAGTTAACCCATCACTTGTTGCATAATATATTGATTTGACCAAAAACAAATTAACAAAGGTCGACTGGCTACCTTTCTAATGCTTTTAGGTGTTAAACTGCTACTAGACTATTTTACCAAATGAAACATGTCAAAATAATGAAGCACTAAATACTACCACAAAATGAGTCATATTGCGCCAAATGATTTTCCTTTCCTTGCCACATAATTGTTACCACAGGGCCTATGAGTGCTGCACGCCATGGGTGTGTTTGGTAAAGTTCTCCAAACTGATGTCTGGCAGGGAAACACAAACTAAAGTGAAGAAAATGATTTTGAAGAAAAAAATAAAAACTTGACCACTCTCTTGAGGCCAGTATTGGGCCACAGAAGAATGGAAAGGCATCCTTCTCAATAAGCGCAGACAGGGTAGTCAACATTAAGCCATAGTGAAAAAAACACTATTAATGTGCCGCATAATAAAAACCTAAATGTCTTAAACAGTAAAGTATATTTTAATTTCACCAAATTACTGTATTGTTACTATACATTACACAGTGTATCAACCTCGTGGAGGCGGAGTTGTCGCTGGCAGGGTTCAGGTCTGTGATCCCCAGGTTAAACACGTTGAAAAATCATAAAATAGGATTGCAGGTGCATTAACTGCTGATCTATTTACCATACTGGTCTTTTAACATTTTAATAACAGCTATTTACTCAGAACTGCACTACTTTAATGTTCTGATTGTCTAAGTAAGCGTGACATGTTTTTAACCGATGTCATGGAGCCCGTTTCAGCATGATTATTGCAGCAGGCACTCGTTCTCCTGAGTTAGTTTACTACTTCCTAGCTCACTGTAAAATCAAAATATTATGTATTGACACCCTCCCGCCTCAATCTACCAGTCTGTGCATCTCTAGCAGCTCCCGGGAGGTGCTCTGCCAGCCCGTGAAAATGCAAAGTGTGCAAGCTGGTTTGGAACCTTGCCCTTTAACCTGTCGAGAAGCGTCTGCAGCCTGGGCTTCGAGTCAGAGGCTGTGTCAGGGGCCCATCGGAGCCCCACCTCTTTCCTAGCTTATCACGGGGTGTAGTGTGGCCAGCGAAGATTGCTGATCACACACAACTTGTGACAAGTAGGGTAAGGGTTATCCTTGCTGATTGACACTCAGGCTTGGTAAAAACAGGTCTGACGTCTAAAGCGCCCAGGTGTGTTCAATAGCGAGGGGCAGGGTTGACACTGGAGAAGTGTGGCAAAACTAGTGACAGGGGCACATGTGCACTAGCAGATGCTCCTGTGAAAAGTGCCATGAAAATGCCTCATTCTCGGGTCAGAGTGATGGTGTGGCATTTTTTGCTATACAACTTTAAAAAGAATTGAAAGGCAGTACATGGAGCGAGGCAGTGCCCCATGCTCCTAATAAGGAGCCACTGCAGCTGTTTTGCTAGCCCTCAAACTGATCTATGAGGCGCAATTTGGTAGCTCACCAGTCTTGATTTGGTAGTTTCAACTACGACAATTATTGTTTGCAATGGATAACATATGTTTCTAGTTTGTTTTGAGTCAGTCTCTTGATAATGATTGGATGGCCTTGTTGTGTGCCTTTGCTGTCTGCTCTAAATGTAATGGCTTTCATTCCTAATCTTGTATCTGTCCCACCAGCAGAATTTTTGCCTCATAGTGGTCTGATTGGAGGAGCTGTGTCCTTCAGTTGCATATTTTAGGAGAGCTTTTCTTTATTCTGAATTCAGCACTCAATAGAATTGCATATATTTCTTGGCTCCTCCTCCCTGATTTTCCGGCACACCCCTCATTCAACTCTGCATCCCATTCTCCGTGTCAAAGTCAAATATATATATATTTTTTAATATAGTCGGGCAATGTGCTGCTGGGCCTATTGGTTACATTTTTCTGCATCACACACAATGGGGCATATTTTCAAGGACTTATCGCCGAGTTAGCGGAATTTTATCGCAGCCAAAATCGATAGAAATTTATCGCCCCATTCACAAGCTGGTGCTAACATCCAATATCACCAGTTTTCCTGCGATAGCAGCTGCAAAAAACATCACCACAGATCACCACAGATGACACCGACAATCATCGCTAATGATATGCAGAGTAGGCGTTCCCGTGCAAAAAGCCGCAACAACACCACTTCGCAACATTCTCAACGACCAGCCAGATCGGCGTTAAGATCACAAAACAGGCGATAAGGTGTATGAGCAGCAGGAATTTAACACCTGCTTTTACCTGGTGTAAAGGCTGATGGTTTTTTGACTGAAAATAAAAGAAATTATAAATCAGCTGTTGGGACAATTGATGTCTCTCGCATTAATTGGTTAGACTGCAATAATATGGGCATTTAAGATTCCTTGCATATGTGTCAGGAATGGTGGTGTGGTTCTGATCTATTGTTGCTTTAAAGTTGGACGACAACCTGCACCAGAAAAGGGAGCCCAGCCCACAGTCACATCTGAAGAACAACAGATGCCATTGAGCCACTGATCATGCAGCTCGGACACCCAAGAGGGCCACAACACCCATTGCCATCACCCCCAGGACCCCCCTCCCAGGGGCCCTACCCCGGGCACCCCCGACAAAGATATGTCACATCAACTTTACGAAATCATGAACAAAACAATTTGCCTGATGTCGCACAATTACAACCATTAATATGCATGTGTGGTCATAAAAAGGATAATCACTCATTCACCTTTGAATTACTAAACAAAAGATTTTATACAAATAAAGTCAAAACAACTATTTTGTAGAGTCATGGCGGGTCTTCTCAGGACAATCTGTAAGTCACAGCTAGCAAGACAAAATACTAGATAAGAAGGTGTGTCATGCACACATGCGCACATCAAAGGATAAAGAGAGAGAGCGAAAGAGAGAGAGAGATAGAGAAAGAGAAAGAGAGGGAGAGAGAGAAAGAGAGGGAGAGAGAGAGAGAAAGAGAGGGAGAGAGTGAGAGAAGGAGAGGGAGAGAGAGAGAGAAAGAGAGGAAGAGAGTGAGAAGAGGGAAAGAGAGGGAGAGAGACAGTGAAAGGAAGAGAAGGAGAGGGAGAAAGAGTGCTGATACTGAGGACCCAGGCCTCATTGCTCACCTGCTGCCATTGGTGTGTCTCCAACCACATGCCGGTATGCACTGCAGTCCACCAGGTCCCTTATCTGAAACAGGGTCCAGAGTCATGAATGGCAGAGTCTATACAGTTGCAAACGCCATCATTGCTGGCCTGCTCCTTTACAAACTGGTTGCTACACTCCAGCTCCTCCCGCGGCCCAGCAGTGATTGTCCCCCCTGAGCACCCAGGCCTCACTGCTTACCTTCCACTACCGGTGTGTCACCAAGAGGGCCCACCAAGTGCCCGTGCAAGCTCCAAGCCTGGGGCCCTCTACCATGGCAACCTCCACATCATGTAGCACCGCACCGCGGGCCACCAGGTCACACACTTGATTCTGGGTCTTGATTTCGTGATGGCAGAGATCATATCAATGCGCACAGCATCATCGCAGGCTGCACACCCACTCAGCCCTTTAGGTGCAACTAACTCTGTCACCCGCGAGGCAACGCCACATGGCGGTAGGCCCGCACTGCCAGCTGGCTCAGGCCTACACTTTGGTCCAGCAGGGCTCACACAAATCCTTACCAGTTTGGATCGCCAGGACGGGGCATCATCGCAGGCTTCACACCCGCTCAGCTCTTTAGTTGCCCCTACCCCAGTCCACTGAAAGTCACTGTCCTATGGTGGTGTGCCTGTGCCAGCCGCAGTGTATCCAGTGCCACCAAGCCTGTGCCCTGCAAGTCATGGACCCTTTATAACTGAGTCTTGTGGTGCGGACGCCATCATGTCACCTCCGGCACTGGGGAATGTGATGTGGTAGGGCCCTAGGCCCTCATGCATAAATAATAACCACAAGGATACACCTAGATAGAGAGTGGAAATGGCATCGAGCACGTGCACCCGGCCCTTTTAATTAGCAGGGTCACATGTCCTGTGACAAGTGTGCTGGATGGGTGTGGTGTGGGTGTAAACCAGCCGTGAGGGAGAGACTGTGGCATGCTGACAACTAGACCTGTGATCAGCAGATCACTACAGGGAAGACCTGGGATATGTAGTGTTGTCGTCCTCCCCTGTGAGCGTAAGCGGAGTGTGCTGGCCTGGTCTGGAGTATGCCAGTCCAGCATAAGGGTGTGAACAATGGCCCCTGGGCTCTGAACGTGGTTCTGTCCTGGGCTGGACAAGGAAGTAACTAATGCGTGTGTCTCTGTTGTAGGTTCGGCGCCACCCGAACCACAATCAGCAATATGTCACCCAGTGACCCAAGTCCCACAACATCAGCAACATGAACGTAAGGGGGAATCACTGAGCCTACATTCATCCATACTTCCACACTTGAAAGATAATAGACATGATACATCTGTGTAAATATGAATGTTCAATGCACATTCAGTGGAGTGTTGTAGCTGGAGCAGTACAGGGCCATGCAAACCCCACTTCACATTGTTGGGCTGTGGAGGGCCAGCCAGAGTCATTTAGGGATTGACAAGTTCATCGGAAGAGGAAGAGTACAGTCCGCAGTCTGAATGCTGTGTCATTGGTGACCAAACAGAATATGGCAGTCCATGTCGAGGTCCAAGGTGAGTGTCGCAGAGTGTATCAGGGGACAGTGGAAGGTGATGATGCAGAGGGCAGAACTAAGCAAAAACCAGCCATATGGCAGAGATGAATGGTACTGCGTCCTTCTTACCACAAAGGCAGATTCATCCGTATCTTCATCCTCTGTTGTTTCATGTGCCTCACATGTGGGTGGTGGTGTTCTGTCTCCAGCACTGTGTGGCAGTGATACCACAGGGGCTGGAGGTGGAATGTCTGCCGCACTGTGTGGTACTGACACTTCAGGGGGCGGAGATGTGGATGTAGTGGTAGTAGCAGCATTCATCAGTGCCAGGTCTTGTGGCAGCAATGCCATGAGGAGGGTCTTTAGGGCATTGAGGAACCCAGCTACCTCTTTCTGGTGTGCAGCCGTGGCAGCTACTCTTTCCTCCTGCGTCAGCTCCATGGTCTCCATTATCCTCCGCATGTGTCCCAACTCCCGGGTGACATCACTAAAGCCACTCTGACTAGACAGTTGTTCTTGTCTCTGAATCAGGACTCCAGTGATGTCAGCCATGGATCGTTGGAGAGCATGGACCAGACTGGGGGTGTCCATTAGGAACTGTTGTATAGCATTTTAGGACCCTAGTGTAAAATTCCCGATTCATGCCCTTATATAGGTATAAATCGCCATATACTTGTATAGGCATAGGAATCATAACCTTATTTAGACATAGCTCATGCAGTCCAAATACGGCATGGCTACTTCCACTAGTTACGAAAATCCACAACGATTTCTTGGAAAACTCGGATTCAGCAGCTAGGGACTTCCCCTTGCTCGAATACTGACTTATCCAAGAACTCATGGAGTTTTCAAAGAACTGAGACTCTTTGATGACGTTATTATGTCCACCTTTACGTCAAACTCGGCACCTTCAAGGTATAAATATGCCCACACTTGCCATAGCAAACACACAGTGGTTTGGAGCAGTTCGACTATCTACTTGCCCGACGCATCCTGCTACAGCAAGTGCCAAAGGAAGCCGACCCTCCAGCAGACGCACTGAGAGAGACGCTGTCTTTTCTCTTGCCGAGAAATCCAGCTCCAGTTTTTCCAAGCTACCCTTGAGGATTGTTGGGAAATCGAGTCCTGAGCCTGACCTTCTTCATTCTAAACCAAGGTACGGAGCTGATTAGACCCTTAGAGAAATCTTGGATAGATTCTTGGCAAATAATACTAAATTTATGCTACACCTCACTTACTTCTTCCCTCGTACTCGACCTAGGTTAGGTACATCGGGGTAGGTGTATTTTAGAAGCACCAGTTGAGTACTTTTTAGACTTTGTTATTTATGTATGTATTTATCTATGGTATGGTAATGCTCTTACAGTATTATTTTATTCTACTCTTTTTACTGTATGCATTATATTTTGCAGCCAGTATAACGATTGTAGCAGTTCATTTCTTTTGCTGAGAAAGAAGACTGTTCAATAAATACTTTTATTGAAAACTCCTGTGTATCTACTTCTCTGCAAACTCTGGTGAAACGAAGCATGCACGAATGACTGAGTAAAATATCTATCTATTGTTTCCACGACTTTGACAATCAGTTTTATCTTGGGGAAACAAAGTTGTCATGCTTATGTGGTTGTCAGAAACTAAATCCCTTCTTGTGAACTCGAGAAAGTTTCTAGTGACCTCTGAGCCAGCTGGCACTCACAATTACGTCTAATATATTCGATAGAGACCTAGTAGAGATAAGTCCTACGTCACATCTATAGGAAATATTATTCCAATGCGCAGAGCCTATTGGGAATATAGGAACTACACTACAGGACTGTGATTGGTCCCTGATGGGTTGACAAACATCTAAATTCGCAGATGTGGAAGAAAATTCCTCCAGCATCTAATAACTCTATGTCTACACATGCTCCTCATCGGAGCAGCACAAATGCAAAGCCTTTGCATGTGGTCGAACCCCACCCACACCTGTTCAGCCAGCTTCTCCTGGCACCCCATACACACAGCGTTGGAAGACCATGTGTTCTTCGTGTGGGTTCTGGAAGGCAGCCAAGGTGGTGGGTGCTGCCCGCTGTGTGGTCTGTGCAGGGGGTGGGGTCTCCTAGATGCAGCTGGGCTGCCCTGCTCCTGGAGGTGATGTGCGGAGGCTGTGAATGAACTCTTGGATGGCGTTGGTCTCGAAGGTGCGGTGGTCCTCTTCATCATCAGAGAAGAGAGGTTCGGCCTGCGCAGCAGGAGGTGTTGGTTTTCCCTCTGCAATTTGAAGGGGAGATGCAGTTTAACATTGTGTTCACATGTATGTTGAAGTATTGTACATGTTTACATACAGACTGCATGACAGTGTACATTGTGACTGTTTAGGAGGAGCTGCCTATTTGATCCGGGACAGTGGACATTTCGACAACATCACAGATGTGTGTTTGTACTTGTACATTGTCAACTCACATTTCCCTGCTATCTCACATGTGTTTGGCCAGTTTCTACACACAAGCGGCACCAGTAGTGTCCTCTGTTCTGTTGTGGACGTGTTGCGGTTTGTACCACATTGTTTTCAATGGTTTTGTGCTCTGCATGTTATATGCGTGTGCTGCATTTTGAGTGAGTTCCCCTGCAGCTCTGCTTTTGCTGCCCCTTATCCCTTTCATGCAGTGTGCCTTTGACTTCTGTGTTTATACAGTGCTGAAATGTTGCATAATTGGGTACATTGGTCTCTTATTGGGAGTTGGGGGCCTCGGTTATGGTTTGTCCGCAGATGTGCTATACTAAATTGTGCATGTGTGTCATTGTGCCCATCTCCCCCCGTCCCCCAGTCCCTGGTCGTTACTCACCCTGGTGCTGTTGTGTCAGGTCATATTGAGCGGTGTCCGGTCCCCCAACTCCTGCTACCGTCTCCCCACTGATGACTGTGGACACCATTTCCTCCATCTGGTGCAGCTCCTCCGGTGGCGCTGGACTCCCACCTCCAGTCTGCATTGCTGCCTTCCGGTTGTTGGCAAGTTTCTGCTTGGTTTTGTGCTTCACATCATTCCAGCAACTCTTGACCTCTTTCATTGTCCTCTTCAGCACTCCAACTGCATTCACCTTGTCCACGACGGACTGCCATATTCCATTTTTTGTTGCCAATGACACAGAGGAGGTGACGAACAGCTGTTGATGGCGTTCTACATCTCCATTATCAAGATCCTGTTTTCTTGCGGACTGAACCACGTCTTGCTCTTCTTCTTATCCTTTCCTTTCACTGACCATGAGGTCCCAGGCTGGTCCTCTGGGGGATTGTGGGGTTCTGATTGTCCTCTGTACTTGCTGTGGCTACCTCCATTGTGCTTTGCTGTTGTTTTGCTTTTGTTTGTATGTTTTTTTTTCTACTTTTATAGTGATTTGTCCCACCTGAAGTGTGTGACTTGCAGGCCTGGTGAAGATTATCGCTGATTTATTTATCGTGGTAGGGCCCATCGCAACATTTTTCGCGTTGGGGTTTACATTTTTATCGCCGTCCCAGTGACTTTATTGTGGACATTTGGCGCGTTATCGGGAACATATCGCATGTTATCGCAGTGTTGTGAATAGGACGTTAACACAGAGGTATTTTCCCGCGATAGACGGCGGTATGAAACATTGCAATAACAGATTTTGGGGATGACTATCACACGTTCTTCAGAATATTCCCCTATCAGTTTTCACTTTTTATAATATTTCAATTTATCATTCTAAAATGGCCATCCACAACTTTCAGGATGGTAAATTCAAAATGGCTGCAGAGCCTTATGATGTATACATGAGCATCACAACTCAAATATGGATGCACATGCACATGTGAGATGCTATGTGCCTACACATTACAAGACATTTTGCAATCTCTATTCTTTAAAAGGACAGCCATGGCAAGATTGCCGGACGTGTGTGCATGCATCTTGACAGATATATATGCATACAATTGGCTAAAAGCATTGGCAATCTCATTAGCTCTGCCTTTAAGGGTTGAGTCTTTCCTGCTTTACCAATGCTTGATTTACTTGCAACTAATGAAAAACAAACGAAGCAGCACAGGTTAATTAACAGAAAATTAGTTCTCAACTGTTCACAACCTCCAGTGGCAATAACTGCCTCAACAGTCATTGCCGAGCCATCATTCTAGCACAGAACATACTAAGGTGGCAATGGGGATATGGGAGAGATATGGGACAAACCTAGTAGCAAAGGGGAACCGTATATATATGAAGCAGTATTTCACTCATAGGTATGCAAATATAAACATTACATGTCCAAGGAATGATTAAGTTACATCTTATGAAATGCTAGTATCATTACAACAGCTACATAATAGTTTTATTTCACCCATTATAGACTATGAGGTCTATAATACAAATAAATATCACATTGACTGTAGTACAGGCATCTAACATGGAACAACCAGAGTTCTGGATTTCAAAACATAAGAGAATTGTGACAATTGAAAACAATGGGGCAGATTTACAAGCCCCTTGCGCTGCCAGTACGTCACTTTTTGTGATGGATTGGCAGCGCATTACACTGCACCATGTTTACAACGACAGGAAAAGTCACCCTGCGTGGCTTTTCCTGTCCTTGTAAATACGACCCCTTTACATGAAGCACTTTGCATGAAAGAGGCTTTCCATGGGTGTTGCTGTGGGTGTTCCCACGCAACACCCATGGAACCAGCAACATTTCCAGAATTGCGAGGATTCGTAAACCTGGAAATGCGTCAGTATGCTACGCAGTGAGGTGAAAAAAGGAGAAATGTTTTAATTTCTCCTCGTTTGTTTCCTCTTTCAATTTCTGCAGCGCTTATTGAAAGGGGAACATGCCTGTAGTGATTGTTTTTGTGCAGGAAGGTACTCCTTCCTGCACAAAAACAATCTCCCCATGAGGCAGGCATCCTTGCACGGCGCAAGGGTGCTTGCGCCGGCGCATGGCAGCTGTTTGTGGGCCAGCACAGGGGAGAGAACAGCAATGCGACATATCATTGTAAATATGTTGCAATCCTGTGCTCTGAAAGTGCCGCATCGTGGCGCAGCCAAAGGGCTTGCGGTGGCACACTGCAGCACCTTCTTGTAATCTTCCAATCTTCCAATGTATTTGTTCAAATTCATGCATTGTAGAAAAGCAAAGTAGCAAATATCTCTGGTCTTTCATTCCAAGTTCAAGCCAAAACTTGAACAATGTGAGAGATTTCCTGAACAAACAGTGAACATTCTTGTCTCAGCTGACTCAAAGTACATAAGTAAAAAATCCACTGGCTGTTACAATTAAGGAGCTAGAGGTGAAATAACCACAACTGACAAATGTTGTATTATTTATTCAGGTGCTCGAGCGACAATACAAAGTTAGGACTGAGGTATAGCTGCATGTTACAAGGTCATCATTGTCCCGATTTTGAAAAATGTAAACCAACAGGTTTCCATACTTGCATGAGTGTAGGCTTCTGACTGTTTCGAACTCCAAAAGCTTTCCAGGGTTCGAACGGAAGCCTGTACCAGTCACAGCTTTATAGGCATAATCTGATAATGTATTGTGAATTCCTTTATTGGGGACCTCATCCCTTTTGTGAATGTGTTACCACCTCCTTCACAGGAGTTGTAAAATATGAGGGCGTCATTTATGAGAAGTGATGCATTGCTGCGTGAAAGCAGCGATGCATCACTTCTCAGTGCGCCCTCCTTGCGACATGATGGATGCGTCATATTTACTGTAGGACGCATCATGTCGCAAGGAGTTACAGATACATCAGTATTTCTGACATATCTGTAGGCGCAAAAGTGAGGCATTGCTGGAGTGTGTCACAAAAGTGACGCAACTCCAGCAATGTGTCCTTTCACATGAGGCAAGTCCCATGTGAAAGGGCCTGCGTCAGTCTTACACCTGCTGTGAAGCAGGCGTATGATTGTGACCCATTTGTGTCCTAGAAGTGGCGCAGTGAAATCTAGTAGATTTCACTGCGTCACTTCTATGAGGCTTGCTTATGTCTGAAAGCCCCCCCTGTATACATTATACCTGGCGCAGGTATAATGTGGCGCAGGGGTTTACAAAGTGACGCATCTACTTAGATGCATCACTTTGTAAATAGGGTGCATCAGGAGGCATGTTTTACGCCACCAATGCTTCACAAACAGTGAATCAACGGAAGCGCAAAACTGTCGCAAGGCCTCATTAATAAGAACCGGAATGTTTTGCAATTGGATTCCAGTTGGAAAACATTCATACATGCCCCTGCAACTTGCTATTAGAAAGGGGCACTCTTGAAACACCCCTTCCTAATATCGATTCGCAAATCATATTTTGCGAGTCGGTAATAGGTTACCAACTGGCAAAATAGAGTTAGCACATTCCAGACGACTGTTTAGCTGTAGCAAACGGCCAGATTTTCCACTTGGGACCTTTAAAATGTGTCGTACATGTGGCCACATATCCTTTTACGAATGCAAAGTTGACTTTTGTAAATTACAAAAGTAGTTTTGCACTTGTACACTAAGGCTATTTGTCAGACTTACACATGCAAAAAACCTTGTGAGAGAGGCCCATCTTATTCAGTTCTAGACTTTCCTTTTACAAATCATTGAATACAAGTAACCAAGATCCAAAATACACCAGTTTATAGAGACCACAGCCCAGGACTGAAGACTTGGGACCTAATTCACAAACTGTGCTTTATATTATGTTTTGTAGAACAACAAAACATATTACAAAATGCTATTCACAAATTACGTGCGGTGTTCATGCCTCTCCTAACTTTTTATGTGTGGAGTTGTAACCTCAAATACAGAGTCTTTGCACATGTACATATATGTTTTAGTAGTGAATGCGGAAGGGACTGGAAGGATTGGTTGAAAAAGGGCAAGCAAGGGATTTCTAGAGGAACATCACCCATTCAAAAATGTTAAGCCCACTGACATTCACAAACTGCACTTCTAAAAGTAGTATTGCCCAAAAAAACAGTAGTAAGTCAAACGTCACATATGACCTACTACTGGTATTGCAAAATCCTTCCATACAAAATAATGGAAGCTGGGATTTAAACAACAGATTGTATATATATCAATTAAATATATTTAGAAAATGAATGTCAAATAACTGACATTTAAATTAATGCTTTTAGTATTTTTTTAGATACAATATTTTTATTATAATTCAAAAACTAAAAAGAACTTAAAAACATTTCAATAAAAAAAATATTTGCAAAAAAATCTTTTAAATATAACTTTATGGAAACTGTAGATGTAAATCCTGGATATATATATATATATATATGTATATATATATATATATATATATATTTTTTTTTTTCACTGACGAAGCCTGTTAAGGCGAAACGCGTCTGTAAAGGGTGAGGGGGGTTTGGTGTTAATAAATCTATAAATCGGATACCAGCGTGCCAGCCAATCTTTTTTCTGAAACCGATATTTGGACACAGAAACGTGCAATCATATATATATATATATATATATATATATATATATATATATATATATATATATATATATATATATATATATATATATATATATATCAATGATTTCAACACTTGCAACACTCCTGGTAATAAAAGGAGTGATTGTTCTCAACTCCACAACCCATCTCCAGCAGAATCTCCTAACAACAACAATTAACCACAGAGAGGCTGTCCACATAAAATCGAAAAGAACACAGAAAAATTATTTTCCTGCCTTCACTATGTTGTTGAAAATGTTTAATAGACACTAGTGCAAAGATGAAGAAGTTGTGGTACCGCTCCAGATATACCCCTGCAGGTGGGTACAGTCACTCACCCACATTTGTGGATGTACTAGGAGAAGCGCATTCACTGGAATACAGTGCACTTTCCCTGTATATAAAGGTGCACCGTATCCCAAACAGGGAAAGTGCAGTTTATATTTAGCACAGCCCCAGATGTGATCCTGGAAATGGTTGCTGACTGAGAGCAGGAGTTGGGCTCATTTACAAGCTGCTTCAAGGCTATCCCAGCCTATGTCTTTATAATAGCTGTACTCCATTTTATGGCTGTTTGATCTTTCCAGAGGGTTTCGTCTGACAATATTGGCATCTCAGAGGCAAGCCATTCTACATCAATTGTTGTTTTTCCATTTGTCTCCCCAAGTGGGACAAGTATGCCCAGACGTGGGTCCCCTGATCTCCACACCACTGAAGTCAAGCTATTCAGGCTGAAGAGGGGTGAACCCCTGAAACAGGTTCTAGGATGCTTGATTCAAGTCCAGGGAGGACCCGACCTGGCAGTACGGGCTAGACTGTTCCCACTGGGCACAGGGTCAAGACTGATTTGCATATGGTTGGGTTCAAACTGTCATGGCAAGGTGAGCAAAAGAACAATGGATTTAGGCCCAGATCTCTGTACTGGGGTGAATGTATGACATTGTTCTGCATTCTGTCCATCAATTGTTGTTTTTGCATGCATCAGGTCTTGAGCTGCTTCAACAGAAGAGTGGATCAGTTTTTAGCCATTCCACAGTCACAGATGGAAAGGCCAAAGGTGGCAAGAATGTTATGCTTTTGCCCACTTCCCTCGTGTGCTAGATGCCATTGACAGCACTCATGTGCCACTTCAGCCACTGCAGCCTACCATTTCCACAACAGACAACACTGAAACTCCCTTAACATGCAGGCTGTCTGAGATGCCAAGGGCTGCTTCACAGATGAGTACCCTGCCTTTCCTGCAAGCACACATGACAGATTCATTTTCCACCAGACCCCTCTTGCACATCATTTGGTTTCTGGGGATTCCGGTGACATATGGCTTCTTGATAATGGGTTAGCATTTGTATCTAGGGTGCCTTTGCGACACTAATCATGACTTACTACAATCAAACACGTGCCCCAGACACACAATGCTTGTAGGTAGGCATTCATAATGTAGTTCTGCTAGAATAGAGTGCCCTTGTTAAAAACACATTTTTTAACAGGTGGTGCCAGGTATGTACTCTCTCCCCATTTTCTCATACCCTACAGAAATCCAACCACAATATCTCAAAATAGATTCAATAGGGCACATATACATACATAAACCATTATGGATTGCACATTATGCCTCATCAAGTCACAATTCCAATGTTGTGACTGTATTGAGGGTGTGCTGGAGTACTCACAGAAGCAAGATTGTTATTGCTTAATATGTGGGCTATGGGGCTTACATGTAAATTTTGACCCTATGAACACCCAAATCCAGTTCACTGGGATAGGGTACAGGTCAGAGTCCAAGATCTGCAGGTGCAAGATCAGCTGGTAAACTCTTTTTTTCTTGAGCTGCTAGTGTGGGTACTGCCTTTATGTGGTTGGACAGTCTGTATTCAATGAAGAAATAATGGACCACTAACACACTGTCTATAAATTCCATCCTGAGTCAACTATGTTCAGTTTGCATAATGTAGTCATCTACCATGCTATGCTCAAGGACAAAAAAGTTGACTGTTCTTGTTCACCTACATTGTTAGACTAACACATGTCACCACACAACCACTTCATTTTGCATACTATATTTATTTTAAAGAGAAAAGGTAAAAAAACATACCTTTACCCAAATAAAATATACACCTGACTGTAAGAAGTTGGGCTATTGGTTGAGGGGGTGGATACCCTTCTCAAGCAACAACCACAATCCTAGTCAGGGTAAACTACAAAAGTCACTAAATTGACCTGAGCATAACCCTCTGGTAGCTAGGCACAAAAACAGTGAGACTTCACTTAGAGGCGCTGTGTATGTTTTTATGCAGCACACAAACAGTAATAAAGTGAAAATACAACAAACGAAAAATACCAAACCAATTTAGAATAATAGGATATATTTTAATAAATAAATTGCCACCAGAATAAACTAAATCTAATCAGTAGAACTGGAGTTCTGATTTTTAAACTTTTTAGTGAAAAATAACACCTAAAAGAACAAAGCAACAACTGAGAGCTGCGAGAGATTGGGGCAAAGTCAAAAGTGAAGGCTGATGCAATGGAGTACGGGTAGGATACACAAGGTGGATTGGGCCCTGTCTTGGCTTATCTTTGGCTTTAGAAGAAATTCAGCAAAAAGTCCAGGTGAAGGTACAGTTCAGAGGGGCAAGGCAGCAGGCTGTGTCCAAGGAGGAGACATTGTCGCCGGCGAGCTCTGGACGTAGCCTCAATGAAGCCATTGAAGATGGCGGGAAAAAACTCTGAGTGAGGGAAGCTGGATTACCAGGCTGAAGAGGTCTCTGTCGTTGACGTACCTTTGGACTTAGACAACTTTATCCAAGTCCAAAACCTCCAATGGGATAAAATGAGTAAGCTGTTGACATTGAGGGCTCCACAGGGCTGGATAGTGTCACTCAGAGGTCCTTCCAAACAGGATTTGCTTCCCTGGAGAAGAACATAGTGGGAGCTATGGCGAATTCTGGCCGACCAGCGATGCACCTTGGCTGGATCGGCTGGCAGGTAGGTACAGGCCTTTTGTCAGTTCTTCTTGCAGTTATTGGTGAACAGTTTTTCAAGTGCCAATGTTTAGGGTAAGGCCAGTGGAGCATCTCTAACACCACTTCCAAGGGTCCAGGATCTGGGGGTCCAACTTGGGGGTCTTAGGAGTTACTCCAGAGGCCAGGTGCAGGCTTCAAGGTCTCTGGAGCTTGTTATGCCCTGTAGTTCACACATGAGGCCAGTTAACTAGGCCTTTGAGGTACTCTTTTAGTCCTCACTTCAAGGAGATGGTCCACTTCTCCCTCAAGCTGCAAGGCAATTCTCTGAGTAGCATGGCAGGCCTCAAGCACCAGGGCAGTCCTCTGGGATCAATGCAGCTCTCAAGCAGCAGGGCATTCCTTCTGAAGGCTTTCACAGTTCCAGGAGTGTACTGAAGTTTTCTGAGGGCCCAATATTTATACCTGGTGGTAGCCTTTGAAGTGGGGGAATTTTCTAGGTACGCCACATCTGGCTTTGAAAAGTTCTACTCACCCTCTGCCAAGGCTCCTATTCTGGCGTAACAAAAGGCTAGTGTCATGTGCCTATGTGTGTGTGCTGGAGGCAGCCCATTGTAGTGTATGTGGGGCAAGGAGCAGCTTTGGCCTCAGCCATACTGGCAGGATGGCTCTTCCTGCCAACATCTAGTCTCCCTTTGTTTCAGTGTCTGGAATGAATACACAAAGACCAAAAGCTAAACCATTCACAGTCATGTGACACAAGACACTGTCAGCAGACACCAAAGCTCAGGATAAGAAAATGTCAACTTTCAAATAGTGACATTTTCCGAATTATAACTTAAAATCTGATTTTACCAATGAAGTGGATATTAAAGTACAATTCATTTGAGTCCAAACATGACATTTCTACCTGCTTCGAATCAAAAGTTAGCAGTTATGAAATGTAACAGAGTAACCCAATGTTATCCTATAGGAGAGGTAGGCCTTACAGTTGTGAAGAACGAATTTAGGAGTGTTCCACTGTCGTAATTTGGCAGCACCTGAGTTAGCATTTAGCTCAGCTACACGAACTTCACCATTAACTTGACCAAACGAGCGGGGGCCATTTTGTATTTCCTGGCTTCCATTTTGTATGAACATGCGGCCTCGTGGCCAGCATGCCCTTTTGTCCTTCCTCTGTACCAATGACCATTTACCTTGCCCAGCAACAGGCTATTTTTAGCACTGGTCAAGCTCTCGCATGCATATCCGGACATTTGGATTAATGAGTGGTCACTTCTCAGGAATGTTCTCTACAACTGACCAGTGATACTAAACTCCTCCCACATGTTGGCTGTGTCCTAAAAATGCCCTTATATGTACCTAAACTGTGAAAAGAGTATACCACCTACCTTTATATTACTGTTAAACTTGTATAAAAGAGGTCGCACACCGATGTTCGGGGTGATACTTCTTGCATTGCCGAAGGATGCTGTAGGAATGTACCACCACCCCATGGGGTCTTAATAAACTTGTCTTTTGCATTTTCCAGTTTCCGTGCCAACTTCTATTTTATGGGGTTTGAGAGCTTTTGCAGAGTATGTAGACCTGACGAAACCCAATACCACAAATTGGCGACCACGAAGGGACTCATCGGCGACTCGGATGCCCGAAGGAGTGGTCGCGACGAAGGATTGGAAACTCGCCATGGACGCGTACGCTGCCACTGAGTGACCCGAGTCTTGGCACCCACGGTGTTTCTTCCTTTGCTTCTGACTCGACCTTCCGGTGGTGCCGGTCCTCGACTGAGATCCTGATCGGTTGGGTTGTCGTGCAGTGACCGTTTGGCTGATTCGATTACGGAACTTGGCAGTTGGAACCTGGACATTTGAAAATATTTGGTAAGCTTGTGATTGGTAAGGTAGTCTACTGACACTTACTGTGGCTTTTTGATTTGTTTGAGTTAGCTAACGTTTGGACCTATGATTTGAGTTATATGTGGAGTGCACCTCACATAGACAGGCATGTAGAGAGATTTCTCTGATTTTGTATTTGTTTGAACCGCACACTGTGTGTAAAACATATTTAAGTGCCATTTTATGTAATATCGCAGTTTCGTGATATTTTGACATGCCTGTTCTAAGCACACTCCGAGGAATGTGCTGTCTTGGAAATGGTACCAGTTATCGATTAAATGAATCTCAGCCGGCTCCCCCAGAGGGGACACCTAATCGTGAAATGTACATAAACTTTGGCCTTTTCCCCATTATGTATAGTACATTATGGCATAAATATACAAAAACTGATCGTGAATTGCAATGGCCACTACATGGGTCATTTGATCTACGAAAGGTTCAGTATCTGGAGCAGTGTTTGTTTCAGCGCAGGTCTAGACAGGATATGTTTGATTGTGTGCGTATGTGGGAGAAAGCGGTGCGTGAACGAATGAAGCGCGAACAAGCCTTGGCGGACAAAGAGCAGCGAAAGGCTGCTCGTGATAAAGCTTTACAGTTGCAGGAAAAAGGATTGCAGGAACAGAAAGAGAGGGAGATTCGAGAACGTAATTTGCAAGTTAATGGTCAGTTTCCTATTCGACGTCCTCTTTATCCTGTCCTTACTAATGAGTCAGATGATTTTTCATTACTAGATCGTTGCCCGCCTCCGTATGTTCCACCTACGGCCCCGGATGAGGACTTGAGTGAGGACGATCAGGACAATCAGCGTACCAGGTTAACTGCTGATCGGGCTACGGAATTGCGCGTGTTCGCTCGTAAACTTAATGTAAATTCTATAACTGTTCCGGAGATTGATGGCCTTATGAGTAAATGGACCGATCGAGAACAATTGTATTTTCTAGATAATTTTGGAGATGAAGTTGTCGAACGATTTAGATGGTATTTACCTGAATTGGAACCTAAAGATATATCAGTTGGTCGTGAGAAGTTTCGTAAAGGTATTTTTGTTCTTGCAGATGCGGATGAGTTTTTCCAACGTTTGGTTAAGCTACGGGATGAGGCGACACGGCTACGAGCGGCAAAAAAGGCATCTGATTCGTCTGCGCCTGGATCAACGGAAGTATCCAAAGAGTGCCCTATCTCTGAAACAGATAAGAGCGCTGCAGTTAATATTATGCCTATGTGAGAGGCTGCGCCTTTGTATGTCCCTCCTAAAGGGGAAGGCACAGATGAGGATAAGAGGTCTAAAGATGCGAAGGGTTATTCTGTGTATAATTGGGTTTATACGCCATGGAATAGAACAGACGTTATGGCGCTCAAGAATGCTTTGCCTGACCCCCGTAAGAATCCAGCAGCTTTCTATAAAGGTGTGGAAGGTGCTATTTCTTCGTGTGTTATGACATTAGTTGATATTGATCTTTTCTTTAGGTTGATACTGCCTCCTGATATGTGGAGAGCTATTCGTAAGTTTGATGATCGAGCAATTTTGGGAGCAGATTGGAAGGACTTAGCTCAAGCTGATTTGAATAGGGAACCCGCGTGTAAGCCATGCCAATTGATTTTAGATCTCCCGGCGGCTATTTTGAATAAATTAAAAACGCTTGTTCCCCCTAAGAAAATTGATTGGACGATGTTGGCTTCTTGCAAACAGAAGCCGGATGAATCGGTCTCTGATTTCTTTTCACGTTTCGAGGAAGCATTCCATGATTACAGTGGGCAATTATTAACAGAGGATACGGGCAGGCATTTGTTCGTTGATAAGTACGTGGCTAATCTCCTACCGGAGATTGCGAAACGTTTACAAACTAGTGAAAGTTCATGGACCACGGCGACCCCCGCTTCTTTATTAACTATGGCTCAGTATTATGAACGACAGGAATTGGAGGCTAAAGAAAGTAGTGATAAGAAAGCGAAGGATTTAAAGACGAAGGTGATGTTGGCTCAGGTTTATGCTACGCAGCCGAGAGGGAACGACAGGGGTAGACGAGGGTCGTATGGTACGTCTTCTACTCGTACTGATATTTCTGAGGATCAGTGTGCATACTGTAAACAGTTTGGACATTGGGCTTCAGATTGTCCGGTGCTTCGAGAACAGCGCAGTCAGCGTGGTCGAGGGAATGGAAGGTCACGGAATAGTTATTCAGGACCGAGAGGTGGAGCGAATGATCGTGGTAGGTTTGAAGCAAGGGGTCGTGGTCAGGCTGATTATAATACTTTTGATCGACGGAATCAGTATCAGATAGCTGAAGGAGAGTTTATTGAGTCTCAGGATAATAATTATGCATAGGATTGCGTAGGATGGGGTGTGGAATCGGTTGAAGTACCAGTCGATCAAAGGGGTCCATATATATCAGCACATGTTTTGGGTTCTACTGATCAGTTGCTGGTCGATACAGGAGCTACCCGTAGCGCTCTGTCCAAACACCTGGTTCCAAGGGCTCCCCTGTCTAGCGAAACGATTACATCAAAGGGTTTGATGGAACACCTTCTCTTAGCCCATTGTCTCAACCCCTTACATTTCACATTGACAAATTTACTGCCCCATGCCCGTTTTTGTTATCTCCAAACACACCAGATAATATTGTGGGACTTGATATGTTAAAACATTTTCGAGCAACCATACGCTGTGCCCCTGAAGGGGTACAGGTTATTTTGAATGAAAACTACCCAGAGGTTGAGAGATCGTACCTCATGCAGGAGGCCGATGCGTTAGCTTCTCTTCCAAGCACTTTATGGGCCGCCTCTGATACCGATGTGGGTCAAATGATTATCCCTCCCGTACATGTTACTGTAAAGGAGGGAGTGTCTTTGCCTCGTGTACCACAGTACAAGATCTCCAGAGAAGGCGAAATTGCTTTGACACATATTGTAAATGATTTGATTATGACAGGGGTGGTGGAGGAAGTCCCCTATAATGTTTGTAACAGCCCGATTCTTCCAATCCTCAAGAAAGACACAGACACTAAGATCTATAGTTTCATTATTGATTTGAGAGAAATTAATGAGATAGTCGTACCCCAGTATCCGGTGGTGTCTGACATTACCACCTTACTTACTTTGATTTCACCTACATCCACTACATTCACCGTTATTGACTTGAAGAATGCTTTCTTCTCAATTCCCATTCATCCTGACAGTCGATATTTGTTCGGCTTCACATTAAATAATAAATCATATAGATTTTGTCGAGTTCCTCAAGGTTACACAGAAAGCCCTAGCATTTATAGTCAGGCTTTAAAAAGGCAGCTTGATTCTTTCGACTTACAGCCTGGGGTGGCTCTTATTCAATATGTTGATGATATTTTACTTGCAGCAGACACACAGGAACAATGTGAGGAGAGTACTCTCTCCCTACTTTCTTTTCTTGCTAAAAAAAATCACAAGGTCTCAAGGAAGAAGTTGCAATATTGTTGACCAAAGGTGACCTACCTCGGTCATCTTTTGTCTAAGGAGGGGCGTGCATTGACATCAGACCGAATTCAAGCAATTTTAGATACGCCAGTCCCTTGCACTCAGAAAGATGTTCGTGCCTTTATAGGTTTGACGTCCTTTTGTAGGCAATGGATACTAGGATTTTCGCACATTGTAAAACCCTTGTTAGCGTTGTTGTCCAAAACAGCACCAATTCCCCTTGAATGGACAGATGAATGTCAGAATGCTTTTGAACAATTGAGACAAGCCCTTTGTTCTGCACCAGTGCCCTTTGTTCTGCACCAGTGTAAGGGACACCAGATTATACAAAGATCTTTACATTATATGTACACGAGAAGGATGGGTGTGCATTGTCAGTCCTAGTGCAGACACACGGAGACAAACAGAGACCTTGTGCATACTTCTCAGCAGTACCCGACCCTGTGGCTCGAGGATTGCCTGGGTGTTTTCGAGCAGTTGCAGCGACAGCAGTGGCTATACGACAGAGTGAGGGAATAGTTTTGTCACACAAATTGTTGGTGTTAGTTCCCCATGCGGTAGATGCTTTATTGAACCAAATGAAAACACAGCATCTAACTAGTGCCCGTTTAACAGGATACGAGCTAACACTGTTGGCGCCACATATTACACTAAAGAGGTGTGCCACTTTTAACCCTGCTACTTTATTGTTATATCCTGTTGCTGAGATCCAGAAGGAAGAACATCAAACAAAGGGTCGTATCGATTTACAGGATACACCACTTCCAGATGTAGATGGGGAACTGTGGGTTGATGGATCGTGTTTAAAGTTGCCAGATGGTACGACTTCCGCAGCCTATGCGATCACGACACTCAAGACACTGGTAGAAACAGCACGAATACCGAAAAAATCGGCCCAAGCAGCTGAATTGATAGCCTTAACGAAAGCATGTGAGTTAAGTGCTGGATTATGTGTGAATATCTACACTGATAGCCGTTACGCTTTTGGAGTAGTGCACGATTTTGGCCTACTCTGGAAGGAACGAGGGTTCCTGACCTCGCATGGAGTACATACCATGCATGGAGAATTAGTTCGTTATCTTCTGAATGCACTATTATGTCCAAAGAAAGTAGCGATAATCAAATGTAGTGCACATAAGAAGGTGACAGACAAAATAGGACATGGAAACGCTTTTGCAGATCGCATAGCAAGAGAGACTGCCATGGTACAAAACGTCACTCCTATGTATGCAGTGAGATCACAAGCTGAGCGATGGCATGATGCTAGAGAGGAAATATTAGACATACAAAAATCAGCGTCTGAAGCAGAACTTGCAACCTGGGCAGCAGAGGGAGTGTTGGATGATGAGGGTTGTTGGCGTAGCAAAGATATGGAGAGATGGAAATTGCCTGCCGCTCATTTGCAAGCAATGGTTCAAATGACACATGGGCTGGCACATGTTGGAGCTCTTGCAATTACTAAATTGCTTACACGAGTTTGGGAGCATCCTGAGATTGCCAGCACGGCCACAAGAGTAGTGCAGACCTGTCTGATATGCTTACAGTACAATCCTGCTAAAGGGACTTATACTCCTAAAGGAGGGTTCGTTCCACCTACTGCACCATTCGAAGTACTGCAAATGGATTACATCCAGCTTGAGCGTTGTAATAACCTCAAGTATGTCCTAGTGGTGGTGTGTGCTTTCAGTAAATGGATTGAGGCCTACGCTACGAAGGATAATACAGCATTGACAACAGCTAAGGTGTTACTCAAAGAGTACTTCCCACGCTATGGTGTTTGTTAATTTTTGTGGAATGATAATTGTCCTCATTTTGTTGGGAAAATAGTGGAGCATGTTCTGAAAGGATTGGGAATTAAACAAAAGTTCCACGCTGTATTCCACCCGCAGTCAGCAGGTCTAGTAGAAAGGTATAATGCGACTCTGAAGCTGAAGCTAGCAAAGATCGTGGCATCTACGTCTTTGAAATGGCCGGACGCTTTGCTTTTGGCATTACTGTCTATTAGATCAGTGCCACATTCCCGATCTGGCCTCACACCCTATGAAGTAGTGTTTGGAAGGCCTATGAATATCTGGGGAGTTCCTAAGCCTCGCTTAATACATGATGTGCCTTGTATAATGATGAACGATTATTTGGCAAATGATTTACTTTCTATTCATCAACAGGTTCGAGAAGCGCTCCCCGACAATTCCATTGGAGAGGCTCACGATCTCCGTCCTGGGGACCACGTTATGGTCCGTGTGTTTGAGAGAGCCAGCAGTTTGGAGCCGAGGTGGCGTGGCCCTGAACAAGTATTGCTGGCAACTCGGACGGCTGTGTGAGTCACGAATAAGAAGCGGTGGATACATTCCACTCACTGCCGTCGTGTCTCTCCGGACCTGGTGAATCCTGCGGTGCTGTCTGATTATCGAGATATCCTGGATGCAGAGAAGAGCCCAGCTGTTACGCCTCACGAGTCGGAGGGAGCCTTCCCGGACCATACTGTTTCTGGAGGAGCGAAGTATAACCTACGGCCAAGAAAATAGTGGGTTTTTTTTCCTTTTTTTCGAGACTGGTTGAGTTACCGTTCTGAGGTTTGCGAAAAAGGAAGCCGAGAATATCAAGGGGGGGATCACTTCTGGCCAGTGTAGCGACACCCGTCTTGAATCTCGGAGAAGAAACCAGCGGCTACCTCGGATCTCAGCACTCAATTTTTATTTTTTATTTTATTTTTTGAAACTTTGTTCTTTGTACTATGGCACCTACTATGATGAGAAACAGAAGAATTCTGGGTGCAGTTCTTTTTGTTATGACTATAGTGGTAATAGCAGTAATAGCTTGGACTGTAGAACGATTGCTTCCTGCACGAGAATATTTACTGCCTACCACTCCGATCCCATCTGAATATTTCCATTTTACTCTGCCTTATCATGAAGAGAGACATAGACAGACTTACTTGAATAACAGCTTTATTCAAATTTTGCATCATACCCATAATATGACAAACACTTCAAACTGTTGGGTATGTGGAATGTTGCCTGGACATCAAAAGAAAGGAGGAACTCCACTTATTCCTCTTCCCTTCTCACATAATGGTTCTTGCAATGCTTGGTACACTCTTCTTTTTACCCTAAGATGGCCAACAAAAGGTGGACTACGTTTTCGACTAAATAAAATATGCTATAATGATAGAGATGGTTACCCACAACCAGAAGGAACTAAATTTGAGTGGGAAGAATATCGACCGGACAATGCATCTACACCTCGTATTTTCACTAATCAAAGATTTATAAATATGTCCAGTCTACATGTGATTACGGTTATTGATACTAAGGCTGACCTTTGTGTGAGGAATAAAGGTACAATTCCGGTAGGGAAAAGTGAATGTAATACTACTCTTACATTTGACACCCCAAGTGGTATTGCTTTTATAGCCTCACGAAACACTTACTTTATTTGTGGAAATAAAGGATATCATCGTCTTCCCATTGGGTGGTTAGGAACTTGCTATATATCTTTTGTACTACCCCCTGTATTTATTGCCCCGCTATGTACCATAATGATTTAGTACTATATCATGATTTTATATTAAATAGGGTTAAGAGCACATTAGAGATTGAAAATATAGACCAAACGGACACCTCCTTACAACAATATGTAGATTTTAATGTAGGCCTGTTTTCCTTCGTTGGTGCTGCTTTAAACAGCAGGAAAATAAGACGGCTAACACGTGTTGTGGAAGCTGTTGCTAATGAAACTGCCTCTGCTTTAGGGAACTTAACTGAGGAACTCCAAATTACCAGAATTGTAACGCTCCAAAACTGAATGGTTCTTGACGTAGTACTGGCTGATCGTGGGGGTGCATGCCGCATTATCGGAAGTAGTTGTTGTGTTTACGTCCCAGATAATTCGCCTTCTGTGTATGATGCCATTTCCAAATTGCACAAAATTGCTGCTGAAATTCACCCCGAAAATGGTACATGGACATTCTCTAATTCGTTCTGGACTTTGCTTAGTACCTGGGGTTGGAAATTATGACTATCCTGTGTATGATTATTGGAATACTCTTTTTCCTTTGTTTGTGTATTCAATGTGGCCCAACCTTATGTTCTGTATGTATTACGGCCTGCATTCCATCCAAACGAGCTATTGCCAAAAATGAGCAAATGATTAACGCAGATATGATGAAGATAATGATGATTAATATTGATGACGAGTATCCTGATTACTTCCATTATGAGGTAGCTTCAGCTAAATGCTAAAAGGGCCGTCTGTCGTAATTTGGCAGCACCTGAGTTAGCATTTAGCTCAGCTACACGAACTTCACCATTAACTTGACCAAACGAGCGGGGGCCATTTTGTATTTCCTGGCTTCCATTTTGTATGAACATGCGGCCTCGTGGCCAGCATGCCCTTTTGTCCTTCCTCTGTACCAATGACCATTTACCTTGCCCAGCAACAGGCTATTTTTAGCACTGGTCAAGCTCTCGCATGCATATTCGGACATTTGGATTAATGAGTGGTCACTTCTCAGGAATGTTCTCTACAACTGACCAGTGGTACTAAACTCCTCCCACATGTTGGCTGTGTTCCAAAAATGCCCTTATATGTACCTAAACTGTGAAAAGAGTATACCGCCTACCTTTTTATTACTGTTAAACTTGTATAAAAGAGGTCGCACACCGATGTTCGGGGTGATACTTCTTGCATTGCCGAAGGGTGCTGTAGGAATGTACCACCACCCCATGGGGTCTTAATAAACTTGTCTTTTGCATTTTCCAGTTTCCGTGCCAACTTCTATTTTATGGGGTTTGAGAGCTTTTGCAGAGTATGTAGACCTGACGAAACCCAATACCACACCACTACCAGCATATGTAAAACATAAAAACACATAGCCTACGCTATAATTACAATGCACCCTCCCCTATGGGCTGTATATGTCTTAACAATGAATGTTTAGGCCTGGTAAAAGGTCAAATGACAGTTTAAACTGCACTAAAGAATTCAATGGCAGGCTTGGGATATGGTTTGAAAGGCTACTTTAATGGATGGCACAATGAGTGCTGCAGGGCCACTAATCACATTAAATTTACTGGTACTGGGTACATGTAGTACCATATATTAGGGACTTATACTTAAATTAAATGGAGCAATCAGGTGTAGGCCAATACTACCATGGTTTAGGGCAAAAGCACCACCACTTTAGCACTGGTTAACAGTGAGAAAATGCATCTGAATGCCATGAGAACAAATTCAGAAAACAGGAGGGATTAAGGCATCAAAGTTGGGGGATGATTATACCAAGGATATCAGATCTAACACTAATCCTTCCATGCTGTCAATTTGTAATTGAATTACATTAGGATACATTTTAATAGATGTTGACAACCTCTACCTCCACACGTGGACCCACCCCCCCGCACTAGGGGTAGAGACTCTGCATTCGGGTGGAGCTCTCCGTCTACCATGAATAAATAGGAATTTAAATACAAGAAGAGGAAGACAGCCATTTTATTTTCATTCTGTGCCATCCCCACCTCCAGTTCTGAGCATCCTCCTCCATCCTGCTGCTCCTTTGCTTAAGCTACCCCCAACATGGCTAAGGGACTTGAGGAGAAGGCCCCCATTTTCCTTTTTCCAAGATGGAATTAAATATCAGTGATGGGTTCATTTCAGCTTTATAGGGGTCCTGATTAAGGTTCCCACCAATTATTCTTCCTCGTGTGTGGCAACAGAATGTTTGTGTGCACACCCTTCTAACTTGGGTATGCACCCAAGTCTTGAGATGTGCATCTAGGAAATATATTTTAGCTACCAATTAAACATTGGCAATGTCAATAGGTCCGGTTTATAAATGAAAGCGCCTCCTTAGTCACTGATGTCTTTAGGCACAGAATAAGTCATCATACATACATACATTCTGTTACTCATCCTTGCACTAATGCATCCATCCGTCACTGACTCATTCATTATCTTTGTGTTGCACTTCTTTATTGAGACAGAACCATGTTGCAGATGTAAAATATGGAACAAAATACACATTTCAATGGGTAGAGAGGGAAAGTGGAGATCGAAGTGGGTTTGGCAGAGTAGGAGTGAGATTGCAGAGTGCAAGTAATGCCGACATAACCATAAATTGTACATCTTCCATCATCAGATGTTGGTGGTCCGACATCCCCATCAGGGGAAGTGAACATGATCAGCTGTCAGGAAGGGTAGAGAGTATGCCCTGGATATCGGAGTGGGGTGAGCGAAGAGGTAAGGAGAGATGGCAGATGCAAAGAGCAAGAGGTGTCCCATGCCACCAGCCTATTGTGCCACATGGGGTACTAGGGAGGTGAAGCCCATGTCAACATGCGTTAAAAAGGGGGGCGGGAGGTGGCAGAGGCATGGTTGCTGTGTATCCGAGGGAGAGAGCGGGATGTGAGAGGGAGGAGAACAGATGCAGGAGAGAGGAGAGAGCTGACTCACTGTTACATTCACTAATTCACACAACCACAATAAAATGCAAGCACAAACTCAGCAACATATGCAAGATAAAAAAGTAGAAAAAAGAAAGATTATGGGCCATATGTAGGTGGCCCAATACCGGTCGGTAACGTTGAAATTCGGTAAATTTCACCGTTACGACCGGTAAATAGGCATACGCGATGTAGGGAAGGAATCGGTAATAAGGAATCGGTAAATACCGATTCCTTATTACCGCTTTCTAATTTACCGATTCGTAATTACCGAACACCCAAATACCGAATCGGTAAATAAGAAATGGTAAAAACTAGAAAAGAGATGTAGAAAATATCGGTAATACAGAATTTCATGGAATTCGGTATTTAGGAGTCGGTAATTAACACTGACTGAAAGCAGGTGGTAATCAGGTGCAATGTATTTAAACAGTCCCAAAATGCAACAGTGTGATCACTATAGCGGCCTTCTATGTAATTGCTAGGCGGCTAAGGCTACAGACAGCAGGAGTGAGGATCTGGAGACGGGAGGAGCGTGTTTACAGACAGCACATCACACTTTTCCAACTGACTGAGGCTGAGATCCATGAAAGGCACAGTCTACACCCCCCAAATCATCTGGACCTGATAAGGGACCTGCACCCACTCCTGGAGCATCCAACACCAAGGGCGCACACCATACCACCACATGTGCAGGTGCTCTGTAGCCTACACCTACTTGCATCTGGCAGTTACCAGGGGGTGATAGCTGCGGTAGGTGGGTTGTCACAGAGTTGCCTGTCACATTTCTTTAAGAAGTTCCTGGATGCCATGATGCAGAGAATGCATCACTACATAAGCTTCTCAAACACACAGGCGGAACTGCTGAAAACCAAGACAGACTTTTACCAAATGGCACAATTCCCACATGTCATAGGGTGCATTGATGGGACACACTTTCCAATCTGCCCACCTGCAGCCACTGAGTATATCTACCGAAACAGAAAATCCACCCACTCCATAAATGTGCAGGTAATCTGCAATGCTGCCAACATAATCACCAACATCGTGGCAAAATTTCCAGGGAGCACCCATGATTCATACATCTTTCAGAACAGTGGGCTCTACACACGCCTGGCTGCGGGTGAATTTGGAGAAGAATACCTGCTAGGTAAATCAATTTGACACACCCTGATGGATACTGACGATGACAGTGTTGGTGTATGTAATTAATGGCACTGTCTTTCTCACCTAGGTGATAGAGCCTATGCTGTGCAGTCATTTATCCTCGCTCACTACCTAAACCCATTAACCCCGAGTGAGAGACGATAAAATGTGGCACACAAATCAACACGCAACATTGTGGAGCGCACGTTTGGACTTTTGAAAAGCCAGCTCCGCTGCCTCCGCAAAAGCGGAGTCGCACGTCAGTACACACCCATCATCTGCTGCAAAATCATTGCAACTTGTGCTATGCTGCACAACCTCGCCACTAAAAAAAGGTACAGAAGTTGAATTAACTGACACTGAGGACGATGATGATGAGTTTGCTGAGCCAAAGCCCAACGCAGCAGGAGTGGCGCCAGCAGCAGATGGGAGACAAAGATGGGTAGAGAATAGATCACACGCAACTATTTCTGAGTAAGTAAGGACACACAGCCAGTTGTTGTATGTAAATGACGTAGTTTTAATAATTGGGCACTACGCCACTACACAAAGGGCACAACTTGCCAGTCAAATTTGTGACAACCCTAAGAGGAAGTCATTGGTTACTTCACCCAATTCAGTTCAGGAAGTGTGGGCAGCATTAGCGTCTGCGGCCACGCACAACACTGCTGGATGCCATCAGCACACTGTCTTCACTGGCTGTGGATCCAGTGTCAGCCCCATGCCGTCCGCTGCTCCTCCGGGTCTCAGTTACAGGTGGCGTGATGCCGCTGCGACTAGTCATCTCCTCACTGTCCCCCACATCCACAGCACCAGTATTGGCTGCCTGACTTGTCAGCAGCACTTCAAGAGCAGTCGTTACCTTCACAAGGCCCCTTGAGACATCGCAGCTGCAGTGCGACATCCCTTCCGTCATGGCCATGGAGCGCCTGCTGCACAGAGAAGTGGCTGTTGAGAGGCGGTTCACACCTTAGTATGGTTTTCCATTTTCTGCCTCTCCCTGCGCCGTGCTAACCTGTCCTCATCAAGTTTGCTGCAGAGCAGCATCACTGACTGGGACATGTCCCGCATGTCCTCAGCCATCTCCTTCATGCCCTCAGCCAGCATGGAGGTCATAGTGCTTGTTAGACCTGACATCATTGGCGTGAGTCTCCCTTCCATTTTTGACGGATTGCCTCCTCTGTTTTGACCTATTTTTGCTGGTTGTATGTTTTGGGCCCTCTGCCACTGCTAATCAGTGCCACAGTGCAAGTGCTCCCTATGTTAAATTGATATACTGATTGGATTCCATGATTGGCTTATTTGATCTACTGTCAGCCCCTAGTACAGTGCACCAGGTGTGCCCAGGGCTTGTAGAGCAAATGCTGCTGGTGGGCTTGCAGCACTGGTTGTGCCACCAACAGAAGCAGCTTGTAAACTGTGTCTCAGGCCTGCTATTGCAAGGCCTGTGTGTAGTCTGTGACTACCATGTCGACTTGGCCAAGGGCACCCACTTGCCAGTCCCTAGACCTTCCATTTGCTTCATATTAGACACCCCTATGGTAGGCCCAAGGGCAGGGTGCATTGTAAGTATAAGGTAGGACATACTCTGATGTGTGTAGCATGTTCTAGTAGTGAATTACAGCCATTTTTGTTTTTCACTATTGAAGGCTACCTGTTCTCATAGATTAGAATGGGCAGTGAAGATTGTTACATCCCTACAATCCTAACTGACTCGGGAACATGGTAGGAATTCGAGTTTAGTATGCCTGAACTCAATAAAATACATCTTTTTAGTAAAGTTTATTTTAGTATTCTGTGTTTGCAAATACCACTTTTAGAAAGTAGGTATTTGCTTGTCTAACCATTTGAGCCCGCCTCTGCTGACTTGTGTATTCCTTGTCTGGGTTTGTGTGTGACAGGTCTGGGGAAATACCAGGAGACAGTCTGAGACGGCCCAGTGGTAAATAGGGAGATTTATCTCCAGATGGGAGGGGAGAGTGCACCTGGGACCTGAATAGGGCTAGGCCTTCCCTCCTCAATGCTGGCTCCACCACCTGTGGCTTGTCTGATGTCTCTGCCCTGCACCGTGAAAGGAGAAGGGGAATCCTGTCAACAGAGTACTCCAGAGCTGCATCTTCCCTCCCCTGTGCTGGCTCCACCTCCTGTGGGGCGTCTGATGTTTCTGCCCTGCACAGTGAAAGGAAGAGAAGATTCATGTAAACACAGTACTCAGGAACTTATTTAAACTAGGCAGAGGACTCTCTGCCTTCAGAGAACAAAGGATTTTTTGGTATAAATATTGGGAGCCAGTCCCACAGACTTTAGATCACTTCTGGAACAAGAAACCTTTCTGCCAAGGAGAAGAACCAAGGAAGCTGCAGGAGTTTGGACTGCCCCTCTGCCAGTGTGCTGTTTGCTGGGTTGGCCTGCAGTGGTTGCTTCATTGCCAAAGGAAAGGAGAAGGAACTTTGTAAGGACTTTCATCTACAGAATATTCTCCAAGGGCTTGAACTGTGCTTGCCTCCTGCTGAAGTCTCAGGGCCAAAAGACTTCACCTCCAGCTCCCTCCTGAATTTCCTTGCTGGGAATTCTGACTCCAGTCACTTGCGTGCCGCTGGGAGCTGGAAGCGCGACGCATCGAGAAGAAGCGTGTCGCCGCCACAGCTGAAATCATCGCAATGCCAGAGAAGCGAGAGTTCATCGCATCTCCTTGGAAGCGTGTGTTCATCGAAGCTGTCTGCTGTCGCATCGCCGGAGAAGCGCGACGCATCGAGAGAGCTGTCATCGCATCACCGGAGAAGCGCATCACAGGGCCTGTCGTGGCTCCAAAGTACAGAGTCGTCGCAAGGCTGCCAGGGCGTCGCCGCATCGTCATCGCATCGCCGCATCAAGGGCGTCATCTTCTCGCATCGCAACTGGATCATCGCATCGTCATTGCATCAAGGCGCCATCTTACGTACCCCAACAGGTCGAGAATCTACGCATCACCTCCGCACCGGTAAGGCTCACGACGAGTCACCTACTCGGCACAAGCATTGAGGAAGGACGTAACCGTTCCCCCGGGTCACAGAACCGACGCATCTCCCCTTCTGCGAGCCTTTTGGTTTACTTTCCGTGCCGCATCCCAGAACTTTGTTGAGAACTTTGTCGCATTTACCATCAACTTGAATAAAGAGACTTTCATCATCTTTTAAGTAACCTTTAGTATAGTATTGTGGATTTTTGTCGTTTGTGGTCTTGTGTTTAAGTCTATATAAAGAATACCTATTTTTATAAAACCTGTGTTGTGTCCATCTGTAGTGCTATCACTGTATTACTGTGTATATTCACCAATGCTTAACACAGTACCTCTGAGATAAGCCTATCTGCTCGTGCCAAGCTACCAAGGGGGTGAGCAGGGGTTATTAAAGAGAGCAATCCCCTTGTCCTGACTTAGAAGTAAGGGTCCCTATTTGGACAAAGGTGATAACCATTGCCAAAAGGAGACCCCCAGATCTAACAGTGCTGATGCCCTTCTCAATGTTCACCATGTTGTTGTTGAGGTGTTTCATTTGCCGCTGTACAGACTGAAGTGCATTCCCTTGCAGGCGCTGCACCTTGACCATGTTTGCCTCCAGCCCTGCTAAGACACCATGATCCTCACCCTGCAGAGGTGGACTGCTTTCCCAAGCCCTGTGGCGTCTGGCACCTGTGTGTGCTCTCTCAGAGGTGGACTGCAAACCAGCATTACTGCCATCCACTGGCACAGTTGATGTTTCCCCTCCCTGGTGTCTTCTGAGGATGACACCATCTCCTGGAGTGTGGCAACAGCATGCCTCCTGGGTCTTATCACTGCAGGTGGTGTTGTTGCTGGTGAGGCTAGCAGTAGTGGTGAAGCTGGCAGTGGTGGTGAGACTAACAGTAGTGGTGACGCTGGCAGTGGTGGCGAGGCTGGCAGTGGTGGTGATGCCGGTGGTGGTGGTGTGGTGTGCCCTGCACTTGCACTGGCCTCCTCTGATCTTTCCTTCCGGGGTGCCCTTCCTGCCTTGTGTTGAGTAGACCTGCGCGATGTATCGCCTGTGGACAGAAATTGTACATTAGCTCAGTGGTCCGGCAGCCCTGCATAGCAATATTACATTTTCATTTCTGGCACACTATCTCCATGTCCTCTGCTTGTTTATCACTGATGTGTGTCACATGCCTTGTTGTTCGGTGTGAGGACTGTCATGATAGGTGTTTCACTGACTACATATCCCATAATGCATTGCTGGTGTTTACTAAAACCTGTACTGGAGTGGGATTCACACAGTCTCATTGGGGAATGGGGATAGGGAAGGGGAGCAGATTGCTGTGCATGCTTCTTACCTTGTTTGGTGGCAGCTCTGACTGAGCTGTCTGCATCCCCGATCCCACAGACACTTTCTGGCTCTATGGTGGACTCCACAAGCTGCTCAAGTGCAGTCAGGGCAGAACCCCTGTTCCTTCCTCCTCCTGTCTGACTGGCTTGTTTTTTGTTCTCCGCCATCTTCTTTTTGGTGATGCTCCTGATGTATACCCCCTTTTTTTCAGTACATCAATGTCCCGGAAGGTCACTCCTATGGCATTCACTTGTGCCTGAATTCCCAGCCAGATCTTCCTTTTTTCTGATTCAGCCATTTGCAAAGACTGCTTCTCAAACAACTTGGTATGTTGTTTTACCTCCTCCACAAGGGCCTGCAGCTCCCTTTCGCTGAATTTCAGCTTCCTCTTCCTTTCGCCTCCTTCTCTTTCTGTGTCCTTGCTAGCCATTGTGCAGTTTTTGCAGCAAAAGTTCACCCAACGGCTAAGTTGTTCTCCTCTGCACTCCCAGCCTCTCCAGAAGGTTCTGATTGAGTGCACCTGCATGGGTGTGGCCACTACCTGGTTGGGAGGTGGGGTGGATGCACAGGATTGGCTGATTCCTCAATTTCTGGTGTTTTGAATTTCCGATTCGGTATTTACCGATTTGGTATTTACCAATTCTGTAAAACAGATTCGGAAATACTGATCGGTATTGAGGAATCAGTAACATTTTCCGATTTTTACCTACATCGGAAATACCAAATTCTTAATACCAAATCGGTAAAATTAGGTATTAAGAATTTGGTATTTGGCACTTACCTACATATGGCCCTTCATCATCTAAAAACAGTAGACATATGCTTGCAATAACAACATTAAACAAATCATCAGGTGGCAGTCTTGCAATGATACTATACATAGTGAATTGTTGTTTTATTGTTCCAGCTAACTGCCCTGGTTAGAACCAAAATGTTGGACTTTTTGCAATGGTAAAAAATTATACCCTATGGACAATAACCTTCCATAGTGGTCATGTGGTTTAGATGCAATGGCTGTACATGTGTCAGTACACTGCAGATGAAGTGAGCGGCTGGTAAGCAACTACTTAGTACTGTCTTTGGATATGTAGCATGCTTTAATCATGAAAAAAAGACAAAAAGGAAAGAAATGAAAAGGGAACTGTAACTGGGAACTGGAAAACTAAAGGATTAGCTCACCAGCCTTGGCATTGAAGTGGACTCATTTTCAAGGTGCTGTTCACATGTGGTCAGACAAGTATCACACACAGGGCAAGAGAGTCAGTGACTGCAATGGTATATATACATGGCCACTGGAACTAGGTGATTCTTTGACAGTGGCTTTTTTTCTCACAATGAAGGATTTGTCGCATTTGCCACATAATCCATCCTGTACTGCATAATCTGCAGATTTCAACAAAAAATACCTTTGTTTCCAGCTCAAACAGATAAAACGTACTAAAAACAGGGTGATATGAGTTCACATGTATTGGAAGACCCTTCGCAAAGGTTAACTTGTCATCTTTCAGTTGCTTATTTATGTATTTGGTTGTTAAACTAGTATATGAGGTGAAATCTTTGCCATACATTTTAACTATGTGTTTAAAAATTACAAAACAATGAAGTTATACTACCGAAAAATGTTCAGCATTATGCCATATAATTTGCCTTTTCTTGCCACATACATTAGTCAACTCTGCAGCATAATTTGGTGCACCCCTGCCGCATGATTCCAGTGGCCCTGTTTATATACCACTGGTTTATGTAGCAGGGATATTTATGTTTTTTTTATTATCCTGGCAGATAACTAAGCCTATCAGACCTTCCGAAAAGATTCTAGGAATAATTTTTAAAGTGCAAATCTTGTACCACTAAGGTTTGTCTAAGGGGTAGTAAACCCAAACATCCATGCTTAAAAACAAATCCATGAGATTTCATGTAAAACGACACGTCTATGCTAGCAGTTCAGCGTCATCACTATGGCAGCATTTCAAATAAAGCAATTTTTAAAATGGAGAGGAATCATTTGTAGTGCATGGTGTTTGTAAGTCTCTGCGCAGAGAAAAATCTAAGTGTGCACGTCTGCTCAGACACCCCGTTTAGAGGGTACTATGGTCCTGATTCTAGGTGAACAGTGTAGCATGGGCCCAAATCTGGTGAGAGATCACCATGCACTGTAATGCAGTGGGTGTTTGCAGCCAGCGGGGGAGGCTGTTGTAGGTAGATGGATCCAGGAAGGCAACATTTTAAATATAAACTTTATTCTGAGACCAAATGAGTTAAGAAGGCCTCCTCCCTCACTGTCCAGCAGCCGACTCTGCCATTAGAATCGGATGACCTCAGTGGAATGAGTGCAAGTTCCACTAATTTCAGAACAACCTTAGTATGCCTCACATAATAATACATCCCCTTTATTCTTTTGTCATAAATAGCGAGTAGTAGAACTAAGCAAACACGTGGAAAGAAAAGTTACAATACAAATAATGGGATTGAAAAGGACCGAGCAAATTCAACCTGAGTGAAATATACACTATAAGCAGAAAAATAATCAAAGTATGAGAGTGAGAGAATGCATATTAATCATATGATGAAATTCTTAACAACATCATCTTGAAGTACATCATAGATTCAATGCACAAGGCTAAACTAATTAAAATGGTACTCCTTCCTCTTCACCACACATAGTCATTTATCCTGATGCGAGCCCATCTCATCCTATTTACAGGTGCTTTTCTTACTTTTCCATCTCTTTCACCTGACACTCCTTTCATCTCTATTGAACCATCTCCCGCCCACGTACTGACACAGCTACCAATCAATCAATCAATCAATCAAGTACTTGTAAAGCACACTAACATACCTGTAAGGGTCTCAAGGCGCTAGGGGGAAGGGGGTGACGCTACTGCTCGAACAGCCAGGTCTTGAGGAGTGTTCTGACGGTGAGGACGTCTTGGGTCTGCCGTAGGTGGGTCGGGAGGGTGTTCCAGGTCTTGGCGGCGAGGTAGGAGAAGGATCTGCGGCCGGATGTCTTTCGCTGGATGCGGGGAAGAGTGGCGAGGGCGAGGCTGGTGGAGCGGAGCTGCGGGGTGGGGGTGTAGAAGCTGAGTCTGCTGTTCAGGTAGGCTGGCCCGGCGTTGTGGAGTACCTTGTGTGCCAAACTTCAGACTCGACTCCAACGCATACAGAACGCCTCCGCACGACTCATCCTCAACATCCCTCGCCACAGCCACATATCTGCCCACCTGAGATACCTGCACTGGCTCCCCGTCTGCAAGAGGATCACGTTCAGGCTCCTCACCCATGCACACAAAGAGCTACACAACAAGGGCTCCAAATACCTCAACAACCGCCTCTCGTTCTACATCCCCACCCGCCAGCTCCGCTCTACCGGCGTCGCCCTCGCCACCGTCCAATGAATTCGCAGAACCACCACCGGAGGAAGATCCTTCTCCTGCCTGGCAGCCAAGACATGGAATTCCCTCCCCGCGCACCTGCGACTGACCCATGACCATCTCACCTTCAGAAAACACCTCAAGACCTGGCTGTTCGAGCAGTAGCAACTCCCCCCCTCCCTTCAGCGCCTTGAGACCCTGACGGGTGAGTAGCATACTCTATAAATGTATTGATTGATTGAATGTATTGATTGGGTGAGGAGCTTGAAGGTGATCCTCTTGTCGACGGGGAGCCAGTGTAGATCTCCCAGGTGGAGGGTGATGTGGCAGCGACTGAGGATCAGTCAGGCGGAGGCGTTTTGGATACGTTGTAGTTGACATAGCTGTTTGGCTGGGATTTCTGCGTAGAGTGCGTTGCCATAATCTAGCCTGCTACTGACAAGGGCCTGTGTCACTGTTCTTTTTGTTTCAGTCGGGATCCACTTGTAGATCCTGCGGAGCATGCAGAGGGTGTTGTTGCAAGAGGAGGAGACGGCGCTGACCTGCTTTGACATTGTGAGGGAGGAGTCGAGGATGAATCCTAGGTTGCGTGCGGTGTCGTCCCGGGCTGAGGGAGTGGGTCTGAGGATGGGGACCTCCGTCTTGTCCAAGTTCAGTTTCAGACGGCTGCTCCTCATCCTGTCGGCGATGGCCTTCATTCCCTCGTGGAGGTTGGTTTTGGCAGTGTGCGGGTCCTTGGTGAGGGAGAGGATGAGCTGGGTGTCGTCGGCGTAGGAGATGATGTTGAGGTTGTGATGGCGGGCCACTTGTGCGAGGGGGGCCATGTAGACGTTGAACAGCATCAGGCTTCGGGATGAGCACTGGGAGACGCCGCAGATGATGTCGGTGGCTTCGGAATGGAAGGGTGGGAGGCGGACGCTTTGGGTTCTGCCGGAGAGGAAGGACGTGGTCCAGTCGAGGGCCTTCTCTTGGATTCCGGTTTCTTGGAGGTGTGTCTTTAGTGTGCGGTGGCAAACTGTGTCGAAGGCGGCTGACAGGTCCAGGAGGATGAGGGCTGATGTTTTGCCGTTATCCAGTTGGCATCTGATGTCATCTGTGGCAGCGATGAGGGCTGTCCCGGTGCTGTGGTTTCGTTTGAATCCGGACTGGGACGGGTCTAAGATGTCGTTGTCCTCGAGGTGGAGGGCCAGTTGCATGTTGATGATTTTCTCAATGACCTTCGCTGGGAACGGGAGCAGGGAGATGGGCTGGAAGTTCTTGAGGTCCTTGGGGCCCGCCTTGGGCTTCTTGAGGAGGGCGTTGATTTCGGCGTGTTTCCAGCTTTCTGGGAATTTCGCTGTCTCGAAGGAGATGTTGATGACCTTCCATAGCTGGGGTGCGATGGCTCTGTCTGCTTTGTTGAACACGTGGTGTGGGCAGGGGTCTGATGGTGATTGGGAGTGGATGGAGTTCATGACCTTGCGTGTCTCATCGTCGTTGACATTGGACCAGGAGGTCAGGCAGTTGGTGCGGGTGGTGTTCGCAGCGGTGGAGTCTGACGTGGTCGGGACGGTCGTGGTGTTGAAGCTGACGTGGATGTCGGTGATCTTGCGGTGGAAGAAGGTGGCCAGTGAGTCACACAGTTCTTGTGATGGTGGGATGTCGCTGGGGTTGGAGAGTTGCTTCAAGATGCTCAAGAGCTCTTACCTGTCGTGTGCGTTGTTGTCCGGGCGATCTTGAAGGAGGATCTCTTGGCTAGCCTGATGACGTGGTGATGTCTGCGGGTGGCTTCCTTGTGGGCTGCGTGGCTGTCTGGGGTGCGTTCGTGGAGCCATTTCGTCTCCAGTTTTTGGCATGCATGTTTGAAGGTCTGGAGCTCTTTGGTGAACCAGGTGGCTTTCTTGCTGTTGTGGAGATTCTTGAGTGGGGTGAGGGTGTTGGCGCAGTCGTCGATCCACTGTCTGGGGCTGCGGGCGGTGGCGTCTGAGTCGGTGGGGTCGGTGGGTGGATTCTGGGTGAGGGTGGTGGTCAGCTAGCCTCCAGTGACTTTGCTCCAGCAGAGGCAGGGCAGCGGTTGGGTGCGGTGGTGCGTGGTTAGTTTCTTCAAGGTGAAGTGGATCCATCAGTGGTCGGTCCAGTGGAGTTCGGTGGTGTTGTTGAAGGTGATTTGGGAGCTGGTGGAGAAGCTGTGGTCAAGAGTGTGGCCGGCAGCGTGGGTGGGTGGGTGCGGTGACGAGTTGTCTGAGGCCGAGGTTGGTGAGGTTGTCGATCAGGGTGGCGAAGTTGGTGTCGCTGTTGTTCTAGAGGTGAGAGTGAAGGGTCCCCGAGGAGGATGTAGTCCATGGAGGTGAGTGCGTGGGTGCTGGCGAGGTCGGCAATGGAGTCGCTGACCTGTGCTTGGTGTCCGGGGGCCTGTAAACCAGAGTTCCTCTGAGGTTAGTGTTGGGGCCGGTGTGGATCCGGAAGTGCAGGTGCTCGGCGGTGCTGAGGGTGTCGTCCGCGTCGGTGGATACCTTGAGGGTGGACTTGTGGACAATGGATACTCCTCCTCCGATTCCATTGGCGCGGTCCCTGCGGGTGACCTTGTAGATGTCCGGGATGGCAATGGCGATATCGGGTGCCGTGTAGTCGTTCCACCAAGTCTCGGTCAGGAAGACAACGTCTGGGGCGGAGGTGTCGATTAGGTCCCAGAGCTCGACTGCATGTTTGCTTGCGGATCGGGTGTTGAGGAGTATGCAGCGAAGGTGGTTGGGTCTGGTCCTTGGAGGTTTGTTGGCTCTGTCGCAGGTGAAGCTGCAGGTGCGGCAGGTGAAAGGTCCGTGGGTGCATTTCGGGGCGGCCTGGAAGCAGCGTTGGCCTTGTCCGGCGTTGAGTGCGAGGAGAGTGCTGGCGTAATATCGGAGTTTGACGTTGTGGCGGTTGTGGGGTCCAGGGGTACTGGCGCTGGGCGTGGTCCAGGCGCGGACGGGCACAGACGGGCTTGCCTCTGGGGCACCAGCGGCGCGCCACTGCGCACGGTCATGCAGCGGCCGCCATTTGAGGTGGGGAGGGAGGAGCAGCTGGGAGGCGGGAGCTGGGCGGCAAAGGGACCGTGAGGGGGGCGGGCCCGCAGGGGAGCAGGGGCAGGAAGGAAAAATGCACAGAATAGAGACCGTGAATTACAGACTGAAAGGGCACAGGGAAACAGTGAATTACAGACTAGTGGGGCACAGAAAAAGCATAAAACATAAAACAGAACAACCCAGTGAATAGCAGACTGAAGTGGCACAGAGTCAATCACTGGAAGACTCGAACTCACGGAATCCGAGCGGCAGCGAGGGGGGAGAGGCACAGATGCACAGGTGGAACTGTGCAGCGTGAGGAGCGACCTGGCCTGCAAGCAGGGACAGGGGTCGCTCTCACTTTCACGCAGCAGCCACCATTTGAGGCGGGAAGGGAGGGAAGAGCAGCTGGGAGGCGGGAGTGGGGCAACCAATGGACGGTGAGTGGGCCGGGCCGCAGGGGAGCAGTGGTGGGAAGGAAAAATGCACAGAATAGAGACCGTGAATTACAGACTGAAGGGGCACAGAGAAACAGTGAATTACAGACTAGTGGGGCACAGAAAAGCATAAAACAGAACACCCAGTGAAGAGCAGACTGAAGGGGCACAGAGTCAATCACCGGCAGACTCGAACTCACGGAATCCGAGCGGCAGCGAGGGGGGAGAGGCACAGACGCACAGGTGGAGCTGTGCGGCGTGAGGAGCGACCTGGCCTGCAAGCAGGAACAGGGGTCGCTCTCACTGCCGCGCAGCGGCCGCCATTTGAGGTGGGGAAGGAGGAGCTGCTGGGAGGCGGGAACGGGGCGGCGAATGAACGGTGATGGGGCGGGGCCGCATGGGAGCAGCGGCAGGAAGGAAAAATGCACATAATAGAGACAGTGAATTACAGACAGAAGGGGCACAGAGAAACAGTGAATTACAGACTAGTGGGGCACAGAAAAAGCATAAAACAGAACAACCCCGTGAAAAGCAGACTGAAGGGGCACAGAGTCAATCACCGGCAGACTCGAACTCATGGAATCCGAGCAGAAGCGAGGGGGGAAAGGCACAGGTGGAGCTGTGCGGAGTGAGGAGCGGCCTGGCCTACAAGCAGGGACAGGGGTCGCACCAGTCCTTCTCACTCAGCCATTCCCAAACTATTTGCAACCTCAACATCACTCATCAACATTGGTCCATTACACTTATTCTCCTCCTTCAGGATGCATAGTTGTGTAGTTCCCATTTTTCTAATACAAGGCAACTGTCCTTCTAGTCCATGTATTAACTATTATCCAACTTGGCATAGTTTCTCTTTACCTCACTGACTTGATAAGGTCCCCAGAACATGGAAATTCCACCACTCAACATCCCAACCCTAAACATGACCCAATTCTGAACTTCCAACCACTCTCTCTCACATTGTTCACACTTCAGCAGTGCACGTCCACATTCATCACTCATGGTACTTTTCAAACTCCTTGGAACCAACTTAGTTTCGCCTTCTTTTCCTCCCATTATGCTGGAAAGCATGTACCCAGTGTACTAATTGACAAACATATGATGGGCCCAAACAATGTTGAGCATGGTTGTCTCTCTGTCCAAGTTACTCTTAACAGCAATTTTCAATTGGACCTTTCACCAAGCGAATTGCCCTTTCTACAATATACAGTGATGTTCTAGAGTGTTGCTTCCTAAACTGTTTCAAGATTCTCCTAATTTCATCTGATGTCAGTTGCGTGCCATTGTCAGTGACCAACACCATGGGTGTACCTGCTCTCACAAAGATACCTTTTAAAACCTTAATGCATTTGGCTGTGTTCATATCACTTACAAACTCTTCTTCAATCCACCTTGGGCCCACATCCACCACCACCATGGCATGCCTCATGTCATTTGGCAGCAAGTTTAATGGTCCAACAAAATCTAGACATACTTCATACTGTGGTACTCCTAGGTCTTGTATGTGTTGTTGCTCACTTCCACTAACCTTTAATCTTTTTTCACCTGATTGTTAGATATTGAACCAAATGTCCCTCATGGACAATTTCACACACCCCTTAACGTATGAGCTGGAATAAAATGTTCTCCTCTCATCAGTAAGCAATCTCCCTCAACCGATAAATTGGCCAGCAATTTGACAGAAACTCTGGCCTCCACACTCACACAGCAATCTCTGACCCCATATTCCCAGACCAATTTATTAGCTTTAAGCAGCACCTTGCCTTCTTCCATCACCCTCAACTATTCTTCATTAGAGATAGCACATTTGTATTCTGAAACCACATCATCTACACTCGTGCCACTTCTTCATTATCCACACCTTCATCTGCCCTTTCTCTTGCTACAGGCAGTATGAATAGTCAATCAGCTTATCTGTTATTCCAACCAGGAATATAATCAACTGCATATCTGTACAATTGTGTTTTGCCAGCCAATCTGGCCAATCACATAAACTCATTGCTTGTACCATCAGGCTGCAATGCTTTTAGCAATGCTCTGTATGCAATGGCACATTTACTACCCAGACATACATTTTGAAATATTCCACAGTCCATGCCGCAGCCAATGCTTGTCTCTCAATTAAACAATAGTTCTTTCTGAATCATTCATAGGTAAAGGCATCTGCCTTTTTTAAGTTGTTTTGGACTTGGGCACGTATTGAACACATTCACACTCCACTAGCATCCACCATGGGGATGGTTTCACACTCAATCAAAAGTTGTCAATATATCAGCATTGGCAATATCAGTTATTACTCTTGTAAATGCTAAAAGCTGATCATTAGGACAAATATATGGTTATCGCTATCTCAATAATGCTCCTAATGGCTCTTTTATGCCAGCAAAATGTCTCACAAGCTTGTAGTATTATTCCACCAAACCCATAAATGATCCTCACTCACTTTTATACCTGGGATCTGGTGAGTCTTTGAGTTTCTAAAATAAATTATTCTTTGGCTTTGCACCTTGTGCACAGACATTATAGCCCAAGTAGTCTACCTCCTTCTGAAGAAATACACAATTTTCCTTAAGAAGTCAACTTAAGAATCATGCCTGACTTTGCCAACTTGTCTAAAAACTTGTTTCAAAGGTAAGTTGTGCTCATCCATGATTTTTACTAATGCTAGGATAACATTTTGGAAAAACACAGCTTGGCTCTATTCCAGGGAATGGTCAGCATTTATTCTCTGGAATATGCTTGCTGCAGAGGCAAGACCAAAGGGATGTCGGCTACACTGGACTGCGCCTTCTGGTGTCATGAAGGTAGTTAAACCTTTTGACTCAGGATGCACTTTATTTTGATGATATGCACTCCTGCAATCAGGATTTGAGAAATATTTTGCTTCTTTCAACATAAACAATATTTCCCCAAATGTACAGTAGTTGAAAGCTGTCAATTACAATATTCTGGTTCAAACTCATAAGTTCCACACAGAACCTTAAACTCCAATCTGTTTTTTGGGATCACAATGGGAGAAACCGGCTGTACTAACTCAACAGGTTCCATGCCTCTCTCCCGTACCAATTACCCAAGCATTTCCTTCACTTTTTCTCTGATGACAATCGGGAGCTTTTTCTAGGTTTGTGTCTTACCGGTTGAGTCTCCTGCTTAACATTGATATGGTGAACAGATTCATTCAGTGCTCCTAACTTGGCATTGAGAACATTCGTAGCACTACCACAAATTTGTTTTATGTCTGTTTCATTCACCACCAACATTCATTCTTCCGATCTTGGATTTATGATGATTTGCAGACCAAATTGAGGTAACTACCTTAGTCTGGGAGGACCCACTTTGACAGCATACACTTTTCCTTGCACTTTCCTACCTTTAAAAATGAACTCTGCCCACACAACTCCAAAACATCTATAGTACTACCTTGGAATCCTGTAGGATGTTTGTCCTCCAGTTCCAAAGACATATTCCTCATGTTTTTCCCCACAGATCATCAGGTGTAATCATCAACATAGACAGGGACTCCACCATATGGGTAACCAACTTTTCATTTACGGTCATTTTACTTTTGGCCCACATTTCCTTCTCTCACTATACTCTTCCAACTCTACACTTAATACATTTTCAAACATCAGCTCCATATCAACTGATGCTACATTCCCCCTTGACCTGTCTTTGTAGACCATTTGAACGTGCCTTTTATTTCTTGAATTCCTGCATTCTTTGCAACACAGTTTTTTAAATCAGTGTTATGACACAAGCTTCAATTTCTATTAAACAAATTATCCCAAGAAGATCCATTGTTGCCTAGTCTTTTACTCTTTGACTGATATCCTTTACCACCTCATCCTTTCTTATTTACAAAGTTTATGACTTCTGCCTTTTATCCAAATCACCACAAAATTGAGGAGCACAAAGTTTAGAAAGTCAAGAGAGATTTTTCAGAATTTACACATTATTCATAACAAAACATACAACAGCAAAACCATTAGTTAAAGTGCAATAATCAATTTATTCCACTTGCAGGTTGGTTTTTCATCGTCTTTATGCACACAAATCTTCAAAATGTTTGGATGAAGCAAGATGACATATCCAAAATAAACAGCCTACACATTTCATCCCGATTCACATGGACTTCTTCAGGGCAGCACTTATTATTGCAGAAATTCTAACCTCAAAGATCACTTGTGTGTTTAGCACTCTAAGTGAAGCTTGTGTCAGCCATTGTAATCTCATGTGTTTGCTCTATGAGTTTAGCACATATTAGCCAAACCAAAGACGTTGTTAAGTTTGTTTGTGGTCTCCTATTCACTTTCCTTGTTCCTTAAATTCTAAAAGCCAGGCAGTCCATATGTCTTAAAATTCCATTTCCATCCGGCGTCAGTTTAAATGGCCCCTTCTTGTGCACATCTGTGCTTCAAGAAGTGTGTAGTACCTCCTATTCCTCTGAAAGAGCAGGCGTCAGCAGTATACTGGTCCAAAAAAGCACTCTTCAGACGTTTGGGACAGACAGTGTGCAGGCGAAGTCTATACATCAACCATTTTTTCTGTAGTGATATTCTGCCTTTCGTCCAACTTCTTCAGATGTTAATAATAATGCGTTTGTTTATTGAATAGTTAAAAAAACTGTAACAATTTACATAAAATGACAACCTTCAATCACACGTTTAAAACAATTACCGTTTTGCGTAATAAACTCATCATAAAACGTATTAAAGACAACTTATAAATCAGTGTACACACATTTCAACATATAAAATAACCTATAAAGTGCATATGTAGACATTATCGGCTTCAGTTTATTATTTACTTCCTTTTTTGGCCGAAGGATACATCCGTCAGGCTCCTAGTCCCGGGTCTAACAGATTGTACAGGCAATTGTTCAATGGGTGGTGTGTTTAACTCCAGTATTTGGAGATCAAAGCCTGTTTCGTCTCCTCCTTTGTACGTAGAGCAAATAATAATAACTTTCATCCCTTGTGGAGATTATCTTGTTAAAGTGCTGCTGCTTTCAGTGCTTGATCATGAGCTTGTAAAAACTTTATCATTTTGCAATTCATTTGGGAGTCAGTTGGATCCAGTCCTCTAATGATGGCAGTTCTACATGAGCTTATTCCTCTGTCCAAAAATGCTCTTCTTAAAAAAGTGACACGTGCTGGTTGCAGATTCTTGCAATGAAATATAAGGTGAATTAAGTCTTCCTTTTGACATCCGCAAAGACGGCATTCTTTTTACTCAATGTGCTTCCAGTGCGGTTCATCAGCCAAGGTAGGGAATTTCTCAAAGCGCAGTGCCATTAGTTGTCTTTTAATGTGGATAGAGAACATAGGGCCAGATGTAGGAGCCATTTACCGACCGGTAAATGGGTTTTCGGTATGTAGGGGCACATTTTTACAGAATCGGTAAATTTACCGATTCTGTAAAATACCGAATCGGTATTTTTACCGATTCGGTAAATCTGAGATGTAGGTGGGACTCTTCAGAGTCCCAAAGGCCCTACAAATTCGGTATTTTACCACCCAATCCAATTGGGTGTTAAAATACCGAATTCAGGTGTGCATGCACATGTGTGCATGCACACCTATGCCATGTGACAGACAGACATGCCCTTAGGGCATGTCTGTGTGCCACATGGCGCACATGTCAATTTCTGGGGTGCCAGAGGGTGTCAAAGTGATCGTCTATGTAGCAAATACTTGAGCTGGATACTTTCTCCAATAGTTTCCCTTCTAGCCAGATGTGGTCGGTGGACTGAAATCTTTCCACGTTAAAGTTAAATTTGATGTGTTGAAACACGTGATCACTCAAGGTGGTGTATTCTATATAAAAACAGACCAGGTGAGAGTTATAATTGTAAAGTCAAGTATCGTTTGTGCCCCAGAGCCATTGTATGTTTTTTTTGGCGGGCAGTCTTTCTCCATCCTTCTGTTGAGCACTCGCATGCCTTGATATTCGAAGTCTGTTACTATTTGCTGACCCAGTAGGGCCATATGAGTCTTCGTCCCAGCTTAAGATTGCTGTTGAACACACCAAAATGTGCTATCTGCTGTCAGGATTTCGTCTTCATCCGGTGTGAATATCAAATTAGAATTAAAATCACCAGTCACTATTAGGGTTCATGTAGGCTCGGCACAACGTAGACCTGAAATTGTTTTGCTCATAAGAGCATTTTTTTCCTTTTTAGTTCGGAACTTCGGTTGTGTGTAGTAATTATTCAATATTATTGTTCTTTTATTATCTGAATATTGGTCAGAAAATTTAACAAGTTGTATGCTAGGAGCAGTAGATTTCATCTGTTTAGTTTTAATTTTTAGAGCTGTAGACACATAGGGGCCCATTAGGATGTCGGGCGGATCACCACCTCCATGCGGGCGGTGGCGATCCGCCCGACATCCTTGTCCGCCCGCCACCCATTTCCCCCATGCCATATTACTATGGCGGGGGGACCGCGGCGGACGGAAACACCAAGGGTTTATATGGTGGCGGTGTCTATATTAGTATGGACTTTGGGAGATGCCTTTCCGTGGCGGCAATGCCGCCACGGAAAGGCAGGCGGTCTTTACTTTGGGGGCCCCCTGCGGGCCCCCATGGTGAAGGCGAGGTGGGGGGAGCATATGGGTGGTACCTGTAGTACCCCCTGCATTTGCATACACAATGCAGGCAGGCACCGCGGGGTGCCGGCCGCTTTGTGTATGCAAATGCATACCATGCATTCACAACATTGTGGCGGGTGCTGGTGTGAACACCGCCCACCGCAATGTTATGAATCCGGGCGCATCATAATGGCCATGGCGGGACCGCCGCTCGGACCGCGGGCGGTCCAGTTTTGCACGAGGATGGCGGGCGGGCAAAGTCCGCCCGCCATCCTAATGGGGGCCATAGACTTTCAGTCCACCTATATGCATGGCCATATTGTTACATGTTTCAGCTGCTACTGAATAGTGAGTGAAGCCTGCTATCTGGAGTTCTTCTTGCGACCATGTCTCTTGCAGTGCTATTATGTCACAATTTGCACATTCCTTAAGTGGGAAGCCCTCCTCAAGTAGTCGCCTAGCCCCAGCTATATTCCAGGATAACATACATATTCTTCAGATGTATTGGCACCAGTCTCTGACACATCTCTCCTCTTTACGCTCTAGCTCAGTCATGAAGGTGCTGGGTTCTTCAACTATTTTGGCTATTTCTATGCTTTCCTTTAAAGATAGATTATTTGCAGCCTACAGTCTTTCCTGTATATATTTATTATGGCACTGTTCAATGAGTTGATCTTTAATCGTGTCATCCATGATTTCTCCCAATTGGCTATAGCCAGTTCTCTAACACTTATCACAAATTCATCTTTTTCGATTCACTAGGCCTTTGTGGTTGGGTATAAAACATATGACAAGTCATAGCAATATTGATTTGATTGGGAAATGGGTTATCAACCTTTGTTTGGTCTCGTTGTACACGTCCTCAATTGCATGTCCCAAATGATCTACTGCTACCGGTAGATATTTAAATACATTTTGGCCGTCTCTGCTCAGTGCACTAATCAATATTGCTTTTTTCTTTTCAGGGTTGAAATGTTGTCCATCCCTTGTTATTAATTAAGTCTTGAAAATGTGCATACACTCTTCCCATTCAATGGGAGGTGAACCTACACGAGACTGAAAAGGAGGGTACGGGATGACATTTGCTTGTGTGCATTCTGTTGTATACATTGATTAAAATGTGTTTTTCATACTACTTCTTAACTTTCCTCTAGCAGTGTTAAAAAAATATACATATATAGTAATTGTTATGTTCTTCGGGTGGCAGCTTATGCTAAATTAAATGGTAAATGCTTCGGATCTATCCGGTTTTAGTTTTATGCCCACTAGATGGCAGTGTATACCAGGTTTACAAAGCTCACTGTGTAAATAGTTCCTTTTCTATTTCTGTTTATATGATGCATCAAGTCTGATAGAGAAAGGATGTGATGAGGTCAAATTGCCCATCACTGATGTGACAGGATGAGTAATGCCAGCCTCATCCTTTTGAAGAATGTTTGCGAAAATAAATCTTTAAGAATAGACAGCGCGATGCCAGCTGTGTGTGTAAACAAGTACACTGCACTCGAGATTGTCTTGTGGGTGAGGCGCTTGATTCTCGCTGACTGGCGTGCTCCAGCACAGATGGAGTGGTCTTATACTATAACAAAATGATTAACAGAGAAAAAATGCCACTGCTGCAGAAAGGATGATTCAAAGTTCAGCACTAAAATGCTGTCATCGATGCACATACAAATTGCCACATTTTTAGTATACCTCTCTATTTTCAATGGTACTTGCTGAATAACGCTTTCATTTGCCTGGTTCTGCTTGATGGTCTGTTGATGCTGTTGGTGGTGCTCGTCACCAAAATTATTTTTTTTGTAAAATTTTTTATTTTGTAATATGCAAGTGAATCGGAAAGGGGGAAGGGGAATAGAGCAAGAGGATCAAGAAAAGAGGAAAGGAAGAACAGGCGACAGGTCGCCACAAATCCCCACACAGGGGGAGCAAAAAATTGGGGAGGGAAAGCGTTCGCAAAGGAAGGGGCAGTAGAACTCCAAAGTCCACTACAAGATGACAGCAGCCAGGCAAAGCAACAGGGTTCGGGCCTGAAGTCCGCCCATCACAGTGTTCAGATCATTCCTGGTGCTCCAACCGTGAATGCATTGTTCGTGGTCAAGAAAAGCAGCCCCAACCTCAGCCGAGGTCTAATGTCCAACCCAAGAGCCAGGCAAGTCGCAACAGGAGAAGGAACCCAGAATTAACTTCCCCAACTACCCCCCTCCCTCGTCCTCCCCCCACACCCACCCCCCCCCAGTGGTGGCGACAATCAAGCTCACAAACCAACACAGTGACTCCCGCAGTTTATGGAAGACATCCCTAAGTTGCTCAGACTTGGAAGAGATGTAGGGACCTCAGCGCTGATGGGCATACCGCCGAAGGCAGGCCTCGGGACAGAAATCTCACAAGTGGGCCCCAATTGCACATAAAATTCTTAAAGTTCCCCCGGAATATGTCAGAAAGACGTTCCATGCTCAACAAACGCCATAACCGGGCATGCCACAAGGAAACAGCAGGGGTAGATGGGGACTTCCAAGCAGACGCCAAAGTCATCTTAGCCGCACCCAAACACAACCACATGACACGCTTATCCGCCCTAGTTTGGTGCTCAAGCAATGGATCCCTTAGGCCTAATAGGACAAAGGCCATGGAGTCAGGGATTGGATAGCCCAAAATATCCTTTAGGTGGGAGAGAATCTCGGCCCAGAACGGCCGAATGGTGGGGCAGTCCCACCATATATGGCTAAAGTCCCCCAACATCCCACAACCCCGCCAGCATCTATCTGAAGTAGTTGGAAATATGCGGTGTAATTTAGACGGATATAAGTACCAATCAAAGATGAGTTTCATGTGGACCTCCCTGAGGTCAGTAGAGTGGTTATGTGCCGTCACATCTCGCCATAATCCCTGCCACTCGTTGACGGAGATGTCCCTCTCTAGAGTGGACTCCCAGTGGTCTTGATATCGCGGCCGCGGAGACATAGTAGTATCTAAGAGCAATCTATACAGAAAAGAGATCGCTCCTTTCATGGTGGAAGTGCGAAGGAGAAAAGACTCGAATTTCGTCAGAGGTCTGGTAGCGGCGTCCACAACTGCAGGCGACGTCGCCCAGTGTAGGAGCTGAAGATGTCTATATCGCTCTGTCGGGAGAACTCCATAGTCCCTCATACAGTTGTGGAAAGTGAGGGGTTCGGCGCCATGGAACAGGTGGGTGAGGGCCCTGCAGCCACCCTCCCTCCAAGTCTCAAACGGACCCTCCGTCAGAGCCGGGGGGAAGGCCGGGTTAAAATGAATTGGGGTGAATGGGGATGGGAATGTGGTCCAACGGTCATCGCCGCTCACCGTATCCCAAACCTTCAAAACCGTGCTCGTGGGAGTGCTGATGTATGTATTCCTGGGTCGGTCCATCTTAGGCTTCCAGGCTAGATCCCAGATGGAGCGGCCCGCGACACTCCGGTCCATATGGAGCCAATGCTTCTCCGAAAGCTGTTGGGACCACTCCACCAAAATTCTCAATTGGGCAGCCTTGTAATATAGATGCATATCTGGAAAGCCCACTCCACCCTCCAATCGCGGGCGTCGAAGAACCGCAAATGGAAGCCGCGCTCGGCCACCTTGCCAGACATATTTCAGCATCAAGGTCTTCAATCGGCGAAAGAAGTCCAGTCCTATCGGATTTAAGGTTAACTTTGATAAGTCCTACATCTTGAACCTGACCCTATCACCGGAGGAGGTACAGCGGATCCGGTCGCTTACTCCGCTTACGTGGGCGTCGTCATCCTTGCTCTATCTGGGAGTGCGACTGACTCCCACCGTGGGTGCCCTGTTCCAAGCTAATTTCCCGTCGATGTTGACATCAATCCGGGCTGAACTGGAGCGATGGAAACCCAAATTTATCTCATGGCTGGGCAGGATCCATGCGCTCAAAATGGTTCTCCTCCCCAAGCTCTTATATCTGTTTCAGGCTTTACCCATCCCGATAGGACTGGACTTCTTTCGCCGATTGAAGACCTTTTGTAGATCACTCCAGGCACCAGTTTAAATGTAGATTTTATTCTGAGACCAACGGATATAAGAAGACAACCCCCCTCAACAACAAACGGCTGACTCTGCTCTTCAGAATCAAATGACCTCAGTGAAATGAGTGAACATTCCACTGATGTCATGTCATCAAACCCTTAGCAGGGCTCACATTAAGACAGAGGATTTACAGTTAGTGCTGGGAGGACATGGTGTTGGTTGGGTCTGTATTGAGGCCCACAACATTGTATGCGTATCCTCTCAGCCACATACACAGCACTTCCCCATCGCACCACTGTACCGGAAGGTCCTGTAAACTGCCTGACCGACCTTCCATGCTCATCTGGATGAGTCTGAGCAGCAGGGAGACGGTAAGCACAATGTATATTTGCCATGTCACATCAATGAACGCGAGTTTTGAGAGTGATGTCCTGCCGTGTTCATTGTCAGCTGTCTCTTAAATGTGTTTTGCACTGTCTTTAAGTTTGGATAGATGACATTTAAAAAGAGGAATATTTTATTGTTTATTTTCTTCACCTTCAATTCTAAGGGGCAGATTTACGAGCCCCTTGCGACACTTTTACGCCGCCGTAGCGTCACTTTTGTGACGCAACGGCGGCGTAAACAATGCGCCATGTTGTGACCTATTTACAACGTGACGCATCTAGGCAGATGCGTCACGTTGTAAAGCCCTGCGCCACATGAAACCTGCGTGAGGTTTCATGTGGGCGTTCTGTCGCAGGGTGGGCGTTCCCTCGTAGGAAAGTCCCGTACAACTAACGCAGTGAAATCTACAAGATTTCACTGAGTCAGTTTTACGACGCTGCTGCGTCAAATCCTTATGCCTGCTTAAAGCAGGCATAAGTAGTGACGCACCACGTTATGTAAGGGTGGGCCCTGTGCATTGCAGGAGTTGCGTCGTGCTTGCGACGCGACTCCAGCAATGCGCCGCCCGTCCGCCACAAGATGCGTCACGCATCTGCCCTTCCTTGCACCATGGTGCGCGGCATTGTAAATGCGCTGCATCTGTGGTGGCGCAAGGAGGGAATTGCGTGACGCATCAGTTCTGGCGCATCCCTGCTGATTTGCAGAGATGCGCCAGAACTTGTACATATGCCCCCATAGCTTTTTTGTGTTATTTTGGAAAGACTTACATTGTGTATCTTTACCATATTTCCAAAACATCATACGTTTGCAATGTTTTGATATCTATGTTCATACTATTATCAAATAAGGTGATTAACTTTGTAGCACAACATATATATACATACACCCATTCATTCTTCAATACACCTTGGCATAAATATATAAAACATATTTACATTTTTATAGAAACACACATTCACTGGATGATGTCATCAGTGATGTCATCAGTGATGTCATTTGAGATGTCATCAGTGATGTCATCAGTGACGTCACTGAGCATGTCATGAATGATGTAATATGTGACGTCATCAGCAGTGCATTGCTGGGCGTGAGTTATAGTTAGCTCAACTAACTATAACAGGGGAATTTCTATGGTTTTCTATGAGTGAAATGTCCAACTAACTATATCGTCCCTGAAACCTATGGGTTTTCCCGTGAATTTCTAAGGTTTTTTAAATGCTAATACCTAACTATAACGTCTGTAAAACCTATGTTTTTTTCTGTGAATTTCAATGTGTTTTTAAAAGTTAATTTCATATTTTAATATTTATAAAACCTATATTTTTCAAATTTTTAAAAAAATATTTTGGAACTCTATTACCCTTTTTTTTAAAACTTTAAAAATTATGTAATGTTTTATAACTTCAAAAAAAAATATGTACATCATTTTTTTTGTTGTTGAGAAAACTAGAGTCACGTACCGGTAGTCTACCAACCTCCATCCGCACGTAAATCCTATCCGCCATATTGAAATGATGCGCATTTCGTGTCCGACGGTTTGTGGCACCGCGTCCCGCATAAGAACATATATGTATGAGGTTACGCCAGCAGCTACTTTGGTATGCGAAGGGTACGCAGTACCAAGCCGCGGGTTACGTCATGTACATATGGGGTCGTGCCCGCAGCACAGAGTGCATGCTGCCAGGCCCTGTGTTACAAGAAAACAAGGTTAGAGAGTGAAGAGGTTGTGCCCTTCAAGGGCACTGGCGTGGATGCGTCCTCCTCAGTGCGATTACTTTAGAAACAAAAGGACCCACCTCAAAGAGGTCGGAAGGGAAGTATGTCCAGAGGCTTGCTAGGGCATACACTGTGTTTGTTAAAATACCCCTCACACACCAAAAGGGCCCTTGCTGTCATGCTTCATCATAGGGGTGTTCCCGCACCGCTGCAGGACGGGGCGTGCTACGACTAGCGACTACGCTGAAGCACTGTTATTGTAGTGCTATGTGTGATGTATATATAGTGAGAGAAAGGGTCAGGGGTGGATTAAAAAGTACCTGGCCTTATGGACTAAAGACACTTTATTCGGTCATAGGCTGGTACTGTTAAAAAAGGCGGTTCGGAGATATCACGCTTTTAATGTGCTATTTCTCTTCGGTATGTCAACATGTTTCGAAGCATCAAGGCTTCTTCATCAGGACTGAAGATGATCCCTTTGGTGCTCCCGAAACCCCCAACAGCTTCCAAGAACTAACTTCCTTGGAGGCGGTTTATTGACTGCAATCAACGAATGAAATGGTAATGGAAACACTGGTAGTACCTATAGTACTTGTAATTGAATTGGAGGGGAATAATAAAGTACAAATCAATAATTATAGTAAAGAAAAGTTAGTAAGGGATGAGCAATGTGTTTGTGAAACTATATTTCCTTTACCAAAAACAAGTGCATTCAGTGAGAGTATGCAAGCCAGGGGAGATAGTAATATAGAAAATGTGCCAAGAGGTGGGTGCTTGAGGACTATTTACTCAAAACATATTGCAGAATTAACATTGATATCATGGAACATAGCGGGTTTAAGCAAGAATGTTAGTGATCCGGAATGGAACGATTACATTCAAAAGAGTGATATTTGCATCTTGCCGGAGACTTGGGCTATAAAGACTCCACATAGGTTTGGGTATAAAACCTTTTATATAGCTGCAGTTCCATCTGTGAGAGGAAGGCCCTCTGGTGGCCTTGTAATATGGGTTAAAGTGACCCTTAACATTCGTGTCACTCAACTATTTATCGATTCATTAGACATTCTTAGAATTAGAATAGTAACTGAATATAGAAGGACTATACACTTATATAATATTTACAATAGACCCTGTTCAGCCTTTATGGAGTCTCCAAGAATAGAAAAAATAGATTTGATCCTAAATGCTCTAGATACGAGCACAAGCATTACAATAGGTGGCTATTTTAATTGTAATTACGAACCTATTACAGGGCTTGGAGAAATCTTATATGAGGAAGATAGTGCCAATAAGATCCCTATAGTGAATGATAGTAAGATGGTCCCATGTACTAAATTAGCACTGCAAATTACGAGAGTAATGGTTGGGCATGGCCTGAGAGCATGTAATGGACATTTACCGTCCGATGTTCAACGGGCGTCAACCTTTTTTAGAAGTAAGTACCAGAGCAAAATTGATTTTTATAATTTTATCTATCGATGATTGGTCATATGCAAGAGATTTAGAGATTAGACCAAGAATAGAAAGTGACCACCGTCCGCTTGAACTTCTGTTTGAAAGCAGGTTATTACATAGCCTAACTAAGACTGAAAGTACAACTCATATTAGTCTGGACGATATTATAATTAGTAACAATCGTCATTCAGTCAAGTGGGCATATATGTTGGAGCATGACGAATCGCTGGCAAATGTTTATAGCACTTTTGCCAACAATTTTGGTTCATTCGAAATTGCACAAGAAGAAGGAAAAACATTCCTAGACCTACATAAGTTTTTTTTTTAAAGAACTCATTCCATTGGTAACAAAAAAAACGAAAAAGACTGCTAGAAATGGAAATCCCCAGTTGGTAGGGAAATCTTGGTATAACAAGGAATGCCGTATTGCAAAGGCTGAATTAGTTCATGCAATTAAAAATAACAATATGTTGGAAGTTAAGGAGGCAAGGCTAAAATATAAGAAAACTCAAGGGAAGGCAAAAGTCACATGGGATGAAGAGGTTTGGTCTATTATGTTAACTGCTGCAAAGAATGGAGACCTAACGTTATTTTGGAAATCAGAGGCCAAAGGAAACAAAAGAGAAAAAGGATCCAGGGAGGTTTTCCTAGATGAGATGACCTGGATTGAGCATTTTTTCCGAGTTTTATGGAGCTCCCGATGATGATCAGGCTTCCTCTGAGGATGAACTATTGCCGAACTCAAGTGATGATGAATTAGATTTTGATAAACAGGAAACTCTGTCGGCTATTAATTCAGTAAAAAATGGGAAGGCCGCTGGATTAGATAAAATTCCGGAAGATCTTTATGAACACGAAATAAGTGTTTGGGGCCCCTATATTAACTGTATATGTAATGCTATAGCTGCAGGGACAGAACTTCCGGAGACATGAAGGGGGGCAGAAATCATCACAATTTTTAAAAAGGGCGATAGGAGCAATCCTGCGAACTATCATCCAATTAGTTTAATGGATATTTTACAAAAGATTTATGCAAGGCATATTTTAAATCGTGTAAACAGTTGGATGGAGGAAAACGCAGTGCTTTCAAAGTTCCAAGCAGGGTTTAGGGCCAAAATAAGTACTATTGATCAGGTCCTTAGGTTCTGCTGCTTTTGTTAGAAATATGTAAATATAAGGAAGGGCCATATATATGTAGCCTTCGTAGACCTTCGGGCGGCGTTTGAACTAATCCGACGAAAATTGTTATGGGGGACACTTAGCCGTCAAGGGCTTCCAGCCAACCTTTTAGAGCAGATTATGAAGCTGCATGAAAACAATTACGCTAAGGTTAGGGGGGCCCAGGAGGCGAGTTAACAAGTGAAATCCCTATTAAGAGGGGAGTTCGTCAAGCATGTGTGTTGGCACCTACTTTGTTTTCATTGTTTATTAATGACATGCCTTCTTTTTTAGATGGCTGTAACAATGATGCCCTTAAATTGGGGGGCAAAAGGGTCTCCTTTGTGCTGACGATACCATACTTATATCGCAAACACCCAAGGGTCTACAATGTCTTTTAAATACATTCCAAACATATTCCAGCAAAAAAGGCCTTGAGATTAACACTAATAAAACGAAGTACATGGCTATAAACCCACATAAAACCTTTAGGGAAAAAATGATTTTAAACTGCCAAAAATTGGAACATGTCCAGAATTTTACTTATTTGGGAGTTTCTTTGGATGCTAATCTATCATGGAAAACACAGATAGAAAAAAGTAAAATAACTCTAACCCAAAACATGTTGCCAATTATGAAAAGGCACAGAAATAGCCTTAGCAAAGCAGTTTCACCAGCTTTAGAGGTTTTTAAGTTTAAAGCACAATCGGCATCATTATTTGGAGCAGAATTATGGGGACCAATGTGCGAAAAAGTTTTTAATGCTAGTGAAAATAAATGTTATAGAGCTTTGCTAAGGGTACCTGTACGGACACCACTAATAACACTCATCTTAGATCTGAACTTGATATGTACCGATCACCATGCGATTCTGAGACCGTTAGTGCTCTGGGTTAGACTCTGGTCAACCCCTGAGTTGTTAGATTACAAGAACGGCCTAAAAGAATTAATGGATCTGGATAATTGTAGTAGTATCGCATGGCTTAAGCATGTTAGAACTTGGTTAATTAAGATCGGTCTAGCGCATTTCTGGGATGACCCGTTGATACTAACTAGAACCTCAAGAAAAGTACTAAAATCATCATACTGGGCACATATGGAACACATCATGTTAAATGAAAGTGTGATTGGATCATTAACAAGCAAATTCCGTATGTTTAAAGATAGTGCTTGTTATGAAAGTTTTCTAGACGAGGTATATCCTCCACTTTCTGAAACACTATATATGAAATATAGATATGGTATTTTGATGATAAATACAAGTGTAGCAAGGTGGTCAAAAGATAGAAATGATTCATGCACTTTATGCTCAGGTGAGGGTAAGGAGGATGATTTGCACATTTTGTTTTTCTGTCCGGCATATGCTGCTCCCAGAAAAAGATGGATCTTACCACTTTGCTTAAACATAGGTGTAAGATCGTACAAAGAGGCAGGAAGGATTTTGAAAACTGATACTAGCCAGGGCATTATCTTTGGTATTAGTAGGTTTTTGTTAGCTACAAACTTTATAAGAATCAAATTTGGCCTGAAATTTTAGATTCCTCCACAAATGTCATATTCTTATTATTTATTATTCATTAAATGCCTTTTTAAAATATTTAAATAAGGGTTTTTAATGAGATGATACTTGCCCCCACAAATGTCTTCATGTAAATGCACTTTATCTTATTTTTTTATTTTGATATATGATAATTGGCAATAATGTCATCCATGTTTGATGTATATGTATGTGTCTTTTTTTATGCATCTTTTATGGTACTGATGTATCGAAATAAAGATTATGAAATAAATAAATGAAATATCTACATAACTTTAAAGTGTATATGAGACTGAGTGATAATCTAAAATATTTTAAACATTTGTATATTCCTAACTGTAATAAACTTATATTATAGTAAATATATTTTCTCAAAATCACGTCGGTGCGGTCTCCTTGCGAGCTGGGTGCACGATTGCCATGTGACCTTAAAAACAAGCATTTGATTGATACATTACATTTCCAGTTGGAAAACGCCACTCATTTTAGTCATTCTCTCAACAGCATTTGATGAGACACACCTCTTCTGCTTACAGAGCTTTTTTGAAAACGTTTTGCAATGTACACATATCTTACACTACACACAACATGCAACCATCAACTTCATCAATATTCATGGTCTGTAACGTAGCCTTCCACCTGTGATAGGCACACACCTAAAAGTTACATAACCAAAGTTTTCCCCACTCCCAGAGGTAACATGGTTACATACTCCGTCCACAGCACAATGTAATGTGGTACGGCTCAAAGGCAGTATCATGATAGGCAATGAACACACGGACAAATATAGTGCAAGTGGGTGCAGGCACATGGGCTTGACACCTTTTTATTACTAGGGTCCACATATCCAGTGACGTCTGTGGTGGATGCGTGTGGGGTGACTGTAAACCAGCCCTCACGGAATGGTTGCTGCCAGCATCAACTACAACAGTAATCATTAGATCACACACAGGGATTCAATAATAAAAGAGTCAATAGTTTGTGCTGCAGTAAGGTAGGGACAGTAGATGTAAAATAATACAGAAAAAAATATATCGTACACAGGCAATAGATCCGAAATAATACACAAAGATATTGTATCATAAAGGGTCCAGCAGTTCTAGTGCACTCAGATAGCCACATCAAAAGCATTCACCATGTGCACAGCCAGAGATGATGCGTGCTACGAGTGGGCCGTACTAGGAGCAATGTCTGTTGCCATCAACACTGCATCATCTGCAATAGCGATTCGATCTGAGTTGTGAACACTGTTGTCTGCAGTGTAGGCCAGGGAGAGCAGTGAGCAAGGGCCCACAGCCACGTAGCGTAGACTTGAGCTGCCCAGTTTGTCATACAAGAAGCAACAAAAAGCGTGTGCGGAGCCTGCAATATTGTGTATGTGTGGTGCGGACAGAGCGCACTGGACCAATGTCTTTTCCTGCAGGACTGTGTCATCTGAAATTCCGACTCGATCTGAATTGTGAACACTGCTGTCTGCAGTGTAAATTGAAGGCAGTAGTCAGACAGACATCCATGAACTCTTTTTCTCACTTCCTCTTCACAAAATACAACAACATAAATTACAGAAAATTCTGCAATAAATAAATCAAAACAATTAGACAATTAGAATTGCGATTTCTGCTGTCCACAGTGTATACTATTCAGTGTTCCTTTGAACTTGCAAGATGAATTTCACCATTGTAGTAAACCTATAACTCATCTAAATAAAGTTCTTCAAGCAAGTATACTAAAATGATATTCTGTATATTTCAATAGACGCTGTAGTTATTTGCCTACTGAATTCTACAATTAAACAAACACCACTCGATCTGAATTGTGAGCTCTGCTGACCGCAGAGTAGTCCAGAGGCAATGGTCATTAACGTGCCGTTGGATTCCTAAGCACAGAGATGGTTGCACCTGATCGCAGGGGGTACACAGAAATAATCACAGACTTTGACTTCTGACATCCTCAATCATAGAATCAAGACCCCGTTTCACTGTCGGGACCTGCTGTACCGCGGTGTACTCCACTCTCAGATGCAGTTCTATAATCGACCATTGTGGGGTGAAGACACCGTTCCACTGTTGGAACCTAGAGTTGGTTGCACCTGGTCGAAGGGAGTTCCTTCATCTCCACTCTCAGATGCAGTTCTAACATCGTCCACTCTCAGATGCGGTTCTAACATCGTCCATTGTGGGATCAAGACACCGTTCCACTGTTGGTACCTCTTTGACTACTGTGTTAGTAGTATACAGACCACTCCACGCTGCTAGGCCTCACAGACCTCGACCCAGGAGCTTCCACCGGCACGTGGTGGGCCCTCTTTTACATACGGCGGAATCAAAAGATAAACTGTGCAACATATATGCGTCGCAGTGGCTATGACGGTTTCTTGATACCAGAACGCTGAGAGCATCATTCACGCAGCCACCTTCGTTCACAGGGTCAATCTCGTGGTGGTGTAAACTGCGCAGAACTGGCAGACACGTTTGCCATTCTAGAAGAGTACCACACCCAGAGAAAGGTGCCTTTTATTCACACCCCTACACTAGCCTTGCATGTGCCAAGCTAGCCCACTACGCTAAAGATTTGGAGGGGAGGGGGCATGTACGCTCTACGTTTCCCTAATCTTCTCTACTGACTGTCCTATTATGGTTGCGTCCACTGTCTACTTCACTCAATACACCATCAGTATATGTTGACATGTACATGTCTTTGCTCTACATACTCAAGTCTGTTCGGCACATCCCCTCAACACTTTGCATTGTATACTTTTATAATAGAGAATCACGTGCCACCTTCGCACATACTTTGCTTCCATCTCTCCACGCATTCTGCATTGTGTAACAGAGGTGCCATGCCATGTTTGTTTTGTGTACATGGCTAGACACAGTTCCCACAGTATGTAGTGTCATTGTGTCTGCTAGGTGTACATGTTGTTTGTCATGTTCTATGTGATTATACAAGGTAGCACGTTTATTCACGAGCAGTGCTTTCTCCCATTTAGATATCACTGTCTTAAAGAGCTTTCAAAAGTTTTTTCTCCCAGGTGAAAAGTGCGACCACAATGGCAGTCATTCATTACTATGCAAGAATGTCCAACTGCACAATGCTTCTAAGCTTACAGCCCCCAATTTTGCGTGCTTTCTTGAAAGCGCGCCAACTCCCACAATCAGACCAACATTCACGCAGCTGATGATGTCACATATTACATCATTCATGACCATGTCATGATTTATGTAATATGTGACATCATCTGCAGTGGATTGCAGGGGCATGAGTTATAGTGAGTACAACTAACTATAATGGAGGAATTTCAAAGGTTTTATATGAGTGAAATGTCCAGCTAACTATAACACCCCTTAAACGCATGGGTTTGTCAGTGAATTTCTAAGATTTTTTAAATGCTAATCCCTAACTGTAACATTTCTGAAACCTATAGTTTTTTCAGTGGATTTCGAAGGTTTTTTTAATGATAATTCCTAACTATAACAGGCCTGAAACCTATGTTTCTTTCAATGAATTTCAAAGGTTTTTTCAATGATAATTTTTAAATGTATTTAATGTTATATTATTTTTTCATATTGTTTTACTACAATTTTTTAACCTATTTATTTTTAGATATCTTATTTTTTAAATTACATTACACATATTTAATAAAAATACATTTTGAAATTTTTTTTTTTAAATATTTTTTTAAAAATATTTTTAAGATATATTTATATTATTTTCTTTATTGTTTTTTTCAAAATTTTTTGGGGAGTTGCGCACCCAAAGCGCACCTTTCTCGATCACTGCGTGGAACCTAGCCGCCATTTTAGGATTGTTGTGTAGGATCCGCGTAGGGTGTGCGATGGGTACGAATTTTCCTGCGCAATTGCTATGCGACCGATACGCGACTTGTGGTGCAGACGCGACATGTACGTATTACGCTACGTGGCGGTCGCGGGGCTCCGCGTGACATCATATACGTGTTGGACGCGGTGGTTGCGCGACTCCTGCAAAAAATGTTAATGTCCAAAAACATATATAATATACAAAATTTCCAATAGAATGCGCTGTATGTGTACTAATAAATAGTGTAAAAAGACTATCTAAGACAGGCTCTGCCACAATGTAACCATGGCAACATCTGGTTTAAACCTGTAACACTGATTAAGTGACACACCCATGTTTTGTGCATATATGTACGCCCTCTAAACAATGGCAGATGTAGTGAACAAGGCGGTAACGCCGAAACGCGTCTAAGCAGCAACTGATCTAAGAAAATAAAAGTTTGGATTCAGATTCACGGAGTCAGCGCCTCTTTTTGATCGTGAAGTATGGCATGTAAGAATATATATATATATATATATATATTTATTATAAATATTAAAGGTAAGACATTATCTGATCTAATCATAAAAATAGTGTTCTTTTACTTTTAATAAAGCTATATTACTTATAAGTGCAATTTCGCGAAGTCGCGCTCGGTGCGAGCTGCGTGTGCGCACCCTACGCGGATCCCATGTGACCTGAAAAAAAGAGATTTGATTGGTTCATAACTTTTCCCATTATAACTATTGAAGGACCCCACCCATTTCAATCATCCCTATTAGAGCTTCTTTGGAGACAGATCACTTAGCTGAGAAGAACTTATTTTGGATTATTTATTTTCTGATATTTTCCAATTTGAGGACCAAATGGCTTCAGGACAACCGCCACCACAAGAATCGGACCATTCTTTGGACGAAGAATTTGTTGTGGAACCTCCACCTCCAAAAAGAACTTCATCAGTGGTGTGGAAGTGTTTTACCTACCCTGTAGGACAAAAGAAGGTCAATGCCACAAAAGTCACCTGTAAAATCTGTGGTAACATTCTTTCAAGAGGCAGTACCGATAAAAAGTACCCAGGTGGCACTGCAAGTATGTACAAACATCTTAAGAGTCTGTACCCTGTTAATCTGTCTCGGGAGGAGTACAGGAGACTTCGAGACAGCCCTCAAACTGCAGTGCCAAGTATTTCTGCCAGTTCCTCTTCGCCAGCACGTCCGGACATACGTTCCGAATTTGCACACATAAAAATACACTGCATCAAGTGCAGCCAACTTCTGTGCTACTGAGAGCAGTCGGTGGACTTAGCCTGTACAGCACAACAAAACCACCGCTGTTAGACTTTTTTTGTTTTTTCTGGGCTGTTGGTTCCTGAAGCTCACTGCTTTTTTCGTCCTTTTTTCTTTTAAAAATAAAACAAAAACAAAAAAAGTTATTTTCTGAACTAACTTCTCTGGTTAAAGAAAGCGCTATATTTGTATGATAGTGTATGATTGTTTGTTTGAATGTATGCATAGTGCATGATTGACTGAAAGAATGCATTAGTACGGTATGGTGTATGTATAAGTGCAGAACTATAAGGAAGTACTGTAGCAGGACACTTTTAGCTCTTTATCTGCAGTGATCTGTGGTACTTCCGAAGCACAGGGATGCAACATATGTACATAAATAATTTGCAAGTCTATGCTTCCCTCTGTACTGCTGCTTAGACTGCAGCCATGCAATGACACAGGCACCCTTGCACCATGGCCCAAGGATATTTGTGTCATGCATAATTTGTTTTTGTGCAGGAAGACACACCATCCGGCACAAAAACAATCTGTGAAGGCATTGTTCTCCTTCAATGTATGCTGTGCATTTTAGCATACATTCAAAGAGAAAAAATGAGGAGAAATGAAAATGATTCTCCTTGTTGTGCCTTGTTACACCAATTGGAGGATGGTGCAGCATTCACACACATGTCCTGATTTATGATTTCTAATAAATCTGGAGATGTGTCTTGTTCTATGAGTGTTCTGTGCAAACACGCACACCTATGGAACGCCCCTTCAACATAGGAGTTTGAAGCACTCCGTGCCCTAAAGCCTTGCTCACTGCATGAGTACATACATACTGACTGAATGATAAAAGTAGTATAAGGAGAGACACTGGGTGAATTCTTAATTGGTTGAGTTTTACTTTAGTGAATGGATTAGTACATGGTACTGAATGATTCACTATGGGATTGCAAAAGCAGTCACAGTGTATTTGCTGGAGTGTATGGATACTGACTGGGAAATTGTAGGCCTTAAACACGAGTGTGAAGGCGGTTAGACCACTACATGCATACTGCATAGGAGTTTGAAGCAGTCCGTACCCTAAAGCCTAGCTCACTGTATGAGTACATGCATACTAACTGAATGATTAAAGTACTATAAAGAGAGACACTTGGTGAATTCATAATTGGTTGAGTTTTACTTTAGTGAATGGATTAGTACATGGTACTGAAAGAGTCACTATGGGATTGCAAGAGCAATCACAGGGTGTTTGCTGGAGTGTATGGATACTGACTGTTGAATTGTAGGCCTGAAACACAATTGTGTACTTAGTTAGTTAGTCAGAGTCCTGCACCCAACGTGTAGAAGTCGTGCCCCAAACGCTTTGCAGTCGCGCACCCTACATGATAGGAGTCGTGCATCCAACGCATGCACAGCAGGGGGCCACACTGAACACCGCGCTGGGTACGCAACTCCTAAGTTTACCATTAACAAAAAAATAGCCCCTATCACTAATTTCTATTATCCCCAGGCACCCCATCCCCGTGGCTTATATAAAGTGTTGGGGACCGTAGGGGGAGCCACAATGCCCCAACGGTCCCAGCCGGCTCACTGCATCCTTCAGCAGCCGGCATTGCTTTTCCACATGGGTAGCTGCTAATCTGCAACTCCCCATGTGGAAAAGCAATTTGGTTTGGATTTTGAAAGAGAGAGTAGGTTTCCCTGCTCTCTCTTTCAAAATCCAAACCAAGTTTGCTATGGGAGGGCAGGAGCCGTGAGACTCCCACCCTCTCATAGCAAACAGAAGTTGATCGGAAGTAGGGACCCCGGGACACTGCAGGAGCTGGCCCTGGGGGGTGGCGGTCCCCAGGGCCCTCAACGGTTCCAGGTGGGGGGCCACACAGCCCCCCTCCCACAATACACAAAGTCCCGAGGGGTGGTGGTTGAGCCCTTCCACCCATGTATTTTTCTTGGGGGACCCTTGGAGCCCCCCCAACCATTTATTTTCAAATCCCCGGGTGTGGTGGTCCCCGGGCTTGGGGGGGCCATTGAGCCCCCCACCCATGTATTTTGCTTGGGGGCCTTGGAGCCCCCAACCATTTATTTTGTAGCCCCTGGGGGTGGCGGTCCCCGGGGCTGGTGGGCCCCTCTGGGCCCCTCATAAATTTGAATAATTTTGCCCTCGGGATTTGGCCCCGCGGGGGCTAATTATTAAAGAAGCTCTGTTTTATTTTATTTTACGGCAGGATCCGCTCACCCTGCGCACACTTTGCCATTTTGTGGGACCCCCTAAGCAGGTCTAGAGGGTCAGGGTATTTCTACCCTGCCCCCTTTATATGTTTTGCACACTTGTTCCACTGACTTCTTCAGCCTCACATCTACCGAGGCACAAAATGTCTGCCAACATTTCCTGGTTTCGAATGTTGACAACCACTTGACAGCCAATTAGCATTCAGCGCACGATCGGGGCGGTGCGCTTAGGGTGTGCTCAGGATGCGCGGATCCACCGCGGCCATAGATATATATGGACTTTTAAATGTCATTTTCTCAGGAACTACTGAACGGATTTACACCATTTAAGCAAAAGGCACGAGTCTTAACTAAAGACTACCTTTTTTCCAAATTTGGTGTAATTCCGTTCAGCAGTTCGGGCCTATGGAAAATGGCATGGGGAAAACACATTTTGGGATCCCCTTTTTTCTCGGCCCCCGCTTCACAAATCACCCCGAGACTTTCAGGATAGGGGCGGACCAGAGCTGGCCATTAGTTTTGAAAATTTTGCGAAGATTCGGCAACCAGCGCCAAAGTTATTCCAAATAGAATGTTGCGGATTTCCTATGGAAAATTGGTCCTAACTATAACTACCTACTGGCGACCGCCAGTAGGTAAGATATATATATATATATACATATATATATATATATATTCACTGAAAAAACCATAGGTTATAGACCATATATAGTTAGGAATTAGCATTTACAAAACCTTGAAAATTCACTGAAAAAACCATAGGTTATAGACCATATATAGTTAGGAATTAGCATTTAAAAAACCTTATTTTACTCACACAAAACCATTGAAATTCCATATATAGTTAGTTGCACTAACTATATATCGCGCACCCGCAATCCACTGCTGATCATGTCACATATTACATCATTCATGACATGGTCAGTGACATCACTGATGACATCACTGATGACATCTCAAATGACATCACTGATGAGATCACTGATGACATCAATGGTCACATCAATGATGATATCATTAATGTGACAATACAATGCATCTCCTCACACTTTAATATAACCTCTGTTACACCCAGTGTTAAATACAGAGTATAATTTTTGAAACCATTGACACACCAATACTAGTTACTACATACGTACTCACTGATTCCTACGTCTACACACCCATTCACTCATTCACCCATACAATCATTCATACATACAATCACTCATCTTTACCACACTATCATATGCACTCATACACCTATACAGACACTCAGACTCTGCCACTCATCCATGGAGTTACTCACACACCTAGTCAGTCCTGTAAAGAATCAATCACACTTCCATTTTCTTGTCTATACAGTTAAACATAGAGCACCTTACATTTTCAAACATATACTAACACATACTTACTTTCTTATACAATCATTGATACAAGTACACATTGATCTGCACAGAGTCACACACCTCCCAGCCAGCCACACACACACTCAGTCTCCCATACAAATACTTGGACAATCAATCAATAACCCATATAGTTAATGATATAGCTACTGATCAACACATGCAGCAGTTTACAGAACAACAGACATAATGATGCACAAATTAAGACAGTTTAGTCACTAACCCATGCACTCAGTGAGACACATTTAATCACTCACTCATACATTCAGTCATGCACCTACTAAATCCTTCGTCCAGACACTTATACATCTACTCATTCTTCAATATGTAAAACATATTTAAACTTTACAGAAACACACAGTCACTGGATGATGTCATCAGTGATCTCATCAGTGATGTCATTTGAGATGTCATCAGTGATGTCATCAGTGATGTCACTGACCATGTCATGAATGATGTAATATGTGACATGATCAGCAGTGGATTGCGGGTGCGCGATATATAGTTAGTGCAACTAACTATATATGGAATTTCAATGGTTTTGTGTGAGTAAAATAAGGTTTTTTAAATGCTAATTCCTAACTATATATGGTCTATAACCTATGGTTTTTTCAGTGAATTTTCAAGGTTTTGTAAATGCTAATTCCTAACTATATATGGTCTATAACCTATGGTTTTTTCAGTGAATTTCAATGGTTTTTTAATAGCAAATATCATAAGCTGTCGAATGTCAAGTACGTGGTAAGTGAAAACATTTTCGTGTTTATGCACACTGATCTGCTTTGAATGGTGCCCCCCCCCTCATTTCTATTAGGAGTACTCTCTCTTTGCACATAGTGAAGGGTAGTTAACGCAGGCCTTTGCCCCCGTTGTAATACGTCGTGCCTGCTTCTCTCTCCATTTGATTGATTGTTATCCAAGTATTTACTGTTTTAGAATTGGTTCTCTTTGGTTCATTCTCTATTTACAAACAAACACAGAGTCGCAATACTCTGTTTAGTCTTCGCAGATAACGAAAAATCGTGTAAAAAAAATAAATAAAATGAATCGAGCAAAATCAGTAGGCCACTAATGGGATCTCTTTTTGACCTCGCTAAAATAGAAACATTAAGAACAACCCCTCATGACAAATACAAAACTAGTGAGATGAACTGAACTCCACACAATGATGGCTGCAAAACAGCTTGGCTCCGCCACCCACCCCGCCCAAAATAACGATAAAGAGCGGCTGCCATGATTGGTTGCGGAATGGCCACGACGGAGCTACGAAATGGTGCTGCTCTCATGCTAACCCCAGCTTCAGTCTGAATATCCAGAAACACTGTAGACTACCAATTCGATCAGTTCCGGTAGCGCCCCAATGTAACCCGGTAGAGAAGAACTAGCCCTCCCCTCTTTGACTGATGGTTCTTGTTGCCTGTCCCTTCTGTTGTCATTTAACAGAACTATTTAGCCTGCTGAAAGGGGTTGTGTTCCAACCGCTGGTTGGTGGAGACATTTTGACTATATTCTGGACCTGCGTTGTCGCGTAATGCGTCATATGACGCGCCGCGTTAGCGCATCCGGAAGTCATCCGGGGCGCGCAGCGCGTAACGTAAGCATAACAAGTCATGTGACTTGTTAATAAAACTTTTCATTGGTTCATTTTACTTTTCTTATTCTAATGATGAAAGGCTTGGTCATATGACCTAAAAATTACGCTTTTTATTACTTCCGAACATTATTTTTTCTTAAATATATGTTATAATGTTCCAGGCTAATGTACTTTCCCGGAAAATTTACAACTGTCCTGCAAGTAAAATATATTCTTTTTTCGAGAAAAAGAGCGTTTCTTCGTCCCATGACGGAGCCGTTCAGCAAAAGAGGGTCGACCTGCTGTCTTAGTCGCCGATACGCCTGAATATGAGATTCTTATCGATCACTTTATGTTGCAGGAGTAGAAAACACAACAGCCCTTGACCATTTATCTTTACTGCGTTCCTTCGAATTATACCTTTTACCCTTCATGTAATTGGTCTGCTTTATTTCACTTGCCTTTTACTGATTCTAAAACAGTGACTATTATTAAAAACTTTACCAATGTATATACTACTACCATGTTTTCTTTTAAAAACCTTTATTGTGAAAATTTCATTATACAAATATGAGCCTATAACCACGTGGGCCGGCCACGGAGCAAACTGTAATCGTATATGATGAGTAGACATTTACACTGTAGAGGAACGTAACGGGCGGGCCATTAGGTTGCAAGAACTAAGGTGTCTAACAGTTACGGAATCGGTGGACGTACATTTTATAATTAAAATACGACAGGGCCAGTTACAATAAAATTATCTAGATATACATTTGCGGGCAAGTACCATCGGTGACGTTAATTCGAACTTTCAATAGTACAGTAATCAATAACACATCAGAACTTAATATCAATAGGGATGTCGAAATATTCAATCAATTCTCGTCCCCGCCCGCCATGTGCTTCAAAACTGCATACGTATCTCGTGATTTCAAGGTTCTGCAACCAGTACACAACAAGGAGTTACGAGTCCCATTTATTCCGGCGCCATTTTGGGCGAGGACGGGCAGGTCCAGGATATAGTCAAAATGTCTCTACCAACCATCGACTATGATGATGTTCATATGCTGTATTTATTAGAGTAACACTCATCTGTCCACATGAAATTAATTTGCCACAATCTAAACATGTCATTTTAATCTTTCCAAAGTTCTTCTAAATATTTGGGACTGTTTCCCTTGCCTCTGATGCTGTCAGTGCCACTTCTTTGATGAATGTACTAGCAGGTCAAGGGTTCTCCTCCAAATCTCTCTTTTATGCAGCACTATAATTAATTGGTGCCACCTCTCCATATGACGATGCATGGTATAGTTACCATAACTATATTTTTTTTCGGTTCCTCTGGAGAGTTCATCGTGGCAGATGAAGCGTGTAACGTACCGGGCATTTACCTTTTTTTGCATGTACAGGAAAGGAAAAAAAAATCGAGCGTCCGAGTTCTAAGGTGTCCCAGGGCCATTTTAGTGGACCAGGCCCAAATCCAAAGAACAGGCCGCCATTTTGAGAGTCCTGTTGCAGCCGCCTGTCGCTGTAGCATTAAGAGCAGCCGAAACTCAGCTGAATGGCAACTGAAACGGTAAAGGGGCGCCCCACTACAGCAGACGAGCCTCCACCTGGGAAGGCCCGTTCACGCCGCCTCCCCCCCCCCCCTTCGGGCACCCCACGCCGTTATTCGGAGCAGTATTGTAGGATGGCCACACCAGTGCGGCAACTTGCTAGACATCACCTCGGTGGTAACCGAATCTCAACGCCTTGTGGTGTCTTCTATTCAGAAAACATTGTTATGCTGCCTTCGACCTATTCGCCGCAAGTGCGCACACAACTCAACTGCATAGCTTCCTAGACACCACCTCGGTGCCATCCGGATCTTGGAATCTCAGCGCCTTTTGGTGTCTTCTCTTCAGAAAATATTGTTGCGCTGCCTTTGGCCCCATTCGCACATCGGTCCGCTACTGACGCCATCTCACAGGCTAATGGGGCGCCCCACGCCGACTTTCAGCATTGTAGGATGACCACACCAGTACAGCAACTTGCTAGACATCACCTCGGTGCCATCCGGATCTCGGCGCCCCACTGCAGATGAAGTGCCTCTCAACTATGAAACCACCACGGTGACATCCGGATCTTGGCGCGTTGTGCTGCCTTCGGCCTATTCGCACATCGGTCCGCTACTGACGCCATCTCACAGGCTAATGGGGCGCCCCACGCCGACTTTCAGCATTGTAGGATGACCACACCAGTACAGCAACTTGCTAGACATCACCTCGGTGCCATCCGGATCTTGGCATCTCAACGCCTAGTGGTATCTTCCATACAGAAAATATTGTTCCGCTGCCTTTGACCCCATTCGCACATCGGTCCGCAACTTAGACATCACCTCGGTGCCATCCGGATCTTGGCATCTCAGCGCCTTGTGGTGTCAGTCAGAAAATATTGTTGCGCTGCCTTTGGCCCCATTCGCACATCAGTCCGCAACTTAGACATCACCTCGGTGCCATCCGGATCTTGGCATCTCAGCGCCTTGTGGTGTCAGTCAGAAAATATTGTTGCGCTGCCTTTGGCCCCATTCGCACATCAGTCCGCTACTGACACCATTTCACAGGCCAACAGGGCGCCCCACGCCGACTTTTACCATTGTAGGATGGCCACACCAGTGCCACAACTTGTTAGACACCACCTCGGTGCCATCCGGATCTTGGCATCTCAGCGCCTTGTGGTGTCTTCTATTCCGAAAATATTGTTGCGCTGCCTTTGGCCCCATTCGCACATCGGTCCGCTACTGCCGCCATCTCACAGGCCAACGGGGCGCCCCACGCCGACTTTCAACATTGTAGGATGGCCACACCAGTGCGGCAACTTACTAGACACCACCTCGGTGCCATCCGGATCTTGGCGCGTTGTGCTGCCTTCGGCCTATTCGCACATCGGTCCGCTACTGACGCAAACTCACAGGCCAACGGGGCGCCCCACGCCGACTTTCAGCATTGTAGGATGGCCACACCAGTGCTGCAACTTGCTGGACGCCACCTCGGTGCCATCCGGATCTTGGCGCGTTGTATTGCCTTCGGCCTATTCGCACTTCGGTCCGCTACTGACGCCGCCTCACGTGCCAACGTATTTTCTCCGCATTTTATACCCTATGCCGCATAACAGGTCATGTGACCTGTTTATAAAACTTTTCATTGGTTCATTTTACTTTTGGTTTCCTAATGATGGAAGGCTTGATCATATGACCTAAAAACAACACTTTTCATTGGATGAAAACTTTTTTTTTTTCCCAAACGATGAAAGCCCCACCTTGTTTCTGGATGTTTCAGACTGAAGCTGGCTTCAGCATGAGAGCACCACCATCTCGTAGCTCCGTCGTGGTCATTCCGCGAGCAATCATGGCAACCGCTCCCCACCAGAAGCCTACAGGAGTCGGGGGCCCCCAAAACTTTTGATAAATCCTCAAGGCGGAGGGGACGCTTTCGAGAATGGGGTCCAAGACCTAGCAGACAAGCGTCCGATTTCCAAGGTGTCCCAGGGCCATTTCAGTGGACCAGGCCCAAAAAGGAAACAGCCTGCCGCCATTTTGAGAGTCCTGTGACAGCCGCCTATCGCTGCACCGCAAGAGTGGGCGCAACTCAGCTGAATTGCGGCTTTTGACACAGTGGACCAAAAACGGACGGAATGGCAACTGAAACGGTAAAGGGGCGCTCCACTACAACAGATGACACTCCACCTGGAGAGGCCCGTTCAGGCCGCCTCCCCCGGGGCGCCCCACGCCGTTATTCGGAGCAGCATTGTAGGATACCAAAACCAGTGCGGCAACTTACTGGACATCACCTTGGTGCCATCGTTCTGCTGCCTTGGAACTATTCGCACAACAGTTTGCTACTGATGACCCACCCCCTGCGACGCCCCACGCCAGAAATCTGGACGTTGTGCTGCGTTGGGACTATTCGCACAGCCGACCGCTACTTCGTTGTTTTTCCCTAAAAATGTTTATATGTTATTACTGTTTTTGTTTTCTTGTATATATTTATAAGTTATTAAAGTTTTATAATCTTACTACTTTGTTGGAGTGCTATATATTTTTAATGTGACACATAATTGTAAAAACTTTGATGTACAAAGAGTCATCCCTGGATTCTTCCGCTTCAGGCTCGGTCCCCTCCCCAATCACAATACAGGATGGTTTTCAGATAATAGGAACGCGTCTGCTGTGACGAATCTCATCGAGTGTGGGCCTTGATCTACTATAACTCCTTTGAAGAGGGGTGATTCTTTACAGCTGGGGCCATAAACTACATCTGCAGGGCTAGCTGATACCCTAGGACCGGCCTGGACAATCGGACACAAAGGAAAAGGAGTGTCAGAGGGTGCGGTAGTGAATAGGGCGAAAGGGAGGTGTCGGGCGGGCACAGGGTGTGATTCTCAGGGAAGAGCAGCGCAGATGGGGGGTGGTTTATTACCCATGCATAAGACAGAGAGCGGGGGTGACCACTGCCTGGGGGAGATGCTTGCGAGGGTGGGGAGTCATGCTAAGGATCGACAGCGTGCACAGAGTGGGTCTGGTCAAGGCATCTAAAATGACTGCCGTGCACGACAAAAGTGTGGCATTTGAAAAAAGGCAAGATGGCGCAGACAATGTTTTTCAACACTTCCTGATTTCCTTCGAATCGAACGTTAACAGACGTTGGGGCATATTACCAAAGTTAAGCGATATTTATCCCTAACGATGCTTAGCAACGATTTTTTTACCGCTAAGCATCGTCAGAAATTATCGCAGATAAACCTTGCTATTATCAAGGTTTATCGCAAATACGATAAAAAACGACCGCAATGCATTAATATCGCTGAAAACTCAGCGATATTCATGCATTACCCAGCTAATGCTCTTAGCCATGTTATCCACCTCCCATTGGATAACATGCCTTAGAACTGCTCAGGGCAGGTGCTAGCTTTTGGAGATATTCGCGCTTATCGCGAATATTTCCAAAAGTTGATAATAGGAGATAGCGATGTTAGCGACTGTTTCCAGTCGCTAACATCTTGGCATGCCCACTTTGCATGTCATTAGTGATAAATATCACTCACATGCAAAGTGGGGCCCAAGATGGTCGCTATCTCCTACTAGCCGTCGCTAACTGGTGTTAGCAACAGCTAGGTAATACAGATATAATTTTATCTCCGCGAAGCGGAGCGCTGTTACAGATATATATCTTTTTTTGAACGTTAATTTCTCAAAATCCACTGGAGCACATATATTGAGACCTAGCAAAGGCACATCGGACTACCAGTCCCTACAATTTTGCCAAGTTTCGTGCAAATCCATTCAGCCGTTCGATTATTATTATTTTTTATTTTTTTGCCTCGCGGGGCCCTTTTAAAACCTCCACATCAAACCTAAGAGGTCAAGGAGGATCTACTATGCCCCCTTATGGTCATTTGCCCCTTCGCTTTGGCCTCCTCTTGTCTCTCGATCCTACCGAGAGACAAGATGGCGGCCGCTACGGACTGTTTGGAATGTTTACAGACGCCGGAGAACCAATCAGCTTCGCAAACCTCCGTTACGCGAAGCGGAGCGCTGTTACAGATATATATCTTTTTTTGAACGTTAATTTCTCAAAATCCACTGGAGCACATATATTGAGACCTAGCAAAGGCACATCGGGCTACCAGTCCCTAATATTTTACCAAGTTTCGTGCAAATCCATTCAGCCGTTCGATTATTATTATTATTATTTTTTTTTGCCCCGCGGGGCCCTTTTAAAACCTTCACATCAAACCTAGGGGGTCAGCGAGGATCTACTATGCCCCCTTATGGTCATTTGCCCCTTCGCTTTGGCCTCCTCTTGTCTCTCGATCCTACCGAGAGACAAGATGGCGGCCGCTACGGACTGTTTGGAATGTTTACAGACGCCGGAGAAGCAATCAGCTTCGCTTCACAAAGCTCCGTTGCGCGAAAAGTACGCGAACTGGAGCGCTGCCCGGTCCGCTGTTACAGATATATATCTTTTTTTGAACGTTAATTTCTCAAAATCCACTGAAGCACATATATTGAGACCTACAAAAGGCACATCGGGCTACCAGTCCCTACAATTTTGCCAAGTTTCGTGCAAATCCATTCAGCCGTTCGGGCTAAAAGTGAGGCCAACCGCCCTATGGAAAACTCAATGTTAAAAACACGTTTTGGGACCCCCCTTTTTTCTCGGCCCCCCCTTGACGAACCCCCCCCCCAAATTTTCAAGGGCTGCTCAGAAACAAAATGTGCCATTTTCCTGAAGATTTCAGCCAATTCCGTCCACAAACGCCAAAGTTATTAGACATAGAATTTTCAAAAATCCCATAGAGAAAAAATCCTAACTATATATACCTACTGGCGACCGCCAGTAGGTAATATACATATATATATACTGAGAAAAAAACAAAGGTTCAAGTAACGTTATAGTTAGGTGAATGACATTGACAACATTACCGTTTTCAAATGAAAAAAACACAAACATTCTCCAGATATAGTTACCAGAGTTAACACTATAATATTCGCCCCATGCACTGCTTTTGACCTCACATGACATGTTCTATGACATCATTTATGTCATATATGACACTGACAACATCTCAAATAACACAATTGATGACATCATCCAACAGGTGTGTTAATTTGGTTTTATAGTTTACATAGTAGCGGGTAACAACCATATTACTTTCATCCCTAGTTTTGTACAGCCTGTGTCCAGCTAATGGGTGTAAGTGTCCACAAAATGCATGTGTTTCTAATGCATAATAGTTGTGTAGAGGTGCTGAACACTTTATAAATCTTTCTGTTGAAATGTAACTCTGTGTGCAGGTGACAATTCACGACGTATGTCCAGTATGTTTCCAACAAAGTTTTTGGTTCAGCAGAAAAAGCTCCTAAAAGGGAATATAATCTCCGTGGTAGAAACTTAGGGGCATATTATCAAGCAGGGCGTTAAATTTATCACTGATTTAGCGGCAGAAAACTGCCGCTAAAACGGCGATAATGGACTTGATAATGCGCCGTAGAGAATTCCCATATTTGCCCATGTTCACACTAGAACATGGGCTTCTATGGGAATTCACAAGGGCATATTATCAAGCCCATTATCACCGCTTTAGCTGCAGTTTTTGCCGCTAAAGCGGTGATAATGTTAACGCCGTTTCTTGATAATATGCCCCTAAGTATTGCAAGCAGCCTTGAGTTATTACACAGAATTTTCTCAGCGACCAACGGCTGATTCTGCTCTTCAGAATCTAATGACCTCAGTAAAATGAGTGAAAATTCCACTGATGTCATGCCATCAAACCCTTAGCAGGGCTCACATTAAGACAGAGGATTTGCAGTTAGTGCTGGGAGGACATAGTGTTAGTTGGGTCTGTATTGAGGCCCACAACATTATATGTGTGTACTCTCAGCCACATACACAGCACTTCCGCATCGCACCACTGTCCTGGAGGGTCCTGTAAACTGCTTGACTGACCCTCCATGCTCATTTGGATGAATCTGAGCAGCAGAGAGACGGAAAGCACATGTATATTTGCCATGTCACATCAGTGTACACGAGTTTTGAGCGTGATGTCCTGTTGTGTTCGTTGTCAACTGTCTCTTAAATGTGTTTTGCACTGTCTTAAAGTTTGGATAGATGACCTTTAACCCCTTGCATGCTGATGACGGCCCCCAGCCGTCATGCACTACGGTGCTCGTGTGCTGATGACGGCTGGGGGCCGTCATGAACCCGCCCACTCAATAAAACTGCCGCACAGGCGCAGAATCGCGGCAGCATGCAAGGGGTTAATAAGATGAATATTTTATTGTTTATTTTCTTCATCTTCAATTCTAAAGCTTTTTTGTAATTTTGGAAAGACTGACATTGTGTATCTTTACCATATTTCCCAAACATCATACATTTGCAATATTTTGATATCTATGTTCATGCTATTATCAAATAAGGTGATGAACTTTGTTGCACAACACATATATATATATATTTAATAAAAACAAAGGTTCAAGTGACGTTATAGTTGGGTGAATGACAGTGACAACATTAACGTTTTCAAATGAAAAAAACACAAACATTCACCAGATATAGTTACCAGAGGTAACTATAACTTGCACCCCCATGCACTGCTTTTGACCTCACATGACATGTTCTATGACATCATTTATGTCATATATGACACTGACAACATCTCAAATAACAGAATTGATGACATCATCCGGTGTGTTAATTTGGTTTTATAGTTTACATAGTAGCGGGTAACAATCATATAACTTTCATCCTTAGTGTTGTACAGCCTGTGTCCAGCTAATGGGTGTATGTGTCCAGAAAATGCATGCGCTTCTAATGCATAATAGTTGTGTAGCGGTGCTGAACACTTTATAAATATTCCTATTGAAAAATAACTCTGTGAGCTGATGACAATTCACGATGTATGTCAAGTTTGTTCCACACAATGTTTTTGGTTCTGCAGAAAAAGCTCCAAAAAGGGCAAATATTCTACATAGTAGATACTAAGTATTGTAAGCAGCCTTGAGTTATTACACAGAATCCTCTCAGCATGACAATTTCTATGTAACATACTAACCTATGTACATGTGCTTGCTTTGCTTTAGAAGATAGGCTATCTGTAAAGTTTTCAACACACTATGAAGGCTGCAGGTAATGTAATCTTTTAGCACCTTCAGACTTTCGGTATTATAAGTGAATAGTGTATTTTTTGACAAGTGTTGCATAAAGTGAACACTTAGTAGATACCTTTTACTACTCTGTGGTGTATTTCTGATGAGAGTTTCACGGTCTACAGAAAAAGTGGTACAGAATGAACTCTCTCCATAGAGTAAACATGGTTTACTGTACCCAGTTTTCTACTTATATCAAGTACATTTTTCAATGTATTTTTGGTGACTGGGAGGGGTTTGATGCAGGTAAAAGCTGTCCATAGTAGGGCATTAATATTGGAACAGATGTTGAGAACCTTCAGGAACTTGGGGGCATATTACCAACAACTAGCGATAATTATCGCTAGGTTGGCTTAGCGGCAATAATTTTATCGCCGTGTAGCGATGATTTTTATCGCTTAGGAGCCTTGATATTATCAAGGTTTATCTCCTAAGCGATAAAAATCGGCCAAAATGCATGAATATCGCTGAAAAGTCAGCGATATTCATGCATTACCGAGCAAATGCTCTTAGCCATGTTATCCACCTCCCATTGGATAACATGGCTAAGAACTGCTCAGGGCAGGTGTTAGCTGGTAATAGGAGATAGCGATGTTAGCGACTGTTTCCAGTCGCTAACATCTTGGCACGCCCACTCTGCATGTCATTAGTGATACATTTCTCTTATATGCAAAGCGGGGCCCAAGATGGTCGCTATCTCCTACTAGCTGTCGCTAACTGGTGTTAGTGACAGCTAGGTAATAGGAAGATAATTTTATCTCCGCTTTCTTGGCTTTTAAAGCCAAAAAAGCGGAGATAAATCCCTTGATAATATGCCCCTTGGTTTCTCTGAACAGTTGTACACATATTGAACAACATATGCAATAACGTTTTCCCATATATCTGTGTTTGATTGTTAAAGTGAACTAGGCTACCTGTGAAGTTTGTGGTATAGGGTCAATGTTGCATATAATACATGCTTGTTACTCCTTAGGGAGCTATGTCTGTGATGGCATTAATGATGCTTCATATTATTCCAAACTAATTGATACTTACTTTTAGGCATCTAATGCCATACCAATAATAATAATGCTCTTTATTCGAAGGTAATCACACCCATAAAAGATACAATAATAAAAACAAAACAAGGCTTAAAACACATTCATCACATCTCATATTTTTAGATCTAAGTGCTGCTCTTAAAGTGCTGCTCTTAAAAAATTCATAACTGCAAAGAGCGTATAATCAGTAGGCAGCAACTGCAGATACATCAAGGCAACCCAAGTTTGTCTAAAACACATCGCTTTCAAAAGGGGTTTAAGATATTTTCCCTAGGGTGAGTAAATTATTTATTTAAAAGTACAAAATTGAAGGTATCCTGTGGAGATCTATTGTCGCAGCCACAGGGGACTCTCATCTCATCATGTAAAACAAAACCGGCCAGCAAAGCTAAAAGATGGTGGAGCTGATTAAATCTAAAACAAGTTATTAAAGATCCATCAGAGGCATTTCTTATAATTTGTAGGTAATTCTCCACACCCTGTACTGGTTTTAGGAGAGCATGCACTCGCGCCACTGGCTTTGTAAGCTCAATGTTTTCACATGAGGCCACGGTATGTTTAAAAAATAGCTCCTTCACTATACTCATATCTCGCGGCTTCAATGATTCATGCTTAAAGAAAATATTTGCCCTGCCCAGAGTTAAAAACATCTCTTTGATATAATGTAACCAGGGGATTTTCAGCGCATAGTCTAATGATAAATAACCTGAGACAATCAAACAGTTTAGAGCCAGCTCATTATTAGACCAGATTTTCACCCAACAGGTCATGGGTTGTACTGCCACCATATCAGCTATGTAATTTAAACCTAGTTCCTCATGCACAAAAAATGAAGAAGAACCCTGGGATACCTTCAGAATACGTTTCAAGAACATATTATCTGCGAAAGCTGTGATCTTGACTAGAGTCTGGGTACCTGCTTTAAAAGTCTTAGAACAGTTCCCCAAGGGCCAACTTCCAAAACATACGACTTTGTAAGGTTAGCTGACAAATCCAATCCGCTCATGAATGCAACAAATCCATCAATCAAACATGCCATACCAGTTTATAGAGTAAGGTATACAATGTTGTTCTGCCAGAGGTATATTTTCCGCTGGCGTACTTAGTCACTAATCTTCACATCATTGGGTCTATCCTCCACCAGGCTAGATTTTCCCTGGAGAAAGAGACTATCTGGGATCCTTCAGGTAAAAAGATATGTTTAAAAATACCTCTTTCCTTTGGAAATATACAATTTATGTAAAAAAGAAGTGGGACGAAGGTAGTGGTATGATTAAAATAATAGAGGATATGAATAGAGAGGTATTAGGTGTCTCTCACATCTATATCTGGAAGAAACCGGTCAGCATCAGCCTGCCTGCTCTGTGGGTCTGTAGTTCTGAAAATTCTGAACTCGTGAATAAAACTTCGTCGTAGCGTGACGATTTTTATATCAAAAGACCGAAAATGGCTAGTACACTATGTACAAGCATTTTCGTCATATTCGAGTGACGATTACACCTCGAAATCGTCATTTTCGTCTTGAACCCTTGGATTCCATTTTGTGTACGGCAGCCATTTTGTGGGTTGCCCTGACATAGGCTTATAATACAGCTAAATTCGATATCAAAGGACACGTACACCTTGATTGACTTTTCTCTGACCTGGGCAAGCTGAAACCTTTGCCTCAGGCCGAACCTGTTTGGTCAGTTCCTCTCCCAGTGGCCGAACGAGATAGCATCAAGGCACAACAGGCCATAAACCCTTTTCATCGCACACACACCCTGCCGAATCTTGCTCACACCTGTCCCTGCTCTTTTCTCTCTCACTTGCTTTATGATGGGGAGGTGCCCGTTTTTATTGGGGGTCCACCGGTATCTGATGGAAATGCTGGGCCTTGCCGGTTAATTTGTTGTGGGCTGGACAAACTAAAATGTGGGCTTGTCATCATGACTCTGCTTTTTCTTTGTAATGGGAACATGTGAATGGTATACTAAAATTCGAAGAATGTTTGCCTAAAGCACAATATTTTGTATAAAAAGAGAAGCCTGGCTTTGTAAGATTGAGCAGTCTCCTGAGAATATACATCCCATGTGTTGTACTTCTAGGACCTGTTACTTGGTTGCAGCCAATAAAATCGATCCTTGACTTCACCTAGAAGACTCTGAGTTTCTGTGGTCTAAATCAGGGAAGTACTCGAGGTCTTTGGGTGTGTACCCTGACACCACTGGGTTACCGGTTCGGTACCGGTTCTGAAAAACCCAGTACCTCAGTTGGCGCCCAACGCGGGGCGATACCAGCGGTACCGGTCCAGCCAGAGGTTCGTGAGGAGCTTCGTGTGAAAATTCTGGAGGAAGGCCAACCACTTCATCGACCCCTGCATGTCGACGTGGTCCGAAAGTCTTTGCTGCGAGGTTCCCCGCTACCCGACGGCTACAAAGGGCTGCTGCCCTGGCTATCGCCCTGATTTGGACCCTTGAAGTTTGGTAGAGCGAAACGATAAGACGAGTCTTCTGGTGACGTCATCGATATCTCAGTTAAGTATAAGTGGAGCGTCTCCCAGTCCTTAGTTGGTCTTAGTTCACTTTGTTTGGAACTTGCAAGTGCCAAAGCCAAAGGACTCGTGTATTCACGAGAATATCGTAATCGATAATCCTTTGAAGTTTGAAGCTAGATTAGAGAGCGAAGATGCCTGGTCTTAGCAGACTTGGAAATTTGTTTTGTCTTGGTTGTAGTAATAGGGATTCCCGATTGGAGGACTCGTGTCCGGTTCCTTCGATTGGAACTCCAACTTATGAATTATATGTGAAATATGGAGTAGGCCCCATCACATACAATGAAGTGTGGATCAAATACACCAGAAAAGATGATGTTTTAAAATGGCTTCAATATGGTAGCTTTGACACGGAAATCCTATATAACCTCGAAGTTAAACTTTTTAAGAAGAAAGCCCGGCCGGCGATGTTTGACTCTTTCCGCCTATGGCGTAAGGAAGCCAAACAGATGGCGTAAGGAAGCCAAACAGAAGGAAATTAAATTAGCGAAGAAAAATAAGAGAGAAAGGGGTATTTCGATAATGCAAGCTGCTATGCAGTTTAAAGACAATGAAGAGGATCAGATGAGTGAGCAGTAAGCATGGGCGGATTTTGCGAATTGGCAATCCGCGAAAATTGCGTATTTACGGATTCGCAATCCGCAAAATCTGCGAACTCTCGCGAATTTGCGGATTTTTTTTTTGTGTTCGCAAGGATTTCTGCCAGTTCGCGAGGATTTTGTACCAGTTCGTAAACGCGAACCTACTTTTCGGGTAGCAACGGTCGCGAACATGTTGTTTCTACATCTGGTTCATCACAGCACCCTCTGTTTCACCACTGCCACCCTCTGTTTCACCACTGCCACCCTCTGGCTCACCCATGCCACCCTCTGGCTCACCCATGCCACCCTCTAGTTCATCACTCTAGATTATGGGTGGAAAAGCACACCTGCCCTGCCTCAACTGACATAAATGAATTAGTGGCTGATTAATGTGTTACTGAATTTGAACTTCCTGGCTGGAACCTGCTTCCTTATCTGTAATTGCTTTCTCTGAGCCTGCTGTGAGGGTCAGAGCAGGGTCATAGAATAGTTGCAAGTAGGCAACTGAACTCTGAAGGGGCCCCTCAGGAAGCACTACAGGGAATGGTTACTAATGATAAGATTGAACTTTTGCACCTGCTGAGTGCTTTCAGTTTTGCAAAAATCCAAATATCCAGCAGCATCCACAAAAAGTAATCCTTCCAGGCACTACAGGGAATGGTTACTAATGATAAGATTGAACTTTTGCACCTGCTGAGTGCTTCCAGGTCAAGATCCAAATCAAAGTGACCAGCACATGAAGAAAGCACTGAGAGGAGCCTGCTGGACAGGAACAGGAAGTTGGAGACTGTGGGGCACTTCCTTCCTCCCACCCCCCCCCCCCCCAAAATGGACTCCTTGCAAAAGAAAAGTGCAGGCAAATGTCAACCTGAGGAGTTATTCTGATAAAAATCATAATTTTCAAGGTTTATGCTGCCTGCTGGTGGATTTCTTGTGCGAAATTGCAAATTTTGCAATCTCGCAATTGCGAGATTGTCACTGCCCGCCGCATCTACGTTTTTGCAAGTGTTTACTCCCGCGAAATTGTATAGTATTCTAGTTGGCAAGTGCGACCAAGCAAAAAAAATCCGCTTCGCACGGATTTACGAATTTTCGGTAAGTTCGCGAGAGTTCGGGGATTGCGAACTTACCGAAAATCCGCAAAATCCGCGAGCGGAACGGATTTTACGCCCATGCTTAGTGAGCAGTTGCACAGGCAACATAAAATGGTAATAGATAAATGTTATCCAGTTTTGCCGCCTCTTCAGCAAGATGCAGCAAAAGAGCTTGAAAAATATCCGTTAATGGCGCATTTGTTAAGTTCGCCACCCCCTTTTGCGCAAAATGCTACAGCTCCTCCGCAACCTTTAGTTGCGCAACCTGTGGTTGCATTGCCTCCTGCTCCTCTAAAGCACCCACCAGCTGTTCTTCAGCTGGCTCCTACTCCTCCGGTGCAGCCTGCTCAAGGGCCACCGACTTTTACATCTGCTCCTCCTTTACTTCCTGCAACTTTGACTACTATATCGACTACCACTCCTGGTACTTCTCCTGACACTGCCTCTGCATCTGCCTCGTCTCACCCTGCTTTCCCTCTTGTCTTTTCATCGACTTCTCCTTCTGTTCGTCAGAGAGTGGCTAGTACTGTCGCTAATTTTTTGCATCCTCTCTTTGGTGCAACAAGTGTAACTCCTGACACAGAGCGCAAACAGTTGCGTAGTCAACAGCCTGATTCTAGGGAGAAAGAAAGGTTGAATTATTTGGCACATAAATGGGTTGCTGACCCATAAAAATATGATTTAGAATGTGTTATGGATGTCTTCACCCCGTAATGCATTAATATCGCTGAAAACTCAGGGATATTCATGCATTACCGAGCTAATGCTCTTAGCCATGTTATCCACCTCCCATTGGATAACATGCCTTAGAACTGCTCAGGGCAGGTGCTAGCTTTTGGAGATATTCGCGCTTATCGCGAATATTTCCAAAAGTTGATAATAGGAGATAGCGATGTTAGCGACTGTTTCCAGTCGCTAACATCTTGGCATGCCCACTTTGCATGTCATTAGTGATAAATATCACTCACATGCAAAGTGGGGCCCAAGATGGTCGCTATCTCCTACTAGCCGTCGCTAACTGGTGTTAGCAACAGCTAGGTAATACAGATATAATTTTATCTCCGCGAAGCGGAGCGCTGTTACAGATATATATCTTTTTTTGAACGTTAATTTCTCAAAATCCACTGGAGCACATATATTGAGACCTAGCAAAGGCACATCGGACTACCAGTCCCTACAATTTTGCCAAGTTTCGTGCAAATCCATTCAGCCGTTCGATTATTATTATTTTTTATTTTTTTGCCTCGCGGGGCCCTTTTAAAACCTCCACATCAAACCTAAGAGGTCAAGGAGGATCTACTATGCCCCCTTATGGTCATTTGCCCCTTCGCTTTGGCCTCCTCTTGTCTCTCGATCCTACCGAGAGACAAGATGGCGGCCGCTACGGACTGTTTGGAATGTTTACAGACGCCGGAGAACCAATCAGCTTCGCAAACCTCCGTTACGCGAAGCGGAGCGCTGTTACAGATATATATCTTTTTTTGAACGTTAATTTCTCAAAATCCACCGGAGCACATATATTGAGACCTAGCAAAGGCACATCGGGCTACCAGTCCCTAATATTTTACCAAGTTTCGTGCAAATCCATTCAGCCGTTCGATTATTATTATTATTTTTTTTTTTTGCCCCGCGGGGCCCTTTTAAAACCTCCACATCAAACCTAGGGGGTCAGCGAGGATCTACTATGCCCCCTTATGGTCATTTGCCCCTTCGCTTTGGCCTCCTCTTGTCTCTCGATCCTACCGAGAGACAAGATGGCGGCCGCTACGGACTGTTTGGAATGTTTACAGACGCCGGAGAACCAATCAGCTTCGCTTCACAAAGCTCCGTTGCGCGAAAAGTACGCGAACTGGAGCGCTGCCCGGTCCGCTGTTACAGATATATATCTTTTTTTGAACGTTAATTTCTCAAAATCCACTGAAGCACATATATTGAGACCTACAAAAGGCACATCGGGCTACCAGTCCCTACAATTTTGCCAAGTTTCGTGCAAATCCATTCAGCCGTTCGGGCTAAAAGTGAGGCCAACCGCCCTATGGAAAACTCAATGTTAAAAACACGTTTTGGGATCCCCCTTTTTTCTCGGCCCCCCCTTGACGAACCCCCCCAAATTTTCAAGGGCTGCTCAGAAACACAATGTGCCATTTTCCTGAAAATTTCAGCCAATTCCGTCCACAAACGCCAAAGTTATTAGACATAGAATTTTCAAAAATCCCATAGAGAAAAAATCCTAACTATATATACCTACTGGCGACCGCCAGTAGGTAATATACATATATATATACTGAGAAAAAAACAAAGGTTCAAATAACGTTATAGTTAGGTGAATGACATTGACAACATTACCGTTTTCAAATGAAAAAAACACAAACATTCTCCAGATATAGTTACCAGAGTTAACACTATAATATTCGCCCCATGCACTGCTTTTGACCTCACATGACATGTTCTATGACATCATTTATGTCATATATGACACTGACAACATCTCAAATAACACAATTGATGACATCATCCAACAGGTGTGTTAATTTGGTTTTATAGTTTACATAGTAGCGGGTAACAACCATATTACTTTCATCCCTAGTTTTGTACAGCCTGTGTCCAGCTAATGGGTGTAAGTGTCCACAAAATGCATGTGTTTCTAATGCATAATAGTTGTGTAGAGGTGCTGAACACTTTATAAATCTTTCTGTTGAAATGTAACTCTGTGTGCAGGTGACAATTCACGACGTATGTCCAGTATGTTTCCAACAAAGTTTTTGGTTCAGCAGAAAAAGCTCCTAAAAGGGAATATAATCTCCGTGGTAGAAACTTAGGGGCATATTATCAAGCAGGGCGTTAAATTTATCACTGATTTAGCGGCAGAAAACTGCCGCTAAAACGGCGATAATGGACTTGATAATGCACCGTAGAGAATTCCCATATTTGCCCATGTTCACACTAGAACATGGGCTTCTATGGGAATTCACAAGGGCATATTATCAAGCCCATTATCACCGCTTTAGCTGCAGTTTTTGCCGCTAAAGCGGTGATAATGTTAACGCCGTTTCTTGATAATATGCCCCTAAGTATTGCAAGCAGCCTTGAGTTATTACACAGAATTTTCTCAGCGACCAACGGCTGATTCTGCTCTTCAGAATCTAATGACCTCAGTAAAATGAGTGAAAATTCCACTGATGTCATGCCATCAAACCCTTAGCAGGGCTCACATTAAGACAGAGGATTTGCAGTTAGTGCTGGGAGGACATAGTGTTAGTTGGGTCTGTATTGAGGCCTACAACATTATATGTGTGTACTCTCAGCCACATACACAGCACTTCCGCATCGCACCACTGTCCTGGAGGGTCCTGTAAACTGCTTGACTGACCCTCCATACTCATTTGGATGAATCTGAGCAGCAGAGAGACGGAAAGCACATGTATATTTGCCATGTCACATCAGTGTACACGAGTTTTGAGGGTGATGTCCTGTTGTGTTCGTTGTCAACTGTCTCTTAAATGTGTTTTGCACTGTCTTAAAGTTTGGATAGATGACCTTTAACCCCTTGCATGCTGATGACGGCCCCCAGCCGTCATGCACTACGGTGCTCGTGTGCTGATGACGGCTGGGGGCCGTCATGAACCCGCCCACTCAATAAAACTGCCGCACAGGCGCAGAATCGCGGCAGCATGCAAGGGGTTAATAAGATGAATATTTTATTGTTTATTTTCTTCATCTTCAATTCTAAAGCTTTTTTGTAATTTTGGAAAGACTGACATTGTGTATCTTTACCATATTTCCCAAACATCATACGTTTGCAATATTTTGATATCTATGTTCATGCTATTATCAAATAAGGTGATGAACTTTGTTGCACAACACATATATATATATATTTAATAAAAACAAAGGTTCAAGTGACGTTATAGTTGGGTGAATGACAGTGACAACATTAACGTTTTCAAATGAAAAAAACACAAACATTCACCAGATATAGTTACCAGAGGTAACTATAACTTGCACCCCCATGCACTGCTTTTGACCTCACATGACATGTTCTATGACATCATTTATGTCATATATGACACTGACAACATCTCAAATAACAGAATTGATGACATCATCCGGTGTGTTAATTTTGTTTTATAGTTTACATAGTAGCGGGTAACAATCATATAACTTTCATCCTTAGTGTTGTACAGCCTGTGTCCAGCTAATGGGTGTATGTGTCCAGAAAATGCATGCGCTTCTAATGCATAATAGTTGTGTAGCGGTGCTGAACACTTTATAAATATTCCTATTGAAAAATAACTCTGTGTGCTGATGACAATTCACGATGTATGTCAAGTTTGTTCCACACAATGTTTTTGGTTCTGCAGAAAAAGCTCCAAAAAGTGCAAATATTCTACATAGTAGATACTAAGTATTGTAAGCAGCCTTGAGTTATTACACAGAATCCTCTCAGCATGACAATTTCTATGTAACATACTAACCTATGTACATGTGCTTGCTTTGCTTTAGAAGATAGGCTATCTGTAAAGTTTTCAACACACTATGAAGGCTGCAGGTAATGTAATCTTTTAGCACCTTCAGACTTTCGGTATTATAAGTGAATAGTGTATTTTTTGACAAGTGTTGCATAAAGTGAACACTTAGTAGATATTGCATAAAGTGAACACTTAGTAGATACCTTTTACTACTCTGTGGTGTATTTCTGATGAGAGTTTCACGGTCTACAGAAAAAGTGGTACAGAATGAACTCTCTCCATAGAGTAAACATGGTTTACTGTACCCAGTTTTCTACTTATATCAAGTACATTTTTCAATGTATTTTTGGTGACTGGGAGGGGTTTGATGCAGGTAAAAGCTGTCCATAGTAGGGCATTAATATTGGAACAGATGTTGAGAACCTTCAGGAACTTGGGGGCATATTACCAACAACTAGCGATAATTATCGCTAGGTTGGCTTAGCGGCAATAATTTTATCGCCGTGTAGCGATGATTTTTATCGCTTAGGAGCCTTGATATTATCAAGGTTTATCTCCTAAGCGATAAAAATCGGCCAAAATGCATGAATATCGCTGAAAAGTCAGCGATATTCATGCATTACCGAGCAAATGCTCTTAGCCATGTTATCCACCTCCCATTGGATAACATGGCTAAGAACTGCTCAGGGCAGGTGTTAGCTGGTAATAGGAGATAGCGATGTTAGCGACTGTTTCCAGTCGCTAACATCTTGGCACGCCCACTCTGCATGTCATTAGTGATACATTTCTCTCATATGCAAAGCGGGGCCCAAGATGGTCGCTATCTCCTACTAGCTGTCGCTAACTGGTGTTAGTGACAGCTAGGTAATAGGAAGATAATTTTATCTCCGCTTTCTTGGCTTTTAAAGCCAAAAAAGCGGAGATAAATCCCTTGATAATATGCCCCTTGGTTTCTCTGAACAGTTGTACACATATTGAACAACATATGCAATAACGTTTTCCCATATATCTGTGGTTGATTGTTAAAGTGAACTAGGCTACCTGTGAAGTTTGTGGTATAGGGTCAATGTTGCATATAATACATGCTTGTTACTCCTTAGGGAGCTATGTCTGTGATGGCATTAATGATGCTTCATATTATTCCAAACTAATTGATACTTACTTTTAGGCATCTAATGCCATACCAATAATAATAATGCTCTTTATTCGAAGGTAATCACACCCATAAAAGATACAATAATAAAAACAAAACAAGGCTTAAAACACATTCATCACATCTCATATTTTTAGATCTAAGTGCTGCTCTTAAAGTGCTGCTCTTAAAAAATTCATAACTGCAAAGAGCGTATAATCAGTAGGCAGCAACTGCAGATACATCAAGGCAACCCAAGTTTGTCTAAAACACATCGCTTTCAAAAGGGGTTTAAGATATTTTCCCTAGGGTGAGTAAAATATTTATTTAAAAGTACAAAATTGAAGGTATCCTGTGGAGATCTATTGTCGCAGCCACAGGGGACTCTCATCTCATCATGTAAAACAAAACCGGCCAGCAAAGCTAAAAGATGGTGGAGCTGATTAAATCTAAAACGAGTTATTAAAGATCCATCAGAGGCATTTCTTATAATTTGTAGGTAATTCTCCACACCCTGTACTGGTTTTAGGAGAGCATGCACTCGCGCCACTGGCTTTGTAAGCTCAATGTTTTCACATGAGGCCACGGTATGTTTAAAAAATAGCTCCTTCACTATACTCATATCTCGCGGCTTCAATGATTCATGCTTAAAGAAAATATTTGCCCTGCCCAGAGTTAAAAACATCTCTTTGATATAATGTAACCAGGGGATTTTCAGCGCATAGTCTAATGATAAATAACCTGAGACAATCAAACAGTTTAGAGCCAGCTCATTATTAGACCAGATTTTCACCCAACAGGTCATGGGTTGTACTGCCACCATATCAGCTATGTAATTTAAACCTAGTTCCTCATGCACAAAAAATGAAGAAGAACCCTGGGATACCTTCAGAATACGTTTCAAGAACATATTATCTGCGAAAGCTGTGATCTTGACTAGAGTCTGGGTACCTGCTTTAAAAGTCTTAGAACGGTTCCCCAAGGGCCAACTTCCAAAACATACGACTTTGTAAGGTTAGCTGACAAATCCAATCCGCTCATGAATGCAACAAATCCATCAATCAAACATGCCATACCAGTTTATAGAGTAAGGTATACAATGTTGTTCTGCCAGAGGTATATTTTCCGCTGGCGTACTTCGTCACTAATCTTCACATCATTGGGTCTATCCTCTACCAGGCTAGATTTTCCCTGGAGAAAGAGACTATCTGGGATCCTTCAGGTAAAAAGATATGTTTAAAAATACCTCTTTCCTTTGGAAATATACAATTTATGTAAAAAAGAAGTGGGACGAAGGTAGTGGTATGATTAAAATATTAGAGGATATGAATAGAGAGGTATTAGGTGTCTCTCACATCTATATCTGGAAGAAACCGGTCAGCATCAGCCTGCCTGCTCTGTGGGTCTGTAGTTCTGAAAATTCTGAACTCGTGAATAAAACTTCGTCGTAGCGTGACGATTTTTATATCAAAAGACCGAAAATGGCTAGTACACGATGTACAAGCATTTTCGTCATATTCGAGTGACGATTACACCTCTAAATCGTCATTTTCGTCTTGAACCCTTGGATTCCATTTTGTGTACGGCAGCCATTTTGTGGGTTGCCCTGACATAGGCTTATAATACAGCTAAATTTGATATCAAAGGACACGTACACCTTGATTGACTTTTCTCTGACCTGGGCAAGCTGAAACCTTTGCCTCAGGCCGAACCTGTTTGGTCAGTTCCTCTCCCAGTGGCCGAACGAGATAGCATCAAGGCACAACAGGCCATAAACCCTTTTCATCGCACACACACCCTGCCGAATCTTGCTCACACCTGTCCCTGCTCTTTTCTCTCTCACTTGCTTTATGATGGGGAGGTGCCCGTTTTTATTGGGGGTCCACCGGTATCTGATGGAAATGCTGGGCCTTGCCGGTTAATTTGTTGTGGGCTGGACAAACTAAAATGTGGGCTTGTCATCATGACTCTGCTTTTTCTTTGTAATGGGAACATGTGAATGGTATACGAAAATTCGAAGAATGTTTGCCTAAAGCACAATATTTTGTATAAAAAGAGAAGCCTGGCTTTGTAAGATTGAGCAGTCTCCTGAGAATATACATCCCATGTGTTGTACTTCTAGGACCTGTTACTTGGTTGCAGCCAATAAAATCGATCCTTGACTTCACCTAGAAGACTCTGAGTTTCTGTGGTCTAAATCAGGGAAGTACTCGAGGTCTTTGGGTGTGTACCCTGACACCACTGGGTTACCGGTTCGGTACCGGTTCTGAAAAACCCAGTACCTCAGTTGGCGCCCAACGCGGGGCGATACCAGCGGTACCGGTCCAGCCAGAGGTTCGTGAGGAGCTTCGTGTGAAAATTCTGGAGGAAGGCCAACCACTTCATCGACCCCTGCATGTCGACGTGGTCCGAAAGTCTTTGCTGCGAGGTTCCCCGCTACCCGACGGCTACAAAGGGCTGCTGCCCTGGCTATCGCCCTGATTTGGACCCTTGAAGTTTGGTAGAGCGAAACGATAAGACGAGTCTTCTGGTGACGTCATCGATATCTCAGTTAAGTATAAGTGGAGCGTCTCCCAGTCCTTAGTTGGTCTTAGTTCACTTTGTTTGGAACTTGCAAGTGCCAAAGCCAAAGGACTCGTGTATTCACGAGAATATCGTAATCGATAATCCTTTGAAGTTTGAAGCTAGATTAGAGAGCGAAGATGCCTGGTCTTAGCAGACTTGGAAATTTGTTTTGTCTTGGTTGTAGTAATAGGGATTCCCGATTGGAGGACTCGTGTCCGGTTCCTTCGATTGGAACTCCAACTTATGAATTATATGTGAAATATGGAGTAGGCCCCATCACATACAATGAAGTGTGGATCAAATACACCAGAAAAGATGATGTTTTAAAATGGCTCCAATATGGTAGCTTTGACACGGAAATCCTAGATAACCTCGAAGTTAAACTTTTTAAGAAGAAAGCCCGGCCGGCGATGTTTGACTCTTTCCGCCTATGGCGTAAGGAAGCCAAACAGATGGCGTAAGGAAGCCAAACAGAAAGAAATTAAATTAGCGAAGAAAAATAAGAGAGAAAGGGGTATTTCGATAATGCAAGCTGCTATGCAGTTTAAAGACAATGAAGAGGATCAGATGAGTGAGCAGTAAGCATGGGCGGATTTTGCGAATTGGCAATCCGCGAAAATTGCGTATTTATGGATTCGCAATCCGCAAAATCTGCGAACTCTCGCGAATTTGCGGATTTTTTTTTTGTGTTCGCAAGGATTTCTGCCAGTTCGCGAGGATTTTGTACCAGTTCGTAAACGCGAACCTACTTTTCGGGTAGCAACGGTCGCGAACATGTTGTTTCTACATCTGGTTCATCACAGCACCCTCTGTTTCACCACTGCCACCCTCTGTTTCACCACTGCCACCCTCTGGCTCACCCATGCCACCCTCTGGCTCACCCATGCCACCCTCTAGTTCATCACTCTAGATTATGGGTGGAAAAGCACACCTGCCCTGCCTCAACTGACATAAATGAATTAGTGGCTGATTAATGTGTTACTGAATTTGAACTTCCTGGCTGGAACCTGCTTCCTTATCTGTAATTGCTTTCTCTGAGCCTGCTGTGAGGGTCAGAGCAGGGTCATAGAATAGTTGCAAGTAGGCAACTGAACTCTGAAGGGGCCCCTCAGGAAGCACTACAGGGAATGGTTACTAATGATAAGATTGAACTTTTGCACCTGCTGAGTGCTTTCAGTTTTGCAAAAATCCAAATATCCAGCAGCATCCACAAAAAGTAATCCTTCCAGGCACAACAGGGAATGGTTACTAATGATAAGATTGAACTTTTGCACCTGCTGAGTGCTTCCAGGTCAAGATCCAAATCAAAGTGACCAGCACATGAAGAAAGCACTGAGAGGAGCCTGCTGGACAGGAACAGGAAGTTGGAGACTGTGGGGCACTTCCTTCCTCCCACCCCCCCCCCCAAAATGGACTCCTTGCAAAAGAAAAGTGCAGGCAAATGTCAACCTGAGGAGTTATTCTGATAAAAATCATAATTTTCAAGGTTTATGCTGCCTGCTGGTGGATTTCTTGTGCGAAATTGCAAATTTTGCAATCTCGCAATTGCGAGATTGTCACTGCCCGCCGCATCTACGTTTTTGCAAGTGTTTACTCCCGCGAAATTGTATAGTATTCTAGTTGGCAAGTGCGACCAAGCAAAAAAATCCGCTTCGCACGGATTTACGAATTTTCGGTAAGTTCGCGAGAGTTCGGGGATTGCGAACTTACCGAAAATCCGCAAAATCCGCGAGCGGAACGGATTTTACGCCCATGCTTAGTGAGCAGTTGCACAGGCAACATAAAATGGTAATAGATAAATGTTATCCAGTTTTGCCGCCTCTTCAGCAAGATGCAGCAAAAGAGCTTGAAAAATATCCGTTAATGGCGCATTTGTTAAGTTCGCCACCCCCTTTTGCGCAAAATGCTACAGCTCCTCCGCAACCTTTAGTTGCGCAACCTGTGGTTGCATTGCCTCCTGCTCCTCTAAAGCACCCACCAGCTGTTCTTCAGCTGGCTCCTACTCCTCCGGTGCAGCCTGCTCAAGGGCCACCGACTTTTACATCTGCTCCTCCTTTACTTCCTGCAACTTTGACTACTATATCGACTACCACTCCTGGTACTTCTCCTGACACTGCCTCTGCATCTGCCTCGTCTCACCCTGCTTTCCCTCTTGTCTTTTCATCGACTTCTCCTTCTGTTCGTCAGAGAGTGGCTAGTACTGTCGCTAATTTTTTGCATCCTCTCTTTGGTGCAACAAGTGTAACTCCTGACACAGAGCGCAAACAGTTGCGTAGTCAACAGCCTGATTCTAGGGAGAAAGAAAGGTTGAATTATTTGGCACATAAATGGGTTGCTGACCCATAAAAATATGATTTAGAATGTGTTATGGATGTCTTCACCCCGTAATGCATTAATATCGCTGAAAACTCAGGGATATTCATGCATTACCGAGCTAATGCTCTTAGCCATGTTATCCACCTCCCATTGGATAACATGCCTTAGAACTGCTCAGGGCAGGTGCTAGCTTTTGGAGATATTCGCGCTTATCGCGAATATTTCCAAAAGTTGATAATAGGAGATAGCGATGTTAGCGACTGTTTCCAGTCGCTAACATCTTGGCATGCCCACTTTGCATGTCATTAGTGATAAATATCACTCACATGCAAAGTGGGGCCCAAGATGGTCGCTATCTCCTACTAGCCGTCGCTAACTGGTGTTAGCAACAGCTAGGTAATACAGATATAATTTTATCTCCGCGAAGCGGAGCGCTGTTACAGATATATATCTTTTTTTGAACGTTAATTTCTCAAAATCCACTGGAGCACATATATTGAGACCTAGCAAAGGCACATCGGACTACCAGTCCCTACAATTTTGCCAAGTTTCGTGCAAATCCATTCAGCCGTTCGATTATTATTATTTTTTATTTTTTTGCCTCGCGGGGCCCTTTTAAAACCTCCACATCAAACCTAAGAGGTCAAGGAGGATCTACTATGCCCCCTTATGGTCATTTGCCCCTTCGCTTTGGCCTCCTCTTGTCTCTCGATCCTACCGAGAGACAAGATGGCGGCCGCTACGGACTGTTTGGAATGTTTACAGACGCCGGAGAACCAATCAGCTTCGCAAACCTCCGTTACGCGAAGCGGAGCGCTGTTACAGATATATATCTTTTTTTGAACGTTAATTTCTCAAAATCCACCGGAGCACATATATTGAGACCTAGCAAAGGCACATCGGGCTACCAGTCCCTAATATTTTACCAAGTTTCGTGCAAATCCATTCAGCCGTTCGATTATTATTATTATTTTTTTTTTTTGCCCCGCGGGGCCCTTTTAAAACCTCCACATCAAACCTAGGGGGTCAGCGAGGATCTACTATGCCCCCTTATGGTCATTTGCCCCTTCGCTTTGGCCTCCTCTTGTCTCTCGATCCTACCGAGAGACAAGATGGCGGCCGCTACGGACTGTTTGGAATGTTTACAGTCGCCGGAGAACCAATCAGCTTCGCTTCACAAAGCTCCGTTGCGCGAAAAGTACGCGAACTGGAGCGCTGCCCGGTCCGCTGTTACAGATATATATCTTTTTTTGAACGTTAATTTCTCAAAATCCACTGAAGCACATATATTGAGACCTACAAAAGGCACATCGGGCTACCAGTCCCTACAATTTTGCCAAGTTTCGTGCAAATCCATTCAGCCGTTCGGGCTAAAAGTGAGGCCAACCGCCCTATGGAAAACTCAATGTTAAAAACACGTTTTGGGACCCCCCTTTTTTCTCGGCCCCCCCTTGACGAACCCCCCCAAATTTTCAAGGGCTGCTCAGAAACAAAATGTGCCATTTTCCTGAAAATTTCAGCCAATTCCGTCCACAAACGCCAAAGTTATTAGACATAGAATTTTCAAAAATCCCATAGAGAAAAAATCCTAACTATATATACCTACTGGCGACCGCCAGTAGGTAATATACATATATATATACTGAGAAAAAAACAAAGGTTCAAGTAACGTTATAGTTGGGTGAATGACATTGACAACATTACCGTTTTCAAATGAAAAAAACACAAACATTCTCCAGATATAGTTACCAGAGTTAACACTATAATATTCGCCCCATGCACTGCTTTTGACCTCACATGACATGTTCTATGACATCATTTATGTCATATATGACACTGACAACATCTCAAATAACACAATTGATGACATCATCCAACAGGTGTGTTAATTTGGTTTTATAGTTTACATAGTAGCGGGTAACAACCATATTACTTTCATCCCTAGTTTTGTACAGCCTGTGTCCAGCTAATGGGTGTAAGTGTCCACAAAATGCATGTGTTTCTAATGCATAATAGTTGTGTAGAGGTGCTGAACACTTTATAAATCTTTCTGTTGAAATGTAACTCTGTGTGCAGGTGACAATTCACGACGTATGTCCAGTATGTTTCCAACAAAGTTTTTGGTTCAGCAGAAAAAGCTCCTAAAAGGGAATATAATCTCCGTGGTAGAAACTTAGGGGCATATTATCAAGCAGGGCGTTAAATTTATCACTGATTTAGCGGCAGAAAACTGCCGCTAAAACGGCGATAATGGACTTGATAATGCACCGTAGAGAATTCCCATATTTGCCCATGTTCACACTAGAACGTGGGCTTCTATGGGAATTCACAAGGGCATATTATCAAGCCCATTATCACCGCTTTAGCTGCAGTTTTTGCCGCTAAAGCGGTGATAATGTTAACGCCGTTTCTTGATAATATGCCCCTAAGTATTGCAAGCAGCCTTGAGTTATTACACAGAATTTTCTCAGCGACCAACGGCTGATTCTGCTCTTCAGAATCTAATGACCTCAGTAAAATGAGTGAAAATTCCACTGATGTCATGCCATCAAACCCTTAGCAGGGCTCACATTAAGACAGAGGATTTGCAGTTAGTGCTGGGAGGACATAGTGTTAGTTGGGTCTGTATTGAGGCCCACAACATTATATGTGTGTACTCTCAGCCACATACACAGCACTTCCGCATCACACCACTGTCCTGGAGGGTCCTGTAAACTGCTTGACTGACCCTCCATACTCATTTGGATGAATCTGAGCAGCAGAGAGACGGAAAGCACATGTATATTTGCCATGTCACATCAGTGTACACGAGTTTTGAGGGTGATGTCCTGTTGTGTTCGTTGTCAACTGTCTCTTAAATGTGTTTTGCACTGTCTTAAAGTTTGGATAGATGACCTTTAACCCCTTGCATGCTGATGACGGCCCCCAGCCGTCATGCACTACGGTGCTCGTGTGCTGATGACGGCTGGGGGCCGTCATGAACCCGCCCACTCAATAAAACTGCCGCACAGGCGCAGAATCGCGGCAGCATGCAAGGGGTTAATAAGATGAATATTTTATTGTTTATTTTCTTCATCTTCAATTCTAAAGCTTTTTTGTAATTTTGGAAAGACTGACATTGTGTATCTTTACCATATTTCCCAAACATCATACGTTTGCAATATTTTGATATCTATGTTCATGCTATTATCAAATAAGGTGATGAACTTTGTTGCACAACACATATATATATATATTTAATAAAAACAAAGGTTCAAGTGACGTTATAGTTGGGTGAATGACAGTGACAACATTAACGTTTTCAAATGAAAAAAACACAAACATTCACCAGATATAGTTACCAGAGGTAACTATAACTTGCACCCCCATGCACTGCTTTTGACCTCACATGACATGTTCTATGACATCATTTATGTCATATATGACACTGACAACATCTCAAATAACAGAATTGATGACATCATCCGGTGTGTTAATTTTGTTTTATAGTTTACATAGTAGCGGGTAACAATCATATAACTTTCATCCTTAGTGTTGTACAGCCTGTGTCCAGCTAATGGGTGTATGTGTCCAGAAAATGCATGCGCTTCTAATGCATAATAGTTGTGTAGCGGTGCTGAACACTTTATAAATATTCCTATTGAAAAATAACTCTGTGTGCTGATGACAATTCACGATGTATGTCAAGTTTGTTCCACACAATGTTTTTGGTTCTGCAGAAAAAGCTCCAAAAAGGGCAAATATTCTACATAGTAGATACTAAGTATTGTAAGCAGCCTTGAGTTATTACACAGAATCCTCTCAGCATGACAATTTCTATGTAACATACTAACCTATGTACATGTGCTTGCTTTGCTTTAGAAGATAGGCTATCTGTAAAGTTTTCAACACACTATGAAGGCTGCAGGTAATGTAATCTTTTAGCACCTTCAGACTTTCGGTATTATAAGTGAATAGTGTATTTTTTGACAAGTGTTGCATAAAGTGAACACTTAGTAGATACCTTTTACTACTCTGTGGTGTATTTCTGATGAGAGTTTCACGGTCTACAGAAAAAGTGGTACAGAATGAACTCTCTCCATAGAGTAAACATGGTTTACTGTACCCAGTTTTCTACTTATATCAAGTACATTTTTCAATGTATTTTTGGTGACTGGGAGGGGTTTGATGCAGGTAAAAGCTGTCCATAGTAGGGCATTAATATTGGAACAGATGTTGAGAACCTTCAGGAACTTGGGGGCATATTACCAACAACTAGCGATAATTATCGCTAGGTTGGCTTAGCGGCAATAATTTTATCGCCGTGTAGCGATGATTTTTATCGCTTAGGAGCCTTGATATTATCAAGGTTTATCTCCTAAGCGATAAAAATCGGCCAAAATGCATGAATATCGCTGAAAAGTCAGCGATATTCATGCATTACCGAGCAAATGCTCTTAGCCATGTTATCCACCTCCCATTGGATAACATGGCTAAGAACTGCTCAGGGCAGGTGTTAGCTGGTAATAGGAGATAGCGATGTTAGCGACTGTTTCCAGTCGCTAACATCTTGGCACGCCCACTCTGCATGTCATTAGTGATACATTTCTCTCATATGCAAAGCGGGGCCCAAGATGGTCGCTATCTCCTACTAGCTGTCGCTAACTGGTGTTAGTGACAGCTAGGTAATAGGAAGATAATTTTATCTCCGCTTTCTTGGCTTTTAAAGCCAAAAAAGCGGAGATAAATCCCTTGATAATATGCCCCTTGGTTTCTCTGAACAGTTGTACACATATTGAACAACATATGCAATAACGTTTTCCCATATATCTGTGGTTGATTGTTAAAGTGAACTAGGCTACCTGTGAAGTTTGTGGTATAGGGTCAATGTTGCATATAATACATGCTTGTTACTCCTTAGGGAGCTATGTCTGTGATGGCATTAATGATGCTTCATATTATTCCAAACTAATTGATACTTACTTTTAGGCATCTAATGCCATACCAATAATAATAATGCTCTTTATTCGAAGGTAATCACACCCATAAAAGATACAATAATAAAAACAAAACAAGGCTTAAAACACATTCATCACATCTCATATTTTTAGATCTAAGTGCTGCTCTTAAAGTGCTGCTCTTAAAAAATTCATAACTGCAAAGAGCGTATAATCAGTAGGCAGCAACTGCAGATACATCAAGGCAACCCAAGTTTGTCTAAAACACATCGCTTTCAAAAGGGGTTTAAGATATTTTCCCTAGGGTGAGTAAAATATTTATTTAAAAGTACAAAATTGAAGGTATCCTGTGGAGATCTATTGTCGCAGCCACAGGGGACTCTCATCTCATCATGTAAAACAAAACCGGCCAGCAAAGCTAAAAGATGGTGGAGCTGATTAAATCTAAAACGAGTTATTAAAGATCCATCAGAGGCATTTCTTATAATTTGTAGGTAATTCTCCACACCCTGTACTGGTTTTAGGAGAGCATGCACTCGCGCCACTGGCTTTGTAAGCTCAATGTTTTCACATGAGGCCACGGTATGTTTAAAAAATAGCTCCTTCACTATACTCATATCTCGCGGCTTCAATGATTCATGCTTAAAGAAAATATTTGCCCTGCCCAGAGTTAAAAACATCTCTTTGATATAATGTAACCAGGGGATTTTCAGCGCATAGTCTAATGATAAATAACCTGAGACAATCAAACAGTTTAGAGCCAGCTCATTATTAGACCAGATTTTCACCCAACAGGTCATGGGTTGTACTGCCACCATATCAGCTATGTAATTTAAACCTAGTTCCTCATGCACAAAAAATGAAGAAGAACCCTGGGATACCTTCAGAATACGTTTCAAGAACATATTATCTGCGAAAGCTGTGATCTTGACTAGAGTCTGGGTACCTGCTTTAAAAGTCTTAGAACGGTTCCCCAAGGGCCAACTTCCAAAACATACGACTTTGTAAGGTTAGCTGACAAATCCAATCCGCTCATGAATGCAACAAATCCATCAATCAAACATGCCATACCAGTTTATAGAGTAAGGTATACAATGTTGTTCTGCCAGAGGTATATTTTCCGCTGGCGTACTTCGTCACTAATCTTCACATCATTGGGTCTATCCTCCACCAGGCTAGATTTTCCCTGGAGAAAGAGACTATCTGGGATCCTTCAGGTAAAAAGATATGTTTAAAAATACCTCTTTCCTTTGGAAATATACAATTTATGTAAAAAAGAAGTGGGACGAAGGTAGTGGTATGATTAAAATATTAGAGGATATGAATAGAGAGGTATTAGGTGTCTCTCACATCTATATCTGGAAGAAACCGGTCAGCATCAGCCTGCCTGCTCTGTGGGTCTGTAGTTCTGAAAATTCTGAACTCGTGAATAAAACTTCGTCGTAGCGTGACGATTTTTATATCAAAAGACCGAAAATGGCTAGTACACTATGTACAAGCATTTTCGTCATATTCGAGTGACGATTACACCTCTAAATCGTCATTTTCGTCTTGAACCCTTGGATTCCATTTTGTGTACGGCAGCCATTTTGTGGGTTGCCCTGACATAGGCTTATAATACAGCTAAATTCGATATCAAAGGACACGTACACCTTGATTGACTTTTCTCTGACCTGGGCAAGCTGAAACCTTTGCCTCAGGCCGAACCTGTTTGGTCAGTTCCTCTCCCAGTGGCCGAACGAGATAGCATCAAGGCACAACAGGCCATAAACCCTTTTCATCGCACACACACCCTGCCGAATCTTGCTCACACCTGTCCCTGCTCTTTTCTCTCTCACTTGCTTTATGATGGGGAGGTGCCCGTTTTTATTGGGGGTCCACCGGTATCTGATGGAAATGCTGGGCCTTGCCGGTTAATTTGTTGTGGGCTGGACAAACTAAAATGTGGGCTTGTCATCATGACTCTGCTTTTTCTTTGTAATGGGAACATGTGAATGGTATATGAAAATTCGAAGAATGTTTGCCTAAAGCACAATATTTTGTATAAAAAGAGAAGCCTGGCTTTGTAAGATTGAGCAGTCTCCTGAGAATATACATCCCATGTGTTGTACTTCTAGGACCTGTTACTTGGTTGCAGCCAATAAAATCGATCCTTGACTTCACCTAGAAGACTCTGAGTTTCTGTGGTCTAAATCAGGGAAGTACTCGAGGTCTTTGGGTGTGTACCCTGACACCACTGGGTTACCGGTTCGGTACCGGTTCTGAAAAACCCAGTACCTCAGTTGGCGCCCAACGCGGGGCGATACCAGCGGTACCGGTCCAGCCAGAGGTTCGTGAGGAGCTTCGTGTGAAAATTCTGGAGGAAGGCCAACCACTTCATCGACCCCTGCATGTCGACGTGGTCCGAAAGTCTTTGCTGCGAGGTTCCCCGCTACCCAACGGCTACAAAGGGCTGCTGCCCTGGCTATCGCCCTGATTTGGACCCTTGAAGTTTGGTAGAGCGAAACGATAAGACGAGTCTTCTGGTGACGTCATCGATATCTCAGTTAAGTATAAGTGGAGCGTCTCCCAGTCCTTAGTTGGTCTTAGTTCACTTTGTTTGGAACTTGCAAGTGCCAAAGCCAAAGGACTCGTGTATTCACGAGAATATCGTAATCGATAATCCTTTGAAGTTTGAAGCTAGATTAGAGAGCGAAGATGCCTGGTCTTAGCAGACTTGGAAATTTGTTTTGTCTTGGTTGTAGTAATAGGGATTCCCGATTGGAGGACTCGTGTCCGGTTCCTTCGATTGGAACTCCAACTTATGAATTATATGTGAAATATGGAGTAGGCCCCATCACATACAATGAAGTGTGGATCAAATACACCAGAAAAGATGATGTTTTAAAATGGCTCCAATATGGTAGCTTTGACACGGAAATCCTAGATAACCTCGAAGTTAAACTTTTTAAGAAGAAAGCCCGGCCGGCGATGTTTGACTCTTTCCGCCTATGGCGTAAGGAAGCCAAACAGATGGCGTAAGGAAGCCAAACAGAAGGAAATTAAATTAGCGAAGAAAAATAAGAGAGAAAGGGGTATTTCGATAATGCAAGCTGTTATGCAGTTTAAAGACAATGAAGAGGATCAGATGAGTGAGCAGTAAGCATGGGCGGATTTTGCGAATTGGCAATCCGCGAAAATTGCGTATTTACGGATTCGCAATCCGCAAAATCCGCGAACTCTCGCGAATTTGCGGATTTTTTTTTTTGTGTTCGCAAGGATTTCTGCCAGTTCGCGAGGATTTTGTACCAGTTCGTAAACGCGAACCTACTTTTCGGGTAGCAACGGTCGCGAACATGTTGTTTCTACATCTGGTTCATCACAGCACCCTCTGTTTCACCACTGCCACCCTCTGTTTCACCACTGCCACCCTCTGGCTCACCCATGCCACCCTCTGGCTCACCCATGCCACCCTCTAGTTCATCACTCTAGATTATGGGTGGAAAAGCACACCTGCCCTGCCTCAACTGACATAAATGAATTAGTGGCTGATTAATGTGTTACTGAATTTGAACTTCCTGGCTGCAACCTGCTTCCTTACCTGTAATTGCTTTCTCTGAGCCTGCTGTGAGGGTCAGAGCAGGGTCATAGAATAGTTGCAAGTAGGCAACTGAACTCTGAAGGGGCCCCTCAGGAAGCACTACAGGGAATGGTTACTAATGATAAGATTGAACTTTTGCACCTGCTGAGTGCTTTCAGTTTTGCAAAAATCCAAATATCCAGCAGCATCCACAAAAAGTAATCCTTCCAGGCACTACAGGGAATGGTTACTAATGATAAGATTGAACTTTTGCACCTGCTGAGTGCTTCCAGGTCAAGATCCAAATCAAAGTGACCAGCACATGAAGAAAGCACTGAGAGGAGCCTGCTGGACAGGAACAGGAAGTTGGAGACTGTGGGGCACTTCCTTCCTCCCACCCCCCCCCAAAATGGACTCCTTGCAAAAGAAAAGTGCAGGCAAATGTCAACCTGAGGAGTTATTCTGATAAAAATCATAATTTTCAAGGTTTATGCTGCCTGCTGGTGGATTTCTTGTGCGAAATTGCAAATTTTGCAATCTCGCAATTGCGAGATTGTCGCTGCCCGCCGCATCTACGTTTTTGCAAGTGTTTACTCCCGCGAAATTGTATAGTATTCTAGTTGGCAAGTGCGACCAAGCAAAAAAATCCGCTTCGCACGGATTTACGAATTTTCGGTAAGTTCGCGAGAGTTCGGGGATTGCGAATTTACCGAAAATCCGCAAAATCCGCGAGCGGAACGGATTTTACGCCCATGCTTAGTGAGCAGTTGCACAGGCAACATAAAATGGTAATAGATAAATGTTATCCAGTTTTGCCGCCTCTTCAGCAAGATGCAGCAAAAGAGCTTGAAAAATATCCGTTAATGGCGCATTTGTTAAGTTCGCCACCCCCTTTTGCGCAAAATGCTACAGCTCCTCCGCAACCTTTAGATGCGCAACCTGTGGTTGCATTGCCTCCTGCTCCTCTACAGCACCCACCAGCTGTTCTTCAGCTGGCTCCTACTCCTCCGGTGCAGCCTGCTCAAGGGCCACCGACTTTTACATCTGCTCCTCCTTTACTTCCTGCAACTTTGACTACTATATCGACTACCACTCCTGGTACTTCTCCTGACACTGCCTCTGCATCTGCCTCGTCTCACCCTGCTTTCCCTCTTGTCTTTTCATCGACTTCTCCTTCTGTTCGTCAGAGAGTGGCTAGTACTGTCGCTAATTTTTTGCATCCTCTCTTTGGTGCAACAAGTGTAACTCCTGACACAGAGCGCAAACAGTTGCGTAGTCAACAGCCTGATTCTAGGGAGAAAGAAAGGTTGAATTATTTGGCACATAAATGGGTTGCTGACCCATAAAAATATGATCTAGAATGTGTTATGGATGTCTTCACCCCGTGGGAAGCATCAAAGCAGAGATACGTTTTTGAGAAAATGTGTGTTTTTCTATGTGAAGATTTAGAGGAAAATGATTTGGACTCTAATCCGCCCGAGTTGAGCCATGTACGTTTTGAGTTTTCAAAAGGCGCAATTGTGGGTTCAGATGTTAGGAAAGCAGTTGCGACGTTGTTGTCACTTAGGACTGAAGGTGTTTCTAGGTCGTTGTTTGAATCTGATTCTTCTGGTAAAAAGAAGGGAAGACAATATCCCATGAGAGAAGTTCCCCCACAATGGAGGGAAGGGGACCTACAAGCTAACCCACCTATTCAGCCTCATTTTCAGCCTGTGTGGGTACATGTTCCTTGGAAGCGAGCTGAAGTTTTGGCTCTTAAACAGACATTGCCTGATCCCCGTAAAAATCCTGCAGGGTATTACAAAGAGTTGTCACAGACTGCTGGGTCATGTATCATGAATTTAGCTGACATAGACATGTTGTTTGGGAATGTTGTTCCACAGCCTTTATGGGGAAAGATTCGTCATGCAGATCATGATCAGGAGTTGGGTGACTCATGGGCTAATATTGCTGCTGCAGATGCCCTACAAATTGGTGGTGCTAAACCTGAGCCTTTAGTAGCAGAACTTCCTTGTAAAATCATTGATTACATGAAAACTTTAATGCCTGCGATGCGTGTAAATTGGGATAAGTTGTCTGCATGTAAGCAGAAGAAAGATGAAACGGTCTCAGATTTCTTCACCAGGTTTGAAGAAACGTTTGTCGACCACAGTGGTCAAGATATGAGCACAGAAGGTGGTCAGCGATTGTTCGTAGATAAATTTGTGCATAATCTGCTTCCCGAGTTGTGTAAAAAGTTAAAAGATTCAGAGAGTTCTTGGGCAGTTTCCTCTTCAGCACAGATATTGGCTGCTGCACAATATTACGAAAATCAAGATAAAGATGAGAAAGATAGAGCAGAGAAGAAAACTAAACAGTTGAAAACAAAGGTTTTGTTACAGCAAGCATATCCGCCACGTGGTGGTCAAAATAGTGGTGCTCAGAGTAACTATCAGAGTAATTATCAGCAGCCTCAACAGTATCAGAGGAACTCGCAAAGAGTCGAGTATACTCAACCACGTGTCCCTGTATGCCCCAATCAGTGTTCATATTGTAAGGAAGAGGGCCATTTCAAGTATAGTTGTCCTATTTTATTACAGCGTGCAAATGGTGCTTTTGGTGTAAGAGGTCGAGGTGTTCAACAAGCATCTAGAGGTAGAGGACGTGGAAATTTCCCCCAGAACACACAGTCTCTTCCACCTCAAAATTCGATGAATAGGTTTGACCAGCAGAATAACGCATCTGGTAGGACGGCTCAGTACTATGCTGATGATTACTATGCAGAAGATGAGCATATGGACGGTAATGATTGCTAGGACAGCCATAGACAAAGAGAGGGAGTTGTTTCAGTTCCAGTAGATCAGAGTGGACCATACGTTGAGGAGATTACATCAGGTGTGTCAGAGCCTTTTCTGTTGGATACTGGTGCTACAGAGAGTTCTATTATGCACTCAAAACTCCCTGGCGCACCTTTGTCTGGCGAAACAAATGTATCAGTAGGTTTTTATTGTGCCCCAGTTAGAAATCCGATTTCTGACCCTTTGTCCCTTTCTGTTGGACCTTGTGAATTCAAAGCACCCCTTATTCTGACAACAGGTTGTGGTGAAAACTTGCTAGGATTAGATTTGCTGAAAAGATTGTATGCGACTTTGTACTGTTCTCCTTCTGGAGTACAACTTACACTGGGTAAGAAAGTGGTTTCTCCAATGTATTTGTCAAGGGATAAACTTCCAACAGAATTGTCATCTCTCCCTAATATTCTTTGGGCTACTGGTCCTAATGATGTGAGTCTTTTAGAAATACCACCATATGTTGTAACATTGAAAGCCAATGTTAAAATGCCACGAATTCCCCAATTCACAATCTCTAGTGAATGTGAAAAAGCGTTGTTAGCGATCATTTATGATCTGATTGAAAAAGATGTGATTGAAGAGACAAGAGGCAACGTTTGCAATAGTCCTGTTCTGCCTGTTTTGAAGCGAACTGACCCTTCCCAGCCACCTGTTTACAGATTCGTGATTGATCTTAGAGAGGTGAATAAAATAGTTGTGCCACAGTTTCCAGTTGTTCCTGACATTACTGCCCTATTGACTATGATTCCAGCTTCTGCCACCTGGTTTTCGGTGATTGACTTGAAGAATGCTTTCTTCAGCATCCCGATTGCTGAGGAGAGTAGGGATATTTTTGGCTTCAGTTTAGGAGGTCGCAGCTTCCGCTTTAAACGCGCTCCCCAGGGCTACTGTGAAAGTCCATCGATATATAGTCAAGCTTTAAAAACACAGCTTGATACGATTGTACTACCAGATGGCGTTACCCTCATTCAGTATGTTGATGATTTTCTTATTGCTGCAGATACTGAGGAAATCTGTAAAGAAGCCACGTTGTCATTGTTGCGTCATTTGTGTGATTTGCACCACAAAGTGTCTCTCACAAAATTGCAATATTGTCGACAAGAAGTGACCTACTTAGGTCATCTCTTATCGAAGGAGGGAAGGAAACTGACCCTAGAAAGAATTCAGGCAATAGCGAAATTGAGTGTGCCAAGAACACAGAGAGAAGTGCGTGCTTTCTTGGGCATTACATCATATTGCAGGCAATGGATACCAAATTTTTCGTTATTAGCCAAACCTTTGGTGGCATTAACGTGTAAAGATACACCCAATCCCGTTCCTTGGTCTGAAGAGTGTCAGAAAAGTTTTATTGAATTGCGCACAGCATTATGTTCGGCTCCTGTGTTAGGTACCCCCAACTACAGTAAGCCCTTTACATTGTATGTCCATGAGAAAGAGGGTTGTGCATTATCAGTGTTGACTCAGTTGTTAAGCAGCGTCCATGTGCATATTTTTCGTCGACTTTGGATCCGGTAGCTAAAGCATTGCCGAGTTGTTTAAGAGCAACAGCGGCAGCAGCTGTTTCTATTCGTCAGTCTGCTGGTTTAGTAATGAATAACACGCTAGTTGTGATGGTCCCACATGCAGTGGACACGTTGTTAAACAGAACCAAGACACAGCACTTAACTAGTGCTCGATTGTCAGGTTACGAATTAACCTTGTTAGCAAGTCATGTGCACATAAAAAGATGCAACACTCTCAACCCAGCTACGTTGTTGCCAAGTGTAGAGGAGTTAGATGATTCAGAACAGCATGATTGTTTTCTTAGAACAGAAGAAGAAACAAAAGGGAGAATAGATCTTAGGGACACTCCTCTTGCAAAGTGTGATGGTACCTTATGGGTGGATGGTTCATGCTTCAAGCTTCCGAATGGTGACACGACTGCAGCATATGCTGTCACGACTTTGCATACAATTGTTGAAGCTGCACGTATTCCACATAATTCAGCTCAAGCAGCAGAATTGATTGCACTTACAAGAGCATGTGTGTTGTCTAAAGGAATGAAAGTGACTATCTATACCGATAGTCAGTATGCATTTGGTGTGGCTCACAGTTTTGGACGATTGTGGAAAGAACGTGGGTTCCTGACTTCGCATGGAGCTAAGATTCAGCATGGTCAGTTGGTGAATGAGCTTCTTGAATCACTGACCTTGCCTCTGCAAGTGGCGATTGTGAAATGTAGTGCTCACAAGAAGGTGACTGATGATGTTGGTCGTGGAAATGCATTTGCTGACGAAATCGCGAAAGAAACTGCAAGGAATGTAATGAGCCAAATGTATGTTGCAGGCCCTGCAAGATTGGGTGGTGATGTTGGAATGTGTGAAGACACGACAGAGAGTGTGAAGTCTATTCAAGCTGAGGCTACAGAGAAAGAGTTGAACATGTGGAGAGAAAGTACGGGTAGAATGGATGCAAATGGTTGTTGGGTTGAATTGTCAGAGCATCAGAGATGGTTGTTACCCGATGCATATGTGCTTGCAGTGGTTACAATGGCTCATGGAATGGCTCATATCAGCGTGAAAGGGATTTGCAAGTTGTTGGCTCCAGTATGGCAAAATTCAGGAATTCCCAAGTGTGCAGAGAATGTCGTCAAGAATTGCATGGTGTGTCTGAAACACAATCCTGGTAGGGGAACCCCAACTCCAGCTGGTCATTTTGCACCTCCTACGTATCCGTTCGAGGTTTTGCAGCTAGATTTCATCCACATGGAGAGGTGCAACAATTTAAAATACGTGCTCGTTGTTGTTTGTGCCTTCTCAAGATGGGTGGAAGCCTACCCCCTAAAAGACAACACTGCCTTATCCACAGCTAAAGCCCTTGTGAAAGAGTTCTTCCCCAGATTCGGAATGCCTAGAATGGTTTGGAGTGAAAATGGGAGTGAATTTGTGGGTCGTGTGATGAAGAGAGTATGTGAAGGGCTAGGCATTCAGCAAAAGTTCCACGCTGCAAATCACTCCCAATCAGCTGGATTAGTAGAATGCTACAACGGCACTTTAAAACTTAAATGAGCCAAAATTCAAGCGAGCACTGGTCTTAAATGGTCTGATGCTCTACCCCTGGCTCTCCTATCCACCAGAATGACTGTGCATTCGCGAGTGGGACTTAGTCCCTATGAGATCGTATTCGGCCGCCCGGCCAACATATGGGGAGTGCCAAGGCCCACTAAGTTCAGTGAAATAGAACACCCTGTTTTGCTTGATTATTTGTACGAATTGACGGCTAAATTGCGTGTTTTACACCAACAGGTCCATGACACCCTGCCTCCGGTCTCTGAAACTCCAGGTCATCAGATCGACCCTGGATCCTGGATTCTCGTGAAGAATTTCCAGCGAACCAAGAACGACCAGCCAAGGTGGACCGGACCGCACCTCGTTCTTCTTTCCACAAGATCAGCTGTTCGAGTGGAGGGGAAGAAAAACTGGATCCACGGGATCCACTGCTAGCGGATCCCTCTGCCTCTGCCATATGACCGGTGGGTCCAGGAGGGTGTCGCCGACTCAGAGACTGAAACCGTGCCACGTTTTCTGCCTTTCAGTGATGCACGAGTAAAAGGAACACTTACTGAACAAGAGAGTGATAAAATTTTGCAACCAGCTGTATCACCATCAGTTCGATTGGACACTACAGAACCTGAACTCCTTTTCCAAGATAATACAATACCAGGAAAAGAACGGTATAATCTGAGGCCGAGAAATACGAACTAATAAAAGTTTTTTTTCCTCCAAGTACTATTTTTGAAAGCGCAGCTCTCCCATCTGAGAAACTTGCTTATTTTTGTTTTTCGAAACGCCATCCGGGTTCCGCTGCTAGGGCCACGATTGCCCAAAGTCTTTGGGGTGCAGCTGACGACGTTAGGTCGACAGTTCTGGTTGGTCCAAGGGAGTTGCCCTAGACTGACAGAAGCATTCCTTAGCAGAAACAACCTCCCATCGCCGGCAGCACTTTAGAGAGGATGGAGTTTTTCGAGATGAAGAGACCTGCCAAAACTGTGAACTTTAAAAACAGGATACGTAAAATAATGACAAAGAAAAGCTTTTTGATATTGTGCATTTTCATGGTATTCAGTGTGATGATATTTTAACAAGTTATGTGTTATTCTCTTTTCGAGTAACATTTGCACCCACTACATTGCCTATACCTCCTCCTTCTACTGTTTCCCCACACTCTTTTCAACCCCTTCCTGAACACGAATCCGCTAGGAGATTAGAGTTTATTAACAACTCCTTTGTTCAGCTTTTGCACCAACACCAACTAGTAATGAACACAACTAACTGTTGGGTGTGTGGTCTTATGCCTCACACAACGGATAAAGGTATCCCTTATCTGGTCCTGCCTTTCAGCCACAATGGTTCTGTGTGGGCATACAGAACAATGTTCATCTATGCACATGAAGTCTACCCCCTACGTTCTGTAACAATCCTAAGAATAGTGCTCTAGTTAAGGGTATAGTAGATATGATAAAGGAAGACATTTCTTATGAGACTATCCTGAGAGATGAGACACTAGTATACTTAGGATGGAACGTGACCGGATATGGAGCTACTCTGAGTGAGAAACAGCAAGCTAAGAGATCTTCCCCGATTTGGATTGTACCCCATCAGGGTCACCTGTGTCTGCAAGGTAATGGCAAGAATCCCAGAGCTCAGTTAGGGAAGAGTATCTGCACTAAAACGTATGTTTTTGCAGCCCAGACTTCCCCTTCGTTTTTAGCAGCTAAGGGTACCTATTTCATCTGCCATGATAGAGCCTATACATGGTTGCCCCCTGACTTTTTGGGCACATGTTTTGTTTCGTTCCTGCTGCCTCCCACCTACACAGCGGCGGCAGATTACCACAAGACAAGGATAGTTAGAGGTGTCTTCAGCGAAGAGGACACTGCAAAACAAGAATTTGGGGACTTCGTAAAGGGTTTTCTGCCGTTCTGGGGACCCATGGTTAACAGCAGGAACATAAGGCAATTGACAAGGGTGGTTGAGTCCACCGTAATTGAAACTGCTGGTGCCCTTAGTAACTTGACTGCTGAGCTCCAGTCGGATCGTCTTATGACCCTTCAGAACAGGGTCGCATTAGATGTCATACTTGCAGACCGAGGTGGGGTATGTAGATTGATCCAATCGAGTTGCTGTGTTTTCATTCCTGATAACGCTCCAACAGTGTACCAGGCCAACTCTAAACTGCATAAGATTTCCGAATCTATTCATGTGGATAAAGGAGATTGGTCTTTGATGGGATGGTTCTGGGAACTGATATCCGGCTGGGGATGGAAAATTCTGATGGTCATTGGGATGGTCTTAGCCATTCTTTTCCTGTTCTGTCTGTGCGTGCAGTGTGCTCCTGCAATATGTGGCCTCTGTGCTACATCATGTGTAAGGAAACCTGTATCAAGAGATGAGCTAAGTACTAGAATGATGTTACAGCAACATCTCAATGACTTTAGGAATATAGACCTGGACTCAGATTAGCATGAGATTAGGTTAATTGCCTATGTAAGGGCAAAAGGAGGGTTTGTAGTTCTGAAAATTATGAACTCGTGAATAAAACTTCGTCGTAGCATGACGATTTTTATATCAAAAGACCGAAAATGGCTAGTACACTATGTACAAGCATTTTCGTCATATTCGAGTGACGATTTCACCTCGAAATCGTCATTTTCGTCTTGAACCCTTGGCTTCCATTTTGTGTACGGCAGCCATTTTGTGGGTTGCCCTGACATAGGCTTATAATACAGCTAAATTCGATATCAAAGGACACGTACACCTTGATTGACTTTTCTCTGACCTGGGCAAGCTGAAACCTTTGCCTCAGGCCGAACCTGTTTGGTCAGTTCCTCTCCCAGTGGCCGAACGAGATAGCATCAAGGTACAACAGGCCATAAACCCTTTTCATCGCACACACACCCTGCCGAATCTTGCTCACACCTGTCCCTGCTCTTTTCTCTCTCACTTGCTTTATGATGGGGAGGTGCCCGTTTTTATTGGGGGTCCACCGGTATCTGATGGAAATGCTGGGCCTTGCCAGTTAATTTGTTGTGGGCTGGACAAACTAAAATGTGGGCTTGTCATCATGACTCTGCTTTTTCTTTGTAATGGGAACATGTGAATGGTATACTAAAATTCGAAGAATGTTTGCCTAAAGCACAATATTTTGTATAAAAAGAGAAGCCTGGCTTTGTAAGATTGAGCAGTCTCCTGAGAATATACATCCCGTGTGTTGTACTTCTAGGACCTGTTACTTGGTTGCAGCCAATAAAATCGATCCTTGACTTCACCTAGAAGACTCTGAGTTTCTGTGGTCTAACTCAGGAAAGTACTCGAGGTCTTTGGGTGTGTACCCTGACACCAGTGGGTTACCGGATCGGTACCGGTTCTGAAAAACCCAGTACCTCAGGTCGATGGCTTTCATCAGGACCAAAAGTCTATTTTGTCTAATCCCTTCTTTAAACCAAACGGGACACTTTCCCTTGGATTTTCGAAGTTTTCTCTTAATAAAGAAAATAGTAGACTCTTTCCTTTTCTAGATGAGGCAAAACAAAAAAGGGAAAATATATATTGTATGTTTAATTGTAGTCCTAATACGTTCCCATTTTATCCATAACAATAAATGGACCCAATGTCTGGTTTTTATATCTATTTTTATTTAGATGCAAGCATATGTATATCATTGGAGTTGTTTGCATGTGTGAGTAATTCTAATTACTGCTCAAGGGGTCTGTGCGAGAATTGGTACTGCTAGATTTTGAGGTACTGCTATTTAAAATCTCCTTTTTCATATCTATTGCAATTTAAAAATAGATATATTGCTAATCTCCGGTTGACAAGTATTCTACTAAAAATTATACTAACATTTCCCTAAATTTATAATGACTAAATGATGACAATTTTTTGAGATGAGAAACAAGAGAAATCGGTAACGTCCACTCATAATAATAATAATCTAGTTTTTGGACACAATACAACATACTTGTCCAATGTGGTAAAAACGAGAATCTATTGTCACCCCTTTATCTTTTTAAAAGAACACACCAACTTTGTGTTTGTGTTAATAGGATACCTTAAATTACATTCCCAGAGGTCTGCATAGGTCTGAAGGGACCCCATTACAATAATGGGGTAACCCAGTAACCCTAAGAAGCTGGGTAGGTAATTAAACAACAACAATGGTTCTGTTGGGGTCACAATTACATTGAAAAACGTGTTGAATACATACAAGGAAAACAATATATCCATTGAAAGATATATCAGAAAAACGGACACTGACCACACAGGGAGAAAGGGTTAAATCTTTAGTATTCAACCTTTTTACGGATTAAATTCAAAATGACTTTAGGCAAGCTGTCCAAAAACAAACAAAGCATGGACTAAGAAAACATACAGTGAGTGAGTTGTGACTGGTGACTAAGTGTTCCCAATGTTTAAACAAACATACAGTAAATCATAGATATTAACAAAACAATACATCAAAGAATATCCTCTGTTAAGCACAATAGTCTCAGGAAGATGAATTATTTCTTTTGTTCTTTGGGACTCTGTACAGACGGATATATAGACAGAACGTCGACGTTTCGACCCTATGTGGGATGCGCTGATTTATGTGCATCAATGGCGGATCTTTATAAGGACTGGAATATACTGGGACAACCTCGATATTTGTGGGTGTGTCATTCGTCTATTCTTCAACTTGGGTAGGAGATGTGTCAGCCAACAGACTCACATGGTGTGATTGACACAATCTTTCTTAATTCTTTGTATCTATTTTCAGCACCAGCCGGTGGGAAGATTGTTGGGCACGGAGCCGTCTTGGCGATTGCTCAGGCAGGCAGGTCGGGTCGTCTTATTCCGAGAATCCGTTTTTCTGATATATCCTTCATTGGATATATTGTTTTCCTTGTATGTATTCAATACGTTTTTCAATGTAATTGTGTCCCCAATAGGTCTGTAGGGAGACGGGATACTAGCATTTCTTTTCAGAAAAGAAATAGCCTGGAGTAGGAGAAAGTGAGGAAATACAGGGGGGTCTGAGACAGTTATAAGATTTTAAGTACATTCTAGAATGGCCCCTGAATTGTGATAGTCTTTGGGTTTCAGTTCCTATTGACATCCATTTCAGCCTGCATCTGCATGGAGTGGAGAATGCTCTCACGTTTTAAAGTGGCGTTCGCTGCCTGTTGGTCTTTATTAGTTATGAGAAAGTTTGGGAACGGTCTTGTGTTGCTGCCCCTGGGCAACTGAGGGCCTCATTTATGAGAACCCTTGCACCATCGGAACTTCACTTTTTGTGAAGTTCCGTGGCGCTGAAGCCTGCGTGATATTTATCAGGCAGCACTAAGCCACTTTTTTTGGTGTACTGCTGCCTGATAAATATCAGTCACTTTGCACGTAAGAGGGGAGAGGGTAAAAGACTATACTCTACCACCCCGAACCCCCGAAAAATCTCAGTTAAACACACTGTGAGGGGTGGAGAGCACAAATAACACATACAACGAAACAGAAAAACTCATCTGTTTAGAAAAACTGCCCTCACTCACGTACCGAAGTATGTGACATGCTTCATCATTGGGCCTACTTACAATACGCCCTGGTGTAGCCACACTCAGGGTGGAGCATAAGGGAGGGGTAAAAATAATAAAACACACACAACAAAACATAAGACCACAGAACTCAACACGTAACATACAAAGTGATAGAACAGTGCATATCACCAAGTGATTGGAACTAGTGATGCGACATAAAGTGCAGTTGAATAAGGATGTGATTTAAAAATGGTTAGAGGATACCAAACCAAACTTTATTACAAGGTTCCCCCACCAGGATTAAAAAGAAAAAGGATGGGTAGTGTCTAGAAGAGAAAGTGAGGTTTCTCAAAACACCCTTCCTGGTATTGCTAGTGTCAACATGTTTCGACCGACTTACTGTGCCTGCCCTGGTCACCCCGGTCTTCTTCAGGACTGATGTCGCTCCTAGTACCTCTTAAGGCCCCGCCGTATTTCGGTTGGTATGCCACAGAAAACACGAGCCGGTCTAACTAGATCCTGGCCCCTTTAGTCACGTGTGGAAAGTGCTCCCAAAGGTGCCTGCGCTGGCGCCAATTGCGGGGAGGCGCAGGGGAAAAGGACAGGAATGCGCCATATCTTATAGATACAGCGCATTCCTGCCCTCTTCTTTTTCCGTAGGGAAGCGCAGCAGGAAGGCCTGCTGCATTTCCCTACGGCAAAACCAATGATTCATTGTTTTATTATTTGTGTTACTCTGTATTTCATGATAAAATTAAATAAAAAATGTCATCACAAAAAAAATATTAAAGGAGGCCCTGAGTGCGTTATAATCCAATCTTTGTGGTGCCCCCTGGGGTATTATAGATATAGATGACATCAAGGTTTATAAATTGAAAGAAACTCTTGGTTATGTTGTTGTTTACCCACGTTTTAAATTAGTTCATATAAAACGAATGTGATGTTCTCAGCATGACTAGGTTCTTAGACTTAATCGTACCTTTTAATATTTTTTCAATGTATAGGTTCACTGTTGGTTTTGTTAATGGTGAAAAATTCAGCTGGAGTTAAGTACTAGATGTGAGATAAATCGGATGTTTTTATGTGGGTTCTTTTTTAAAGCAGAGAGACACCCGATCCTAAATTTCATAATGTTGATCAAATTGTGATCATCAGCGAAATTGTATTTTTGATCTGGTTGGGCAGAACCGCAGATTACTGTTTCCCTGGGGATGTTATCATTCAGTCCTTCGTGGGCTGTGCCCAGACTGTAGATGCTACGTTGTTCTTTTTGCAGTAGATTGTATTTCTGCATTTATATCTCCGTGCTCTAGAGTTTTAAGAACACTCATCTCAAATCCTCAGGCGGGGGCCGAGAAAAAGGAGTGGAGCAAAAAAAGTATGTTTACCCTGCTAATTCCCGTAGGAATTTTAGACAAGACTCCAGCCTGAAGCACTGGACAGAATTACACCAAATTTGGCATAAAGGTTGGTCTTGTTTTGTTATTTGGTGTAAATCCATTCCGAAGTGCTGATATCTGATTGGCTGCCAACCCTTCAAGCAGGATGTGCTGGCATTCATCTTGGCACTTGGCTTCATCTGAGTCCTAGCAAAAAAAAGTTGAAAAAAAAAGAAAAAGGGGCAGAGTAGGAACACCTTGACCCCCTGGCTCTGGTCCTGGGGTCTCAGTGGGACCCCACAAGGGCAGACAAGAATTGCCATGAAATCACAAAGGAGCCGCAAATCAAGGGCAAAAATTAAATAAAAAACAACTGCAGTCTCCCATGCTTCTTTACATTGAAGCCCCCAGGTAAGTCAGGTCCCAGGGGCATGGAGCCATTAAAAATTAAAGGAGGGGAGCACACAGGGCCCCATCTTAGGGCTGTTTTTAACCCTGGGGACCACCACCATCCTGGGGCTTTATTTAAATATTGGAGGTATCCCGGAGAGAAGACACAGAGAAGGAGGCTGATAGTGGGCAAGGACCGAAGGAGGAGGAGAGGTGACCAAGGAGAGAGGGAGAGGCATGGAAGACAGACAGGAGTATCAGAAAAAGTGACACCAGAGCAGGCAAGCAGCACCCGGGCGGGACAAGCGGTACAGCAGCCTCCATTAAACAGGCTCAGTGTCTCCTCAGGACTGCCAGGCGCTGCATGTCATGGACTGTGCCAGAGCTTGTCCTGCAGCCAGGCTCCTGGTGTCTCGGTATCAAACTCTGTGCCCTCCCAACCCTGGTACCTAGCTCTTTGCCCTCTTTGTCACAGGCCCCACATCCTCCCCGCCCCCTTGCCACCTGGGATTTCCAGACCCGCCTTGATGCGAGCCAGGAAGTCTCTGCCAGAAGACACACAGAGCTAGGCAGGCACTACCAGGACTGGTGTCTTTGGACCTACATGGACCCGACCAAGACCTAGACAGTGACCCAAAGCAAGTACAAGCGGCTCGCCGAAGTGCTATGGTGGCTTGAGTTCCAGTTCTGGGCCCAGTGCAAGGGAGGAGCTGCAGACACCAGCCCATTGCCAGTCCCTCTCCCACACTACCTCTCTGTCTCTGTCCTACATCTCTGGCAATCTCGAACCCAGTTGACTGCCAATCTCTCCCACCCCTCTGCCTGTATCTCTCCCATGCCTCTGTCCATGTCTGATCCAATGCCACTGCCACTCTCTGTCCCACACTTCTGTTAGCTTCTGACATCCACACCACACCAGACCACACCACATCCAATCATGGTCTCACACCTCTGTTCATCTTTGTCCCACTGCCTGGTCTACCTCTGTCCCACACTTCAGTTGACATCAGTTCCAACCTGCTTGCCCAGGTCTATCATTCTTGCTCATCTGTCCTTTCCCCATCTCTGCCTCACAACATTGTCCAACTATGACCTAGTTCACTGCCAATCCATAGCACACTAGTCCACCTGTGTATCCCCAGCCCCTCTCTACATGCCATTGCCATTGTTGACTGCAACACTCTCTCAGTCTCTGTCCTGACAAGTATCCCATGCCACCCACCATATGTCTCACTCTTCCCTATCTTCATCTCTCCCTCCTCCTCCTCAGGCCGCTTTTCCTCGACTTTCTTGCATTCAAAATTGCCTGTGAACAGCAGCACGCAGTTCTCCTGTGCGTTCTCATGTTCTAAATCACATGGGAAGGGCACCACGCGGTACACATGGTCACTGCCATGTTTTTTTTCTGCTTCCTGTTATGGTGCTGGCCCCAAAATGTGATCTCTCTTTCATCTATGTAATTCTCCCCCTTCAAAATTAATCTACCCCTCAATTTAATTTTTTTTATATAGGGCGTGTCTTTTTGTTTGTGTATTTTCCGTTTTAGAGAATATTTTTGTGTGTTTTTTGTAGCTTTTTGTTTATTATCTGTTTCCAATTTTTTCTTCTTTCCTTTCCTTTTTTTCAAACTCACCCAGCGCCATGGCAGAGGCAGGGTGGCTACATTGCAGGCAGTGCTGCCACACAGTTGTACAGGCCTGTGTGATCTTTGGTGAGGAGGAGGTGGCAGCACTGTTTCTTTTCTGTGCAGCGCCACCTCCCCTCCATGCTGGCAGCAGGCGGCAGGCCCGGTAGTGGATAGCCCCTGCGGGGGCAGTGCTGGGGGGTGGTACGCAGGTGCGTGTGACACACCAGCATGGTTTAGTGCACCGACCAGCAGCTAACGCACCGCTGCTCAACCGGTTAGGCATCGAGATTTCGCAGCTTAGTGAGTATTAATAATTTTTTTGTTGCGTGTTCTACAATGCTAATATTTTGGTTCTAAATAACATGCTGCTCACAGGCAGAGGTAAGTTGGAATATTATTGTGTGATCCACTTTCTATTTTCTGATAGGCAGGTGCTCAGCGCTACCTAATATTACTTATCATTGGCGCTCGCTTTGGCTGATTCTTTGAGAAGCCTTTGCAGACTGTTCTTCTGTCACTGTCAGTGAATCAGTGATATCAGTGAGTACTGCATTCTCTCTGTGACTTTGTTTATGTAGCTCGCACAGTTCCAAGTAATTCCATAGCGATATCGATATGTAGTGTGCATCTCTGCATTCCGAAAAAGGGAGACTGAGTTACTCCGTGTAGGGGGTTGAGAAGTGGGAATAGTCAAAGATCATTCACAGCAAGCCATTAGTTCCAAATGCAGTTATTGTTAAGGAAATGCGGAGTAGGGATTTCAGGATTAGTATAGGCATCTCAACACTGCTCATGCTCTAACAGTTGAGTTCACAAGAGAGTGGCTGTGGTCACCATGAACAGCCCCCTCTAATGTAGAGTAAAAGTATGAGGTCCTACTCCCATTGTATTTGCCAACCAACACCATATATCCTTCATTGACCATTATCCCACCCCTGGCTTTTCTAACTTTGTGAACTAATCAAATACCCAGGTGATATTTTTGTTAGGCGATACTGAAGTGCTAACTGAACTGTGATGATATATTGCAGTTGTATTTGGGATGGCGTATCTGGCATCTAAAATATGTAAAAAGTTGTATTCTAGCCACCCAGAACACCAGTGTTTCTGGCTCCAGTGCCACTGCTGGAGGAGACAAGTCAGTTTGAGGGGATAAGTGGCAGCAGGGATAAGCACTGGTAAGTCACATAATTTTTTGCCATTACTATACTCATTAGCTAGTATCAGGGTGTCTGCAACATGTCACCGTGACCCCCCTACCTTTGCCAGCTGCAGCGGTGGTTATTATGGCCTCTTCTCCCTGTAACTGAACTCACCAAAAACTCACATAATGAGCATTGATGGTCATGAGGGAAACATGATACAAAGGAAGGTTAAAAGTAAGTAAATGGTATATGAGGGAAAGTTTGGGTGGGTGAAAGAAGGATACTTGGGTGGGTAAAGGGATTGATGAGCGAAAGCAGGGTTAGTAGAAAGATGGATAATTGAATGGATGGATAATGGATTGGAAATTTTGTTGAAAGACTGTATGAGATAAAGTAAAGCTTAATCATGGTGGCTGTGGGTGAATTAGAATGAAAGGATGGAAAATAGATACCATTGAACTCCTGCCAACAATCTATGAACAGTTATCTTTCAAATGTTTGCTACAGTCAAGAAGCGTCAATCAAAAATATTCCATGAAATCCCCAAATATTACTGAGTTTTTATATTTTAACACTAGCTATATTTCCTTTACACCACTTTGTTTTCAGTTCATTCACTTAATAATCCAATTTATGTACTTCTCTTGGAGAACATTTTTAATGTAATGTCTTCTGATTAATTGTATGTATTGTTTATTGACACCCATTTCATTTCAATAAAAACATTTCTGAACTTAACAATATTCCATAATGTAGAGTCCAATGATTTCAATGATGTTTATATATTCTAGTTGGTACAGTCAACACCCAATCCGGAAAGTACCGCCGACACGTGTTTCGTCAGGCCAGTAACTTTTTCAAGTCTAAGGCAGCGGTGTTATGGCAGGCTGTTAGAGTCCAAAAAGAAACTTTGTACTATCCAAGACGTGAAACTTCAACTGTCACAAGGTCCAGAAATAATAAAGGACATCTGTATTGCCCTCTTGTGGTCCAGCAATGCGTAAAAAACACTTAAACGTAAAGTATGTCCACCTCAATTGACTTCACTTCATTACGTTGTTTACTGGGAAGATGCCACACAGATGTACAAGAGTTTTTAATGTATTATTCCCCCACAAGAGGACAATACAGATGTCCTTTATTATTTTTGGACCTTGTGGTGATCACCGTTGAAGTACTCCTCAATTTGTGTATTTGTATGTATTGATAAAATTGTTTTTTTTTGGTTAACCCAAAGAGTGAGCACAATTAAGACACTGGGGACAGACAGTGTGCAGATGAAATTTAGACTATAACCGTTTTGCTTTTGTGATGTAGCTTCCATCAACTGCTGTTACCTCCCTCAGTGACAACACCACCAGGGAATTGCTGCACCACATTCTGCAGTTGATGGACTTCATTGAGAACAGGCTCACCACAATGGAGAATAGCCTGGACCAGCTCCAGACCGACATCCTCAATGCCCTCTGCTAGCCCTTTTTACATTTTTGTTTTGATGGGAGCGGCTTGTTTTTTTGGGGCTGTGTGGAGATGGTGGGAAGGGAGTTGGGACTGGGATTGACTTTTTTTGGACATATTGAATTTTGAGACACTGGGGCTTGGGTCAGTTTTGTTTGGGGAGAGGGTTGGCCATGATGTGTAGGTGGGTTTCTTTGTAAAAAAGAAAGGGGGAAACTATTTTATTTAATAGAAATTTATGCCTGAAGTAGTTTGTTTTACTTTTGCTTTAAACTGCTGCCTTCAGCTTTTACGCAGCCTTTTTATGTGCTGCTGAGAGAGAGTGTAGCACTTAGTTATAAAGGGTTATACTTTTCTAACTATCTTGACCATTAGTGGGAATGTTGCCAACACTAGGCCAGGGCAGTGAACTTCACTCCGTTTGTGGAGTTTACAGAGTTTTCTGCACTCCGCAATCTGGGGAGCTTGCGTAGTGCAGAAAACTCTGCTTTGCGATGTGCATCAGAGTTTCATCCCTGCCCGCGATCGCGAACGATAAGTTTGCGATTGTGAAGGGTAAGTTTGTGAGCGCGAGCTGCCGCTCGGGTAGAATTTCTACCTGAGCGGCAGGAATACCAGCACAAACTGCAGTTTTTTGTAACTTTGCGTACATTTGCGTAGCAAAACTCCATGAACTACGCCCAGACCTAGCCAGGCCTAGCAAATGCACTGCTCTCCATTCCACATAGCTGAGTACCAGGCCTCAGACTCTTGGCTTACCATTGAACTGAAGTCCATAACGTCTTGCTGTTGATGAGGCAGTCCCGTCCTGAGTTCTTCTATCCTCCCCCTGAGTCCTGACTCTGAGTAACTCCATCCTAGCCCAGTCATCATTATGACCTGAGAAAAATAGATGTGTAGAACACTGCTGTTGAAGAACAAGAGGTGAAAATGATTTGCAGTATTTTGCATAGGTTATTGTTTGTTTACTAAAGTGACTTTCCTGGTCTCTAAAGAATCTAAAAAAAGCAGAGGATCCTGCGTTTAAATATGGCTAAGTGTGAAAGGGCCAATCACCTCCAGGGAAAAAAATTATAGCCCATCACTTAGTACCCAAACATTTTCCCTGTATAAGAGTTCAACACACCCTCCCTCCCTGTCAGCCACCACATCAATCATCACTCACAGTCACTCGATAATCTGATCTCTTATTGATGCATTGGTTACTTGTTAGAATCCAAGTACGGTGGTAGGTACACTATGCAAGAAACAGATTGAAATATGGCATTCTTGTAAATTAAATGATTGCCCGTGGCAGCCATCATAAATGATGAAAAAAACAGAAGTATAATAGGAGTGGACCATACAGGTTAATTAATTTTCACTAAGTAAGTTTGTTAAGGCTAATAACCTCCAGGGAAAATATGACCACCCACCACTATGGCCCCAAATATTGCAAATTAATAATCTCAGGCAAGTTCCCCCATTACAGTACAATACTCTCCCTCACTGTGTGCCACCACATGAATCATCAATCATCACATCTCTCACACAATTACTCACTCCATTGCAATAGTTGTAGTTACTTCTTCCAATGAAAGAACAGGTAGTTTAGATATTAGGTATGCAACTTTGATGCAGGCAACTTATTGGAATATGGTATTGGCACCCAGTCTTGTAAATCACAATCTTCTGGGGCAGACATTCTAGTGCTAAGTGATGAAAAAAAGGGATAGGCAATAGGCATGCGAGGGGGCAGTCATTGTCTCCAATGTCATGAAGGAATTGTGGAGGCTTCTACAATGCACATTGGTGTAACTGCAATCCAGAAATATCTGTGACTCAAAAAATGGTGCGACAGCATAAATCTGACACAAATTGTTTTTTTTTCTAATAGCTATTTTTTTGTTGTTGCAAAGATAGAAGTTCAAGGAGAAATAATTAAAAAGTTCTATAGGGGCACTGGCATACTTAGTACGGAAGTAGAGTTCATCCTCATCCTCAAACTCAGGTGGTTCACCCAGAAGTTGACCAGCTAACACATTTGATTCTGTTTCAGACCAATCAGCCTCCTCCTCCTTCTGTACTGTTTCAGGAATGGTGTAATTGTGTGGTATAAAATGTTGATTACATTTGATCATAGTCAATCTCTCAATGTTTAGAAGCACAAGACTGATCCTTCTCACTGTAACAACCGCACCAGCTGCACTGAACACATGCTTAGCAGACACACTGGTGACAGGACAAGCCAGATACGTTATTGCCTGCCTGATGAGCTCTGGCCATTGGCACATCTTCCCATACCAATACATCATTGGATTTTGACCCACACAGACCTCTTTTCGATCATCCAGATACTCCTGGAACATTCTGTGGATGTTCATTGGTGCTGCCACTTGCTCAACCTGTTTTGCTATTGCCTCTGTGCTGGACTTGAGTTGCTAATTGAAACCAATACAATCCAGGGGTTGGGTCCGGTCCTTCTGTTGCTGTTGCTGCTGGTGTTCTGGTTGATGGTGTTGTTGGCTGCTGTGAGACAAGACTGCCCTCTCTGGAAGTTGAAGGCGGCATCCCAGAACTGTGGGGTAAGACTCGATATTCCAGTCATTCTTCTTCCAAATCTATAATCCACCTCTTATATTTTAAAACAGCCCCTTCAGTAAAAGGAATTAAAGTGGGCAGAAGTTATTTGTACTGTGGATCAAGTAGTGTGGCACAGATGCACTCGTTGGACACAATGATGTCATGTTGCAGCCTTGCCTTGGAAGCCAAGTAAAGGATTAAGGTCTCAACCAAGGCATGCGCTTGTGTGTTTTCATTCACACTTGTGGGGCGAACCTTTCAGACACCTTCTTTACCTGGTCCTGTGGGAGGTGCAACAATGGAATAGGTTGGCCCATCATACTGTCCTTCTTGCTAACTGCTTGTGACTCAAAGGGGAATAGTATCTGTATCAGGCATTTGACTGGGCACCCTTTGTCCACATCCATGGTCATAGCTTTCCAAACTACATCCTCTGCCCTTTGAATGACATAGTCATTGATCTGTTTGTACTGCTCAAACAGACATTGTAATATGTACTAGTTGGAGTTCCAACATGTTGGCACCTCCTGTATCAGGGCTTTAACTGGTGCTCTATTATTTCACTGAATAATCCAAAACTACTTCTGGGCTTTAAAAGAATAGCCAACATGAGTGTAGATTGTTCTGCAGGTGGTCAGTATGTTGATGACTATGTCTTCTTTGCTGAGGAAGTCTTGCACCACCAGGTTGATCCAATGAGCCAAACGCAGGAACCTGAAATAGTCTCCGTCTGACAAGGCCTTGATTGTCTTAGTGCTATTGTCCATGGCAACAAATCCAATTCTGATACCTCTGGGTTACAGCCATTCATACACCTAGCTGTTAAATTCCTCCAAGATGTATACAGCTGTATGTGATTTCTCCATGCTGAGCATGGCCACTATTGAATGCCACTGAATGCGCTTAAAACTTTATGGAGGGCCAAGACCTGCAGATATCTTTTGCTTTACCCCCACAAAAGAGATCCAGTGTGCAGTGATACACATGTTTAGTTGTCTGACAATGGGTCCACATGTCTGTCGTCAGGTAGATGGTGTGAACAACACTTTGCTGCAAAGCTTGACCAACCAATTGCAGCACATCGTGATGCAGTGCTGGAACAGCAAATCTGGAAAAATAGGTCTGACATGGTACCTTCCATCTCCGGCAGGTGGCTGCCGCAAATTCTAAGAATCCCACCTATTCCACAAAAGAAAGAGGTAGGGGGTCAAGTGCTAACATCAGAGCCAGCTTTCCATTGTACAAACTTGCGGTTGGATGGTTCCGCTTGTAGGGCTCCTCCTACCTAAATATGCCTGTAATAGCTGTGTGGATTTTCTTCATTTCTGGGGCCACTGACACAGGCACCTTTTGAGAGGTAGATGGTGGTCACAGACTCAATGTGCATCGTGGCAGGGTAGTCACCGTATGCCAAGGTGTCTCCATCTCACTTAGAGTTTTCTTGTGCCATTGTGAAGTCGCTGAGATGGGTGATTCTACTGCTGCACTGCTGGGGACAAGGCTGCTTTGAATGATGATATCATCCTCTTCTTTCTCATCACAACCTTCCACAATGATTGGACTTGTAGCTGATGTTCCCCTGCTCTCCTCACCAAATATTGCAAATGGCAAATATTGGAGCTGGTGGCAGTGCTACCTGTGCCACATCACTCAGAGCAGGTTGAATAGCAATGTCAGACTCCTCTGTGTCACCTTCCAACATGACTACCTTATTGTTGCCGTCCTCCTCATCACCCCCTTTCATAAGTCTAAACCTTTCAGGAACTTTTCTTTTCTCTTGCCTCTACAGTTGTCTCAAGGACTCTGCCGGGGTCCACTCTATATCCCTATCATCATCATAAGTGGTACTTGGAGAAAGTGGTAGAGCAGGACCTTTCCATTCCTTGCTGGAGATCTGGGAGCCACTGATTCTAAAAGAGGAGGTTCTTGCTATTGCTGGCCAAGACTGCAGTCCACTCTGCTCTGTTTATAGAAACAATTGTGTACTACTTTTGCGAAAGGGACAAATCCAATTCAATGTTACTACTCGGCAGCATCAGCATGATTGTAGTGGCTGCCTCACTGACAGACATGGTTCTGGGCTTAGGTTGGATTTGTACTATTGATGCAGGCATGCTCCTCTCAGCTTTCTCGCTGGAGGCTGGTGCAGCAGGCACAAGCTTGGTAAAAAAGGTTCTGGTTGGCACGCCAGTGGTGGAAATCTGCTTCTTCTATTGCCCAATGACCACTTCCTTGGCAGCACCTTTCTTCAGGGCCATCCTGAAGCTGTTAGTTGGCGGTGGCACTTAGTTTCACAGACTGAAGAGATGTCCGTGTTGCGTAGTCAGTCACGTGTCATGTCTTCCAGAAGTCTTTCGTCTGGCAGTACTGTGGGTGATGTCTCTTCTCATGTGCACCTAAAAGCAAACAAGCAAGAAGAACTTCAGTGAAATGTGGTATTGTTGCAATTCAGCTAGTAGTACAAACAAACAATATAACTGTGGGTGGTTACTTAAGTTCTTAGAAATAATTAGCAATACAGTGTCTCCATTCATAAAACCACACCAAAATAAACTTTCATGGGTACATTCAGGAAGGATAAGAAAGCAATACCATACAGATACAACTGTTTGTTTTATGTGCATCAAGTTAGGATGTGGAATACAGGAAAGTGCACACTTGAATCATCCTTAGACAGGTAATGCTGTTGTACACATATAGCAGATGGGGAGAAAAACCCCCACAATTACAATTTAAAAAAATTAAGATTAAAACAATTTAAATTTAAAATAATTACATAAAAAATTAAATTAAAAAATACAATATTAAAAAAAAAATTAATAAAGACATGCAGGCCTATGGCTAAAGCACACTGGCCGCCTACACAAAATGGCCACTGACCACATGGCCAACCAGCAAGCAAGGAGGTATGACCACAACAAAGAAGACATGTAGGACTACGGCAAAACACACTGGCTGCCCACACAAAATGGCCACCAGCCAAATGGGCACAACAACAAGCAAGTAGGCAAGGACAGCAAAGAAGACATGCAGACCTATGACTAAAGTACACTGGCTTCCTAAACAAAATGGCCAAGACCACATGGTAAAACAGCAAGCAAGGCGGCATGGTCAAAACAAAGAAGACATGCTGGCCTATGGCTAAAAGCACACTGGCTGCCTAAACAAAATGTCCACCAGCCACATGGTCACAACAAGCAAGAAGGCATGGGTAACAAAGAAGAAATATAGGCCTATGGCAAAAGCACTCTGGCTGCCTATGCAAAAATGGCCACCGACCACATGGTGAAACAGCAAGCAAGGGGGCATGCCCATAACAAAGAAGACATGCAGGCCTATGGGTACTGACTACACAAAATGGCCCCTGGCCACATAGTAGGGGAACAAAGACAAATGATGGCCTATGTCAAACAACTCACACACTCGCCAGACAAAGGAGGCATGAACTGGTAACAGAATAAAGAACATTAATTCAGCAACACTAGAAACTAAATGAACTGGGCTTCCTGTATAGCGTGCGTCAACAAGCGCTATATTAATACAAACCTTTGTTCTCCTCTATCCTTCTGCTATCATTCCAAATCCAAATAAACGACTAACCTATCCACCACTTAAAATGGACTTGCATGTTTCACTATACTAATTCAACACTAATCATCTAAGGGTCCCGGAGTAGCGTGCTACTCGCCGAAAAAGCGATTCGACGCCTCGTCAGGGGTAGTAAGCGCTATATGAATATAAATGCAACAATACAATACAATACAACAACACACATCCTCCAAAAGCATCATATATAATTACTACACCTATACACTCTATGCAGAAAAAAATTTGAAATACCCCTAAAAATAAATTTTGTGATTTATTCCAATGCCATCCATGGCTGAAATTGTGTTTCAATTCAACAGACACCACAGAAACAGTTGCTTCATTCACCCATGACTAGTACTAGCCTACTGGCTAGAAGGCCCATTGGCAGACTAGGCCACATAGTGAATTAAATCAATATTGTAAACGTATTAAAAAACAAAGAGAAAATGTACTGAACTGTGAAACTTTTTTCCTTTACAAAAGAAGACAAATTACATGCAAAAAATAACTAGGCCCCTACTAAAACTGTAGGCCACCCACAACAATACATTTTAAAAATCAAATAAAAGTACAAACAATGCCAGTTGCATGCTCCCAATCAAGCAAACAACACCCTTATAGAACAGATTTTCAACTGATCTTTCCAGCTCCAAATCCCAATGAAAAGTGACCAGGAGAGAGACAGGGCGCTGGGAGGAGCCTGTTGGACAGGTACAGGAAGTTGGAGTCTCTGAGGCACTTTCTTTCTGTTTGAAAAAACTGATTTAAAAATAGCTTGGTTAAAAAAAAACCAACTCCAATGGTCAGTTGGAGTTGAAAATCCACTCAAAAGCTCTCAGCTGCATCTCGTGCACAAATACTGCTGGTGTGCTCTATTTGCGATTCGCGATCAGCAGTAGATTGGTGCCGTGGGGCCAGAAGCCATATGAGTGAGCTCGATATCTCGCAGGGCCTACTATAAAGCATCTTTTCAGGCCTGCCACTGCCAAATCAACTTTTTGCTAGGTCTTAAACATCCTTTTTAATTACTACAAGTCACCCCTAAAGCATGCCTTAAAATCCATAAGGCAGGGTGCAATGTATTTAAAAGCAGGACATGCATTTTTAAGGTTTTACATGTCCTGGCGCTGAAAAACCTCCAGAATCGTTTTTCAGTGTGTCAAGGCTGGCTCTCCCGTAGGTTAATACTGATTTACACTGTTAAATTTACTAAGTCTGAAGTTGATTTTGGGAGCAGCTAAAAAAATAGCTCAGGGACTCATTTTTATAGTAATTTAAAATCCAGCCGAATGGTCAGATTTTATATTGATATTTTGGAAACTATAGTTTCAGAAAATTGGCCTTTTCTTGCCTAAAATCAAAAAGCTTTCCGGCCAGTGTCCAGCTTTTACCTGAACTCTGATGGCTCTCCTTTGATGAGATGTGTTTTTCTCCTAGACAGCAGACAAAGGGCTCTGAGGGGCATATTATCAAGGGGGTTTATCTCCGCTTTTTTGGCTTTAAAAGCCAAGAAAGCGGAGATAGAATTATCTCCCTATTACCAAGCTGTCGCTAACACCAGTTAGCGACAGCTAATAGGAGATTGCGACCATCTTGGGCCCCGCTTTGCATGTCAGTGATATTTATCACTAATGACATGCAAAGTGGGCGTGCCAAGATGTTAGCGACTGGAAACAATCTCTAACATCGCTATCTCCTATTACCAACTTTTGGAGATAGTCGCGCTAAGCGCGAATATCTCCTAAAGCTAACACCTGCCCAGGAGCAGTTCTTAGCCATGTTATCCAATGGGAGGTGGATAACATGGCTAAGAGAATTTGCTCAATAATGCATGAATATCGCTGACTTTTCAGCGATATTCATGCATTGCGGCCGTTTTTTATCGCATTTGCGATAAACCTTGCTAATAGCAAGGTTTATCTGCGATAAAAATCGCCGATTTGCGGCGATAATTTTTGTCTCTAAACAAGTTCGAGACAAAAATTATCGCTAGTTGTTGGTAATATGCCCCTGAGTGTTTGGAGTGGGACTCCTTTCTTGAAAAGATGGCCCTGAAGCTTTTGGTCAGCCCCTACTTGAGCTTCAAAGGATGCCTACCTAGTCACTTGCAGATGGCGTTCACACCTAGGCCTGCCCCCTTTTTGTTTCTTGAGTCAGACTCACCAGACTTGCTCTAAACCCAGTAGTATGGGAGCAACTAATCAGAACTGGTTTAGGAAGTGGACAAAGGCTACACTCCACCCACAGAATGGCACAGACCATAAAAAGTATCTCCACAGATATCTCATCAGGAAACTCTTGGGCCTGTGAAGAATCTGAAAAAGCACTGCCCTGCAGTCTGAAGAATTTGAAAGAAGACTGGACCTGCTTCACTTGAACCGAGGACACCAAAAGTGACTCTTAGGGTCAGTTAGCTGACCTTCTGTTTGAGCTATACGGACACAAAAAGTTAACAGAAGTCTTTATTCTTGCAACTAACCAGTTCCAACTGGACCTGACCTCGACCCTGCTGCTGGCTTCTGCTGGAGTGAGTCCCAACCCCAAAGTGGTGCCCCCCCAGTTGCTGGAACTTTGACTGGTCTTAGAGTGTACTCTCCTGTCCCCAAACTGGAAGAATTAAGACTATGAAACTTAGCTAGCTTTCTGACCTGAGAACTGACGGAGACCAGAATCACAGCTGCAGGCAAATAATCTCCTCAGACTTTGCTGGTTTGCCCTGCTGAAGAAAAACAACTTCCAGAAATGTTTCTAAGTCTGAACGTAGAGAGTTTTATCCAATCAATATTGATGTCTTCCTTAGCACAGACTTCGGATTTTGCTAGATTAGAGCTTTCCCATCTTCATCGACAACTGCACCGGGTCTCTGTTTTCCAGCCTTTGTAGATCCCCGCTTCAGAACCAGCTTGCCGCTTTCCCCACTAATGACTAATTAACTACCACTTTTCCTCCATAAAAGTTTCTAAGTCAGAAGGCAATTTTTCCACCGGGACAAACATTGCCCCTGTAGCTGACCCACACTCCAACACAGTCTGGCTTATCTTTCGACTTTGACCTGGTCTAGAGTGTCCAGATACTCACAGTTGGTGCCTTATGCTTTTTGGCACTATTTTAATTTTTTCCCCAACAAATTTTATTGCATTTCTTGTCATCAAACAGCCCAACGGGCTCAATATAAATAGAGGTATTTTTTCATGAAATAATATTGCATTGCATATTAATAGTAACACAACTATAACATTATAACTCGCTGCAATATTACTTGTCTGTGTCTCACTATGTTTTCCCCAGGTGACGTCCATGCTCCTATAATGGCGTTTTGCTACATATATCACACTACTGGATCGTATGTCTGCACTTCAATATCTATGGCATTGTCAATCGACATTGAACGTTCTAGGATAAGGCCTCGAGAATCAGCACATCGCCGTCATATATTCGTTTGTTTTTGAGGGCATCCATGCGCTTGAAAAACAAATATCTCCAGCCTCATACAGAAATTCATCCCCTTTTTCCATGCACTCACCAAGGGTGCTGTATTGGACCTCCATAATCTGGCTATGTCCTGTTTAGTGAGTGTTAGACTTAGCCATAGGAGATGGCGCTTATACTTATTACCACTAATCTCATCTGTGATATGCAGCAGTGTTAACCTATTGGACCTAGAAAGTCCCCACACCAGGACCTCTGCGAGGAACACGATTATCCTTGTCCTGAATCTATATAAAGCTGTACATGTCCACACTGTGTGTAAATGTAAATGTAAATGTAAATGTTTTTGAGCTTGTAAAGCGCACTGCTACCCATCCATAGGTCTCCTGGCGCTGTATAACTCTGGGGAACCCATCCTGGCTTTCCCTGTGGGATGGTCCCTTGCTGGGAATCCCCAAGGTGGAGCCAGGCATCCCCGGAATTGGTGGGGCTGTTGTGGAGATTAGGCAAGCTAATGCCCAGAGTTGCCGAGTGGAACCCTGATTAAAGTAAGCACCGAAGCGAGAATTATCGAGTCCGCTGACCAAGGTCCACGACCCTGCCGCGTCGGGAATTGAACCCTGGTCCCGGGCCAACTTCTGCTCTCGGGCCTGCCGCCTCTAACCAGTGAGCCACACTACTCCTCATTTTTCTGGCAACGCAAGCATAGAAGGGATTCTATAATTCCAGGTTCCCAGCAACCTATATTGTGTGTAATAGGCCCTGCGTACGTACTTGAATTGAATCAACCTTAGAGGTGATGAGATGGCTGCCCTTCGCGGAGACTCCAGGGCTTCTCTCCAATCACCTGTATCAAGGAGGCCAATATATGTCTGGCATGCTGTCTTTAGGGTCTCGAATGTGGTATTGCTATGTGTAATGAGAAATTGAAACATTTTCGACATCTGGTGGTCACCTAAGTCACATATTAAAAGCTTACCCTCCAATGGATTAAAGTTTGGGAGCGACTTAATTGTGCTTATGTATGGCATTATGGTGTGGCGGAATTGTAGGTATCTAAAAAAACTGGGAGTGGGACATTGAATATTCTTCTCTTAGTTCTTGGAATGATTTGACCATGAGGCGGGCATTATTCTTCAACAGTAGAAATCCCTATCTGATCCTACCCACGAAAACCCTGGCGATCTGTCAGGTGGGGCAAACGTCGATGCCGCCATAGCGGTGTCTCAACCCCATCATGTAAGTTTCACTACTCTAGTGGCAGGCAGCAGGGCCTGGACATCAGACCTACTGTATTTGTAAGAGATTAGTGTGGGGTCCTCGAGTAGCCATCGCTCCATGGCATAGGCATCGTCCATACCACCAGTAGTTAAGAACCTGCAGATGCGAGGTTGAATGATAGGATTGAACATCCGTGGCTGCGATACCACTGAGATATGTGGACTGGAAGGACATGTGCAGAGCTACTCAGGATGCCCCAACACCCAACAGGAACTGTCCTAGTACGCCATTTACTTGACATACCAGGAAAACAAGACTGGATAGTGGTGGTTTGGTAGATGATAAATTAATCGCAGGAGAGAAATCACCTTGAATATGGCAGAACTCCAATATAAGGATAATGGCAATCGCATCCAGGATTGTATATCTGTCCATACCTTTTTGGCCATGATACCTAGGTTGTGGTCCCATGATATCTTCTGATCATCTATTAAAAAAACTCTAGATATTGCAGCCCCTCTAAAGCCTGCGGTAGGTCAGCCGCTCATCCACTATACTAGAGCGTTCCACGCAATGGACAAATAGTAGATTTATGAATATTCAAATGGAGGCTAGATGTTTTACTGAATATACGCATTATCTGTAGAATTCTGGGACCTAATTTATGTGGGTCTGTAAGAAGGAATAGAATATTGTTTGCATATGATGCAATGTGATCTGAGATTTGTTGTCCATTCGAAGCCCCTAACCAGGGCATCTTTACGGACACAGACTGCCAGGGTTCAATTGCCAGCGCAAACAGTAGGCGAGATAAAGGACACCCCTGTCTAGTACAGTACCTAACTGGAAAGGGAGGAGAGACACTACCGACTACCAGTACGGATGCAGTCAGAACTGTGTATAATAACCGAATATATGTCAAGAAGCGCGGGCCAAAGTTCAGCCGTTTCAGCAGTGCAAACAGATATGTCCAGCTGACTGAGTCAAACGCCTTGCCCATGTCTACCAGTAACAAGGTAGCTTGCCTGCCAAATCGGTCAACTGCTGCTATTGCATTGTGGACCCTCCTGATGTCATGGGGCATAAAGCCTGACCGATATGGGTGGATAAGATCTGGCATTTGTATTATTAACCTGTTTGCGACGATTTTGGCCAGTAATTTTGTTTCTGTATTCAGAATTGATATCGGGCGGAAAGAGGCGTGTTGTTCAGGGGGTTGGCCCGTTTGAGGAAGACCACTATCTGCGTGCCTCCAGTCTGGGGTAGTCGAGCCATCTTGACTGCTTCTTGGATGACATTGAGGAAGTGAGGCCCCAACTGGGACGCATAGACCTTGTACAATTCACTGATGTGCCCATTGGGTTCAGGTGCTCTGCCGGTCCGTAGCCCTGACACCACCATTGTCAGTTCTTCCAGAGTGATAGGTGTTTCCAAGGCCTTTTGCGTGTCATCAGACATGTTCCTCTGAGGTATATTTCCGCGAAAACTCTCAATTAAAGGGGAACTGATAGTCTCCTTAGGTGTGTATGGGGCCTTATAGAAAGCAGAAAAGCTTCACGCTAGCTCAACCTGATCTGTAAGTATTGCTTCTTGTATATTGCACACTGCAGGGATATGAACTGGCTTGTCTGCAAAGACCCCATAGGAGTTTCCCTGCCTGATCCCCCATTGGTAAATTCTGCTCTGAGACACCAACCACTCACATCGTGCCTCCTCCATCAGCTCCCCTTGGTACTGTTGTTGGGCTAAGCAGAGCTGTCTTTGTGTCTCGTGTACTCAATGACACTGTACCTGTCTTTCCAGCATTATGATACGGGCCTCCAATTGTAATAGTCTATGTTTGCGGTGCTTATGTTCTGCAGCGCAATAGCTAATGTCTACCCCACAAATGGTGGGTTTCATTGCCTCTCACAATTTATCTGGAGAAGAGGCTGTCTCTGTGTTAAAAGTAAGGTATTCCTTCAGTGCTTAATGGATGAGGATTCAATAGGACTGGTCCTGTAGGTGATATGGAGAGAGTCTCCAACGAAATGGGGCTCTATCTAGGCCCATCAAGAGCTGCACCGCAATCAGAGAATAGTCCACCAACCCACAAGGCAATATTATGGCTTCTGATACTCTGTGGACATAGCAGTCTGGGATAAAAATGTAATCTATCCTGGAGAAGGTGCTGTGGACTGGGGAGTAGTAAGTGTATCCTTTACCATGTGGATAATGATCCCTTCAAGTGTGAACCCAGCTCACCAAATCAATCAGGCCTTTCAGTTGTGATAACTTGTGGATTCTCTACAGCCCTTGAGGTTGGCCATCGGTCTCTGTATATGCTCATTACACCATTCCAAATCACCTACCATAACCGCAAGCCCTTCAGGTAAGAGCCCCCGAGACATCTAACAGGCGATCAATGAAGCTTTGGCCAAGGGGGGTGTAGAAGCTGCCTATCACCACTTATTCTCCTGTTATAATCCCATGGACCAGGATGTACTTTCCCTGTGGATCCACCCACAAGCAAGTGAATGAAAATGGTATTCTGTGGTGTATTACAATTGCCATCCTCGAGGGCGAGGCCAACAGCCATGGGAAATGGCCACACGGTAGCCTAGCTCCACCGCACAACTCCCGATAAATCCGGTTAAAACCATTTGCCCTGGCCGAAATTGCTAGCGGTGGAGCTCACCTGGCCCCGTAATTGTGCCTGTCGGCTGGGAGGAAGATTGCCCCGTTCGGAGGTGCCTGAAAGGCTGAAAAACGTCTGGAGCTGTGCACCGGTGCCGGAGTTCTGGAGCAGTTCACGTCGCTTCTCGACCGCGCGCACTGAATGTACACACCGCGGCTGCAGCGAGGCCTCGAGGCTTGCACCTATGTCAGAGGGGCCGGGCTGTGCTCCCTGTACCAACGGGACCACTGGTGAGTGCGCTGCCCCCATCGCTGGCCATCATACCTCTCGGACTGCTTCCCAGTGGGCCCTGCGGGCCAGCAAAGGTCCGCATATTTTATCAAAGCGAGGACACGGGCTCAATCGGAGCTGGCAGCGCAGGCACATATTGCACTGTACGGCCCTGTGTGCTGGTCCTGACCTGTCCCCACTTTTGTGCGTCACCTGGAGCCGGCGGGCCCTGCCTTACTGCTCCATACTCGGCCTCATAACCTATCCTGGGCCCCAACAATGAGGAGCAGTGCACAGCAGCTGCGGGCCCCCAACGGCGCCCCTGTTGATAGGCTAAGGGCTACTGCGAGGGATCGGGCCCAGAGTGCGGGCCTCAGAGCCGTCTTGGAAGGCTATGGTGCGGGGGCACAAAGCCACGACGGCAAAGTGTAGACTGGAGTCAGCAGCAATTTGACGGCCTTGGTGTGGGGACAAGGTCCAAAGGGCCAAGGACACTCAGCATCTCTGGTGGATAGTGCTGTGACTGCATTAGACTGACCACAAGTGTATCAGCCGTGTGGGCAGTGGACACATAGACTCTCTGCAAGGGATGGGGAGGTGAACTCCAACACTAATTTCCCTTCAGGCCGATTGTTCCCTCATGGTGAAAACTTTCTGAAGTGCTGCACGTTGTTCAGCTGGTGTTGCTCTTTGCAAGTACTTTGTACTCCCCCCTCCCCTACTGGTGTGGGACTCCTCTGATATAGCGGTTCGTCCAGGCCTGGGCCTAGCTTGCAGAAACTGACAGGCTGGTGTGGGCTGGGTCTCACGGTAGGTGGCAGTGAGCAGCTGGTGCGACCCATTCCCTTCTCTGCTATATCCCACCCACTGGCTACATCATGGCAAGCGGTAGCAGTGGTCGAGGCAAGGTGCAAGCAAAGTTAGATACATTTTCATGGCAGAAAGTGAGGTACTGGGTTTTTAAGAACCGGCACAGAACCGGTAACCCAGCGGTGCCAGGGAATCAACACCCAGAGACCTCGGGTTCTCCTGATCCAGACCTACAGAAACTTCAGAGTCTTCTAGGTGAAGTCAAAGATTAGTTTATTGGCTGCAACCAAGGTAACAGGTGTCCTAGAAGTACAATACGGGTATGTTCTCAGGAGACTGCACACTTTTACAAAGTCAGGCTTCTCTTTTTATACACGATTCTAGGCCCTAGGCAAAACATTCTTGGTTGTAAAGTAAATAGTTAACATATTCTGGTTCAAAGAGAAAGCAGAGTCATGATGACATGTCCATATTTCACTTCGTGCTGCCTACAACAAATCATTTGGCAAGGCCCAACATTTCATCAGATATCACTGGACCCCTAATAAAAACGGGCACCTCCCCACCATAAAGTAAGTGAAGCAAAGGAGTGGAGAAAGATGTGAGCGAGATATGGCAGGTGTGCACGCTGAAATGGTTTTATGGCTGGTTGAGCCTAGATGCTATCTTGCTCGGCCACTGGGAGGGAACTGACCTAACGAGTTCGGCCTGGGGCAATGGTTCTAACTTGTACTGAGGTGAGGGAAAAGTCAATTAAGGAGTATGTGTCCTTGTGGAATCAAATTCAACTGGATTAAGGCCTATGTAAAGGGCAACATATAAATGGGAGCCAAGGGTTCAGAATGTAAGTGACGATTTCAAGGTGAAATCGTCACTCGAACACGCCGAAAATACATGTACATGATGTACTCGTCATTCTCGGTCTTTTGATACCAAATTCGTCATATTTCGACGAAGTTTTATTTCTCGAGTCCAGTATAATTATATGAATCCAGATTTTCCGAACCACAAACCCTCCTTTTGCCCTTACATAGGCAATTAATCTATCCTCATGTTAGTCTGAGTCCAGATCTATATTCCTAAAGTCATTGAGATGTTGCTGTAACATCATTCTAGTACTCAGTTCATCTCTTGACACAGGCTTCCTTACACATGATGTGACGCAGAGGCCACATATTGCAGGAGCACACTGTATGCACAGACAGAACAGGAAAGGAATGGCTAAGACCATCCCAATGACCATCAGAATTTTCCATCCCCAGGCAGATATCAGTTCCCAGAACCATCCCATTAACGACCAATCTCCTTTATCCACATGAATAGATTCGGAAATCTTATGCAGTTTGGAGATGGCCCTGTACACTGTTGGAGCATTATCTGGGATGAAAATGCAACAACTAGACTGGATCAATTTGCATACTCCACCTCGGTCCGCAAGTATTACATCCAAAGCGACCCGGTTCTGAAGGGTCATAAGTCGATCCGACTGGAGCTCAGCAGTCAGGTTACTAAGGGCACCAGCAGTTTCAATCACGGTGGATTCAACTACCCTTGTTAATTGCCTTATGTTTCTGCTGTTAGCCATGGATCCCCAGAACGGCAGAAAACCCTTTGCAAAGTCCCCAAATTCTTGACCTGCAGTGTCTTCTTTACTCAAAACACCTCTGACTACCCTTGTCCGATGGTAATCCGCCTCTGCTGTGTAGGTGGGAGGTAACAGGAATGAAACAAAACATGAGCCCGAGAAGTCAGGGGGCAACCATGTATAGGCTCTATCATGGCAGATGAAATAAGTACCCTTAGCGGCTAAAAACGCAGGGGAAGTCTGAGATCCAAAAACATACGTTTCTGTACAGATACTCTTCCCTAGCTGAGCTCTGGGATTCTTGCCAATACCTTGCAGACACAGGTGACCTTGATGGGGTATGATCCAGATAGGGGACGATCTTTTGGCTTGCTGTTTCTCACTTAATGTAGTGCCATATCCGGTCACGTTCCAACCTACATATGCAAGTATCTCATCATCCGGAGTATCTTCATAGGAAGTTACTTCCTTGATCATGTCAACTATACCTTTGACTAGGGCGCTAGTCTTGAGGTTGTCTTTTACAGAACGTAGGGGTTGGATTTCTCGTGCATATATGAACATTGTCCTATATGCCCATACTGAACCATTGTGACTAAATGGCAGGACCAAATAGGGGATACCTTTATCCGTTGTGTGAGGCATGAGACCACACACCCAACAGTTAGTTGTGTTCATTACAAGTTGGTGTTGGTGTAATAACTGAACGAAGGAGTTATTAATGAACTCTAATCTCCTATTTGATTCGTGGTCAGGCAGAGGGTGGAAAGAATGAGAGGAAATAGTAGGAGGAGGTATGGGTGATGTAGTAGGTGCAAATGTTACATGGAAAGAGAATAAAACATAACTTATCAAAAAGATCATTACGCTTGATAGCATAAAAATACACAATATGATAAAACTTTTCTTCGCCATCGTGTTACATAGTCTCTGCTTAAAGTTCATTTGTTTGGCAGGTCTCTCCACATCAGGAAACTGAGGTTCTGTGAAAATCGTTACGGTGTTTTGGGCATTGCCGAATATGGACGAGTTTGGTATCTATGAACCGTAAATGGCGAGTTCGGTAAATGTACGCGTTTTCACTACACTACCTGGCATGGTTCGCCTCATTTACGTGTTTCTACACCTGAACCCTTGGGTTCCATTTCGGATACGGCTTCCATTTTGTTTCTTGCCCTCACGTAGTCAGTGAACAGGCAACTGTCCGCATCGTGACCTGGTAGTTCCCAAGCCATACGGAAGACGCATATTCCTTTCATGTGTCTTTATGACCGGAGGAATGACACTGCAGAGGCAAATGGCTCAGCTTGAGGGTAATCTTGCCGTACCGGCCTATTGTTTCAGACGTGCGCGTGCTGGGATCAAGCTCTTTGATCCTATGATCATGTTTCCAATATTACCCCCACACTCTTTTCTTTAGGTGTGCCTGACTTCCTAGCAGCTGTTCTTGTCTTTTTACTCTTGCTCATTTACAACTCAAGTGGAATGTACCTAATGATGGGAAGATGTGCTTTTACAGTTGGAACTGGTGATGTTAACGTAATTATGTTCCGGGGTTCTGAATACATGAAAGCGATCCTTTTGAATTTTAGTGTGGGAACTGAGCTGTAACCTTTTGCTTACATATTGTGCAATGACAAGATCTTGTATAAAAGAGAGCGAACCACAAATACAATTTGAAGCAGACTCTTGGAACCTACACTCTGTTGTACTTCCCATGACTTTTGCATCCCTGCAGTAATAAACGCTGATCTTTGACGCCGAAGGAAGTCTCCCGTGTCTCTGTCTTTAGTGCGCCAGAACAGGTATCCCACGAAGGTTTTAGGTGTTGTTCCCTGGCACCGCTGGGCCTTAAATAGTCCAGTCCTTCAGTTGGCGCCCAACGCGGGGCGACATCGGCGGTACCGGTCCAAAGCCTGACGATTGTGAGGAACTTCGTGTGAAATCTCCGAGGAAAAGGTGCACCCCGCTTCATCGATCCTGTTGTCGAAATAAGTGGTCCGAAGATTTTTCCCGCAAAGATTCCCGCCTCCTGACGGCTGCGGTGGACTGATGCCCTGACTGTCGACCTGTTTTCGACGCCTGGCGTAGACCTTTCGTACAAGCGAGACGATAGACGGGCCTTCCGGGTGACGCCATTGTATTTTCAGTTAAGTATTTGTGGGTCGCTCCCAGTCCTTAGTTGTTGTCGAGCCTTTTTAAGCTTTGTTGTATGCATGGTTCCATTGCATTTGTGGTTCTTAGTTGTTGGTCCTTAGTTTTTATTTGACAATTGCAATTGCTAAAAACCGAGGGTTTTGTGTTCCACGAAGAATTAGTGCTTCGGTAACCCTTGAAGTTTGATACTAGGTTAGTGTGCACGATGCCTAGCCATAGTGGATTTCTTGGTTTCTTTAAATGTTGCAACAAGCATTCCCGGTTGGAGGACTCGTGTCCGATACCTCCAGTTGGAACTCCGATATATGAGCTCTATAGTCGACATGGTGTGGGTCCTATTATTTATAATAAATATTGGGTCCGTTACACGAAAAAAGATGGTGTCCTTAGTTGGCCACCGCATGGAAGTTTTGAACTTACGATTTTAGATAATCTTGAAGCTAAATTATTCAAAAAGAAAGCTAGACCAGCTATGTTTGATTCTTTTCGGTTGTGGCGTAAAGAGGCCAAGCAGAAAGAAATCAAACAGCTTAAAAGGGATCGAAGAGAAGGTTTCGTTCCGATAATGCAAGTTGTACAACAATGTCAGCGAGATAAAGAAGAAAAAGAAATAGAAGTTTCCACTAGACTACATCATATGAGGATAGACAAATGTTATCCGGTTCTACCAACTAGTCAGGATAAGAAAGAAGAGGATTCGAAGGAGGATCCCCTGTTAGCGTATTTGATGAAATCGCCACCCCCTTATGCACAGGGTGCTACGGCCCCTGTAGTTCCTCCTATAGTCCCGCCTGTTGTTCCTCCGGTTGTCCCTCCTGTTGTCCCGGCGGCTGCGGGTCAGCCCGTTGTTGGTCCCACGTTTGTCGCACCACCTGTCTCTATTCCTACTGCTCCTTTGCCTGTACCCTCTCTGCCTCTTGTCCCTGCCACCCCGACTACCTTGCCTGCTTCTGCTGTGTCTGCCTTCACTTCAAACGTTGTGGCTCCTGCTCTTCTTTCTCCTTCTGTTCGTAGTCGTATCCCTAACACTGTTGCTACCCTTTATTCACCACTTTCTGGTCAGTTATTTCCATCCGATACTTCTGAAACTCCTCAAAGACGGAGTCAGATCCCTAGTGGAAGGGAGAAAGAGACGCTAATGACAATGGCACGTAGGTGGATAAGACATCCTGCCAACTACCCCCCACGCATGGTTTTCGAGACGTTTTCTCAGTTTAATGAGCCGACACAGAGATTCGTGTTCGAAGAAATGTGTAACCTTTTGAGGGAACAATGGTATAATGACAATTTAGATAACGTACCGCCCGATATAATTGAACTTCAGAGTCAATTTTCGAGCGGTATGATTGTAGGTGGCGATGTACGACGTGCCTTAGAGCGATTGTTATCGTTTAGACCCACAGTGCCTTCTAGCGTGTCATTTAATGATGACGACTTAGAAACTTGGAAAACGGCTCCTGGTCAGTATCCTATGAGGGAGGTTCCGCCAGTATGGATGCCAGGTGATCCTGGTGCTGCCCCTCCGATCCCTCCGCATTTCCAAAGAGTTTGGATACACCTCCCATGGAAGCGATCAGAAGTCTTACAAGTCAAACAGTCCTTACCTGATCCACGCAAGAATCCGGCGGGTTACTACAAGGAGTTGTCTCAATTAGTAGATGCTACTATTATGAACCTTGCCGACATCGACATGCTGTTCGGTAATGTTGTACCACAGCCCGTTTGGGCGAAAATTCGTCAGGAAAATCATGCGAATGAGTTAGGCGGTGATTGGGCTGCAATAATAGCGGCTGATGGCCGACAAGTTGGTGGGGCTAAGCCAGAGCAGGTAATTACGGATCTGCCCCAGAGAATAATTACGTTCATGAAAACGCTTATGCCGGCGATGAGGGTAAACTGGGATAAATTAGCAGCTTGTAAGCAGAAGAAGGACGAGAGTGTCTCCGATTTCTCTACTAGATTCGAAGAGGCATTTGTCGATCATAGTGGTCAGGATATGGGCACTGAGGAAGGCCAACGGTTATTTGTACTTGTCGATCGATAAACTCCCACCGGAATTGAGCTCCCTTCCTGCGTCTCTATGGGCCACAGGTCCCAATGACGTGGGTCTCTTGGACATCCCACCCTATATGATCAAGCTGAAACCAAATGTGCGACTGCCACGTATACCTCAGTATCGTATCTCCATTGAGGGAGAACGGGCGCTATTAGCGATTGTACACGACCTGATCAAAAAGGATGTCGTTGAAGAAACTCGAGGAAATGTGTGTAATAGTCCTGTACTACCAATTTTAAAACGCACTGATCCATCTAAACCTCCTGTGTACCGTTTCATAATCGATTTGAGAGAGGTGAATAAAATCGTGATTCCACAATTTCCCGTGGTCCCTGATATCACCACTTTGCTGACCCTGATTCCAGCTTCTGCCTCCTGGTTCACGGTGATCGACCTAAAGAATGCTTTCTTTAGTATCCCGATCGCTGAGGAAAGCAGAGACCTATTCGGATTTTCATTAGGTGGTCGCAGTTTCAGACTAAAACGCGCACCACAAGGCTATTGTGAAAGTCCGTCGATCTATAGCCAGGCACTTAAAAGTCAACTGGATGCATTTGTGTTACCATCGGTTGCGGCTTTGATTCAATACGTTGACGACCTATTAGTGGCAGCTGATACGGAGGCTATTTTCAAAACGGCTACAGTATCACTTTTGCGCTATCTACATGACTTACATCACAAGGTGTCACCTTCGAAGCTGCAATATTGTTGCCAAGAAGTAACATACTTAGGTCACTTATTGTCAAAAGAAGGGAGAAGGTTGACCCCAGAGAGAATTGCAGCGATTTCTCGAATGACTGTGCCTAAAACTCAGAGAGATGTACGTGCCTTTCTAGGTATTACGTCATACTGCAGACAATGGATCCCAAATTTTTCACTATTGGCGAAACCACTGTTAGCTCTCACGTGCAAGGATGTTCCGACTCCTTTGCCATGGACTGAAGAGTGTCAGAAAAGTTTCTCTGAATTACGTGATGCGTTGTGTTCGGCTCCTGTGTTAGGTACTCCTGATTACAGTAAGCCGTTTACACTGTACGTTCACGAGAGGGATGGTTGTGCGTTGAGTGTTCTGTCGCAACAATTTGGTGACAAACAGCGCCCATGCGCATATTTTTCTTCGACCTTAGACCCAGTAGCTAGAGCTTTGCCGAGTTGTATAAGAGCAACAGCGGCAGCCGCGGCGTCCATTCGACAGTCCGCAGGTCTGGTCATGGATAATATGCTTACGGTGATGGTTCCGCATGCAGTTGACACTCTCTTGAACCGAACGAAAACTCAACATTTGACGAGCGCAAGGTTGTCTGGGTATGAGCTGACGTTACTGGCTAGTCACATACGGATAAAACGGTGTAATGTGTTGAATCCAGCAACATTATTGCCGATCAACACGGAGTCAAGTGATGTAGTACCGCATGACTGTTATCTAAGAACTGAAATGGAAACAAAGGGTCGTATTGACCTAAAAGATACTCCATTGGTAGATCCCGATGGTACTTTGTATGTGGATGGTTCCTGTTTTAAGTTGCCAAATGGTGATGTGACGACCGCGTATGCTGTAGTGACATTGAGTACGGTTGTAGAAACCGCAAGATTGGGTCAGAATTCGGCTCAGGCTGCTGAGCTGATCGCCTTGACGAGAGCGTGTGTGTTGTCCAGAGGAAAACGGGTGAATGTGTTTACCGACAGCCAGTATGCTTTTGGTGTGGCGCATAGTTTTGGGCGATTGTGGAAAGAAAGAGGATTTTTTACGTCGCATGGTACGAAGATTCAGCATGGACAGCTTGTGAATGACCTTTTAGATGCACTCACGTTGCCTAAGCAGGTGGCCATAATTAAATGTAGCGCGCATCGAAAGGTGACAGATGATATTGGTCATGGTAATGCGTTTGCAGACGAAACTGCTAAAGAGACAGCTAGAGATCTGACAAATCGAATGTACGTTGCGAATTCAGTAAGATGGCCAGCAGAGACTAGCATGTGTGAGGACACGGTTGAAAGTGTGAAGGAAATACAGAATGAGGCCACTGAAATGGAAAAGACTAAGTGGAAAGAAAGCACGGGCAAATTAGATGAGGATGGATGTTGGGTCGATTTGTCAGAGAAACAGAGATGGATGTTACCGGATGCATACGTGCTTGCTGTTGTTACAATGGCCCATGGCACAGCACATATTAACTCGAAGGGCATATGCAAGTTGTTGTCTCCTGTATGGAAGAATGATGGGATTACTAAATGTGCAGAGAGAGTGGTTAAGAATTGCATGGTATGTTTGATGCATAATCCCGGCAAGGGCACCCCCACTCCACCTGGTCATTTCGCCCCTCCTACATGTCCTTTCGAAGTTATCCAATTGGACTTCATCCATATGGAGAGATGCAACAATTTGAAGTATGTTTTGGTTGTAGTATGTGCGTTCTCCAGATGGATTGAGGCTTACCCCCTTAAGGATAATACTGCCCTATCCACAGCAAAAATTCTGCTCAAAGAGTATTTCCCCAGATACGGCATGCCTCGGATTGTATGGTCGGACAACGGAAGTGAGTTTGTGGGAAGTGTGATGAAGAGTGTGTGTCGTGGTTTGGGTATAGTACAGAAATTCCATAGTGCTAATCATCCTCAGTCAGCGGGTTTGGTGGAAGGATACAATGGCACCCTGAAACTAAAACTTGCTAAAATTCAGGCAACAACTGGTTTATCATGGCCCGACGCTCTGCCTCTAGCTCTCTTATCGACCAGGGCTACTGTACACTCTCGAGTAGGGCTCAGCCCATATGAGATTGTGTTCGGCCGTCCTGCGAACATTTGGGGGGTTCCAAGGCCTAAAGAATTGAACAGACTTGAATATCCAATGTTAATCGACTATCTATATGATCTGACTGCTAAATTGAGTTTGATTCATCAACAGGTCTTTGAGGCTCTGCCGTCACAAACAGAGGGTCCTGGTCATCGGCTGCAACCAGGGGACTGGGTCCTCACCCGTAACTTCGGACGAAAACGAAACCTTGAGCCGAGGTTTGTGGGACCCTTCCAGGTGCTACTGGCAACAAGGACGGCGGTTCGGCTGGAGGGACGGAAGCATTGGGTACATGCCACCCACACCAAGAAAGTCCCGCTTCCTTTGCCGGCGGATACTTGGATAAAAAAGGTCTTTTCCTCGTCCGAGACCGACGCTCCACTATGCTTTGTCCCGTTCAGCGAAGCTCAGCCCATATCTGACACCCTTGTTGATTCCCCTCAACCAATTTCTTTTCCATCAACCTTGAAAACTTCAAGTGCTGAACAATTGTCTGAACAATCAAACACTCATTTGCCATCCAATTCACTGTTTGAAGATCAGACTCGCCCTGGGAGCAGCCGATACTTTCTTCGCCCACGCACAAAAGACTAATAAAATAATTGTTTGTTATTTTTTGGATTCCACATTTACCTTGAATATTGTGGACATTTTATTTGATGTACCTTTTTTCCTTTTCCGTGCAGCCAAGAACTTTATAGTAAATTGAATGTCCAATTTATCTAGAACCTATCATCCGGGTTGGCCGTAGGGCCGTGCGGGTACTTTCTTCTGTTTAGCAGTTATCGACACTAGGTCGGTTTCTTTTGTCAATTTCCGGGAACTCCTGGGAATTGATAATCGCTACACAGAACGGAGTGCGCCAAGAACGTCGCGGACGGTCGTTAGAGGATGGAATTTTCTAAGCTGTCGGAAAGAGAGAAAATGTCGGCGCAAAGATCTGCATTAGATAAGGTGTTGCGTACAAAATGTTTCTTGCTACAGGTTTTCATGTTGTTCCTAACTGTTTCTATGCTGCTGGTGGGTGGAGTATACTTTGGTTTTCAATCATTGCTGCCTTCTGCCTTACCTACCTCTCCTTCTCATGATCTCAATTTCGTCTCTACTATTTCTCCACATTCTTTTCACATACTGCCCCAACATGAGCAAGTCAGACGTGCGGAATTTAGAAACAATTCTTTTGTGCAACTTTTGCATCAGCATCAGTTGGTGGTAAATATGACAAATTGTTGGGTGTGTGGGCTAATGCCGCATACCATGGACAGGGGTATTCCATATTTGGTTCTCCCGTACAGCCCCCAAGGGTCAGCTCGGGCATTCCAAATCATGTTCCGTAGTGCACTAGATTCCTACCCCCATCGAGAGCCACGCTCAGCAAGCTTTGGTCCTGGCCCGTATCATAAGTCTCTGGCGACAGCGATTGCTGATCTAGATAGAGACATTTTTGATGCTACGCTCATCCCAAAGGAGGAAGTGCAGGCCTACAAGTACCTTAGTGAGGCTGAGTATAGTATATCAGTGGGTGATAGACAGCTTAAAAGCTCACCTCCAATATGGATTGTACCTCACCTAGGCCACTTTTGTCTGCAAGGTCGTGGCCGAAATCCAAGAGCCCAGCTCGGGAAGAGTGCTTGTGTGGATACTTACGTTCTACCGATGTTTTCTTCCCCTGTCTTTCTGACTGCCAAGGGTACCTATTTTGTATGTTATGACCGAGCCTATACGTGGTTACCACACGACTTCTCAGGTACCTGCTATATTGCAAATCTCTTGCCCCCGACCTTCACTGTTGCCGCCGACTATCACAAAACCAGAGTTGTGAGAGGTGTCATTAGTAAAGAGGATACTTCCGGTCAAGAAGCAGGAGACTTCTTCAAGGGTTTCCTACCGTTTTGGGGCCCTATGGTCAATAGCAGGAATCTGAGACAGTTAACTCGTGTAGTAGAGTCAACTGCTAACATAACTGCAAGTGCCCTTGGTAATCTGACAGCAGAGCTTCAAGCGGACAGGCTTATGACGTTACAGAACCGTATGGTTCTAGACGTCGTTCTAGCGGATAGAGGTGGTGTGTGTAAGGTCATCCATTCGAGCTGCTGCATATTCATACCTGATAATGCTCCAACGGTTTATCAAGCCATCTCCAAGTTGCATAAAATCTCGGAGTCCATACACGAGGACGAAGGAGATTGGACGCTTCTAGGATGGTTTTGGGGACTAATGTCGACTTGGGGTTGGAAGATTCTGATGATTATAGGGGTTGTTGTGACATTTCTGTTCACGTATTGTCTGTGTGTACAGTGTGGTCCTGCCTTATGTGGCCTTTGCGCTACAACGTGTATAAGAAGGCCATCTGTTACCAAAGAGGCATTGATGGATAGAATTATGCTCCAACAACATCTGAATGATCTGATGAATATCGAGATCGACTCCGACTTCGACTAGTTCTTGCCTACATGAGGGCAAAAGGAGCGTCTGAGGTTCTGTGAAAATCGTTACGGTGTTTTGGGCATTGCCGAATATGGACGAGTTTGGTATCTATGAACCGTAAATGGCGAGTTCGGTAAATGTACGCGTTTTCACTACACTACCTGGCATGGTTCGCCTCATTTACGTGTTTCTACACTTGAACCCTTGGGTTCCATTTCGGATACGGCTTCCATTTTGTTTCTTGCCCTCACGTAGTCAGTGAACAGGCAACTGTCCGCATCGTGACCTGGTAGTTCCCAAGCCATACGGAAGACGCATATTCCTTTCATGTGTCTTTATGACCGGAGGAATGACACTGCAGAGGCAAATGGCTCAGCTTGAGGGTAATCTTGCCGTACCGGCCTATTGTTTCAGACGTGCGCGTGCTGGGATCAAGCTCTTTGATCCTATGATCATGTTTCCAATATTACCCCCACACTCTTTTCTTTAGGTGTGCCTGACTTCCTAGCAGCTGTTCTTGTCTTTTTACTCTTGCTCATTTACAACTCAAGTGGAATGTACCTAATGATGGGAAGATGTGCTTTTACAGTTGGGACTGGTGATGTTAATGTAATTATGTTCCGGGGTTCTGAATACATGAAAGCGATCCTTTTGAATTTTAGTGTGGGAACTGAGCTGTAACCTTTTGCTTACATATTGTGCAATGACAAGATCTTGTATAAAAGAGAGCGAACCACAAATACAATTTGAAGCAGACTCTTGGAACCTACACTCTGTTGTACTTCCCATGACTTTTGCATCCCTGCAGTAATAAACGCTGATCTTTGACGCCGAAGGAAGTCTCCCGTGTCTCTGTCTTCAGTGCGCCAGAACAGGTATCCCACAAAGGTTTTAGGTGTTATTCCCTGGCACCGCTGGGCCTTAAATAGTCCAGTCCTTCAAAACTCCATCCTCTCTAAAGTGCTGCCCGCGACGAGGAGGTTGATTCTGCTAAAGAGTGCTTCTGTCAGTCTAGGGCAACTCCCTTGGACCGACCAGAACCACCAACCTAACGTCGTTGGCTGCACTTCCGAAGACTTTAACCAATCGCGGCCCTAGCAGCGGAACCCGGATGGCGGTTCGAAAAACAAAAAATAAGCAAGTTTCCTAAATGGGAGATCTGCACTTTAAAAAATAGGATTTGGGGAAAAAGATACGTTTATTAGTCCATAGGTCTTGGTCTCAGATCATAAAAAGGAATCACTTTTATTAGTCTGTTTTTCTCGGTCGCAAATTGTAGCGTCTTTTTCCTGGTACTGTCTGGTCCTGAAACAGGAGTTCAGGTTCCAAAGAGTTCATTTGTTCTGGTGGTGGCACAGTTTCTTGAAAAATGTTTTCGCTTTCACTTTCAGGGTTAGTTTCTTTTACACGGTCATCAGTTGAGAGCTCTGAGTCAGTGCCACCTTTCTGGACCCATTGGTCATAGGGCAGAGGGAAGGGTACTTTTTTACAATGGATCCCGTGGACCCAGTTGGCCTTCCCCTCCACCCGAACAGCTGACCTTGTAGACAGAAGGACGAGATGAGGCCCGGTCCACCTGGGCTGGTCGTTTCTTGTTCTTTGAAAGTTGCGGACGAGAACCCAGGAACCGGGGTCAATGGAGTGACACGGAGTCTCGGAGACCGGAGGCAAGGTGTTGTGGACCTGTTGATGTAAAACACGCAATTTAGCCGTCAATTCATACAAGTAATCAAGCAAAATAGGGTGTTGCAGCTCGCTGAACTTCGTGGGCCTAGGCACTCCCCATATGTTGGCTGGCCGGCCAAAGACGATTTCGTAGGGGCTGAGTTTCACTCGCGAATGCACAGTCATTCTGGTGGATAGGAGTGCTAAGGGTAGAGCGTCAGGCCATTTAAGACCTGTGCTCGCTTGGATTTTGGCCAATTTAAGTTTAAGCGTGCCATTGTAACATTCCACTAATCCAGCTGATTGGGGGTGATTTGCAGCGTGGAACTTCTGCCTAATGCCTAGCCCTTCACACACTCTTTTCATCACACGACCCACAAATTCACTTCCGTTGTCAGACCAGACCATTCTCGGCATTCCGAACCTGGGGAAGTACTCTTTTACAAGGGCTTTTGCTGCGGACAAGGCAGTATTGTCTTTTAGGGGATAGGCTTCTACCCATCTTGAGAAGGCACAAACAACCACGAGCACGTATTTTAAGTTGTTGCACCTCTCCATGTGTATGAAATCTAGCTGCAAATCCTCGAACGGATACGTAGGAGGTGCAAAATGACCAGCTGGAGTTGGGGTTCCCCTACCAGGATTGTGCTTCAGACATACCATGCAATTCTTGACAACATTCTCTGCACACTTGGGATTCCCTGAATTCTTCCACACTGGGGCCAACAACTCGCAAATGCCTTTCGCGCTGATATGAGCCATTCCATGAGCCATTGTAACCACTGCAAGCACATATGCATCGGGTAACAACCATCTCTGATGCTCTGTCAATTCAACCCAACAACCATTTGCATCCATTCTTCCTGTACTCTCTCTCCACGTGCTTAACTCTTTCTCTGTGGCCTCAGCTTGGATGGACTTCACACTTTCTATCGTGTCCTCACATATTCCAACCTCACCAGTCCATCTTTCAGGGCCTGCAACATACATTCGGCTCATCACATTCTTTGCCGTTTCCTTAGCGGTCTCATCAGCAAATGCATTTCCACGACCAACATCATCAGTCACCTTCTTGTGAGCACTACATTTCACAATCGCCATTTGCAGGGGCAAGGTCAGTGATTCAAGAAGCTCATTCACCAACTGACCATGCTGAATCTTAGCTCCATGCGAAGTCAGGAATCCACGTTCTCTCCACAATCGTCCAAAACTGTGAGCCACTCCAAACGCATACTGACTATCAGTGTAGACAGTCACTCTCATTCCTTTAGACAATACACATGCTTTCGTCAGGGTGACTAGTTCTGCGGCTTGAGCTGAACCATGTGGTATTCATGCAGTTTCAACGACTGTGTGCAAAGTTGTGACAGCATATGCTGTAGTCACGTTCCCATTTGGGAGTTTAAAGCATGAACCATCTACCCATAACGTACCATCACATTTAGCGAGAGGAGTGTCAAATAAATCTACTCTCCCTTTTGTCTCTTCCTCTGTTGTGAGGAAACAATCGTGCTGTTCTGAAGCATCTGACTCTTCTGCAATTGGTAACAACGTGGCTAGATTCAGGGTACTGCACCTTTTTATGTGCACATGGCTCGCTAGCAGCGTCAATTCGTAACTGGACAGTCGAGCACTAGTTAAGTGCTGTGTCTTGGTCCTATTTAACAATGTGTCTACTGCATGCGGGACCATCACGATTAGTGTATTATTCATTACTAGACCAGCAGACTGTCGAATAGAAACAGATGCTGCTGCTGTGGCCCTTAAACAACTCGGCAATGCTTGTGCTACCGGATCCAAAGTGGCCGAAAAATAGGCGCATAGCCGCTGTCTATCTCCGAATAACTGAGTCAACACAGACAATGTACAGCCCTCCTTCTCGTGGACATACAATGTGAAAGGCTTACTGTAGTTGGGGGTACCTAACACAGGAGCCGAACATAATGCTGTGCGTAATTCGAGAAAACTTTTCTGACACTCTTCAGACCAAGGAATGGGATTGGGTGTATTTTTACACGTTAGTGCCACCAAGGGTTTGGCCAATAACGAAAAATTTGGAATCCACTGTCTACAGTACGATGTAATGCCCAAGAAAGCACGCACTTCTCTCTGTGTTCTTGGCACATTCAATTTCGCTATTGCCTGAATTCTTTCTGGGGTCAGTTTCCTTCCCTCCTTCGATAAGAGGTGACCTAAGTAGGTCACTTCTTGTCGGCAATATTGAAGCTTGGAAAGTGACACCTTGTGATGCAGATCACACAGATGACGCAACAATGTCAATGTGGCCTGTTCACAAATTTTCTCAGTATCTGCAGCAATGAGCAAATCGTCCACATACTGTACAAGAGTGGCACCTTTAGGCAAAACAATCGTGTCAAGCTGAGTTTTCAGAGCCTGACTGTATATTGAGGGGCTTTCACAGTAGCCTTGAGGAGCGCGTTTAAAGCGGAAGCTTCGACCTCCTAAACTAAAGGAAAAAATGTCCCTGCTCTCCTCAGCAATTGGGATGCTGAAGAAAGCATTCTTTAGGTCAATCACTGAAAACAATGAAGCAGAAGCTGGAATCATAGTCAATAATGTGGTAATGTCGGGCACAACTGGGAATTGTGGCACGACTATCTTATTTACTTCTCGAAGATCAATCACGAATCTGTACACAGGTGGCTGAGAAGGGTCAGTTCGTTTTAAAACAGGCAGAACAGGACTATTGCAAACATTGCCTCGTGTTTCTTCAATCACATCCTTTTCAATTAGTTCGTAGACATTCGCTAGCAAAGCTTTTTCACCCTCATTAGATATTCTGTATTGGGGAATTCGTGGCATTTTGACATTAGATTTCAATGTTACAACATATGGTGGAATTTCTAAAAGACCTACATCATTAGGACCAGTAGCCCAAAGAATATCTGGGAGAAGTGCTAATTCTGCTGGAAGTGCATCTCTCGACAAATACATGGGAGAAACCACTTTCTTACCTAAAGTGAGTTGTACTCCTGAAGGAGAACAATACAAAGTCGCATACAATCTTTTTAGCAAATCTAATCCTAGCAAATTTTCACCACAACCTGTTGTCAGAATAAGGGGTGCTTCGAATTCACAAGGACCAACAGAAAGAGATAAAGGGTCAGAAATCGGATTTCTAAGCGGGGCGCCAGAAAAACCTACAGAAACGTTTATTTCGCCAGACAAAGGTGCGCCAGGGAGTTTAGAGTGCATAATAGAACTCTTTGTAGCACCAGTATCCAACAGAAAAGGTTCTGACACACCTGATGTAATCACCTCAACGTAAGGTCCACTCTGATCTACTGGAACTGAAACAACTCCCTCTCTTTGTCTATGGCTGTCCTAGCAGTCATCATTCTCCCACTGCTCATTTTCTGTGTAATAATCTTCAACATAGTATTGAGCTGTCCTGTCAGATACGTTATTTTGCTGATCAAACCTGTTCATAGAGTTTTGTGGTGGAAGGGGACGTGTGTCCTGAGTGGCGTTTCCATGCCCTCTACCTCTAGGCGCTTGCTGACTGCCACGACCTCTTACACCAGAAACTCCATTTGCATGTTGTGATAGGGCAGGACAATTATACTTGTAATGACCCTCTTGTTTGCAATATAAACACGGGTTGGGACCTACACGGGGTTGAGAGTAATCGAATCTTTGCGAGTTTCTCTGATACTGTTGAGGCTGCTGAAAAGTATTCTGGTAGTGATTCTGGCCATTATTATGTTGATTACCACCACCACGTGGCGGATAGGCTTGCTGTAGCAAAACCTTCGTTTTGAGTTCTCTAGTTTTCTTTTCTACTTTATCTTTCTCATCTTTGTCTCTATTCTCGTAGTATTGTGCAGTAGCTAATATCTGGGCTGAAGATGAGACTGCCCAAGAACTTTCTGAATCTTTTAATTTTCTACACAATTCTGGAAGCAGATTGTGCACGAATTTATCGACAAACAATCTCTGACCACCTTCTGTGGTCATATCTTGACCGCTGTGGTCAATGAATGTTTCTTCAAATCTGGTGAAGAAATCTGAAACAGTTTCTTCTTTCTTTTTCTTGCATGCAGACAACTTATGCCAATTTACGCGTATTGCAGGCATTATCGTTTTCATGTAATCTACTATTCTACCCGGGAGTTCTGCTATCAAAGGCGCAGGCTTGGCACCACCAACTTGGCGGGCATCTGCAGCAGTAATATTAGCCCACGTGTCACCCAATTCCTGGTCATGATCTACATGACGAATTTTACCCCATAAAGGCTGTGGAACGACATTCCCAAATAGCATATCGATATCGGCTAAATTCATTATACATGACCCAGCAGTTTGTGACAATTCTTTATAGTACCCTGCAGGATTTTTACGTGGATCTGGTAATGTTTGTTTGAGTGCTAAAACTTCAGCTCGCTTCCATGGGACATGTACCCATACACGCTAGAAGTGTGGCAGAACAGGTGGGACAGCAGTCGTGTCACCCTCTCTCCACTGTGGGGGAACTTCTCTCATAGGGTATTGCCGCGCCTTTTTCCTACTGGATGTATTAGATTCAGATGGTGACCCTGAACTGCCTCCCTTACTCCGATATGATAACAACATTTCAACTGCTTTTTCCACATCTGGACCTACAATCATACCCTCTCCAAACCTAAACCGTACACGACACATCTCTTGTGGGATGCAGTCTTGATCATTATCTTCTAAATCCTCGCCAAGAAAAACACACATCTGTTCGAAAACATATCTCTGTGTCGCTGCTTCCCATTGATGGAAGACTTCCATGACTGACTGTACATCATATTTTGCAGTGTCCATGACCCATTTCCGAGCTAAACTATTCAGTGAATCTCTCTCTTGATAATCAGGCAGTTGACTTCGCAACTGTCTTCTTCCTATGTTAGGGGTCGTAGCAGGCGACCCGAAAAGAGGTAAAAGAAGATTAGTAACAGTGCTGGCCATTTTCTGCCGAATGGAAGGTGAAACTGAAGGACAAACAGATGGAAAAACGGGGTGAGATAAGGCGGGGGTAGAGATAGCAGAAGAGGTATCAGGGAAAATAGAGGGGGCACTAGGCAAAATCGTAGAGGAAGCATTAGGAGATGTAAAAAGTACAGTAGGCAAAATCGTAGAAAACACAGGTGAAACAGAAGTGGTCGGTGGGCCTGGTGGAGGCTGCACCGAAGAAGTAGGAGCCAGCTGAAGAACAGCTGGTGGGTGCTGTTGAGGAGCAGGAGGCGCAGCTTGTGCAACTAAAGGTTGTGGGGGTGCTGTGGCATTCTGCGCATAGGGGGGTGGTGAATTTAGCAAATGTGACATTAATGGGTCTTTTTCACGCTCTTTTGCTGCCTCTTGCTGAAGAGACGGCAAAACTGGATAACACTTATCTATTGCCATTTTACGTTGCCTGTGCAACTGCTCATTCATCTGCTCTTCCTCATTATCTTTAAACTGCACAGCAGCTTGCATTACTGAAAGTCCCCCTTCTCTCTTATTTTTCTTAGCTAATTAAATTTCTTTTTGTTTGGCTTCTTTACGCCATAAGCGGAAGGAGTCAAACATTGCCGGCCGGGCTTTCTTTTTGAAGAGTTTAACTTCAAGGTTGTCTAAGATTTCAGAATCAAAACTACCATATTGGGGCCATTTTAAAACACCATCTTTCCTAGTGTATTTAATCCATACTTCGTTGTAGGTGATGGGGCCTACTCCATGTTTTACATACAGTTCGTAAGTTGGAGTTCCAACTGGAGGAACCGGTCACGAGTCCTCCAATCGGGAGTCCCTATTATTACCACGAAGACAAAATAAATTCCCAAGTCTAAGACTCGGCATCCTCGCTCTCTAGTCTAGTTCCAAACTTCAAAGGATTATCGATTACAATATTTCTCGTGAATACACGAGTCCTTCGGTTTTGGTGCTTGCAAGTACCAATACAAAACCTTTTGTATCCCAAAGATACCACAAAGTAAGTCCAACTAAGGACTGGGAGACGCTCCACTTATATTTAACTGAAAATATCTCGATGACGTCACCAGAAGACTCGTCTCAGTGTTTCGCTCTACCAAAAACTTCAAGGGTCCAAATCAGGGTGATAGCCAGGGCAGCAGTCCTTGTAGCCATCGGGAAGCGGGGAACCTCGCAGCAAAGGCCTTCGGACCACGTCGACATGCAGGGGTCGATGAGGTGGTTGGCCGTCCTCCGGAATTTCCACACGAAGCTCCTCACGATCTTCTGGCTGACTGGTACCACTAGAATCGCCCCAAACGTTGGGCGCCAACTGAGGTACTGGGTTTTTAAGAACCGGCACAGAACCGGTAACCCAGCGGTGCCAGGGAATCAACACCCAGAGACCTCGGGTTCTCCTGATCCAGACCTACAGAAACTTCAGAGTCTTCTAGGTGAAGTCAAAGATTAGTTTATTGGCTGCAACCAAGGTAACAGGTGTCCTAGAAGTACAATACGGGTATGTTTTCAGGAGACTGCACACTTTTACAAAGTCAGGCTTCTCTTTTTATACACGATTCTAGGCCCTAGGCAAAACATTCTTGGTTGTAAAGTAAATAGTTAACATATTCTGGTTCAAAGAAAAAGCAGAGTCATGATGACATGTCCATATTTCACTTCGTGCTGCCTACAACAAATCATTTGGCAAGGCCCAACATTTCATCAGATATCACTGGACCCCTAATAAAAACGGGCACCTCCCCACCATAAAGTAAGTGAAGCAAAGGAGTGGAGAAAGATGTGAGCGAGATATGGCAGGTGTGCGCGCTGAAATGGTTTTATGGCTGGTTGAGCCTAGATGCTATCTTGCTCGGCCACTGGGAGGGAACTGACCTAACCAGTTCGGCCTGGGGCAATGGCTCTAACTTGTACTGAGGTCAGGGAAAAGTCGATTAAGGAGTATGTGTCCTTGTGGAATCAAATTCAACTGGATTAAGGCCTATGTAAAGGGCAACATATAAATGGGAGCCAAGGGTTCAGAATGTAAGTGACGATTTCGAGGTGAAATCGTCACTCGAACACGCCGAAAATACATGTACATGATGTACTCGTCATTCTCGGTCTTTTGATACCAAATTCGTCATATTTCGACGAAGTTTTATTTCTCGAGTCCAGTATAATTATATGAATCCAGATTTTCCGAACCACAAAAGGTCCAGATGAGACCAATCCAACCCTAAACCTATAGGGGATCAACCGGACCCTACGTTGTAGGACATCTTAACTGCCTTCACGACGGTGCGCACCTCTCTGGAAGACCGCATCGATTCCCTCGCCACGGAGGTCTCTTTGATCAGAGCGGACATGAGGAAAATGACTGAAGGCATCAATGCTGTTGAAATCACTACCAAGGACCTGTCGACTGATACGGACCTTCTCAAACGACAGGTGACTGAACTCCAAATCACGCAGGATGCAATGGCGCTGCAGCTCGATGACTACGAAGGCAGCAGGTGGCGCAATTACATTTGTATCTTAGGAGTGCCAGAGTGGGCGGAAGGGCAGGCAGCGTACCTTTCTCGAGGAGCTAATACTCCAGCGACCCCAGCCAAAGGGTCTAGCCAAATGTTTTTCGATTGAACATGCATACCGGGTACCCGGGGGTAGGCCCAAGCCTGGTGCGCCACCCCAACCTTTTCTGGCAAGAGTGTTTAACTTTCGTGACAGGGATGCTATACTCCATACGGGGGGAGTGGCCCCACAGCTGGCTGTGGACAATAGCAAAGTTACCTTCTTTCCAAACTTTACTCTGCTGGTCAAGAAACAACGTCATAGCTTCCTGGATGTGAAGTGTGCGATGTGGGCCTAAAAAATCAAATACGCCATGCTGTTCCCCGCTAAGCTGCGGGTGAAATCTGGGGGGAAAGTTTTGTTCTTCACCAGACCCGAGGACGCATGGGACTGGCTTGACGGATGGTGAACTGTTGGCAAACGTCCTCACAGACCCTTTGGTGAAAGTGGCAGTACCGACAGGTCAAGCCAGAGGTTGGGGTCTCAGCCAGGCAGCGAATCAGCAACGCAGGGTTCAGTCGGATAGAGTTTGATCGTTTGAAAAGTGCGAGTGAACTGTCATTGGTCCACATGACTTGTTACTATGGGTGGGCGGAATTTGCATAGTCGCAATACGCAAAGCTCCGCAAAATGGTAAAAAATCTCTGCGAGCACGCATAAGTTCTGCGAACACGCGGAATTGCTTGTTCCGTCCGTTCGCAATGCTTTTTTCCTGTTCGCAAACAGTGCTAGGGAGAAATATCTTGCGAACACGCATTTTGAAAGCACAAACAAGCAAAAAATTCTGCAAAGCAGCAGATCACAGATTTTTGGGCAATTCCCCGTTCTCGGCGGAACGCGAAATTGCCCAAATTCCGCAAATTACGTGAGCGGAACGGAATTTACAGCCCAGGCCTACTTGTTACTTAAAGCCTCGATAGGCAAATGTTGTTTTATTGTCAACCGTCTTCTATTTGAACTCCAGTATTTAAAATCAGTACTTTAAAGAACTCAATTGTATTATACGGGACTTGCTGTGGGAGGGTAAGCCACCTCGCATTGCAACACACAAACTCACGCTAGGGTATTTGATGAGGGCATTGGACTTCCAGATATAGGGAAGTATTACTGAGCATCACACCTCATAGCAATTAACCAATGTGTGCATAGGCCGCAGGGCGACCCGGCCTTCCAGATCAACAGATGGCTCCTCCCAAGTGGCAATTTTGAAGGGGCTCGTTATGTGCAGTAGTTGAAGCCTGCTCTGACTAGTCCAACTGGGCATGCATTGCATGTGTGGAAAGTGGCTACTAAAAGCTTGGGATGGGAGGGGAAACTCACACAGGCCAAACCAATCTGGCACAATGAGCATTTGGGCAGGCTGATTCGCCGGAGAGGCTTTGATCATTGGGACGTCATAGGTATATTCAGGGTGGGTGATTTGTGGCCATCTCCTCCAGGCTTTGCCTGGTATCGCTATAGCTTCTCCATAGATCCTACCTGTCTGGGCCCCTGCTGGTTAGCATGGGATATAGTTCAGTTGGTGGCTGTGTAAGACAATGTGGGCAAGAAGGAACCTTTGCCCACACAATTTTGGAGTGCACAGCTATCCAGAGATACTGGGAGGTGGTGGTGAACCTGATGGAGGAAGCGTTGGGGCAGCAGTTTGATTGCAATAATAAATTGGCCCTCCTGAATGTATGGAGCCCTACTGACCTGAAATGCAAGGAGCGAATATGGGTTACCTATGAGCTGATGGTGGCAAAATGAAACATTGTGAGATTGTGGAGGGCTCAGAGCCCACTGAGTATAGAAGAATGGGGTAAAGATATGGACTGGTGTATGGTCATAGAAAAGTCTATATACGAAGCCAGGGGGTGCCCGAATAAATGGACGCAAGTATGGGGTAATGGAATGTCCACAGAGGAGAGATATGTGAACCTCCAAGATCGAGAGAGGATATTATCAATGGTACCTAATTATGTTTAATTGGGAAATGTCACTTTTGTTTTGAGATAATTATGTTTCAATGTATCACTTCTAGTGTAACAATATTGCCATTCTACGTGTAACTTGGTTATTCATATGTCATGCCTTGTTTTCAATAAAAAAAGATTTATTAAAAAACAATTGCCATCCCCCTAGAGCCCCTCGCAAATCCTGCATGGAAAATATGTGTATAGCTAAATCAGGCCAGACAGAGAGTTTTGGTGCCCATGAGGTGTGTTTCTTGCAGTAGTGGTATGTCTGCTTTCATATGCTTTGCCTGATGGAGTATTGTACCTCGCTTCACTTTATCTAACATGCCCCTGATATTGTAGCTTACTACTTGAATCTGACCCGGTAGGGCCTCACCAACCTGTTGACATCAGTTTGTAATGCCTATAGGTGGTGTCTTGGTGGGACAGGGGAACACCCTCCTGGGAAAATACAGACTGTGGAGGGAGCAAAAACAACAATCTTAACTCCCATAAAACCCCTCATCCCCCACCCCAATACTTCATAACAGCTGAACCATCTGTCCCAGATGGTAAGAAGTGCCGTACCCAACAGGAGGTCAACATGGAGCCCATCTATTGCATCCCCAAACACCTCTGCATCGCAGTGTCAACATGGAGGGTTGGGGTCAAATACCCTGTTTACCAGCCCCAAAATAGCATCAAAATCCTGCATCCCTAGGATATAGGTAGAATCTCGGAGTCTACTCCCCTCACGGACAAAACCAGCCATTTGTGAGGGTTGGGGGCCTCCAAACAGGAGCCTGTTTCCAGTCCCCGTCGTGGGCCTTGTCGCACCATGTTGATCTGGACTTGTTTGTCTTTCAGTTTTTTTTGCATTCAGTGAGGTTCCCCAGATGAAAAATCGGAGTCATGACATGGTGGAGCATGAGGTTTTAGGTATCTTATTTCATCCGTCCAATTTGAGGCCTCTTCTGGCGTATCGAAGAACATAGTGTGGGAGTTATACCCTACTCGTAGTCAAGTAGGGAACTGGAGCATGTACATGATCTTCAAGTCTCGTAGATAAGCCTTAGCCGCCTGGAAGGATTGACTTTGTTGCTGGACCAGTCTGGTATAGTCCGAGAACACCATAGTTCGATGGGATTTGAATAAGAGTTTGCCCTTCGTCCTGGGTTGTTTAAGGATGATATTACGGTCACAATAGTTTAGGATTCACCCGATGATGGGCTTTGGTCTAACTCTGGGGGGTAGCTACTGCAGTAGGGCCCTATGCGTGCGTTCTATTAAAAAACATGTAAAGAGTGTCTGCTGGGATCCATGAGGTGAGCCACTCCGCCAGGAATGTGTCTATGTCGTTTCCTTCAGAATTTTTGGGAAAGCCCATGAAGTAGAGATTGTTTCTACGGGCCCGTGCCTCCCCGTCCTCAAACCACGTTGCTAGGCCCTTGGTCATCTTTTCCAGGGAGGATAGTTTGGCCTGGAGCATGGTGACTGCATCTTCTACACCAGCCCTTGACTCCGCCTCAGTTAGTCACTCAACCGCCCCACGTAGGTGCTGGTGTAGTAATGTCACCTCCGGATCAACCACCCAGATTTTTGCCTCCAGCGCATCTCTAAATTGGGTGATTGTAGCTAGTAAGGCGGCAATATCTAGTAGGGTATCAGAGCATTCTTCCACATCTACGCCATGTGCCCGGGCTCCCGTAAAGCGTTTCATTGTACTTTGTCAGGCCGTAGTGCCAGTTGGCTTATCTTTGGTCATGGTGTTGGTGTATGTCCCTTAATGTGCCTCCTTACGTAGTACTTCGTTGCCACCAGTCCTGCGAGGCTGATCACACAATGACCCAAGAGTAGGCCACCCCAGGAGGAGGACAGGGAGGGCCCCCCAGCCACAAGCTGCACACAGACCTATCCTGGCTGCCTCTGCGGTTGGGAAAAGGCCCATCCCCCACCCCTAACAGGTGCCTCACCTCTGGTAGCGCCGTCGTCTCAGTGTGGTCCAGGCCGGTGATAGATGGTCTTCCTAAGGCCCAGGGTGCCCTGCGTGCATTCAGCAGGCTGTGAAGAGAGCGAGCATGCCCACCACCAAGCAGGCCGCCAAATCGTCCCCTAGAGCAGGCAGCCAGGGATCAGTTGTGCCGGATCCTCCACCAGTGAGGGGGTGTCACTCGCCATTCAGCCACCAGGCCTCCACCAAGGCTGCAGCCATTGTCTTGAGAGTCGCGTGGGTGGCCGCCCACTCCAGGCCCACACCCACACAGCTCATATCCACGGGGACCCAGGCACCAACACCTGTGCCGCAGCGCCCCCAGCTCGTAGGCCCAGGAGCACCTGGTCAGAGATTTGTTGATTCTGGCACTATGGCGTTACATAGTAGTGAGAAAGGGCATCTGCCCGAAATGCATCGGGAATTTGTGTTATGGATCATAATGACTGAATTATGGATCACCCAGTAACATGCTTTTGGTGTATAATGCATTGATGAACAAAAATACTAAAGAATATTCACCATGTGAAGAATAAAACACTTGGAAATTTCACAATTAGACTTTCTTGATCAATAATGTCTAGTGAATAAAGGCCACGGTCTAAAGGCTGTGCATCGGTTTGTTCCCCTCCGAGTAGGGGGACCTCCGGACTTCCTAGCCTCTGTGCTCCAACTGTTTGGTCAGACAGTGTTTATCCGATAGCACGCTACAATCCATCACATTCGTATCAATTTGGGTTTATCCACGCTGTGCGAGTGCCCACTCAATTTAGATCTGTTACATAGTAGACCCCAGGAACCTCGCTGCGCAGGCCTGCAGTCACCCCAGTCTGGGTCTCCTCCGCACTACAGGCTGGCTGATCTGACATCGTCTGGGCACTTCCGCTATGGTCCGGTGTCTATCTGGGGCTACGATCGGGTTGGGAGCCTGTAATTTGGCAGAATCATGCAGGATTATGTTTCGGGCTGGCGGAGCTGGTCTAATGCGCATCCACCATGTGGGAACTCTCGGCCATGACCCCCTTTAGGCACTATTTTTAATTTAAAATTTAACTATTCACATCTCTGGTTCAATGTATTTCCATATTTGTAATTTTGAAGTCATTTTGTTTATTACAAAATTTCCTGGCCCAATCAGCCTCTAGCTTAGTACAGTCTGTTTGCTGCTGCTCCGAGATCATAGACAGTTTGTCAACTCTTCCAACATTTTTGAACATTGTACTAGACGAAGTAAAATCTCTCTCAAAAGGAGGACAAAGAAAAAGAACGATATCCAGTCCCAGAATCTTTTGGAGAGTTCAGAACCAGCCCACCAGCTAAAATGTGTAAACGTCGCAGTTCCAACTGTAGCGGAACACCAGCCAACAGGGATCCATATGGCCTCCAACCACGAAGCACTAAATTCTTCTTCTAAAGGCTAAGCCTCGGCATCCCCTGCCAAGTGTCACGCAACACTGCCACAAAGACCGTCAATTAGGAATAGCCATTCACTGTTAACTGACCATCAATCGGGTACCAAAAGGAACAGATAAAGTTGCTGGTTATCAGCATGCAGAATTGACAACTGAAATTGACCCTCTGCCTGTACCACCTCATTCCATACATTCCAAAGCTCAGGACTTTATCGCCAGTGTTGGATCTAACCAATTAAGAGTCACCTTTAAAAACCAGCAGTAGCTGCTGAAGGATTGTTTGACCGAACAGCCTGCATCTGTAGCAAACCGTGTGTCTTGTAGCGGAACCTTACACTGCCCTCTAGCTGAAACATTTGACAAAGACAACTTACATAACCAGAAACAAGAACATGTTAGAGATTCCTCCAAGATTTTACTCATCCCTGAATTTCAATCAATAGGCCAGCACGATATCCTCAACAGGTAACATCATTAAATTAGCTAATGCAATCACAGGCTTTGACGCTCTGGTATCCAGTGACATTGGGAGGCAGATTTACGTTGCCTGACGCATCTCTGCAAATCGGCAGAGATGTGCCGGGAAAGATACGGCACGCAAGTTCATCCTTGCGCCACCCATGATGCGCCACATTTACAATGCGGCGCACCATGGCGCAGGAATGAACAGATGCGTGTCGCATCTTGGGCGTAAAGTTGGCGCAGTGCTGAAGTTGTGTTGCGTGCGGCACGCAACTCCAGCACTTTTCCAACTTGCCCTATCTTTGACGTGGTGCGTTAAGCCTTACGCCTGCTTCAAGCAGGCGCAGGGTTTTGACGCATCAGCGTTGGGAAAGTGGCTCAGTGAAATCTTGTAGATTTCACTGAGTCCCTTTTCAGGGGCGTTCCTGTGACGGAACGCCCCCCCCTGCACCGGAACGCCTACATGAAACCTGACGCAGGTTTCATGTGGCGCAGGGCCTTACACCGTGACGCATCTCCATAGATGCATCACGTTGTAAATGCCTCGTAGGGATGCGCCACGTTTACGCCACCTTGCATGACGCAACAGTGGCGTAAACGTGGCGCAAGGGCCTTGTAAATCTGCCCCTAAGTATATTGAGTTACTCCCTTCAAGAGGTTCACAACTGTCCGATTCTACCCTGGTAACATTCAAATCTATCACGTGGGCCCACGCCCTCTTAGCCAGTTCTGAATATCTCTATTAATGGGGCATCAAAATCCGCCTCTGTTATGAACTGAGGTACCCCCGTGCTGGCACTTCCACCACTCTTGCCCCAGAGTGCCCACCGGCTGAAAAAAATCTTAACAGAATTAAAGACCCAGGTGAAACCTTTAAACCAAAAACTCTGCAGTCTAGGGGAACACTGGGTCCTGCAACTCTACAGTGCAGGCTTTATTACCCTGAAAATGAGATTTCCAATGGATACTCCCCCAAAATGGACATGGACAAATGACCACAAGTACACCTATCTCGACTATTCTATCTGTAACTCGGAGCTACTACCACACAAAGAAAATTGCAATATCATAACATGCTTGGAAAGCGACCATCTACCCCATCTACAACTATTATTGCATTGAAATTAGAGCACCATGATCCTGCCAAACCCACTAACATGGGAATATAGTCTGAGAACCTAAAATGTCTCAAATGGTCCGATACCATGAGAACAACAATTGTGGGAGAATGGGAGTAACTAATAACACAGCTCAAACAGCGGTCAGTCTCGCCAGTGAACAACTTTCTGTGATCATCTCTTACAGCAATTTAACCAGCCACCACAACATTTTGTCGGATTAAGCCATAAGCAGGTACCTTTTTCCCCTTCGATAGGAGCACTAAAAAATAAAAGAAATGCCTCTCTCGGGCAGTCAGGAGACATCCAGAATCGGAATCCCTATTTAAGAGCTATAATTCTGCTCAAAACAATTATAGACGGGTATGTCGAGTCAATAAACAACACTTTCAACAACTCTGGTGCTCTCCCCTTTACGCAAGCAAGAGCCGGAACCCCCGAAAATTCTGGGTGTTAATAAACCACCAATCCAATGGAAACCGCAGCCTGGGAAGTGCAAACATCGCAGAGGATGACTAGGTAACCTTTCTCGCCGGTCACTTCCAGGGGGCAGAGTGGAAGGCATTACTAGCAACAATACCTCCCAGTGAATGGCAGGTCTTCCTGCAAGCCGTGCAGGAAAATTAAACGGAATTGGTCACCTTCTTCCTCACAAAGCTGGCTAAAACTCTATCTAAGGTCAGATCGGACGGAGCTCTGGGCCCAAATGGCCTGCCACCGGCCCTGTTCAAAAAGAACATACACTTCCGGTCCAGGCAGTTATCCAGCCTGTTCGATTACTCACTACGGAGTTCAATCATACAAGAATCTTGACACGGTGTGATCATTCAGCCTATCCACAAACTGGCTCAAAATCAGCCCCAAGTCCTTCTAGACTGATACCACTTTTGAACAATGACGTTTTTTGCCAGCTTGCTGCTGGAAGACCTAAAGAGGTGGGCTGACTCAAAAGGGCTGTTATCTAAGAAATAAACAGCCTGTGGAAAACTCAGGTACACTGACTAACGTCTTAGCTTTATCGATTTTTATCGATAAAGCTATTGCATCTGCCTCAACAACGTTTTGCTGTTTTGTGGCTTTTAAAGCTGCTTTTGACCACGTACCAAGGGAGTCTCTTTGAGCTAAGCTATCCAGCTGGGGTATACCGGCTACATTATTGAAGCCAATCATGTAGCTTCACACAAGCACCTGGATACAAGTTAAGATCGGCCCTGGATTGCACCTTTCTAGAAAAATCCAGATGACTAGGAGAGTGAAACAGGGATGTGTGCTAGCCCCTCTGCTTTTTAATCTTTTTCAAGCCAATCTCTCAGGGGACTTGGACTCAATAAATAGCCAACGCCCCAGGACTGGCAGCACACAGATCAGTAATCTCTCATATGCTGATGATCTCGCTCTTTTCAGTTGTACCAGAGTCAGATTGCATCAGCTGTTAAACTTCCTACATATGTACATCACCAACGAACAAATTGGCAGTACATCTTAAGAAGACCCAAGTGGCCTTATAGGGCAGGAAGCAGTAAAGAGGTGGTGGCTGGTCGTACGACAATGTTCAAATTCCCGTTGGCAAAACTTACAGGTAGCTAGGACTCCATATCGATTAAAGGGGCACACTAACAAAACATTGCCACGAAATTGTCATGAAAGCCACAGCTCTCTAAGTTAGCCTCTGTAAGCTCTCAAAAAACTGACCGGCCCTAACTTAGCTGCAATGTTGGAAGTAATGCGAGCCAAGATAGGCCCCACCCTGTCGTATGATTTTGAGATCTCTCTCTGCAAGTTCAGTACCAACCTTAACCAATCGACTAGCAAAAAGTTCATCTGCTGCCAAGATTTGATTGGAGCTGGGCCTCCCAAACTATACCTTGCAAAACATGGGGTCCTTTCTCAACCTTTATCACAAACTGAGACAGGCTAGAGCCGGCACCCTCGAGTCCCAGTCATGGTTGGACATAAGCGCTAATAACGGTGGCACGCCTCACAGCCGGTACTTCAATGAATGCAGGTTACCACTATCAGCAGATGATCTCTGGTCTCTTAATCCTAGAAAAAAAGCTTTTACATTAAGCATCCAAAAGCGCAAATAACCAAGCTCCAGACTATTAGATAGAAAGATCATAGCCAAAAGGAAGCACGCATGGGCAGTTATAAATTCATACCAGCAGGCCCTCCCCTGCCACTCTTGGCTTTCTCTTATTCTCTTCGTCTAAAACAGGGGTCTTCAAACTGTGGGGCGCGACCCCCAGGGTGGCCTTGGAGTGGTGTGAAGGGGGTCGCGCATTCACAGTCACACTTCTCCCCTGGCCTCCAGGGCTTCAGCCCCCCACTTCCCCCGTCCTGTGTCTCAACCCGGGCTGCTGCAGTGAAACTCAAGCTGCTGGGGGCTGCACTTGGCAGTCTCTGGAGTCTCATCTAAGGCAGGCCCGAGTTATTCACAGGTCTTTAAAGACCATTAGCATATTTACATGCCTTTGTAAACTTGTTACAGAGGCTTAATGTGTTATATGGTTCCAATACCCCCTGGGCCCCCACTCTGCCTATTCCTTACATTTGTATTTTTACACTTACTGCTGTAGTGTGAGAATGCATTTAATGAAAAGGAATATAAAGTTGGGTTGCCAAAAGAAAAATGCCTGCTCTTGACACTAAATAGAGTTATAAATAAAAAAAAGTATGTATTAATTAGTTATGTGACTTTTCTGTCTTTGTTCTCTTTAATTTTCAGTCATGGATCATTGAGGCAGCCCTAGAACACAATTAAAAGTGACACAATTAAAAGTGCTTTCTATTTATGTTTGCTGTTCTAAGTATTCACAGATAAGTGCTAAAAATACAGCTTTAGGTGACTGCTTATTTCTGGGCCATTAAAATAATGAGCTGGTAACCCTAATCATAAGACTGGAAGTTTGTTGCAGGATCAGCACATTATTTATTTCCTCCACCCTCAATCCCTGATTAATGCAATTTAAGCAATAGTTTAACTTATATCTGAAACCCTACACTTCAAGTTTCTGGGAATGCACCCTGCTTTCAGACAACTCGCTTCTCATTCTCGCCTTCACTTTCACGCTCAGCCTGCACTCGCAGCGATCACAATGCACTTGCAGCGATCACCCTGCACTCACACTGATCACAATGCACTCACACTGATCGCCATGCACTCACACTGATCGCCATGCACTCACAGCGATCGCCATGCACTCACTGCGATCACAATGCACTCACACTGATCACAATGCACTCACACTGATCACCATGCACTCACACTGATCACCCGCTAACCCTGCACTCACACTGATCCCCGTGCACTCACAACATTCACCCGCTCACCCTGCACTCACAGCAATCACAACGCACTCACACTGATCACAATGCACTCACACCATTCACCCGCTCACCCTGCACTCACAGTGATCACAATGCACTGACCACAATGCACTCACACTGATCACCATGCACTCACAACATTCACCCGCACACCCTGCACTCACAGTGATCACAATGCACTCACACTGATCACAATGCACTCACACAGATCACCATGCACTCACAACACGCACTCGCTCACCCTGCACTCACAGTGATCATAATGCACTCACAGTGATCACAATGCACTCACACTGATCACCATACACTCACAACATTCACCCGCTCACCCTGCTCTCACAGTGATCACTCTGCACTAAATATGTGCTTGCATTGTTCACTCTGTACCTCATCCTGCAGTCACACAAGCACACTTCTCATCCTGCACTCATGTGACACTTCACTCACCTGTTCCCCCTCACTGCTCAATCTGTAGCTCACTGAAACAAGGCCATCACTAACCATGCACTAATTCGTCCCACTCTGCACTTCTAGCCGAACCCAAATTCATATGGTCACCTCACTCAACCTATAGTCACTCCTTTTACCCTACTCTCACACTGTTGCATTGCTCTCCATGCAGTCACATGGGCACTCTTGTCACCCACACAGTGCAGAAGGTTAAAGTACCTGGTACACAGAAGATGTACCATTCACATCACAGAACTGAGTGTGAGTAAACTATGAGTATTTTGTCAGACAGGTGCTATAGAGAGATGAGGTGTATTGTTGTTGAGTGGTAGTGAGGGAATTCATGGAGTAGGTGGAAAGACTGTTGCATCGTGTGCGACCAGTACTAGGGCCAGCCCTGGCTGGGAATGTTAAACCCCCCCGAAGTTCGGGTCTAGTGGATCCCTTGCTTCTGCCTATTATCATTTACATTTGTAGTGCGCTACTGTTACCAAAAGGTGTCCTGGGGCTAATAACCATCTGCCTGCAATGTGAGAGAGGTATCCGGGGTTGGGAGAGGAGAGAAGAGAGGGATGGAAGGGAGGGGTGAGAGGAAAGGGGCATGAGTAAACTGCTTAGCTCTGCACAAACCCGCCAGGGTTTGAAGGGACCCTTACTGCTCCTGGCCATGGCCAGATGAGCTTCTAATGTGGCAGTGCATATACCTGCGGAGTGTGAGCCCCTTCACAAAGGTTGACTAGACATCTTTCTGATGCGTATTGCTGTATTTTGGTTATAAACTGGTACTGATGGGGTGAAATCTTTCCTCAGTGTTACTGTGTTTGAAATGTTCAAAATAATAAAGCAATGCTATCCCAAAATACGCAGCATCACAGAACATTATTTAAATGTTCTACTCACATAATTTAGTCTAGCCTGTTGCATAATTTGGTCCTCACCTGCCTCATAATTCCAGTAGCCCTGCCTAGAGGTTTAGAAAGTTTTGTCAGGAGGGGGTCCTTACACCTGTAAATGTTGACAGGAGGTCTCGGCATCCAACAGTTTGAAGACCTCTGGTCTAAAACAAAGATTCTTGGCCCTTAGAATGGGTGAGTGGCTTTTCTTGGAACATCTCCTTGCATGGCGGCAGACTTCAGACAATCTTGCATGCAGAGGTTGTGGCAAATCAGATGAATCTCTGTAGCATGTATTTGCCCAGTACTGTTGTCCCTGTGAAGAACAACATTGAGGCTTGAATGGAATACATTGGGAGTCTGGACCTGTAGGCAGGGCAACATTGCTGCCCTGAACCCAGAGAACACGGCTTTACACATTAATTTTAAAATTTTCATCCACCTGGCTTATCATCAATTCAAGTTCCCCCAAGCCTCTAACTCAATTTAGCTTCGTTGAGGCACCCCACTGTTTGTCCCACCCAACTAAAAGCTTACAAAGGCAGACATTGTGGGTGCCATTAGACTGCTTGGATTGTCACATTGTTTTCATGGTGGCGCTGCCACTTTTTTACCTTTTCACAGTGATGAACTTTGCCATTTTATTTTTTTTATGTTTTTAAGTATGTTCTTATGAAGACACTTTGTATCATGTGCTTCTATGAATTATTGTTAAATCTAATAAAGCTTGTGTTCTGCAGATATTAAAATATTCTCTATTTTTCCTAAATTAGTTTAGGATTTTTGGGGGAATTGTTCATGTGTTCTGATTGCACTGTTTGAGTGATGCATCAATACTTTATACATTGCCTCTAAGTTAAGCCTGACCGCTTTATGCTAAGCTACAGAGGGTTTAGTACAGAATTATGTGGTGACTTTAGTGCAGAGGTCTTCCAACTTTTTTGCTCTAAGCCCCTCTAAGCAAAATGTTTTAATGTCAAGCCCCCTTCCAAAACTTTACGGCAATGATTGGCTCAGTGGGAGGGAAAGGGCTGAGCATAGAGGGCATGGATTATGAGATCATTTCAGGAGTATTTTTTCAATAGCTATAAACCGCACTAAATGTGAGACTTCTAAAACAGAAAATTAATCAAACAAAAACAGTTATTGACCCCAAAATACTGCCCCCTATAATTGAGGTGTTGTGAGCCCCTCACACTACTGGTCCTCAACGCAACTACACCTGCTTCACAAATGATAACTCTGCACAAATTATAACTTCAGTCCTGAGTAACAGGCTATCTCCTCTGCCTCTTATACCCTTTCGCCGCCGCCGACTATCGCTTTAATCTTAAAACAGGCCCTTTCAGAAACAAGAGCTCCTACATGCTGTCCACCTCTGTATGCAATGGTGCCCTTGGTCCTAATGTTAGAAGATAAGCTCACATGTACCCTTTTTAAAGTGAGACAGTCATAATTGTGATGCAGTGGGCCCCTCCTACCCCTGGGCCCCAGTGCTGCTGAACCTGCTTCACTAATGTTCACTACTGCCTTGCAAAGAGGGCAGTCTCCCCTGCCCTTTGTTAAAAACATGGACACCCATCTAGACACCATCTCTCTGAGGCCAAACAAAGGTGTTTCCACTGCATTAATGTTTCCCCTCCCGTGGGCTATTGCTTTGAGGACCAAATGAAAACTAGCAAGTGTGCAGTAGGCACTATTGCTAAGAAGGAATGCTAGTCAACAGCCATTATTAAGGTTTAGCTGGCTTCTCATACCTTTGGCTCCTGGTGCCACTGTACCTGCAGCACCAGTGATTCATGCTGCCCCTTTATTTTAAAAAGCAGCAAGGGTAACCTGGGCTCTGATACTAGCAAGGAAAATGGGCACCCACTCCACTTCATAGTAAGATGGCCATAATTGAGCAGCAGTGGCCACTTACACACTTGACAGTGTTACCTGCTGCACTAATTGATGGCCCTTTTTATATATAAAAAAGGCTCCCTTTTATCATCCTCTTCCTTGGGGTATCTCTCTGAGGAAGCAGTCTCTGGTCATTTGTAACCATAAAAATGAAACCCCCACACAGTGCTTACCTTTCTGGGTCATCTCTGGCTATATTTATGAATCCCACTCTTTTCCTCTTTTTCCTGGCCCAATACTCTGACGTCCTAGGGGTCGAGAGGACCAGTGCTCTGCATCTGAATGGAACCCTGCTGACTTCCTCCCTGCTACCCCCTGGACTCACCTTTTACAAAAACAACTGCCCCTGAATGGTTAGTGCTTACTTTACAGTGGCTCTGCTTGAAAGAAAGGGTGTGTCGGTAGTGCAAACAGTTTAGGAAGAAACAGGACTTTTCTTTGTTTTGCGTTTTTATATAGTGCATACTCGACCCAAAGGTATCAGAGCACTTTATATGAGCACCAGTTCCATTAAAGATGGACACGTTAATTTTTTTTAATTAAGTGATTTGCCCAGAATCACAGGATGCTTGAGACTCCCGTCAGGACTCAAACCTTGTTACCCGGCTTCAAGGGCGGCCACTATGGCTGTTAAAGTACATCCTCTTACCAGCCATTAATTGATTAGTAACTTAAAGCCAAGGTCACTGGTATTATGTGTTTCTGAGGCAAAAGCATTTTCTGCATTGTTATGGATTTACTACATTAGCTTCATAATCCATCATCTGTTGGATAATCTGCAGATGTTAACAAACAAATTTGATTCTAGTTCAAATGGATCAAAAGTTACTTAAAACATGGTTGGTGATGTGTTCCAGATCAGTAGACGGCCCTTCATTGAGGTTGATTGTTCATCTTGCAGTTGCATATTGATGTATTTGGGTGTTATATTGGTACTAATGTAGTATATTATTTCATCTGAGTGTTACCATGACTAAAAATGAAAAGAAAAGGAAATAAAGCTAACCACAAAATGTGTGTGATTATGCTGCATAATTTTTCTTTTCTTCTTGCATAATTTATTCAACCCTGTTGCATAATTTGGTCCTCTAATTAAAGTGGCCCTGATCAATGTGCCAAAGTGACAAAGATTTTTCAGGGGTAATCTAGGGGTGTTAACTTATACTTATAACTATGTATAAGTATGTATATCATACTATGTGCTCGATTTTCTTCACAATGACAAGGTGGCACATCACCGCGCTGCGGTTTGTGAGCGCTTGAAATTTTAATTGTTGTTTGCTGACGCATTTAGCGCGTCTTTGCTTCGTTTTTGTTTCGTTTTTTCTGGTAGCATTTTTAACTGTGCGCTGCTTGGGCTCTCCCCCCCCCTCTTACTTGCACTTTATTGGAATCTCCACCACCGTTTTCGGTGGGTCCGGGTTCTGTGGGTGGGTTGTTTCCTGATCGGCGACCAGCGCCATCTTTGTTTGGGACCAGGCTTTTTTCGGCGGGCGCCATCTTTGAGCGTCCACGCGCTCCTCCCTCCATTTCCGGCGCCTACTTAAGGCACTTTTAGGTATCTGCCGGCCTGACAAGGTGGCACATCACCGCGCTGCGGTTTGTGAGCGCTTGAAATTTTAATTGTTGTTTGCTGACGCATTTAGCGCGTCTTTGCTTCGTTTTTGTTTCGTTTTTTCTGGTAGCATTTTTAACTGTGCGCTGCTTGGGCTCTCCCCCCCCCTCTTACTTGCACTTTATTGGAATCTCCACCACCGTTTTCGGTGGGTCCGGGTTCTGTGGGTGGGTTGTTTCCTGATCGGCGACCAGCGCCATCTTTGTTTGGGACCAGGCTTTTTTCGGCGGGCGCCATCTTTGAGCGTCCACGCGCTCCTCCCTCCATTTCCGGCGCCTACTTAAGGCACTTTTAGGTATCTGCCGGCCTGACAAGGTGGCACATCACCGCGCTGCGGTTTGTGAGCGCTTGAAATTTTAATTGTTGTTTGCTGACGCATTTAGCGCGTCTTTGCTTCGTTTTTGTTTCGTTTTTTCTGGTAGCATTTTTAACTGTGCGCTGCTTGGGCTCTCCCCCCCCCTCTTACTTGCACTTTATTGGAATCTCCACCACCGTTTTCGGTGGGTCCGGGTTCTGTGGGTGGGTTGTTTCCTGATCGGCGACCAGCGCCATCTTTGTTTGGGACCAGGCTTTTTTCGGCGGGCGCCATCTTTGAGCGTCCACGCGCTCCTCCCTCCATTTCCGGCGCCTACTTAAAGTCGCTCTCTCCCGCGCAGCGGGAACGCGCAGCGGGAACGCCGTCGCATGCCGGAGTCGTGCCAGAGTCCTGCCCGTCTGCGCCCGTCCGCGACAGGACGCGCTGGACGTGGCTGGACCCTGGCCCCCCTCCTGGTCGGTCTACTCTACATCATGCGGTGCTATACCAGAGATAGTCTGGTTGCCATTGAGAGGTTTCGACCACCCTGCCTGACACCAAGGGTGGATCCCTTAAGCGGCCCCTTATCGTGTGGCTGCGGATGCTTTACGCTGGCTGCCCCTGTAAGCAGGAGCTGCAGGGAAGTATTGCGCGTGCCTCTAAGCCCGGTGCCAGGTATTAGCATTTGGAATCTTAATGCTAGGTCGCTTGTCAAGCACCATCTTGACATCAATGATCTATTAGGCAGGGAGTTGCCTGACCTATTTTGTGTAACAGAGACCTGGCTGCAGGATGCTGACACGGCCATTGTCAATCTGGCATTCCCGCCGGAATACTCGGTATTCACCTTGAATAGGACCTCAAGAGGCGGGGGTATTGCGCTTGCCGTCAAGTCCTGTTACCCTACCACATGGCATGGGCAAAAGATCTCGGGGTGCGAAAGCGCTTTGTTTAAGGTTGCTATCTCATCCAACTTCACCCTGTCGGGACTGGTAATTTATCGGCCCCCGGGGAGTGAAGTAACCTTCAGAGCAGCGTTACCCGAGGCTGTTAGTAATCTGGCTACGGGGTGCTCCAATTTCACCATCATTGGAGATCTAAATCTGCACTTTAACAACTCCAGCAGCCCCTCAGTCGCCAGTTTCCTGGCCGACCTTGAGGCGTTACAGCTTACTCAGTTGGTGACGCAGCCCACACACTCAGGGGGTCACACCCTTGACCCGTTTTTTACCAATCTGACGGAAGTCTGTGTCACCAGCTACACACCTTTGGCGTGGACTGATCATTATTTGATACAGTTCCACTGCCCTATCGTGGCTAGTCCATCTAAGCCAATGGTGTGTTCTGTTCCAAGAAGACGCTGGAACAAACTTAAGCTAGATGAGTTCTTTCATCTCTTATCAGCTGACCCGCTTGACGTCTCAGGCCCTCCGGATCAGTTGTACGACAGGTTCACCGATTGGGTCTCCAGGGCCTTGGACACCCTCATCCCCTTGGTGACCCGTAAAACTGGTCCTGGCAAGGCCAGCCCCTGGTACGATGACTCTCTACGAGCCCTGAAGGTGTCTTGCAGACGCGCAGAGCGGGCATGGCGCAAAGCCTACTCCAGCTCTAAGAAAGTCTTATATCAGGCTACAGTGAAGGTGTACCATCGGGTGGTGTGTAGAACCCGTGCCGCTTTTTATGCGACACAATTCAGGAATAGTTCGAACCCTGCAAAGGCTATCTTTAAGGTATTGAAAGACCTCACTGCCAAAAAAGTTATAACATCACACCAGAGCTCTCTGGAGCACTGTGAAAAGTTGGCAGAGTTTTTTCTGGAGAAGGTGAATGCTATTTATCGAGCCTTCCCCGTGGTCGTTCCCTCAGTGATGATATCATCTAAGCCTCCACCATCCGAGGGGCTGTGTTCTCTACCTTTGTTAAATCTAGATAGCCTAGGCATTTTGGCTCGCAAAGTGAAATCTGGGTCCCCTGAGGATCCACTTTGCCCTGAGGTGTTCAAGGACCTGGCGGTACATGACATCTCTCCGCTTTGTTCCTTGGTCAATGCGTCTCTGACATCTGGCGTTGTTCCACTTAAGTGGAAGCGAGCCATGGTACGTCCGATCCTGAAGAAACCTAGCCTGGATGGAAGCAAGCCGGAGAGCTATCGGCCTATTTCACTCTTGCCGTGGCCGGCTAAGGTGATGGAGGCACACGTAAATGCCGCTCTCTCGGAACATCTCCGTCGAGCTGATATACTCGACGCTACGCAGAATGGGTTTAGGGCAGGTCACAGCACGGAGACGGCTCTGCTTTATATGGTGGAGCACCTCCGCTCCGTGCTTGACGCGGGACAAACGGCAGCGCTGGTGCTATTAGATCTAAGCGCTGCCTTTGACACCGTCTCGCACCCTATCCTTCTGCAGCGTTTAGAGGATGCTGGTGTTTCCGGCATTGCGCTCGACTGGTTCCGGTCGTTCTTATCAAACCGGGCCTTTAGCGTGACCGTCCCACCCTTTCAGTCAAAATTCCATCCGTTGAACCTGGGCGTCCCCCAAGGCTCCTCGCTGAGTCCTACGCTGTTCAATCTGTACGTAAGGCCGCTAGCTGAGGTTGTCAAACAATGGGGTATGACCATGGTGTCATATGCCGATGACACCCAGCTAGCGGTCACGATCAGCGGGGATGCGGAGGTCGACGCTCCTAGGTTTCAACAAGGACTGAGGGCGGTCGCTAGATGGATGACGCTTAATTGTCTCCAGCTAAACGCTAGTAAGACCGAGGTGATGGTATTTGGTAGGCGACCGGAACTGTGGGGAGAGAGATGGTGGCCGGAGGAGCTGGGTTCCGCTCCCATCCCAGTCACCGAGCTTAAAAACCTCGGGGTCTGGCTGGACCCTTCCCTTACGTTTGCATGCCACACTAAACGCACGGCTGCTTGCTGCTTCGGCATCTTGCGTGGGCTTCGTCCTGTGCTAAAGTTCTTCGATGCCCCCACCCGGCAACTCATGATCCAAGCGACCGTCATCTCCAGATTGGATTATGCTAGTTCTTTGTTGGCCGGTCTGAATGTAGCTGAGATAGGGCGCCTGCAGCGGATCCAGAATGCAGCAGCAAGAGCGGTGGTGGGCCTTCCAAGATTCTGCCCCACCTCCAGCACCATTCGAGCACTGCACTGGCTCCCGGTGGCGCAGCGGATTCAGTTTAAGGTACTCTGCGTCGCCCATAAGATCTTGAAGGGGTCCCCGGCAATGATCCTTACGACCCTCATGGCCAACTATATTCCGGCACGTCCCTTAAGATCGTCAGATCTCGAATTGGCCGTGGTACCGCGCTTTAAGCGAAGCAGGGCCGGTGGGCGCTCATTCCGAGTGCGGGCCGCCGCTCTGTGGAACTCCTTACCCCCGGCAATTCGCGCTAGGAGCGATTTGCTCTCTTTTCGTCGTGCCTTGAAAACATTTTTATTTCCTTAGTTAGTGTGTTCTGTGCTGTTTTATTTAGTTGTGTTGTGTAGCTGCCTTGTCGGGCGCCAAGACGCTCCTTAGCTGGAGCATTTGTGCGCCTAATAAAAACCACATAACATAACATAACATAACAATAAATGTTGTAAAGTGCTTCAATACGTCTGGCCAGCGCCATATAAAACGCGAAAATAAATTAAATAATAAATAAATATAACAATGCTTACATTAGGTACTATCTGATCACTTATTACTAAAGGCTTAATTTTGCAGGAATGTGTTTTTATTTCAAACACCGCATCATTTTGCAGCAACCTATTTTAGACTGTACGTAATGCAACTTGATTTTATTTTCATTGAATCCGTTTGCTCATTATTTTATATGCGGTTAACTGACAGCAAAAAAACAAAATGCTCATACTAGTTAGTTCTTTTCTTTTAGCCAACTTCTTGACACTCAGTGACCTCCCTTCACAGCACTCCGGGCTGTGTGTAAATGAAGACAGCCAGGAAAGGCAGCAAATACATAAGGCCACAGTTACAGGCTACCTTCATTTACAAGAAATTACAGAGGCATTTGCACCCCCTCCCTTGGAAACCATACAGGGACCCCCAGTTTGAATACCTGTGCTTTAGTGCTTCACAAGGTCTGTGATTATATTTGAGGTGGGTTCTCACCCCCTCAACTAATACCCAGATTCCGTACACCCTCAGACACAGCACCAACGGAATCGGAGGAGGAATCGCCATCGTCCACAAAAACAGCATCAGGGTCTCGACTAGCACTGACGCCGGGTTCAGCACCGCCGAACACATGCATTTCCAGATCCACACAGACCCTAACTCCACCCTCAGAGGCACCGTCGCCTAGCGACCCCCCAGACCCAGCCCCCAGTTCAACAACAAGGACGAGAACTCCACAACTCTGATCGATAACCTCGCCAACCTCGGACTAAAGCAACTCGTCACAACCCCAACCCACTCGCCTGCCACACGCTCAACCCCGTCTTCTCCTCAATCCTACACGTCTCCGTCAGCCACACCACCAAATTCCTCTAGACCGACCACCGCTGCATCCACATTGCCTTCCAGAAGCCCACCACACACCACCCCACCCAACAGATCCCAGCCGGTGTTGGAGCAAAATCACTGAAGACCAACTACACTCAAACCTTGCTCTCAGCCCACCCACCAAATCCTCCAACATCGACGACTCTGCATACAGCCTCCGACGCTGGATCGAGGACTGCACCAACACCCTCGCCCCGCTGAAGACAAGGCTCTGGATTGGACCACCTCCTTCCTCTCCGGCAGAACCCAGAGCGTCCACCTTCCCCATTCCATTCCAAAGCCTCCGAGATCATCTGCGGCGTACCCCAGGGATCCTACCTCAGCCCGACGCTGTTCAACATTTACATGGCCCCGCTCGCACACGTAGCCAGACAGCACAACCTCAACATAATCTCCTATGGTGACAACACTCAGCTGATTCTCACCCTCACCAAGGAACCGATCACCGCCTAAGCCAACCTCCACGAAGGAATGAAGGCCGTTGCCAACTGGATGAAGACCAGCCTTCTGAAGCTGAACTCGGACAAGATGAAAATCCTCACCCTCGGCTTCAACCCTTCAGCCTGGGACGACTCCTGGTGGCCGACGGCACTGGGGGCAGCCCCGACACCCACCGACCACGCACGCAACCTGGGAATCATCCTCGACTCAACGCTCTCAATGACCAAGCAAGTCAACGCCGTCTCCTCCGCATGCTCTGCAAGATCTACAGATGGATCCCGACAGATACAAGAAAGACAGTCACCCAGTCCCTCGTCAGCAGCAGACTCAACTACGGAAACTCCCTCTACTCGGGAGCCCCGACCAGGCTCATCAAACGACTACAACGCACCCAGAACGGCCACATCACCCCCACCTGAGAAACCTGCACTGGCTCCCGGTCAACAAGAGGATATCCTTCAAGCTCCTCACCTCACGCACCCAAGGCACTCCACAAGACCTGCCCAGCCTACAACAACACACAGCTCTCCTTCTACATCCCCAACAACCAGCTCCGCTCCGCCGACCTCTCACTCGTCACCATCCTGCACATCCGAAGAGCAACCACTGTTCGGAGATCCTTCTCCCACCTCGCCCCCAAGACATGGAACACCCTTCCACTGAGCCTACAACAGACCCAAGACCTGCTGACCTTCAGGAGGTTGCTCAAGACCTGGCTGTTCGATCAGTAGCGCCACCCCTTCAGCGCCTTGAGACCCTCACGGGTATGTAGTGCGCTTTACAAATGATTGATTGATTGATGGTTGTAAGGGAATGTGTGTCAGGTGTGCCTGACTCCTTTCAGATGTTTAATTTTCATTGATATGCTTAGGTTTTCTATTCACTACCATGTGGAGTGCTCCATGTGAGGAGAGTACATCACAAATGTGGAGGTCTCCTAACCCCTACCATGGGGAGTCTTTGCTCTCGGTTTGAAGTCTCCTCCTGAATGCAGATTTTCTGCCAGACATAAATTACAGTCGTAAATTGGATGTAGTAACTTTACATTCATAAATTGCAACTATTCAGATGCCACACTCTCCATTGAGGGCTGTTGGAATGTAAGTTACACTTTTGTGGTAAATTTACTCAAAAGTGCATTTTAGTCAAAAGTGTAAGTTATCTTTGTAAATCAGGACCTTGATATTTTGACTCCGTACTAGAAGTGTATCCCTATGGCCCCCTATGGTAGTGACATCTGGGGCTATAAGGATGTGAAGGGAATTCAAGGAGCCGAGAACAACTTTATATGCAAACTTCTCTCAGTCCCTATTGCTACCCCAATTGTTAATCTACGTGAGGAACTGGGAGTGGGCTTCATTACGGACCAGATAGCGGTTGCGCAGCTCTTACGTTGGCTAAGAATCTGGGCTCAACCAACCCCAAATCTAAATCAACTTATTATTTTAGATTGTATTGCACTAGACAAGGCTTTACACATTCCCTGGCTGAAATGTATTGTGGATCAGACAGAGAATCTGGATTGCCCCGGTTTGTTTCTGACCTCTACCCCCTGGCAAGAACGCTATTAGAGCATTTAAACAGCAGTTTTTAGACAAGTGCCAAGGTCTAAGGGTGGAGAATGAATTAATTAAACCCTCTGTGAGAAGGTTTGTCACACTGAGCCTGGGCCAGCAGATGCAACCATATCTCTCTTATGTTTACAAAGCTCACCATCTTTTCCTTTAGACGAGATTTCGATTGATTATGGTTCCCTGGTTACTGACATTTCCCAAAGGCTATTCCAAACTTGACTCATTAAAACCCTGTCCTTGTGACAACTTCTCTGAACAAGATACTCTCCAGCTAATGTGTTTCTGTGCTCCTTGCGATTAGCTGCGCAGGAAGTTCATTCTCCTCCTGCTCAGAGGTTGCAAATTTGTTCAAGTGAGGCCAGCTCTGATTTATCTACAAATGTTAGCCTCACCTTTAGTCTGTATTGGGATGGCAAGTTTCTTAACAGGGGTTATTAGACATAGGAATAGGCTGCCGTTGAGATAGCCATCCTGGATATTGTGACAGTGTAATCATGTTCTTCTGATTTATGCAATATAATTTTCACAAGATAATATGTATTTTCCTAGCGTACTGTTTTATTAATGTTATTGTACTTCATGTCCACCAATAATTGCTGATTAATGCACGGGACAGTCCTAATATTTACAGTCATTCAGTTGCTGTCACTATGGAAAGTAAATGTAGAGCTACCCTGTCATGTAATGTTGTTGTCTTTCTTACTTTTGGGATGAATTGCGTTCTAATAAAATTTCTTTTTATTGAAGTACAACCCTTTTATTAATTTTGTGATGACATCTGTTTTAGACTGAGTGTCTTCTCTGTGATGAATTGTGTTTTAACAGGATATCGTTTTAATGAAGTTTTTTGTTTTATGAACTCTGTGATGACATAAGGTTTTAGATTGATTGTCCCCTGTGCCCCAGAGAAACTGTTCAATGAACTTTTGGATATGCTTGCACATAACCATTCTAAAGGCTGAGGACTGTTCTCCTGCTTACATTTTTTTGGTTTTTAAAGATTACCATAACATGATCCCTGTATAAGTTTTAATGTTGGTATATAGAATGTCTTGTTGTGTACTTTTAAGGTTCTAATCAACCGAATATAGTTGATATGACTATGAACTATAACTCAGTAGCAATCCAGTACCTGCTGATAGGTCATTCAGCCACATCTCTGTACCCTTCAGGAAGAGGATTGAAAATAGCCAAATGTCAGTCCTCCACCAAGCTGGCTACAGTGCAGTCTCTCCTGGCACTTGCACAGGAGTTTGAATCAAGGATAGATTATTGGCTCTGCTCAACACTAAGTAGGCTCCAATGCAAGGGTACTGCTCACTCACTATTCTTCACTGTTGTTGTGTTGCCACACTAAGCCGAGACGATGATACCTAGATAGAAGCCACCCAGTATTGCAGGAAGCACAGTGAGAAAACAGACCAGTGTGCTCCCCACATGAAGAGATGCAGGGTAGGTAAATCAGGGCACTGATCAGGAAAGACTCCAAGGCAGAATTAGATAGATGAGAGGCTTCTGGCTGGGATCCGAGCCTCACCAAATTTTCAATGTAGGAGAGCAGCTGACCGGGAAATAGGAGACCAAGGTAGCTTGGTGTTGAACCAACCAAGACATAGGAAAAACAAGATGACACCTTTGCCATGCAGGAGCAGCAACAAAGACGCATGCTGCTCCTCCCAAATGCACAGGATAGATAAACTAACTGAAAGGGAGATAGTGGCCAGCGTGGAAGGTGAGATCTTCATGTGGTCATTCTGCCACCTGCAAGCCACCTGAACTGAGAAAAAAAGACCAGTATGACGGACATTGGCCGAAGGAGTGTTCCTTTGAATCACAGGACATAGCAATAGCGGAAGATTGCGTCCGGCATGGAGGAGGAGATCCGAAGAGGAACTTCCCTTACATGCAGGAATGCCTAAAAAGATGGGAATGCCATGTTAGGGAGAAACCACAAGAGTCATCTGAAATAAGAATGTACCCGCTGGTACCGATGATCACCTCAGGGACCATCTATGTGCCGTTGGCTTGAATGGACAAAGAAGGGCTAAGGAAAAAGTTCAGCCATTGATGGATGGAACAGGCAAATATATTTCATGTTTTGAGAAAAACACTGTGGCAATAAACCTGGTGTTTTTTGCAATATCAAAGGTTTTCTAAGCAGTTTTATTGGAGAGCAGACTAATACAGAGTTAGCTCACATCCCAGCAATTACTCTTACAAATACTGAGCATGACGGGCAGCATCCAATTAATACAGGCTGCAAATATTAACGACCCTGAGGAAGATGTCCCCCTCTGTCCACCCTGACCTAGGAGGGTTAGTGGCGGAGACTATGAAGCCAATTGAGACTATAATGAATTTTCTGGATAGGATGAGGGAACTATGGGCACAAGAAATAGGACAGCTGTGGACTGATACAGGCCCACAAGTCGCATTCTTTTATAATATTCTCAAAAAGGGGCCACCCACTGAGATACAAAGTGGATTTGAAAGCATGGTTGGGTTAGACACCAAACCCTGGCAGAAGATACAAGCCCACATATTGCATTATCACAAAAAGAAGCAAGAGAAGGATAGAGAATTAGAATTAGACACCATTACCTCATTAATCCCCTATGAGTGGCCGCCATGTCACGTACTGTTCCCATACAGCCATAGAGCTGCAGCACTTTGGGGCCTTTCCATGAAAGGAAAAAAACGGCGGATTGCATAACGCTGAAAGGTTGAGCATAAGCAGACTTTTTTTGTGCTCAGCGTGAGGTTCTGAAAATCTGGATTCGTATAATTATACTGGACTCGAGAATTAAAACTTCGTCGAAACATGACGAATTTGGTATCAAAAGACCGAGAATGACGAGTACATCATGTACATGTATTTTCAGCCTATTCGAGTGACGATTTCACCTCGAAATCGTCACTTACATTCTGACCCCTTCATTCCCATTTATGTGTTGCCCTTTACATAGGCCTTAATCCAGTTGAATTTGATTCCACAAGGACACATACTCCTTAATCGACTTTTTCCTGACCTCAGTACAAGTTGGAACCATTGCCCCAGGCCGAACTCGTTAGGTCAGTTCCCTCCCAGTGGCCGAGCAAGATAGCATCTAGGCTCAACAAACCATAAAACCATTTCAGCGCGCACACCTGCCATATCTCGCTCACATCTATCTCCACTCTTTTGCTTCACTTACTTTATGGTGGGGAGGTGCCCGTTTTTATTAGGGGTCCAGTGTTATCTGATGAAATGTTGGGCCTTGCCAAATGATTTGTTGTAGGCAGCACGAAGTGAAATATGGACATGTCATCATGACTCTGCTTTTCCTTTGAACCAGAATATGTTAACGATTTACTTTACAACCAGGAATGTTTTGCCTGGAGCCCAAAATTGTGTATAAGAAGAGAAGCCTGACTTTATGAAAGTGTGCAGTCTCCTGAGAACATACCCGTATTGTACTTCTAGGACACCTGTTACCTTGGTTGCAGCCAATAAACTAATCTTTGACTTCACCTAGAAGACTCTGAAGTTTCTGTAGGTCTGGATCAGGAAGAACCCGAGGTCTCTGGGTGTTGATTCCCTGGCACCGCTGGGTTACCGGTTCTGTGTCGGTTCTTAAAAACCCAGTACCACAGTTGGCGCCCAACGTTTGGGGCGATTCCAGTGGTACCAGTCAGCCTGAAGATCGTGAGGAGCTTCGTGTGGAAATTCCGGAGGACGGCCAACCACCTCATCGACCCCTGCATGTCGACGTGGTCCGAAGGTCTTTGCTGCGAGGTTCCCCCCTTCCCGACGGCTACAAGGACTGCTGCCCTGGCTATCGCCCTGATTTGGACCCTTGAAGTTTTTGGTAGAGCGAAACACTGAGACGAGTCTTCTGGTGACGTCATCGATATTTCAGTTAAGTATAAGTGGAGCGTCTCCCAGTCCTTAGTTGGACTTACTTTGTGGTATCTTTGGGATACAAAAGTTTTGTATTGGTACTTGCAAGCACCATAACCGAAGGACTCGTGTATTCACGAGAAATATCGTAATCGATAATCCTTTGAAGTTTGGAACTAGACTAGAAAAGAAAACTAGAGAACTAAAAACGAAGGTTTTGCTACAGCAAGCCTATCCGCCACGTGGTGGTGGTAATCAACATAATAATGGCCAGAATCACTACCAAAATACTTTTCAGCAGCCTCAACAGTATCAGAGAAACTCGCAAAGATTCGATTACACTCAACCCCGTGTAGGTCCCAACCAGTGTTTATATTGCAAACAAGAGGGTCATTACAAGTATAATTGTCCTGCCCTATCACAACGTGCAAATGGAGTTTCTGGTGTTAGAGGTCGTGGCAGTCAGCAAGCACCTAGAGGTAGAGGGCGTGGAAACGCCCCTAAGTGACACACGTCCCCTTCCACCACAAAACTCTATGAACAGGTTTGATCAGCAAAATAACGTATCTGACAGGACAGCTCAATACTATGTTGATGATTATTACACAGAAAATGAGCAGTGGGAGAACGAGGATTGCTAGGACAGCCATAGACAAAGAGAGGGAGTTGTTTCAGTTCCAGTAGATCAGAGTGGACCTTACGTTGAGGTGATTACATCAGGTGTGTCAGAACCTTTTCTGTTGGATACTGGTGCTACAAAGAGTTCTATTATGCACTCCAAACTCCCTGGCGCACCTTTGTCTGGCGAAATGAACGTTTCTGTAGGTTTTTCTGGCGCCCCAGTTAGAAATCCGATTTCTGACCCTTTATCTCTTTCTGTTGGTCCTTGTGAATTCGAAGCACCCCTTATTCTGACAACAGGTTGTGGTGAAAATTTGCTAGGATTAGATTTGCTAAAAAGATTGTATGCGACTTTGTACTGTTCTCCTTCAGGAGTACAACTTACTTTAGGTAAGAAAGTGGTTTCTCCCATGTATTTGTCGAGAGATGCACTTCCAGCAGAATTGTCACTTCTCCCAGATATTCTTTGGGCTACTGGTCCTAATGATGTAGGTCTTTTAGAAATTGCACCATATGTTGTAACATTGAAGTTGAATGTCAAAATGCCACGAATTCCCCAATACAGAATATCTAATGAGGGTGAAAAAGCTTTGCTAGAGATTGTTTACGAATTGATTGAAAAGGATGTGATTGAAGAAACACGAGGCAATGTTTGCAATAGTCCTGTTCTGCCTGTTTTAAAACGAACTGACCCTTCTCAGCTACCTGTGTACAGATTCGTGATTGATCTTCGAGAAGTAAATAAAATAGTCGTGCCACAATTCCCAGTTGTGCCCGACATTACCACATTATTGACTATGATTCCAGCTTCTGCTTCATGGTTTTCAGTGATTGACCTAAAGAATGCTTTCTTCAGCATCCCAATTGCTGAGGAGAGCAGGGATATTTTTTCCTTCAGTTTAGGAGGTCGAAGCTTCCGCTTTAAACGCGCTCCTCAAGGCTACTGTGAAAGCCCCTCAATATACAGTCAAGCTCTGAAAGCACAGCTTGACACAATTGTTTTGCCTAGGGGTGCCACTCTTGTACAGTATGTGGACGATTTGCTCATTGCTGCGGATACTGAGAACATTTGTAAAAAGGCCACGTTGACATTATTGCGTCATCTGTGTGATCTGCATCGCAAGGTGTCACTTTCCAAGCTTCAATATTGCCGACAAGAAGTGACCTACTTAGGTCACCTCTTATCGAAGGAGGGAAGGAAACTGACCCCAGAAAGAATTCAGGCAATAGCAAAATTGAATGTGCCAAGAACACAGAGAGAAGTGCGTGCTTTCTTGGGCATTACATCGTACTGTAGACAGTGGATTCCAAATTTTTCGTTAATGGCCAAACCCTTGGTGGCATTAACGTGTAAAAATACACCCAATCCCATTCCTTGGTCTGAAGAGTGTCAGAAAAGTTTTCTCGAATTACGCACAGCATTATGTTCGGCTCCTGTGTTAGGTACCCCCAACTACAGTAAGCCTTTCACATTGTATGTCCACGAGAAGGAGGGCTGTGCATTATCTGTGTTGACTCAGTTATTCGGAGATAGACAGCGGCCATGCGCCTATTTTTCATCCACTTTGGATCCGGTAGCACAAGCATTGCCGAGTTGTTTAAGGGGCACAGCAGCAGCAGCTGTTTCTATTCGACAGTCTGCAGGTCTAGTAATGAATAATACACTGATCGTGATGGTCCCGCATGCAGTAGACACATTGTTAAATAGGACCAAGACACAGCACTTAACTAGTGCTCGACTGTCCAGTTACGAATTGACGCTGCTAGCGAGCCATGTGCATATAAAAAGGTGCAGTACCTTGAATCTAGCCACGTTGTTACCAATTGCAGAAGAATCAGATGCTTTAGAACAGCACGATTGTTTCCTCACAACAGAGGAAGAGACAAAAGGGAGAGTGGATTTATTTGACACTCCTCTTGCTGAATGTGATGGTACATTATGGGTAGATGGTTCATGCTTTAAGCTCCCAAATGGTAACGTGACTGCAGCATATGCTGTCACAACTTTGCACACAGTCGTTGAAACTGCGCGAATACCACATGGTTCAGCTCAGGCCGCAGAATTAGTCGCACTTACGAGAGCATGTGTATTGTCTAGAGGAATGAGAGTGACTGTCTACACTGATAGTCAGTATGCGTTTGGAGTGGCTCACAGTTTTGGACGATTGTGGAGAGAATGTGGATTCTTGACTTCGCATGGAGCTAAGATTCAGAATGGTCAATTGGTGAATGAGCTTCTTGAATCACTGACCTTGCCCCTGCAAATGGCGATTGTGAAATGTAGTGCTCACAAGAAGGTGACTGATGATGTTGGTCGTGGAAATGCATTTGCTGATGAGACCGCTAAGGAAACTGCAAAGAATGTGATAAGCCGAATGTATGTTGCAGGCCCTGAAAGATGGACTGGTGAGGTTGGAATATGTGAGGACACGATAGAGAGTGTGAAGTCCATCCAAGCTGAGGCCACAGAGAAAGAGTTGAGCACGTGGAGAGAAAGTACAGGGAGAATGGATTCAAATGGTTGTTGGGTTGAATTGACAGAGCATCAGAGATGGTTGTTACCCGATGCATATGTGCTTGCAGTGGTTACAATGGCTCATGGAATGGCTCATATCAGCGTGAAAGGGATTTGCGAGTTGTTGGCCCCAGTGTGGAAGAATTCAGGGATTCCCAAGTGTGCAGAGAATGTTGTCAAGAATTGCATGGTATGTCTGAAGCACAATCCTGGTAGGGGAACCCCAACTCCAGCTGGTCATTTTGCACCTCCTACGTATCCGTTCGAGGTTTTGCAGCTAGATTTCATACACATGGAGAGGTGCAACAACTTAAAATACGTGCTCGTTGTTGTTTGTGCCTTCTCAAGATGGGTAGAAGCCTATCCCCTAAAAGACAATACTGCCTTGTCCACTGCCAAAGCCCTTGTAAAAGAGTACTTCCCCAGGTTTGGAATGCCTAGAATGGTCTGGTCTGACAACGGAAGTGAATTTGTGGGTCGTGTGATGAAAAGAGTGTGTGAAGGGCTAGGCATTAGGCAGAAGTTCCAAGCTGCAAATCACCCCCAATCAGCTGGATTAGTGGAATGTTACAATGGCACGCTTAAACTTAAATTGGCCAAAATCCAAGCGAGCACAGGTCTTAAATGGCCTGACGCTCTACCCTTAGCACTCCTATCCACCAGAATGACTGTGCACTCGCGAGTGAAACTCAGCCCTTACGAAATTGTCTTTGGCCGGCAAGCCAACATATGGGGAGTGCCTAGGCCCACGAAGTTCAGGGAGCTGCAACACCCTATTTTGCTTGATTACTTGTATGAATTGACGGCTAAATTGCGTGTTTTGCATCAACAGGTCCACAACACCCTGCCCCCGGTCTCTGAGACTCCGGGTCACGCCATTGACCCCGGTTCCTGGGTTCTCGTCCGCAACGTTCAAAGAACAAGGAACGACCAGCCCAGGTGGACCGGGCCTCATCTCGTCCTTCTGTCTACAAGGTCAGCCGTTCGGGTGGAGGGGAAGGCCAACTGGGTCCACGGGATCCATTGTAAAAAAGTACCTTTCCCTCTGCCCTATGACCAGTGGATCCAGAAGGGTGTCACTGACTCAGAACTTACAACTGTGCCACGTATCATACCTTTCAGCGATGACCGTGTAAAAGGAACTAACCGTGAATGTGAAAGCGAGAACATTTTTCAAGAAACTGTGCCACCACCGGAACAATTGAACTCTTTGGAACCTGAACTCCTGTTTCAGGACCAGACAGTACCAGGGAAAAGACGTTACAATCTGAGACCGAGAAAAACGAACTGATAAGAGTGATTCCTTTTTATGATTTTGAGACCAAGACCTATGGACTAATAAATTCTTTTTTTCTCCCAAATACTTTTGTGCAGCTCTCCCATTTAGGAAACTTGCTTATTTTTGTTTTTTCGAACCGCCATCCGGGTTCCGCTGCTAGGGCCGCGATTGGTTAAAGTCTTCGGAAGTGCAGCCAACGACGTTAGGTCGGTGGTTCTGGTCGGTCCAAGGGAGTTGCCCTAGACTGACAGAAGCACTCCTTAGCAGAATCAACCTCCTCGTCGCGGGCAGCACCTTAGAGAGGATGGAGTTTCCTGATGTGGAGAGACCTGCCAAACAAATGAACTTTAAGCAGAGACTATGTAACACGATGACAAAGAAAAGTTTTATAATATTGTGTATTTTTATGCTATCCAGCGTAATGATTTTTTTGATAAGTTATGTTTTGTTCTCTTTCCATGTAACATTTGCGCCCACTGCATCACCCATACCTCCTCCTACTGTTTCCTCTCATTCTTTCCACCCTCTACCTGACCACGAATCCAATAGAAGTTTAGAATTCATTAATAACTCCTTCGTTCAGTTATTACACCAACACCAACTTGTAATGAACACAACTAACTGTTGGGTGTGTGGTCTCATGCCTCACACAACGGATAAAGGTATCCCCTATTTGGTCCTGCCATTTAGTCACAATGGTTCAGTATGGGCATACAGGACAATGTTCATATATGCACAAGAAGTCCAACCCCTATGTTCTGTAAAAGACAACCTCAAGACTAGCGCCCTAGTCAGAGGTATAGTTGACATGATCAAGGAAGTAACTTCTTATGAAGATACTCCGGATGATGAGATACTTGCATATGTAGGTTGGAACGTGACCGGATATGGCACTACATTAAGTGAGAAACAGCAAGCCAAAAGATCGGCCCCTATCTGGATCGTACCCCATTAAGGTCACCTGTGTCTGCAAGGTATTGGCAAGAATCCCAGAGCTCAGCTAGGGAAGAGTATCTGTACAGAAACGTATGTTTTTGGATCTCAGACTTCCCCTGCGTTTTTAGCCGCTAAGGGTACTTATTTCATCTGCCATGATAGAGCCTATACATGGTTGCCCCCTGACTTCTCAGGCTCATGTTTTGTTTCATTCCTGTTACCTCCCACCTACACAGCAGCTTCGGATTACCATCGGACAAGGGTAGTTAGAGGTGTTTTGAGTAAAGAAGACACTGCAGGTCAAGAATTTGGGGACTTTGCAAAGGGTTTTCTGCCGTTCTGGGGATCCATGGCTAACAGTAGAAACATAAGGCAATTAACAAGGGTAGTTGAATCCACCGTGACTGAAACTGCTGGTGCCCTTAGTAACCTGACTGCTGAGCTCCAGTCGGATCGACTTATGACCCTTCAGAACCGGGTCGCTTTGGATGTAATACTTGCGGACCGAGGTGGAGTATGCAAATTGATCCAGTCTAGTTGTTGCATTTTCATCCCAGATAATGCTCCAACCGTGTACAGGGCCATCTCCAAACTACATAAGATTTCTGAATCCATTCATGTGGATAAAGGAGATTGGTCGTTAATGGGATGGTTCTGGGAACTGATATCTGCCTGGGGATGGAAAATTCTGATGGTCATTGGGATGGTCTTAGCCATTCTTTTCCTGTTCTGTCTATGCATTCAGTGTGCTCCTGCAATATGTGGCCTCTGTGTTACATCATGTGTAAGGAAGCCTGTGTCAAGAGATGAACTAAGTACTAGAATGATGTTACAGCAACATCTCAATGACTTTACGAATATCGATCTGGACTCAGACTAACATGAGGATAGATTAATTGCCTACGTAAGGCAAAAGGAGGGATTGAGGTTCTGAAAATCTGGATTCGTATAATTATACTGGACTCGAGAATTAAAACTTCGTCGAAACATGACGAATTTGGTATCAAAAGACCGAGAATGACGAGTACATCATGTACATGTATTTTCAGCCTATTCGAGTGACGATTTCACCTCGAAATCGTCACTTACATTCTGACCCCTTCATTCCCATTTATGTGTTGCCCTTTACATAGGCCTTAATCCAGTTGAATTTGATTCCACAAGGACACATACTCCTTAATCGACTTTTTCCTGACCTCAGTACAAGTTGGAACCATTGCCCCAGGCCGAACTCGTTAGGTCAGTTCCCTCCCAGTGGCCGAGCAAGATAGCATCTAGGCTCAACAAACCATAAAACCATTTCAGCGCGCACACCTGCCATATCTCGCTCACATCTATCTCCACTCTTTTGCTTCACTTACTTTATGGTGGGGAGGTGCCCGTTTATATTAGGGGTCCAGTGTTATCTGATGAAATGTTGGGCCTTGCCAAATGATTTGTTGTAGGCAGCACGAAGTGAAATATGGACATGTCATCATGACTCTGCTTTTCCTTTGAACCAGAATATGTTAACGATTTACTTTACAACCAGGAATGTTTTGCCTGGAGCCCAAAATTGTGTATAAGAAGAGAAGCCTGACTTTATGAAAGTGTGCAGTCTTCTGAGAACATACCCGTATTGTACTTCTAGGACACCTGTTACCTTGGTTGCAGCCAATAAACTAATCTTTGACTTCACCTAGAAGACTCTGAAGTTTCTGTAGGTCTGGATCAGGAAGAACCCGAGGTCTCTGGGTGTTGATTCCCTGGCACCGCTGGGTTACCGGTTCTGTGCCGGTTCTTAAAAACCCAGTACCTCAAGCGGATGGGAGAGGACATTACCAAATAACAGACAGAAGTGCATACATTATGGTCTGGGAGGGCAAATTACTTTCCCTCTGACCCCCATATATTTAACACGTTTGCTTTTAGTGGATATGACAGGCCCCAGTGGCGGTCACTGGTCCCTGCTCCACATTTCCACACTCTTCTTGCTCCTGGCTCACTGGCCTGAAGTAATGCCTCGTGGTGGTCATGCTTCCCACACATTATAGGGTTTTGTTATACGTAGGCGGAGTGAAACTCAGCGGAATTCCACTGAATTTTTAGCCAACTCTGCGGTATTCCACGTAGTGCAACTCCGTCAACTCTGCCCATCATTAGCTCATTCCCACTTCGGCACCCAACCCTGCCGTCTCTATACCTTTGGGCTACAAGAGCGCAAAAGAAAATTTGCAACATATGATGGCTGTCCTAGGACGGCTTTGAAATTGAGGCCCAGCCCACAACCCACTTTCCTCTGATCAGTCCTCTGACCAGTCCTAGGACCTTTTGGACCCTGCACTTCACCTCAAGGCTCCTGCCTTGCTCTCTTCACTTGCACCCCAGCTAATCCTCCTCTCTCTCTCACCCATCAGATCTCTTGCTATTCAACTGTTTGCCACTTTGTCTCTTTCCACTATTGTGTCTTTCGCTTGTCTCACATTGCACTCTCTCTTTTGCGCCTTTGTCTGTCTTTTTTGCTTTGTCATTTTTCTATTTTGTGCATTCCTTTTTTTGCATTCCTTTTTTGTGCATTCCTCTTTTGTGCATTTCTCCTTTGTTTATTCTCTCTTTGCACACTTTCCTTGCTCTCCCTTTGCACATTTTCCCCTTTGCTCATTTCTCTTTTGTACGTTTTTCTTTTCTCTTTGTGCTCTCTCTTGCCTGTGTACCTCCATCATGCAACCTGCATTCCCTCATTATCCCTTCGGCACATTTTACTGCATCCTGCCTCCTTCGCTCCTTACCTGCTGCTCTTGCTTTGCCTTCCTATCACTTCTTTCTGTTCCTCTGTGGCTCCGCCCACCATTCCAGGATCTACTTAATGGAGGCTGCAGTGCAACCCCTCAAAACTAATAACCCACTTTCTTAAGAGTTAATTTCAATTTCAATTTGTCTTTATTCGATAATTTTTTAATCATGAAAGACACATATATAATTTACATTATATAAAACCAAATGTGCCACACTTTATAAAATACAATTACGATTTAAAAAGAAATAAGTTAGTTATATTAAAAAAAAACAGGTAAAATTTACATTCATTGTAAAATTTAAGTATATCAAAAGGGAGCCACTTAAAAAGAAAAGACAATATTCCCACATAGCCATCAAAGGAAAAACATCAAGCAAAATCCTCTTCATGAATGCAAAATGAGGCCCACATTATCTTTCAAACTACTCCTTCCAAGGGCCCATGACCAGCTCAAGAATTTTGCCATAGCTATGACTACAGATTCCCTTGTGTCTGTCTTTAAGATACGTAATGCGGTGTCGGTTGATCTTATACCAATATTGCTGCAGATCGGCTTAATGCATTTATCACGGGGACCCTGGTACACAGGGCACACAAACAATACATGGAGTATAGACTCATCCTGGGATGTACACACAGTGCAGTTTATATCGCCATCTCCCCATTTTGCCGTAAAGGTTTTCATGGGGAGGGTACCCACTTTAAATTGGTGATACAGTTTCCTGCCACCAGGTCTCGTGATGACATCCCAATAGGCATCCAACCTATATTCATACTTTTGATCTAAAAAGAGGCCTGTCAGGGATGCACTATCCACCAGTGACAGGGACTTAAGACAAACCTTGTCCCAATAAAGAGATTTAAAAACGTTTTTAGACGGGAACTGATTCCCTTCTGGGTCCTCCCACAAGTGCCTAAGCCCCATGTTGAACAGCGTGCTCTTAATTTTGTTCAACCAAGTAATTTTTGAAGACATATCAGCTTCTCTGATATGCTTAACTGCTTTAGCATATGGAACTAACTCAGAGGTTGTCCAAAGCCGTCACCAATATGCAAGGGGTCTAAACCCTTCTGCCTCCTCAATAGAATTACAACCCAGATCTACAAGATGGGGTTTGAGGGGGGACAATTGGGGAAGGCCTGTTAGAGATCTGAGAAACTTGTTTTGGGTCAGGACTAAGGGGCCTAGGTCATTGAAGCCCGACAGTTCTTCACCATAAATTATGGAGGCCCTGATGTTCACGTTGTTAATGGCAAGTGCTGAACCTATCGGTTTAGTTTAGGACAGCCGGTCCTCTTTTAAGAGGGCTCCTGCTAATTAATTGTGCCTGAGGGCTAATAAATCTATCTGAGGCTTCCAATTACTCCTCTTGCCCATCGTTACGCCCAAGTACGTAAAGGTGTCAGTTTGCTCCAACGGTGCGTTATTCATTACAATTCTGCCTTTCGCTTTTTTGTATTTGTGCAGCACCATAAACTTAGTCTTATCGACATTGACTATAAACTCATGGTCATTACAAAATAAAGTGAATCTATTGAGGGCTCATTGCAGACCTGATTGAGTTTTGGATAAAAAAACGGTTTTGTCTGCAAACATTAAAAGTGGAACCCTCACGCCAGCAAGAGTAGGAGCATCAGTTGTGTATTCAGAGTAATACGAGATAACATTATTTATAAACAAAGAAAAGAGGGTGGGTGCCAAAACACAGCCCTGCTGTACCCCCTTGGTCACAGGAAACCCTGTTGGCCCCACCGAACCCAAGCATAATTAGACTCATGAAGTTTAATGATGACATTTTATAATCGCAGGGGGCATCTCTACGTCCTCAAGTGAATCCCACAACCTAAAGCAGGCACCAGATCAAATGCTGACTTTAGATCTATAAATGCAGCGTAGAGAGTCCCCCCTTTTAAAACCACAGTATTCCAATAAATCATCATGAATCTAAAAACTTGGTCGATAGTGCTGAAATGAGGGTGGAAGCCAGCTTGGAAAGTGGACACCCAGCTTATCCTCTCCCTCACCAAAGACCCAAACACCGCCAAAACCAATCTACACGAAGGAATGAAAGAAGTAGCCGAATGGATGAAGAACAGCTGCTTAAAACTGAACTCGGACAAAACGGAAGTCCTCATCCTTGGACCTATCCCCCGAAGAAATTGGAACAAAATCACCACTGCCCAGCTCTCCTCTTCGCTTCACCTAAACCCTCCCGTCAAATCATCGGACCCAAACCATGCAGCCACCAACCTCACACAATGGATCACCCTCAGCGCCGACGAACTAGCACCCTTGAAAAAGCCTGGAGAAAAAACCCAACCACTGATAACCTGGCCATCTTCAAGAAACCCACCCGCAAACACCACCAACTGATCCGATCCACCAAGAAATCAGCACTCAAAGATCGACTGGACAACAACGCCCAAAACAGCAAGGAACTATTCAACATCGTAAAAGACTTTACCAACCCCACCGCCGGCACCAACGACATCACTCCCTCCCAAGACCTCTGCGACTCATTATCCTCATTCTTCCACAACAAAATCGCCGACATACATAACAGCTTTGAAAATCAATCAGAAGACCAGTCAACTCGACCCACCCCCGAACCAAAACAGCATTCGAACAACCTTTGCGCCTGGAACCCAATCACTACTGAAGACACCATCCGCCTGATGAACTCCATCCACTCAGGATCGCCAACCGACCCATGCCCCCACCACATTTTCAACAAAGCAGTCTCCATCATCGCACCCCATCTCCGCGATGTCATCAACTGTTCCTTCAACTCCGCTACCTTCCCGGAAATCTGGAAACATGCCGAACTCAGCGCCCTTCTGAAGAAACCCACAGCGGACCCCTCCGAACTTAAGAACTACCGCCCCATCTCGCTCCTCCCATTCCCTGCCAAAGTCATAGAGAAAGCCGTCAGCAATCAGCTCGCCGCCTTCCTTGAATGCAACAAATCCCTCGACCCCTCACAGTCCGGCTTCCGAGCCAAACACAGCACCGAAACCGCCCTCATCGCAGCTACAGACGACATCCGAACGCTTCTGGACAACGGAGAAACAGCAGCCCTCATCCTACTTGACCTCTCCGCCGCCTTCAACACTGTCTGTCATAACACCCTTATACAACTCCTCAGTAACGTCGGAATACAAGGAAAAGCCTTGGACTGGATCATCTCATTCCTCGCCGGAAGAACCCAGAGAGTCCGCCTCCCCCCTTTTAGATCAGAGGCCACCGAAGTCATATGTGGCGTACCACAAGGATCATCACTCAGTCCCACCCTCTTCAACGTATACATGAGCCCCCTCGCATCCATCGCGCGCCAACACAACCTCAACATCATCTCCTACACAGACGACACCCAGCTGATTCTCTCCCTCACCAAAGACCCAAACACCGCCAAAACCAATCTACACGAAGGAATGAAAGAAGTAGCCGAATGGATGAAGAACAGCCGCTTAAAACTGAACTCAGACAAAACGGAAGTCCTCATCCTTGGATCATCCCCCTCTGCCTGGGACGACTCATGGTGGCCACCGGCCCTGGGTACAGCACCCATACCTACAGATCACGCACGTAACCTGGGCTTCATCCTGGACTCCTCCCTCTCGATGAGCAGGAGCCGTTGGATCCCCACTGAAACAAGAAAAACGGTCACCCACGCACTGATCACAAGCCGACTGGATTACGGAAATACCCTTTATGCCGGAACCACAGCCAAACTACAAAAAAACTCCAACGCATCCAAAACGCCTCAGCCAGACTCATACTGGACATCCCCCGTCAAGCTCACATTTCCGGTCACCTGAAAGACCTCCACTGGCTCCCCGTCAGCAAGAGAATAACGTTCCGTCTCCTCACCCACGCACCCATGCACACAAGGCCCTCTACGACCTAGGACCCGAATGCCTCAACACACGACTATCCTTCTACACCCCCACCCACCAATAACGATCGTCCAATCAAGCCCTCGCCGCAATTCCGCGCATCCATAGATCCACCATGGGGGGTAGATCCTTCTCCTACTTAGCAGCCAAAACCTGGAATTCTCTCCCCACCCACCTCCGCCTTACACAGAACCACCTCTCCTTCAGAAAGCAGCTAAAAACCTGGTTATTCGATAAGTAAAGCAACCCCCCCCAAGCGCCTTGAGACCCTCTGGGTGAGTAGTGCGCTATACAAATCTCTGAACTTGAACTTGAACTTGGATAGAATTTCTAGGTCAACAATCCAAGTATTTACCCTACTCAGCACAAGTCTGGCCACAATCTTTTGCATGGTGTCTATGAGACTTATGGGCCTATAATTACTTGGGCTGGCACAATCCCCTTTTTTGTAAATAGGGATAATCTCTGCCCTACGCCAGGATTCTGGCAGAGGAGCACCCCCTGATAGTCCATTGATCATATGGTGTATATATTTGAGCCAGTTTTTCTTATCAAATTTAAAAATATTAACTGTGATACAATCTGGGCCCGGGGTCCTACCTGTGGCCATGCAATCCAGTGCTCTCTCAATTTCCCCTATGTCAAAAGTTAAGACGGTGTCACAAATTACGTGAGGGAAATTGTCTGACTACTATTCATTGAGGCAGAATGGGTCTGATAGTGCATGACCCAAATTTCAGGAGGGACATTATTAGTTGGTAAGGGCCCTGTATCACCACTGCCCCATTTCACTGTTTGCCAGAACCGCACCCAATTTTTCCTATTACTTGCATGTAGTAAATTCTGCCATCTTTTCTCATAAAAGATCTTCTTTGCCCTTTGCTGGGTTTAATTATATGCAACCTTAGCTTCCCTAACTTCCTGCGGCAAACCTTATCTAATAGCTTGGAAGATGTGACTAAAAGTAGCCCTGCATGCCCCATAATACCATTTTATAGTTTTCTGTAAGACCTGCTTTGGGCTCCTTTTATTTTTTGTAAAAAAAAGTTTTCAGCTTTATGAATAGCTCCTCATGAACCTTTGTAAGGGCAGGAAGAGAAGCCTCATGCAAATCAAGCTGTGAGAGAGCTAATAGGGTATCTTCAAAAGTTAACTTTATCAGGTCCATAGTACCATCATCCTCTGAGACCAGTGGCCACTTTAATCTACGGCAATCATTGGATATAGTCACTTCAGCTGTGGCTATTGTCGTAGATTGAACAATAGTTTTAAGAGTTAAAATTAAGGGGTCATGGTCACTCTCCGGTCTACTCTGGACCATCATATCCTCTAGCCTTACCCACAGTTCCAAGTTTTTAAGAAAGTAGTCAATTCGTGTACTTCTTATCCCATTATTAAAAGTATGAGTACCCTCACAGTCTGATGTCGACTTTCCATTTACAGCCCTCAGGCCTAATTCCAGAGATAAACTTTTTAACTGGAGGGCTGCCTCAGACCATTTGTTGAAGCTCCAGCATTGGTATACCCCAGGTCCCATCCTCATTTTTGGACAAGCTTCCATCTTCCATGCCCAGGGGCTCAAATGTACAGTTACAATCACCCGCTACTACTAGGTGGTTTGCCCCTTCAGTGGTTTGATAAATAAATCAAGTTTGGAGATAGTAGGAGAGGCTTTCCCTCCCACTAGCCCTCTTGCGTAAACATTGGCAAATATGAGATCTGGCCCATGTTCAAAATGAATTTTGATAGCCAGGATGTCAGGATCATCAATTAATAGCTCTTCCACCTGGTAACATGCCTGTTGTCTAACCCAGATGAGCAAACCACCAGATGGTCTCCCTTTATGACTGGGAAATACCCGATTTACCAAAAGCCAAATACCCAGGGCGAAAGATCGTATTCAATGACTAAGTCTCCTGGAACATAATGATTCTCCATAAAGCACGACCACTCGCTAGAGACAGTTTTTGTTTGAAGACCAGCAATGTTCCATGATATTATGTTTAATAGGGGGGGAGCAATGCTAACCCTCCTATCTAAAAAAGACCTAATCGCACTGCTCTCTGGGGAAGGTGGTAAAGCTAGCTGAGAACTCATATCATTCACAGGGGAGGGAACAGGTCGAACATCAGTATTCTCTAACAAGGGCAAGTTTGTGATTGGTAGTCAATCACAGGCATCTAAACCAGAAAGAGGAGCAAATCTATTAACTAAATTTGAGTCAGCTGGTCTGTGCAGGATTCTGTGGGGTGGCCTTGGGTGGTTCATTGCACATGGTATAGCCCAACCCATCATGGGAGTGTGGCGGGGTCTATAAAAGTACCCTAGGGGCAAAAGAGAGATATTTCTTGTAACATGCTCTAAATTAGTGCTACCTAGGTGGTCCAAAAGAAATCTTACAACAATCTCATTATTAATGTTGGCAACTATGCAGTCCCCTCTCCCATCCTTTGTAGAATAACCTATCCATGATGATCGTCTGGCCATAATCATCTGGTTACAGATATCCCAGTTCCCTACCCCAGCCTCCTTCAGTTGTGTTGTAAGCCAATGCATGGTTTTAGCCATCAGCAGATCGGTGGTTTCTATCTGACCGTCCTGTAATACTGGGACATCAGAACCGCCACCAAAGGGGCTGAGGCTGAGGGAAGGTGTAAGACTCTAGAGCCCTCTAGCGCTCGACTATTGTCTAGTCCCTCGTGCATCCGAGGGTACTTTCGGCCATATGGCCCTGGTATAGAGCTAGCCCGATTTACTGGTGCACTAGTAATTGTCTGTTGTACAATTTCACCTACTAGCCCTACACATGGTCTACTTTGCTCCCCTCTCCGGGCACCCTGGTTAGCTAGTCCAAGAACACTAAGCACATTCCCTATTTCACCCACTCCACTTCCCACATTCGTTACCCCAGCTTCTTGGTTAATGGGCAAAGTACCATTGTTCCCCAATGGCACTGACATTAACCTAGTTGCCAGTAGATTTGAAGATTTGGAATTGGTTACTACCTCATTCCTCAGCTCTGAAGATGGAGATAATTGCTGTCTCTGAGGCCCCCCTCCCCACTTTCTTTTAAGCGGTGGATGAGGTATTGGAGCAGGAACTTTGTTTTTACAATGGGGTGCTGACCTTGTAGTACTACGTGGAGGTGGGCTGCTTTGGGTGGGTCCTGCATCCGTCTGGATCGACTCAACTGGATGGGTTATATTATCAGTGACCGGCGATGCAGTGCTTTCCAATGGCCCATTAAGAATCTGACCAGCATCACTCGTCTTATCAGCGGAGTCAGTGTCTACAATCAAAGAATGATCAGGAGTATGTTCAGAAGCAATAACGCCCAAAGATGATTGTTTAGACAGTTGAGGATCAAGAGATCAACAGTGCTCGGTCAGCGCTATCTCATTGGCAAGGACCGAGTTGGCTCTTATTAAAAACTGGTCCAAAGTCCCCACCACAATCCCTGAGGGCGGCCCATATCTCCCCTTACCCTCTCTTTAAGTTCATCTTCAGGTGAGGGTTTAGATGGAATAGGGAGTAGAATTAAAGCAAAAACATAGCAGACTTTCTCTATGTAATACACTAATTAAAACCAGTATACTGATGAGGACTAACCTTGAGGGGTGAGCAGTCTCAGAGGGTGGGCCCGGCCAGGCCTCTTCCGGTCTCTAACGGGTCTTAGTGGTCTTTTGTTGTGCTGATAATGTACTGCTGTTTTTGTGCTGATACTGTTTGGCAATGTGATTTTGTTTTGTTATACGTAGTTTTTGTGCTGCATTGTATTTTTCACTTATTGTTGTGATGTGCTAGGAAACGTTTTGATTGTGGTGCTATGTAGCTTTGTGTAGGTCATTTTGTTATGGTTAGTCATTTGCTGCGCCTTTATTTCCGGCCAAAAGCAGCACACACCTCTGGCAAGCAACTATTTACCACTTTCAAATGTGGTAAAATAGCGCAACTCCAGCTCTTAAGACATATGACACAACTCAACCCAAATTTGGTCTTCTGCCAGTGCTCTCTATGAGATACATGGAAGAAATGGAAACAAACTTAACGAACAATGGATGACAAGCAACTATATTGCATTCTAATCCATCACCAGAAGATGGCAATATTCTACTGTTTCAGTGAAGTTATAATGCAACATTTTTGGCGCTTAGGAAATGCAGTGGTTGAAAGGTTTCCAAAGATTGTATAAGGTTTGGAAAAAATGCACGGTCTTTTTCTCTTTTTTAATTATCATGCTATGCAGGATGGGAATCATTGTAGGTGGATTGGCTACAACTTCTGTTTGTGTGATAATAACACAAAAAACAGTTAATCTTGGCACCAAATGAAAGATGCTAAACTAAATATCCTCTGAGTGTCATGCAGGATGAGACTAAATTCAAATTTGTACTAGGAATATTAATTTAAACTTGAGAAATATGTTAAATATGTTTCACCTACCCATCTCCAGCCATTGGTCTGTTGTTGTGTCATTCACATTTTTCTTCCACCCACTATAGCACAAAGCATCAGTGGGTCATCCTACTTCAGCCATTGGCTAACTTCACTGCGAGTGATGGGAGGTTACTCTTTCACAGGGAGTAAATCCACAGGTTTGGCATTAGCCAAAGCCTATTGAATATACTAAATTTATATGTAATGTTGGAAAACGAGGCAGCATCTGTGAGGCCTGCACAAATAACATGACACATTTGTCCTTCACTGGGAACCAAACACCGTAGGGCAGTGCCTGACTCTCAGAGGGTAGTGTTGCAGAGCAGTCTGAGGCTTACTCAAGGGAGGTTGTGTGGGTTAGTAATCGCCATATGCAGGTGCGCAAAAATAACACTCAATAATTGATGGTCCAGTCTGTACTTTGCTTTATAAAAGTAAGAGTACATTTATTAAACACACACACTACTCAATGCTATACACCAATTTAAAAATATACATAAGCTGATGGAATTACTTTGTGACATTGCATAACATCTCCACACCTCCCGCAGGAGGTGGGGTCTAGTACCACCACTCCAATGTATGCACATCATCTTGCCCCCAATGCAATTAGTTGAACATAACCTGGAGGGCCCTGCACACTGGCACCATCCCATTGGCGCCCCCCCATTCCCTCATCAAGCATTAAATGGGGCTACACCTGCCTTGGTGACACATGACCCTGACTGTGTATCTCCTACTGACCATAAAGTATGCACCTCTACATCTTAAGGGCTAACAGTCTGGTGTCTTCACCTAAGGGCAGCAGCAAGAATACATGTTTATGCACACTTTAGAATGACAGTACTCCTCACATTTGGATATCAATAAAAATGCATTGCAATTACAGCCCCTAAAGGCATCACAGAAGATCACAGGATTATGCATATAAAGCCAGTCACCCTAGCAGGAATGTCTGATAACATAATCCTACTTTGCTTATGACATCACCTTACACCAGTACTTCACATTACTCATTTGACCTTCAGTCCCTTTAAAGGAAATAACCATTAGTAAAAGCATTTCTGCTGCAATTACACCTCTTCACCTGCAGGGGGGTGCCTTCTTCCAGACACCCCCCTCAGACCTTCACTCCTTGAGACAATTATGCAAACACCCTCAGCTGAAGAACAAACGTTCCAGCCCAGAAGGTGTTAATTGTTGGCTGAGCCCTTGAGAGGTTATTCCTTTGAAATACTTAGGAAACTTAGGGTGATGTGTCTCTTCGTGCAGGGGGAAGACTGTCCTTCTCCAGCAGCTCCCCACAGCACCTTTTCACCATTGAGGGTGACCCCCCTCCTCTGGGGAACCACCAAGGATCAAAACGGCCGGCTTCCAAATGCCTGGCAAGGCATTATGGGGCGATTGTGCTCCTTCTCATGAATAATCGATGAGCGGCTCTCCCGCTGCGCCGGGGAGAGCTGGTGGTGCTGGCGGCTTTGCTGCCTCTTCCTGCTTCGGTGGAGGGCCCAGTCCCACCCGGACCCCAGGTAATGTGATGAGGCTCGGGGAGGCCACCCCTGGCCGCTCTGCCCGGTCCCACCCTGGCCCCGTGCAGCTCCTCCTGTTAATGTTCGGGGTTCCGGTCCCACCTGGGACCAATCTTCATTGGAGGGCAACCAGGGGAGCCCACCGCCGGCTCCCCACGCGGCCAGCACTCTTCGGTGCTGCCGCGGGAGCTGGCAGTCCTCTTCTGGTCTGCCCGCTCCGGCAGGCAGGCGCGAGTCGGCTTCCCCGCTTCTGCGGGTCTTCTGTGGAGGGCGACGGCACTCCCCCAGCCTCCTCCACACTCTGGGCCCGGGGATGGGGTCTCGGGCCCCTCCTCCTCGAGAAGGGGTGGCGCGACGGCACACCCCATCGCCATTTTCATCGGGCCAGGGTGGGCTTCTGGCACCCCGTGGGGCATTGTCATAGGGAGCCCGACGGCGCTCCCCGGCCATCCATCTCCTGGGTGGGTGCGACGGCGCTCCCCCGCCTCCATCGTCGGTGGGGGGCCAGGGTGGGCTCCTGGCCCCCATGCAGGGCATCTTCACAGGGAGCGCTCCCTGGCTTTTTTTCTCCTTGGGGGCAGCCCCCGGGACCTGACCCACCCCAGGGGCATCTCTGAGACCGGCAGCAGAGCCCCACGCTCTTCGTCGTCGGTCTTCTTAGAGGTCAAAGGTCGCCTACCTTCCGGGGGCCATATATCAGCCCCTGGTGGTCCGATCTGCCCCATCTTTGCGTCTTCTCGCTCCTGGTGGCGTCCCCCAGCCACTGGGAGCACTCTCCTCCACCCTCCGGGTCTCCAAGAGGGTGCATTCCGCAGGGAACGATCTGCACTGGCTCCCTGTGCCTCTCTTCTCCCTGCGCAGAGGCCCCTGCTTCTGCGTACCGGTCCTGGGCTCTTCTTCTGGTACTTTTAGGGGCCTGGGGGGCAGTCAGGGGTGTCCTCCTTCCAACTGCCCATTGCCAGGCTCCAGCACCTTCTGCCTCAGCAGACCACACCCCAGAGAGAGCTTCTCTTCCCGTGCAAGTACTTTTTAAAAGTTGAGTAGGAGGCTGGCAGGACGTCTCTGTGTGTCCTATCAAACAGCAACACATCACTTACCTGCCCCTGCTCCCTCCTTCTTGCCCAGCCTCTGGGTTTGTTCAAAATGGCATCGTCCAGTGTGTCTGGCCACATGGCCTCTGAAGCCCAACTCCTTCCCCCCTTACTGCCTCCACTGTGGTTCAGCTTGATGCTTGGCACCCAGCGACAGCAGTTGATGGATTGGCTTGTAGCTCCACCTATCTTTTCTCCTTGGAGGGAAGATATTTGCTCTGGGAAGAAAGGTAATTAATCTAACCTGCCAGAGCCAGACCCTAGCCAGGGACTCAGAGAAATATGACATTTCTGGAGGACCCAAAAGCAGTACAAATATGACTTTGGACTCTGCAGAATACTTATTTCCCATCCGCTAAACAGGTCCGTGTCTGGAAACTGTAGGCCTTGTGGAAGTTACTCTAGCCATGGGTTCCCCCTCCCCATAAGGGAATAATGAAGTGAAAGACACAGTAAAACACACTGACTTTCCCTGGCATGTTTCCTTCCAGTATATAAAGCCTATTCCATATCACCACCCAACTCTGCCTAAGTCCTGCCACACCATTCACTCTGTAGCTGCTCCTGGACTGCGCACGCTACGAATCTCCCCTGCGCAGCCCCTACATGTGTGCACGTGTCTGCATGTAACCAGCGCAGTGCCCCCTACTTCAGCTGCTGCGCAGCGGCCTAGTCAAGCCAGGGGGACACCAGTAAAATCTCCATGCAGTCTCCTTCATTAGGAGTTCACTGTGGGTGAGTCTGAGATTATGAGGCTCCCCCACAGTAAAAGCTCAACACTTAGGTGCTCAAGTTCGACCCCTAGTGTCAGAACCACCTTCTAACAATGACATACTTGCATTGAAAAGGTAATGTACAATGAATATCCTTTCTAAAGAAAAACCTGGATTCTGACTGGATGCACAGTTACTGGCACATATCAGTAACCAACTTGCTTGATAGAAGTATCAACATTAGCTATAGCCTTTGACTCTGGAGTGTGTGACTTCATTAGCTATCATCCTTGAATCTAGCATATGGATTTGGGAATCCATGCAGGCCTGACTGAGGTCCGTGGGTGAGACTCGATGAAAACACACTGACTTGTGCTATCCATCAATTACTTTGATGTTCGCATTACATTCATCCTGCTTATCTTCACCTGTTCACACATCTTAAAATAGGATATTCAGGGATGTGTAAAGGTCTCAAAAGAGTCACAAAAGGGCCGTAGTTGGTTACGGGAGAAATTTACCCATGAGAAAGGACTTTTTTGAATTGCGAGACTAAGGTGATTCTTCTGATATTTGGTGGAAGCGCATTTCAAATTTTTGTTGCCGCTCAAGAGAATGCTCTATCATACTTTTTTTCTTGTGGAAAATTGCTCTTTCCGATAGGAAATCTGTGACCCCCTCAATGATCCAGGGCCTCCAGAAATCTTGATTTTTGTGCAAGATAAAGTGGTGTTTTGTAGTATAAAGCTTTGTGTGTAATATATGCCATCTTTAGGTGAATTCTTGCCTCGTACGGGAGCCATTTGAGCGCTTTCAGATGTGGAGTGATGTGGTCACATTTTCTTGTACCCATTACGAGTCTCGCTGCAGCATTGAGGCAGGCTTTTATTTAATTATTTATTTGCAGCGTTTTATATAGTGCTGGCTAGACCCAGAGGTATCAGAGCACTTTACATGAGGATCACTGAGTTACAGGATAAAAAATTTACATCAGTTACAGTTTTCGATTAACAAGTATAGGCATAAGATAAAAACATAGATTACAACATCACAAAAGTTATTAGCACGTTACATAGCCAAGAACAACACATCTTATGGGGAATGAAAGGTATAGGGGGAAAGATAAACAGGGGAAAGGAAGGCAGATAAAATCAGGCAGATCAGTGGGGCTGTTGAGATCTGAGGGAGCCCAGCTAGAGTTGTGCAACCATACTCAATCTTCGAGATGACCAAAGATTGGACAGCCTTTTTCAGATCGGCAGCGTCACTGAAAGGTTTCAATTTGCTGAGACAGCTCAAATGGAATCGGGTGTTTTTTGCCATAATGTTGATGTGTGCTCGCATGTTTAAATCCTTATCCAGAGTGATTCCAAGAGTCTTGGTAGAGTCAACTCGAATCAGAGTACCATTTAGAGTAGTGATCATTTTAGTCCATTCCTTGATCGTCATGGAGGATTTAGGGGGGGAGATCAGAAGGTATTCTGTTTTCTGTCTGTTGAGTTTAAGATGATTGAGAGAAAGCCAAAGGACGGTCTTGTGGTGCTTGGTTCATTATTTTGATCTCTTAATATACAGCTGAGTGTCGTCTGTTTACATGTGAAAGAAGATGTTTGCCTGCTGCAGTATTTCTATGAGTGGGTCAATGTACAGATTGAATAGGGATGGGGATAGAGTTGAGCCTTGAGGGACTCCAATATGACTGGGGGATGGAAGGGATAGTTTGTGGTTCATCAAGAACCTTTGCGATCTGTTCTCTAAGAAAGAGTGAAAACATTCTAGGACCGTCATTCTTCTTCATCCATCGGTCTGTTGTCTCATTCACATTTTTTTCCTCCTGCTATGGGGCAGTAGGGCTGCCCACTATAGGCCACTAGATACATTCACCTTAAGTGACAGCACTGTGTCTTTCACAATAAGCACATCCACAAATCCACAAATAACATACAGGTTCCTTCAGTGCCTGTGAATAATATTTCAATGTATGCTTTGGTAAACCAATATTTTTTATTTTTTTAGCTATACATATGCATGTGTGTGTAATATATATATATTTGCAAGGAGCTAGACAGCTCCCTCAACAATAAAGTTTTACAAAAATAAAAACAAGTATTGACAAAGCCGAAAGACTAGCAGCCAATGCAGACCTATTGGCTTTGCCTGTGCTTAATGGGTATGGAGGGTGTTTATTGGCTCAGCAAGTAAGGAGGGAAATAAAGCTGTTCAAAAGATAACATCAGTAGAAGCAATGTTTTAATATTGAGTATTAACTGCAAGTGTTCATAAGAAATATCTGTATCTTCCATCAAATGTTTCCTTCTCAGAATTAAAATGAAAATCTTTCAGTAATTCAATTTGTCAAACTCCCCTCTGGGTACATAGTAAAACAATCTTTCGTCTTTAACTGAGTCACTCCTGATGAGACTTAAGATAATCATGTAATAAATCATATCTTTAGTGCAAAGATAGACGAATTCGAAGATTGCTTATTATTATTATGAAATTAGATATGGCAAGACAGACACAAAATGTAGCGTTTTCGAGCCCTCTGGGAATATTATATGTAAGACTGGGGCCCTAACCAAAGTACTGGTAGAAGTTTAATTCAAAGGCAACCGAATTTCTGCTCATTGTACACAACTCTTCGATTTTTAAACTTGTTGGGTTACTGTGTTGGGGAATGCAGTAATGCCTTTTCATTGAGCTAGAAACCAGCGCCTCCCAGCAGCTGTAAAAAACAGTTAGTACTAACCATTCACCTTCAGTCGGGAAAAAACACTCAGAAACAATGCTTCTACTCTTTCCACGACCACTCTGAAACAATGGCCTTGCTCATTCAAAGCCCAGTTACGTGAATTCTTGTAAGGGTGTAATTGTGTTAATTGTCAGTATTTTCCCGACTCATCATTTTCAAAAAATCTTGCGTATGCAATGGTAATACTGGTGGACATGCTAGTAATGCTGTTTCTAGACCCGCACTTCCTGGATAGATTAATATTGGTTACAGTGATAGGCATCAGTATTACAAGAAGAAACAATGTTGTCTGCTAATTATTCCCCAAATAACCAACCCGAGATCCAAATACGACAGATTACGGTTGCAGTAATTCAGTCACTGTGACGGGCGCATTTTTTTTATCACAAAAAGTGCTGTAACAAGAAATGATGTCACTCGAAATGAACTTGCAGAAATTGAGCATCCCAGAAGTGACAGGACCAGGAGAAGCGTTGGCCCTTGTGTGATCATAATTGACCTGTCAAAATCTACCGCTCGAAGCCACATTCAAGATGGAAAAGTTTCTGAAGAATGAGCAGCCTAAAAGGATACTTCTGTCATCTCTTAGTACCCTGCAAATTTACTTTTTCCCTGGTGTTTGGGAGGTCTTCATCTACGGCATCTGGGAAGGGAGGCAAAGCATGCGAAGCTAGCATTTGAACTTTATTTTGACTGTGATGAGCCCTGCATGTAATTGATGACACACTCTGCCCACTTTCCCTGTTCAGCTCAGTTCGATGAATAATGTACCTTTTGAAGAGAACCTGTTGCCCTTCATCAGCGGTCCACGCCTGAGCATGATGACTAAGCTTTTGTTTGATATTATTTAGTCTAGCTATCTTCTACCTTAGGTAAGTAACACCAAAGCTAGGTTAGCAAGCACTATATACATTGATCCCATGGTTGTAATTCTTGTATCTAAGAACACCTTTTATCCAGTTGGAAATGGCCTTTTTGCTGCGTTATTCCCATGTTTTTTGCTTCCTCCTATTTTTCCTGACCTCTTTTTGTTGGCTTTAGGACTCTGGGCCCTCTACCACTGCTAATCAGTGCTAAAGTGCATATGCTTTCTGTAAATTGTGATACTGATTGGTTATCCATGGTTGGCAATTTGATTTACTGGTAAGTCCCTGGTAAAATGCACTAAGTGTGCCAGGGCCTGTAAATCAAATGCTACTAGTTGACCTGCAGCACTGATTATGCCACCCACACAAGTAGTCTGCCACTGCAGTGTCTGTGCAGGCAGTTTTAAACTGCCATGTCGACCTGGCAAAACACCTACTTGCCAGGCTTAACCTTCCCTTTTGCTACATGTAAGGCTCCATTAGGTAGACCCAAGAAGTCCCCATGGGCATTGGCAGTGTATGTGAAAGGTATGACATGTGCTGGGGTGTTTTACATGTCCTGATAGTAAAAAAATGACAATTTTGTTTTTGACTATCGAAAGGCTATCTGTCCCTTGGGTTAACATGGGAGTTGCTTTGTCACATCTTACAAGTATAACTTTCCATTGGGACAAGATAGAGAAATTAGGTGTAGGCTCTCTGAACCCAGACTTTAATGACACATATTTGTAGGAAGATATATTGTTTGAAAATGCGACTTTTAGAAGTACAAATGTTCTTGTTTAACCATTCTGGTTGCCTCTGCTGTTCGCGAATTCACTGTTTGGTTCTGGAGTGACAGGGGCTGAGGATGTGTATTCACTGTATATAGCCCCAAAGGGGGCGGGGGGGAGTTGAGGTGTGTCATTCCTTTCCTGGGTGACTCATAAGTTGGCTGAATACACCTGGGCTGCATTTAGAGTAGTTGGAGGAGTTTCACCAGCACCTAAATAGGCTGTGTCTCTGTTAGAATTCTTGAAGTATGACAGGACACAGGAAGATTCAAGAATAGTACTGTTTAATGGCCATCCACTCTCCTCACTGATTTATACTCCAACATTCCACAATGAGCTTCAGGGTGGAAGAGTCCAACAAGGGGCAGGGAATAGGGGTGGACGGAACGTACCAAATAGGCTAGTTGTAACACATCTCCCTTCCTTATATTTAGAACATTTGTAAAGAAAGAAGAGAGGAGGATAATGGTAAACTGGATGTACTAGCTTAGAACTAGATTTATCTAACAGAGCACTCTAAGATTGTACTTTTACAATATTATCAAAACTCCACCATTGACCATTTTCAAACTGTACCATATTTTTCAACACTTTTACAATTTTACAGGTAGAGTGAAATTTGCTGGGGGCAGTTCCTGACTTGATATTTCTTCTGGCTTGCACCATGTCTCCCACCTCCCATTTTTTGAACTTTACTCCATGTTTTTGATCATACCATTGTTTGTATTTGGTTTGATGTTGTTTGACCTTCTCTCCAGCTTCCTCCCAATCAACTTCCCTAACTTCACCACCATTTAGCCAACAGGGATTTAATTTGGTGCATGGCTCCCTCCCGCGTAAAGACACAAAAGGAGAGACCCCCGTTACTCTGTTAGGTGATGTGTGATAGGCCCACAGACTTTCCCTCAACAAGTTTTCAACATCAAGTCCATTGATAGTAGCTAGTTGAATATTTTCCTTAATGAATCTATTAGCTCTCTCCACCATTCCATTTGCTTTCGGACAATAGAGAGCTGTGGTTTCATGCCTTATGCCTGACAATTTTAGAAAATCCAGCATCTCCTCAGCGGTGAATTGTACCCCATTGTCAGTTATTAGTGTGGAAGGGATACCTTCCTCGCTGAACACCTCTTTTAGAAATTGGATCACTGATTTGGTATTGATGCTATGCACAATCTTTTGCTTGATCCAGTGTGAAGTATAATCGATCAGGACCAACATGAATTTTCTCTGCAGGACCTGATTCTGCATAGGTCCAATGATGTCCATTGCCAACTTGCGCATGGCTTGGTTGGAACGCTTACTGGAGACAACGGAGATTTGTGTATTATTTTTGTCTTATCACTTTTTTCACATGCTCCACATTCTTTTACTACTTCTTCCGTCATGGCATCCATTTTTGGAAACCAGAAATTGGTTCTTACTCTTGCCTTAGTTGCACTGCGTCCAAGGTGGCCTTCATGCGCCAAATCAATGACTCTCTTTCGTAGTTCTTTAGGAGGTATCACTCTGTTATTTCGATAAACTTTTCCTCCTATGGTACTTAGTTCATCTCTGACTTCCCAAAATTCTTCCACTCCTGCCTCTACATCTTTCTTCTTGTTTGGCCATCCATTCTTGATCAGCTCTTTTAGGACATTGAGCTCATTGTCCTTCTTCATTCCATCTTCCCACTCCATTTCCGTGATGGCAGAAAAATCCATCATCATTATCGGACTGTCCAGAGCTTCATCTGTAACATCTTCTTCTGGAAGGGGTGATCTAGATAGAAAATCAGCAATGATATTTTCCTTGCCCGGCACATGTTCAATCTTGAAATTGAAATGTTCCAGCCCCAGTATCCATCTGCTAATGCGTGGGGTGCAGTTCTCCAACCCTTTCACTGAAAAAATATACGTAAGGGGCTTGTGATCTGTACGTATAGTAACTCTTAAACCCCATAGAAAAAACTTAAAATGTCTGACCGCCCAGAAACACGCCAAAGCTTCTCGTTCGATTACTGAATAGTTCTTTTCTGGAGGGGAAAGACTTCTGGACGCATAGGCAATAATCTTTTCTTCAGTTCCATTTTTCTGAACTAGAGTAGCACCTAGTCCATAGTTTGATGCATCAGTTGTCAGAATAGTTTTCTTGGTGGCATCAAAAGTTCCAAGGGCTGGGGAGTTGACTAAATCTTCCTTCAATGCATTAGCAACTGCCTCCTGTTCCTCGTTCCACACAAACTCCTTGTTTTTCTTTAACATCTCTCTCATGGATTCACACTTAGCAGCAACATTTTCCACATATTTTGACATGTATTCCATGAGTCCCAAAAATGACTTTAACTCATCTTTGTTTCTTGGGTTGGGAGCTTCTTTAACTGCCGGGATCAAACTGCTCTTTGGTCTAAATCCTTTTTCCGAAATTGAATGGCCCAAATATTCCATTTGTTGGACTTTTATCTTACATTTTTCTTTCTTGACTGTTAAACCAGCATCTGTGAGTCTTTGGAAGACTTGCCTCAACACACCATCCTGTTCCTCTGAATTTTTTCCATAGACCAATATGTCATCTTGGAAACACATTGTGCGTTCCACACCCTCCAGAATTTTTTGCATGGCTCTTTGGAAGATTGCAGCAGCCGATGCAAGGCCGAAAGGCATTCTTTTGAACATGAAGGCGCCAAAAGACGTGATAAACGCCGTGAGCGGCCTTGAATCTGGATGTAATTCGATCTGGTGGTATGCCATGGATAGATCTATTACACTGAAATACTTTGCAGGGCCCATGGTGCTTAGCATTTCATTTATTACTGGCAAAGGATGTCTCTCTACCCAAATACAATCATTTAAACTGCGTAAGTCCACACAGAGGTGGATGCCCTCTCCATTGGGTTTGGCTGCCAAAACTATCGGAGCCAACCACTCGGAACAGTCTATGGGTTGAATTATATTCATATCACATAACTTCTGCAACTCATTTTCTAAAGGTTCTCTCAATTTATAAGGTACAGTACGCAGACCATGTACCACAGGTTTAGCATTTTGTTTTAATTTAATCCTATGCTGAAAATTGTGTAAACATCCCAGTTCCTCTTTAAACAGTTGTTTGAAATCATCACAAATCTTTTCCGCCCCTGGAAACGTCTCTGTAAGTAACACTTGTTCTGCACTATTGGGATCCAATATGATTCCCAATTCTTTTTGATGAACCCATCCCAAAAGATTTGAACCCGACGCCACCACATATACAGTTCCATAGGTTTTCCTATCCTTGAATTGTATCTGCACATCTTTCATGCCCAAAAGGGGAATATTACCCTTGTTATATCCTGAGGGGGAAATATCTGGGGACTTAAGCTCACTGATCTTATTCTTGCCTGTGGACATATAATCATCTTTATTTATTAAAGTGAACGGAGAACAGGAATCTGCAAACATTTCAACCAAATCATCATTAATTAGTACATCACATTTTGGGTAAATAGAATTCACAGTGTCATTGACATCTTTCACTTGCAAAGTAATTTTCTCTACTTTTTGTTCAATGCATTTCACTTCTCTACTAGTGGCCCTCTCTATATTCTTTTCATGTTCCCTGGTGTGCAACTCTCAATCGCGACACACTCTGGCAAAATGCCCCCTTCTATTGCATTTCTTACATGTGACATACTTGGCTGGGCATTGGAAATAGGTAGCAAAATGGTTGTTACTACCACAACGGTGACACTTGGGACCCTTCTCTTTGTAATCTACCTTGGTGTTAACATTTTCCTTAAACCTCATCTTATACACATCATTCCTATCTTCTTGATTATCAATGGTGGCTACTGTCTCCCCATCAGGCTTCATTTCCTTCACACACTTAGCTGTGTGTTCCACTGACTTGGCAATTTCTATAGCTTCTCTGAGCCCTGGATTTTTTGCCAACAGTTTCTCCTGGATGCGCGGATTATTTGTGCATCTCACCAGTTGATCTCTTATTAAAGAGTCTGTGAGATCACCAAATTCACATAACTGTGTAAGTCCCCACAATACTGCAATATAATTTTGTACTGACTCCTGTTTTCCCTGACACCTTTTAAAAAATTTGTGACGCTCTAAAACCACATTGATTCTATCCCCAAAATGTTTTTCTAACTTCTCCAAGGTTTGTACATATACATCTACCTCTCCAACAGCATTACCATCTTGCTCAGGTACAGGTAAAGATTCATATACTTTACGTCCTTGTACACCCAAATTGTGCAGCAGAATATGTTGTTTTCTTACTGAACTGAACCTTTGACCACCAATAGCTATTAGATATGATTCAAAAAGTTTTACCCATTCCTTCCAGCTAATCTCGGGTTCCCCTATATCATTAAGAAAAGGCAGGGGTTGGTTCATACTTGCTGCTGCCATTTGAGACCCTGGAACAATAACTCAAGGGAATATAACAATGAAATTACTGTACTGCACAGCTTGCATGTGATAATAAACAGTTCTCTGGTTGAGATGGTGATGTTAAAAGGATACAAAACACTGCAAATTTAGACAAATAGGCTAGTTGTAACAGTCTCATATTCACAATGCTGTTTCCACCTTCTGTAGTGAAGCAGTGAAGCTGGGGCAGAGGGGGCTGAACTGGTTTGGATTGGTTCTCTTTGTGGCAAGGCTCAGAGACCCTACTACTTTTTTTTATTAAAAAAGCATCTCACGACTGCAGGAATAGTCCATATTAAAATGGCAGCTTAATCATTTAGCCATGTCCCCTGTGTGGTGCATATCAAGGAAGGCCTCTGCAGTGCCCCCAACCTTCTCCCCCTTCCCTCTGTATCAGGGGACAGGGGCCTGAAAAATAAAACACTGAAAGGTCCGTCAGTGGGAAAAGTGATACCTCTGATGGCTCTAATGCTGCAGTGATTTACAGCTCATTTACTGCCGACGCTACCTGGTTGCCCTCACTGTGACCGATACAATGGTCACTTCAAGAAGGTTTGGTGGCCCCGCCCTTGACCTCATTTGCCCTTTATTTTTGGGCCCACCCAGACTTTGGACTGGGTAAGAGTGGTCTGCTTAATTCAGACACTCTGTTCATCACCACCCCCTTTTCTGAATCATTTTGTCCACCATACGCGTGGAAGGGTATACTCAGACATGAGTCCCTTGCTCACTGCTCCATCAGGATTCAAGCAAGCCGGGCCGACGACGCCTGGAATGGCAGAAACCGGTCCCCGGAAGCTTGTCTCCTTTCTGGTGAAGAATTGGCTTGGTAGTTTGGTCTGCCCTGTTCCCATGATGCACTGGGCCAGGGACAGACTAATTTGCATATAGCCAGGTTCTGAGCTGGGATGGGGCAGTGAGCTAAATAACAGTGATGGATCAAGCCCTGATCTTTGGACTGGGTAAGAGTGGTCTGCTTAATTCAGACACTCTGTTCATCACCACCCCCTTTTCTGAATCATTTTGTCCACCATAAGCGTGGAAGGGTATACTCAGACATGAGTCCCTTGCTCACTGCTCCATCAGGATTCAAGCAAGCCGGGCCGACGACGCCTGGAATGGCAGAAACCGGTCCCCGGAAGCTTGTCTCCTTTCTGGTGAAGAATTGGCTTGGTAGTTTGGTCTGCCCTGTTCCCATGATGCACTGGGCCAGGGACAGACTAATTTGCATATAGCCAGGTTCTGAGCTGGGATGGGGCAGTGAGCTAAATAACGGTGATGGATCAAGCCCTGATCTTTGGACTGGGTAAGAGTGGTCTGCTTAATTCAGACACCCTGTTCATCACCACCCCCTTTTCTGAATCATTTTGTCCACCATAAGCGTGGAAGGGTATACTCAGACATGAGTCCCTTGCTCACTGCTCCATCAGGATTCAAGCAAGCCGGGCCGACGACGCCTGGAATGGCAGAAACCGGTCCCCGGAAGCTTGTCTCCTTTCTGGTGAAGAATTGGCTTGGTAGTTTGGTCTGCCCTGTTCCCATGATGCACTGGGCCAGGGCCAGACTAATTTGCATATAGCCAGGTTCTGAGCTGGGATGGGGCAGTGAGCTAAATAACGGTGATGGATCAAGCCCTGATCTTTGGACTGGGTAAGAGTGGTCTGCTTAATTCAGACACTCTGTTCATCACCACCCCCTTTTCTGAATCATTTTGTCCACCATAAGCGTGGAAGGGTATACTCAGACATGAGTCCCTTGCTCACTGCTTCATCAGGATTCAAGCAAGCCGGCCCGACGACGCCTGGAATGGCAGAAACCGGTCCCCGGAAGCTTGTCTCCTTTCTGGTGAAGAATTGGCTTGGTAGTTTGGTCTGCCCTGTTCCCATGATGCACTGGGCCAGGGACAGACTAATTTGCATATAGCCAGGTTCTGAGCTGGGATGGGGCAGTGAGCTAAATAACGGTGATGGATCAAGCCCTGATCTTTGGACTGGGTAAGAGTGGTCTGCTTAATTCAGACACTCTGTTCATCACCACCCCCTTTTCTGAATCATTTTGTCCACCATAAGCGTGGAAGGGTATACTCAGACATGAGTCCCTTGCTCACTGCTCCATCAGGATTCAAGCAAGCCGGGCCGACGACGCCTGGAATGGCAGAAACCGGTCCCCGGAAGCTTGTCTCCTTTCTGGTGAAGAATTGGCTTGGTAGTTTGGTCTGCCCTGTTCCCATGATGCACTGGGCCAGGGACAGACTAATTTGCATATAGCCAGGTTCTGAGCTGGGATGGGGCAGTGAGCTAAATAACGGTGATGGATCAAGCCCTGATCTTTGGACTGGGTAAGAGTGGTCTGCTTATTTCATACACTCTGTTCATCACCACCCCCTTTTCTGAATCATTTTGTCCACCATAAGCGTGGAAGGGTATACTCAGACATGAGTCCCTTGCTCACTGCTCCATCAGGATTCAAGCAAGCCGGGCGGACGACGCCTTGAATGGCAGAAACCGGTCCCCGGAAGCTTGTCTCCTTTCTGGTGAAGAATTGGCTTGGTAGTTTGGTCTGCCCTGTTCCCATGATGCACTGGGCCAGGGACAGACTAATTTGCATATAGCCAGGTTCTGAGCTGGGATGGGGCAGTGAGCTAAATAACGGTGATGGATCAAGCCCTGATCTTTGGACTGGGTAAGAGTGGTCTGCTTAATTCAGACACTCTGTTCATCACCACCCCGTTTTCTGAATCATTTTGTCCACCATAAGCGTGGAAGGGTATACTCAGACATGAGTCCCTTGCTCACTGCTACATCAGGATTCAAGCAAGCCGGGCCGACGACGCCTGGAATGGCAGAAACCGGTCCCCGGAAGCTTGTCTCCTTTCTGGTGAAGAATTGGCTTGGTAGTTTGGTCTGCCCTGTTCCCATGATGCACTGGGCCAGGGACAGACTAATTTGCATATAGCCAGGTTCTGAGCTGGGATGGGGCAGCTGAGCTAAATAACGGTGATGGATCAAGCCCTGATCTTTGGACTGGGTAAGAGTGGTCTGCTTAATTCAGACACTCTGTTCATCACCACCCCCTTTTCTGAATCATTTTGTCCACCATAAGCGTGGAAGGGTATACTCAGACATGAGTCCCTTGCTCACTGCTCCATCAGGATTCAAGCAAGCCGGGCCGACGACGCCTGGAATGGCAGAAACCGGTCCCCGGAAGCTTGTCTCCTTTCTGGTGAAGAATTGGCTTGGTAGTTTGGTCTGCCCTGTTCCCATGATGCACTGGGCCAGGGACAGACTAATTTGCATATAGCCAGGTTCTGAGCTGGGATGGGGCAGTGAGCTAAATAACGGTGATGGATCAAGCCCTGATCTTTGGACTGGGTAAGAGTGGTCTGCTTAATTCAGACACTCTGTTCATCACCACCCCCTTTTCTGAATCATTTTGTCCACCATAAGCGTGGAAGGGTATACTCAGACATGAGTCCCTTGCTCACTGCTCCATCAGGATTCAAGCAAGCCGGGCCGACGACGCCTGGAATGGCAGAAACCGGTCCCCGGAAGCTTGTCTCCTTTCTGGTGAAGAATTGGCTTGGTAGTTTGGTCTGCCCTGTTCCCATGATGCACTGGGCCAGGGCCAGACTAATTTGCATATAGCCAGGTTCTGAGCTGGGATGGGGCAGTGAGCTAAATAACGGTGATGGATCAAGCCCTGATCTTTGGACTGGGTAAGAGTGGTCTGCTTAATTCAGACACTCTGTTCATCACCACCCCCTTTTCTGAATCATTTTGTCCACCATAAGCGTGGAAGGGTATACTCAGACATGAGTCCCTTGCTCACTGCTCCATCAGGATTCAAGCAAGCCGGGCCAACGACGCCTGGAATGGCAGAAACCAGTCCCCGGAAGCTTGTCTCCTTTCTGGTGAAGAATTGGCTTGGTAGTTTGGTCTGCCCTGTTCCCATGATGCACTGGGCCAGGGACAGACTAATTTGCATATAGCCAGGTTCTGAGCTGGGATGGGGCAGTGAGCTAAATAACGGTGATGGATCAAGCCCTGATCTTTGGACTGGGTAAGAGTGGTCTGCTTAATTCAGACACTCTGTTCATCACCACCCCCTTTTCTGAATCATTTTGTCCACCATAAGCGTGGAAGGGTATACTCAGACATGAGTCCCTTGCTCACTGCTCCATCAGGATTCAAGCAAGCCGGGCCGACGACGCCTGGAATGGCAGAAACCAGTCCCCGGAAGCTTGTCTCCTTTCTGGTGAAGAATTGGCTTGGTAGTTTGGTCTGCCCTGTTCCCATGATGCACTGGGCCAGGGACAGACTAATTTGCATATAGCCAGGTTCTGAGCTGGGATGGGGCAGTGAGCTAAATAACGGTGATGGATCAAGCCCTGATCTTTGGACTGGGTAAGAGTGGTCTGCTTAATTCAGACACTCTGTTCATCACCACCCCCTTTTCTGAATCATTTTGTCCACCATAAGCGTGGAAGGGTATACTCAGACATGAGTCCCTTGCTCACTGCTCCATCAGGATTCAAGCAAGCCGGGCCAACAACGCCTGGAATGGCAGAAACCGGTCCCCGGAAGCTTGTCTCCTTTCTGGTGAAGAATTGGCTTGGTAGTTTGGTCTGCCCTGTTCCCATGATGCACTGGGCCAGGGACAGACTAATTTGCATATAGCCAGGTTCTGAGCTGGGATGGGGCAGTGAGCTAAATAACGGTGATGGATCAAGCCCTGATCTTTGGACTGGGTAAGAGTGGTCTGCTTAATTCAGACACTCTGTTCATCACCACCCCCTTTTCTGAATCATTTTGTCCACCATAAGCGTGGAAGGGTATACTCAGACATGAGTCCCTTGCTCACTGCTACATCAGGATTCAAGCAAGCCGGGCCGACGACGCCTGGAATGGCAGAAACCGGTCCCCGGAAGCTTGTCTCCTTTCTGGTGAAGAATTGGCTTGGTAGTTTGGTCTGCCCTGTTCCCATGATGCACTGGGCCAGGGACAGACTAATTTGCATATAGCCAGGTTCTGAGCTGGGATGGGGCAGCTGAGCTAAATAACGGTGATGGATCAAGCCCTGATCTTTGGACTGGGTAAGAGTGGTCTGCTTAATTCAGACACTCTGTTCATCACCACCCCCTTTTCTGAATCATTTTGTCCACCATAAGCGTGGAAGGGTATACTCAGACATGAGTCCCTTGCTCACTGCTCCATCAGGATTCAAGCAAGCCGGGCCGACGACGCCTGGAATGGCAGAAACCGGTCCCCGGAAGCTTGTCTCCTTTCTGGTGAAGAATTGGCTTGGTAGTTTGGTCTGCCCTGTTCCCATGATGCACTGGGCCAGGGACAGACTAATTTGCATATAGCCAGGTTCTGAGCTGGGATGGGGCAGTGAGCTAAATAACGGTGATGGATCAAGCCCTGATCTTTGGACTGGGTAAGAGTGGTCTGCTTAATTCAGACACTCTGTTCATCACCACCCCCTTTTCTGAATCATTTTGTCCACCATAAGCGTGGAAGGGTATACTCAGACATGAGTCCCTTGCTCACTGCTCCATCAGGATTCAAGCAAGCCGGGCCGACGACGCCTGGAATGGCAGAAACCGGTCCCCGGAAGCTTGTCTCCTTTCTGGTGAAGAATTGGCTTGGTAGTTTGGTCTGCCCTGTTCCCATGATGCACTGGGCCAGGGCCAGACTAATTTGCATATAGCCAGGTTCTGAGCTGGGATGGGGCAGTGAGCTAAATAACGGTGATGGATCAAGCCCTGATCTTTGGACTGGGTAAGAGTGGTCTGCTTAATTCAGACACTCTGTTCATCACCACCCCCTTTTCTGAATCATTTTGTCCACCATAAGCGTGGAAGGGTATACTCAGACATGAGTCCCTTGCTCACTGCTCCATCAGGATTCAAGCAAGCCGGGCCAACGACGCCTGGAATGGCAGAAACCAGTCCCCGGAAGCTTGTCTCCTTTCTGGTGAAGAATTGGCTTGGTAGTTTGGTCTGCCCTGTTCCCATGATGCACTGGGCCAGGGACAGACTAATTTGCATATAGCCAGGTTCTGAGCTGGGATGGGGCAGTGAGCTAAATAACGGTGATGGATCAAGCCCTGATCTTTGGACTGGGTAAGAGTGGTCTGCTTAATTCAGACACTCTGTTCATCACCACCCCCTTTTCTGAATCATTTTGTCCACCATAAGCGTGGAAGGGTATACTCAGACATGAGTCCCTTGCTCACTGCTCCATCAGGATTCAAGCAAGCCGGGCCGACGACGCCTGGAATGGCAGAAACCGGTCCCCGGAAGCTTGTCTCCTTTCTGGTGAAGAATTGGCTTGGTAGTTTGGTCTGCCCTGTTCCCATGATGCACTGGGCCAGGGACAGACTAATTTGCATATAGCCAGGTTCTGAGCTGGGATGGGGCAGTGAGCTAAATAACGGTGATGGATCAAGCCCTGATCTTTGGACTGGGTAAGAGTGGTCTGCTTAATTCAGACACTCTGTTCATCACCACCCCCTTTTCTGAATCATTTTGTCCACCATAAGCGTGGAAGGGTATACTCAGACATGAGTCCCTTGCTCACTGCTCCATCAGGATTCAAGCAAGCCGGGCCAACAACGCCTGGAATGGCAGAAACCGGTCCCCGGAAGCTTGTCTCCTTTCTGGTGAAGAATTGGCTTGGTAGTTTGGTCTGCCCTGTTCCCATGATGCACTGGGCCAGGGACAGACTAATTTGCATATAGCCAGGTTCTGAGCTGGGATGGGGCAGTGAGCTAAATAACGGTGATGGATCAAGCCCTGATCTTTGGACTGGGTAAGAGTGGTCTGCTTAATTCAGACACTCTGTTCATCACCACCCCCTTTTCTGAATCACCCAGACTAACGGACACCACCTGGAAAAGAAGTAAAAGGGATTCAGTGAGGAATCCCTGGCTGGCTGCAAATCTGCTTACCACCCAGCCAGAACTGGAAAAAGGAGGAAGACGGCTGCTTTAGAAGAGGCCCCCAGCTGACCCAGCCCCACCAGCCTCTCCTGGAAATTGTTCTGCGTGTCTGCCCAGAGGTCCCCAGCCCCTCCTTTACAGACCTGCTCTTTTCTCAGATCTGGGGCCTGCAAGAGGAGTCTGGACTGCCTCTTAACTCCACGCTCGCTCGTAAATAAACATCAAGTAAGTTGGGAAAATAAAGAATACCTTGGTGCATTTTTGTCCCAAACTTTTAATGTTTGAACCAGCTATTTTTCTTATGATATTTTATTTGACCTGTCTTATGTTATTTTATTTAATGTGTACGGCTACTCTATAAATGTTCAGAAAAGTGGTCTTTTAAAAACATACTGTTAACCTTTAAAAAAATATAATATTGCATTTAAGCACCACAAGTTCTGTGACCCCGAGCACCAGAGCTCCTTTCGGACCCCATCCCGGGTCAGACTATGAAAACAAATAGGCCCTGGCACCAAGGTCAGGCTGGCCATACAGGACATGGGAGGAGAGGCTGGTTTTGTAACTGGGGATCGGTTTTGCAGCAGTGCTGCAAAATCGGCCCCCCATAGCAAAACAAGCACTTGCAATGCAATAGGTCTCGCATTTGCCAAATTTTAAGCTATTGACATTGTAAATGACAATGCATTTTATTTATCTCTTTTCAAAACCAACACATAGACAAGAGGTTTGTCATTTACAATGCCAGTAACTCAAAGTCTCGCAAATGCGAGACCCATTGCATTGCAAATGCTTGTTTAAAGCCTTCCCAAGAATGTGTGCAGACCACAAACATACTAGGATCCCAAAACGCAAAACAGGTACTGAAAACAAACAAATAAATGTACATCTTTTAAAAAGCATTTACAATTTTCATTTCTTTCATGTTTACACAAGATCTCACAGTGCTTTCGTGTTTTAATACATTACATAGTGACCACCTGAAAGTGAGAAGACGGAAATAAAACTGTTGCAAGAATGTAACAGCCAGGCTGCTTGGCGCTTTAATCTCAAAGATGTTATTTTGTGCAATAAGGAATTCTGAAGTCGACAAAGTTAATAGACCATAAGCACTGTAAACAACCCCAGATCACTATATGTGAAAGTGATGCCAAGACCCAAATTGTTGTTTTGTACATTGAAATCGCCACGGTCTGTGAAAAAAAGAACATTTCTTATCGAACTGAGGGGTATATTATCAAGGGGCTTTATCTCCGCTTTAAAAGCCAAGAAAGCGGAGATAAAATTATCTCCCTATTACCTGAATTTGTACAAAGCTGTTCTAATGTGCTCCAAGTTAAATATGAAGTCGTGCTTGCACAGTTTCACACAATTTCTCAAAAAGGTGTAAGTCATTGAAGTTTACGGCAGTATACACTCCAGATTTAGAGTTATTTTTTAAGGTCATAAACAAAAATCAAACAACTTTGAAACCATTTAATGTTTGTGTGTTTTTGTTACAAAGCAATATGCCCTTAAATAAAGTAAGTGGTGACCATATAACGTGCTTTAAAGCCCTCTGGTTGTGCGTCTGCTACTGTGAGCAGGTCATTGCCACGTGTAAACAGGGCACACACTCTTTAATGCAAGCATTTGTAATGCAATAGGTCTTGCATTTACGCGAGACCTAATGCATTACAAATGGGAGACATCACGGACAATGGGAGGGTTGAAGGGGGAGGCATTACTGACAACGGGAGGGGGGAGGCATCACGGCCTACGGGGGGTCGGCGTGGGATTGAGAGGCACGGACAACGGGAGGGTTGTGAAAAGCACAGACATTGGGAGGGTGGGCGGGGCAGGGGAAAGAATGCAGCAAAGCACGTCTTGCATGCAGGAGAACCTCATTAAAGAAAATAGTGCTCACAGTCTAAAATAACACCTACCGTGTAACACTCGAAGTAAAGGTGTCAGTCACCATTGGAGGTGACAAATGGAGAGGAGGCAGTACTAAGGAGGGACTAACAAGCCTATTGACGAATCTGAAGCCAGCATTTAGAAAGGACAATGACACAAGCCAGTGGCAAATATGGGCAGAGAGTGGGCAGAGCTTCTACTCCATACTCCTCTACAATAAGCCTCGCAGAGCAGGGCATGCGCGCTGGCTCTAGGCTCGACCTAACCAGCAGAACTGTGCAGCAAAATGACTATCTCTTAAAAACACATAACTCATTACAGAGTTCCGTGTAAACCCAGTAGGTATTCGGCAACTATTAAAGTGTTGAGACTGTTACCTTTGATTGTTTATCTTCTTGCTGGAGACGGATTGGAGATTTGTTTGTTGTCAGTTTTGAGTTTTGACTCATCTAATGTAATGCACAGCGGTAATATGCCTGCTGCAAAGAAGCTGCACCATACAGATGGCAGAAATGTATTTAATGTTCCAAAGTTCTAATTAAATAATAGGAACGCTGGATCGGTAGTTTGCGGCTGTCATTAATTCATTGATGATTAAAGTCATATTTTATAGGGCCCTCTAAAAAATAGTAAGTTTGTGTGAAATACACAAACATTTAGAAACTCTATATTATTTAATGCATAAAGATAAATTAACCATTGCCGACACTTCTCAGATTTTGCTACAGAAATTTCAAGCGCCCACCAGAATCGGAATCAATAGCTAAACTGCAGGTTAGTTTGGTGAACGATTGGTCCCTTTGCATTTGATTGATGACTGGTAGAAATTGGGATAGTATTATGTCTTCACTGCTAAAATGATTTTTGCACAGTAAAGCATAGGCAGGAAATGTACAGGAAGGTCAAAAAGCCAAGTGGTCCTGTGTGAGGGTCTTTAGGAATAACATTAATATGCTTACCTCAGAGGTCTACCCGAGGCCTTCTTTTGGAGATAAGTTGCGCAGGAAGCTTTGTGCCAAACTGCTCATGTGTATCATTCATGCAGGAACTCAATTCAAAGGATATTCAGAAAGAATATGTGTCTTACAGTAATCTGTGACGTCTATATCAAATAAGCATACGTATCTACAATAGTGCATTGAAAAAGGCTTTACAGTAACAGGGACTGGCCGTACCGGGCATCAGATGTTTCCCAGGGCATCAGGAAGGGTGGGGGGTCGGTTTAGTTAGTGGGGGACGGTTTTGTAGCAGTGCAGGAGTTTTAAAAAACACTACAAAGTTGCTTGTATATTCAGCAGAGTCCGGCCAACAATAAAAGTGCCACGATAACTCTGGTGATCAATGTACCTGAAGAGAGAGATGGGATGGAGTTTTGTCTAATCGCTGTTCTGACGCATCTAAGGTAGGGCAGAAGGTTAATACTCCTGATCAAGAGAACAATAATTTATGTGAACAGCTCAGTGGGTTACTGCTTTTTGTTCACTTCCCGAATGAAAATATAATTTTGCCTTTTACTATGAAGATCTCTTTCAAGTTTTTGGTGAGTAGAAGAGTTAGCGAAGCCGAACAGTTCAAAAGGTATCCTTTGCAGGACACTTGAATACATAACGCCTATGTTTGAGCAGCTAGCTGGCTGACATGAATTGTGAGGAGTCCTGGTGGGTTTCCGTGAGTCAGATCAGATTCTCCTGAATAGTCCCTTGCTCTTCTGAGGCCTGCTTAACCCCTTCCTTGCTGTCCAGGAATGCAACAAAGGCACACGTGTAGAGGAGGAGCCTTGCTTGAGACATACAATACTCAATGATTTCTGAACAATGAGTGTTAAAGCGTTCAGGTAACATGTCATTCCTGCTTATATTTCGCATGCTTTGCATAATCTTGCATTCCCTATGAGTGTTTGCTTTTTCCAGGATGTTATTTTTTTTCAGACAGTGTATAATTTGAATTGAGTCACTTCCAGGTTTTTATAATGGGGATTTGGTTTGTAGCTGAAGACAGTGCATGTTTCTCTCAGTGGTACAGAAGGGTGTTCAAGGGGATAGGATGTGGCACTATGGCCAGAGCTACCAAATTTGGAACTGGGGAACTTGGATCTGCCTTCATGAGTGGTCCACTAGACCACTCTCCTGAGGGAGCACATTCCCCGACTAGACCTTAGAAGGCCCAGCTAGACCTTATAAGCCCTGGTATCTTAGCACATTGAAGGCCTGTCCACCGCAATCCATACTGAAGTTCACCTCCAGTCTTGCAGGCAGTCCTAAAAAGTTTTTGCACCATCGGTTGTAGAAATAAATCCACATACTCAGCCATCCTTTCAGATGATCCCCCAATGCTAGATACGATAGGCCTCCCCGGTGGAAATGGGAGATTTTTATGTACCTTTGGCAACGTGTATATTACGGGATATCTGGGTTTGTGAACTTTTAAATAATGGTATTCTTCATCATTTAAAAGGCCCTCCTCATACCATTGTTTCAGGTGTTTGTTGAAAAGTGTTGTAAGTGTGCTAGTGGGGTTTGCTCTCAGGGGCTCGTAACAAGTGGTATCTGCCAATTGGCCCCAGATTTCATTGTCATATTCTGCCTTATTCATGATGACTATGTTACCCCCCTTGTCGGCTTCTTTTATGATGATGGAGCTTCCACAGGTGTGGCACCTGTGGAATTTGTAAATGGGTGCTAAATCACACTACAGAATTTCATGGTCCAAATGGGAAAAGGTATTGCATCAGACAAACTATAAACTGCCTAACTAAATTTGTGGTCTATATAGTGACCTGCAGATGCATGAAGCAATATGTTGGGAGCACTATACGGTGCCTGAAAGACCGCATAAGTGAACACGCTAGGGCATTAAAGCAGGGAGATGCGCGATACCCCATGGCTATACATGCCATGTCTTGTGCAAAACAGGGACCTTACAAACAGTTCATCTTTTTTGGAATACAAATGGTCGCGCCAGATAGAAGGGGAGGCAACAGGGAATTAGCATTGCGCAGAGCAGAAGCAACTTGGATAATGTGCTTGGATGCGGTACAACAGGGCTGGAACTCCGACCGTGTACTTCAATTTTTTCTGGGTGATTAAGATGTCATACACTGTATTGTTTAGATCCTTAACATAGCAAGATGATATCCTGCCACATAGTGGAAATTGTAACATCCACTAACTGTGACAGTAAGTGTTAATCCAGAGTGTAACCTTTAACTTATGTCCAACATGTGTAATAGTAAAACAGTGGCTTTACAGTAGCATGATGATATCACATTGATAATGCACATGGCCATATTAGAGTTACACGTGATATATCGTTTCAACCATGAGATCACCTTTCCTCTCCTCCTTCAGATCACTACATCAGTCTCCAATTTTATCATTCATTCATTTTTCATCATTTTTCCGACTGGCCCACTTGTGATCGATTTTACATAAGTAGGGTCAAAACTTCTCCTCTCCTAAGATCAACGTTTGGACTTCTGATACCATTTGTAAGCCTAGATAATCATCTGTGACCTCAATTGGTATTAATCTAGGAAAGAATATAATTTTGGAATTTTGAAATTATGTGCACTTTTGAGCGATCGCGAACTTTAGATAAATGGAACACATAAGCATAGTAGCAGTTTAATTGCATAAAACTGCGGGGGTGTCATAAGCATAGTAGTAGTTTACCTGCATAAAGTTGCGGGGATGTCTAATTGTTAGAAGTAACATTTAAACAGAAGCACTGCGAGCTACAGCGTTTAGCCCCTTCCGGTGGGCCAAATTTGCCTCTTCAGGTGTGGGGTGAGCGTTCTAGTTTCCATTTTGATAAAGGACACGTGGAATGCACTTCCGCATTCACACGCGAAGACGCGAGCCAGCAGCAGTACTGGAGCTGCGGCGTCTACTTCGGAAATTGACCGTTCACACACGAACGGGTAAGGGGGCAATGTACCAGTCGTAACGGGGTTGGATGGATAATGGAGCTGTGTATTGAGCGCTAAATTTAAAATTATATAGAACGTGGTTTTTGCCGAATCTGGGCATGATGGGATTCTAAGGTTACCGATATCCTCATGGTAACCCATTGAGGAATTGGGCTATGCCACGACAGACTTATTGCACAAGATGGAATAAATTATTGATAGATGAACATTGCAATTATTATTTACATTTTGAAATTTGCCATAATGTAATTTTGGAGTTCGGGCAAGAATGGCGGCCAAAAGATATATGTGTATATAGCGGTGGAGGATTATATACGGGCTTGTTCATGTATTTACCTAAGCCTAATTTATACAGATGAGACCTATATAGATGAGTGGCATCGTAGGAATAACCAGAATATATTTAATCTGGCACGGACTTGTTTTATTGTATGACTGTAACCTGAAAGTAGATAGAAGTTGAAATACAGAGAGTACATTAGTGTTTCAAGTGAATGTAATCGGTTGTATTTAGTGCCATGATCAGGCATTAAGGGTAACAGTAGTTACGTCCTTCTCCTTCCCCAGTGTCTTAGAACATAAGGACACCGTACTGAACGCAAGCTGCTGAATACACGCAGTTTTGATCTTTACTCTGTTTGAACCTGACAGCCGGGACGGAAGTACAACCGGCGGAGAGGTGAGGTACTCTCCACAGGCATTTTGGTATAATTTTAGTGGCTTATACTACAAGATATGCATAAACTTAGCACTTATTTGGCCAATGTATTGATATCCCCTACAGCGTAGAGATCTCACAACATAAACTGAAACACCACTGCCCATTTGGGTAAGATGCACAGCTGTGCTAAACCCTTTATCATCGTATTTTAAGTCATTTTCTTTTATGCTTTCCTCTCTACTAGGTCCTTTTTACTTGGGTGTCCATTGGGTCACAGATAAGATTTGGTGACAGTTTTGAAGTGCACATCTGTCTAATTAGAAGAGTTTTATGATTATAATTATAAACGTGCATGCCTGTGAAATTAAGATACAGTGAACGCACGTTACTCATGGTGATATGGTATGGCCTGTCTATGGGCCGGGCAAAATAAAACTTTTTTTAATACCCCTCTCTTCAAGTCTGAATTGTAGACTCGCACTAACCCTTAAGCACTTTATTGTGATACAAATGAGTTTATGATGTGTATGGTGCAGGTACATGCATGTAACATGCAGCCATTGTACATTTTAGAGTCCTGACGAAGTCGTGGGTGCACCACCCTGACGAAACACGTGTTGGCTGGGCGTTGCAAATAAACTCTGAACTGAAGATTACATCAATCAAGACCATATAGACTTTATTGACTTTGTGCTATATTGTGCATGATTTACCTGTCAATACTGTACAATGAGATAACTGACGTGTGCACAGATCCCATGTTGTGTTGTATCTAAGGGCCTAGGTCCAATTGGGGGGTTTCAGGCTATTCCTCCTTTCTGGGGCACCGTCGTGAATTGAGTGCTAAAGACTAAAATACGTGACACACGGCAGGCGCCATAGCTGGTCGGTCTCTTTAAAAAGCCTTGTCGTTTGTTGCATAGGAAGTGCACGTTGAGATATTTTTGCATAGGGGGAGTTTACAGGCGAGTTTTCACTTGACTCGGGGGACTCTGTAGGTGGCTGGTAAGTGCCACAATGTGTTGTAAGTATCACACCGGGTTGTAGATGCATATGGAGTGGAGTAGGAAGTGAACAGTGAGAGATTTTTGCACAAGGGAGCTTCAGTTGACTCGGGGGACTGTCCAAGAGGGGAGGGGGTGCACTGGCACGTGGGGTTAGGGTGTCAGGAGTTATTGGAGATAACAAATTTCAGGGGATAGGAGATGGAAGGTACAGGACTCCAATGATAGTATTCCTAGTAGGGCAGGGGGCAAATAAAAGGGGTGGCGGCTTCACGCCTATGCTCCCTCTTTTTCCTGGGTGGCGGGGTTGTTCTAAAGTTGGCCAGATTGGCAGAAGTTTGGAGTTACAGTTTGGGAAGTTTTGGGGGCAGGACCAGGAAAACTTTAGGCAGGTAGGATAAGTCTACATAGATGTTAAGTAGCTACAGTTGCAGAAGGACAGATAGGGTGGTAGGTTTTATTAGAGGGCAGGAGTTTTGAACTGCAATACGGTGGATTAGGCTTATTATGTAATGTTATGTAATGTTATGTTGCTGGCAGGGTGGGGGATTTTTATGCGGGGATTGTAGGAAAAAATGGAGGAGCTGTTATTGATGTATAGTGAGGTTTTAGTCGGTAAGGCAAAGGCCTAGGTTGGACTTTGTGATATGCACCTGTTTTAAATAAAGTAGCCTTTTTCACACACAAAAATGGGTCTCTGTGAAGGCTCTCCCCCTCCCTCCCAAATAGCCGCCGCCCTTGCATACAGCAAGTAAAATGAGCCACCCCTCTCGCATATGCATTGTCCCAAACCTGCATCAAAGCAAATCGCCGCCGCCCTTGCATACAGCAAGTAAAGCGAGCCGCCTCTCCCGCATATGCATTGTCCCGAACCTGCATCAGAGCCAATCGCCGCCACCCTCGCATACCGCAAGTGAAGCGAGCCGCCCCTCTCGCATAAGCATTGTCCCGAACCGGGATTCAATCAAATCGCTGCCGCCCTCTCATACAACAAGTAAAGCGAGCCCCCCTTCTCTTTACAATGCGCTAGCCTCCAAAGCTCACCACGCATCTGTACATTGTGGCAATGCTAGGCCGACGCTCCTGGCCTGCTCCCCCCTATCAAATGTACGCCCATATCGCACATCGCCTTGACCCGGAGTTTCACTCCCATAGGCGCGCACTCCGTTCCTACTAAGATTTGAGTGCCCTAAAGTAGTTTAAATGCTGACCATAAAGTCATCATAACCTGCCCCCATTATTCTACGCTGTGAGGCCATCTCATCTGGGTACTACGCACACCCGCCAGTAACTCCACCAGCTATATCTTGATTGCTGCTCTGATCCGTTGGGCATCCGTGGAGAGAGGACAAAGAGGGCTTTCCCCAGGTGTCCCCCGCTTTTATCCCTTTCCCTGGTAGGGGTTACAAAAATACCTTAATGACTCCCTAAGTGACCTCTTGTGTTTCTGGTGATACCACTCCCGCTCCCGTGACCAGATGTTTTTCCCTGGCTTCCCGCACGAGATGCCACTAATGGCCCTCCGCCCCTAGGTGTGGAGGGTGCCTATCAGTTACACAGGTTGCATCGTGTTGGGAGGAGTACTCTACTGTGACTTGCACACATTTTTCTATCAACTGCGTGTCACTGTGATATGCACACATTACATGGTAGAAACGTATTAATGACTAATGCTTTGAAGTAGGTAGTTTAGATTGTTCGCATAGCTTTTAGAACGGAGGTGCAGTTTGATGAGTGTGCATCATTTCAATCTACTCTTCTGTGAAACGTATACATTTTCTCTTGACTAGCCTATTTATAACATTTGGTGTCATTCATCCATGCGCTGGTTATCAGTGACACACACACTTTGTGACACTTTTTCTTATTTATTTATTAATTGTTTGGTCTTCAGCACAGTGTGCCACTGTTGGCCCTGGAACATTTTGTGCTTCTTTTATTCAGTGATGCACACACTACATCACGTATTCTGACTGTAGCCTGGGCTGCTTGTGAATAATTAACACAAGCACTGGTTCATCTATGGGTTACTGAGATTTTGGAGTGCCAGTAACACATAATGAAGGCACACAATGTGTATAAAAATGAAAAAAAAATGAAACAGGTGACTATGGCCTAACAGCAGGGCAGCTTCCGGTTGTGGTGGAGGAGGGGAAGATTCCAGAAATCGAAGCTTTACGGAAGAGATTGGGGGGCCGCTATATCCCACCTCATATTCTGATTTACGCTGAATATTATTCTGTAGATTATTGTTGCTTCGCGATAAGCATTCAAACGTAAAATCGATACCTTGGTGGCAGAGCAAGGGCTAGAAAGGGAGGATCATCTCTATTTGGTAAGAGAGGGTTGCGAGCTCAGAATGCACACTGAGCGAGATTACACCTGAAGTATTCGCTATACGAAAAGATCAGACCGTACTGGGAAAGAGAGTTAAAGTGCTGGAAAAAGGGCCGAGAATGCCAAGAATAGAGCCCGAAGGAATACTATCTGCATTACAGGGCTGCTAGAACAGATAGAGGGGGCAATGGAAATATGACCAAATTCATTGAGGCATGGTTGAGAGAAGTAGTGGCTCCAGCTGGGTTTTCTCAGCACTATGCTCTGGAAAGGGCTCATTGGGTACTGGATGGGCTTCTCTGCCACGAGCGTTGCCAAGTCTGCTGATTGTCAGATTGCTGCATTGTAAGTACTGGGACCATATTCTAGAGCAGGCTCGAGAGAAGGGTGACATCTTTGTTCAAAGCCAGAGAGTTATAGTGTTTTCTGATTTCCCCAGGGATGCTCAGAAGCAAAGGGCTTCTTTTACTGAGGTCAAGAGGCTTCTTCAAGATAGGGGCATTACTTGTGCAACTTTGTTCCCTGTTAGGTTGCAAGTTGCTTATGGCCGGTAGGCCTTGTTTGTTAATTCTCCGCAATTGCTTTCTGAGTGGATGGATCAGCTCTCCCAGTGAGAGGGGGCTTGTCCTAAGAATAAGAGGCAGTCGGTTATTCAGCCAAAAAGCATGGGGCAAATTGTGGAGGAGCAGTCCCCTTTAGGCTACGGGCTTGACTACAGCAGGAAAAACTGGTCAGGGAGGTGGCGGGTCTGAGTAGAGTACAGATAAAGGTGAGGAAGTAACGAAGTCAGATGAGTCTTCTGCTTATAGTTCTGAGTTTCAGGTGATCTTACCACATGTTATGCCTGGCCCATCTAATGATTTACCCTCACACATATCCTGCCAGGTAAATGTGGGAATATATTGTTTGTAGTTCATTTTTAGAGAACGGGGTGCAAATAATAAATGATGTATAAGTGTGTAGGGCATCATTCTGAATGAGGGGTGGGTGGTGTGAAGTATGGCTGGGAGGCAAGTAGATTGGCACAACCCCATATGTGTAGTATAGAAGGTGTGAGTTACTCAGTTTGGAATGGGAGTGTGTTTCTTCTTGTCCTCAGGTTAGGGAGTTAGCTTTTAGTTACGTAAGTCCAACAGTCCTGATCGCATTGTATATTTGCGAGTATATGGATGTGTCCCGGATTCTTTGTTTCATGTGGTATTGGGAGATTGGCAGAAGAGATGACTACGATGACACAAAATGTTATTAGTTGGAATGTTCTGGGACTAAATGGCATGACTAAATGCTATCAAGTCCATGCATATTTGAACAGGTGGGGAAAGTTTGTTGCACACCTGCAGGAGACCGATGTTGCCGCTTCCAGAAATCGAAGCTTTACGGAAGAGATTGGGGGGCAGCTATAAGCCACCTCATATTCTGATTTCGCAAGAGGGGGTGCTGGAGATTAAGGAATCATTATTTAAAGAGAAAGAAAGAGCAGTGAATGGGGTAATAGATATTAAAAAGGCCTTTGCTAGTCTTCATTGGGATTTTGTTCAGCAGGTGCTAATTAAAAAGGGATTGAGTGATTGGTCCAGTGAGCGAAGCTTGTGTATGAGGCACCTACTGCTGGTGTCGGAACGGGTAGGCACATTTCTGAAAGGTATGTGTTGGGAAGGAGGGCGAGGCAAGCTAGCCCCCTTTCACCATTGTTATTTGCAATTTCAGTAGAATCGCTCTCTAGCTATGTGAGGACTAGTGAGCTCTACAGGGGACTGGAGTTATGGGGCACCAAGCACTATTCAGCATTATATGCTGATGATGTGCTTTTATTCCTGAGAGATGCAAATACAGATTTACCTCATGCAATTAGCCTCTTAGATTATTTAGGACAAGCTTCAGGTTTATGCATAAGTTGGAATAACTCATATATGTTCCCATTAGTGCAGGATGTCCCACAAGCTGAGGATCTAAGGGGGATTACTTTGGAAGGAACGTGTCTAAAATATCTGGGTGTTCAACTATACCATAAACATTCCGATTTATTGGAGGTTAACATTGGCAGGGTGTAGAGTTCTGGAGGACACTGCTGCTTTCAGTGGCAGGACTAATAGCGGTGGTAAAAAAGTAGTGGTGCCTCGATTGCTACTTTTTTACAGCACTACCTATCATGATACCTTGTAGGGTCTTTAAAGAACTTGACTCGCTGTTGATTTGCCTTATATGGGGAATGGGCAGGTGCACAGTAGCCTTGTCTAAATTACAGCAACCATCAGCAAAAGGAGGATTAGCAACACCCTATTTGGAAGCCTATTACTTAGCGTCATAGTTGCAGTGGTTTGTACAGTGGATCCGCTTACTGAGTTTTCCAGAGGAGGCGAATTTGGAGATGAAACGAGATTTAGATGTATTAAATAGAATCCTCTTAGCCCCTGGGAGACGTGCACGGGGAACATCTACTGTGTTGAGGGTTGTGCAACACTGTTGGCATTGTGCACTCCAACTAACTCATGCTCAGGTGCCCTATGCACCAAGTATCCCATTGAGAAGTTTAGAGCAAATTAACCCGGGAAGAAGGTTGCATAAGGTGTATTTGACAACCGGGATTATCAGGACTCAACTGTGGCATGCCCTAGGAGAACATGGTCCCGAAATGATACACATGGTCTGATCCTATTCATCACTGGAGGAGGGTAGTGACCTGTATAAATGAGGTGATGCAGAGAATTATTGAGTGTGCTCCTGTGATTTGTCTTCGAGGGAATTTTCAAGATCTGGCAAGCATAAAAACACTACAGGGTTTATTAACTTAGCCCTGGTACTTGCAAGACGAGAGATGATCATGCATTGGAAGGAAGCTGGCCCCCAGAGTAGTAAAATAGAAGGAGTAGCTGATTTGGTGTTCAGGCTATGAGAGTGCAGTGTTGTATGGTATGGAAAGGAAGTGGATCAATTGACAGGGTACACACATGGGATTACTTATTAGATTGCCTGAAAAATCCACGTAAGGTGGATGAATCGGGGGAAGAAAGTGTGTAAAAACTGTACAAATAACTTCAGAAATGGAAGGGATGGAAATGCTGTGATACATGATGTTATGGAAACTGGACTTTTGGGGAGGGGGATTAGTGTGTTAATTATTGCAAAGTGTTTTGTTGAAATTAGTGTTTTGTTTATTATGAATGGCAATAAAATTATGTTAACAAAAAGAATCGGCATCGTTATGATGCCGGTTGGAACTGCCACTGACCCACCTCCAGACAGCTCCTTGGGCCAACAGCTGCATTACCAAGCAGGCAGTTCGGACCCTTAACTGTCGGGGACAGACTACCACCTTCAAAAGACTCTATGATCGCGTCAGGGTGGCGGTCAGTTAGTAATCCCTACAATAGAGGTAGTGCCGGCACAGGCACCGCCATAGGAATTACGATGTTACTTTTCGACAGCATTTTCATGGCGGTCCCACTGCCATTGAAAGGGTCTTTGGGGGCCCCAAGCAGGGCCCCTGTCCCCTGTGGGTCACTGGAATGTGGTCCTGGGGGCACATATAGTGCCTCCATGCACAATCATGCACCATGTGCCAGGCACAAAAATGTGCCTGGCACACTTGAATGAATGTGCACAAAGTGATCAATAACAATGCAACTTGTGCTGCGGCCACCTTTCCCCTTGTGAAAAAGTAAATGTATTGACAATCAATTGGAGCACAATCTGATCTATTTTGACTGTCGCGACTGGTTTCTTTCTCGTCAATTCCTGGTGAAAGCAGATTCCATGGTTTTCTCTTTTAATTACCCTGAATATGCAAATGCCCAAAATCATATGCATGCTCCTCTCTTTTGGCCACTCCCCATTTTCCTTAGTAGTATGCAAAGCTCTTCCCACCTATTCCCACGTTAATGGACAGCTAACCAAAGGGCTCCCGAGCACGTTTTCCTCCAATTTTGGTGACACGTTCTTGATGCAGAGGAATATGATGACATCTCCACCAAACAAAGAAGCACTTACTTCATGTAGTCAAGAGGAAGTTCCTCTTTTTGGTAGAGATTCACCTCTTTGTAGTCTCGCCATCTTCTCTTGACAAGGATTCATGTTATCACAGATTTGTGGATGAAGACGCTGACGGAACAATCAAATTGTTGAAATTAAATGCACACAAAGCCACTAGGGACATTACCTCATGGTCCTTTATCAAGCTGTAGTATACAATATGCACTAGACAGTTACCCATTGAGGTAGTACTTCCTAATTTACTAGTAAAAAGTACTCCAGTTGGTTAGACATTTACAGCAAAATTGTGGACTGTTCTTGCAAAAACTGAGGTTCCATTCTGGCCCTGATGATCATTTCACAGAAATTAATCCTCAAAGAGAAGCACTTAAAAATATAAACATAGCTGCTCCCCAGTTGAAGCTCCACTTCAGTAACGCACAAATTATCCTAACTCTTGCGCTTGGCGAAAGCACAGCAAGAGTATTTCCTCTCATGTTCCAATTTGAAAAATGATCTGAAATCCTTTATGGACGTGAATGCATCATTGTTCTATTGGATTGCAATCAGATCTATAGTGACGGTGACAAGTGGTTTCTTTCTAACAGTCTCCTGGTGACAGCAGAATCCATGGTCATCCCTTTTAATTACCCATAGTATGCAAATGCCCAAAATCATCTGCAAGCTTCACCCGTTTGGCCCTGCTGCAATTTCCTTAGTAGTGTGCAATGGTTATCCTGCCTTTTCCTACGCTACTGGACAGCTTACCAAAAGGCTCTCGAGTGTGTTTCCGGCTGATTTTGGTGATGCATTCTTGATGCAGAGGACTGTTAGGACATCTCCACCAATCAAAGAAGCAAGTTAAGAGGAAGAACCATTGTTTGGTGTAGATTCCTCTCTTTGTAGTCTCGTCATCTTGTCTAGCAAGGATGCATGTTATGACAGATTTGTGGCTCAAGACCTCGAGGAACCATCACATTTCCAAAATGACATGCGCTCAAAGTCACTGGAGGCATCGTCCTGTGGTCCATTATGCAGCTGTAGTGTAAATTGTGCTCTAGACTTTTACCCAATGAGGTAGCACTTACTAATTAGCCAATATAAAGTACTCCTGTTGGGTAGTCATTTTGTGCAAAACTGCGGACTCTGTGGATAAAAGGCAGGTGAGGTTCTGTTCTGGCCCAGTCACTCTCATAGCTGATGACACAACCACACAAACACTCAGTCACCTACTCACATACCCATTAACCACACTCAAATGCACTAACAGACCCACATAGGGCCTATTAAGGCTTGGGGAGCGAAGATGCATGCCCCCTCTCCTTAATATATATGTTCTGGCCCTGGTGGATAGGGTGCCCAGGGCCCAAAGGCCAACCCTATTCTGCCTCACTATAGGCTGTGCTTGGCATGGGGTTGGCTGTCTGTGGTTGGTTGGTCTCAGGGCCTGGCCTTGGGCCCAAAGATTGTGCTTTTTGTGATTTGTGTAATCCGTTCAGCAGTTTTCGAGAAATGAAGGTTGAAAAATAATTGTATATCTGGATTGCTAGGTTCACAAGAGTCGTGAGAGACTCACAGGAGTGCCAATTCAAAAATAGAGTTTTCAGATTGGCCTAGTGAGATTTATTTCCTTTGGGCTCTTTCTCCTGCAGGAGTCAGACTGCCACAGAGTGAGCGCTCTGATTGACTGCAGCTACATGAGAAAAATGTTGCTGGCAGCCGTTACAGGACTGGTGGTACTTTGTCCCCTATTCTGAACAAGTTTAAAACAAAACATATATGATTGCTGTGTAGGGATACCCTGACCCCAAAGACTCCTTGAAGGTGGGCGGGGATTCACAATGCTGCAATCCCACAGGATCCCGCTGGATTAAAACAAAAAACAATTACAAAATGGTGGGCAAGTCAAATTTACTGTGTTTATGCCTCAGTAAAATTTGTTTATGTGAGGAGCGGAGCTGTTTGGCCCCCACCTCATACCTCCAGAGGCCATGGGGAGCCCACCCCTAGTGCCTAAATTTGTTTATGTGTGGAAGGGGCTGCATGGCCACCTCCCTGAGCCTCTAAAGGCCCCAGGGAGTCCACCCCCTGAGCCAAAATTTAATAAAATGGGGAGGGGCATGCAAACCCCCTCCTGAGCCATTAAAGGCTTTAGGGAGCCCAACCATGGGATCGATTACTTTAACGGGGGGACCCCATTTCCTGAGGTGGCTCACAAAATTTGTCCCAGGAGCCCACCCCGGGACATAATGGTTTCCTTGCCTGCACAGGTGTGCGCAGGGTAAACTATGTTTGCTCTCGCATGGTGGGAGCATTTTCAAAACGCCCGCCAAGCAGGATCAAAGCTGAGGTTTGCTCCTAGTGAGCGGGCACTTTGAAAATGTTTCCAACTGCTGGGGGCAGACTTTTTATCTATTTCCCTGCTCACACTGAAGCGGTCAGGGAAACAAATCAAAATATTGCTCTTGCCAAAAGGGAGTGAATTACTAGTTGCTCTTTCCAGAAAGAGCAACTAGTAATGCATCCAACATTCAGCATCCATCAGGATTCACTAGCATCCAGCAGGAGCAATGCCGGCTCCTGCTGGATGCAAGGAGCTGGCTGGGGCCATGGGGACTCTGGGGCTCCCCCCTGCGGGCCACAACAACTATATGACGGGAACCCAAGGTTGGCACCAGGTCATCCACTTTTTAAAAATGTGGGCACCGTGGATGGGGCCCCTTATAAAATACACAGTCTTGGGGGATGGGACTTCACCCTTTTAGTTTTAGTAGTGGCCTAGGGGGATGAGGTCCCCAGGACCTAACATGGCCCACGGAGGGGGGCTATGTGACCCCACTCCCCTCTCATGAAAAAGTCCATGTGGGATGGGGTCCCAGAGCCTAATAAGGCTTAGGGAGGGAAGGCCTGTGGCCCTCCTCCCCTTTAAAAAAAATGGCCTTTGGAATGGGGTCCCCATGGCCTAAAAAGCTTGGGGAGGAGGGGCCCCTGGCCCCCCTCTCCTTTAAAAAACATAAGGCCCTGGAGTCATCAGGGCCTAATGGGCTTACTTAGGCTCAGGAGGGAGCTACCTGGCCCCTTCCCCTTTAAAAACCATAAGGCTCTGCGGCCTTGAGTGTAACAACATTTTTTTTTTAATTTTTAAAATGCCTTTGAAATTCACTGAAAAAAACAAAGGTTAAAGAAACTTTATAGTTAGGTAATTTCATATGTGACAGTTTTAACATAATGTCATCAAAGATGTCATTTGAGATGTCATGAGTGATGTCATAAATGATATCATAGAACATGTCATGAGTGATGTAATATGGGAGGTTTTAAGGCGGGGCGCAAGCTATAGTTAGCTCTGCTAACTATAAATGGTGAATTTCTGTGTTTTTTCAGTTCAAAACGTTAATGTTGTTACTCACAAATTCAGTTAAGTACAACAATAATTTAACCTTAGTTTTTTTCAGTGAAAAATATATATATATGTATATATATATTCACTGAAAAAAACAAAGGTTAAAGGGAAGTCTTAGTTAGGAAATAGAATTTGAAAATCCCTAGAAATTCACAGAAAAAAGCAAAGGTTTAAGGGACTTTATAGTTAGATTCAAATAGGACACACACAAAACCATAGAAATTTAGCAGCTATAGTTGAAGTTATCTCAAGTAACTGTAACTCATGCCCTAAGGTAACTATACCTTACACCGTTGCCATGCACTGCTAATTACTCCACATACTACATCTCTCATGGAATTTTCTGTGACATAATTGATAATATCACTGCAATGTTTGCAGTGAAATTATTGACAGTACATGAATAAATAGTATTCTGCACGCAAACAGTAGGCATCCACAGTCTTAAAATGGAGCATTCCCTGTGGAGAGTTCCTAAGGACAAATGATGAGTTTGACCATTAACTGCTGAAATGTACTTGAAGTTCAAGGACAGGGAGCACCCTAAAAAGATTTTGGATGATGCTCTGAATAGAGAGAACAAGAAGATTTTCTAGAATCCAAAACTAAGAAATCAAGGAGCACTAGTAGTTCTGAAGCTAGTAATTCTGAATCATTAGGATGGATGAAACCCTTGAAGAACTGCTACCTGAACATCCACATGCCACCTACAGGAAAACTGCATCACTAGGGAACTGCCTGACAAGAACCATATGACAACTTGTAGATTTGAGAAGGCAAAGAGATCTCATAAGCTATCATACAAAAAGAAAGGGTTCTAGTGCTGTCAAAAATTTAAAGAATACGTGAACAGAATAAAACTCACTTTGAGCTCCAAAATGGGCAAAGACGAACGAAAGGAATGAATAACTTGTGAACAACACATGTAGTTTATGGGCTTGAATGTGGATGTGGTAGACAAATACGTAGGGAGTACTGTTAATAAACTGAAGTTACACATATTACAACACCTACATGCCATTAAGAACAAGGGGCCCTATTCACAAAAGTAATCTGAGACACAATCCTAATTTTACGACTTTTGGTATTCACAAAGGGCATTTAGGAGTAGTAAAGTTAGGAATCCTAACTTTACTGCTCCTAAATGCCTTTGTGAATACCAAAAGTAATAAAATTAGGATTTTGTCTCAGATTACTTTTGTGAATCGGGCCCAGGAATTTTGCATGCACAGTGGCCAAACATATATGGGTGATACACAGTGGGAGTGCGAAGGATGTGACGTTCTATGGTATACAACATGTCACAAGAATCCCAGGAGGAAGCGATACATAGTTGAGCCTAAGAAGGACTGAATTGAGATGGATTGTATTGATAGGGACAGAGTACCCATGGGGACTTAATGCAGATACAGAGCTTCACGTCCATCTACTGTATCTCCCGGTGGCATGAAAAAGAAGAACAGGTTTACCTAGGATCCTTTGATCTCTCTCCTTTTTTCAAAATTTTTACATTGGACTTCGAGTTTTTCAAGACAGAGTTACTTCCCACATTGCTGTTAAATTCAAACGGCAGCTAATTGTTTTTAAAAATGTTTTTTTATTTTGTGTTGGATAATGTGCAATACTGAGGTAGCAGGATAATATGACAATGAATAGAGAAAGTGATTAGATACACACGATAAAATTAAAGTAGGGCATTTTTTTTGCAAAAAATACTACAGGCAATTCAATTAGATGAACTGTACTTTACAGGTATCTGTTGTAAATGGCCTATGTAAATAAAGCGTAGTGCTGTATATATGATTGGCTGATTCAAGTTAGATGCAAACCTCTGGTCGTGGGGTAAGACCTATACCAGAAACATGTATCTTGAATGTGCCTCGTGGGCCTGGAGTACTGGTTGTGCCATCCACAGGAGGTAGCTCATCAACTGTGCCACAGGTTTGCCCTGGTGGAGCCTGTGTCCATGGGTTACTGTTACTGGTCTTGGTGCTTAACATGCTGTGTGTCAAGGTTGTGCATGTCTACAACTAGATCGGAGTTCTCCCTGGTGACAGGGTGTGGTGTTAAGAAGAGGTTGGGCAGGTGTGTGTATATGTGATACCTGCAAGAGCCTTGAATAACGCCGCGTGGTGTGTTCGGTATGATGGGACTTGCTTCTCGACTTGGATTAGCATGAGGGAATGTAGGAAAAGGCTGTCTAGCATTATTTCCGACAGGCAGAACAGCAACAGTATAAAGTTTGGTATTGATGAGTTCGTAATGGTGAATTCTCTCCAATAGTGGCAGTGGGTTTAACATTACAGTGATAGAAATGTCACTTTGGGATAGTGTGCATTTGGATGTGCCTGGCTCCGTGTGCTTTGGTAGCCTGTCTCCCAATTCACAACTGGGTGCTAGAGTGATGGCGAAATCTGTGCGCTTCCTGATAGAGGGCCATGAACTAGGGGTTAATGGGAGACTGCGGACCGCTGACTCTGAAGGGCCTTTCTGGGATGGTTAGGGGGTGGAATTGGCACCTGCAGTCCAAGGTGGCAGGGTTTTGGCCCCACTACAGATTGTGATCAAACCTCCTTGGGTAGGATGGCAGACAGGACAAAATTCAGCAAGGGCCTGTGCATTTCAGAGGCAGCCTTTTGAACTGATGGTATCTTCAAAGGCCATGGTGGGTATAACTACTGGGGCTTCAGCCTCCGAAAGAAGAACACTTTTGGATTTAGAACCATACTACACTGGTTCAATACTGGGAAGTTGGCATGAGGAGTCATTAGGGCAGGAGGGACTGCAACTGTACTATCTGCAGACAAGTGGTGGGTTGGATCTTGTCATGATCCAAGAAGGGGAATATCACTTGGTGGATTTTGCCTGGATGTTGCTGGCCTGCAGTAGGTCCAAATGTTGTGGCCTGGGTCTCAAAGTACTCTCTGGGGGCTGGTGAGCTGGCCTACTGTCTACGAGATGCCAGGGACACAAAGTATCTCACCTTCTCCACGAGATTGTAAGGACCGCACAGGATAGGGTGGGGACAGGTGGAAGTGATTGTGGTTTGGACAAGGACCGTACTGACATACACAATCATCTTGCTGTGCAAGAGGAGCGTGTGCTCAGAAATCAGCAGCCATCTGAGGTGCTGGAAGGTGAGGAATTTGAGGAGTGCGGGGGAAGTTTGCAGAGTCTGAGGAACCCGTGCTTGTAACCAAAGGGACCTGTACTCACTTGTTCTTCAGAGTGTGTTGTGTCTAAGGGGTGTTGGGGGAACATGAAATAGGAGCTGAGACTGCCTTCGGCCTCCAGATTGGGAGGAGGACAGTGCTTGACATCACAGCCTCTGTCTGAGGTTTTTGGGTCCCTCTCCTTCGACCCACTCCACAGGTGCTTTGCTTTGGAAAACATTGTGATGAGACCCGAGGGGGTTGGTGTGCCTTGTGGGCACCTACAGGTGACTGCTGAGAGTCTATGGCAGGTCACACCTTCACTTAAGGGGAAAACATTTCTCCAGACGGGGAGCATGCCAGCGTCCTGGGTCACAACCTTTTGTCTGCAGGGTGATAGCGATCCCGCACTCATACAGGTGCTGTCAGGCGCCTGGAGGTCTAATGTGGATGGACGCAACTAATGAAATGTGTCTTTCTGTTTTGGGTGGTTCTGACTGTCTAGTCAACAGGGTGCCAGCAGGGACAATGTGTATCATTGGCTGGTAGTGTTGAAAGTCTGAGGGACTGCGTAACAAGGCGTAGTCAGAGATTAACGACTGTTTGACCTTCCTGTAAACAATTGTACAGTGTATATACAATGTGCGTTTTGTTGTGATTTCAATAGTGAAGCTTGAAAATTGCATATAACTGTGAAGTGTGTATACAATGTGCATATCGTTTTGATTTTGGTGCATGTGAGTAATACAAAGACAATTGTTTTTATACATACGGTGTGTAGCTTTTTTGTGGCAAACACAGTGTATTATGAGGGAGGGTTGTGCCAACGCTTTACACTTGAGCCCTGAGGATAAGCCTGACTGCTCGGTGCAAGCTACCAGAGGGTGAGCCCAGGTTATCGGTCAAGTGCATCGGACTCATCCTATTTGGAACAGTGGGTTCTGACTGGCTTCAATGCATCTTAGCCAGCCCAAAACTAACCCTGGTAAGAGTGCACAGAGTGCCACTATGCAGAGAAAAACTCAGTGGAAGTCCACTCCACCCTCCCACGCCTGAAACATCTTTTTAAAAACACTTACCCGCTCTGGCATCTCCAGGGTGTCCTTCTCCTCGCTGTTGTCTCTCCTCCTCAGCAGTTGCAAACCCCTACGTGGTATGCCTTGTGAGGACTGCACTTAATGAATGCACGTTGCACTTTATGAAGATACTTGAATTAAGCATTTGTGCTTTTGTGGAAGACAAATTATACTTTATTAAGCATTTTCACTTTATGAGATTGAAGAAATGTCACACTTTATGAAAGGCATGTTGCAACAGATATACATATCAGAATGGATGGCATTTGAGCTTTCATGTTGGGTGCATTGTACTGTACATGCATTTTAAAATGAGTAAGGTATTCATGTTCTACATATTAGGTTCATTGTATTTAATGACAAGCACCTGCACTTTCTCACTTTCTCCATGAGAAGTAAAAAGCATAGGGCATCTCTTCAAATTGCACTATATTAACTAATTATCTGTCCTCAATTAATAAAGTATTTATTAGGAAACAAGACTACTCAGTAAACAGAGAAAGAGAAATAAAAGGTACATGACCCTAGAAAAATGTCACAGAGGTTAAAAACATGCAAAACGATGTGCTGAATGCAACATCCAATGCCAGTAGAAATAGAGGATAAGTAGATTGGGATCTCCTTGACAGAATAATAATCGTATATCCAGAATATGTGCCATTTGTGATTATAACATACATTATTCATGAGTGATGTAATACATGAGGTCATAAGCAGTGCATTGCAGAGACATAAGTTATAGGTAGCTCAGCTAACCATAACTGTGGAATTCCACTGGTTTTGTACAAGTGAAATGTGCGTCAAATTATAACGTCTCTGTAACCTTTGGTTTTTTCAGTGGATTTACAAGGTTGATTTTTATTCTGTTTCCTAACTATAACATCCCTGTAACCTGTGTTTAACAGTACCCACCAACCTTAGACAGTGAGTGAATGAGTATATGACTGTCTCAGTAGGTCTGTGAGTGTGTGTGAGAGTGTCTGAGTGGATCTGTCTGTATGTGTGTGAGTGTCTGAGAAGGTCCGTGAGTGGGTATGTGATTCTCTAGTGGGCCTGTGAGTAGGTGCGTGATTGTCTAAGTGGATTTGTAACTAGGTTCATGAGTGTCTGAGTGGGTCTGTGAGTGAGTGTGTGAGTCTCTGAGTGTGTCTGTGAGTGGGTGCTTAAGTGTTTGAGTGGATCTGTTAGTGGATGCATGAGTCTCTGAGTGGGTCTATTAGTGAGAGCATGAGTCTCTGATTGGGTCTGTGAGTGGGTCTCTGAGTGAGCTTGTAAGTGGGTGTGAGTGTCTCATTATGTCTGGGAGTGCTCTCTGTTTTGCATTTTCTGCTTCTTTTTCTGCTCCCTGTTGTGCCTTTCTTGCTCATTTTTGTGCCCTCTGTTTTGCCTTTTTTGCCTGTTATCCTGGCCTTTTCCTGGTTTATTTTCACCCTCTAAATTGGGAAGGGTGGCTTCCATGATTTTAATAGGGGAGATGACCGCCCCCTCCCTTTGCCAGGCCAATTTCAGCCCAGGGGGCCCCATTCTCGGGCCTGACAACATTTGAATGGGGGAGAGAGGCCGGCAGCCCCCTTTCTTGGGCTGATTTTGGCCTTGGGGGCCTCATCTCCTGGGCACAGCCATTATTCAATAGGGGGTGGGGGTTACAAGGCCCATCTCTCCGGGCTGATTTCAGCCCCAGGAACCCCATCCCCTGGGCCCACCATAACACAATGAGGGAGGGGCGCTGTAGTCCCAACTCCCCCTAGCCAATTTAGGCCCAGGGAACCCCATCTCCCCGGGCCTGACCACATTTGATTGGATGAGTGGGCCAGGCAGCCTTCCTTCCCAGGTCAATTTTGGCCCCTAGGACCCCATCTCCTGGGGCCCGGTCATTATCTAGCTTGCTGGCACCGGCGTGTTGCTTTTGCTTGGCAGGAGTTGTTAGCTTCTGCCAAGCAAAAGCAAATAGCTATGTCCCGGGGAGAGCACCCCTCTGGACATTGCAGGAGGAGGCCCTGTAGGGTGGCAGTCCCCAGCACCGTTTTAGCACCCGGAGGTGGGTAAAATGACAAAATTTTCATTCTAAATCACACAAAAAAATTTAAACAAACACAATTAAGTGCAACACAAAGACGACTCATATAAACTTTACAGAGTAATAGGCTGCCATTGTTTAAGCAAAAGACAAGGGCTATTTCATCTGAAAACAAATCAAATGTGGATACAAGACCAGACAAAAGTTAAATGAATTTGAGCAGACCATATTACATAAGCAAAGGTCAGACCTTTACCATTTACCATTTCTCCTGTTTTTTTCACTATTGCATAAGGGATTACTTTTGTACTAATTTTTGGGTGCATGTGTTTATGAGTGGCCAAAGGGCAATTGTTACTTTTTGCGTACAGACTATTAAAAACAAATCTGGATTGCCCGAATCATTACCACCTTTTAAAAGGCATGGCTACGCAAATCTTGCCCACTCTGTCACACGGTTTAGTCACTTAGTGTGGCAAGGAGGTTGAGCTATTAAATGATCTCCAGACGAAGATTTACAAGGCCATTTTCAATCTGCCAAATTCTTCCTCCCGGTCGCAAGTTTGGCTTGAATTCGGTCTCCAAAACCAGAAATTCTGGGGCATGAGTGGCTTTGTAAAGCTATGCCAGAAATTTTGCTCCGCAGACCCAGACACAATGGACAACTTATGTTGGGAAGAAATTAAGCACCAGGTGGGGCAAGAAACATCGAGCTCATGGGGAAGTTATTTGAGATCTTGTTTGGCCGATTTGGAAATACAAACAGTATGGGAGAATAGGGCACGTAAAGCGGCCAATGAGGCAGCAAAAAACAAATCTTTTCTGGAAGACAAAAACACAATTTCCAAACGTCGGCATGGGTGGACTGTCATCACCTCTTATATATCACTAAAGCCGCAAGCATACTTAATTTCTTACTTTAGCCGTCAGTTAAAAAAGAGCTACACAGACTACCGGATAGGCTTGCACGATTCAAAAGACATACAGCCATCCTGGAAAAACTTCAAACAAACAGCACAATGTCAACTGTGTGGCTATCATAAGGAGTCTCTAATTCGTCTACTATGTGTATGCCCAGGAGACAGTACTTAAAACCCATTTTTAACAAACTGAATATCCGTACGTGTAGGCAAGCTGTAATACGCTGGTTGGACGGTTCCTCCATAATTCTGGCCTGCCAGAGAGTAAAATACCTGGCAGAGTTAAGAAAACTTTTACGGCAAGCAGATCTGGAGGAAAACAAAGAAGTATGACCGAACAGGCATGGGCCCAGCGGAGCCAGCTGCGTAATATATGCCTGAAAGTAAAACATATTGGATTTAATTTTAATTATTGTATTTATAATATTTTATGCATTGGTTAAATACACGCACTTTAGCTAAAGAACCAATGGGACATTATCAATGTTGTCTGGTTTTAACTGCAAATGTAAAGTAATTTCATTTTTGGGGGATATTTGTAAAGATTTTAATTAATCATACAATAAACGTTGACTTTTTTTTTACTTTGAGTGGATTTGGGTGTTAGGCTTACTTAACCCCTTCCATGCTCATGACGAACTCAGCTCGTCATGCAGTAAACTGCTTGTGTGCTCATGGATTTCAAGCACTTTCAGCACAGAGGGAGAATTGCTGTAGCATTGATGTGGTTAAATACTTAATAGTCTGCATGTTACTTATTTCATTTTCATAGCATCACTCTTTGAGTTTAATGCTTTTCTGAGCAGCTTCTTAAAAAAGGCAATTTTCAGAATTGCAATTTAAAATCCGACTTCACCATGAGTTAGGATTTTAAATTCTAATTCCAGAGACACCAAACATGATCTGGTATCTCTTCCCATTAGGAAATGACACTTATAAAATGTAATAAGCCAACTCCAATATTATCTGATGTGAGAGGTAGGACTTGTAGTAGTGAAAAACAAATATAGGAGTTTTTCACTACCAGGACATGTAAGGCATAAAAGTACATGTCCTACTTTTTAAATGCATTGCACCCTGCCCATTACATACCATAGGCATAACATATGTATTAAAAAGAAAGGTTTGAACCTGACAAAAGGTTTATTGTGCCAGGTCAAAATTGCAGGTTAGGTTGCACACACAGGCTCTGCAAAGGTAGGCCACAGACATGTTTATCATGCTCTTTGAGTGTGCAACCAGAGCTGCAGGTACACTAGAAGAATTTAATTGTCAGGCCCTGGGCACATGTAGTGCCACTTTACTAGGGACTTACAATCAAATTAAGTATATCAAATCCAGTTTAATCTAATTTTACCATGGTTTAGGAAAAGAGCACAAGCACTCTAGCACCAGTTAGCAGTGCATAGTGCTAAGGCCCGCAAAAATGAAGTCAGCAAACAGGAGGTCTGAAGGCAAAAACATAGGAGGAAACCACACCAAGGATGCCAGGTCTAACATCAGCGCTGTGCACTGTTGAATAGCTTCCCGCTGATTCCTGACAGCTGTTCTCCGTGGCCATGCCTCTGTGTGCACAAATCAGCAATAGTGTTAGGGAGCCTGCCAGTGCCATGAGATCTACATCCATTATTCCTTGATTCCAATTCTGTATGATTTGCTCTGGATATTGCTCTATCTATAAGTATTGCTGCTGACAAGAACCCATCAGAGAAGCAGCTTAGCAGCAGGGGATCATGAGGCATAAGAAGGAGAGAAATTCTCTGAGCAGCAAGTCACAGCAAGGCAGCAAAACAGTGCAAATGTGAGCAAGAAACATTACCACGGCCATAAAGGAAGAGCTACTGGACTTCAGAAAACATTCTCTCACTTTCAAGGACCATTTGGCATTAGAAAATATTACAGCTCAGAAACAGTGCTGCAGGATATGTAAACATATAGTGTTATAAGTAGCAGGTTGCCCAGTAAGGGTCAGCATCAGTGCTTTATTTGTGCCGGTGATTGTAGGGTGGTTGGCCTGGCACTCATTTGTTGGGACCATTGCTGTTTACCCAGAGTTTGAAATGAAGGAAAGGGAGAAAGAATTGAAAGATATGAAAATAGTGGCACAGCATGAATTCAGAGTTTAAAAAAGAATGTGCAATAGTGTGATACAGAGACAGAAAGTGTAGGTTGGTATGGAAAACATGGAGGCAGGAGATGAAATTATAAAGAGACATTCTTGGTATTCAGCAACCCTGGCATTAGCCAGTACCAGAAGTGGTCTCCTAAGAAATATTTTGAAACCCTGTATTTATTTATTTATTACTGTTCAGTAGTGCTCGGTGTACGTTTTTTTAACTGATCAACAGCATTTTTGAAGCAGGGGCATACCTTGGTTTCCAGGAATACTAGTACAAGCAAGGGAGATGTTGCCCCTTCTGCTGTTTGGGTAGTAAAACACAGTGATAGTATGGACTCAATGGCTACCCCCAAACTTTGGGCCTTATGCCATTGCACCTGCTGCGCCATTAATTGATATGCCCCTGTTTTGATGCAGGAAGGGAAGAAGCCAGTACAAAGTGTGGGCATATTTACAAGGGAAGTGGTGGAGTGAGGAGTTAGCTTTCCTGGCTTAACGCCTCACTCTGCCACTTAAGAAACGAAGGGCTGCACCATATTTACATGAATATGCAGTGGAGGCTGGTGACATTTGAAAGTGGGAGGGAGTAAAAGTTGGGTATGACCTTTATGTAGCAAGCGAAGTGAGCACGATTAATGGGCAAACGTGGATTCCTTTCACAGACCTAGCTGCAAACCAAGAAGAGGTACAACTCAAATAGGCCACAGAAAATCATTTGTTTAGGGCCAGTTAATGTCACTGGGAAAGCAAAATGTGTAATTCAGGTATGGATTGCTGCAGTTTCAGGACACATACACTGTACAATTAAAGTTGGGTGCTGGGGCAAGAAAAATAAACATAGCTGTATAAAGTTTCCTGCTAATTTATTAGAGTTGAGGTAACAGGCTTTCAATGTGCTGCAGGGAATGCAGATTCTAAAGAGAAGACCAATGTTCCTCCGTTTATTAGAGGTATACCATGGGATGTAAATAAAAACGTGAGTACTTACCTCGGGCACATCAGTTAATGCTCCTGCAGCAGTGAAATTAAGAAAATAAGAACAGGAGACCACCTTTATCTAAAAAGTCTGCCAGAGTTTTCTGATTCCATCTCTCAGCCTGACCTTATATACTGGAATTGAGTTCCATTCTGTTTTGTCTTCTTTCTTCCCTCTGCCCTCTTCCTTTTATTTCCTGTGACCTATCTCTGCCCCGCAACCCTCAGCCTCTGTTATTCCCCTTGACTTCTCTCTTCACCACTAACCGCTGTAACCGCTGTCTTTTTTATTTTATGTGAACTTTCTCATCCCCACTAACTTCAGCCTCCATTATTTCCTATAATTTATGCAGGACTGGTTGAGCTTGATATTTTATCCTGAATATTAATTACCAGATATAGAGACCAAGCAGAACTAACTCTTATTATATTTTTTTTAAAAAAATCCAAATTTATAAATGAGATGGGCTTCTGGCAATACGTTTTTAATATTTGAATCCTGCTTTTGTTCAGCTCTAAGTTAATTTTCAAATCCGTATATTTATTTTCAGACAGAAGATATATTCTGCTATGTGCACTAGATTTCCTGCTCAAAGGCACTAGTTAAAACGACCCTCTTTTGTCTCGAGCTCAGGCTATTCTTAGTACACAACGTTGAATGTGTCTGACATTTTTTGACGTCTCTACTGCTTGTCTGGTTCGGCGGATTTTTGGAAAGTAATGAGCACTATGGATGTATTCTTTGATGCTCACTGCTTGGAATCACCGCATTTTAGCATCTCGCGCAGCAGTAAACCCCTGCACGCTGTGCCTTCAAATGTTTTCTTGAAGAGCCTGCTATCTCCTGTGTTAGTTTTCGCTTGAAACCATGGTGCGCACGAATGTTTCAGATGCATCTGCTTTTTCATTTGCGCTTTAACCCTGTGGTTGGTGCTCATCCCTGGCTTTCATCAGAGCCTCACTTACCTGGTCTAGTCCTCCGACCAGTCTAAGGCCCTTTTGGACCCGGCCTAGTTACACGAGGTCTCTCCTCGTTTCTTACCCTCCTACTCTCTGTTCCTCGCTCCTTGTTGGTCCTTACTTCACTCGCCTCTCCTTTACTCTCTTGCCTGTTTGCTCGCTTGTCCTTTTACGCTCTCTCACTGTGTTGCCTTTTTGCCGATTTTGCCTTTTACTCTCTCTCTCACTCTATGTTGCCTGTTTGTCCGTTTTCCCTTTTACTTTCTCTCGTTTACTCTTTGTTGCCTTTTTATGCTTTCACTCGTTCACTCTTGGTGCCTGTTTGCCCATTTCTCTCTCACCCCTGGTTGGCTGTTGGCTTACCTTTCCGTCTCATTTCTCCTTTGACTCTCTCCTTCATTGCTATTCTCCCTCTGTTCCTCCTTGATCTCTTCCCTGGGACTCTCCCAACTCCCCGTGCTCCTTACCTGTTTTCCTGTGTCTTCATAGTGTGCCTTCTCCTGCCTTCTGCCCCCCATCCCTAGCACCGTCTTCTTGCTGTGCACGCTCCCCAACCCTCCCATGGCCTAATTAATGGCGATTGCTGTGTGACCTGTCTACAACTGGACTGCGCCTCCAGCACCACAGACCCTGCACCAAATACCGCCACTACACATTCTCCCACCTGCAAGCGCCAAGACAGCTGCCTCCGTGCTGCACCGCACTCAATATTAGGACTTTTTTCATGTGCTTACTGCCACTTCTCCTGCATCAACATTCCTACTCCACCCACCACACATGTCACCCTGCAGGACATGAATACTTTCCAACACCAGACCTCTCTGCAAACACACCACGAGGTCTGGGACATGACCGACGCACTACCCTGACATTCTCTTTCTGACCAAAACTTGGTTCAACCACTCATCCACATCGCGTTCACCATAGCCATCCTAATGGAAAAATCTCCCACTAGGACATGCCCAACAAACCAGGTGGAGGCCTTGCCATCATCGACTATGACTTTATCACCTTCTCTGCCTCCACAGATGAGAACATGCCATTCATGGAACAAATACAATTCCGATTGCAAACTAGCAACCACACTAGCATCAACTGCACCTTTACATACCAACCCCACGGACCATGCACCCTGTTCAGCTACCTCCTCACCGTCTTCATAACCCCCTTTGCCATCAGCTCAAACTACTTCATCCTACTTGGTGACCTTCACTTCCATTTTGAGGACCACACATGTTGGACCCGGGCCTTTGTGGCTGGTTCACCCCTGAACTTTTTGCTTTTGGTGGCAACCTGGCGTTCATGATTTCTGGCTTTGCGCACTTTTTCCCTGGGTCCCAGAGTAAAGTGCGTGAGTGTGGTGAGGCTGGCCTGCCCTCCCATAGGAATGCATGGGGAATGTGTGTGTCCCTGGTAGTTCCTGATGCGTGGGGAGTGCAGGCTCGAGTTTGGTATGTGCGAACTCGTGAGAGTGAATGCTGCGCAATGGTATGTGCGGCTCGTATGTGTCTAGTGGTGAAGTGCCACTTCTAGACATTGGCGTGTGTGTGCAGTGAGGGTGCTGGAGTGTGATTGGCTGGAGCTGGCTGGCAAGCCTGGCTCCAGGAAGTCTGGATGGGTCTTCCCAGGAGTGAGTGGAGAGATCAGCATGAGTGATGTGTGGGAGGGTACACCTGGTTCCTGATGGGGCTGGGCTTTTCCCACACAATGCTGGCTCCGCCCCCCTGTGGTGCGTCTAACGACCCTAGCCTCCCCAGAGAATGAAAGGGGTGGTTGGGCCATCAAGGGTGCTCCAAAACCAGCTGCGACTGGTTTCTCCCCCACCCTGCACCCTGAAACAAAGGATTTGCTAGTATAAGAAGGGGCTGTGTCCCCTTAGAAAAGGTTCTCTTCCAGGATCCTGCCTGAGGGGGCTGCTGCTGTTGCTGGGCCAGAGAACTGCCACTTGGACTGTCTCCCTGCCCGGAGACCCAGTGAGCTGGCTCTGGGCCCAGCCTTGCCCCCCTGTCTGCCTAGAAGGACTTTTGCTGGGCTTGTTGGCCCCTAGCGCCTGGGAGCGCTTTAATTGGGCCTCTAGCGCTTGAGAGCGCGTTATTTTCGTCCTAGCGCTGGGAGCGCTCTATTGGTGAGAGCCGGTGCCCACCCGGCATTTGCCCCGTTCTTGGCCATTTTTGAAGCCCCCTGGCAGGTGCCCACCCTGCCAGGGACATTGCTGCGCAAAGCGAGTGCCCACCTCGCTTTATACTTAATTCCTGGAGAGAGCCCACCCCTCGTTTGCCTCCTCGAGAATCGCCACCGCCCGGCCCGCGACCAGGAAGTCAGGCAGGCCGGGGGGGCGGTACTGCGGGACACCTCTGTGACATCATTCCCGGGCCACACTCTGATTGGCTGCTGGCCCGGGACCTAACGTGCAACCAGGAAAAGCAACCCTGAAGCTGCCCGGTGAAGAGGGAGAGCGGCGCCTGCCTTCCCGGGGCTCCCGGGACTAAGGGAGAGCCCCGCCTGCTGCCGTGAAGAGGAGGAGTCCGGTACCTGAGGCCAGACCCAGGCAAGAGCCTACCCCGCTGGGCCACACCAGAAAGAAGACCGGCGGCAAGAGAACCGGTGAGTGCAGCTCAGAGGGAAAAGGGGGGCCGTCGGGGCACATTGCCGGTGCCCACGCCCCCCCCTCCGGTGTGTAGAGCCTGTTGAGGCTCAGGGGCATATCCTTGTGTCCAAGCCCCCGAGCAGGGCTCCTACATTGCCTGCATTACCTGGGGGCAATTGCAAAGTTGAGTCCCCCGTGAGGGACTCCACCAAGGCGGCATTTTGTGGTACGAGCCCAGAGAGGCTTCACGCAAAGTGGCATTCTTTGTTTGAGGACCCACGAGGCTTGTGAAGGCACCATTTTTGTAGTTAGAGCCCACGAGGCTCTGGGGGCATTTTGATTTACGTAGAGCCCCGAGAGGCTCAAGGCAGGCGCCACAGTTGTTGTGAAGCCACGAGGGCTTGTGGGGGCATATATTTACTTGGAGCCTGAGAGGCTCCTGAGGGCCCAGTAAATTGTTTCAGAGCCTGCTAGGCTCCCACATCGTTTTTGCGCTATTGTTCCTTCTAGGAACCCAGAGAAGACTCACAGCTGCCCAGCACTTCGTGGGCAGCTGCCACATTTAGGCCCCTGACTTTGGGACACAGGGCGTCCAAGCCCTAGAGAGGCCAGTTGGCCTAGGGACTGCCACAGGTTGTGGCTAATGGGATTTTGGCGCATTTATGATTTATGTGGCTCATGTGAGTTTTGCGCAATTGCTTGTGCTTACACCTCTGAATGTGTTTAGATGCATCATGTGTTTCCTTCCTTGCACCTCTGAATGTGTTTCGATGCATCATGTGTCTTGCTTTTCTACACCGCTGAATGTTAATACATCATGTGTAATGTTCCTATGCTTATACCCCTAAATGTTGGTGATACTTAGGTGGTTGTCTTTTCTCCTAGTACAGGGTTGCTAGTGAGGTCTTGGTTCCCTGCGCAATATTTTCCTAAGGTGGTTAGGGTTGCGTAGGAGGTACTTACCCTTTACCAGTAATTACTGGTTGTGTGCTAATTTGTGTTACATTTTCTATTTGGTTCTAAAAGTGCTCTATGTGCTAATTACTATTCCTAAAAAGTGATGATTCCTGACAGTGGTCCATGTGGCCCTGTCTTGTACATATCCCCTGTAAATTCTGCCAGTGCCTGTTGGTACATTGTAAAATGTGTGTTCTTATCTAATGTGTTTTGGTATAATACAAAGGCTATTTTTATATAACCTTGTGTGGAGTTTCCTTTGTGGTGGGCCTTGGGAGTCGTTGCTGGGTGTGCGCGCAAACACTTAACCTACATAGCCTCCAAGTTTAGCCTGGCTGCTCGCGTCACGTTACCTAGAGGGTGAGCAGGAGTTATCTTGGTGTGTGACTCCCTTGCCCTGACGTGGAAGTGGTGGTCTCTGACTGACCCTGGCGCAAGCCTTGGCCAGCCAGAGATCCCGTTTCTAACATTGGTGGTAGGCGGTGAGGATCCGGATTTGTGTTTGCGTTGTACCGCAGTGGCGACAGGCCACACTACAAAACTCTGCATTTTAGATAATTACATGTTGGGGATTATTGTCCTTTGAAGTTCTAGTATTTCTTTTCCAAAGAGTGTCCAGTACATTGTTTCCCCTGCCCTGCTCCCAGAGTTTGGTACCTGTGTCACGTGTGGTCAGGTTGAGAAATCAGGGGTGGTAAAAACTGCCTTACCGGTCCGAGGGGGGGAGGGTGTGTGTGGATGAATGGTGTGTTGCCTGGACAAATTAGAGTGAGTTCTCGTTGGTAGGGATCTTGCTGAAATACTTTGAACTGTGTGCTTTTGCTTCAGCTCAGACTGTTAGGTCCCCTGTGTTGCACGTGTCTGTGAGCATCCTGCCAAGATGGAATCTTCTTTTAACCTCTGTGGTCTGTTTAAGTACAGTATGCATGAGTTGGTACAGTTTTGTGAGGAGAGAGACATCGCAGTGAATGAGTCAGAGACCCAGTCCAAGCTTAGGGATACACTGATCCTATGGCAGAAAGATGACTGGGAACGTGAGTACAGTGTGAGAGAGAGGGCCCGGGCCTCGCACCAGGATGGTGGTGGGTCTGAGGGGAGCCCTAAAGAGTCTGAAGAGGAGGATGAGGATGACAGTGAATGGGCACCAGCAGATATTGAGGACCCCAGAGATAGGGAGTCCCTTGCTGGGTCCAGTGTCAGATGCAGCACCCCATCCCTTTCCCTGTCCCCAGATGAGTGGTTGGATAGGAGGGAAGAGAGGGAGCACCAGCTGGCTTTGGAGAAGCTCAGGTTAGAGCATGCCAAGGAGATAGCGCAGCTGGGTGTGCAGGAGAGGATTGCAGAGGCTGAGAGGGCCTTGGCCAGGGAGAAGATAGCCCTAGAGGGTAGGGTATCCCCTGACCGCAATTATAGTTTTCTTGATTCCCCAGGGAGGGTTGGATCCAGTGGTGGCAGCAATAGAGAGTTCAGTGCAGGAGGTCCCAGTCCCCTTCTCCAAAGAATAGTACCTTGTTCCAGGGAGGACGAGTCCTGGTTGAAGTTCAGGGGCAGTAGGAGACTGCCTCACCAGGATTGGGGGGATTATGCGGATGATTGTCATGATGCGCTGATTGATTGGTTAGAGGTTCACGGGGAACCTGATTTTGATGGACTGCTCAACCTGGTAATCAGAGAGCAGCTGCTCAATTGTTTTGCGCTAGAGTTGCGCCAACACCTGTTGACGGGTGACTATGTTAGTCCTTGGAAGCTGGCAGAGGAAGCAGACCACTGGGAAGGTGCCAGAGGTTCTGACACGTCATGGGTGAGTGAACCCGAGAGTAGTGGGTCAGGTATCTTCCAGCCCAGTGTAGTGGAAGAGGCTCAGAGTAGCCCAGCTAGGTCCCAGTGTAGCGAGAGGGGTGTAGGGGCTCACATCTTGTCTCAGTGGAGTAAGAGTGAGTGGGGGACTGAGTGTTCCCAGATGCCCGAAACCCAGTCTCAGAACCTGGATGGTTTCTTGAGGGAACACCAGGTTGGGGACCTAGGCTGCCCTGTTAGACCCCTTGAGGGGGATCTCCTAGTGTCTAGAGAACCTGGAGTATCTTTAAATAGTGTTCCAGTGGTTCTAGTGTCCGGCAGTGCCACTCCCGTTGGGGGGGGGCACAGAAGTCCGAAGTGATGAGTGAATGGGGGATGTGTTCCCCAGTGGGAGAACCAGTGGGTCAGGGACTACCCAGTTGGGCGAAGTTCCCGTTTAGTGACCATGGTGACACCACTTCTGTTCGGGGGTATCTTCCCACACTGTCAGGTGGACAGGGGACGGGAGATCTGCGCCAGACAGACAGTCACACAACGCATAAGTCATGTGTTAGCCTCAGGGGGATGGTGAGTGAGTCCCCAGAAGTCCTGGAGTGCCAGGCAATTATCCCACCTAGGGGTTTAGACCGAAGGTTGGGAGGCCAGGTTCAGGATCGGCCTGACCTGAAGGGTGGGACGTCTGTAACCAGAGTCCTAGCCAGTGCTTCTTCCAGGGGTACCTCTCCAGTTGGGAGGGTGCAGAACTCTGGAAGGGGGTGCAGAGGGTGGGAGAGCCCGCCTCTGACCCCGGTGCAACCTGAGGGGTTAAACCCTGGGTTGGAATGGCGTTCTAGGTGTACCCCTCGCAGGAGGTGGAGGAACCCTAGAAGAAGAGGTAGGGGGAGGAGAGCCTTCCCTGAGACTCCTGGTCCACCTGAGGTTGTAGACCCTAGGCTGGAGAACCAGTGGTAGTCTAGCCCTGTCTTGCAGACAGGAAGAGTGGAGAATGGCTACTATGTGCCAGGGGTTACTACCCCCCACTCTGTGGATAGGCAAGGACCGGTGGCACCTGGGTGGCCCAGGGCATGGTCCTGGCCGCGGACAGCTTGGGAGTACCAGTGGGGTAGCCCATTTGTTCCAGATGGTGGTTTTAGAAGGAATCCCAGGGGTTCACAGTGGCGTGGAACAGGACGGTGTCCCGGCAGTGGCGGGCCCGTGTCCGTGTTCTTTCGCCCAAAGCAGGGAAGCCCATCACGGTGGTGATCGGTCTACCCTGCGTTTTGGCTGGAAGGGGGTTGTGTTGGACCCAGGCCTTTGTGGCTGGTTCACCCCTGAACTTTTTGCTTTTGATGGCAACCTGGCATTCATGATTTCTGGCTTTGCGCACTTTTTCCCTGGGTCCCAGAGTAAAGTGCGTGAATGTGGTGAGGCTGGCCTGCCCTCCCATAGGAATGCATGGGGAATGTGTGTGTCCCTGGTAGTTCCTGATGCGTGGGGAGTGCAGGCTCGAGTTTGGTATGTGCGAACTCGTGAGAGTGAATGCTGCGCAATGGTATGTGCGGCTTGTATGGGTCTAGTGGGGAAGTGCCACTTCTAGACATTGGAGTGTGTGTGAAGTGAGGGTGCTGGAGCGTGATTGGCTGGAGCTGGCTGGCAAGCCTGGCTCCGTGAAGTCTGGATGGGTCTGCCCAGGAGTGAGTGGAGAGATCAGCATGAGTGATGTGTGGGAGGGTACACCTGGTTCTTGATGGGGCTGGGCTTTTCCCACACAATGCTGTCACCGCCCCCCTGTGGTGCGTCTAACGACCCTAGCCTCCCCAGAGAATGAAAGGGGTGGTTGGGCCATCAAGGGTGTTCTAAAACCAGCTGCGACTGGTTTCTCCCCCACCCTGCACCCTGAAACAAAGGATTTGCTAGTATAAGAAGGGGCTGTGTCCCCTTAGAAAAGGTTCTCTACCAGGATCCTGCCTGAGGGGGCTGCTACTGTTGCTGGGCCAGAGGACCGCCACTTGGACTGTCTCCCTGCCCGGAGACCCAGTGAGCTGGCTCTGGGCCCAGCCTTGCCCCCCTGTCTGCCTAAAAGGACTTTTGCTGGGCTTGTTGACCCCTAGCGCCTGGGAGCGCTTTAATTGGGCCTCTAGCGCTTGAGAGCGCGTTATTTTCGTCCTAGCGCTGGGAGCGCTCTATTGATGAGAGCCGGTGCCCACCCGGCATTTACCCCGTTCTTGGCCATTTTTGAAGCCCCCTGGCAGGTGCCCACCCTGCCAGGGACATTGCTGCGCAAAGTGAGTGCCCACCTCGCTTTATACTTAATGCCTGCGGGGAGCCCACCCCTCGTTTGCCTCCTCCAGAATCGCCGCCGCCCGGCCCGCGATCAGGAAGTCAGGCAGGCCGGGGGCAGTACTGCGGGACACCTCCGTGACGTCATTCCCGGGCCCCGCTCTGATTGGCTGCTGGCCCGGGACCTGACGTGCAACCAGGAAAAGCAACCCTGAAGCTTCCCGGTGAAGAGGGAGAACGGTGCCTGCCTTCCCGGGGCTCCCGGGACTGAGGGAGAGCCCCGCCTGCTGCCGTGAAGAGGAGGAGACTGGTACCTGAGGCCAGACCCAGGCGAGAGCCTACCCCGCGCTAGGCCACACCAGAAAGAAGACCGGCGGCAAGAGAACCGGTGAGTGCAGCTCAGAGGGAAAAGGGGGGCCATTGGGGCACATTGCCGGTGCCCACGCCCCCCCCTCCGGTGTGTAGAGCCTGTTGAGGCTCAAGGGCATATCCTTGTGTCCAAGCCCCAGAGCGGGGCTCCTACATTGCCTGCATTACCTGGGGGCAATTGCAAAGTTGAGTCCCCCGTGAGGGACTCCACCAAGGCGGCATTTCGTGGTACGAGCCCAGAGAGGCTCCACGCAAAGTGGCATTCTTTGTTTGAGGAGCCCACGAGGCTCGTGAAGGCACCATTTGTGTAGTTAGAGCCCACGAGGCTCTGGGGGCATTTTCATTTACGTAGAGCCCCGAGAGGCTCAAGGCAGGTGCCACAGTTGTTGTGAAGCCACGGGGGCTTGTGGGGGCATTTATTTATTTGGAGCCTGAGAGGCTCCTGAGGGCCCAGTAAATTATTTCAGAGCCTGCTAGGCTCCCACATCGTTTTTGCGCTATTGTTCCTTCTAGGAACCCAGAGGAGACTCACAGCTGCCCAGCACTTCGTGGGCAGCTGCCACGTTTAGGCCCCTGACTTTGGGACACAGGGCGTCCTAGCCCTAGAGAGGCCTGTTGGCCTAGGGACTGCCACAGGTTGTGGCTAATGTGATTTTGGCGCATTTATGATTTATGTGGCTCATGTGAGTTTTGCGCAATTGCTTGTGCTTACACCTTTGAATGTGTTTAGATGCATCATGTGTTTCCTTCCTTGCACCTCTGAATGTGTTTCGATGCATCATGTGTCTTGCTTTTCTACACCGCTGAATGTTAATACATCATGTTTAATGTTCCTATGCTTATACCCCTAAATGTTGGTGATACTTAGGTGGTTGTCTTTTCTCCTAGTACAGGGTTGCTAGTGAGGTCTTGGTTCCCTGCGCAATATTTTCCTAAGGTGGTTAGGGTTGCGTAGGAGGTACTAACCCTTTACCAGTAATTACTGGTTGTGTGCTAATTTGTGTTACATTTTCTATTTGGTTCTAAAAGTGTTCTATGTGCTAATTACTATTCCTAAAACGTGATGATTCCTGATAGTGGTCCATGTGGCCCTGTCTTGTACATATCCCCTGTAAATTCTGCCCGTGCCTGTTGGTACATTGTAAAATGTGTGTTCTTATCGAATGTGTTTTCGTATAATACAAAGGCTATTTTTATATAACCTTGTGTGGAGTTTCCTTTGTGGTGAGCCTTGGGAGTCGTTGCTGGGTGTGCGCGCAAACACTTAACCTACATAGCCTCCAAGTTTAGCCTGGCTGCTCGCGTCACGTTACCTAGAGGGTGAGCAGGGGTTATCTTGGTGTGTGACTCCCTTGCCCTGACGTGGAAGTGGTGGTCTCTGACTGACCCTGGCGCAAGCCTTTGCCAGCCAGAGATCCCGTTTCTAACAACACATATACCAGCTCCACTGCCCTACTTGGCAGCCTTGACAACTTCTAACTCACACAGCTGGTTCAAAGCCCTACTCACAATGTAGGACACACGCCTGACCCCATCTTTACAGCCAGCAACAAGGTTAAAACCAGTCACCTCACCCACATGGACTGACCACACTATAGTTCACTTCTATATTGATGCACCCCGACAACTCACACCGAAGTCAACTAGCAACCCCAGGTACAGCTGGAACAAGAAAGCAGAAGCAGACTGGACCAACACCCTCAGAGTCAACCAAGCAGACTGCACCGGAGATATACAGACCAACATAAGAACCTTCAATAACTGGATCACAGGCTGCACGGACATCCTAGACCTCCTGAAGGATATCGGACAATCAAGAACTGATGTGCCAGCCAGATGGTACACTGAAGACCTAAGAGACTGAAAATGTTACTACAAAAAGCTGCATAACTAACCGGTACACCAACGCAACAATCACCTAAAAATCCGCCCTAAGAAAGTATCACACCCAAATTACCGATGCCAGGAAAGCAGCCCTTGCAATAAGTCTAGGAAACCAGGTCCAATAACTGTAAAGAACTCTTCAACATCATTAAAGAATTCTCCAATCCACCACCAGCCACTAATGCCATCACCCCATCACAGAAACTCTGCAAAAACCTCTCCAACTTTTCCAACACCAAAATTCCAAGGATCTACAGCGAATTCGACCCCCAAAACATGATAAAAGACCTCAGCAACCAGTTGCCCACTGCCACTGAGTGTGACCAACAGCTAAAAAAAATTGGAGTTCCCTCAACCCAGAAGACACAGCTGAAATCATGAAGCTAATCCACTCAGGGGCCCCCATCAACAACTGCCTCCCCCACATCTACAACCTAGGAAGAACCCGGATCAGCACCAACCTATCCTCCATCATCAACACCTCCATCTGTAGGGGAAACACATGCAGAGGTCAAAGCTTTCCTGAAGAAACCATTTAGCAGACCCGGAGGAGCTTTGCAACTACAGACCCATTTTGCTCCTGCCCTTCCCTACCAAAGTCATGGAGAAAGCAATCACCAAGAAACTCTCCAACCTTCTAGAACAACATCATCTCCTAAACATCACTCAGTCAGGTTTCCGTGGTAACCACAGCATGGAAGCCATCCTCATTGAAGCAAGTGATGACATCATAGACAAAGGAGAAATCACAGCTCTCATCCTGCTCACCCTCTCTGTGGCTTTCATCACTGTTTCCCATGGCACCCTCGTCTCAAGTCTCCACAGCTCTGGAATACAAGGTCCTTCCTTGAGAGGGCTTGCCTTCTTCCTCTCTGACTGAACCCAATGAGTCAGACTCCTGCCACACACCTCCCAACCCAAGAACCTCATCTGCGGAGTCTCTCAAGGGTCATAGCTGTGCCCAACCCTGTTCAACATCTACAATGTTGCCTCTTGCCCATATCATAAGATCCCATAGAATCAACTGTCTCCTATGTAGACGACACTCGGCTCATCCTATCTCTAACAGTCAATATACACACTACCAGGACTAACTTCAAACCCTGCATGTCAAGCATGGCAAACTGGATGACAAAGTGTCAAAACTGACAAAACGTAAGTCTTGCTTTTCAGCAACAAGAGTACTCTGTGAGACTCCTCTTGGTGGCCAACCAAACTGGGATCCAAGCTCACCCTCACAGACCATGGCAGAAACCTCCGTACCATCTTGGACGACAAACTAACAATGACCAAACAGGTGAACGCTGTAACCTCTTTGTGCTTACTCATCCACCGGATGCTCTACAAGATATTCAAATGGCTCCCCACAAATTCAGATGCGCAGTTACCCAGGCCCTCTTCACCAGCAGACTGGACTACGGCAACACACCTTATGCCAGTATCCTGAATCAACCCATACAAAGACTCCACACTCCCCAGAACGCCCCCACCAGACTCCTAGATGTCCCTCTCAATGCACCCACCACACGCCACCTCAAATGGCTGCCCATTGTGAAGCGCTGGCAATTCAAACTGCTCTTTTTCAACTCCAAAGCTGTACCAACCTCAGACACTGCCTTAATTTGCAGCATTTAACTAGGCAAATGCTCTTAGCTACACTTTGCCTCGCACAGATACAATGTATCTGCAGATGCAAAACCTTGCAGCCAAAACCTGGAACAACCTTCACCATCACATCAGAACCTCCCCTTCTCTATTCGAGTTCCACAAGAAACTGAAGACTTGGCTGTTAAACTATGAGCTCCTATCAGCCTACCTATCTGCTCTAGCACCTAGATACTCCCTCGGGTGATATGTGCACTTCACAAGTCAGCTTAGCATAACATAACATTCAGCATAATGTTTACTAAATGGAGAAATGTAGGAGTTAAATGAGAAACTTCAAATACTTAATTACAAACACCACCTTTGCAAAAAGCAGGGCTTGATTAAATATTGCACATGTGCAAATCCAAATATGCACTATCATTTTTGCAATGATTTTACACTGTCTCACAGATGAAAACATCACATTTGCATTCTGTGACCTGTGTAAAAACTAAATATTGCAGTGGCTGGTTGATCAAAATAATAGTGCAGTCTATTCATTCCAATCTAAGGTCTTCACAGAAGAACACTAATTTGCACTGCTTAGTTCAGTCGACCAGACTGCCTTTCCATAAAGTCAGGTTGAATAGGCCTTCCAATAAGTGTAAACATGATGCAGCAAAGCCACTCATAATTATGTGATAGGTGGTCAAACCACATTCAGCAATTTGTTGGTCTTTTTTTTAGAGTTCTTTCTTGAATAGAGGCATCAGATTCTGAAGGCAGTCCTTGACTGGCTATCCATTATTACTGCAATTTCACAGAGATTTAGCTCATTATCAGAACAGTTTCAGGCCTGCTGGTGAGAATCTGGGATAAACTTTCACATACAAAATGTACTTTACTCCTGCAGTCCTTGAACTGGGGTTATCTAACAATATCTACCCACATGTACCAGGGTAGTTATGTATTGGTATCATATTTTTCCAGTGGGCCTCATTCAAAAGTAATACCTTCTGATGTATCTGTTATATCTAAGGTTTCTGCCTTACATCTTCCCTGTTTCTCTGCCTCTGCTGTTCAGCCAGTGAGTGTAGAATGTTAGTGTGAATGTGATGTCATTGGAAGAATAAACTTACCATCTGTAACCTATCCAAGTCTTCTGGAACTCTTTACAAGGATATAACAGTGTCTTAGTAGGAACCCAGAGTTACATATACTTATTCATTGGCCCAAATTTAATTCCAACAACACACAAAATAAGTAATCATAGTGCAGAAGACACAGTGCTCCAATGAAGATTAAATATACAAAGAACTTAGAGAAAAGACATTGTACAATTCCCAATGGCTGAATGTATCGATTGATAAAGTTCATAACAGGGTTTGCATATATTAGTGCAGAATCCCTTCAAGGTAAATTACACGTAACAAACAAGAGAGAGGTTTTGTTGACATTTTGATCCCTTGTGACTGTTATGGTTACTTAAGGACATAGTCATCTGACTACCAGGCCTACAAATAAGAGAAACAGAAATAAAAACCACGTTTCTAAGTCATTTGCTTTCACATACAGAAAACGTCCATTAAGCAATCAATGAGTAGTTCACCAACTAATAGAGAGTTCGCTTGTGTAACAGGAAGAACAACCAGGTGTTCAAACTATGTATAATAAAAGACAATGAAAATCATCATCCGAGTTCATCACAATTGAGTGCCTCTATATACCTTGGTGGGTTATTAGCACAAGAAAGGAACATGGGCCAACAGTGTGCATGCAAGGTGACTCAATCAGAATGGATGAGACAGTGAGACATCGAGATATGAAGGTGCAGATTGTTGCAACAACACACAGTGATACAATTCCTCTTAGAAGCGAAACGCGAATAGCGCTACTCATACCAATGGTGAGAAGTCCAACACAACCAACTATAAGCTCATACATTAGTTATACAAGTGTTCAACAACCAGTGAAACATCTCCTGTGTGCCTACTTAATGAATCAAACCTAGTATAAGAACCTGTGAGAGTTGATAAGATAGTAAGGCATCATTTTCAAATAGAGTGAAAATCATCCTTTTTCTGAAACAATTGTCTGGTAGAGAGGGAGTCACAGCCCACCACCATCTGCTTTGTCCAAGACCAATCTTGCTCCACCAATGTGGAACACACAACAATGTTAGAAAAGTGCAGCTAAGACATAATACCTATTCCAGTCAAAAATTTCAGTGTCAGGGCTTATTCTTTAAAAACGAGTACCAATCCTCTTTATAGCACAGCTGATCACATACAGTACGAACCAGTATCAATATTGAAGCAAAATTGCGCAAATTGTCATTTCAATTTATTCTAGGATAAATAAGATAGTGTTGGAATAGCTTATACAAATGGGCCAGAGGTAAAAATATCCTATAAACCACACCCTTCTCTTGAACAAGATCAAAGTGGAGCTAATCCCATTCCACTTAGCACCACTGAAGTGTGGGGAGACAAAGGGAAGACGTGGCAGAAGTTGCTGGAATATCTACTATGCTGCCTTTGCAACACTAGACCGCTAACCCCGGTCCACCACCTTGGATAAACGAGATGCTTAATACGAATGAGTTGCATGCATTTAATCCTTTTCTGCATGTGCACACCATTAACATATGCAACAGTCCTCTTCCCCTTAAATTTTAGTCACCAGCCACTTGTGCCTACCGGGAAAGGAATGTCATGAGTCCAACCTGCAATCATGGATGTCATCATACATGTTCTGAATGTGGATTAGGTACAATATATTAATACAGCCAATATCAAAATTATGTAAAGAGTTATATCTTACTAATAATAATACCCAGTATTTATGCATGCTAGTGAACAGAACTAGAATGACAGATGTTGTGACCCAACAATATTGCGCTGAGTTAGTGATACATGTATCTTTAGAATGTAATTTTTCGTTTCTCTGATTCAATTGCACCTCATGTTAGTGATACATGTATGAGTGTATTATATCCAAAGCATAATTATATGATATAAAGTGGTCTTAATTACAAAAATGTTTATAGATTCAATATTGTCTCTCTGCTAAGTTCTGCATGACATTGCTAGCATTTAGCCCTTTCATATTACTGTCTAAAATGTCCATTATTTTGCATTTCTTCCAGTCCTAAAGTAACAAGATGTTGCCCCCTCTGCTGTCCAGGGTTATGACCTCCACCACCTGCCAGTAGATTTGATCTCCGCTGTGCTTACATTCCTCAAAAATGGTGACTGAGGGGCTCCTTCCACTTTGCATATCATACGTCAGAGGCAGTCACAGTTTATTAACAATATAAAGGGTTAGCACTTTGAGGAAAGTAAGGATCTTTTGATTACTCCAGATGTGGAATCATTGTATAACAACATTCCACAAGAGGAGATCATTAGTGTGCAGAAACCTAGTATTAAATCTATAGACATTCTTTTAATTCTCATTTCAAATAACTTTATTTTGGCCACCAGGACCATAAAAGTAGAAGTATAATTAAAAAGAATTGCATATAAAATAAAAAAAGATACCTAATATAAATTCATATCTCAATAAAAGATACACTCAGGTGTCGTAATTTAACAGCTAAAAAATCATGATTAAAACAGGGTGCAAATTCATACAAAATGTAAATCCAGCACAAAGGAAAAGACCGAAAATACACACAATTGTAGACAATATAGGGAGCCACGTATATAACAAAAAAGACCATCTTATCTAGTTAGAAGGGAAATCATTCCTTTCTGGGTACCCACATTGTGCCTAGAAACTTGGCAACTGAGATGGCATACAATGGACGGCAATCCTTTCTGAGGATGCGAAGGGCAATAGAATAACTACGCATGCCTAGCTGCCTGCAGATAGGTGCTAACACAGGACTAAGGCCGCAGGCATAAGCAGGTCAAGAAAACATGAGAAACACTTTCATCTGAGCAGTTGCAAACAGAACAATCGGCACCACCCTGAATCCACCATCTAGAAGTCAACGTTCCCAATGGTTGTGGCTGTGTGCCAGTGGCGTAGCAAGAGGGGGCGGTCCGAGTTTTGGGGGAGGCGGCCTGCCCTGTCCCCTTGCTCTTACCTCCGGCAATCACAGGAAACGCCAGCACCCTCTCCTACTCTAACATGCGGGTGTCAAGCGCAGGTACCGCAACGGGCAGCACAATGTCTAGCTGCGCCACTGCTGGGCTCTCCCACAATTCAGACAAAGAGCATTCGGTGTCTCCTTAGTGTACCAGAGCCAAGGAACCCTACCAAAGTGGTCAGCTTTCATTATATCCTGACAGGAAGCAACGTAATGGGCAAATTCTGGAGCAGTTCAGAGGCATCTCCAGTACTAAAGTGGACACAGCCTAACTTTACCTACCAACCTTCTTACTCCCAAGTCCATAAAACGTGGCTAGAAGGGAGTACTGGTAGGGAAAATCGCAAGATTGTTCAGGAATTTATTTTTTGTTTTAACTAATTCCTCAATATTGCAAAAGCAGCAAGGTTCTGCCCCATAATTGACCAAACCCTATGCCTTGGCCTCATAAATTCATGGCGCAGGTGCAATGGGTTTAGTAAAAGAAGCACAATGCTCTTTAAGAATTGCACCCACAATCTGTTTGTGCTTTATAACTGCTTTATGGACATGGGTTTTCCAGGACATACCTGCAGAAAATGTCACACCCAGATAGGTAAAAGAGTGCATCTTCTCGAGAGGCAACCCCTCTAAAAATCTACTCCTTTCATGCGATTTATGCAGATGAAATAGCATTTGTTTTGTTTTAGCCACGAGCCAGACAAAATTCATCAAAGTGAGTAAAATGTTTCTGTAGCCTGCTCAGGGTTTTGGAGATCAGTAAAGTGTTGTCAGCAAATAAAAGGATCAGGGTTTAACCTTTGCGAGCAGGATGCCATCGGTGTCTACCTTGGACTGAAAATTGACAATTTTGTTAATGTATAATGAAAACAGCATTGGCCTCAGTATACAATCCTGGTGGACGCCTTTAGAAACCAGTACCCTATCAGTTTTCTGTGCCTGTTCACCCCCACCTAATTTGTGCAAAATTACCCTTGTGTAAACGTATCACGAGCGACAAGATATTAGGGGGCATATGCATATCAATAATAGGTTGCCAAAGACTGGAGTGACTGCCCACTTCAAAAGCAGATTTTAAATCGACAAAGGCAACATAGAGGTTGCCCTTGCCGAATAATACGTTTCTCCAAAATATCAACAGGAAATTGAAGGTCTGATCAATAGTAGAAATTGTCCTCCGAAAACCAGCTCATAAGGGCTAAGAACATCTTTCTTGAGGATCCAATCAAGCATTTTGAACTGTATGCAATGAAAAACCCTTTTTGAAGATAATCTATTAGACTAATAGGTCTATAGTTGCTTGGGTGGGATCTGTCTCCTTTTTTATAGACAGGCAAGACTACAGCACCCTTCCAAAAATCAGGAATGGACGCCCCTTCAGCAATAGCAGGGGAAATAATTAGAATATATCGGGCCATGCCTCCATCACAGTTAAAAAAAAAAATCAGCTGGGGATCCATCTTGTCCTGCAGCCCTACCCAGTGTGACAGCTGTTAGGGATTGAATGATGCCAGAAATATTAAATAAATGTGCGGAGCTTATCAAGGGAGGTGAAGCAGGAAAAACATTCTGGAAAGTACTTATAACCTCTTTGTAGTATAACCTTCGAAAATAGTCAATCCAATCTGAGGGAGCAACATTTTTTAGTGGGATCTATACCAGTAGATGTGCCACCCTGAGAAACCATTGACCAACATTTATAAAAATCTCTGTCAAGACAGGCATCCTTGAGATCCCTCCACCTCTGCTCATTACAATTTTTCTTAGCATTAGCTAAGGCCACCTTATAGTCTTTCCTAATCAAAGGGATACATGCAACATTCTTAGCTTTAAGGGCCTTAGTGAAAGAACGTTTAAGCTCATTGCATTCCTCGTTGAACTATAGACAGTTTGTGGAGGAATAGTTATTTTTAGGTGTGCTCAAAGAAAGCCTTGTAAATAAGAGTCATTTGATCTGGAGTGCAGACATGGCTTCCTTCAATTTGTGAAAGAACTTTATGAAGATTGTTACTTACAGCTGGTAAAATGTCCAGACAAGCTACCACCTGTCGCTACATTAAATGGCGCATATCAGATGACAAAAACAATAACCCTAGTCTTGGAAGCCCTACAAGCATATAGAAGAATGGTTGCTTTATTTTTGATGGAATCCTACCCTTTGTAGCTAGCATGAAGAGACAGCTTAGAAACATTTATCATCATGATAAAGTCTGCAATAGTGTGCCTACTGTTACTGGGACGTGAAATTAGTTTGGAGGTACAACCATATGGCATCCTGCGGGAGAAAGTACTGTTGAATATAGAGCGGCCATCCTGAGCACTAGAAAGGTGGGTGCTTAGCGTATTAGTTCAGTTCAAGACAAAGTTTATTTGGACTATACAGTCCTTAAACGTATAAAAATCGTCATAAAAACAGTGCTTCAAATTCACAAATTACACAATATTTAATGAGTTAAAAATTGTTCATTCCTTAACTTCCAGCATGAAATATATCCTACTACGTTTCATAGGTTAAAACAAGACTCATTATTGGGAGTATTTCGAATTACTTTAGCTTGTTGCATGCCCTCCCTGAGGCACAACTTTAAACGCAACACCATACAAATCCAAGGTAAGATCATTTATCCTATTTTCAGCTGTGCTTCCTACACATATCCTGCTTAATTATTGCAGTCTTTACTAAACCAGAGTAAAGTAAGACCTTTGTTACGTTCATCCGCCTCTTATTTTGGGTAAAGCCACCCTCTCCAAGGTCCTCCGTGCCGATATCCCATAAGCTTTTGCAATTAGATAGGGAAGGAAGCAGTTGTGAGCGATTTAAAGGCACTAATTTCCTCACTTTTTTCCCTCCTTTACCCCGGCCAATCGGCTCCAAAAATAACCACATGTCCTGTCTACGTTTTGTCTCATTCTCCTGGGGGTCCCTCTTTAGGTCGTACTCGCAACTACCTTGATACTGCTACTCCTTGTCTTTCTCCATATGACCTCTGATAATTCTTGTTCCTCCTTGCGATGGCTTAACCAGTTTACTTTCCCTTTCCCCCTCTTTTTTTTCTACATGTTCTTTAGGTATTCTATTTTTCTTCGTCCTAAGATTCCCTGGGCCTTTTTCTTTCCTCTCCTCAGCTTCTGTGTTATTCACTGATATTCCTCCTCCTAGTTTATGTACCATGGGAGTGTCTAACCTTACCTTCTTACCTACGAGCTTTTGTTCTTCTTCTCTTACTATTACTTTCTTCTTTAACCGCTGCTGTAATGGAGCTTGGCCCTTTCTAGTTTTCCTCTTCCAACTCTTTGGGTGTGGGATACGCTGTTTATAGCTCCTCCTTTCCCCCCGGGTTAGTATATTCATTGGGTGCCGTGAGAAATATACGCTATGCCCTTCGTTCTGTGAGGGGAATCCGGTGATACACTTTCCTGCCGATACCCACCCTCCTCTTCGTTGACCTCACCAACTAATGTAATGTAATGTAATGTAATGTAATGTAGTATACTTGTCTAACTATGGAGGGCATGAGATCCCTGATTTGTTTCAGCTCCCCTATCATAATTTTAAACTGATCCCTTTGTGTTTTTATGACCTCATTATTCATTACGGCTACCTGTAGCAACCCTTGTAAAGATTTTTGTAGGATTAGCATTGCGTCCAGCATAGAGGCACTAGAGGTACCTGTTACCTCCAAATTTTATATAGAGGGTACCGAAATGTCATTTACTTTGTCCTGGGAATTTTCCACATCCCCCTTTGTATCTACCATTCCTTTTATAATATGAATATTACTCTGTCCCTCGTCGTCTGTATCCAAGTCCTCGCTTTCGCTCCCCAGCTCTATTTCTTGAGCGCTCGCAAAAGGAGAACGTTTCAGGGATGAGGACAGCCTTGGGTCCAGAAAGAGTCTTGAGAGGTTAAATTGACTTTGATTAGGTGAGGCTCACTCCTTGGGGGCCACATTGGCTGGGGTTAACAGAGTCTCACTTGCGAATAAACCTTTCCCTTTTGTGCCCATTCCTTTAAAAAGTTACCCCACAAAGTCTTTGATTGAGTTTGTAACTGAAGCTCCGCTCATTGCCCCCCTCGGCCTTCTAATTTGCAGGGTTGTGGCCGGTGGTTGGTTTTCCAACTGTGAGACTTATTTGCTTCCGAAGGTGTTATCATGGATGGTTTTCTTCGTTCCTTTCTCTTTCAGGGACTTGGCTACCTCCTCTCCGCCCATTACACTAAGGTCTGGCTTTTTAGGTTTTTTTCGGCCTCGCCGTGGCTTTGCTTTCCTAAGAGCTATCACCTTTTGGGTCCTTTTGCACTTATCCTCCTATATTACAGGCAAAACTCAGTAATATCTATCTTCTT